>NC_143146.1:21415000-22665000 GCF_059928025.1 Delphinapterus leucas | reverse complement strand
CCTTTATTTCACAAAGAAAAAATTAAAGTGAATAGGGTTAGAAGCTTGACACTGAAACTGAGAGACAGGGATCTCAAGTTGAGAAAGTCAGGTGGCATAACATTTCTATGCATTAACTTCAAAATAATCCACCCTACATAATGGTAGCTATAGCAGAATACATGTTTCCACAAAGGAAAAAGTTATGCTAGAAAAATGAAGACCTCTAAGAGGAATGATTTTATTTTCTATATTAGGTTATGAAGATATATTATCAAACTAGTTCTTAGTGTACATTTAAATGGCTATGAACTGCATTAATTGAAAATAGTATTCTGATGTAACCAATCATCTCAAGTAAATTGAATCTATCACAAAGCTGTTTTCACACCCCCACACAGGTGCTCCCTCTCAAGTTCACATACACATATACACACACAAACACATCCAGTTCATCAGGTGACAGTTCAAAATGCACAGGAACATTCAGAGAAACACAAGCACAACCACACAAAATTCTAAAGAATTTTGTTTTATTAAATATATGCGTGGAATATTATTGGGAGATGGAAAAATCTCATATTTGATAGTACAATATAATTTATTTATTAGCAAATAATTTATGAATACTAGTATCTAAGGTGTTTAAAAATCTTATTTAAAAGTATTCCATCATATTAAAGTTTAGGTTCCTAAGGATTGATATAGAGTTAAAGAACTAATTTAGTAAAACATACTTTATAATCATTGAATAAAAAATATATATAGTGTTCATTCATTTTTCAAAAACAGCACTTGAGGAGTGTAAAAAACAATTGTAAATAGTATTAAAATTATATATTTACATCCATTTGGGTGGATCTGGTTGGTGATTTTATCTCAATTTTGCTCACCAGGTTTTTTATTATTATATAGCAAACATTACCTTACATTTTCTTGAAGGGAAAGTATGTCTGCCTTTGATTATAGCCACTTAAATCTAAGCCAAGTTTTGAAAAATCTAAATATTTCTCTAATTAATTACTTAGGTACAGTATTTGACAAATTTTTTCTTTACCTTACAGCCTAAAGCACTATTTAGATGACTTCATAACTGTGTGTAAGAAAGCATAATTTTGTTATTAGTAATATTTATTTTGCGTCAATGCATATGCCCATTTGTTGGTATGATGTTTTAGCATTTGTCAGGCATTAGTGAAATGTTAATAGAACATGGGTCTAAAGCAATGATAGTTATGCAGATTTGTATCCAAAATGCTATCTTCAATCAAACACTTCTATTTTCTATTAAAATCAATTTAGAATTGTCTGCAATATTCAGTTGAAATGTTTTAGTAAATCAGTAATCACTATGTTGTCAATTCCATATATTTTACATTCTCTCAATTTCATCATTAAGATAAATTAGTATTTTTCCAGGAACCACAAAGTAAATATTTCTCCTTTAGAACCCTCTTGCACTGGTGACGGGAATGTAAATTGATACAGCTACACTGAAGAACGGTATGGAGGTTCCTTAAAAAACTAAAAATAGAATTACCATATGACCCAGCAATCCCACTACTGGGCATATACCCAGAGAAAACCATATTTCAAGAAGACACATGCACCCCAGTGTTCACTGCAGCACTATTTACAATAACCAGGTCATGGAAACAGCCTAAATGCCCATCGACAGACGAAAGGATAAAGAAGATGTGGTACATATATACAATGCAATATTACCCAGCCATAAAAATGAATGAAATTGGGTCATTTGTAGAGAAGTGGATGGACCTAGAGACTGTCATACGGAGTGAAGTAAGTCAGAAAGAGAAAAACAAATATTGTATATTAATACATATATGTGGAATCTAGAAAAATGGTACAGATGAACCGGTTTGCAAGGCAGAAATAGAGACACAGATGTAGAGAACAAATGTATGGACATGAAGGGGGGAAGCGGGGGTGGGGAGTGGTGGTGGTGTGATGAATTGGGAGATTGGGATTGACATTTATACACTAATATGTATAAAATAGATAACTAATAACCTGCTATATAAAAAAATTCAAAAAAATTTCTCCTTTAAATAGTGTGACTATTAAATAAATTTAGTTATTGCAATTATAAAGTATCAATATATTTTATAAACACCAGTTATTTATAAATTTTGAGGTGAGCTCAATGTTATCCATAAAATAGTTCAGGATGGCGAAATGCATTTTTACAATCACTCTTCTTTTAACCACCATATTTGATAAAAGGAGAAAAGTTAGCCCTTTTTCTTTAAAAAAAGAGAATATTAAGTTGTACTTTGCTGCTTATATTTGCCTAGACCATAGTTTCTCAATATCAGCACTGTTGAGCTTTTATGTCAGATAATTCTTTGGTTGTCAGGTTGTTTTGTGCATTATTGGATATGGAGCAGTATCTCAGGCCCCAACCCACTATATGAAGTCGTAAGCCCTGTCATGACAACCAGAATGTCTCCAAACATTCTTTAGGTCCCCTGGGGACAAAATTTCCCCTTTAATTTAGAACCACTGGCTTAGCCTCTTCAGTTTACAAGTAAATACAGAAACGTGTTAATAAAAACACTCTAATGTAACTACCTCCTGCTAACCAGATTCTGTACATATTCAAAAACTCACTTGCTGCATGAATGTAAAATAATGTAAAACAGAGTGTCATTTTAATAAGCCACATAGGCAGAGTGTAGTCTGGGAATAGTCTGATTCTTTTCTTTACTCTAAAACATCCAAGTAAATGAAAAAATAAAAGGGAGGAAATTAAAGGTGGATATTTTCTTTCCTTTCCTGTGAATTTTTATACTGTGCTAAAAAATAGAGTTTATATACTTTCTGAAGTCTGTTGTTTAGAATGATCTACATTTTCATGTAATATTAATTATACAGATTTCCCTACCCCCTAAATTGTGACTACTTTTGATGAGTTTAGCTTGGTAAGTCAGAGTAGTTGATGCTCCCAAATTCAGAAGACACTTTTCTGGTTAGAGTGTCAAATGCCTTTGAAGTTTTAAGAAGTTAATCGTTTGTCGTAATGTATAATTTATTCTCAAATTCTTTTTGAAAGGTAGTAAAACAGATTTGAATGGTCACTGTAATTACTGTAATTTGGTTAAGAGTGAGGATGACTGGCAAATATGTTTGCCTATACGTTTTAGAATTTTGTTGTTCTGTACTTTCATCCACATTATGGAGAGACACGGAGAACAGAGGAAATTGACAAAAAGAAGATAGGTCCTACAAGGCTAAGAAAAGCCTTCAATTACCTCCAAATGCAGATTTTTTTTTCCCAGAGAAATTGACCATATCTTATCCACTGTAGTTGACTCCTCTAGCCTAAGAGGTTTAAACTAGCAGTAGTTCTCTGGTCAATATAAAAGATTCATCCCGACAGATACACCAGAAATACATCTACACGTGGAACTACTCCTACAGAACACCTACTGAACGCTGGCAGAAGACCTCAGACCTCCCAAAAGGCAAGAAACCCCCCACGTAACTGGGTGGGGCAAAAGAAAAAAGAATAAACAGACAGAAGGATAGGGACGGGTCCTGCACCAGCGGGAGGGAGCTGTGAAGGAGGAAAAGTGTCCACACACTAGGAAGCCCCTTCGCGGGCGGAGACTGCGGGTGGCAGGGCAGGGGAGCTTCGAAGCCGCGGAGGAGAGCACAGCAACAGGGGTGCGGAGGGCAAAGCGGAGAGATTCCAGCACAGAGGATCAGGGCCGACCAGCACTCACCAGCCGAGAGGCTTGTCTGCTCACCCGCCGGGGTGGGCGGGGCTGGGAGCTGAGGCTCGGGCTTCAGTCGGAGCACCGGGGGAGGACTGGGGTTGGCGGCGTGAACACAGCCTGCAGGGCGTTAGTGCACCGCGGCTAGCCGGGAAGGAGTCCGGGGAAAAGTCTGGACCTGCCGAAGAGGCAAGAGACTTTTTCTTCCCTCTTTGTTTCCTGGTGTGCGAGGAGAGGGGATTAAGAACACTGCTTGAAGGAGCTCCAGAGACGGGCGCGAGCCGCGGCAAAAAGTGCGGACCCCAGAGACAGACACGAGACGCTAAGGCCGCTGCTACCGCCACCAAGAAGCCTGTGTGTGAACACAGGTCATTATCCACACCCCCTGCTGGGGAGCCTGTGCAGCCCGCCACTGCCAGGGTCCCGGGATCCAGGGACAACTCCCCCGGGAGAACACACGGCGCGCCTCAGGCTGGCGCAACGTCATGCCGGCCTCTGCCACCACAGACCCGCCCGCACACCATGCCCCTCCCCGCCCCCCCCCCCCCCGGCCTGAGTGAGCCAGAGCCTCCGAATCAGCGGCTCCTTTAACCCCGTCCTGTCTGAGCAAAGAACATATGCCCTCCGGCGACCTACACGCAGAGGCAGGTCTAAATCCAAAGCAGAGCCCCTGGGAGCTGTGAGAACAAAGAAGAGAAAGGGAAATCTCTCCCAGCAGCCACAGAAGCAGCGGATTAAAGCTCCACAATCAACTTGATGTACCCTGCATCTGTGGAATACATGAATAGACAACGAATCATCCCAAATTAATGAGCCTTGTGGATGAAAGGCTCTTGGTGCTGCAGCCAGGAGTTAGTGCTGTACCTCTGAGGTGGGAGAGCCAACTTCAGGACACTGGTCCACAAGAGGCCTCCCAGCTGCACATAATATCAAACGGCGAAAATCTCCCAGAGATCTCCATCTCAATGTCAGCACCCAGCTTCACTCAACGACCAGCAAGCTACAGTGCTGGACATCCTATGCCAAACAACTAGCAAGACAGGAACACAACCCCACCCTTTAGCAGAGAGGCTGCCTAAAATCATAATAAGTCTGCAGACACCCCAAAACACACCACCAGACGTGGACCTGCCCACCAGAAAGACAAGATCCAGCCTCATCCACCAGAACACAGGCACTAGTACGCTCCACCAGGAAGCCTACACAACCCATTGAACCAACCTTAGCCACTGGGGACAGACACCAAAAACAACAGGAACTACGAACCTTCAGCCTGCAAAAAGGAGACCCCAAACACAGTAAGATAAGCAAAATGAAAAGACAGAAAAACACACAGCAGATGAAGGAACAAGATAAAAACCCACCAGACCTAACAAATGAAGAGGAAATAGGCAGTCTACCTGAAAAAGAATTCAGAATAATGGAAGTAAAGGTGATCCAAAATCTTGGAAACAGAATAGACAAAATGCAAGAAACATTTAACAAGGACCTAGAAGAACTAAAGACAAAACCAATGATGAACAACACAATGAAATGAAAAATACTCTAGATGGGATCAATAGCAGAATAACTGAGGCAGAAGAACGGATAAGTGACCTGGAAGATAAAATAGTGGAAATAACTACTGCACAGCAGAATAAAGAAAAAAGAATGAAAAGAATTGAGGACAGCCTCAGCGACCTCTGGGACAACATTAAATGCACCAACATTCGAATTATAGGGGTTCCAGAAGAAGAAGAAAAAAAGAAAGGGACTGAGAAAATATTTGAAGAGATTATAGCTGAAAACTTCCCTAATATGGGAAAGGAAATAGTTAATCAAGTCCAGGAAGCACAGAGAGTCCCATACAGGATAAATCCAAAGAGAAATACGCCAAGACACATAATAATCAAACTGTCAAAAATTAAATACAAAGAAAACATATTAAAAGCAGCAAGGGAAAAACAACAAATAACACACAAGGGAATCCCCATAAGATTAACAGCTGATCTTTCAGCAGAAACTCTGCAAGCCAGAAGGGAGTGGCAGGACATATTTAAAGTGATGAAGGAGAAAAACCTGCAACCAAGATTACTCTACCCAGCAAGGATCTCATTCAGATTTGATGGAGAAATTAAAACCTTTACAGACAAGCAAAAGCTGAGAGAGTTCAGCACCACCAAACCAGCTCTACAACAACTGCTAAAGGAACTTCTCTAGGCAAGAAACACAAGAGAAGGAAAAGACCTACAATAATGAACCCAAAACAATTAAGAAAATGGGAATGGGAACATACATATCGATAATTACCTTAAATGTAAATGGACTAAATGCTCCCACCAAAAGACACAGATTGGCTGAATGGATACAAAAACAAGATGCATGTATTTGCTGTCTACAAGAGACCCACTTCAGACCTAGAGACACATACAGACTGAAAGGGGATGGAAAAAGGTATTTCATGCAAATGGAAACCAAAAGAAAGCTGGAGTAGCAATTCTCATATCAGACAAAATAGACTTTAAAATAAAGACTATTAGAAGAGACAAAGAAGGACACTACATAATGATCAAGGGATCGATCCAAGAAGAAGTTATAACAATTGTAAATATTTATGCACCCAACATAGGAGCACCTCAATACACAAGGCAAATACTAACGGCCATAAAGGGGAAATCGACAGTAACACATTCATAGTAGGGGACTTTAACACCCCACTTTCACCAATGGACAGATCATCCAAAATGAAAATAAATAAGGAAACACAAGCTTTAAATGATACATTAAACAAGATGCACTTAATCGATATTTATAGGACATTCCATCCAAAAACAACAGAATACACATTTTTTTCAAGTGCTTATGGAACATCCTCCAGGATAGATCATATCTTGGGTCACAAATCAAGCCTTGGTAAATTTAAGAAAATTGAAATTGTATCAAGTATCTTTTCCGACCACAACGTTATGAGACTAGATATCAATTACAGGAAAAGATCTGTAAAAAATACAAACACATGGAGGCTAAACAATACACTACTTAATAACGAAGTGATCACTGAAGAAATCAAAGAGGAAATCAAAAAATACCTAGAAACAAATGACAATGGAGACACGACGACTCAAAATCTATGGGATGCAGCAAAAGCAGTTCTAAGAGGGAGATTTATAGCAAACAATCCTACCTTAAGAAACAGGAAACATCTCGAATAAACAATATAACCTTGCACCTAAAACAATTAGAGAAAGAAGAATAAAAAAACCCCAAAGTTAGCAGAAGGAAAGAAATCATAAAAATCAGATCAGAAATAAATGAAAAAGAAATGAAAGAAATGATAGCAAAGATCAATAAAACTAAAAGCTGGTTCTTTGAAAGGATAAACAAAATTGATAAACAATTAGCCAGACTCATCAAGAAAAAAAGGGAGAAGACTGAAATCAATAGAATTAGAAATGAAAAAGGAGAGGTAACAACTGACACTGCAGAAATACAAAAGATCATCAGAGATTACTACAAGCAGCTCTGTGCCAATAAAATAGACAACCTGGAAGAAATGGACAAATTCTTAGAAAGGCACAACCTGCCAAGACTGAATCAGGAAGAAATAGAACATATGAACAGACCAATCTCAAGCACTGAAATTGAAACTGTGATTAAAAATCTTCCAACAAATAAAAGCACAGGACCAGATGGCTTCACAGGCGAATTCTATCAAACACTTAGAGAAGAGCTATCACCTATCCTTCTCAAACTCTTCCAAAATATAGCAGAGGGAGGAACACTCCCCAACTCATTCTACGAGGCCACCATCACCCTGATACCAAAACCAGACAAGGATGTCACAAAGAAAGAAAACTACAGGCCAATATCACTGATGAACATAGATGCAAAAATCCTCAACAAAATACTAGCAAACAGAATCCAACAGCACATTAAACGGATCATACACCATGATCAAGTGGGGTTTATTCCAGGAATGCAAGGATTCTTCAATATACGCAAATCAATCAACGTGATACACCATATTAACAAATTGAAGGAGAAAAACCATATGATCATCTCAATAGATGCAGAGAAAGCTTTTGACAAAATTCAACAACCATTTATTATAAAAAACCCTGCAGAAAGTAGGCATAGAGGGAACTTTCCTCAACATAATAAAGGCCATATATGACAAACCCACAGCCAACATCGTCCTCAATGGTGAAAAACTGAAAGCATTTCCACTAAGATCAGGAAAAAGACAAGGTTGCCCATTCTCACCACTCTTATTCAACATAGTTTTGGAAGTTTTAGCCACAGCATTCAGAGAAGAAAAGGAAATAAAAGGAATCCAAATTGGAAAAGAAGTAAAGTTTTCACTCTTTGCAGATGACATGATACTATACATAGAGAATCCTAAAGATGCTAACAGAAAACTACTAGAGCTAATCAATGAATTTGGTAAAGTAGCAGGATACAAAATTAATGCACAGAAATCTATGGCATTCCTATACACTAAGGATGAAAAATCTGAAAGTGAAATCAAAGAAACACTCCCATTTACCAGTGCAGAAAAAAGAATAAAATATCTAAGAATAAACCTACCTAAGGAGACAAAAGACCTGTATGCAGAAAATTATAAGACACTGAAGAAAGAAATTAAAGGTGATACAAATAAATGGAGAGACATACCATGTTCTTGGATTGGAAGAATCAACATTGTGAAAATGACTCTACTACCCAAAGCAATCTACAGATTCAATGCAATCCCTATCAAACTACCACTGGCATTTTTCACAGAACTAGAACAAAAAATTTCACAATTTGTATGGAAACACAAAAGACCCCGAATAGCCAAAGCAATCTTGAGAACGAAAAACAGAGCTGGAGGAATCAGGCTTCCTGACTTCAGACTATACTACAAAGCTACAGTAATCAAGACAGTATGGTACTGGCACAAAAACAGAAATATAGATCAATGGAATAGGATAGAAAGCCCAGAGATAAACCCACGCACTTATGGTCACCTTATCTTTGATAAAGGAGGCAAGAATGTACAGTGGAGAAAGGACAGCCTCTTCAATAAGTGGTGCTGGGAAAATTGGACAGCTACATGTAAAAGTATGAGATTGGATCACTCCCTAACACCATGCACAAAGATAAGCTCAAGGTGAATTAAAGACCTAAATGTAAGGCCAGAAACTATCAAACTCTTAGAGGAAAACATAGGCAGAACACTCTATGACATAAATCACAGCAAGGTCCTTTTTGACCCACCTCCTAGAGAAATGGAAATAAAAGCAAAAATAAGCAATTAGGACCTAATGAAACTTAAAAGCTTTTGCACAGCAAAGGACACCATAAACAAGACCAAAAGACAACCCTCAGAATGGGAGAAAATATTTGCAAATGAAGCAACTGACAAAGGATTAATCTCCAAAATTTATAAGCAGCTCATGCAGCTTAATAACAAGAAAACAAACAACCCAATCCAAAAATGGGCAGAAGACCTAAATAGACATTTCTCTAAAGAAGATATACAGACTGCCAACAAACACATGAAAGAATGCTGAACATCACTAATCATTAGAGAAATGCAAATCAAAACTACAATGAGATATCATCTCACACCAGTCAGAATGACCATCATAAAAAAATCTAGAAACAGTAAATGCTGGAGAGGGTGTGGAGAAAAGTGAACCCTCTTGCACTGTTGGTGGGAATGTAAACTGATACAGCCACTGTGGAGAACAGTATGGAGGTTCCTTAAAAAACTACAAATAGAACTACCATATGACCCAGCAATCCCACTACTGGGCATATACCCTGAGAAAACCATAATTCAAAAAGAGTCATGTACTAAAATGTTCACTGCAGCTCTATTTACAATAGCCCAAAGATGGAAACAACCTGAGTGTCCATCATCGGATGAATGGATAAAGAAGATGTGGCACATATATACAATGGAATATTACTCAGCCATAAAAAGAAACGAAATTGAGCTATTTGTAATGAGGTGGATAGATCTAGAGTCTGTCATACAGAGTGAAGTAAGTCAGAAAAAGAGAGACAAATACCGTATGCTAACACATATATATGGAATTTAAGAAAAAAAAATGTCATGAAGATCCTAGGGGTGAAACAGGAATAAAGACACAGACTTACTAGAGAATGGACTTGAGGATATGGGGAGGGGGAAGGGTAAACTGTGACAAAGCAAGAGAGAGGCATGGATATATATACACTACCAAACGTAAGGTAGATAGCTAGTGGGAAGCAGCCACATAGCACAGGGAGATCAGCTCGGTGCTTTGTGACCGCCTGGATGGGTGGGATAGGGAGGGTGGGAGGGAGGGAGACGCAAGAGGGAAGAGATATGGGAACATATGTATATGTGTAACTGATTCATTTTGTTGTGAAGCTGAAACTAACATACCGTTGTAAAGCAATTGTACTCCTATAAAGATGTTAAAATGAAAAAAAAAAAGATTCATCCCATCCCCTCTACATATAGACAAACACACATATGTACACGTTTATATGTATATTTATGTACATATAATACCCTCATGGATATAGTAATATATGTTATGATATATTAATATATCCATGTATACAGAAATATATATTTTATATATACATATATATTAATAGAATAAATCCATAATTGTGCATATGGTAATTATGAAGTCTCCACTAGGAATGACCTAAGTGCCTGAACACAAACAACTTTGAGGTCCTGTCTCTTTTTACCTATAGAACTCCTTCCTTTTGCATCTTTTATTTTAATGCCTAGAATTCTAACGAGATTTCAACCATATGACCCAGCAATCCCACTACTGGGCATATACCCTGAGAAAACCGTAATTCAAAAAGAGTCATGTACCAAAATGTTCATTGCAGCTCTATTTACAATAGCCCGAAGATGGAAACAGCCTAAGTGTCCATCATCAGATGAATGGATAAAGAAGGTGTGGGACATATATACAATGGAATATTACTCAGCCATAAAAAGAAACGAAATTGAGCTATTTGTAATGAGGTGGATAGACCTAGAGCCTGTCATACAGAGTGAAGTAAGTCAGAAAGAGAAAGACAAATACCATATGCTAGCACATATGTATGGAATTTAAGGGAAAAACATGTCATGAAGAACCTAGGGGTAAGACAGGAATAAAGACACAGACCTACTAGAGAATGGACTTGAGGATATGGGGAGGGGGAAGAGTAAGTTGTGACAAAGCGAGAGAGAGGCATGGACATATATACACTACCAAATGTAAGGTAGATAGCTAGTGAGAAGCAGCCGCATAGCACAGGGAGATCAGCTCGGTGCTTTGTGACCGCCTGGAGGGGTGGGATAGGGAGGGTAGGAGGGAGGGAGACGCTAGAGGGAAGAGATATGGGAACATATGTATATGTATAACTGATTCACTTTGTTATAAAGCAGAAATTAACACCATTTTAAAGCAATTATACTGCAATGAAAATGTAAAAGTATATATATAAAAAAAGAGGAATCTTATAAGAGCTTTAGCGTTGGAATGTAATCTGTAAATTTAATATTTAAATCTCATATTTATGAACCAGAGTCATATTATCTCCATTTATTAAATTTCTCCAAAAATATTGTATTTGCAAGGGAAAATCAGACCATAAATCTCGCGTACTTTGACAGATATTCTTCAGACTTCTTCAGAAATGAGGATGAGATATTACACTGAAAGTAATATTTCTAAACTAATCACTCTAGTCAGTTCAGCAAAAGGGAATGATTGATTCTGCTGAAAGGCATATAAAGAACATATGTTCTAATGCTGAAAATACGTGTGTATGTATACACTCATTTTTTAAAAGTTAGATTATAGACAGCCACCGCAACTTTTTACCAGAATATCTTTATGTGGTACTTGTGTATATACACAAAGAAGTATTTCATTTTTTTTTGAGTTGAAATTGTATGATTTGAATAGGGAATGGTTTCCCTGCTAATATATATTTCTTTCTTTTTTTCTTCTTCTAAGCCTGTAGTAGGTAATGCCATTCAAACTTTAGGGTTTTGAATCAAGGAAATGCTATTAAGATATTGGTATACTGAAGGCGTAATTAAATCCTTAAACCTTATCATACATTGGGGTGAGGGCATTAAGATCAGGAGCACACCCCGGGAAGGCACCAGAGGTCTGGACATCAGTGGAAGACTCTAGTGATTGGGTGTGGCATGAGAGTAACAGATGCCTTTGATTCTGGTAATTCAGGGGAAGTTTATGAACAGTATTGGAGAAAAGCCAATTCTTATACAAAAATATAACTCGAGTTGGCTCTGCTGCAGAAACAAATACCACATATAAAAAAGTCATAGTCGACTCTTCAAAATTCATTCCTTAAATCCAAATTGGGTCCTCCGTTTTCAAATAAAAACCACATTCTGTAATCAGCAGATACTTGAAACTTAGTTAGAATACATTTTTAATTTAGTGAGAAAACAAAGTCGTGGTAAACAACCAAAAATTCAGTGCAGAAAATTCTGTGTTTATGTGACTTCAATAGCATTGGACTCATAGTTTGTGCTTTACAGAAAGATCGCTTCTGGCACAATGTAAAAACATTGTGGTAAAAAATTTGTGTGGTGAAACCTTTAGTTTCTAACTAAAGTCTTATTGGATGCATATTCCTGAAATACTCATCCCTCTTCCTTAAAATAGAAAATCGTTATAAATTAAAATCATACTTTTTAAAAATTAGTGTAACAGGAGATCAGCTAGGTGCTTTGTGTCCACCTAGAGGGGTGGGATAGGGAGGGTGGGAGGGAGATGCAAGAGAGAGGAGATATGGGGATGTTTGTATATGTATAGCTGATTCACTTCGTTATAAAGCAGAAACTAACACACCATTGTAAACCAATTATACTCCAATAAAGATGTTAAAAAACATAGTGTAAGGAAGATAATACATAATTTGTGTCAAGTAAGAAAAAGATAATATATATTAGAAAGCATTTCAGAAACATTCCCTTTGCAAATCTGGTACTCCCTGTATTACAAATAAGTGATGCATTAGATTATGTAAACAAGTTAATAACCAGTACAGAAATAAATAGGACCAATATATTTAGAACGTTATATAAGAATCAAAAGAAAAAATAATGCTCCAACCAGATATGTATCATTTGGATGTGTTTAAGCCAGTTAAAATATACATTCATTCACTGAATAAGTATTTTTGCACATTACTATGTGCCATATATTTTTCTAGGTACTGAACAAACAATAATAAACGTACAAAAGAAATTACCCCATGGAGTTTGTATTCTAGTAGGAGAGGTAGTAATAAGTGCTAAGGGGAAGCCATAAGGCACAGAGCAAGGAAGGAGCATAGGAAATGTTGAAACTGGATGCTGAAAGTTTACATTAAATCGCCAGGGAGGGCCTCTCTGCCTGGCCACATTATGGGTTTGTGGGTTCTAGGCACATTTGATTTAGGGACCCCTTTCTTCATTAAATAGACACACATATATGCATATAGGTATGTATATAATTTTATGACCTTGTTGATATAAAGACATAGTATTAATATTATATATTAAAACATTTTACTTGACATAAAAGTTTATTTCTTTTCTTTTAATTTTAAAATAAATTGAAATATTTTTGAGGAACCTTAAGAGTATTGTCTACTCTTAAGTATTGTACTAGCTGAGCCTAGTGGATGCATTGGTCCTATCTCACTGAGAAGACATTTGCTGAAAAATAAGAAAAGTTAAACAAATGAATTAGAGACGTATCTAGGGGATAGTATTCATAAGGGACAACCATTAAAACGTCTGCTTATGGGATCTTGCTTGGCATATGCAAGGAACAGCATTGAGTCCAATATGACTGGAGTGGAGTGAGGAAAAGAAAATGTGAGGCCAAGTAAAAGATACAGTGAGACAGTTGGTAGAGAATCTGTGTCGGTAGGGCCTTGTAACTCATTCACTAAAGGCTGTGGGCTTCATTCTGAGCAAGAAGTGACGCCACTGAGGGAGGTATTCAGCAGAGAAATGACATGACCAGACTTTCATTTTAGCAAAATCACTTGGGATGAAGGCGACAAGGGCAGGTCTTAGCCTCTTAAGACAGTATCCAGGGTGATGCTATTAAAGTGTAAAGAAGGATCTGGCAGTATTCTGGGAGAAAACTGATAGTGTCTGGGGCTGGGGTGATGATTGGAAGTGGTGATGTGGAGTCCAGGTGAAGCTAAAACTATTTGCTGAAAGACCATAGGTGGGGTCGAGAGGGAAAAAAAGCGGAACATAGGAATCTGTAAGGATTTATTGCTGAGCAAATGAAATAAGAGCACTGGCATTTTTTGAAATGAAGAAGACTACAGGAGGAGTAAATATTGGGGTGGATATCAATAACTCAGTTTTGCATGTGTTAAGTTTGCAACGACTGTCATATATAGAAATGGAAAAGTCAAGTAAGCATAGGATATTTAGACCTGGAGGTCTAGAGAGAACTACATTGAAGATGCAAATCCAGGAGCTAGCATTTATATGATATTTAAATCATCAGACTACATGAGATAGTTTAGACAGTGAGACTAGATGATAAAAAATAATGTCAAATAGTCCAGGGTCACTACCACATTTAAGGCTGAGAGTGGTGTCCAAGAGTTCAGGTGAAAGAAGTACTTCAAGAAAAATAGAGTAATACTGTACGAAATGCTCCTAAATAGCTAAAGTAATATTACTGCAATTTGATCATTGAAATTGCCAATGTGAAATTCATCGGTGACTTTGGAAAGAGGAATTTTAGTAGAGTTTGTGTACAAAAAATAGTGGAAAGGGCCAATATGAAGTCAGCAATTATATTCTACGCTTTCAAGAAGTTTTTCTGTAAAGAGGAGGTAAATGGAGCAGAAGCTAGAGAGGAAAATAGGGTTAAATCAGGTATTTTTTAAGATGGAAGAAATAGTTTATCTTTGTGATGGTGTGAATAATACAAAAGAGAATTGGTAGAAGAGGAGAGGGAGATTCAATGTAGCAATGTCATTGAGTATGTGTGAGGGAATGAAATGTAAAAGCAAGGAAAGGTGTCGGTCTTACCTAGGAGCATGGCAGTCCATCCATTGTTACTGTTTATGCATAAAGAGTAAATTAGTAAATAATAAATTATTTATTTGATTTGCCCATAAGAATTCAATAAACAGAAGCTAAAAGAATTTTACTTTAGATTCCTCATATCACACACATATATTTTATTCTGTGAGATCCTCTAAAAGTAAAACAAAATTCAAAGTGACATGATAACATAATACACTGTGACACTGAAAGCTCACACTCTGAACTTCCAACAAAGTGTCTATTTCTTTTTGGTTATAGGTGTGAATATTTGTGGTATAGCAGATTTTTTTGTGTCTACCCACAAGATGCATACCAGTCTATTTTCTGACTCAATTATTTAGGAGCATAGGCATGACCATAAAATTTAGAATTTTTCTATTATGGCATGGTTTTTTAAGTAAATGAATAAGACGTCAATATATAATTTAGAAAAAATAAAACTATTGAAATATCTGTCTCATTCAATATTTGAATATGTTACTAATAGTGAAGTCTATTCAAACAGATATGAACTGTTGGAAAGTTTTAAAGATCTGTAATCTAATCAAGAGCAATCAACTTGTTTGGAAGTATGTGTACACAAATGACAATAATACTTCAAACACTAAATTCAAAATAGATCAGTAGGTTACTGCTGACCCCTGCATAGTGTTTGATCATTTTTTTGCACTGCTATTAAAATTCAGCAAATTGTAAGCAAATATATTACTTTTGCCTGAGATACCACGTACACACACACACGTATACATATGTATATGTACACAAACACAATATGTAAAATACATTTTAAACATAGGAAGGTATCCTCTATATGTAACTCATAGAATTCTAATCAATTTCCTTTGGCTAGTGTGTAAAGGAGGAAATATATAACTGTACTTGAGTAATAAGGCATCAATAATGTATTGCTGTTCTTAGCAAAATAAATCTGTTCATGAATAATTATAGCCATATTTTGTCTGCACTTCTATGAATGCTCACTTATTTCGTGACATGAGTTTTGAGTGTGTGGATACAAAGGCTAAGAATGTTCCTTTGCGATTAGGATATAGATTCTAAGAAAATGGGAGGAATACTAGTAGAGATCATTTGAAGATAGTATGGACATTGTTAGAGGTTATAGTCTTGCACACAGTATTACATAAAGCCTCCTCCCCACCCACCCACCCCCAGCAAAATGCAAGGAATAAGCAAATTATTTGAAAACACCCATGTGTGTTTCAAAATGGAAACAACTTAAGGACATGAACTCATCCATATAAGAGCTCAAAGATAAAAACAAAATTAAATGAAAAGATGTGATATAGAGGAAAATAGCATTATTAATGTTGAGTCAGTAGAAATCAGAAAGAAATAGAATTTGAATTAATGACAGAAAAATAGTATAAGAAAACCATAAGTCTGATCCCTTTGTCCTGTATTCACTCTTTAATTTGCAATTCCTCCCACAAAAAAGGCAAAAATCGTTTTCCTACTCCTTGATTCCTACACAGTTTTAAGCATGTTTTCACTTACTTTGCATGTTTAAGGTGCCTTGTATGTTTCCACTTACCCTCTTGGGCTTCTTGCTATCACCAAGAGAAGAGAAGAACATGCTTCATGTCCCACTAGTCTCAGAAGCAGGATAAGATTACTTAACCCAGATCAACCAGCAGCCAACTCACAAAATTATGACCTAAAATAAAAACTGATTATATTCAATTAAGTTTTTACAGAACTTTTTAATGCAAAATAGGCAGTAAATTCACATTCAAATGCTAAATAATATCAGAAAGATGATACTACATGTGAAGAAAAAAATATGGTCAAGAACAAGAATAACTGGTATACCTGAATTAGATAACTGATAAATAGAAAAGAAATAATTTTCCAAGTTACAATATAAGAGCATGATCTTGAAATGAAGTTTGTAATAATCCTAAAGTTTGTATGTGTGGATGTATAAGATAATAACAGCGACAATAATAATAATGATAATAATAATAAAAAGGTGAGATGAAAGGATGAGGGAAGAAGTATGAGAACCCTATATCAGATTAACCATAAGTGTCATATAAAGTATATGTGATATGGAATATTCAGCAACATGCCATTCATAGCTAAATTATTGGAATTCAAGAATGAAGAAAATACTGTTCAGGCATCCAGGGAATATCATGCAAATAGCTTGAGAAGAAGGGAAATTAATTGGCAGCACATTTCTTAAAAGTAACTTGAGTGCCAGAAACCACAGAGCAATTCTTATGAAGTGCTAAAGGAAAGAACTGATTATTCAAAAATATAATATAAACCCTGTAGAATATCAGGCAGTATGTCTAGGGACAAACATAAGGAAACATGATTAAATATAGGGATTCATCACTCATAAGCACTTCTTGAAAAAAGTCTTTGTAAGATGATAGGTTATAAGGCAATGCCATTAATGTAAATAAATATTATTGGACAATTGTGGGCATTATGCTAATGGTACAGACATAAATGTTATAAAATCTTGTAGTATATATAATAATACATAATATAATTAAAAATATTGAAAGTGAGAAGAGTGGACTTAGCGGAATTAGGAAGAAATGAGATTATATCATGTTTATATTTGAAGCTAGAACATTATTTATAAAATATAATGACTCTAATCCTAATGTTGTTGTTATCTCTACTCTTAACCTGAGAGTGAGCTTTTTAAAAATGTTTCTAATTTTTAAAATGCATTTTTAAAAATTTAGTGAATTTTTCACTAATATCTTATGAATAATTTTTCATTGAGCTTAAGTAATATTTACCCTAAATTACATTACATATAAAAGTATTTCTTGCTTTGTATATTCATCTTTGGCCATGGTTACATGGGAGTATACCTACATAAAATTTCTCTTAACTGTGTAAGATTTTGTACTTCATTTTGTGTAATATGTTTCCTCAATATAAAGGCTTTAAAAAGTTATTATATAATTAAACATATTCATCCTAATTGTATGTTCATTAATATTTATTACTGAGTAAATTCTGAGTAGATAATTGTTAATTGTGATTAGAGAGATTTAGGGGTTTATTTTTTGTTTTCTGCATTGCCTATATTTTTAATAGTAAATGTAACTTTTACACAAGCTATAAAGTATTTTGCATCTCAAGTATAGACATAAGATAATAACTTGAACTGATAAGAAGACAATAAAGTAATGGTCACAAGAGAAACATGAAGTATCAAACAAAAATCAGATTACCACAAGTCAATTAGGAAATACTAAGCAAACAGTGATATTTGTAAGCAAATGGAGAAGTGGTGAAGAATTTTATGAATAGGAATGTAAGGGAGAACATCTGAGTGAAGAGTTATACTATTTGTGAATTATTTAACATAATAAAAATAGATTTTTGGAGCATATCATGTTCAAAACTCTGTGATAAGTAAACAAATATAAAATAGCTTCTGCTCTGAAACTTTTTATAATGTAGTTAATAAAGACTTGGATATTTGGCTTAGAAATGAGAAGTCTAAGGGATTTTATTTAATTCCTGCTAACATATTAAAAATACCTTCATATGCAGAAGGAAGCCTAGTGGTGGGCTGCCCAGATGTCCCCTTATCTTCCCAGCTTCTTGGAGTGTTGGTTGCTGAGAGCTTGCATGTGAATTTCCCTTGTGGACAGTCTATGTCTAATAATAAAAGCCCAGCCCTTTTGCTTCAACACAGAATAACCCTCACAGGTATAGGATCTGAGAATATTCCCCCAGTAAACCTCCTGCGTGTAAAAGCTGACTAAAATGCAGCCTTGCAACTGATTAACCAGTTACCTAGGTGGCAAAGTGAACCATGCAATGTCAGTTCATGTACTCACAGCTTCTGGCATGCTGTCCTGGTTCAACTGTTAAAATTTTTATGAGAAAAAGTATAAAAGTCTAATGATGATTAATCACAAACTAAAGGCAATAAGGAAAGCCTCCATGAGAATATAGTCATTTCCTGAAACCAGAGGGTAGAAACAGCTGAGCATCAGTCCCATCACTTAATTATAAGGTTAGCAGAGCTCTAGAAAAGATTGCTGTTTTAACTCCAGCAAGTCGGTATACCAAGATCAGTGCCATGTTTCAGGAGTAGGACCCTGAGATTTGGGATGGGGCATTTGAGTTGACACATTTGGAAAACCTGAATCCTGATGCTCCCCTAAACCCTGTGGATCTGCAGAAGTATCTACTCCTTTCTGTTAGAATTTAGAAAGCACCTCTCCTCTCATGCTAGAAAACAATGCAGAAGTCTTTACTTGACAGGAAAGCATTCAGCCTCCTCAGGGTCTACTTTGTCATTCCTCCTGGACAATAGATTATATCACAGCATAATCAAGCTTTGGAAGAGCTCACTCTTGTAAAAGGGGAAGTAACTACATGCCAAAGGAGCTGTGTGACTTATGAAACAAATGAACTTGCAAAGAGCCAAGGGAATGTATATCGACCGGATATTAAGGATTCTGGATCAAGGAGGACAGGTCACAAAATTGAATAAGAGAGTTTATACATATGGGAACATTCTCCATTGATACATTATTTAAAACCCTGCCAAGGTCCTGGGAGACAGTATTAAACTTGAGTGGCTTTTGAAAGACTGAAAAAAGTCATGGCCCACTCAAAGTAAAGTAGACAGGCCAGAATTTAAATGAAAAATATTGGAGAAAGAGATCATAAGCCTTGGAAAACTGGGCATGTTAGGATTATATATATTCAGAAAATCAACTTGCTAACTATATTTTTTGGGAAGGTTACATTTACCCAAAAAAGTATGGAATGTACCAATGCAGCATCTTTGAGAAGTTCAGAGGTGACTATCTTTTGTAGGTATGGAGTGATGGTTATCTTGGTAGTATTGGGGTTAAGGGGATTACCAAACATAGAAACCAAGTAGCATTTAAAAATCAGAATAAAAGTGTGTGTAATTATCATAATGGGCAGCAAGGTTGACCTGATATCTGGAAGGGGTCTGAAGTGCCCCAAACCAAGAGATAGGACAGAGATGTGGGGTGCCAACAGGGTGTTGCTTAATTTACACAATTAAAACAAAACCCATGATGAATGATGAAAAGGCTGAGAGAAGAAAAAGTGGCAATTTGCTGTCTAATTTCTAAATGTGAACCAGCTCTTAGATCTGGATTCCATATACTAAAGGAGAGGCTGTTATTCCAAGAAAGTATTAAAAATATTTACTGTCAAAAAAAAATTAAAAAGATGAATAGATAGATATAGTGAATGATTGCCCAACAAGTCTGTTACTCTATACCAAGGGGATGAATGGGGTTCCTTTTAAGGAGTAATAGTATCACCCATGAGACCATGATTCTGTTAATATGTCTTAGTCCACTAGGACTGCTATAACAAAATACCACAGACTGGGTAGCTTATAAACAACAGAAATTTACTTATCACAGCTCTGGAGACTAGAATTCTGAGATCAGGATGTCAGCATTGGTTGGGTGAATGCTCTCTTTGTGGTCAAGGACTTTTTGTTGCATCCTCACATGGCAGAAGGGGCAAAAGAGCTCTCTTGGAGCCTCTTATAAAGGCATTAATCTTCTCCATGGAAGCTCTACTGTTATGACCTAATCACCTCCCAAAAGCCCTACCTTCTAATACTGTCTCATTTGACCTTAGGATTTCAACATAAGAATTTGGGGAGACACAAACATTCACACTGCAACAATGTTCCTTTGAGGGCTGTACTCTCCATGACCAGGTGATATCTGTTTGCTTTACTAATGAAAGTAATAAAAATATCACAGAGAAACTTGATAGAAATTGCTAAAGAAATGGAACAAAAGAAATCCCAGGTGAAGCTGAACATGACATATTATTACACTGGGAACAAGGGAGATAAAAGAAAAGTTGAGGATTTGCCACGGTCTCAGAAGAGCAGCCTTAGCACAAACTTTTCATATCAAGAATTCTAAATTTCTGTTTGAGATACAGTGTTTACCGATAACTACAGAGTCACCGTGAATCCCAGTGGTAGACAGGAAGAAGAAAAAGAAATTATGTAGAATAAAATCTCAACAGTAGCTCTCGTATGAAGTAAGGCTTCATCAACCTTCTATGGGGAAAGACTGGTAGTTAGACAGTACTATGCATTTATGTGGTGAAGAAGGAGGTTTTAGTGTGAACAGACTGGGTTTTGAAATTCAGTGCCATCAGTAAAGGGTGTGACCTTAAACATGATAGTCATCCTCATTTATGAAATGTGGTAATAACAATATATATCTATAGAGGGCAGTTTTGAATGCCTACATAGGATCCAGCCACTCTTACCACTTTTCTAACCAAACTTCAGGTTGAGTCTTCAGAGACCATGGTCAATAAGGGCAACTTGCTCATTCCCACCCCCAAGGAGATACAGTTTATTGGTTTAGGGGTAATCTGATGATTTCCCTTGTTAGCATTAGTTGAAAATGGAGCATCTAATAGAGTTAAGAAATCAAGCTGAGAAGATTGTTGAATATACCAGAGTAAGAAAGAACCTCCTGGAACTTCTTGGAAAGCTCTCCACCAAATCTGTCCTTCCTCCTGTTGCTTTTAGGAGATGTGATGCTGGGTTTACCTGTAAACGTTTTTATATCCAGCTGACATATGGAAAAGGACAAAATACATTCATCTGTAAATAGAGCTGAGAGCCTGGATTAAGCCAACTCTGAAATATCTGGATTTCAGGTTTGTGAGGAAATCAATTTTCTTCTTGTTTAAGCCAGTTTGAGGTTTGTTTTTTTTTCTTTTCCTTTTTCCTATTGCCAGCAGCCAAACATATCCTAAGGTAGCTTACAGGGTTATGAGCACCAAATGTGTTAATTAATGTAAAAGAGTTAGTGCCAGACACATACTGGCACTCAGTAATGGGAACAATGTGCATGTGTGTTCCATCTCAGTCCAGTCACTAAACATGATACTTGATTTTTACTTAACTCTAATTAAACTAGCTACATTCTTATTAAACATTCAGGGTTACTTTTATTCATGCTGCCTTTAACTGTTTTATTTTTCTATTATTTTTTTATTGATATATAATTCTAATGTAGCTCACAGGGTTGTGAGGATCAAATGGAGATCAAATATTATAATGAATTTAAAAGAATTTCAACAGTACTTGGTAGTTAACGAGCCTACAAGAAATGGAACATTATATAAATTAATGGATATATCTTTTGATTTCCTCTCATAATCAAAATTGTTTAGAACTTTAATTTTATTTTAAACTTTTATTTTGATAGGCATTTTATGGTTTTAATTTCTCTTTTTATATAAATTTATTTATTTATTTATTTTTGTCTGCGTTAGGTCTTTGTTGCTATGCGTGGTCTTTCTCTAGTTGTGGCGAGCAGGGGTTACTCTTCATTGCGGTGCACAGTCTTCTCATTGCGGTGGCTTCTCTTGTTGCTGAGCACAATCTCTAGGCACGTGGGCTTCAGTAATTGTAGCACATGGGCTCAGTAGTTGCAGCACATGGGCTTAGTTGCTCCATGACATGTGGGATCTTCCCGGACCAGGGATTGAACCCATGTCCCCTGCATTGACAGGAGGGTTCTTAACCACTGTGCCACCAGGGAAGCCCCAATGGTTTTAATTTCTAAATAATATATTTAAAATTAAGAAAATGATGTTTAGTAATATAATTATTTTTGTTGCAAATTTGGGAATTGCCTTGTGGTTGGGAAAAATGTATCTTTTTGTAACTGTTTCATTGGTTTTTTGAAAAAGTGAGTATTTTAAAAAAGGTTATTAAGTTGTAATATATTTGTTGCCTCATTAAGCCTTAAATTATTTTTAATACTCATTTTATAGTTTCGATTCTGCATCTAGATTCCATAGTGTGAAAAGCTGTTGCTTGTTATGTTTCTCACTCTTATTTGGAGTGGCATGAGTTTTCTGATGCATTTTGTAATTTTGGCTAGCATCCTCAATCTCAATAAAAATTTCAGTTTGGGAACACTATGCAGCCTGATATTAGGGCACATTGCTCCATTTGAACACAGTATACATTTAGCACTCTTTAAGAATAAAGAGTGAATTGGTACTTGATTTTTGTCACAGAAGCATGTACAAGTGGACTAAAATAGGAAACTAGCTCCCAGGTAATGTAAGAAAACTGCCTTTTAGAGATGGTGTCACCAGAAAAAAAGATGCTGAATGGCTATTGGAGTGTGTTAGGAAACTAACAGTAGGAGTAGCTCACCTACCAACACCAGGAAAAGTGAGTTGAAAATAAGCATCCTCAGATAAGTGAACTTCTCCTCTCTTTCTTCATTAACTTGCCATTTTATGATAAAAATATATCTGATTTTATATATATATATATATATACACATTTGTATAAAGTGTACATTTATATAAAGTGTACAATTCAGTGGTTTGTATTATATTAGTATAGTTGGGTAGCCATCATCACCATCCAATTTTAGAATGTTTTCATCACTCAAAAAACCCGTACCCATTAGCAGTCACTTTCAATTCCAGCTTTCTCTCTCTATGGATTTGCTTATTCTGGAAATTTCATATAAATACAATCATACAGTATGTATTTCAGTGACTTGATTCTTTCATTTATTACAACATTTCAAAGCTCATACATGATTCTACAATTCATTAGCACTTTATTCCATGTTTAATTGCTGAATAATATTCTCTTGTAAGGATATACCACATTTTGTTTATCTGTTCACCAATTGATAAACATTTGGGTTTTTGCCACATTGGGGATATTATGAACAATGTTGCCATAAATATTCGTGTGTAAGCTTTTGTGTAGATATATACTTTCAGTTATCTTGGGTATATACTTCATATTGGAAGTACTGGGTCATATGGTAACACAATATTTAACTTATTAATGAATTGCCAAACTGTTTTCTAAAGTGACTGCATCAATTTACATTTTCACCAGTAGTGTATGAGTGTTCAAATACTTGTATCATTTTTAATTTTTTTTGTTTATTGTTGAGATGCAAGAGTTCTTTGTGTAGTCTGTATACAACTCCCTTATCAGACATAGGACTTACAAATACTTCCTCCCATTCTGTGGTTTGTCCTTTCATTTTTTTGATGGTGTCCTTTAAAATACCAAATAGTTTAATTTTGTTAGTCTAATTGATCTATTAATATATATATTTTCACTTGTCTTTTGATGTCCTATCTAAGAAAACATCATAAAACCTAAGATCATGAAATTTTATTTGTAAGTTTTCTTCTAAGGGTTTTAAAATTTTAGCTCTTACATTAAAATCTTTATTCCCTTTTAAGATAATTTTGGCATATGGTGTTAGGCAGAAATCCAATTTTATTCTTTTGATTGTGGATATCAGATTGTCCCAGCACATTTTTTGAAAAGATTTACTTTTCCCAGTGAGTTGTCTTGGCATCCCTGATAAAATCAGTTGATCATAAATGTAAAGTTTTATTTTTGAACTCTCAGTTCTATTCCACTGATCTATATGTCTATTTGTATGCCAATACTACACTCTTCTTGATCACTGTAGCTTTGTAGTATGTTTTGAAATAACAAAGTATAAGTCATCCAACATTGTGTTTTTATTTTTCAAGATTGTTTGGCAATTCTACGTCCCTTGCATTTACATATAAATTTTAAGATTATCTTGCCAATTTCTGCAAAATCAACTACTGAGTTTTTGAAAGGAGTTGTGTTGATTCTGTAAATTTATTTGGGAAACATTGCACCCTTGGCAATACTAAGTCTTTTGATCCACGAACATGGCCTCTTTCTATTTGTTTAGTTTTGTAATTTCTTACAACAGTGATTTGAGCTTTTCAGTGCATAAGTCATATATCTTGTTAAATTTATTCCTAGCATTTTAACATGTTTGATGTTATTATAAATGGAAATGTTTTCTTAATTTTGTTTTCAACATATTTATTATCAATATATAGAAAACATTGATATTTATATATTGACCTTGTGACTGACTGTGGTGAACTTGTTCGCTAATTCCAAAAGTTTTCCAGTTGATTCCTTCCAGTTTTCTATGTACATGATTATGTCATCTAAAATTAGAGAGAGATTCACTTCTTCCTTTCTAATTTACATGGCTTTTCTTCCTTCATATTTCCCAATTGCTCTAGCTAGTACCTTAAGTACAACGTTGAGTAGAAGTGGCAAGAATAGATAATTCTTGGATTGTTCCTGATATTAAGGGGAAAGTTTTCAGTTCATCGCCATTAAGTAGATGTTAACTGTGGATTTTGAGTAGATGACTTTTATCAGGTTAATGAAAGTCCCTTATATTCCTAGTTTGTTGAATTATTTTCATAATAATACTTTTGATATTGTCAGATGCTTTTCCTGCGTGCATTGAAATGATCATGTGGTTGCTTTTATTCAATTGATATGGTGTATTACATTAATTTTCATGTGTTAAATTAATCTTTCATTCCTGGGATAGATACAGATTGGTCATGGTACAGAATTGTTTTCATATGTTGCTGGATTTGCTTTGCTGGTAATTTATTAAGAACTGATTTTTTTTCATCTATTCATAAGTGATATTTTTTCTGAAGTTTTCTTTTCTTGTCATGTCATTGTCTGGCTTTGGTGTCGAGGTAATGCTGGCCTCATAGGACGAGTTAGAAAATATTCTGTCCTGTTCTACTTTTTGGAAAAATTTTGTAAAGAATTGGCAGTTATTCTTTTTAAATCATCTTGTAGAATTTACCAATGATGCCATATAACCCTGGCATTTTCTTTTAGGAAGTTTTAATTATTCTTTCATCTTCTTCACTAGTTACAAGTCTATCCAAATTGTATATTACTTCTTGAGTCAGTTTCAGTAGTTTTTGTCCCTCTAGGAATTTGTTCATTAAATCTGGATTACCTCATTTACTGTTGTAAACTTATTCTTTTCCCTTGTAAAATTAGAATTAGACCACTTTGGGAATCAGATCCCCCTCAGGGCTTGCCGTTTGTTCTTACTTCTGTTGTTGTTATTATTGTTGCGGCTATTGCTCTTTGCTTAGTGACTTTTCAGGACTAATTCTATAAAGTCTGTATTCTTTGTCATGTGTGGTTTGTAGTCTCTTACTCAGCTAATGATTGGTCAGAGATTTTCTTGAATGCTTTGAATCAAAAAGTCTTCCACCCTTTGCCAGGAGGCTCTGGATGTATGTTGGGATAAACATCAGTGCTCTGCCAGTTTCCAAATCTGCTTTATTCCTTCACTTTCTGCTTGTACAGAACCTCACGGTGTGTCAGAAATATGAAAACAGGGCCTCCTCAAGTCTTTCTGGACATGCATACAACTCACCACATGCTTGTGATCTTCTATGTTCCCAGGAATATTTCAGAGCTTTTCAAAGCTCCATATGGACATATCATTCTCCAGATTTTCCTTTATTTTATTTTTTTGTCTAGCCTCTTGAGCACCACAACTGGTAACACTGCCTCACACAGCTTCAATGCTTAACAATAGCTTCTTATTATTTTATAAAAAGGGCCTGCAAACAGAGCTTTAAGCAGACTGAGTCAGATTTAATAACGAACAAACTGTTAATTGGGGGTACTCCTGAGAGCCTCTAGGCAAGCAGAAAAACAAAAAACAAAACAAAAAAACCCCATTATTTGGAAAATTCAGTAAAAGTTCCAAACCCATTTTGGCTTCTCCAGTGGTCTTAGGTTGCTGGTTTTCAAGGATACCAAGGAACTTAGGGTGAAAGTGGGTCGAAAGAGAGCAAGCTAAAGTATCACAAAGCTTGCTGCAACTACTGAGGATTACTGACATTGCTATTATTTTTAAGAATCAGGCATTTATTGAATGAATGTTCCTCAGATTGTTGTAAGCATTTGGTTAATTCCCAAAATTCTGGATGAATTGGTTTTGACAATATTTGCTAGTGTTTTTACTGCTTTTATGGACAAGATTTTTGGAGATTCTTACTGTGACAGTCCCAGAAATACTGTCCTTTCCTGAATCTTTTGAGATTTGTAACAACAAATATGGTCTCTATGACCTCTTAATTATCAATGGTTAATGAAATTATAAATATACTAATTAAAAAAGAAAAAAATTCACAATTTTATAAATGCAAGAAGGCTAAATACAGTTACGTTACTGTGATGAAGATTAACCAAATTAATATTTATAAAGTGACACTTTATGGTATAAAGGAATATGAAGAGAAGAGACTGGTTGGAGACTGGTTTTGAAGAGAAATATATCAATTTCAAGGGCTGGCCAAGAGAAGATTTAAGTAGAAAACATTTATCTTACACTGCATTTGCTGCATATTTTCTTCTGATGGCTTTCAGACAGAGCTTGAATTATCAATAAACTAATTAAGCATATGCTTAGGTCATCATAATGAAATACAAAGCAATGGACTATTAATCATAACGAGTACTGATACTTTTTTATTATTTTGTATACTTATTTTATCATTTTGTAGTATTTTCAACTACAGTTGGAGAGTTAGTGGAGTAATATAATTTTTCACTATGTAGGGCTCTGAATATCTTCTTCTAGCCCTGCTCAGATGACTTAGTAGCTATTTATAATTTAGAGGTTAATCCTGAAAGAATGAGATAGGCTTGATCCTGAGTTCATGAGCAGTTTTCTATATGCTTATATTCTCTATCCATGTCACCTGAAATAATCTGTTTTTGGATATGTATAAAACTAATGCCTTTGATCAGAGCATTTTTCAATTTTAAAAATATAAAATATATAAAATGTACATGTAAAAAATGAGCATTGTATATGTTTGTTCTCCTAAAACTAGAGTTACAGTTGATTATTACATAAAGAAATAAATAGATAAATAAATTAGGTTAAAACCGAAAGGAAGGGAAAAAATAACAATGTATTTAGAAAGCAACCCATAACATAATTCTGTCTTCCAGAGAAAGACACATTTCTGTCAAAAGCAGAAAATGCATATAGTTAGTAGGTACTCTAACATGGAACACAGCAAATCATTCTGTTATATGAATAAAGCCTTGGAAGCAATATAAAATTTTCTAAAAGAAAAATAACTACTTCATTTATAGCTCTACCAGATTCCATAAGCATGGACATACACAAAAATATGTTTACAAAGATAGGGTTCTTTAAAACAATGAATACTCATGAAACATTTTAAACATCAAATTACAACAAAAACTTAGACAACAAAAACTTATTTTCTCACAGTCCTGGAGGATGGAAGCCCAAGATGAAAGTAATGACACTGGTGAGGGATCTCACTAGCTCACAGAGACATCACCTTCTCACTGTGTTCTCACATGTCCTTTTCCTCTGTGTGAGTGTGCCTTGGTGTCTCTTCCTTTTCTTGTAAGGACATTGGTCCTATTAGATTATGGCTTCTCACTTATGACCTCATTTAACCTTAATTACCTCCTTAAAGATTCTGTCTCCAAATACAGGCACATTGGACATTAGAGCTTCAACATATAAATTTTAGGGGTGCACAATTCAGTCTATAACACCCTCCCTCTAAAGAGGTATTAGTAATATTTCTCAAAGTAGAAGAAATTCAGAATTTTCTGAATATATATTTGAATATATTTGAATATATATATTTTCTAATATATATTTGAAACAGGTGTAATTTTAACCAGAGTTTACACAGTTTCTATTTTATTCAACAAAAGCATCTTCAAATATGATTAGGTGAATTCTAAAGAATGTACAGGACATTGAGTCTAAATATATAATACAAAGGATGTAGAGAAGTCTTGGCTTTAGGTAATATTCTACAGTGTCTTGATGTTTCATTATTTTGTACAGAGGTTTCATAAAATTCTCTTCATATTCCAAATTTAATATGTGGTGTTATTTTCTTAGAATTATTAAAAAATATTTGTATATATTCACTCAAACATTTCCTGGTTTTTCAAATATTTCCTTTGGTTCGTTTTATTGATTATGAACTTAAGAAACAATTTTTAGTTGAATATTAAATAACATGGAGTATCATCAACTTTTTCAGAAACTGGGTCATTAAATAAAAACTAGTATATTAGAAAAAAATTTTTTGACATCAACACTACTATATTAGTCACAGGACTAGACAGCTCTGATATTTAAGACTGTAAAAAATAGTGCATTTTTGTTTTCTTTTGTTTGTTAGTTTGAACGCTCTCTCTGAGTCAGTCAAAGATAAACTAAAAACTTGTTAAACATGGAAAACTCTTAAAGTTTTGAGTCACACACATATCAGTTAATCACTATAAGTAACATTTTTTTCCCAACTATTTTGAAGTTATTTAACCATCTAAGACTTTACTTAGGTCTTTTAAGCTAATTAGTATTAATATATTTCAAACTTTAATCTATTTTTCATATTTATTCAACAGTTTAGGAAATTCTGGAGTATTATTAAAAGTTGCTTGTGAATGTGCCACTTACTACCTCTCTCCAAACTATCAGTTATCAAAATCAACACAGTAACACAATAATTTTTTATCAAAACTGCTACTGACACTTCTAAAGACAAATATCTATTGTAATACTAAGAAATTCCACATTTACATTGATTAACTAGATTGCATATGACAAATAGGTAAAATCATCTATTTAATATCAGATAAATCTAGTTTATTTAGAATAAGTGATTTAAGCTATGGCTGAAGGTTTATTTGTTATAAACCACAATGTGTGTATAATTTCTGAGTTCACAGAATAATCACTTTCCCATCGAAAATATATTCCTACATGATGCTTAAAGCATCACCTTAAAAGAATAAATTGTCATTTAATATAGATAGATTTTTAAGAGTCCCACAAAAACATTAAATGGCATACAAAACTATTGTGAAAAAAAATCAGGTACTGCACAATTAAAAGAAAACTGCAAAAATGAAAATTAATGATTGTAACTGAAAAAAAATTAGTGTGCCCTCAACATTTTAATATTAATATATTAAATATTAATATTTAATATTAATAAATATAGATTTAATATTAGGTAATATTTTATATGGATGATGTAGTATGGAGTAGATTACTTAAATAGATGATAGGGAGCATGTTAAACACTATACCTATTTACAAATCAGTGTGAACTGGTCTATCAATGTTTATTAATGCTAAATAAAAGATTGTGACTAACTAAAAAGGAAATGGATATGCACTAAGGACACTGATACCTCAGAAGAAGAAAGTGTCAAACAATGATGAAACTACTGAAATGGAAGCTAGGCCTGGAAGGAACACAAAAAATCACAGCCTTGCTTAAGTCTGGAGTCAAATCTGGTGACAGTACATTCATTAAAATATCAATTATACTAAATCTATCAAAGGTTATATCTTCTCTAAAAAACTTAACAAAGATGTGGTATTTAATTGTAGTTTTCACAAGTTCTAAAATAAAAGTTGGAGATGAAAAAGGCCTTAACAACACAGAAATATTGTATTATGATGTATTTTGCCATCAACCAGATGATTTAGACCATAGTATTAGATAATGTTAATAGAAAAAATATTTTCCAAAAATAAAGTGATTAACAGATTATGAAAAAAAATAATCCAAGTAATGTCTTCAGAAATAAAATATGATTTAGAATAAATATATACTTATTTGTATACTAAACATTGTGCTTCTTCAAAAGGGAAAAAAAATTAGGTCCTATTATCAAAAAAACTAACTCAAATTATGGTGTTAGGACCCTTTCCTATGAAACTATTTAAAGAACTCCACAAACATGATATTACATTTCAAACATGACTTGCTATTAGATTACTTAATGAAGAGATTATTTTAGTGCTTTATTTTGTATCAGGTGTGTTAGCAAGATAAATTATTGTAGTGGTTGTTTTAAGTCACTGAGTTGTATAGTAGTTTGTTGTGCATCAATACATAACCAAAAGAGTGCGAGAATTATTTTTTCCCATCTCTTTACTATTATTTTATCTTCTACCAAAGTGACTATGAAGTTAATTTAATGAATCATGAAATATTACATATGCTGATGCTCCAAATATTTGACAATTATATTTACCATGAGAAAATGTTGAAATAACTTAAACCCACAATTTTTCTTAATTTCTCTTATTTATATTTGTATTTATTTATAATCTACCACTACCACTGACATACCTCTCAGTTTTCAATCTTTTTATTTTAATGGGTCAGAAAAATATTTTTTAAATAATATAAAAATACAGAAAGAAGCAGTGGTTAGGAGATTTTCTGACACATGTGGTCCTTGGAAGACCCAGTGTGAACATGAGGTGGAAGCAGATTTTATGGAAAGCAGTGTTGAAAATACAGTGATTGTAACTAGAAAAAAAATAAATGTCTTCTCTCAAGGTGACTCTTTCTGCGTGTGTGCCTTGGATAGTTTCCCAGAAAGGAGGAGCTGAAAATACCCCATACTGCTCCAACAGTGTTGCATTTACTGGTGGTGGAAGAGCTAAATGTCCTGCACCAGCCATCAAACAGACTGTTTTTCTGAACATTTCTAAAGACCTTTATAGTGTAGACAATGAAGTCTAAACTCAAAAAGTTTTATAGTGAAATCTTACTGAGGAGTAAGGGGAACAAAATAGTGATACCAAATGAGGTTACTTTGTTTGGTATATTGAAAGTATTCAGACTCAATAATCAGAAGAACCTCTTAATATATGATTTATGTTTTATATGGTATCTTGTTTTTATGGAATATTAAAATGACATTATAATAGTACACCTTGCTTTTAGCTTATATATTCAATGAAAGACTGGGAATTGAATGTTGTACAAAGTAGAAGTAAAAAGTAACAGGAAAAGTAAAATATTTTATTTGAATAGCAAGTGATGCTTTTCAAATAATTTTATGTAAAGGTTATTTTATCATCCACATTTCATATGGAGGAAATTGAGACTCAGAGAGAGAAAATTATTTGAATGCTGTAACTTTCTGTTTGTTTTCTTTATTGCTCTTCTTTGTTTACCTTATATTATGTGGAGAATATCCTATTCATTCAATCATTTTCTTTAATAAAGTTTAAGTAAACTTGATTAAAGTAGTTTTCCTCTTTATTTTACTTCACTTTTTTCTTTTACTTCTTTAAAATTCACTTACTATTACCTCCTATTAAACAATTATCACACACTAATTTTTTTTAATAAATGAAAAGTGTGACAATTTCTCTTTGACATTTTGTCTTAACTATTTTGGCCTCTACAGGTTGTTTTATTTTCTTTAAGCACTTTAAATTTCTCTCTAAACACTTTAACATGATTATATAAATGACTACCCTTTGAAATTTCCCAATATTTAGTAACTCAAAGACTTGTCATATACTTTCTAAATGTTAGACAAATAATAGTGTCCTTGACACAAAGAATAGAAGTTTTCACTTCTGATCTGACAGTATGAAAGGAGGAAGTGTTGTTATAAAGATGGGTTTAAATCATAAGCACAAAGCTTCATTTCTAGATTTTACTTTCTATGTCCTTGGGAAAATTACCCACCATCTTTTAGCTTTAATTTGCTCATCTTTAAGTGGCAAAAAAAAAAAAAATAGTGCCTACCTCAAAGAAACTAGTAGGATTAAGAGAGAGTGGGTATTATCTGACTTAGAACAAAACACTCTTGCATATTGCTGAGTGGCAAAACTTAATATATATTACTCAATTGAATCTGCAGATCCCACGAAGTTGGTTCTATTATATTTCTTTTGAAGATGATGAAATAACTATCTAGAAAGCTTAAGTACATTGTCCAAGATTATAGAAATAAGAGATTGCCAAAACAGGATTTGAACCCAGGCAATTCATATTCACAGTTTAAGCTCTTAATAATTTTATTGCTTCAATAACTAGATGCATTATTATTATTACTATACTTCTAAAAAAGACTATGGAAGAATATAATTATCAGTACCATGAAATTGATGCAGTGACTTCAGAGATTAGGTGAGAAAGAAATACTGAAGATTTTCCCTTTTCTATGGAAAGGTGAAATTCAATTATCTCTATTATCCAACTATAAATTTTATAAGAATATGCTGTAATGATAGATTATATCATCTTGTTAACATTACTAGAATTCTGTCTCCTGCCTTCTCTTCTAAATTCTTCATTGCCTCATTTAAAAATGTGTATGATAATAAAATGGAGAACACCCACAAAGGAGACTCATGATGGCATATCAAGTAGTTTTACTCTGATATTTATCATGTACCTTCTATGCCAAATGTAACTAGGTCAATTTTGGATATGTGATCCACCTTAGCATTAGAAATTAAGATAATCAACTAAGAAAATGAGGTCAGTGTGCATTCCTAAGCAGGATTGACAGAAGCTAAAATAGTTGTAAAGATCAAGAGATTATAGATTTAGACTTTAGCTTTTCTATGAAAATAGATGCATAGATTGCAACTATAATTTCTCTGTGATTTAGACATAACTTTTACTTCATAAATCAGTTTGGCAACATTTTTCTTTTGATATAAATTGAGGAGGAAATCTCAGATCTTGAGCTTTATGTGCTAGATAAGATTAATACATAGAAAATGCATTGCTTGTTTACTAACTGGCAACAGGAAAGAAATGTTATTGGACCAAGAAAGCAATTATTTATTAAAAAAAGAAAAAAGATTTTAATTGTAAGATAAATATTATTTAATATATTTAAAATAACTGAAGAATATATTTTATTATAGGAAGCTTTAATACATTTTTTTCTAACTACCAAAACACTGTTCTAAAGAAACCAACTTTATTCAGATGTTGTAAGTGTTAATCCTTATCCTCGCCTGATCCTTAAGCAAGGAAAGCTAATCTGGATTTATGTCGTCTTAATAATGCCCTATATTCAAACATGATGTAATCTCTTATTCCTTCTACTTGAAATTCCTATTTCCTTTTTCCTTTACTTGCATCTGTCTTCTTTTGTGTTTCTATAAATTCCATTAACTGGAGCCAAATAACCAGAACATCAGGGAAAGAGGTTAAAAAAACAGGAGCACAGCAAATGAAATCATAGTGGTTTCTTCACTGAACATTCACCAGAAAGGCCCTCTTGTTGAATTTTTACAGCCTTATTTCTGAATTTTATTGTATCTAAGAAACCACTGAAGCATAATACATAATAATACAGCTAATAAATACATAATATTTGTTAGCTGTAACAAATAGAAATTTAAAAACACAAAATCATCTTGAATAGTATTAAACGATGCCATGTTTTTTAGTCACTATTTTGCACAAATTCTGAGCTATGCATTTTCATGGGGTTTAGCTATTTAGCCATTGGTGGGAAGGGGGAATGAACTTTTGAGAAGTTATTATCATTACTAATTTGGCTTAAATTGAATAGAGCTATACAGGGACATCTTAGTATACGTTAAGACTGCTTCTTATTAAAATTTCCCATATTTTCTGATCCCCATTTAATGCCAGACATAGGAATACTTTCTACTTCCTTCTAAACACTATGTAATTCCTTCATCAAATTTTCTTCATTTGAAAATTTCTCAGCTTATAATTCCAAATCACTCTTATTTTTTATCACCTTCCTATAACCCCTTGTACAGAGTATAACAAATTTAGAACATGTCAAATGTGTGTATAAGATATGCTTAAATGCATATGATTGGAGTAATAATGTTAAATAATTATTCCAATGTGCTACTGGTACCTTAAGTATATATTTTTCTTTTTATGCTGTTTTATTAACTAAAATGTGTACTTATTTTCTTATTTTCTGAAAGTATACATTGGTATACACATTATACTATGTAGTAAATCCAGCTTTTTATAAAATTCTGAAGTCTTAACTTGGCGGATACAATAAGGTTTTTGTTGATATAGGGAGGCTAATAATACTACTTTATAATCAACACTCCTATGCTATTTTTTCAAAAGATTCCATAGAATGGTTGGTGTCTGGGTCACTACAGTGGCCTATTACAAAATGTGCTGTCAATTTAGATAAAGTCAAAGCGGTCAGTGTTCTCTCTGGTTAACTATGAATTGTACTTCATTCCTTTTGAGTGAATATATTTTATCTTAAACATTCTGTATATCCTGATTTTCTGGGTATGGAAAGGGCAAATTACCTTTGAAAATTATATAATCTCATTTTTTTTCCTATAAGAATTGTCATCTAGTACTCATGCAGTGGAAAACTATTTTCATGCTTTCATCATGTAATTATTGTAATCTACCTTTATATTGTGGGGGAGACAGTAGTAAATGTCATGGTCTAGGAGTTTCCATTGTCTGTTGGGAGATACTTATAATAGGACTTTAAGTGTTAGAAGCCACCAATGAAGCCAAGCAAAGGACATAATTAAAATAAAACAGAACAAAATTGTCTCCAGTAACTTGTTTCACCCAACATACATTGAACATATTGAGTAGTTACTCATCAAGGTGCATATATTAAATATGTGCAATTTTTGGTATGTAAGTTATATCTACACTAATTTAAAAAATAAAAATAGAATAGAATAAAATAAAATCTACATTGCCATTGAATATTTTTAAAAATCACATTGAGCAATAAGTAAATTTTCCCTTTCTATATTTTGGTTTAGTAATACACCCCATTTTCCTCAATGAAATTTGAGAGATGTTTGTTCTCATTTTCTGAGAAAGTTTTCCTCAGTCTCAAGGGAGAAGGACAAAATAGCATAGATCCATCTACCTCCAGAATTGAACAATGAAGCTTATATCTTAATAGCTATTAAAAACATTGAATTATAAACATGAAATTAATGTATTATATAACTAAATTAAACCAATGAAGGACAGAGGAAAGAAATCTGATGAATCTTGTTTCCTTCTAAGGTCAATGATGTTCTTAATTAATCTTGGTAGTTTTTGTTTGCTTTTTGAAGAGTGAGTAGTAAAAGTCTTATTCTAGGGGTTTCCATGGTCTATGGGAGCTACTCACATTAGCACCTAAGATATTGGAAGCCACAAAAGAAGCTGAGTATGGTCCAACTCAAGGACATAATTAAACAAAATAGAACATAATAAAAATACATATTTTTTTAAAAATCCAGCTTCATATGATCAGTTTCCTCATGACACAATGCCAGTAGTATTTCATAGGGAAAAAAAATTTAAATAAAATCCTCTATAGTTTCACAAAGTGGTGAGAAGAACTAAAAAATGAGTAACTGCTTTAATAATAATAAAAAGAAGGAATTATCAAATATGATGTGTACAGTGCTTAGGTTTAACTTTACTTATAATTGTTTTATAAGTTAATATGTTATGAACTTATATTTAGAAATTATTGGCTATTAAAAGTCTCTAAAGGAAAGATCTTGTAGAAATTGTTGCAAAAAGCTTAGAAAATAATTTGCCATTTTCTTGTAAATGTATATGAGGATATCATTCACACCCAGGTGTCTGGTATGACAAGTAGTTTAAGGAAGATATCAAAGATGAGGAAGGACATAAAGCTGGCACACATAGAGAAAACAATACTGTATTGAGTACAAATACATAGATGATTTAAGTACAAAAGATGAAAGGTTCAGTTGGTCTTATATGTATTTTCTATGCTATATTTTCTCTGAAAATAATCCAAAGTGATTAATTTGATTCGATCCAGTATTCTCCCACACTTGTTCTTCATGTTGTACAGGAAACATTTTCAGCTTAATACACAATTATCAACTCAGACATTGATCAAAGCAGCAAAACTTTGTATTGAGATTTTAAAGTTTATCCTGAAGAATAGACCTTCAGTTGATATGGAGAAAAATGAAGATGTAGTTTTCTGGATGGTTCGTTATATCCATTATCATGAGATTTCTTGTATTTTCCACAAATTTGATTTTCTTAAAGCAACTGTAAGGAATTGCCAATTTATTTTATCAAGAGTTAAAATGCATTGCAGGCTCTGAAGTAAATACTAATAAAAAGTTATAAAGAGTTTTCAAGCAATGATTCAAGGAGAATTCAATGTGAAGAAGACATTTTTTCTTCCTTTCCTCAGAGTGGACAAGTATTTTTCACAAAATTGAAAATAGAAAGTAGGTTATAAATCAGTAACAGCAAAATGTTATTTTCTTCAATGATACCTGACTGACATTGGGTTGGTAAAAATGAATAATTACTTTGAAGTCAAAATGTAGCTTGTCTTGGCATCCTTCCAAGCCCCACCTAGATAAAAGTCAAATTTCTTTTAGATCCTCTCCAAAGTTGTTGTGAGAATTTTGTGTTTATCCACTGTTAATTCATTTAATATAGAGTTATAATAACCAAGATAGTTTAGAATCATGAGAAAACTGTGTTATCTCTTTTAAGAAAAACATAAAATTCAACAATTTAACATTTAAAACAAGATGATGTATGTTTTTCTAGGAATGCATATTCTATTCATATCTGGGTTTATCTATAAAATCATCAGGTTTAGTGTGGTTTATTTCACAAAACAATGGACACTAACACAATATTTTTGTTTTTTATTGCAAATAAACCAGAAGCTTACCACCTACTTAATTTTTTTAATGTCTATGACATGAGAACAAGAGAAACCATTTATATTATTAAAAAAATAAGTCTAGCTGATGTAGGAAGCACTGTCAATTTCTGATAAATAAGTTATTGGGTGTGACCTTATTTGTAGTATCTGGTTTGACCCTGTAGTATCTGGTCTGATCATTTTTACTTGCAAATGCTGATTTTACTTGACAGTATTTTGCAAATCATGCTTTTTTTTCCAAATTTATTTACAATGTAAAAATGTGTCCACTTTGAAGATAAGTTGATCTTATTTTATTTTTTTTTGAGAAATAGAGGGGAAAAGAAAGACTTTAATAGCTAGCTTCCATTGAAACATTGAGTTTTAACACCCAAAAAATTTAAGCTAGGTGTATTTGGGTTAATTATTGAGAACGAGCGACATCTAGAAGCTAAATATGTCATCTCTGAGTACAGTTATCTCTGGTAAAAATATTTATGAATGAAGGAAATAGAAGGAGTTCTGTTTGAATAAAATTAAGAGTATAATTATTTCATAAAAAATTATATTGATAAATCATAAGCAGGCTAGTATTCATTAATGTTTTCAAAAAGAAGAGAGTCACATTTTTCGTCCCAGTCCCAGCATTCTCCCAGCAGTGCCTTATCTGCACATATGTTGATTTCTCCTTCAGTTCTCAAATTGTCCTCACTGCTCTAGTTTTGAAGGACTCTCTTTATACTACCTGTGGCTGATCTAGGTCTCTATTAAGAGTGAAGCTGCTTAGCTTTTACAGCTTCTGCCAAAACAAACAGTATCTGGAATAGTCAAAATAGTTTTGAAATACACAAATGAGAAGGGGTGGGAAAAGGCAATTGAAAAAATTAAAAAATATATAAAATAACTCAGAGCAAAAGGAAACAGAATCTTATAAAATGCCCTGTTTTGAAATCCTATATTTAAATCCACAACTCTTTGGAATTCTAAGTTAGTCTTAGTTTGCAATCTTCTTGGGAAATAAACTGAGAATTATGGTTAAAATAATCATAATTGATATAGAAAATAAAGAAAAACATATTTTAAAAGTAGCACATTCTGCAAAGGTGTTTACACATATGTAGAACTGATGCAACTCAGGAGAATAATACTATTTATATCAAGTATATCAAGATGAATTTTCCCATTTCCACTTAATGCTACCAAACTGCAATATCTATCTTAATAGTCAAAACTCTTTTCTCCAATTGTCTTCATTTTTTGTGTCCTCTTTATTTAGGCCTGATTTCAAATTTGCCAAAGTTCCATGCAGAAGCTCATGTGTTGTGATGGTCACCCAAACATAGGTGAATAGAGTGTATATGTGGTCCTTTGTAACTTCTATTTTGCCATGGTGCCTAGGGCTGTTTGTTGTAGCTTGTGGAATGAGCAATCAGTTAAAATATCCCAACTGATAATACCAAGTTTCCCATCCTAATCACATTCACATACGTACACTCATATTTATTCTGTTTATTCCACTAAATAGAATAAAAGCTCAATCATATAACAACATAACTAAAAAAAAAATAGGGTCAATTTTTCCATAAAGTACTGAGACAAAAATGGTTAAACAAACAATAATACAATCAGAAGATCAATCCAACAAAATTTACTGGCAATGGATATAGGCAAGTTTGGACAAACCAAAACCAATACCACCATCAAAAAAGCCCCCCAAACAAACAAACAAAAAACAATGCAAGCACAATTTATAGATTTTATCATGTGTATGTGGTTACTTATTCTCTGTAGGTTAAAACAAAATTGATATCATAGTCAGATAGAAAATCTTTGTTGTCCATCACTATATCCACAAGTAAATAGCAGTGTAATTTAGGCAAGCAATAAGTGCTAAAAACCATTTTGTTGAATGAATGAATAAATGAATGGATCCTTGTTCCTTTGTTTTTAAATTACATGTTGTACAAATCAACATAATAGGGAGATTTCTCTGTGAAAAACTGTGATTTGTTGCAGCAGTTTTGTGATTCTACAAATTACTGCTGCAGTTGATGAGATTATCGTGCTCCTCTGTGGTTTAGATTTACAAGCAGTAGCTTTCTGAGAAATTGCTGGTGAAAGTGCTATCCCAGTACAAGAAAGTATGGTTTCTTTGACAAAGAGCATTTCTACTCTCTGGAAAAATATAAAAAGGATTGCCTGATATGAAGGCTATGAGTAACTTGCTTAAAACTATCCTGTTGTTTTTCATTTCTATGTAAGAATTTTCCAGTTAAAAAAAATGTTATACCAAATGCTGGTTTCATATTGATGCCCCTTAGCTTTTCCTATAAAAATATTTCTAACTAGTTAGTTCTTACCACACAGAGTTTTTGTGGTAGGCAAAATAATGGCATCCCAAATATATTCATGTCCTAATCTACAGAATTTCTGACAATATTGTATCACATGGCAGAGGGGATTAAGGTTGCAGATGGAATTAAATTTGCTAATCTGCTGATTTTTAAAATAGGATTATCCCAATGGACTTGGTGTAATCACAAGGGTTCTTAAATTTGGAAAGAGGCAGAATAGTCAGAATCAGAGAGAAGGCAGAAAAAAGAGCTCAGAGAAAATGACTCAGCCTGATCTTGCTGGTACTGAAGATTGAGGGATGGGGCAACAGCCAAGGAATGCAGGTATCCTGTAGATGCTTAAAAAGACAAGTTAACAAATTCTTCCCTAGAGCCTACTGAAATAGTCATATAGACACCTATAGATTTTATAGACACATACAGATTTTATGTCAGTGAGATCCAGTTTGGACTTCTGACATAAGATTTGTAAGAAATTTGTATTATTTTAAACTGCTATGTCTGTGGTAATCTGATATAGCAGAAATAGGAAGCTAATACATATGCATAGGTTATTCAATCTTAAAATAATTTCTAAATAGTAAATAAATTTAATAAATATTAAGTTGTAATATGAGCATGTTGACACCATTGAATTTTATTTCAATATTCTGAAGAAAAAAAGTGTGAATTTTAACCTGTCAATAAAATGTATGCTGATACTTACATTCAAGATGGTACAGTGAATTCACGCTCTGGTAAAAACCCCTTCTGCTTCAACACATGACATTAATTAAACAATGAAGTAAAATCCCTAAGACAGCTGAGTTATAGAAAAATGAACATATCTGGAGAAACACCTCTCCCATCACACACACAAAAGGCAGAGATGATGTTTTAAGCAAACAGATCACTGATCTGGGATTGTGCAGTGGTGGCAGTGGCTTGCCTTCCAGGGCAGAAATAGCACTAGAGCCAGGCCCACTGCTTGAAGCCTGGGTTTGATGGGGACCCCCCCCCAAATTCTATATCATGAAAAGAAGCTGAGAAAACTCCTGCCACACACCCTTCTTTTCAAATATCATCATATGCTATGGTGAGCTGTAGGCCTAATGAAGAAGGAAGACACAGACACAAGATTTTAAAATCCAAACCCTTCAACTGCTCTGGGGGTAGATCTGCATTTTATCAATCTCATGTTGGAGTAGTGAACCTCAATATCTAGTATATGACCTCTTTCTGAATCTGAAGTGTGGATTACTAAATGGAGGTAACAACAACAATTTCAACAGGCAAATAAAACCTCACAAAGGAAGAGATGAACACAGTGGTGGGGAGAGAGAGAGAAAGAAATAATAAAATAAAAATAAAAACTCCTCTTCAAATAACCCTGCAAACCAAAATTTTAGATCACTGGGGAACACATAATTCTATGAAAACAATCAAGAAAAGCAAGGGTTGGAACAGAAATTCACTTTAAAATATCAACTTTTAAAAATCTAAAAAACATATATCAAGGATGTTCAAAGAAAAAGTGGAGTAACATCTATTAAAAAAAACTATAAATTATGGATAAAAAATTTTAGGGTATTTTATGCCCTTGCTTCCTCTTTTCAGGATGTTCTATGAATTTACTGTGTTTACCGTGTATGTTTGGCAAACAATGTCTCAATTTCAATCGGGTGAACCCATTCATACAGCTACTCTAACCAGGTCCCAGTAACTGCTCCCTTCCTTGTCCTCGTGGAAGCAATGATGCCCTGCTCTTTCTATGCATAGGATACTGCAAAATCCCTATATAGATCTTCTAAATCCTGTTCAAACCTTTGTAAATATTTTCTTTTTTAAACTTTCTCCTACTGGCTCAGTTTGAGTTTGCTGTGTGTTTCATACTGTGAAACTTACCAATTCAAGAATTGGTATTGAATGGGCCCAGTAATTGGGCCCAGTAATTGGCCCTTAAAGTAAAGAGATTCTGAGTTCAGTTGCTTATATATTTGTGGTGTAAATGAGTAAACATCTTGATGGGGTAGAACAGGGCACTGTTATCCTGTAACCAAAAAATAGTCCATGAGAAAATAAAAAATTGATAACTACAAATATCCAACTTACAAGTTAAATTAAAAAAAGCTTTGATGGTTGCTTTATCTCCATTAAGGAGATACTTAAAGGCCAGATAAAGTAAGAACCAACCCTAGGGACTTTTGAGGGTTTCTGCGTTGTAACATCAATAATATGTTCAGTTCCATCAGGGCTGTTATGCTAATATAAGGCAATGGCAAGGAAGGAGGGCTGCTTGGAGACATGGAATGGGAACTATTGGAAAGAATCAGATGAGATTGTGAAACTTAAGCCCCCCAAAACCTGAAATTCCCTTGCCAGAGAAACTACTTTGCTTCACTCTTTGAAGGAACTAGGCTTCTCTGGATAACAATTTCCAAGGACTGCACATGGGGTCGTTGCCTCACAAGCCAATGCTCTTCAAGATCCAAATCCGTGACCTTTCATTACCTCCACGCCTGTAGTGAGAGAGATCCCAACCTATCCCAATTGTAGAAATATAAAGAATTGTATTGAAGATAGCCTATAAATTAAGACAACTCCCACAGAAAAGGTGTTTGCTTTCACCAATTTGTATAAGCAGGGGTAAGTTTCTCAGAAGGAAACAGGTGACAAACTCAAACTGAAGAATTTGGAGATAAATTAATAAAGTGAATATTTATAAAGGCTTTCAAGCTTCCTTGAAAAGATGCACAGTTATCTCTGTGGTGACTGACTTTGTAGGCCATAGATGATGTTGGACAATGATGGCAATGAATTGTTTCCTGTGATCAGTGGAAATAATGGGAGTCCAGAGTAGCTGAGGCAGGGTGATAGCGGCTAATCATCGAAGGCAAAGATTAGTGCAATTATCAGAATAAGCCATGGTTACAAACACATGAGTTTAACCCATCAGGCATCTGTGAACATGGCTAATTGGTCACAGGGTCAAGGGATATGTAAGAAATGGAAAATCTTACTAAGTTGTTGCCTCACATATAAATTGACAAATAATAATAATTATTATAATTAGAGGAACTTTGAAGAAGTGCTCTGTAACACGACCTCTGCTGCACACCACAGATTTGTCCTGCAGCCATATATGTGGGTGACTATACACTAGAGAAAGGAAATGCACAAACTGTTGGAGGTTATTAGATGCTGACTCTGAATTGACAATAATCTTTAGAAATAAGTGGACTACTAATAAGAGGGGAGATTTGTGAAGTTTAGATGACAGATGAAGTCCTGTCTTGCGGACTGGTGGTAGTGGGACTACAAATTATCCCTGTGATTAATTATCCAGCCTCAGATTATAGAACATAATTAGATACATTTTGTATGTGGCAGATTCCCATACTGATTTCTGACCTATGAAGCATATTTATCATTATAGAGTGTAGTTATATGGCAGACAAGTAATGAATGAAACCCTATGCCCAGCCACATCAGAGTAGGTATATTGGATCTACAGAACACAGTCCCCAGATTCATATTAGAATAAACAAAACAGATAATTCATACAATGCCATGGTTTGGATATTCTGTAGATTAAGAACTAATACAGTGAGAATGGCTAAGTGGAAGCTTCTGAAATGGATTCCCTCCCCTGATCAATATATTAAATCAAAACAATAATACTTGCCTGAAGCAATGACAGAAATTGATTCCACCCTTAAATGCTAAAGGATGCAAGAGTGGTGGAATCCATGATATCTTCATTTAATTTGCCAGTCTTGAACCCTGCAAAAACCAGAATGATCCTGGAGGATGAAGTGCATTGCTGTATGCTCAAACAAATAATAAGCTATAATTGCAGACCCTATGCCCAATGTGGTAACTTTGCTATAGCTGATAAAAAAAGTCTGAGGTACATGGTATGTGCCTACTGACTGAAAAATATGTGTCTACCCCTATTGCAAAAGAAATCGAGAAATAATTCTCATTCTCTTGGAATAAATAGCAATTTACAGGTATACTCTTGACCTAGGGTGCTATTAAATCTTTCCCTCTGTGTCATAATGTGATAAAGACCTGGATCATCTGCACATCCTGAAGAACAGAGCACTGGTCTCTCACATTACTGTCGTTTTGCTAATCAGAACGGATGAATAATATTTGTGTAACATGTTAGAGGTAAGACCCTGGCATAGCAGAGGATGGAGATAAACTCCATGAAGATGCAAGAATTCTTCCATCAGTAGATTTTAAGGGTCAGGTTAGCTAGAGTATGTGCTCTGGGGAAACTCTCACCCATGTGTACAATGAGAAATGAGAAAAAATAGTTTTTGCACAATTTTTAAGAGTGAAAAACAGGAAACAAATGCTGATTTTCAAGAAAATGCATAAGTTACAGTACTTTCATACAATATTCTAATGGACATCAATTATCTAGAGCACATTTAATATTAATATGGATAAATTCAAAGCATAAATTTGAATGAAAAATCCTTCAAAATGTTGTATCCATAACCATATTTTATATTTAAATATAAAACTTGAAAAAAGTTTTTATGGAAACAAAGATGCTAAATTATAAAGAACATACAATGAAATGATACATCTGAAATTGTGATAGTGGTTACTTCCGGAATAAAAGGGAGATATATCAGAAAGGGTATAGGCACATGAGGAACTTCAAATATAACCATAAAATTTTATTTATTTAAAAATCTTAAATACTTATGACATAATGCTAATATTTTATTATGGCAGATTGTTGGTATACAAATGTTTGTTTCATTATTTTCCATTTTTATGTATTTGAAATATGTAATCATGGAAAAAATAAAATATTTTATATTAAAAAGCATCTTTATTTATTTATTTTGCATTTTTGAGTGTTTTATTTATATCAAATTTGATAAAATGTGTGTATTTCTCAGACAGAAAATACATGTCGAGGTAGAAATGTACCTTTCAGCTATTCATGGGTACACAAGTACACTGGGGAGATTGTAAAAGTGCAGATTGTGATTCAGTAGGTCCGGTAGGCCTGAGTTCTATTTTTTGTTGTTGGGGGGGGTTTGAGTAATTTTTATTTAAAATTTTTATTTCCTTGTATCTTTTTTTTTTTACTTCTGTCTTAGAGTATAATTGCTTTACAATGGTGTGTTAGTTTCTGCTTTATAACAAAGTGAATCAGTTATACAGATACATATGTTCCCGTATCTCTTCCCTCTTTCGTCTCCCTCCCTCCCACCCTCCCTATCCCACCCCTCTAGGTGGTCACAAAGCACGGAGCTGATCTCCCTGTGCTATGCGGCTGCTTCCCACTAGCTCTCTACCTTACATTTGATAGTGTGTATATGTCCATGCCTCTCTCTCGCTTTGTCACAGCTTACCCTTCCCCCTCCCCATATCCTCAAGTCCATTCTCTAGTAGGTCTGTGTCTTTATTCCTGTCTTACCCCTAGGTTCTTCATGACATTTTTTTTTCTTAAATTCCATATATATGTGTTAGCATACGGTATTTGTCTTTCTCTTTCTGACTTAAATCAACTGCGTGAAGCTCACTATCAGGGCACAGAGCAAGCCAGTTTTCAATTCTTAATTCTGCAGCCTTCAAGTGTACTCTTTGTGCTCTTATTTCTAGGGACTTTTCCTCAGCCTATACCAGTTCATGTCATTATTAGACTGCTGCCACAATTCCCTGATATTCTTTGACCTCCTGCATTCTCAGAGCATCATAAGATTCTAAAATTGAAATAGACTATCCATCATATTAACTAAATTATGCAGAAGTGGAAATATTTTCAATACTAGTTTAGATTATTCATTTTATGTCAAATGTCACAGGATAATGGTAAATTAAGTATTATTTTCACTACATACTTTCCGATCCTTTCAAACTAGTTTTTTTAAACTGTTCAAATAAATCTGCTTTGTTTTTAATTTTTATTGTTTTGGTTTTAATTATAGGTAGCCTTAACACCTTTCGGACTAGAAAGGAAGGAAGGAAGGAAGGAAGGAAGGAAGGAAGGAAGGAAGATAGATAAATTCTGGTCTCTGTGAAATACCTTCATAAATCAACTTACTTATTTTCCTGTTCCAGAATTCTAGATTCAATTTTAAGCATAACAGATTTAAATATATGAGAAAATTTATGTTCCTTATAGAATTAGAGTCTATTTATGAAATGAAGCTAAGCTAGTGTCTAAGGTACTGATCTCTCAGAGTTAATTAACATGCAGACACTATATATGTGAAATGCCCTTCATGTAAGTCTGGTCACAGGGTTGCTGTATTATATAATGATATTTATGTATACAAAGCAAAAAGGAAATGATTATAGTACAAAAATTTATATTCGATCAATAAAATTAGGAAACAAACTATAATGTTGTATATGTAAGGTGTAGTAGATGTTTTTAAAAATTATTTATTCATTTCATGCAAGTTATTTTTATCTCAGGTGTTCATTTGAAAGCAGATGGAATGATCATTTCCTGGAGCTGAAAGTAGTACTAGGATGATAATATGAAGGCATTTCATTTTCTAGTATGCAGTCATTGATTCTCAAAGCATTGACTGATACCATTTAGTTATGCTGCTCCAGCCTTACAGATATTCTGTTTCTGATACCTTTAAACCTGCTTCCTTGTTTGATTTTTTCCTCCACCATTTTCCTAATATTTGGCTGCCTCTGCCTATTCTAGGTCTTCTAATTGATGCCCAATAATACATGCCATTCCAGGAAGTGATATACATCTTAAAGCTTGTTTACAACTTCAAACAGTATCTGCTTTTGGTACTATTTTCTCATTGTTATAGGTGACCTAATAATACTGCTATAAATTATGAAATATTGAAGTACTCTAAAAGGAGCTATTTGAATTTCCTTACTCTATAAACCATAATCTTGAGTCCAACAGGATTTGTCCAATTGAGAGAGAATAATAATAGGAGAGATACTTCATCCAGGTCCTTTACTATGTATATTAGTAAAATATTGTTGTAGGTGGTAGAACATACTGTGAAACGGAAACACTATGCATTTTTCTAAAAATTTAAAACAAACTGTAAATATTTATTGTTCTGTTACTGTCCACGGAATTGGAAAAAGATCTCAAATGAGTGTAATTTATGGAAATAATCATTATTTTTAATTGATTGTGAATGATGCATTATATAAGTTCTTCTCTTCCTATCTCTGAAAACCACAGTCTGCTTGTCTTAGGTCAGTCCCTAATGTCATTTTATTGCATCTGAGCCCTTACTTGAGAAAAACATTTATTCTTCATATTTACATTTACTTAAATTTGACTTTAACTACAGATGTCATATATGTCCTTGTTATGGAAAATATATACTAAAACACATACTAACCAAGGCCCAAGTACCTCTATTCACAAAGGCTAAAATCCCATGACTTACTGGGAATCTGTTTTTCTTTCCACAATTTCTACAATCATTACCACTGTAAGAATCTATCCAATTGTTCCATAAACATATACTGAATACCAGTCAGTTTGCATGCACATCGTTGTTCTGGGGATATAAGTATCAATAAAGAGACACAGTTGTTTCTCCCTGTAACTCAAAGTTTAGCTGGTTGGGTTCTGTGTGTGTGTGTGTGTGTGTGTTTAGTAATAAACATTCCATTTCTTAAGTTCTTACTATGGGTGGTGCTAAGAACTTTAAAATGTATACATATATATTCTCACTTAATTTTTACAAAAAATTATAAATTTGGTTTTATTATCTGCATTTCTCAAGTTAGGAAATGTATAACACAGTGAGATTAAGTACACTAAATAACTCTTGTTTCACTGATTACCTTAATCAAAACTAGAATTAATTTGGTCAGAGATGGTTTATTTCTGTCCATTGAGTGAAGTCCTCCTGGGTTATATATTCAGCAACTAGAGGTGGTTTGACTCTTCATCCATGAAAGACTTAAAGAGCTCTCATTTTTCTCTTTGGAGGTTTTGAGTTCAGCTCTTACTTAAGTTCCTGCCTCAGGCAGCTTCAAACTGTGGCAAATGCCTTAACGGGAAGACTGGCCATGTGCTTGTGGCAGGATTCAAGCACTGTAAGATTTCAGGAAATATCACACCCTCTCTTAGCTTCCAGCCAAATTCCCCACCTTCAGGCTAAAATACAGCCGGGGTTTTAGGCAAAGGGAAATCTGATTATGAATTTGACCCCCTGGTTTCCATTTTGAAATGACTGTTCTGAATGACTGCCAAAATATCTATAGTTTTGCTTTCAAGTGGAGTCTGTTTGCCTGAGCCCACCAGATCAGTTCATGCCTAGAATGGCAAGTGCTCCAAGGGAAGAAATTCATCCTTTTTTTTTTTTTAGTTGCTGAAACAGGGGTGTTGCTTAACACTTAAATCCTTTATTTTGACCTGTGGTGATTTCTTTTATACTCTTATGAGTTCTGTGGCATATTAATTGATCCAGTATCTGGAAGGTCATGATTTCTTTCCCCTCTGCATACTTATTTTTCTGTATTTCTGGATGAAAACATCCCCTCTCCTAATCCAACAGCCTTCTTCTTTCTCCATTTTCTCTTCATTCTGTCTTAGATTATATCCTATTTCACTTCACCTACTTTCTAGATCATACCGTAAACTAAAAAAATAAAAATTAAAAATTGTCATACTTCATGACCTACAAACGGTAACAATGTTCTTAAATCTAGGTCCTCAAAACGATTTGAAGAAAGATAAAAACAAAACCCAAAACCATTCCATTGTATGGATTAGTGAGGTTTCAAGTGTCTCTTTTCCCATCTCACCTCATCTTAACTGCCAGTCCCCTGGCTTCTTTTGACCTTTGTTCCCTGTGCACCAAGGTGAAAATTTTAATTTTTCTCTCATTTTCCTCAGGCCCCTATGTTAATTTTATACCTGCTATTTACAGAGAGTGTAGGTTTCTGGTGGACTCTCTCCAGCTAGTGTGTTCACATAAATACTCTAATCTGATTCCACTTACATTTTTGTTCCTCTTCCTCACCTCTCAGTGAAAGAAAATCCTCTTTCTATTTAAGCCTAATCTTTTTATGTCTTTACTGAATCAAAATTCTCCTTACTTCTTCAGAGACCTAGCTATGTCTATTTAATTTATTCTCCCAAGTATAATTTTCATTTCTGCATTTTTATTTTCAACTTAAAAGCATTTACAAATTTCACATAATGAAAACAATTTTTACTTCAAGGCATATTTGCTATTTATGTGTGTGTATATATACTATACATGTATAGTATCTCAGAAGTTTAATTCTGTTAAATAATGAGGCAAATTATCTAGTATGTACACCAAATCTGTTCTTCAAACAATGGTTATAACCAAAAGAAAATTTAAAAGGAAGAAAATAATAGAGCCGTATTTTAAAAATCCAAAAATATAGACATAATCTGACAGATGTTAGTGGATCCATACAATGTGATAATATGACTTCTGTTAAAATAATGATGTCCTCAAAACCTTGTTAGAAGCATCTGATTTCATAGCAGTATATGTAATAGGTTCCCATGAATGTGTATCAGGAAAGGTATACATATACAAATTATTAATATGGAATTAAGTATAGAATTTAAAGTGAAGTCTAATTCCTTTGTTCTAAATATATAATCATGAATTATTTGTTCAATTTTTAAAAGTACTAAAATATACCAGAGGAGAAAATAGAAATGTAAGAAATCTCTCTTTCAAACCCATGTCCTCCTCAAATATAATCTGACGTTTTTCCTTTTTCAAACTGCTTCTTAATCATTTGCTTCTCAAATCAAAGTGTGTTTCCCCATTCACCACTCCTAATAAAATTATTCTTACTAATGTTGAACTTTATCTTCCTAAGCCTCCCTGCACTAAATAATATTTGATAAACTACCATTTGTTTTGTTTTTGTTTTTACATCATTCAATTCTTACTACCCCACTGCTCCTTCCTTCCTAATTTTGTTTGTTTTTATGCAATCATCTTCCCCCTGCTTTGTTTTCCTTGTGGTGTCTTCCAGGTTTCTCCCTGAAAAAACCTTCTATCTCTCCCTCTAACCCTTTCTTTAACTCTTTGCTCTGTATATTCTCCTTAGGTGGTTTTATAGAAGCTAATAAGTAACAATTCCATTTAATTATCTGTTGATCTCTCTCTTTATCACTGTCTTTCATTCATATTTTCTCTCCCTCTCTCGTTCATTCTCAAACACCTCTCCCTCTCTCCTTCTCTCTCTTTCTCAGACACACTCACACAGACACTGTTGAGTTTGAGAGAAATGTATCCAATGGCCTCCAGCAACTTTATCACCACTTTCATGGCTCAACTCAAACTCATATGTAAAATAAAAATTAACATTTTACTCTCCATTTTTACCTAGAAAGTCCTTTTACTATATAAATTATTTGGGTATATTTTAAGTCTACATAGCTAGAACTGGTGTCAGGCACCTACTCCATATAATCATGATATCCTAGGGTATTTGTATAAGGTAGAAAAAAAGAGGAATTATGCTGACTAGACAATAAATAAATTGTTACCAGGTAGTGGATAAAGTATTTGATGGGATTCTCATTGTTAAATTTGACAGATCAACTCTATGGGATGGCATTTTGTACTTAAAAGACAGAAACCTTAATATATAACAAGCTCAGTTTCACAAAAAATTGTAGCTGCCTATATGTCTCTGCACATGCTTGTTATAAGAATAAAGCACTATTGCAATACAGTTCCGCAATCTCTTATCCTATACCTTTTGGGCCTCATATGTTTCAAAATAGAGAATTTTTCTGGTGTAAGAATGGATTTATACTGCTAAACCTTGTAATTGAACCTGTTCTTCCTCTTTTTATTCCTTTTATTTAGGGTATTATTTTAAAGTAAAGCTTATACATATTTATAATAAGTGAGATAAATAAATACTATAAATTACTCCACATCAGTACAAATCAGACCTGCCACCAAATGAACTGAAAATTTACAAAAATATGTTCAGTTTTCATATTTTATGTTTCTGGTTTGTAAATAAGAGGTCAGAGAGTTGAATTTAACATCATTAGAAGAGGAAATGATGTTATGACTTTTATAACAACTTTTGGTGTCCAACTGACTCCCCTTTCCAGATATTCTTTTTTTTTTATCTTACTAGCAGATGACTTATTAAAAACAAAACAACATGTGCCATAGTAAGGTATACCTTTTAAGTAACTGATTCATTTTTGGTTTTTTTAAAGGATTTTTGTTTGTTTACCCTAACATTTTGAGAAAGAATTTCCTTTCAGATATTCTTTTGACTGAGAGAGAGAGAGAACAGGGGACTTAGACATGTAGACCAACACAGATAATATAGAGACATAATGTGGTTTTTGGGGGGTTAAAGTCTGTTATGTGTTGAATTGTCTCCATTCAAAAAATATTTTGAAGTCCTAACCTCTAGTACCACAGAATGTGACCTTATTTAAAAACAGCATCATCATAGATGTAATTAGTTAAGATGAAGTTATACTAGAGGAGGGTGGCCCCTAAGCTAATATGACTGATGGCCTTATAAGAAGATACTGTGTGAAGACAGAGACTCACAGAGAGGAGGCCATGTGTACAATGAAGGCAGAGATCAGATTTACATAACCGCAACACAGGAATGCCAGCAATTGCCAGCAAAACATCTGAAACTAGGAAGAGGCAAGGAAGATAGTCACTACAGGTTTCAGAGGGAGCATGGACCTGCCAACACCTTGATTTCAGATCTCCAGCCTCCAGAGCTGTGAAACAATAAACTATGTTGTTAAGCCACTCAGTTTGGGGCACTTTGTCGTGGCAGCCCGAGGAAATTAATACAGAGTCAGGAGAGTTAGAGAGGAAATACAGGGATGGGTAAGCTTGTAGATTCTGGAACCATAGTGAATTTCCTCTCCTCTGCTTACTAATTGTATGATCTTGGACAAGTGACTAGCTTCTCTGTTACTTGCTTCATTCTTTGTTAAATAGAATGATGTAATAAAGAGTCTGACTCCATTTTTTGACCCCATTTTTTTATGTTTGACTGTTGACATCTTTTAAGCCTCTCCTGTCACTCTTCCCCTTGTGCCTTACATCTGGACACGTTTATAAGAAAGCCTGGATGTGCTGTCCTTTGGTGCTGGTGGGAGATTCGAACCATGAGAGCCCATGCACATGCATAGGAACCCTCATGCTGACCCTACTGCCTCAATTACAATAAAAACTATGTCTTCCTTACCCTACAGTATTTGCTATTAGAGAAGGCAGTTTCTGGGCTGTCCTGAAAATCAAGGCTCTCATAGGCTGTGAACTGTTCATGATGCTGTGGGTCATGGAAGCAGCGATTCACAGATCTGGCACTGCCAAATGGAGCCAACCCTGTGCCCTCATCCTGTAGTATATTAATCCTACAGAAAGAGATTGGCCTACCCTCTTCTTTGTTCCTTGCCAGATCCCACGGTGTGGAGGGGTAACTCTCTTCCAGGCTCCTTGGTTACCTTGGGAGTCCCTGAGGATCCACAGAGTGAATGCAAGAGGAGTTCATACACTTAACGACCAGCAGTGACACCAGGCCTGTGAGGAAGCTCAGGGGAGTGTTTCTGCTTTTCTTCCCTTACCCAGGATTTATCTAATAAAAGACAGGACCCAAGGGAAACAAGTGGCCAAATTTAACACTAGATGCCCTGACCAACAATTGGCCCTATCTGCACATTTTCAAACTCTTTTCCCTTGTGCTGCACATGGACACAAGCTGATAAGAAAGACAATATTTTCCATCCTTTGGCAGTAGAAGGCTCAAACCACGCCAGCCCCTGCCCATGGAGGGGAACTCTTACCCTCAGCCCTACCTCCTAGCTTTAATAAAAACACTGAGGCAGTCTCCTTTCCTCACTCTCTGAGGCCACTTTGGATCTGCATGAGAGACTTGCCCTGCTCTCCCCAGAGACTTCAATTACAGTTTTAATAAAGTTTTTCATATCCTTATGATATGTGTGTAATGTCAACAGTCTCAACATCTGAACCACATTTTGGTTGTGTGGGAGGTCCATCCTGCTCTCCAGGATGGTCACTTCAGGATAATAACAGAATGGGATGCATATTAGTGAGTTAAAAATATGTGAAGTATTTAGGACAGTGTCTGGCCCATAGTGAATATTCACCATGTTAGCTATTAGTAAATGCTGTGTACCACTTCTTCGTCCGGTGTGCTGACATCTGAAAGATTATGCTAAGGTGAACATGATATTTAGCCAAAAGTATAATAAGCATTTTTAAAATTATTTCTTGAACTTAGAGGCAGATAATCACTCCTGAGAGAATATCAAGATATATGGTGGTGACTGCAGTAGCAGCACTAAGAATATACCTTTCATGTAGTATCCTAACACATATAAAAAGCATTAACATGGTTTGTGCCTATGTGCAGACTTGTGTCTCATTTGGAAAAGTCACTTCTCTTGCTTCCTGTTTTCCCAGTGTGTGCCAGCAGGCCTGATCATCATATACATTACAGGAGTAGGACATTTATCCCTTCAAGCATAAAAAATAAAATATAGAATTCTTTCTGCCTACTGTGAGAATGTCCTTCTTCCACATTCTTCAGTCCCTAAGCAGGGCTATGACAATGGAGAAGCTCCCTTTGATGTGGTGCTGGCAAATCAGACTGAACCATTTGTAAACCAGACTCAATCTGCCATTTTCTTTTAATTTTTTCTATTTTCTTTTTCCTTTAGTGACTAGATGAAGCAGTTCATTTAGATTGGTTTGCTCAGGATTCCTTTAAACTCCCATCCAGCATGCTACGATCTGGATATAATTTATTTTCTGTGGAGGAGGTTCATTGGTATGTGAAGTCGATTTGTAACTGATTTATGGAGGGGGTGAGGGAAGGCAAAAGGCACCAGTTTTGTTGATGTGAATCAGGTCACTGAAGATATGATTCTGAATCCAGCAGCTATAGTGGCATTTTCTTATCTCAACAGGTAGCTTTTATTTTTGCCACCTTCTTACTCAATGCAGGCTTCTCTGACTCTCAGCTCTTCTACAGTTTGGCAATGGAAGAAGTTCCTGCACGTTCAATTTAGGGTCTGTATCTCTACCTAGATCTCTGAATATTAGATTAAGTATTAAACGCATAATACAAATTATTTGCTCCTTCAGTTGACTACCGTGGATTCTTTAATCAGTACTGAACCACCCCTGATAGTGTAATTGTACAGAGCTACTGCAAGCAACAGACACTCAAGGAAGCAAAAATCTGGAATTGTTTTTCAGAGCTGGGTGATTTTGAAAACAGCAAGAATCTTGTTAACATTGGCAGACAACTATTGCTAGTCATTGCTATGCACTGATGCGTTAACTACTCAAGTACTTACATTTTCACCTGTGGTCACCTGATATAAAGTGTGTAATAAAGCCAATAAAGCCAACACTTTGATAAATTGTGCAGCTTCTGCAATAAATCTTTTCTTCAAGAAAAGAAGGGATATGAGGTCTGTGGGGTGGGCTGTGATTTATAACACACACAGGAGCTTAAAGGAAGAAAATTACAAACTCATGATTTTAAATTTTCAGTTCAAGAATGGTCAGTTAATCACAAAGCCTCTCTGACTTCCTTTGATGGTTTAGCCATAAGGCTCACATAGCAAAAAATAAGATACAGAAGCTATTCCTTCAGGTTGCTGAATTAAAGCCTAGACTGATTTTGCAGCTTCACCATAACTGTTACGCAGACATTAAAGTATTAAGTGGGAGATCATGATACATTGAGGGTTAGAATGGTGTTGTCAGGGTAAATTAGGAAGGCAGTGAACAGTGCAAACCCCCAAATCTCTCTGAGCCTTTTTTTTGCCAGTAGAAGCAGATCTATTTCCCTTGTCTGATGTACCAGTTATCTTATTTTAAAGACCTAATAATGTCATTATCCAAGACATTCTGACACGGTCAAAATGTCCATCATCAAAAAATCTACAAACAATAAATGCTGGATAGGGTGTGGAGAAAAGGGAACCCTCCTAACACTGTTGGTGGGAATGTAAATTGGTACAGACACTATGGAAAACAGTATGAAGGTTCCTTAAAAAACTAAAAACAGAACTACCATACCACCCAGAAATCCCACTACTGGGCATATACCCTGAGAAAACCATAACTCAAAAAGAGTCATGTACCACAATGTTCACTGCAGCTCTATTTACAATAGCCAGGACACGGAAGCAACCTAAGTGTCCATCCACAGATGAATGGATAAAGAAGATGTGGCTCATATATACAGTGGAATATTACTCAGCCATAGAAAGAAACGAAATTGAGTTATTTGTAGTGAGGTGGATGGACTTAGAGTCTGTCATACAGAGTGAAGTAAGTCAGAAAGAGAAAAATACCATATGCTAACACATGTATGGAATCTCAAAAGAAAAATGGTTATTATGAACCTAGGGGCAGGACAGGAATAAAGATGAAGATGTAGAGAATGGACTTGAGGACACAGGGACGGGGAAGGGTAAGCTGGGGTGAAGTGAGAGAGCAGCATGGACATATATACACTACCAAATGTAAAATAGATAGCTAGTGGGAAGAAACCACATAGCACAGGGAGATCAGCTTAGTGCTTTGCAACAACCTAGAGGGGTGGGATGGAGGCTCAAGAGGGAGGGGATTTGGGGACATGTGTATGTATATGGCTGATTCACTTTGTTGTACAACAGAAACCAACACAGTATTGTGAAGCAATTATACTCCAATAAAGATCTATAAAAAAAAATCATAGTACCTAATACTAAATTCAACTGATTATGAAGTCTCATTTATTAGCTGCTTAAAAGCTATTTTGACACTCACCTCTCTTACATTTTTCCCTTTAACAATTTCCTTCTTGAGCTTATTTTAACAAGATGAATGGCATATTGTGATCTCTTTCCAACCCTAAGCTCCAGCAGGAAGCTGGCTTGCAGCTGGAATGCGTAATGTGGTGATGCATCCCAGGACTTTCTTTAGTTACATTTGGCACTTCAAAGACTGTTCAAAGGGACCAACAGAGAGAACTCTGGGACAGCCTCAGAATGGCAAGGGGATCAACATGTGAGGTGCTGTCTTTGAAGAACCACATGTAGCAGTAGACGTCAGAGCTTTGGCACATGTGGTACATTTTACTTGAGGAGCCATCTTAACGTACAAAAGGAACCTGGGAAGAATTATGGCCTGCTTCACTTAGATGGAAAATAACCTTCTTTGTTATTTAAACTTACAGAAGAACTCAGTATGACATTTAAATGTAGGAAATACAGCAGAGAAAGAAGGAAAAAGAGAAGAAAATTCTGGAAAAATAACTGTGAGCGTATACTGTTCATTTACTGATTTTTAGCCTAAAACAAAATAGTGCATGTAATCCCAAGAGTAGCTTTATTATTTATGTAAAAATATTATATCATAGTCTTTATTCTCTGTTGCACCTATATTATTTCCTGGTAATTATTTAATGGGAAAAAAGATGCATTAATTCTTTCAGGTGATTAACCAGCATCCCACCTATAAAGTCTAAATGTTGTTTACACGTTTGCATCTCATTGCCTGATACCTGTTAATTATGTCTGCAGAGCAACGTAACAACAGATACCCTGAAGAAGAGATGTTCTCAAACTTGTTGCTGGGCTCTGAAGCCTGTTGCTGGGCTTTAGAGTAAATGTTAAATTGTGGTAAGCAGAAGGAGCACGACTTGAAATAACAAAACTTAATTTCTTTCAATGGTCTCTGGAAATGTATTTAAAATTATCAGAAGATGCTATTTATCTAAATAAAAAGAATTTAAAAATAACACTTTTATGAAAAAATATATCATGATTGCAAAGCTATGTGATGACGAAAATAATGATGTCACAGATGAAATGCCAACAAAGAAAGAAAAGACCAAAGAAATCCCTGGGCTTCTCAGCACCTTAAAAGCCTTGGGCATCGTTGGAGAAATGCCTGTGGCAGTGTTACACATTTAGTACTCTGCTTAGGTCAGGCTCAGCTCCTTTGCCGACCATATCAAAACCTTTACTTTTTCCAGTTTTTAAAAAATTTGAAATATATAACATAGGCGTATATATCAATATATATTGTATTTGAACCCTTATACCTCTCCAAATTGAGCTATATTCTCTCTTCATATCTGATTTTTCTATTTTTTCATACTCTATTTCTTTCTTCTCTATTTTAATTATTTAATAAAATTATATATATTTTGGTATACAACATGATAGATCATATATATGTGTATATAGTGAAATGATTACTATAGTCAAGCTGATTAACATGTCCATCACCTCACATAGTTACTTTTTTTTTTTTTTTAATACTGAGAGCACCTGAAATCTACTCCCTTAGCAAACTTCTGTTATTATTAACTATATTCATCTTGCTGTGCATTATATCTCTAGAACTTTTCATCCCACACAACTGTCACTTTGTGCCCTCCAACCAAGATCTCCCCATTTCGCTCACCTCCCCACCCCTAGTAACCACTTGTTTATTCTCTGTTTCAATATTTTTGGATTCCCCATGGAAGTAAGATCATGCAGTATTTTCTCTCTCTCTGGCTTATTTCACTTGGTATAATGTCCTCTAAGTTCATTCATGTTGTTGTAAATGGTAAGACCACCTTTTTATAAGGCTCAATAATATTCAATTGTATACACATACCACAATTTCTTTATCCTTTCATCTTTTGACAAAAACTTGTTTCCATATCTTGGATATTGTGAATAATGCTACAATGAACATGGGAACACAGATACCTCTTCAAGGTACTAATTTTATTTTCCACAGTGGACAAAGCACATGAATAGACTTTTTTTCCAAATGTGACTCACAGATGGCCAACAGGTATATGAAAAGGTGCTCCAGACCACTAATCGTCAGGAAAACACAAATCAAAACTACAATGATATATCACCTCACACCTGTTAAGATGACTCTTATTAAAAAGATAAAAGGTGAAAAAACTTGGTAAGGATATGGAGAAAAGGGAATCCTTGTGCACTGTTGGTAGGAATGTAAATTACTACAGCCATTATGGAAAATAGTATGGAGATTCCTCAGAAAACTAAAAATATATCTCTCTACTATTTAATCTCCTTGAACTATACAAGTTTATGTAATTTGATTTCCAATCCCTCAGGATATATATGTGCACACATATATATAAATATGCACACACATATATAAAACACATATATAAATAACATACATATAAAGATAAACATACATATATGTGTAATATGTATGTATGTATATGTGTATATACCACAGTTATTCTAATTATTCTTACCACAATTATCCTAATATATTTTTACATTTTGAATGAAATTAATATGCTCACAAGTCCCCAATGAACACCCAAACTTTTGTTTCAGACTTCTACTATACTTTTTACATTTAACATTTTCACACTTACTGATCATTTGCACTAGCTCTCACTTCTATCTGTAATGTTCTTCTCTTCACTCATTTCATGACTGGATATGTGGCATCTCTCATTTTTAAATTGTGTGTCATTTCCTCAGAGATGCATTCCCTGATCACCTTAAGAAGTATCTGTGGTCATGCAGAGCGCTCTGTCAAAGATCCATTATACAGTCATATTATTTGCACTTTTGGTGTTTGGTTTTTGTTAATGTTTTTATGTTATTCCCATGAGTTCAGGAAATGTCTGTCTTGTGTAATATTGCATCTCTCTGGCATATTCCTAGCAGATAATGGATGTTTCATAAATGTTTGTTAAATGATAAATATTTGTTGAAGAAACATATCAGTATCAACAGGACAATTTAGTATCTTCATATTTAATGAAATGCTTCAGAAATATTTATTTTTATAAACTCTTGAACTATATTCCACGTAAAACAATTTATTTTGTTCATCGGGGTTTTTTAATACATTGAATATTTGTAAAAATTTTTTTAAATTATGGGACTCTAAAAAAAAATTTATCTTAGATAATACCCTCATTGTTGCCGTAAAATTTAAGTGCTTTGTGACCGCCTAGAGGGGTGGTATAGAGAGGGTGGGAGGAAGATGCAAGAAGGAGAAGATATGGGGATATATGTAAATAGTGCTGCAATGAACATCATGGTACATGACTCTTGGAATTTTTATGTTATAAAGCAGAAACTAACACACCATTGTAAAGCAATTATACTCCACTAAAGATGTTAAAAGAAAAGTAAATTTAGAAGTCTACTGTAATATTTTGTTATATAAAATGTACCTTTTGTCACTAGATTTCCTCACTTGCTATTTTAAAAATCACATAATTTCATGAAATTATCACAATTAGATTTAATAGCTAATTGCAACATCATATCTTTTCACATTTGCCTAGTTAATTGGAGATAACAATCTTCTACTTAAGCCTTCAGAGTGATCATATATATTATATACATGTGTAATATACATATATAGTATACATACAAAACATGTACACATACATCTGATTGTATTTATAAACATAAAATAACACTAAATGTGGCATTTTTTTAGGAAAAATTTCTAATTTGACTGAAATATTCATTCAGATGGAATTAAATGTGTATTTATATCAAAGGAAATGGAGAATAGAGTCTTTCTCAGTTACTCTGGATTCCAGAGAAAAGAGGGCATATCAATATCATCAGACTATTACAGATTTATGAACTCTGTGTTTTCTCCACAAATTCTTTCTTACCTTGATTTTTATTGAAGACTTTGACAAAAGGACTGTCCAAAGATAGAATAACCTAAAAGGAAAAATATTTTTTTTCTAAGTTTTACTTCTTAACTAGGAAAGGAGCTATTTTTTAGATTTATTTGTAGTACTTCTCTGCATGGGATCCCTGAATGAAACTATCAAGTCAAATTAAATTCTGCTTGTATATGCAGAGAGAAAGAGCGAGAAAGAATGAGTGTGTGTGTATTAGTGTTTGTGTGTGTGAAGAAAAATACTCTGGTTAGATCCATGCTGCAATCAAATGACAAGCCACAGTTCCTTGGGACAATGGTCTGAAGGGTTTAACTCAATTCTGTGTGTAAACCAAGTACTCTAGATAGACCTGTATTTACAAAGTGGTCAAATTTGCTTACTACATTGCTTACAAGATGTTTTCTTAAAATTAGCATTCCTCTATGAAGTTTCTCAAACATTTGTCGTGGATGTATCCCAAATATTTAGGGGAAAGAAAACTTAGGGACAATTCAATATGGTCCACTTCATTTGACTCCAGTGCAAAGTCAAAGCATACTTAAATAATCATCTTACTCTTTTTTTTTTAACATCTTCATTGGAGTATAATTGTTTTACAGTATTGTGTTAATTTCTTCTGTATCACAAAATAAATCAGCTATACGTAAACATATATCTCCATATTCCTTCCTTCTCGCGTCTCCCTCCGACCCTCCCTATCCCACTCCTCTAGGTGGTCACAAAGCACCGAACTGATCTCCCTGTGCTCTGTGGCTGCTTGCCACGAGCTATCTATTTTACATTTGGTAGTATATATAAGTCCATGCCACTCTCTCACTTCGTCCCAGCTTACCCTCCCCCCTCTTCATGTCCTCAAATCCATTCTCTACGTCTGCGTCTTTATTCCCATTCTGGCTCTAGGTTCTTCAGGACAATTTTTTTTTTTTTTTAGATTCCATATATATGTCTTAGCATACGGTATTTATTTTTCTCTTTCTGAAAACTTCATTCTGTATGACAGACTCTAGGTCTATCCACCTCACTACAAATAACTAAATTTCATTTCTTTTAATGACTGAGTAATATTCCATTGTATATATGTGCCACATCTTTATCCATTCATCTGTTGAGGGACACTTAGGTTGCTTCATATCCTGACTATTGTAAACAGTGCTGCAATGAACATCATGGTACATGACTCTTTTGGAATTATGGTTTTCTCAGGGTATATGCCCAGTAGTGGGATTGCTGGCTCGTATGGTAGTTCTATTTTTAGTTTCCAAAGGAACCTCTATACTGTTCTGCATAGTGGCTGTATCAATTTACATTCCCACCAACAGTGCAATAGGGTTCCCTTTTCTCCACATCCTCTCCAGCATTTATTGTTTGTAGACTTTTTGAAGATGACCATTCTGACCAGAGTGATATGATACCTCATTGTAGTGTTGGTTTGCATTTCTCTAATGATTAGCGATGTTGAGGATACTTTCATCTGTTTGTTGGCAATCTGTAAATCTTCTTTGGAGAAATGTCTATTTAGGTCTTCTGCCCATTTTTGGATTTGTTTGTTTGTTTTTCTTGATATTGAGCTGCGTGAACTGTTTGTATATTTTGGAGATTAATCTTTTGTCAGTTGCTTCATTTGCAAATATTTTTTTTCCCATTCTGAGGGTTGTCTTTTCATCTTGTTTATGGTTTCCTTTGCTGTGCAAAAGCTTTTAAGTTTCATTAGGTCACATTGGTTTATTTTTATTTTATTTCCATTTCTCTAGGAGGTGGGTCAAGAAGGATCATGATGTGATGTATGTCATAGAGTGTTCTGCCAATGTTTTCCTCTAAGAGGTTGGTAGTGACTGGCCTTACACTTACATCTTTAATCCATTTTGAGTGTATTTTTGCGTATAGTTTTAGGGAGTGTTCTAATTTCATTCTTTTACATGGAGCTGTCCAGTTTTCCAAGCACCACTTATTGAAGAGGCTGTCTTTTCTCCATTATATATTCTTGCCTCCGTTATCAAAGATAAGGTGACCATATGTGTGTGGGATTATCTCTGGGCTTTCTATCCTGTACTATTGACCTATATTTCTGCTTTTGTGCCAGGACCATACTGTCTTGATTACTACAGCTTTATAGTACAGTCTAAAGTCCGGTAGCCTGATTCCTCCAGCTCCGTTTTTCTTGCTCAAGATTTCTTTGGCTATTCGGGGTCTTTTTTTTTTTTCTTTTCTTGCGGTATGCGGGCCTCTCACTGTTGTAGCCTCTCCTGTTGTGGAGCACAGGCTCCGGACACGCAGGCTCAGCAGATATGGCTCACGGGCCCAGCCGCTCCACGGCATGTTGGAACTTCCTGGACCGGGGCACAAACCCGTGTCCCCTGCATAGGCAGGCGGACTCTCAACCACTGCACCACAAGGGTACGAGTATGGTTAGGGTATGTGTTAGGGTATGGGTTAGTATTAGTGTAGGGGTTATGATTAGAACACGGGTTAGGGTAAGGGTTGGGCTTAGGGTTACAGTTAGGGTTAGGGAACGGGGACGGTTTAGGGTACAGGTTAGGGTATGACAATGGTTTAGGGTTAGCATACGTGTTAGCATACGGGTTAGTGTTAGTGTACAGGTTAGGATTAGGGTACGGTTTAGGGTAAGGCTTCGGGTAAGGGTATGGGTTAGGGTTAGGATTTGGGTTAGGGTTAGGGAATGGGTATGATTTAGGGTACATGTTAGGGTACGACAACGGTTTAGGGTTAGCGTACGTGTTAGGGTACATCTTAGTGTTAGTGTATGGGTTAGGATTAGGGTAGGGGTTAGGGTAAGGATAAGGGTTACAAAATGGGTATGGTATAGGGTACACGTTACGGTACAAAAACAGGTTAGGGTTAGGGTACGTGTTAGGGTACGGGTTAGTGTTAGTGTACGGGATAGGATTAGGGTACGGGTGAGGGTAAGGGTTAGGGTTAGTGTTAGGGTTAGGGAACAGGTACGGTTTAAGATACAGATTAGGGTACGACAACGGGTTAGGGTTAGCATACATGTTAGGACACGGGTTAGTGTTAGTGTACGGGTTAGGATTAGGGTACGGGTTAGGGTAAGGCTTCGGGTAAGTGTTAGGTTTAGGGTTAGGGAACGGGTATGGTTTAGGATAAAGGTTAGGGTATGACAACGGTTTAGGTTTAGTGTACGTGTTAGGGCACGAGTTAGTGTTAGTGTACAGGTTAGGATTAGGGTACGGGTTACGGTAAGACTTCGGGTAAGGGTTAGGCTTAGCGTTAGGGTTAGGGTTAGGTTTAGGGAACGTGTACAATTTAGGGTACAGGTTAGGTTACGACAACGGTTTAGGAATAGCGTACGTGTTAGGGTTCGGGTTAGTGTTAGTGTACAGGTCACCATTAGGATACGGGTTAGGGTAAGGCTTCGGGTAAGTGTTAGCTTTAGGGTTAGTGTTAGGGTTAGGGAACGGGTATGGTATAGGGTAGATGTTAGGGTATGACAAAGGTTTCGGGTTAGCGTATGTGTTAGGATACGGGTTAGTGTTAGTGTACGGGTTAGGATTAGGGTACGGGTTAGGGTAAGGCTTTGGGTCAGGGTACGGGTTAGGGTTAGGGTTAGGGAATGGGTACGGATTAGTGTACAGGTTAGGGTATGACAAAGGTTTTGGGTTAGCGTACGTGTTAGGATACGGGTTAGTGTTAGTGTACGGGTTTGGATTAGGGGACGGGTTAGGGTAAGGCTTCAGGTAAGGGTTAAGGTTGTGGTTAGGGTTAGGGTTAGGAAACGGGGACGGTTTAGGGTACAGGTTAGGGTACGACAACAGTTTAGAGTTAGCGTACGGGTTAGGGTACGGGTTAGTGTTAGTGTAAGCATTAGGATTAGGTGACGGGTTAGGGTAAGGCTTTGGGTAAGGGTTAAGGTTCGGGTTCGGGTTAGGGTTAGGGTTAGGGAATGGGAATGGTTTAGGGTACAGGTTAGGGTGCAACAAGTGTTTAAGGTTAGCGTACGTGTTAGGCTACGGGTTAGTGTGAGTGTACGGGTTTGGATTAGGGGATGGGTTAGGTTAAGGCTTCGGGTAAGGGTTAAGGATTGGGTTAGGGTTAGGCTTAGGGTTAGGGAATGGGAATGGTTTTGGGTACAGGTTAGGGTCTGACTACGGTTTAGGGTTAGCGTATGTGTTAGGGTATGGGTGAGTGTTATTGTACGCGTTAGGATTAGGGAACGGGTTAGGGTAAGGCTTCTGGTTAAGATTAGTGTTAGGGTTAGGGTTAGGGAACGGGGACGGTTTAGGGTACAGGTTAGGGTACGACAATGGTTTAGGGTTGGCGTACGTGTTAGGGTTCGGGTTAGTGTACGTGTTACAATTAGGGGACAGTTTAGTGTAAGGCTTCGGTTAAGTGTCACGGTTAGGGTTCAGGTTAGGGTTAGGGTTAGGGAATGGGGATGGATTAGGGTACAGGTTAGTGTACGACAATGGTTTAGGGTTAGCGTACGTGTTAGGGTACAGGTTAGTGTTAGTGTTCGGGTTAGGTTTCGGGGATGGGTTAGGTTAAGGCTTCGGATAAGGTTTAGGGTTAGGGTTCGGGTTAGGGTTAGCGTTAGGGAATGGGGACGGTTTAGGGTACAGGTTAGGGTACGACAACGGTTTAGGGTTAGCGTATATGTAAGGATATGGGTTAGTGTTAGTGTACGAGTAAGGTTTAGTGGACGGGTTAGTGTAAGGCTTCGGGTAAGAGTTAGGGTTAGGTTTTGGGGTAGGGTTAGGGTTAGGGAACGGGGACGGTTTAGGGTACAGGTTAGGGTATGACAACGGTTTAGGGTTAGCGTACGTGTTAGGCTATGGGTCAGGGTTAGTGTACGGGTTTGGATTAGGGGACGGGTTAGGGTAAGGCTTCGGGTAAGGGTTAAGGTTCCGGTTAGGGTTAGGGTTAGGGAATGGGAATGGTTTAGGGTACAGGTTAGGGTACGACAACTGTTTAGGGTTAGCGTACGTGTTAGGGTACCGGTTAGTGTTAGTGTACAAGTTTGGTTTAGGGAACGGTTTAGGGTAAGGCTTCGGGTAAGTGTTAGCGTTAGGGTTCGGGTTAGGGTTAGCGAACGGGGACGGTTTAGGGTACAGGTTAGGGTTCGACAACGGTTTAGGGTTAGCGTACATGTTACGGTATGGGTTAGTGTTAGTGTACAGGTTACGTTTAGTGGATGGGTTAGTGTAAGGCTTAGGGTAAGGGTTAGGGTTAGGGTTCGGGTTAGGGTTATGTTTAGGGAACGGAGACTGTTTAGGGTACAGTTTAGTGTTCCACAACGGTTTAGGGTTAGCGTACGTGTTAGGCTATGGGTTAGTGTTAGTGTACAGGTTTGGATTAGGGGACGGGTTATGGTAAGGCTTCAGGTAAGGGTTAAGGTTAGGGTTCGGGTTAGCATTAGGGTTAGGTCACGGGGACGTTTTAGGACACAGGTTAGGGTACGAGAACGGTTTAGGGTTAGCGTACATGTTAGGGTACGGGTTAGTGTTAGTGTACGGGTTAGGATTAGGGGACGTGTTAGGGTAAGGTTTCGGGTAAGAGTTAGGGTTAGGGTTTGGGTTAGGATAAGGGTTAGGGAACGGGGACGGTTTAGGGTACAGGTTAGGGTACGACAACGGTTTAGGTTTAGCGTACTTATTAGGGTACGGGTTAGTGTTAGTGTACGTGTTAGCATTAGGGGAAAGGTTAGGGTAAGGTTTCGGTTAAGGGTCATGGTTAGGGTTCGGGTTCAGGTTAGGGTTAAGGAATGGGGATGTTTAGGGTACACTTTAGGCTACAACAAAGGTTTCGGGTTAGTGTACCTGTTAGGGTATGGGTTCGTGTTAGTGTACGGTTTAGGAATAGGGGACGGTTTAGGGTAAGGATTCGGGTAAGGGTTAGGGTTCGGGTTCGAGTTAGGGTTAGGGAACAGGGACGGTTTAGGGTACGACAACAGTTTAGTGTTAGCGTACCTGTTAGGGTACGGGTTAGTGTTAGTGTACGGGTTAGGATTAGGTGACACGTTAGGGTAAGGCTTCAAGTAAGGTTTAGGTTTAGGGTTCGCTTTAGGATAAGGTTAGGGTTAGGGTTCGGTTTCAGCTTAGGATTAAGGTTAGGGAACGGGGACCGTTTAGGGTACAGGTTAGGGTATGACAACGGTTTAGGGTTAGCGTACCTGTTAGGGTACCGGTTAGTGTCAGTGTACGTGTTAGGTTTAGGGGACGGGTTAGGGTAAGCCTTTGGGTAAGCGTTAGTGTTAGGGTTCGGGTTAGCGTTAGGATTAGGGAACAAGGACAGTTTAGGGTACAGCTTAGGGTATGACAACGGTTTAGGGTTAGCGTCCGTGTTAGGGTTTGCGTTAGTGTTAGTGTACGGGTTAGGATTAGGGGACGGGTTAGGGTAAGGCATTGGGCAAGAGTTAGGATCAGGGTTTGGGTAGGGTTAGGGTTAGGGAATGGGGACGGTTTAGGGTACAGGTTAGGATATGACAACGGTTTGGGGTTAGGGTACGTGTTAGGTTACGGATTAGTGTTAGTATACGGGTTAGGATTAGGGGATGGGTTAGGGTAGGGCTTCAGGTAAGGGTTTGGGTTAGGGTTCGGGTTAGGGTTAGGGAACAGGGACAGTTTACGGTACAGGTTAGGGTACGACAAAGGTTTAGGGTTAGCTTACGTGTTAGGGTATGGGTTAGTGTTAGTGTACGGGTTTGGATTAGGGGACGATTAGGGTAAGGCTTCCGGTAAGGGTTAAGTTTAGGGTTCGGGTTAAGGTTAGGGAACCGGGACTGTTTAGGGTACAGTTTAGGGTAAGACAACGGTTTAGGTTTAGCTTACGTGTTAGGGTATGGTTTAGTGTTTGTGTACGGGTTAGGTTTAGGGAATCGGTTAGGGCAAGGGTTCAGGTAAGGGTTAGGGTTAAGGTTTGGGTTAGGGTTATGTTTAGGGAACGGGGATGGTTTAGGGTACAGGTTAGTGTACAACAACGGTTTAGGGTTAGCGTACGTGTTAGGCTACGGGTTAGTGTTAGTGTACGGGTTTACATTATGGAACGGGTTAGGGTAAGGCTTCGGGTAAGTGTTAAGCTTCGGGTGAGGGTTAGGGTTAGGGTTAGAGAACGGGAATGGTTTAGGGTGCAGGTTAGGTTGCGACAACGGTTTAGGGTTAGCGTACGTGTTAGGGTACTGGTGAGTGTTAGTGTACGAGTTAGGATTAGGGGACGGGTTAATATAAGGCTTCGGGTTAGGTTTAGGGTTAGGGTTCGAGTTTGGGTTAGGGTTAGGGAATGGGTTCGGTTTAGGGTACAGGTTAGGGTACGACAACGGTTTAGGGTTAGCGTACGTGGTAGGGTACAGGTTACTCTTAGTGTACGGGTTAGTATTAGGGGACGGTTTAGGGCAAGGCTTCGGGTAAGGGTGAGGGTTCGGGTTCGGGTCAGGATTCGGGTTAGGGAACAGGGATGGTTTAGGGTACAGGTCAGGGTACGACAACGTTTTAGGGTTATCGTACAGGTTAGGCTACGGGTTACTGTTAGTTTACGGGTTTTGATTAGGGAACGGGTTAGGGTAAGGCTACGGGTAAGAGTTAGGGTTCGGGTTAGGGTTAGGATTAGGGAACGCAGACGGTTTAGAGTACAGGTTGGGATACGACAATGGTTTAGGGTTAGCGTACGTGTTAGGGTTACGGGTTAGTGTTAGTGTATGGGTTAGGATTAGGGGACGGTTTATGGTAAGGCTTCGGGTAAGGGTTAGGCTTAGGGTTTGGGTTTGGGTTAGGGTTAGGGAATGGGGATGGTTTAGGGTACAGGTTAGGGTATGACAACGGTTTAGAGTTAGCATACGTGTTAGGATACGGGTTAGTGTTAGTGTACTAGTTAGGATTAGGGGACGGGTTAGGGTAAGGCTTCGGGTAAGGTTTAGGGTTAGGGTTCGGGTTACGGATATGGTTACAGAACAGGGACGGTTTAGGGTACATGTTACGGGAAAACAACGGTTTAGGTTTAGTGTACGTATTAGGGTATGGGTTAGTGTTAGTGTACGTGTTAGTATTAGGGAACGGCTTAGGGTATGGTCTCGGTTAAGGGTCACAGTTAGGGTTCGGGTTAGGGTTAGGGTTAGGGAGCGGGACGGTTTAGGGTACACGTTAGGCTACAACAAAGATTTAGGGTTATCTTAGTGTTAGGGTACAGGTTAGTGTTAGTGTACGGGTTAGGATTAGGGAACGGGTTAGGGTAAGGCTTCGGGTAAGGGTTAGTGTTACGGTTCGGGTTAGAGTTAGGGTTAGGGTACAGGGACGTTTCTGGGTACAGGTTAGGGTACGACAACGGATGAGGGTTAGTGTACATGTTTGGGTACGGGTTAGTGTTAGTGTATGGGTTAGGATAAGGGGACGTGTTAGGGTAAGGCTTCGGGTTAGGGTTAGGGTTTGGTTGAGGATAAGGGCTAGGCAACAGGGAAGGTTTAGGGTACAGGTTAGGGTATGACAACGGTTTAGGGTGAGCGTACGTGTTAGGGTACGGGTTAGTGTTAGCGTACGGGTTAGGATTAGGGTACGGGTTACGGTAAGACTTCGGGTAAGGGTTAGGCTTAGCGTTAGGGTTAGGGTTAGGTTTAGGGAACGTGTACAATTTAGGGTACAGGTTAGGTTACGACAACGGTTTAGGGATAGCGTACGTGTTAGGGTTCGGGTTAGTGTTAGTGTACAGGTCACCATTAGGATACGGGTTAGGGTAAGGCTTCGGGTAAGTGTTAGCTTTAGGGTTAGTGTTAGGGTTAGGGAACGGGTATGGTATAGGGTAGATGTTAGGGTATGACAAAGGTTTCGGGTTAGCGTATGTGTTAGGATACGGGTTAGTGTTAGTGTACGGGTTAGGATTAGGGTACGGGTTAGGGTAAGGCTTTGGGTCAGGGTACGGGTTAGGGTTAGGGTTAGGGAATGGGTACGGACTAGTGTACAGGTTAGGGTATGACAAAGGTTTTGGGTTAGCGTACGTGTTAGGATACGGGTTAGTGTTAGTGTACGGGTTTGGATTAGGGGACGGGTTAGGGTAAGGCTTCAGGTAAGGGTTAAGGTTGTGGTTAGGGTTAGGGTTAGGAAACGGGGACGGTTTAGGGTACAGGTTAGGGTACGACAACAGTTTAGAGTTAGCGTACGGGTTAGGGTACGGGTTAGTGTTAGTGTAAGCATTAGGATTAGGTGACGGGTTAGGGTAAGGCTTTGGGTAAGGGTTAAGGTTCGGGTTCGGGTTAGGGTTAGGGTTAGGGAATGGGAATGGTTTAGGGTACAGGTTAGGGTGCAACAAGTGTTTAAGGTTAGCGTACGTGTTAGGCTACGGGTTAGTGTGAGTGTACGGGTTTGGATTAGGGGACGTGTTAGGGTAAGGTTTCGGGTAAGAGTTAGGGTTAGGGTTTGGGTTAGGATAAGGGTTAGGGAACGGGGACGGTTTAGGGTACAGGTTAGGGTACGACAACGGTTTAGGTTTAGCGTACTTATTAGGGTACGGGTTAGTGTTAGTGTACGTGTTAGCATTAGGGGAAAGGTTAGGGTAAGGTTTCGGTTAAGGGTCATGGTTAGGGTTCGGGTTCAGGTTAGGGTTAAGGAATGGGGATGTTTAGGGTACACTTTAGGCTACAACAAAGGTTTCGGGTTAGCGTACCTGTTAGGGTATGGGTTCGTGTTAGTGTACGGTTTAGGAATAGGGGACGGTTTAGGGTAAGGCTTCGGGTAAGGGTTAGGGTTCGGGTTCGAGTTAGGGTTAGGGAACAGGGACGGTTTAGGGTACGACAACAGTTTAGTGTTAGCGTACCTGTTAGGGTATGGGTTAGTGTTAGTGTACGGGTTAGGATTAGGTGACACGTTAGGGTAAGGCTTCAAGTAAGGTTTAGGTTTAGGGTTCGCTTTAGGATAAGGTTAGGGTTAGGGTTCGGTTTCAGCTTAGGATTAAGGTTAGGGAACGGGGACCGTTTAGGGTACAGGTTAGGGTATGACAACGGTTTAGGGTTAGCGTACCTGTTAGGGTACCGTTTAGTGTCAGTGTACGTGTTAGGTTTAGGGGACGGGTTAGGGTAAGCCTTTGGGTAAGCGTTAGTGTTAGGGTTCGGGTTAGCGTTAGGATTAGGGAACAAGGACAGTTTAGGGTACAGCTTAGGGTATGACAACGGTTTAGGGTTAGTGTCCGTGTTAGGGTTTGCGTTAGTGTTAGTGTACGGGTTAGGATTAGGGGACGGGTTAGGGTAAGGCATTGGGCAAGAGTTAGGATCAGGGTTCGGGTAGGGTTAGGGTTAGGGAATGGGGACGGTTTAGGGTACAGGTTAGGATATGACAACGGTTTGGGGTTAGGGTACGTGTTAGGTTACGGATTAGTGTTAGTATACGGGTTAGGATTAGGGGATGGGTTAGGGTAGGGCTTCAGGTAAGGGTTTGGGTTAGGGTTCGGGTTAGGGTTAGGGAACAGGGACAGTTTACGGTACAGGTTAGGGTACGACAAAGGTTTAGGGTTAGCTTACGTGTTAGGGTATGGGTTAGTGTTAGTGTACGGGTTTGGATTAGGGGACGATTAGGGTAAGGCTTCCGGTAAGGGTTAAGTTTAGGGTTCGGGTTAAGGTTAGGGAACCGGGACTGTTTAGGGTACAGTTTAGGGTAAGACAACGGTTTAGGTTTAGCTTACGTGTTAGGGTATGGTTTAGTGTTTGTGTACGGGTTAGGTTTAGGGAATCGGTTAGGGCAAGGGTTCAGGTAAGGGTTAGGGTTAAGGTTTGGGTTAGGGTTATGTTTAGGGAACGGGGATGGTTTAGGGTACAGGTTAGTGTACAACAACGGTTTAGGGTTAGCGTACGTGTTAGGCTACGGGTTAGTGTTAGTGTACGGGTTTACATTATGGAACGGGTTAGGGTAAGGCTTCGGGTAAGGGTTAAGCTTCGGGTGAGGGTTAGGGTTAGGGTTAGAGAACAGGAATGGTTTAGGGTGCAGGTTAGGTTGCGACAACGGTTTAGGGTTAGCGTACGTGTTAGGGTACTGGTTAGTGTTAGTGTACGAGTTAGGATTAGGGGACGGGTTAATATAAGGCTTCGGGTTAGGTTTAGGGTTAGGGTTCGGGTTTGGGTTAGGGTTAGGGAATGGGTTCGGTTTAGGGTACAGGTTAGGGTACGACAACGGTTTAGGGTTAGCGTACGTGGTAGGGTACAGGTTACTCTTAGTGTACGGGTTAGTATTAGGGGACGGTTTAGGGCAAGGCTTCGGGTAAGGGTGAGGGTTCGGGTTCGGGTCAGGATTCGGGTTAGGGAACAGGGATGGTTTAGGGTACAGGTCAGGGTACGACAACGTTTTAGGGTTATCGTACAGGTTAGGCTACGGGTTACTGTTAGTTTACGGGTTTTGATTAGGGGACGGGTTAGGGTAAGGCTACGGGTAAGAGTTAGGGTTCGGGTTAGGGTTAGGATTAGGGAACGCAGACAGTTTAGAGTACAGGTTGGGATACGACAATGGTTTAGGGTTAGCGTACGTGTTAGGGTTACGGGTTAGTGTTAGTGTATGGGTTAGGATTAGGGGACGGTTTATGGTAAGGCTTCGGGTAAGGGTTAGGCTTAGGGTTTGGGTTTGGGTTAGGGTTAGGGAACGGGGATGGTTTAGGGTACAGGTTAGGGTATGACAACGGTTTAGAGTTAGCATACGTGTTAGGATACGGGTTAGTGTTAGTGTACTAGTTAGGATTAGGGGACGGGTTAGGGTAAGGCTTCGGGTAAGGTTTAGGGTTAGGGCTCGGGTTACGGATATGGTTACAGAACAGGGACGGTTTAGGGTACATGTTACGGGAAAACAACGGTTTAGGTTTAGTGTACGTATTAGGGTATGGGTTAGTGTTAGTGTACGTGTTAGTATTAGGGTATGGTTTCGGTTAAGGGTCACAGTTAGGGTTCGGGTTAGGGTTAGGGTTAGGGAGCGGGACGGTTTAGGGTACACGTTAGGCTACAACAAAGATTTAGGGTTATCTTAGTGTTAGGGCACAGGTTAGTGTTAGTGTACGGGTTAGGATTAGGGAACGGGTTAGGGTAAGGCTTCGGGTAAGGGTTAGTGTTACGGTTCGGGTTAGAGTTAGGGTTAGGGTACAGGGACGTTTCTGGGTACAGGTTAGGGTACGACAACGGATGAGGGTTAGTGTACATGTTTGGGTACAGGTTAGTGTTAGTGTATGGGTTAGGATAAGGGGACGTGTTAGGGTAAGGCTTCGGGTAAGGGTTAGGGTTAGGGTTTGGTTGAGGATAAGGGCTAGGCAACAGGGAAGGTTTAGGGTACAGGTTAGGGTATGACAACGGTTTAGGGTGAGCGTACGTGTTAGGGTACGGGTTAGTGTTAGCGTACGGGTTAGGATTAGGGGACGGGTTACGGTAAGGCTTCGGGTAAGGGTTAGGGTTAGGGGACGGGGACGGGGACGGGGACGGTTTAGGGTACAGGTTAGGGTACGACAACGGTTTAGGGTGAGCGTACGTGTTAGGGTACGGGTTAGTGTTAGCGTATGGCTTAGGATTAGGGGATGGGTTAGGGTAAGGCTTCGGGTAAGGGTTAGGGTTAGGGGACGGGGACGGTTTAGGGTACAGGTTAGGGTACGACAAAGGTTTAGGGTGAGCGTACGTGTTAGGGTACGGGTTAGTGTTAGCGTACGGGTTAGGATTAGGGGACGGGTTAGGGTAAGGCTTCAGGTAAAGGTTAGGGTTAGGGTTAGGGATAGGGGACGGGGACAGTTTAGGGTACAGGTTAGGGTACGACAGCGGTTTAGGGTGAGCGTACGTGTTAGGGTATGGGTTCGTGTTAGCATACGGGTTAGGATTAGGGGACGGGTTAGGGTAAGGCTTCAGGTAAGGGTTAGGGTTAGGGTTAGGGTTAGAGTTAGGGTTAGGATTAGCGGACGGGTTAGGGTACAGGTTAGGGTACGACAACGGTTTAGGGTGAGCGTACGTGTTAGGGTACGGGTTAGTGTTAGCGTACGGGTTAGGATTAGGGGACGGGTTAGGGTAAGGCTTTGGGTTAGGGTTAGGGGACGGGGACGTGGACGGGGACGGTTTAGGGTACAGGTTACGGTACGACAACGGTTTAGGGTGAGGGTACATGTTAGGGTACGGGTTAGTGTTAGCGTACGGTTTAGCATTAGGGGACGGGTTAGGGTAAGGCTTTGGGTAAGGGTTAGGGTTAGGGTTAGGGTTAGGGTTAGGGGACGGGCCGGTTTAGGGTACAGGTTAGGTTATGACAACGGTTTAGGGTGAGCGTACGTGTTAGGGTACGGGTTAGTGTTACTGTACGGGTTAGGATTAGGGGACGGGTTAGGGTAAGGCTTCAGGTAAGGGTTAGGGTTAGGGTTAGGGGACGGGGACGGTTTAGGGTACAGGATAGGGTACGACAACGGTTTAGGGTGAGCGTACGTGTTAGGGTATGGGTTAGTGTTAGCGTACGGGTTAGGATTAGGGGACGAGTTAGGGTAAGGCTTCGGGTAAGGGTTAGGGTTAGGGGACGGGGATGGTTTAGGGTACTGGTTAGGGTACGACAACGGTTTAGGGTGAGCGTACGTGTTAGGGTATGGGTTAGTGTTAGCGTACGGGTTAGGATTAGGGGACGAGTTAGGGTAAGGCTTCGGGTAAGGGTTAGATAGGGGACGGGGACGGTTTAGGGTACAGGTTAGGGTACGACAACGGTTTAGGGTGAGCGTACGTGTTAGGGTACGGGTTAGTGTTAGCGTACGGGTTAGGATTAGGGGGCGGGTTAGGGTAAGGCTTCGGGTAAGGGTGAGGGTTAGGGTTAGGGTTAGAGGACGGAGCCGGGGACGGTTTAGGTTACAGGTTAGGGTACAACAACGGTTTAGGGTGAGCGTACATGTTAGGATACGGGTTAGTGTTAGCGTACGGGTTAGGATTAGGGGACAGGTTAGGGTAAGGCTTCGGGTAAGAGTTAGGGTTAGGGTTAGGGTTCGGGGACGGGGACGGTTTAGGGTACAGGTTAGGGTACGACAACGGTTTAGGGTGAGCGTACGTGTTAGCGTATGGGTTAGTGTTAGCGTACGGATTAGGATTAGGGAACGGGTTAGGGTAAGGCTTCGGGTAAGGGTTAGGGTTAGGGTTAGGGTTAGGGGACGGTTTAGGGTACAGGTTACGTATGACAACGGTTTAGGGTTAGCTTACGTGTTAGGGTATGGGTTAGTGTTAGTGTACAGGATAGGATTAGGAGACGGGTTAGAAAATGGCTTCGGGTAAGGGTTAGGGATAGGATTCAGGTTAGGATTAGGGTTAGGGAACTGGGATGGTTAAGGGTACAGGTTAGGGTACGACAACGGTTAAGGGTTAGTGCACGTGTTAGGGTTCGAGCTAGTGTTCATGTACAGATTAGGATTAGGGGACAGGTTAGCGTAAGGCTTCATGTAAGGGTTAGGTTTAGGGTTTGGGAACGGGGACGGTTTAGGGTACAGGTTAGTGTACAACGGTTTAGGTTTAGCATACATGTTAGGGTACGGGTTAGTGTTAGTGTACGGGTTAGGATTAGGGGACGGGTTGGGAAAGGCTTCGGGTAAGGGTTCGGGTTAGGGTTAGGGTGAGGGTGAGGGTTAGGGTTAAGGGACGGGGACGGTTTAGGGTAAAGGTTAGTGTACGACAACGGTTTAGGGTGAGCGTACGTGTTAGGGTACGGGTTACTGTTAGCGTAAGGGTTAGGATTAGGGCACGGGTTAGGGTAAGGCTTCGGGTAAGGGATAGGGTTAGGGGACGGGGACGGGGACGGGGACGGTTTAGGGTACAGGTTAGCGTACGAAAACGGTTTAGGGTGAGCGTACGTGTTAGGGTAAGGGTTAGTGTTAGCGTAGGTGTTAGGATTAGTGGAAGGGTTAGGATAAGGCTTCGGGTAAAATTTAGGGTTAGGATTAGGGTTAGGGTTAGGAGACGGGGACGGTTTAGCGTACAGTTTAGGATACGACAACGGGTTAGGGCGAGCGTACGTGTTAGGGTACGGGTTAGTGTTAGCGTACGGGTTAGGATTAGGGGACGGGTTAGGGTAAGGCTTCGGGTAAGGGTTAGGGTTAGGGTTAGGGGATGGGGACGGGGACGGTTTAGGGTACAGGTTAGTGTACGACAATGGTTTAGGGTGAGCGTATGTGTTAGGGTATGGGTTAGTGTTAGCGTACGGGTTAGGATTAGGGGACGGGTTAGGGTAAGGCTTCGGGTAAGGGTTAGGGTTAGGGTTAGGGTGAGGGGACGGGGACAGTTTAGGGTACAGATTAGGGTACGACAACGGTTTTGGGTGAGCACGTTAGGGTACGGGTTTGTGTTAGCGTACGGGTTAGGGTTAGGGGACGGATTAGGGTAAGGATTCGGATAAGAGTTAGGGTTATGGTTAGGGTTAGGGGACGGGGATGGGGACGGGGACGATTTAGTGTACAGGTTTGGTAACGACAGCGGTTTAGGGTGAGCGTACGTGTTAGGGTACGGGTTAGTGTTAGCGTACGGGTTACGATTAAGGGACGGGTTAGGGTAAGGCTTCGGGCAAGGGTTAGGGTTAGGGTTAGGGGATGGGGACGGGGACAGTTTAGGGTACAGGTTAGGGTACGACAACGGTTTAGGGTGAGCGTAGGTGTTAGGGTACGGGTTAGTGTTAGCGTACGGGTTAGGATTAGGGGACGTGTTTGGGTAAGGCTTCGGGTAAGGGTAAGGGATAGGGTTAGGGTTAGGGGACGGGGACGGTGTAGGGTACAGGTTAGGGTATGACAACAGTTTAGGGTGAGTGTACATGTTAGGATATGGGTTAGTGTTAGCGAACGGGTTAGGATTAGGGGACGGGTTAGGCTAAGGTTTAGGGTAAGGGTTAGGGTTAGGGCACGGGGATGGTTTAGGGTACAGGTTAGGGTACGACAACGGTTTAGGGTGAGCGTACGTTTTAGGGTATGTGTTAGTGTTAGCATACGGATTAGGATTGGGGGACGGATTAGGGTAAGGCTTCGGGTAAGGGTTAGGGTTAGGGTTAGGGTTAGGGTTAGGGGACGGGGACGGTTTAGAGTACAGGTTAGGGTACGACAACGGTTTAGGGTGAGCTTACGTGTTAGGATACGGGTTAGTTTTAGCGTACGTGTTAGGATTAGGGGACAGTTTAGGGTAAGGCTTCGGGTAAGGTTTAGGGTTAGAGTTAGGGTTACGGGTTAGGGTTAGGGGACAGGGACGGTTTAGGGTACAGGTTAGGGTACGACAACGGTTTCGGGTGAGCGTACGTGTTAGGGTACGGGTTAGTATTAGCGTACGGGTTAGAATTAGGGTACGGGTTAGGGTAAGGCTTCGGGTAAGGGTTAGCGTTAGGGTTAGGGGACGGGGACGGTTTAGGGTACAGGTTAGGGTACGACAACGGTTTAGGGTGAGCATACGTGTTAGGGTACGGGTTAGTGTTAGCGTACGGATTAGGATTAGGGAACGGGTTCGGGTAAGGCTTCGGGTAAGGGTTAGGGTTAGGGTTAGGGTTAGGGTTAGGGTTAGGGAACGGCGATGGTTTAGGGTACAGGTTAGCGTACGAAAACGATTTAGGGTGAGCGTACGTGTTAGGGTACGGGTTAGTGTTAGAATACGGTTTGGGATTAGGGGACGGGTTACGATAAGGCTTTGGATAAGTGTTAGGGTTAGGGTTAGGGTTAGTGTTAGGGGACGGGGACGGGGACGGTTTAGGGTACAGGTTAGGGTACGACAGCGGTTTAGGGTGAGCGTACATGTTAGGGTATGGGTTAGTGTTACGTACGGGTTAGGATTAGGGTAAGGTTTAGGGTAAGGCTTCGGGTAAGGGTTAGGGTTAGAGTTAGGGGACGGGGACGGTTTAGGGTACAGGTTAGGGAATGACAACGGTTTAGGGTGAGCGTACGTGTTAGGGTACCAGTTAGTGTTATCATACGGGTTAGGATTAGGGGACGGGTTAGGGTAAGGTTTCCGGTAAGGGTTAGGGTTACGGTTAGGGTTAGGGTTAGGGTTAGGGTTAGGGGACGGGGATGGTTTAGGGTACAGGTTCGGGTATGACAACGGTTTAGGGTGAGCGTACGTGTTACGGTATGGCGTAGTGTTAGCGTACGGGTTAGGATTAGGGGACGGGTTAGGGTAAGGCTTTGGGTAAGGGTTAGGGTTAGGTTTAGGGTTAGGGGACGGGGACGGTTTAGGGTACAGGTTAGGGTACGACAACGGTTCAGGGTGAATGTACGAGTTAGGGTACGGGTTAGTGTTAGCGTACGGGTTAGGATTAGGGGACGGGTTAGGTTAAGGCTTCGGTCAAGGGTTAGGGTTAGGGTTAGGGGACGGGGACTGTTTAGGGTACACGTTAGGGAACGACAACGGTTTAGGGTGAGCGTACGTGTTAGGGTACCGGTTAGTGTTATCGTACGGGTTAGGATTAGGGGACGGGTTAGGGTAAGGTTTCGGGTAAGGGTTAGGGTTAGGGTTAGGGGACGGGGACGGGGACGGGGACGGTTTAGGGTACAGGTTAGGGTACGACAACGGTTTAGGGTGAGTGTACGTGTTAGGGTATGGGTTAGTGTTAGCGTACGGGTTAGGATTAGGTGACGGGTTAGGGTAAGGCTTCAGGTAAGGGTTAGGTTTAGGGTTAGGGATAGGGGACGGGGACAGTTTAGGGTACAAGTTAGGGTATGACAACGGTTTAGGGTGAGCGTACGTGTTAGGGTACAGGTCAGTGTTAGCGTATGGGTTAGGATTAGGGGACGGGTTAGGGTAAGGCTTCGGGTAAGGGTTAGGGGACGGGGACGGGGATGGGGTCGGGGACGGTTTAGGGTACAGGTTAGGGTACGACAACGGTTTAGGGTGAGCGTACGTGTTAGGGTATGGTTTAGTGTTAGCGTACGGGTTAGGATTAGGGGACGGGTTAGGGTAAGGCTTCGGGTAAGGGTTAGGGTTGGGGCTAGGGTTAGGGCACGGGGATGTTTTAGGGTACAGGTTAGGGTACGACAATGGTTTAGGGTGAGCGTACGTTTTAGGGTATGTGTTAGTGTTAGCGTACGGGTTAGGATTGTGGGACGGATTAGGGTAAGGCTTCGGGTAAGGGTTAGGGTTAGGGTTAGGGTTAGGGTTAGGGGACGGGGATGGTTTAGAGTACAGGTTAGGGTACGACAACGGTTTAGGGTGAGCATACGTGTTAGGATATGGGTTAGTGTTAGCGTACGGATTAGGATTATGGGACGGGTTAGGGTAAGGCTTCGGGTAAGGGTTAGAGTTAGAGTTAGGTTTAGGGTTAGGGTTAGGGGATGGGGATGGTTTAGGGTACAGGTTAGGGTACGACAACGGTTTGGGGTGAGCGTATGTGTTAGGGTACGGGTTAGTGTTAGCGTACGGGTTAGGATTAGGGGACGGGTTACGGTAAGGCTTCGGGTAAGGGTTAGGGTTAGGGTTAGGGTTAGGCGACGGGGACGGTTTAGGTTACAGGTTACGGTACGACAACGGTTTAGGGTGAGCGTACGTGTTAGGGTACGGGTTAGTGTTAGCGTACGGGTTAGGATTAGGGGACGTGTTCAGGTAACGCTTCGGGTAAGTGTTAGGGTCAGGGTTAGGGGCCGGGGACGGTTTAGTGTACAGGTTAGGGTACGACAACAGTTTAGGGTGAGCGTACGTGTTAGGGTACTGGTTAGTGTTACCATACGGGTTAGGATTAGGTGGCGGGTTAGGTTAAGGCTTCGGGTAAGGGTTAGGGTTAGGGTTAGGGGAGGGGGACGGTTTAAGGTACAGGTTAGGGTACGACAACGGTTTAGGGTGAGCGTATGTGTTAGGGTATGGGTTAGTGCTGGCGTAAGGGTTAGGTTTAGGGGCCGGGTTAGGGTAAGGCTTCGGGTAAGGGTTAGGGTTAGGGTTAGGGGACGGGGACGGTTTAGTGTACAGGTTAGGGTACGACAACAGTTTAGGGTGAGCGTACGTGTTAGGGTACTGGTTAGTGTTACCGTACGGGTTAGGATTAGGTGGCGGGTTAGGTTAAGGCTTCGGGTAAGGGTTAGGGTTAGGGTTAGGTTTAGGGGACGGAGATGGGGGCGGTTTAGGTTACAGGTTAGGGTACGACAACGGTTTAGGGTGAGCGTACATGTTAGGGTACGGGTTAGTGTTAGCGTACGAGTTAGGATTAGGGGACGGGTTAGGGTAAGGCTTCGGGTAAGGGTTAGCGTTAGGGTTACGGTTAGGGGACGGGGATGGTTTAGGGTACCGGTTAGGGTACGACAATATTTTAGGGTGAGCGTACGTGTTAGGGTTCGGGTTAGTGATAGCGTACGGGTTAGGATTAACGGACGGGTTAGGGTAAGGCTTCGGGTAAGGGTTAGGGTTAGGGTTAGGGGATGGGGACGGGGACGGGGACGGTTTCGGGTACAGGTTAAGGTACGACTACAGTTTAGGGTGAGCGTAGGTGTTAGGGTACGGGTTAGTGTTAGCGTACGGTTTAGGATTAGGGGACAGGTTAGGGTAAGGCTTCGGGTAAGGGTTAGGGTTAGGGTTAGGGGACGGGGACGGTTTAGGGTACAGTTTAGGGAACGAGAACGGTTTAGGGTGAGCGTACGTGTTAGGGTATGGGTTAGTGTTAGCGTACAGGTTAGGATTAGGGGACGGTTTAGGGTAAGGTTTCGGGTAAGGGTTAGGTTTAGGGTTAGGGGACGGGGACGGGGACGGTTTAGGGTGCAGGTCAGGGTTCGACAACGGTTTAGGGTTAGCGTACTTGTTAGGGTACTGGTTAGTGTTAGCGTACGGGTTAGGATTAGGGGACGTGTTCAGGTAACGCTTCGGGTAAGTGTTAGGGTCAGGGTTAGGGGCCGGGGACGGTTTAGGGTACAGGTTAGGGTACGGCAATGGTTTAGGGTGAGCGTACGTGTTAGGGTACAAGTTAGTGTTAGCGTACGGTTTAGGATTAGGGGACGGGTTAGGGTAAGGCTTCGGGTAACGGTTACGGTTAGGGTTAGGGGACGGGGACGGGGACGGTGTAGGGTACAGGTTAGGGTACGACAACGGTTTAGGGTGAGCGTACGTGTTAGGGTACAGGTTAGTGTTAGCGTACGGGTTAGGATTAAGGGATGGGTTACGGTAACGCTTCGGGTAAGGGTTAGGGTTAGGGTTATGGTTAGGAGACGGGGACGGTGTAGGGTACAGGTTACGTATGACAACGGTTTAGGTTTAGCTTACGTGTTAGGGTACGGGTTAGTGTTAGTGTACGGGTTAGGATTAGGAGACGGGCTAGGAAAAGGCTTCGGGTAAGGTTTAGGGATAGGATTCAGGTTAGGATTAGGTTTAGGGATCGCGCATGGTTAAGGGTACAGGTTAGGGTACGAAAACGGTTAAGGGTTAGCGTAGGTGTTACGGTTCGGGCTAGTGTTCATGTACGGATTAGGATTAGGGGACAGGTTAGCGTAAGGCTTCGTGTAACGGTTAGGTTTAGGTTTTGGGAATGGGGACGGTTTAGGGTACAGGTTAGGGTACGACAACGGTTTAGGTTTAGCATACATGTTAGGGTACGGGTTAGTGTTATTGTACGGGTTAGGATTAGGGGACGGGTTGTGAAAGACTTCGGGTAAGGGTTAGGGTTAGAGTTAGGGGACGGGGACGGGGGCGGTTTAGGGTACAGGTTAGTGTGCGACAACGGTTTAGGGTGAGCGTACGTGTTAGGGTACGGATTAGTGTTAGCGTACGGGTTAGGATTAGGGTAAGGGTTAGGGTAAGGCTTCGGGTAAGAGTTACGGTTAGGGTTAGGGTTAGTTGACGGGGACGGTTTAGGGTACAGGTTAGGGTACGACAACGGTTTAGGGTGTGCGTAGGTGTTAGGGTACGGTTTAGTGTTAGCGTACGGGTTAGGATTAGGGGACGGGTTAGGGTAAGGCTTCGGGTAAGGGTTAGGGTTAGGGTTAGGGTTAGGGGACGGTTTAGGGTACAGGTTACGTATGACAACGGTTTAGGGTTAGCTTACGTGTTAGGGTACGGGCTAGTGTTAGTGTACAGGATAGGATTAGGAGACGGGTTAGAAAAAGGCTTCAGGTAAGGGTTAGGGATAGGATTCAGGTTAGGATTAGGGTTAGGGAACTGGGATGGTTAAGGGTACAGGTTAGGGTACGACAACGGTTAAGGTTAGTGCACGTGTTAGGGTTCGAGCTAGTGTTCATGTACGGATTAGGATTAGGGGACAGGTTAGCGTAAGGCTTCGTGTAAGGGTTAGGTTTAGGGTTTGGGAACGGGGACGGTTTAGGGTACAGGTTAGGGTACGACAACGGTTTACGGTGAGCGTACGTGTTAAGGTACGGGTTAGTGTTAGCGTACGGGTTAGGATTAGGGGACGGGTTAGGGTAAGGCTTCGGGTAAGGGTTAGGGTTAGGGTTAGGGTTAGGGTTAGGGTTAGGGGAAGGGGACGGTTTAGGGTACAGGTTCTGGTAAGGCAACGGTTTAGGGTGAGCGTACGTGTTAGGGAGCGGGTTAGTGTTAGCGTACGGGTTAGGATTAGGGGACGGGTTAGGGTAAGGCTTCGGATAAGGGTTACGGTTAGGGTTAGGGTTAGTTGACGGGGACGGTTTAGGGTACAGGTTAGAGTACGACAACGGTTTAGGGTGTGCGTAGGTGTTAGGGTACGGTTTAGTGTTAGCGTACGGGTTAGGATTAGGGGACGGGTTAGGGTAAGGCTTCGGGTAAGGGTTAGGGTTAGGGTTAGGGTTAGGGTTAGGGGACGGTTTAGGGTCCAGGTTACGTATGACAACGGTTTAGGGTTAGCTTATGTGATAGGGTACGGGTTAGTGTTAGTGTACAGGATAAGATTAGTAGACGGGTTAGAAAAAGGCTTCGGGTAAGGGTTAGGGATAGGATTCAGGTTAGGATTAGGGTTAGGGGACTGGGATGGTTAAGGGTACAGGTTAGGGTACGACAACGGTTAAGGGTTAGTGCTCGTGTTAGGGTTCGAGCTAGTGTTCATGTACGGATTAGGATTGGGGGACAGGTTAGCGTAAGGCTTCGTGTAAGGGTTAGGTTTAGGGTTTGGGAACGGGGACGGTTTAGGGTACAGGTTAGTGTACAATGGTTTAGGTTTAGCATACATGTTAGGGTACGGGTTAGTGTTAGTGTACGGGTTAGGATTAGGGGACGGGTTGGGAAAGGCTTCGGGTAAGGGTTAGGGTTAGGTTTAGGGTGAGGATGAGGGTTAGGGTTAGGGGACGGGGACGGTTTAAGGTACAGGTTAGTGTACGACAACGGTTTAGGGTGAGCGTACCTGTTAGGGTACGGGTTAGTGTTAGCGTAAGGGTTAGGATTAGGGGACGGGTTAGGGTAAGGCTTCGGGTAAGGGTTAGGGTTAGGGTTAGGGGACGGGGACGGGGACGGGGACGGTTTAGGGTACAGGTTAGCGTACGAAAACGGTTTAGGGTGAGCGTACGTGTTAGGGTAAGGTTTAGTGTTAGCGTAAGTGTTAGGATTAGGGGACGGGTTAGGATAAGGCTTCGGGCAAAATTTAGGGTTACGATTAGGGTTAGGGTTAGGGGACGGGGACGGTTTAGGGTACAGGTTAGGGTACGACAACGGGATAGGGTGAGCGTACGTGTTAGGGTACGGGTTAGTGTTAGCGTACGGGTTAGGATTAGGGGACGTGTTAGGGTAAGGCTTCGGGTAAGGGTTAGGGTTAGGTTTAGGGGACGGGAACTGTTTAGGGTACAGGTTAGGGTACGACTAAGGTTTAGGGTGAGCGTACATGTTAGGGTACGGGTTAGTGTTAGCGTACGGGTTAGAATTAGGGGACGGGTTAGGGTAAGGCTTCGGGTAAGGGTTAGGGTTAGGGTTAGGGGACGGGGACCGTTTAGGGTACAGGTTAGTGTACGACAACGGTTTAGGGTGAGCGTATGTGTTAGGGTACGGGTTAGTGTTAGCGTACGGGTTAGGATTAGGGGACGGGTTAGGGTAAGGCTTCGGGCAAGGGTTAGGGTTAGGGTTAGGGTTAGGGGACAGGTATGGTTTAGGGTACAGATTAGGGTACGACAACGGTTTTGGTTGAGCGTGTTACGGTACGGGTTAGTGTTAGCGTACGGGTTAGGGTTAGGGGAAGGATTAGGGTAAGGATTCGGATAAGAGTTAGGGTTAGTGTTAGGGTTAGGGGACGGGGACAGGGACGGGGACGATTTAGTGTACAGGTTAGGTTACGACAACGGTTTAGGGTGAGCGTACGTGTTAGGGTACGGGTTAGTGTTAGCGTACGGGTTAGGATTAAGGGACGGGTTAGGGTAAGGCTTCGGGTAAGTGTTAGGGTTAGGGGACGGGGACGGTTTAGGGTACAGGTTAGGGTATGACAACAGTTTAGGGTGAGTGTACGTGTTAGGATATGGGTTAGTGTTAGCGAACGGGTTAGGATTAGGGGACGGGTTAGGCTAAGGCTTCGGGTAAGGGTTAGGGTTAGGGTTAGGGCACGGGGACGGTTTAGGTTACAGGTTAGGGTATGACAACAGTTTAGTGTGAGCGTACGTGTTAGGGTACGGGTTAGTGTTAGCGTATGGGTTAGGATTAGGGGACGGGTTAGGGTAAGGCTTCTGGTAAGGGTTAGGGGACGGGGACGGAGACGGGTACGGGGACGGTTTAGGGTACAGTTTAGGGTACGACAACGGTTTAGGGTGAGCGTACGTGTTAGGGTACAGATTAGTGTTAGCGTATGGGTTAGGATGAGGGGACGGGTTAGGGTAAGGCTTCGGGTAAGGGTTAGGGTTGGGGTTAGGGTTAGGGTTAGGGCACGGGGATGGTTTAGGGTGCAGGTTAGGGTACGACAATGGTTTAGGGTGAGCGTACGTTTTAGGGTATGTGTTAGTGTTAGCGTACGGGTTAGGATTGTGGGACGGATTAGGGTAAGGCTTCGGGTAAGGGTTAGGGTTAGGGTTACGGTTAGGGTTAGGGTTAGGGGACGGGGACGGTTTAGAGTACAGGTTAGGGTACAACAACGGTTTACGGTGAGCATACGTGTTAGGATATGGGTTAGTGTTAGCGTACGGATTAGGATTATGGGACGGGTTAGGGTAAGGCTTCGGGTAAGGGTTAGGGTTAGAGTAAGGGTTAGGGTTAGGGTTAGGGGACGGGGAAGGTTTAGGGTACAGGTTAGGGTACGACAACGGTTTGGGGAGAGCGTACATGTTAGGGTACGGGTTAGTGTTAGCGTACGGGTTAGGATTACGGGACGGGTTACGGTAAGGCTTCGGGTAAGGGTTAGGGGACGGGGATGGGGACGGTTTAGGGTACAGGTTAGGGTACGACAACGGTATAGGGCGAGCGTACGTGTTAGGGTACGGGTTAGTGTTAGCGTACGGGTTAGGATTAGGGGGCGGGTTAGGTTAAGGCTTCGGATAAGGGTTAGGGTTAGGGTTAGGGGACGGGGACGGGGATGGGGACGGTTTAGGGTACAGGTTAGGGTACGACAACGGTTTAGCGTACGTGTTAGGGTACGGGTTAGTGTTTTTGTACGGTTTAGGATTAGGGGACGGGTTAGGGTAAGGCTTCGTGTAAGGGTTAGGGTTAGGGTTAGGGTTAGTGGATGGGGATGGTTTAGGGTACAGGTTAGCGTACGAAAACGATTTAGGGTGAGCGTACGTGTTAGGGTACGGGTTAGTGTTAGCATACGGTTTAGGATTAGGGGACGGGTTACGATAAGGCTTCGGGTAAGGTTTAGGGTTAGGGTTAGTGTTACGGGACGGGGACCGTTTAGGGTACAGGTTAGGGTGCGACAATGTTTTATGGTGAGCGTACGTGTTAGGGTACAGGTTAGTGTTAGCGTACGGGTTAGGATTATGGGATGGGTTAGGGTAAGGCTTCGGGTAAGGGTTAGCGTTAGGGTTAGGGTTAGGGTTAGGGGACGGGGACGGGGACGGTTTAGGGTACAGGTTAGGGTACGACATCGGTTTAGGGTGAGCGTACGTGTTAGGGTACGGGTTAGTGTTAGCGTACGATTAGGATTAGGGTAAGGGTTATGGTAAGGCTTCGGGTAAGGGTTAGGGTCAAGGTTAGCGGACGGGGATGGGGACGGTTTAGGGTACAGGTTAGGGTACGACAATGATTTATGGTGAGCGTTCGTGTTAGGATACGGGTTAGTGTTAGCGTACGGGTTAGGATTATGGGATGGGTTAGGGTAAGGCTTCGGGTAAGGATCAGCGTTAGGGCTAGGGTTAGGGGACGGGGACGGGGACGGTTTAGGGTAGAGGTTAGGGTACGACAACGGTTTAGGGTGAGCGTACGTGTTAGGGTACGGGTTAGTGTTAGCCTACGGGTTAGGATTAGGGGACGGGTTTGGGTAAGGCTTCGGGTAAGGGTTAGGGTTAGGGGACGGGGATGGTTTAGAGTACAGGTTAGCGTACGAAAAAGGTTTAGGGTGACCGTACGTGTTAGGGTATGGGTTAGTGTTAGCATACGGTTTGGGATTAGGGGACGGGTTACGATAAGGCTTTGGGTAAGGATTAGGGTTAGGGTTAGGGTTAGTGTTAGGGGACGGGGACGGTTTAGGGTACAGGTTAGGGTACGACAATGATTTATGGTGCGCGTACGTGTTAGGGTACGGGTTAGTGTTAGCGTACGGGTTAGGATTATGTGATGGGTTAGGGTAATGCTTCGGGGAAGGGTTAGCGTTAGGGTTAGGGTTTGTGTTAGGGGACGGGGACGGGGACGGTTTAGGGTACAGGTTAGTGTACGACAACGGTTTAGGGTGAGCGTACGTGTTAGGGTACGGGTTAGTGTTGGCGTAAGGGTTAAGATTAGGGTAAGGTTTAGGGTAAGGCTTCGGGTAAGGTTTAGGGTTAGGGTTAGGGTTAGGGTTAGGGGACGGGGACCGTTTAGGGTACAGGTTCGGGTACGACAACGGTTTTGGGTGAGCGTACATGTTAGGGTACGGGTTAGTGTTAGCGTACGGGTTAGGATTAGGGGACGGGTTAGCGTAAGGCTTCGGGTAAGGGTTAGGGTTAGGGGACGGGGACGGGGACGGTTTAGGGTACAGGTTAGGGTACGACAACGGTTTAGGGTGAGCGTACGTGTTAGGGTACGGGTTAGTGTTAGCGTACGGGTTAGGATTAGGGGACGGGTTCGGGTAAGGCTTGGGGTATGGGTTAGGGTTAGGGTTAGGCTTAGGGGATGGGGACGGGGACAGTTTAGGGTACAGGTTAGGGTACGACAACGGTTTAGGGTGAGCGTACGTGTTAGGGTACGGGTTAGTGTTAGCGTACGGGTTAGGATTAGGGGACGGGTTCGGGTAAGGCTTCGGGTAAGGGTTAGGGTTAGGGTTAGGGGACGGGGATGGTTTAGGGTACAGGTTAGCATACGAAAACGGTTTAGGGTGAGCGTTCGTGTTAGGGTACGGGTTAGTGTTAGCATACGGTTTGGGATTATGGGATGGGTTAGGGTAAGGCTTCGGGTAAGGGTTAGGGTTAGGGTTAGGGTTAGTGTTATGGGACGGGGCGGTTTAGGGTACAGGTTAGGGTACGACAATGATTTATGGTGAGCGTACGTGTTAGGGTACGGGTTAGTGTTAGCGTACGGTTTAGGGTTATGGGATGGGTTAGGGTAAGGCTTCGGGGAAGGGTTAGGGTTAGGGGATGGGGACGGGGACGGTTTAGTGTACAGGTTAGGTTATGACAACGGTTTAGGGTGAGCGTACGTGTTGGGGTACGGGTTAGTGTTAGCGTACGGGTTAGGATTAGGGGACGGGTTAGGGTAAGGCTTCGGGTAAGGGTTAGGGTTAGGGTTAGGGTAGGGGGACGGGGACTGTTTAGGGTACAGGTTAGGGTATGAGAACGGTTTAGGGTGAGCGTATATGTTAGGGTACGGGTTAGTTTTAGCGTACGGGTTAGGATTTGAGGGCGGGTTAGGGTAAGGCTTCGGGTAAGGGTTAGCGTTAGGGTTACGGTTATGGGACGGGGACAGTTTAGGGTACAGGTTAGGGTACGAAAACGTTTAAGGGTTAGCGTAGGTGTTACGGTTCGGGCTAGTGTTCATGTACGGATTAGGATTAGGGGACAGGTTAGCGTAAGGCTTCGTGTAAGGGTTAGGTTTAGGTTTTGGGAATGGGGACGGTTTAGGGTACAGGTTAGGGTACGACAACGGTTTAGGTTTAGTATACATGTTAGGGTACGGGTTAGTGTAAGTGTTCGGGTTAGGATTAGGGGACGGGTTGTGAAAGACTTCGGGTAAGGGTTAGGGTTAGGGTTAGGGGAGGGGAAGGTTTAGGGTACAGGTTAGTGTACGACAACGGTTTAGGGTGAGCGTACGTGTTAGGGTACGGGTTAGTGTTAGCGTACGGGGTAGGATTAGGGGACGGGTTAGGGTAAGGCTTCGGGTAAGGGTTAGGGTTAGGGTTAGGGGACGGTTTAGGGTACAGGTTACGTATGACAATGGTTTAGGGTTAGCTTACGTGTTAGGGTACGGGTTAGTGTTAGTGTACAGGATAGGATTAGGAGACGGGTTAGAAAAAGGCTTCAGGTAAGGGTTAGGGATAGGATTCAGGTTAGGATTAGGGTTAGGGAACTGGGATGGTTAAGGGTACAGGTTAGGGTACGACAACGGTTAAGGTTAGTGCACGTGTTAGGGTTCGAGCTAGTGTTCATGTACGGATTAGGATTAGGGGACAGGTTAGCGTAAGGCTTCGTGTAAGGGTTAGGTTTAGGGTTTGGGAACGGGGACGGTTTAGGGTACAGGTTAGGGTACGACAACGGTTTACGGTGAGCGTACGTGTTAAGGTACGGGTTAGTGTTAGCGTACGGGTTAGGATTAGGGGACGGGTTAGGGTAAGGCTTCGGGTAAGGGTTAGGGTTAGGGTTAGGGTTAGGGTTAGGGGAAGGGGACGGTTTAGGGTACAGGTTCTGGTAAGGCAACGGTTTAGGGTGAGCGTACGTGTTAGGGAACGGGTTAGTGTTAGCGTACGGGTTAGGATTAGGGGACGGGTTAGGGTAAGGCTTCGGATAAGGGTTACGGTTAGGGTTAGGGTTAGTTGACGGGGACGGTTTAGGGTACAGGTTAGAGTACGACAACGGTTTAGGGTGTGCGTAGGTGTTAGGGTACGGTTTAGTGTTAGCGTACGGGTTAGGATTAGGGGACGGGTTAGGGTAAGGCTTCGGGTAAGGGTTAGGGTTAGGGTTAGGGTTAGGATTAGGGGGCGGGTTAGGTTAAGGCTTCGGATAAGGGTTAGGGTTAGGGTTAGGGGACGGGGACGGGGATGGGGACGGTTTAGGGTACAGGTTAGGGTACGACAACGGTTTAGCGTACGTGTTAGGGTACGGGTTAGTGTTTTCGTACGGTTTAGGATTAGGGGACGGGTTAGGGTAAGGCTTCGTGTAAGGGTTAGGGTTAGGGTTAGGGTTAGTGGATGGGGATGGTTTAGGGTACAGGTTAGCGTACGAAAACGATTTAGGGTGAGCGTACGTGTTAGGGTACGGGTTAGTGTTAGCATACGGTTTAGGATTAGGGGACGGGTTACGATAAGGCTTCGGGTAAGGTTTAGGGTTAGGGTTAGTGTTACGGGACGGGGACCGTTTAGGGTACAGGTTAGGGTGCGACAATGTTTTATGGTGAGCGTACGTGTTAGGGTACAGGTTAGTGTTAGCGTACGGGTTAGGATTATGGGATGGGTTAGGGTAAGGCTTCGGGTAAGGGTTAGCGTTAGGGTTAGGGTTAGGGTTAGGGGACGGGGACGGGGACGGTTTAGGGTACAGGTTAGGGTACGACATCGGTTTAGGGTGAGCGTACGTGTTAGGGTACGGGTTAGTGTTAGCGTACGATTAGGATTAGGGTAAGGGTTATGGTAAGGCTTCGGGTAAGGGTTAGGGTCAAGGTTAGCGGACGGGGATGGGGACGGTTTAGGGTACAGGTTAGGGTACGACAATGATTTATGGTGAGCGTTCGTGTTAGGATACGGGTTAGTGTTAGCGTACGGGTTAGGATTATGGGATGGGTTAGGGTAAGGCTTCGGGTAAGGATCAGCGTTAGGGCTAGGGTTAGGGGACGGGGACGGGGACGGTTTAGGGTAGAGGTTAGGGTACGACAACGGTTTAGGGTGAGCGTACGTGTTAGGGTACGGGTTAGTGTTAGCCTACGGGTTAGGATTAGGGGACGGGTTTGGGTAAGGCATCGGGTAAGGGTTAGGGTTAGGGGACGGGGATGGTTTAGAGTACAGGTTAGCGTACGAAAAAGGTTTAGGGTGACCGTACGTGTTAGGGTACGGGTTAGTGTTAGCATACGGTTTGGGATTAGGGGACGGGTTACGATAAGGCTTTGGGTAAGGGTTAGGGTTAGGGTTAGGGTTAGTGTTAGGGGACGGGGACGGTTTAGGGTACAGGTTAGGGTACGACAATGATTTATGGTGCGCGTACGTGTTAGGGTACGGGTTAGTGTTAGCGTACGGGTTAGGATTATGTGATGGGTTAGGGTAATGCTTCGGGGAAGGGTTAGCGTTAGGGTTAGGGTTTGTGTTAGGGGACGGGGACGGGGACGGTTTAGGGTACAGGTTAGTGTACGACAACGGTTTAGGGTGAGCGTACGTGTTAGGGTACGGGTTAGTGTTGGCGTAAGGGTTAAGATTAGGGTAAGGTTTAGGGTAAGGCTTCGGGTAAGGTTTAGGGTTAGGGTTAGGGTTAGGGTTAGGGGACGGGGACCGTTTAGGGTACAGGTTCGGGTACGACAACGGTTTTGGGTGAGCGTACATGTTAGGGTACGGGTTAGTGTTAGCGTACGGGTTAGGATTAGGGGACGGGTTAGCGTAAGGCTTCGGGTAAGGGTTAGGGTTAGGGTTAGGGGACGGGGACGGGGACGGTTTAGGGTACAGGTTAGGGTACGACAACGGTTTAGGGTGAGCGTACGTGTTAGGGTACGGGTTAGTGTTAGCGTACGGGTTAGGATTAGGGGACGGGTTCGGGTAAGGCTTGGGGTATGGGTTAGGGTTAGGGTTAGGCTTAGGGGATGGGGACGGGGACAGTTTAGGGTACAGGTTAGGGTACGACAACGGTTTAGGGTGAGCGTACGTGTTAGGGTACGGGTTAGTGTTAGCGTACGGGTTAGGATTAGGGGACGAGTGAGGGTAAGGCTTCGGATAAGGGTTAGGGTTAGGGTTAAGGTTAGGGGACGGGGACGGTTTAGGGTACAGGTTAGGGTGCGACAATGGTTTAGGGTGAGCGTATGTGTTAGAGTACGGGTTAGTGTTAGCGTACGGTTTGAGATGAGGGGACGGGTTACGATAAGGCTACGGGTAAGGGTTAGGGTTAGGGTTAGGGTTAGGGTTACTGTTAGGGGACGGGGATGGTTTAGGGTACAGGTTAGTGTACGACAATGATTTATGGTGAGCGTACGTGTTAGGGTATGGGTTAGTGTTAGCGTATGGGTTAGGATTAGGGTAAGGGTTAGGGTTAGGGTTAGGGGACGGGGACGGTTTAGGGTACAGGTTAGGGTACGACAACGGTTTAGCGTACGTGTTAGGGTACGGGTTAGTGTTTGCGTACGGTTTAGGATTAGGGGACGGGTTAGTGTATGGCTTCAGGTAAGGGTTAGGGTTAGGGTTAGGGGACGGGGACGGTTTAGGGTACAGGTTAGGGTACCACAACGGTTTAGGGTGAGCGTACGTGTTAGGGTACGGGTTAGTGTTAGCGTACGGGTTAGGATTAGGGGACGGGTTCGGGTAAGGCTTCGGGTAAGGGTTAGGGTTAGGGTTAGGGGACGGGGATGGTTTAGGGTACAGGTTAGCATACGAAAACGGTTTAGGGTGAGCGTTCGTGTTAGGGTACGGGTTAGTGTTAGCATACGGTTTGGGATTATGGGATGGGTTAGGGTAAGGCTTCGGGTAAGGGTTAGGGTTAGGGTTAGGGTTAGTGTTATGGGACGGGGCGGTTTAGGGTACAGGTTAGGGTACGACAATGATTTATGGTGAGCGTACGTGTTAGGGTACGGGTTAGTGTTAGCGTACGGTTTAGGGTTATGGGATGGGTTAGGGTAAGGCTTCGGGGAAGGGTTAGGGTTAGGGGATGGGGACGGGGACGGTTTAGTGTACAGGTTAGGTTATGACAACGGTTTAGGGTGAGCGTACGTGTTGGGGTACGGGTTAGTGTTAGCGTACGGGTTAGGATTAGGGGACGGGTTAGGGTAAGGCTTCGGGTAAGGGTTAGGGTTAGGGTTAGGGTAGGGGGACGGGGACTGTTTAGGGTACAGGTTAGGGTATGAGAACGGTTTAGGGTGAGCGTATATGTTAGGGTACGGGTTAGTTTTAGCGTACGGGTTAGGATTTGAGGGCGGGTTAGGGTAAGGCTTCGGGTAAGGGTTAGCGTTAGGGTTACGGTTATGGGACGGGGACAGTTTAGGGTACAGGTTAGGGTACGAAAACGTTTAAGGGTTAGCGTAGGTGTTACGGTTCGGGCTAGTGTTCATGTACGGATTAGGATTAGGGGACAGGTTAGCGTAAGGCTTCGTGTAAGGGTTAGGTTTAGGTTTTGGGAATGGGGACGGTTTAGGGTACAGGTTAGGGTACGACAACGGTTTAGGTTTAGTATACATGTTAGGGTACGGGTTAGTGTAAGTGTTCGGGTTAGGATTAGGGGACGGGTTGTGAAAGACTTCGGGTAAGGGTTAGGGTTAGGGTTAGGGGAGGGGAAGGTTTAGGGTACAGGTTAGTGTACGACAACGGTTTAGGGTGAGCGTACGTGTTAGGGTACGGGTTAGTGTTAGCGTACGGGGTAGGATTAGGGGACGGGTTAGGGTAAGGCTTCGGGTAAGGGTTAGGGTTAGGGTTAGGGTTAGGGTTAGGGGACGGTTTAGGGTACAGGTTACGTATGACAACGGTTTAGGGTTAGCTTATGTGATAGGGTACGGGTTAGTGTTAGTGTACAGGATAAGATTAGTAGACGGGTTAGAAAAAGGCTTCGGGTAAGGGTTAGGGATAGGATTCAGGTTAGGATTAGGGTTAGGGGACTGGGATGGTTAAGGGTACAGGTTAGGGTACGACAATGGTTAAGGGTTAGTGCTCGTGTTAGGGTTCGAGCTAGTGTTCATGTACGGATTAGGATTGGGGGACAGGTTAGCGTAAGGCTTCGTGTAAGGGTTAGGTTTAGGGTTTGGGAACGGGGACGGTTTAGGGTACAGGTTAGTGTACAATGGTTTAGGTTTAGCATACATGTTAGGGTACGGGTTAGTGTTAGTGTACGGGTTAGGATTAGGGGACGGGTTGGGAAAGGCTTCGGGTAAGGGTTAGGGTTAGGTTTAGGGTGAGGATGAGGGTTAGGGTTAGGGGACGGGGACGGTTTAAGGTACAGGTTAGTGTACGACAACGGTTTAGGGTGAGCGTACCTGTTAGGGTACGGGTTAGTGTTAGCGTAAGGGTTAGGATTAGGGGACGGGTTAGGGTAAGGCTTCGGGTAAGGGTTAGGGTTAGGGTTAGGGGACGGGGACGGGGACGGGGACGGTTTAGGGTACAGGTTAGCGTACGAAAACGGTTTAGGGTGAGCGTACGTGTTAGGGTAAGGTTTAGTGTTAGCGTAAGTGTTAGGATTAGGGGACGGGTTAGGATAAGGCTTCGGGCAAAATTTAGGGTTACGATTAGGGTTAGGGTTAGGGGACGGGGACGGTTTAGGGTACAGGTTAGGGTACGACAACGGGTTAGGGTGAGCGTACGTGTTAGGGTACGGGTTAGTGTTAGCGTACGGGTTAGGATTAGGGGACGTGTTAGGGTAAGGCTTCGGGTAAGGGTTAGGGTTAGGTTTAGGGGACGGGAACTGTTTAGGGTACAGGTTAGGGTACGACTAAGGTTTAGGGTGAGCGTACATGTTAGGGTACGGGTTAGTGTTAGCGTACGGGTTAGAATTAGGGGACGGGTTAGGGTAAGGCTTCGGGTAAGGGTTAGGGTTAGGGTTAGGGGACGGGGACCGTTTAGGGTACAGGTTAGTGTACGACAACGGTTTAGGGTGAGCGTATGTGTTAGGGTACGGGTTAGTGTTAGCGTACGGGTTAGGATTAGGGGACGGGTTAGGGTAAGGCTTCGGGCAAGGGTTAGGGTTAGGGTTAGGGTTAGGGGACAGGTATGGTTTAGGGTACAGATTAGGGTACGACAACGGTTTTGGTTGAGCGTGTTACGGTACGGGTTAGTGTTAGCGTACGGGTTAGGGTTAGGGGAAGGATTAGGGTAAGGATTCGGATAAGAGTTAGGGTTAGTGTTAGGGTTAGGGGACGGGGACAGGGACGGGGACGATTTAGTGTACAGGTTAGGTTACGACAACGGTTTAGGGTGAGCGTACGTGTTAGGGTACGGGTTAGTGTTAGCGTACGGGTTAGGATTAAGGGACGGGTTAGGGTAAGGCTTCGGGTAAGTGTTAGGGTTAGGGGACGGGGACGGTTTAGGGTACAGGTTAGGGTATGACAACAGTTTAGGGTGAGTGTACGTGTTAGGATATGGGTTAGTGTTAGCGAACGGGTTAGGATTAGGGGACGGGTTAGGCTAAGGCTTCGGGTAAGGGTTAGGGTTAGGGTTAGGGCACGGGGACGGTTTAGGTTACAGGTTAGGGTATGACAACGGTTTAGTGTGAGCGTACGTGTTAGGGTACGGGTTAGTGTTAGCGTATGGGTTAGGATTAGGGGATGGGTTAGGGTAAGGCTTCTGGTAAGGGTTAGGGGACAGGGACGGAGACGGGTACGGGGACGGTTTAGGGTACAGTTTAGGGTACGACAACGGTTTAGGGTGAGCGTACGTGTTAGGGTACGGATTAGTGTTAGCGTATGGGTTAGGATGAGGGGACGGGTTAGGGTAAGGCTTCGGGTAAGGGTTAGGGTTGGGGTTAGGGTTAGGGTTAGGGCACGGGGATGGTTTAGGGTGCAGGTTAGGGTACGACAATGGTTTAGGGTGAGCGTACGTTTTAGGGTATGTGTTAGTGTTAGCGTACGGGTTAGGATTGTGGGACGGATTAGGGTAAGGCTTCGGGTAAGGGTTAGGGTTAGGGTTACGGTTAGGGTTAGGGTTAGGGGACGGGGACGGTTTAGAGTACAGGTTAGGGTACAACAACGGTTTACGGTGAGCATACGTGTTAGGATATGGGTTAGTGTTAGCGTACGGATTAGGATTATGGGACGGGTTAGGGTAAGGCTTCAGGTAAGGGTTAGGGTTAGAGTAAGGGTTAGGGTTAGGGTTAGGGGACGGGGAAGGTTTAGGGTACAGGTTAGGGTACGACAACGGTTTGGGGAGAGCGTACGTGTTAGGGTACGGGTTAGTGTTAGCGTACGGGTTAGGATTACGGGACGGGTTACGGTAAGGCTTCGGGTAAGGGTTAGGGGACGGGGATGGGGACGGTTTAGGGTACAGGTTAGGGTACGACAACGGTATAGGGCGAGCGTACGTGTTAGGGTACGGGTTAGTGTTAGCGTACGGGTTAGGATTAGGGGGCGGGTTAGGTTAAGGCTTCGGATAAGGGTTAGGGTTAGGGTTAGGGGACGGGGACGGTTTAGGGTACAGGTTAGGGTACGACAACGGTTTAGCGTACGTGTTAGGGTACGGGTTAGTGTTTGCGTACGGTTTAGGATTAGGGGACGGGTTAGTGTATGGCTTCAGGTAAGGGTTAGGGTTAGGGTTAGGGGACGGGGACGGTTTAGGGTACAGGTTAGGGTACCACAACGGTTTAGGGTGAGCGTACGTGTTAGGGTACGGGTTAGTGTTAGCGTACGGGTTAGGATTAGGGGACGGGTTCGGGTAAGGCTTCGGGTAAGGGTTAGGGTTAGGGTTAGGGGACGGGGATGGTTTAGGGTACAGGTTAGCATACGAAAACGGTTTAGGGTGAGCGTTCGTGTTAGGGTACGGGTTAGTGTTAGCATACGGTTTGGGATTATGGGATGGGTTAGGGTAAGGCTTCGGGTAAGGGTTAGGGTTAGGGTTAGGGTTAGTGTTATGGGACGGGGCGGTTTAGGGTACAGGTTAGGGTACGACAATGATTTATGGTGAGCGTACGTGTTAGGGTACGGGTTAGTGTTAGCGTACGGTTTAGGGTTATGGGATGGGTTAGGGTAAGGCTTCGGGGAAGGGTTAGGGTTAGGGGATGGGGACGGGGACGGTTTAGTGTACAGGTTAGGTTATGACAACGGTTTAGGGTGAGCGTACGTGTTGGGGTACGGGTTAGTGTTAGTGTACGGGTTAGGATTAGGGGACGGGTTAGGGTAAGGCTTCGGGTAAGGGTTAGGGTTAGGGTTAGGGTAGGGGGACGGGGACTGTTTAGGGTACAGGTTAGGGTATGAGAACGGTTTAGGGTGAGCGTATATGTTAGGGTACGGGTTAGTTTTAGCGTACGGGTTAGGATTTGAGGGCGGGTTAGGGTAAGGCTTCGGGTAAGGGTTAGCGTTAGGGTTACGGTTATGGGACGGGGACAGTTTAGGGTACAGGTTAGGGTACGAAAACGTTTAAGGGTTAGCGTAGGTGTTACGGTTCGGGCTAGTGTTCATGTACGGATTAGGATTAGGGGACAGGTTAGCGTAAGGCTTCGTGTAAGGGTTAGGTTTAGGTTTTGGGAATGGGGACGGTTTAGGGTACAGGTTAGGGTACGACAACGGTTTAGGTTTAGTATACATGTTAGGGTACGGGTTAGTGTAAGTGTTCGGGTTAGGATTAGGGGACGGGTTGTGAAAGACTTCGGGTAAGGGTTAGGGTTAGGGTTAGGGGAGGGGAAGGTTTAGGGTACAGGTTAGTGTACGACAACGGTTTAGGGTGAGCGTACGTGTTAGGGTACGGGTTAGTGTTAGCGTACGGGGTAGGATTAGGGGACGGGTTAGGGTAAGGCTTCGGGTAAGGGTTAGGGTTAGGGTTAGGGTTAGGGTTAGGGGACGGTTTAGGGTACAGGTTACGTATGACAACGGTTTAGGGTTAGCTTATGTGATAGGGTACGGGTTAGTGTTAGTGTACAGGATAAGATTAGTAGACGGGTTAGAAAAAGGCTTCGGGTAAGGGTTAGGGATAGGATTCAGGTTAGGATTAGGGTTAGGGGACTGGGATGGTTAAGGGTACAGGTTAGGGTACGACAACGGTTAAGGGTTAGTGCTCGTGTTAGGGTTCGAGCTAGTGTTCATGTACGGATTAGGATTGGGGGACAGGTTAGCGTAAGGCTTCGTGTAAGGGTTAGGTTTAGGGTTTGGGAACGGGGACGGTTTAGGGTACAGGTTAGTGTACAATGGTTTAGGTTTAGCATACATGTTAGGGTACGGGTTAGTGTTAGTGTACGGGTTAGGATTAGGGGACGGGTTGGGAAAGGCTTCGGGTAAGGGTTAGGGTTAGGTTTAGGGTGAGGATGAGGGTTAGGGTTAGGGGACGGGGACGGTTTAAGGTACAGGTTAGTGTACGACAACGGTTTAGGGTGAGCGTACCTGTTAGGGTACGGGTTAGTGTTAGCGTAAGGGTTAGGATTAGGGGACGGGTTAGGGTAAGGCTTCGGGTAAGGGTTAGGGTTAGGGTTAGGGGACGGGGACGGGGACGGGGACGGTTTAGGGTACAGGTTAGCGTACGAAAACGGTTTAGGGTGAGCGTACGTGTTAGGGTAAGGTTTAGTGTTAGCGTAAGTGTTAGGATTAGGGGACGGGTTAGGATAAGGCTTCGGGCAAAATTTAGGGTTACGATTAGGGTTAGGGTTAGGGGACGGGGACGGTTTAGGGTACAGGTTAGGGTACGACAACGGGTTAGGGTGAGCGTACGTGTTAGGGTACGGGTTAGTGTTAGCGTACGGGTTAGGATTAGGGGACGTGTTAGGGTAAGGCTTCGGGTAAGGGTTAGGGTTAGGTTTAGGGGACGGGAACTGTTTAGGGTACAGGTTAGGGTACGACTAAGGTTTAGGGTGAGCGTACATGTTAGGGTACGGGTTAGTGTTAGCGTACGGGTTAGAATTAGGGGACGGGTTAGGGTAAGGCTTCGGGTAAGGGTTAGGGTTAGGGTTAGGGGACGGGGACCGTTTAGGGTACAGGTTAGTGTACGACAACGGTTTAGGGTGAGCGTATGTGTTAGGGTACGGGTTAGTGTTAGCGTACGGGTTAGGATTAGGGGACGGGTTAGGGTAAGGCTTCGGGCAAGGGTTAGGGTTAGGGTTAGGGTTAGGGGACAGGTATGGTTTAGGGTACAGATTAGGGTACGACAACGGTTTTGGTTGAGCGTGTTACGGTACGGGTTAGTGTTAGCGTACGGGTTAGGGTTAGGGGAAGGATTAGGGTAAGGATTCGGATAAGAGTTAGGGTTAGTGTTAGGGTTAGGGGACGGGGACAGGGACGGGGACGATTTAGTGTACAGGTTAGGTTACGACAACGGTTTAGGGTGAGCGTACGTGTTAGGGTACGGGTTAGTGTTAGCGTACGGGTTAGGATTAAGGGACGGGTTAGGGTAAGGCTTCGGGTAAGTGTTAGGGTTAGGGGACGGGGACGGTTTAGGGTACAGGTTAGGGTATGACAACAGTTTAGGGTGAGTGTACGTGTTAGGATATGGGTTAGTGTTAGCGAACGGGTTAGGATTAGGGGACGGGTTAGGCTAAGGCTTCGGGTAAGGGTTAGGGTTAGGGTTAGGGCACGGGGACGGTTTAGGTTACAGGTTAGGGTATGACAACGGTTTAGTGTGAGCGTACGTGTTAGGGTACGGGTTAGTGTTAGCGTATGGGTTAGGATTAGGGGACGGGTTAGGGTAAGGCTTCTGGTAAGGGTTAGGGGACAGGGACGGAGACGGGTACGGGGACGGTTTAGGGTACAGTTTAGGGTACGACAACGGTTTAGGGTGAGCGTACGTGTTAGGGTACGGATTAGTGTTAGCGTATGGGTTAGGATGAGGGGACGGGTTAGGGTAAGGCTTCGGGTAAGGGTTAGGGTTGGGGTTAGGGTTAGGGTTAGGGCACGGGGATGGTTTAGGGTGCAGGTTAGGGTACGACAATGGTTTAGGGTGAGCGTACGTTTTAGGGTATGTGTTAGTGTTAGCGTACGGGTTAGGATTGTGGGACGGATTAGGGTAAGGCTTCGGGTAAGGGTTAGGGTTAGGGTTACGGTTAGGGTTAGGGTTAGGGGACGGGGACGGTTTAGAGTACAGGTTAGGGTACAACAACGGTTTACGGTGAGCATACGTGTTAGGATATGGGTTAGTGTTAGCGTACGGATTAGGATTATGGGACGGGTTAGGGTAAGGCTTCGGGTAAGGGTTAGGGTTAGAGTAAGGGTTAGGGTTAGGGTTAGGGGACGGGGAAGGTTTAGGGTACAGGTTAGGGTACGACAACGGTTTGGGGAGAGCGTACGTGTTAGGGTACGGGTTAGTGTTAGCGTACGGGTTAGGATTACGGGACGGGTTACGGTAAGGCTTCGGGTAAGGGTTAGGGGACGGGGATGGGGACGGTTTAGGGTACAGGTTAGGGTACGACAACGGTATAGGGCGAGCGTACGTGTTAGGGTACGGGTTAGTGTTAGCGTACGGGTTAGGATTAGGGGGCGGGTTAGGTTAAGGCTTCGGATAAGGGTTAGGGTTAGGGTTAGGGGACGGGGACGGGGATGGGGACGGTTTAGGGTACAGGTTAGGGTACGACAACGGTTTAGCGTACGTGTTAGGGTACGGGTTAGTGTTTTTGTACGGTTTAGGATTAGGGGACGGGTTAGGGTAAGGCTTCGTGTAAGGGTTAGGGTTAGGGTTAGGGTTAGTGGATGGGGATGGTTTAGGGTACAGGTTAGCGTACGAAAACGATTTAGGGTGAGCGTACGTGTTAGGGTACGGGTTAGTGTTAGCATACGGTTTAGGATTAGGGGACGGGTTACGATAAGGCTTCGGGTAAGGTTTAGGGTTAGGGTTAGTGTTACGGGACGGGGACCGTTTAGGGTACAGGTTAGGGTGCGACAATGTTTTATGGTGAGCGTACGTGTTAGGGTACAGGTTAGTGTTAGCGTACGGGTTAGGATTATGGGATGGGTTAGGGTAAGGCTTCGGGTAAGGGTTAGCGTTAGGGTTAGGGTTAGGGTTAGGGGACGGGGACGGGGACGGTTTAGGGTACAGGTTAGGGTACGACATCGGTTTAGGGTGAGCGTACGTGTTAGGGTACGGGTTAGTGTTAGCGTACGATTAGGATTAGGGTAAGGGTTATGGTAAGGCTTCGGGTAAGGGTTAGGGTCAAGGTTAGCGGACGGGGATGGGGACGGTTTAGGGTACAGGTTAGGGTACGACAATGATTTATGGTGAGCGTTCGTGTTAGGATACGGGTTAGTGTTAGCGTACGGGTTAGGATTATGGGATGGGTTAGGGTAAGGCTTCGGGTAAGGATCAGCGTTAGGGCTAGGGTTAGGGGACGGGGACGGGGACGGTTTAGGGTAGAGGTTAGGGTACGACAACGGTTTAGGGTGAGCGTACGTGTTAGGGTACGGGTTAGTGTTAGCCTACGGGTTAGGATTAGGGGACGGGTTTGGGTAAGGCTTCGGGTAAGGGTTAGGGTTAGGGGACGGGGATGGTTTAGAGTACAGGTTAGCGTACGAAAAAGGTTTAGGGTGACCGTACGTGTTAGGGTACGGGTTAGTGTTAGCATACGGTTTGGGATTAGGGGACGGGTTACGATAAGGCTTTGGGTAAGGGTTAGGGTTAGGGTTAGGGTTAGTGTTAGGGGACGGGGACGGTTTAGGGTACAGGTTAGGGTACGACAATGATTTATGGTGCGCGTACGTGTTAGGGTACGGGTTAGTGTTAGCGTACGGGTTAGGATTATGGGATGGGTTAGGGTAAGGCTTCGGGGAAGGGTTAGCGTTAGGGTTAGGGTTAGTGTTAGGGGACGGGGACGGGGACGGTTTAGGGTACAGGTTAGTGTACGACAACGGTTTAGGGTGAGCGTACGTGTTAGGGTACGGGTTAGTGTTGGCGTAAGGGTTAAGATTAGGGTAAGGTTTAGGGTAAGGCTTCGGGTAAGGTTTAGGGTTAGGGTTAGGGTTAGGGTTAGGGGACGGGGACCGTTTAGGGTACAGGTTCGGGTACGACAACGGTTTTGGGTGAGCGTACATGTTAGGGTACGGGTTAGTGTTAGCGTACGGGTTAGGATTAGGGGACGGGTTAGCGTAAGGCTTCGGGTAAGGGTTAGGGTTAGGGGACGGGGACGGGGACGGGGACGGTTTAGGGTACAGGTTAGGGTACGACAACGGTTTAGGGTGAGCGTACGTGTTAGGGTACGGGTTAGTGTTAGCGTACGGGTTAGGATTAGGGGACGGGTTCGGGTAAGGCTTGGGGTATGGGTTAGGGTTAGGGTTAGGCTTAGGGGATGGGGACGGGGACAGTTTAGGGTACAGGTTAGGGTACGACAACGGTTTAGGGTGAGCGTACGTGTTAGGGTACGGGTTAGTGTTAGCGTAAGGGTTAGGACTAGGGGATGGGTTAGGGTAAGGCTACGGGTAAGGGTTAGGGTTAGGGTTAGGGTTAGGGTTAGTGTTAGGGGACAGGGACGGTTTAGGGTACAGGTTAGGGTACGACAATGATTTATGGTGCGCATACGTGTTAGGGTACGGGTTAGTGTTAGCGTACGGGTTAGGATTATGGGATGGGTTAGGGTAAGGCTTCGGGGAAGGGTTAGCGTTAGGGTTAGGGTTAGTGTTAGGGGACGGGGACGGGGACGGTTTAGGGTACAGGTTAGTGTACGACATCAGTTTAGGGTGAGCGTACGTGTTAGGGTACGGGTTAGTGTTGGCGTAAGGGTTAAGATTAGGGTAAGGTTTAGGGTAAGGCTTCGGGTAAGGTTTAGGGTTAGGGTTAGGGTTAGGGGATGGGGACCGCTTAGGGTACAGGTTCGGGTACGACAACGGTTTTGGGTGAGCGTACATGTTAGGGTACGGGTCAGTGTTAGCTTACCGGTTAGGATTAGGGGACTGTTTAGGGTAAGGCTTTGGGTAAGGGTTAGGGTTAGAGGACGAGGACGGGGACGGGGACGGGGACGGTTTAGAGTACAGGTGAGGGTACGACGACGGTTTAGGGTGAGCGTACGTGTTAGGGTACGGGTTAGTGTTAGCGTACGGGTTAGGATTAAGGGACTGGTTAGCGTAAGGCTTCGGGTAAGGGTTAGGGTTAGGGTTAGGGTTAGGGGACCAGGACGGGGACGGTTTAGGGTACAGGTTAGGGTACGACAATGGTTTAGGGTGAGCGTACGTGTTAGGGTACGGGTTAGTGTTAGCGTACGGGTTAGGATTAGGGGACGGGTTAGCGTAAGGCTTCGGGTAAGGGTTACGGTTAGGATTAGGGTTAGGGGATGGGGACGGGGACGGTTTAGGTTACAGGTTAGGGTACGACAACTGTTTAGGGTGAGCGTACGTGTTAGGGTACGGGTTAGTGTTAGTGTACAGGTTAGGATTAGGGGACGGGTTAGGGTAAGGCTTCGGGTAAGGGTTAGGGTTACGGTTAGGGTTAGGGGACGGGGATGGGGACAGTTTAGGGTACAGGTTAGGGTACAACAACGGTTTAGGGTGAGCGTACGTGTTAGGGTACAGGTTAGTGTTAGCGTACGGGTTAGGATTAGGGGACGAGTGAGGGTAAGGCTTCGGATAAGGGTTTGGGTTAGGGTTAAGGTTAGGGGACGGGGACGGTTTAGGGTACAGGTTAGGGTGCGACAATGGTTTAGGGTGAGCGTACGTGTTAGAGTACGGGTTAGTGTTAGCGTACGGTTTGAGATGAGGGGACGGGTTACGATAAGGCTTCGGGTAAGTGTTAGGGTTAGGGTTAGGGTTAGGGTTACTGTTAGGGGACGGGGATGGTTTAGGGTACAGGTTAGTGTACGACAATGATTTATGGTGAGCGTACGTGTTAGGGTATGGGTTAGTGTTAGCGTATGGGTTAGGATTAGGGTAAGGGTTAGGGTTAGGGTTAGGGGACGGGGACGGTTTAGGGTACAGGTTAGGGTACGACAATGGTTTAGCGTACGTGTTAGGGTACGGGTTAGTGTTTGCGTACGGTTTAGGATTAGGGGACGGGTTAGTGTATGGCTTCAGGTAAGGGTTAGGGTTAGGGTTAGGGGACGGGGACGGTTTAGGGTACAGGTTAGGGTACCACAACGGTTTAGGGTGAGCGTACGTGTTAGGGTACGGGTTAGTGTTAGCGTACGGGTTAGGATTAGGGGACGGGTTCGGGTAAGGCTTCTGGTAAGGGTTAGGGTTAGGGTTAGGGGACGGGGATGGTTTAGGGTACAGGTTAGCGTACGAAAACGGTTTAGGGTGAGCGTTCGTGTTAGGGTACGGGTTAGTGTTAGCATACGGTTTGGGATTATGGGATGGGTTAGGGTAAGGCTTCGGGTAAGGGTTAGGGTTAGGGTTAGGGTTAGTGTTATGGGACGGGGCGGTTTAGGGTACAGGTTAGGGTACGACAATGATTTATGGTGAGCGTACGTGTTAGGGTACGGGTTAGTGTTAGCGTACGGTTTAGGGTTATGGGATGGGTTAGGGTAAGGCTTCGGGGAAGGGTTAGGGTTAGGGGATGGGGACGGGGACGGTTTAGTGTACAGGTTAGGTTACGACAACGGTTTAGGGTGAGCGTACGTGTTGGGGTACGGGTTAGTGTTAGCATACGGGTTAGGATTAGGGGACGGGTTAGGGTAAGGCTTCGGGTAAGGGTTAGGGTTAGGGTTAGGGTAGGGGGACGGGGACTGTTTAGGGTACAGGTTAGGGTATGAGAACGGTTTAGGGTGAGCGTATATGTTAGGGTACGGGTTAGTTTTAGCGTACGGGTTAGGATTTGAGGGCGGGTTAGGGTAAGGCTTCGGGTAAGGGTTAGCGTTAGGGTTACGGTTATGGGACGGGGACAGTTTAGGGTACAGGTTAGGGTACGAAAACGTTTAAGGGTTAGCGTAGGTGTTACGGTTCGGGCTAGTGTTCATGTACGGATTAGGATTAGGGGACAGGTTAGCGTAAGGCTTCGTGTAAGGGTTAGGTTTAGGTTTTGGGAATGGGGACGGTTTAGGGTACAGGTTAGGGTACGAAAGCGGTTTAGGTTTAGTATACATGTTAGGGTACGGGTTAGTGTTAGTGTTCGGGTTAGGTTTAGGGGACGGGTTGTGAAAGACTTCGGGTAAGGGTTAGGGTTAGGGTTAGGGGAGGGGAAGGTTTAGGGTACAGGTTAGTGTACGACAACGGTTTAGGGTGAGCGTACGTGTTAGGGTACGGGTTAGTGTTAGCGTACGGGGTAGGATTAGGGTAAGGGTTATGGTAAGGCTTCGGGTAAGGGTTAGGGTCAGGGTTAGGGGACGGGGATGGGGACGGTTTAGGGTACAGGTTAGGGTACGACAATGATTTATGGTGAGCGTACGTGTTAGGGTACGTGTTAGTGTTATCGTACGGGTTAGGATTATGGGATGGGTTAGGGTAAGGCTTCGGGTAAGGGTCAGCGTTAGGGCTAGGGTTAGGGTTAGGGGACGGGGACGGTTTAGGGTACAGGTTAGGGTACGACAACGGTTTAGGGTGAGCATACGTGTTAGGGTACGGGTTAGTGTTAGCGTACGGGTTAGGATTAGGGGACGGGTTCGGGTAAGGCTTCGGGTAAGGGTTAGGGTTAGGGGACGGGGATGGTTTAGGGTACAGGTTAGCGTACAAAAACGATTTAGGGTGAGCGTACGTGTTAGGGTACGGGTTAGTGTTAGAATACGGTTTGGGATTAGGGGACGGGTTACGATAAGGCTTTGGGTAAGTGTTAGGGTTAGGGTTAGGGTTAGTGTTAGGGGACGGGGACGGGGACGGTTTTGGGTACAGGTTAGGGTACGACAACGGTTTAGGGTGAGCGTACGTGTTAGGGTACGGGTTAGTGTTAGCGTACGGTTTAGGATTAGGGTAAGGTTTAGGGTAAGGCTTCGGGTAAGAGTTAGGGTTAGTGGAAGGGGACGGGGACGGTTTAGGGTACAGGATAGGGTACGACAACGGTTTAGGGAGAGCATACGTGTTAGGGTACGGGTTAGTGTTAAAGTACGGGTTTCGATTAGGGAACGGGTTAGGGTAAGGCTTCGGGTAAGGTTTAGGGTTAGGGTTAGGGTTAGGGGAAGGGGCCGGGGACGGTTTAGGGTACAGGTTCGGGTACGTCAACGGTTTAGGGTGAGCGTTCGTGTTAGGGTACGGGTTAGTGTTAGCGTATGGGTTAGGATTAGGGAACGGGTTAGGGTAAGGCTTCGGGTAAGGTTTAGGGTTAGGGTTAGGGGATGGGGACGGTTTAGCGTATAGGTTAGGGAACGACAACGGTTCAGGGTGAGCATACGTGTTAGGGTACGGGTTAGTGTTAGCGTACGAATTAGGATTAGGGGACGGGTTAGGGTAACGCTTCGGGTAAGGGTTAGGGTTAGGGTTAGGGTTAGGTTTAGGGGACGGGGACGGTTTAGGGTACAGGTTAGCTTACGAAAACGGTTTAGGGTGACCGTACGTCTTAGGGAACGGGTTAGTGTTAGCGTACGGGTTAGGATTAGGGGACTGTTTAGGGTAAGGCTTCGGGTAAGGGTTAGGGTTAGGGGACGGGGACGGGAACGGGGACGGTTTAGAGTACAGGTTAGGGTACGACAAGGGTTAAGGGTGAGCGTACGTGTTAGGGTACGGGTTAGTGTTAGCGTACGGGTTAGGATTAGGGGACGGGTTAGCGTACGGCTTCGGGTAAGGGTTAGGGTTAGGGTTAGGGGACGGGGACGGGGACGGGGACGGTTTAGGGTACAGGATAGGGTATGACAACGGTTTAGGGTGAGCGTACGTGTTAGGGTACGGGTTAGTGTTAGCGTACGGGTTAGGATTAGGGGACGGGTTCGGGTAAGGCTTCGGGTATGGGTTAGGGTTAGGGTTAGGGTTAGGTGATGGGGACGGGGACGGTTTAGGGTACAGGTTAGGGTACGACAACAGTTTAGGGTGAGCGCACGTGTTAGGGTACGGGTTAGTGTTAGCGTACGGGTTTGGATTATGGGATGGGTTAGGGTAAGGCTTCGGGTAAGGGTTAGGGTTAGGGTTAGGGTTAGTGTTAGGGGACGGGGACGGGGACGGTTTAGGGTTAGGGTTAGGGTACGACAACGGTTTAGGGTGAGCGTACGTGTTAGGGTACGGGTTAGTGTTAGCGTACGGGTTAGGATTAGGGGACGGTTTAGCGTAAGGCTTCGGGTAAGGGTTAGGGTTAGGGTTCGGGTTAGGGTTAGGGGACGGGGACGGTTTAGGGTACAGGTTAGCGTAGGAAAACGGTTTAGGGTGAGCGTATGTCTTAGGGTACGGGTTAGTGTTAGCGTACGGGTTAGGATTAGGGTAAGATTTAGGGTAAGGATTTGGGTAAGGGTTAGCATTACGGGAAGGGGACTGGGACGGTTTAGGGTACAGGTTAGGGTACGACAACAGTTTAGGGATAGCGTACGTGTTAGGGTACGGGTTAGTGTTTGCGTACGGGTTAGGATTAGGGAACGGGTTAGGGTAAGGCTTCGGGTAAGGGTTAAGGTTAGGGTTAGGGTTAGGGGCCGGGGACGGCTTAGGGTACAGTTTAGGGTACGACAACGGTTTAGGGTGAGCATACGTTTTAGGGTACGGGTTAGTGTTAGCATACGGGTTAGGATTAGGGGATGGGTTAGGGTAAGGCTTCAGGTAAGGGTTGGGGTTAGGGTTAGGGTTAGGGTTAGGGCACGGCGACGGGGACGGTTTAGGGTACAGGTTAGGGTACAACAATGGTTTAGGGTGAGCGTATGTGTTAAGGTATGGGTTAGTGTTAGCTTAGGGGTTAGGATTAGGGGACGGGTTAGGGTTAGGCTTCGGGCAAGTGTTAGGGTTAGGGTTAGGGTTAGGGTTAGGGGACGGGGACGGTTTAGGATACAGGTTAGGGTACGACAACATTTTAGGGTGAGCGTACGTGTTAGGGTACGGGTTAGTGTTAGCGTATGGGTTAGGATTAGGGGACGGGTTCGGGTAAGGCTTCGGGTAAGGGTTAGGGTTAGGGGATGGTTTAGGGCACACGTTAGCGTACGAAAACGGTTTAGGGTGAGCGTACATGTTAGGCTACGGGTTAGTGTTAGCATACGGTTTGGGGTTAGGGGACGGGTTACGATAAGGCTTCGGGTAAGGTTTAGGGTTAGGGTTAGGGTTAGGGTTAGTGTTCGGGGACGGGGACGGTTTAGGGTACAGGTTAGGTTACGACAATGATTTATAGTGATCGTACGTGTTAGGGTACGGGTTAGTGTTAGCGTACGGGTTTGGATTATGGGATGGGTTAGGGTAAGGCTTCGGGTAAGGGTTAGGGTTAGGGTTAGGTTTAGGGGACGGGGACGGTTTAGGGTACAGGTTAGCGTACAAAAACGGTTTAGGGTGAGCGTACGTCTTAAGGAACGGGTTAGTGTTAGCGTATGGGTTAGGATTAGGGGACTGTTTAGGGTAAGGCTTCGGGTAAGGGTTAGGGTTAGGGGACGGGGATGGGGACGGGGATGGTTTAGGGTACAGGTTAGGGTACGACAACGGTTTATAGTGAGCGTACGTGTTAGGGTACGGGTTAGTGTTAGCGTACGGATTAGGATTAGGGAACGGGTTAGGGTAAGGCTTTGGGTAAGGGTTAGGGTTAGGGTTAGGGTTAGGGAACGGGGACGGTTTAGGGTACAGGTTCGGGTACGACAACGGTTTAGGGTGAGCGTACGTGTTAGGGTACGGGTTAGTGTTAGCGTACGGGTTAGGATTAGGGGACGGGTTAGCGTAAGGCTTCAGGTAAGGGTTAGGGTTAGGGTTAGGGGGCGGGGACGGGGACGGTTTAGGGTACAGGTTAGGGTACGACAACGGTTTAGTGCGAGCGTACGTGTTAGGGTACGGGTTAGTGTTAGCGTACGGGTTAGGATTAGGGGACGGGTTAGCGTAAGGCTTCGGGTAAGGGTAGAGTTAGGGTTAGGGGACGGGGACGGGGACGGGGACGGTTCTGGGTACAGGTTAGGGTACGACAACGGTTTAGGGTGAGCGTACGTGTTAGGGTACGGGTTAGTGTTAGCGTACGGGTTAGGATTAGGGCACGGGTTCGGGTAAGGCTTCGGTTAAGGGTTAGGGTTAGGGTTAGGGTTAGGGGATGGGGATGGTTTAGGGCACAGGTTAGCGTACGAAAACGGTTTACGGTGAGCGTACATTTTAGGGTACGGGTTAGTGTTAGCATACGGTTTGGGAATCGGGGATGGGTTACGATAACGCTTCGGGTAAGGTTTAGGGTTAGGGTTAGGGTTAGGGGTAGTGTTAGGGGACGGGGACGGTTTAGGGTACAGGTTAGGTTACGACAATGATTTATGGTGAGCGTACGTGTTAGGGTACGGGTTAGTGTTAGCGTACGGGTTAGGATTAGGGGACGGGTTAGCGTAAGGCTTCGGGTAAGGGTTAGGGTTAGGGTTAGGGTTAGGGGATGGGGACGGGGACGGTTTAGGGTATAGGTTAGGGAACGACAACGGTTTAGGGTGAGCGTACGTGTTAGGGTATGGGTTAGTGTTAGCATACGGGTTAGGATTAGGGTAAGGCTTCGGGTAATGGTTAGGGTTAGGGTTAGGGTTAGGTTCAGGGGACGGGGACGGTTTAGGGTACAGGTTAGCGTACAAAAACGGTTTAGAGTGAGCGTACGTCTTAGGGAACGGGTTAGTGTTAACGTATGGGTTAGGATTAGGGGACTGTTTAGGGTAAGGCTTCTGGTAAGGGTTAGGGTTAGGGGACGGGGACGGTTTAGGGTACAGGTTAGGGTACGACAACGGTTTAGTGTGAGCGTACGTGTTAGGGTACGGGTTAGTGTTAGCGTACGGGTTAGGATTAGGGGACAGGTTAGCGTAAGGCTTCGGGTAAGTGTTAGGGTTAGGGGACGGGGACGGGGACGGCGACGGTTTAGGGTACAGGTTAGGGTACGCAAACGGTTTAGGGTGAGCGTTCGTGTTAGGGTACAGGTTAGTGTTAGCATATGGGTTAGGATTAGGGGACGGGTTCGGATAAGGCTTCGGGTATGGGTTAGGGTTAAGGTTAGGGTTAGGTGATGGGGGCGGGGACGGTTTAGGGTACAGGTTAGGGTACGACAACGGTTTAGGGTGAGCGTACGTGTTAGGGTATGGGTTAGTATTAGCGTATGGGTTAGGATTAGGGTAAGGTTTAGGGTAAGGCTTCGGGTAAGGTTTAGCGTTAGGGGAAGGGCAATGGGACGGTTTAGGGTACAGGTTAGGGTACGACAGCGGTTTAGGGAGAGCGTACGTGTTAGGGTACGGGTTAGTGTTAGCGTACGGATTAGGATTAGGGAACGGGTTAGGGTAAGGCTTCGGGTAAGGGTTAGGGTTAGGGTTAGGGTTAGGATTAGGGAACGGGGACGGTTTAGGGTACAGGTTAGGGTACGACAACGGTTTAGGGTGAGCGTACGTGTTAGGGTACGTTTTAGTGTTAGCGTACGGGTTAGGATTAGGGGACGGGTTAGCGTACGGCTTCGGGTAAGGGTTAGGGTTAGGGGACGGGGAAGGGGACGGGGACGGGGACGGTTTAGGGTACAGGTTAGGGTACGACAACGGTTTAGGGTGAGCGTACGTGTTAGGGTACGGGTTAGTGTTAGCGTACGGGTTAGGATTAGGGGACGGGTTAGGGTAAGGCTTCGGGTAATGGTTAGGGTTAGGTTTAGGGTTAGGGGACGGGGACGGGGACGGTTTAGGGTACAGGTTATCGTACGAAAACGGTTTAGGGTGAGCGTACGTGTTAGGGTAAGGGTTAGTGTTAGCGTAAGTGTTAGGATTAGGGGACGGGTTAGGATAAGGCTTCGGGTAAAATTTAGGGTTAGGATTAGGGTTAGGGTTAGGGGACGGGGACGGTTTAGGGTACAGGTTAGGGTACGACAACAGGTTAGGGTGAGCGTACGTGTTAGGGTACGGGTTAGTGTTAGCGTACGGTTTAGGATTAGGGGACGTGTTAGGGTAAGGCTTCGGGTAAGGGTTAGGGTTAGGGTTAGGGGACAGGGACTGTTTAGGGTACAGGTTAGGGTACGAGAACGTTTTAGGGTGAGCGTACGTGTTAGGGTACGGGTTAGTGTTAGCGTACGCATTAGGATTAGGGGGCGGGTTAGGTTAAGGCTTCGGATAAGGGTTAGGGTTAGGGTTACGGGACGGAGACGGGGGCAGTTTAGGTTACAGGTTAGGGTACGACAACAGTTTAGGGTGAGCGTACATGTTAGGGTACGGGTTAGTGTTAGCGTACGGGTTAGGATTAGGGGACGGGTTAGGGTAAGGCTTCGGGTAATGGTTAGCGTTAGGGTTACGGTTAGGGGACGGGGACGGTTTAGGGTACAGGTTAGGGTACGACAATGTTTTAGGGTGAGCGTACGTGTTAGCGTACGGGTTAGGATTAAGGGACGGGTTAGGGTAAGGCATCGGGTAAGGGTTAGGGTTAGGGTTAGGGTTATGGGACGGGGACGGGGACGGGGACGGTTTCGGGTACAGGTTAGTGTACGACAACAGTTTAGGGTGAGCGTAGGTGTTAGGGTACGGGTTAGTGTTAGCGTACGGGTTAGAATTAGGGGACAGTTTAGGGTAAGGCTTCGGGTAAGGGTTAGGGTTAGGGTTAGGGGATGGGGACGGTTTAGGGTACAGTTTAGGGAACGAGAACGGTTTAGGGTGAGCATACGTGTTAGGGTATGGGTTAGTGTTAGCGTACAGATTAGGATTAGGGGACGGTTTAGGTTAAGGCTTCAGGTAAGGCTTAGGGTTAGGGTTAGGGGAGGGGGACGGGGACGGGGACGGTTTAGGGTACAGGTTAGGGTACGACAACGGTTTAGGATGATTGTACGTGTTAGGGTACGGGTTAGTGTTAGCGTACGGGTTAGGATTTGGGGACGGGTTAGGGTAAGGCTTCGTTTAAGGGTTAGGTTTAGGGTTAGGTGACGGGGACGGGGACGGTTTAGGGTCCAGGTTAGGGTTCGACAACGGTTTAGGGTTAGCGTACTTGTTAGGGTACGGGTTAGTGTTAGCGTACGGGTTAGGATTAGGGGACGTGTTCAGGTAAGGCTTCGGGTAAGGGTTAGGGTTAGGGTTAGGGGCCGGGGACGGTTTAGGGTACAGGTTAGGGTACGACAACGGTTTAGGTTTAGCATATATGTTAGGGTACGGGTTAGTGTTAGTGTACGGGTTAGGATTAGGAGACGGGTTGTGAAAGACTTCGGGTAAGGGTTAGGGTTAGGGTTAGGGTTAGGGGATGGGGACGGTTTAGGGTACAGGTTAGTGTACGACAACGGTTTAGGGTGAGCGTACGTGTTAGGGTACGGGTTAGTGTTAGCGTACGGGTTAGGATTAGGGGATGGGTTAGGGTAAGGCTTCGGGTAAGGGTTAGGGTTAGGGTTAGGGTTAGAGTTGGGGAAGGGGACGGTTTAGGGTACAGGTTATGGTAAGACAACCGTTTAGGGTGAGCGTACGTGTTAGTGAACGGGTTAGTGTTAGCGTACGGGTTAGGATTAGGGGACGTGTTAGGGTAAGGCTTCGGGTAAGGGTTACGGTTAGGGTTAGGCTTAGTTGACAGGGACGGTTTAGGGTACAGGTTAGGGTACGACAACGGTTTAGGGTGTGCGTAGGTGTTAGGGTATGGTTTAGTGTTAGCGTACGGGTTAGGATTAGGGGACGGGTTAGGGTAAGGCTTCGGGTAAGGGTTAGGGTTAGGGTTAGGGTTAGAGTTAGGGGACGGTTTAGGGTACAGGTTACGTATGACAACGGTTTAGGGTTAGCTTACGTGTTAGGGTAAGGGTTAGTGTTAGTGTACAGGATAGGATTAGGAGACGGGTTAGAAAAAGACTTCGGGTAAGGGTTAGGGATAGGATTCAGGTTAGGATTAGGGTTAGGGAACTGGGATGGTTAAGGGTACAGGTTAGGGTACGACAACGGTTAAGGGTTAGTGCACGTGTTAGGGTTCGAGCTAGTGTTCATGTACGGATTAGGATTAGGGGACATGATAGCATAAGGCTTCGTGTAAGGGTTAGGTTTAGGGTTTGGGAACGGGGAGGGTTCAGGGTACAGGTTAGTGTACAACGGTTTAGGTTTAGCATACATGTTAGGGTACGGGTTAGTGTTAGTGTACGGGTTAGGATTAGGGGACGGGTTGGGAAAGGCTTCGGGTAAGGGTTCGGGTTAGGGTTAGGGTGAGGGTGAGGGTTAGGGTTAGGGGACGGGGACGGTTTAGGGTACAAGTTAGTGTACGACAACGGTTTAGGGTGAGCGTACGTGTTAGGGTACCGGTTAGTGTTATCATACGAGTTAGGATTAGGGGACGGATTAGGGTAAGGCTTCGGATAAGGTTTAGGGTTAGGGTTAGGGTTAGGGGACGGGGACGGTTTAGGGTACAGGTTACGGTACGACAACGGTTTAGGGTGAGCGTACGTGTTAGCGTACGGGTTAGTGTTACCGTACGGGTTAGGATTTGGGGACGGGTTAGGGTAATGCTTCGGGTAAGGGTTACGGTTAGGGTTAGGGGACGGGGACGGGGACGGTTTAGGGTACAGGTTAGGGTACGACAACGTTTTAGGGTGAGCGTACGTGTTAGGGTATGGCGTAGTGTTAGCGTACAGGTTAGGATTAGGGGACGGGTAGGGTAAGGCTTTGGGTAAGGGTTAGGGTTAGGGTTAGGGTTAGGGGACGGGGATTGTTTAGGGTACAGGTTAGGGAACGACAACGGTTTAGGGTGAGCGTACGTGTTAGGGTACCGGTTAGTGTTATCGTACGGGTTAGGATTAGGGGACGGGTTAGGGTAAGGCTTCGGGTAAGGGTTAGGGTTAGGGTTAGGGTTAGGGTTAGGGGACGGGGACAGGGACGGTTTAGGGTACAGGTTATGGTACGACAACGGTTTAGGGCGAGCGTACGTGTTAGGGTATGGGTTAGTGTTAGCGTACGGGTTAGGATTAGGGGACGGGTTAGGGTAAGGCTTCGGGTAAGGCTTAGGGTTAGGGTTAGGGTTAGGGTTAGGGGACGGGGACGGTTTAGGGTACAGGTTAGGGTACGACAACGGTTTAGCGTACGTGTTAGTGTTTTCGTACGGTTTAGGATTAGGGGACGGGTTAGGGTAAGGCTTCGTGTAAGGGTTAGGGTTAGGGTTAGGGTTAGGGGACGGGGATGGTTTAGGGTACAGGTTAGCGTACGAAAACGATTTAGGGTGAGCGTACGTGTTAAGGTACGGGTTAGTGTTTACATACGGTTTAGGATTAGGGGACGGGTTACGATAAGGCTTCGGGTAAGGTTTAGGGTTAGGGTTAGTGTTACGGGACGGGGACGGTTTAGGGTACAGGTTAGGGTACGACAATGATTTATGGTGAGCGTACGTGTTAGGGTATGGGTTAGTGTTAGCGTACGGGTTATGATTGGGGGACGGGTTACCGTAAGGCTTTGGGTAAGGGTTAGGGTTAGGGTTAGGGTTAGGGGATGGGGACGGGGACGGTTTAGGGTACAGGTTAGGGTACGGCAATGATTTATGGTGAGCGTACGTGTTAGGGTACGGGTTAGTGTTAGCGTACGGTTTAGGATTATGGGATGGGTTAGGGTAAGGCTTCGGGTAAGGGTTAGGATTAGGGTTAGGGGACGGGGACGGGGACTGGGACGGTTTAGGGTACAGGTTAGGATACGACATCGGTTTAGGCTGAGCGTACGTGTTAGGGTACGGGTTAGTGTTAGCGTTCGGGTTAGGATTGGGGTAAGGGTTAGGGTAAGGCTTCGGGTATGGCTTAGGGTCAGGGTTAGGGGACGGGGATGGGGACGGTTTAAGGTACAGGTTAGGGTACGACAATGATTTATGGTGAGCGTACGTGTTAGGGTACGGGTTAGTGTTAGCGTACTGGTTAGGATTATGGGATGGGTTAGGGTAAGGCTTCGGGTAAGGGTTAGGGTTAGGGCTAGGGTTAGGGTTAGGGGACGGGGATGGTTTAGGGTACAGGTTAGGGTATGACAACGGTTTAGGGTGAGCGTACGTTTTAGGGTACGGGTTAGTGTTAGCGTATGGGTTAGGATTAGGGGACGGGTTCAGTTAAGGCTTCGGATAAGGGTTAGGGTTAGGGGACGGGGATGGTTTAGGGTACAGGTTAGCGTACGAAAACGGTTTAGGGTGAGCGTACGTGTTAGGGTACGGGTTAGTGTTAGCATACGGTTTGGGATTAGGGGACGGGTTACGATAAGGCTTTGGGTAAGGGTTAGGGTTAGGGTTTGGGTTAGGGTTAGTGTTAGGGGACGGGGACGGTTTAGGGTACAGGTTAGGGTACGACAATGATTTATGGTGCGCGTACGTGTTAGGGTACAGGTTAGTGTTAGCGTACGGGTTAGGATTATGAGATGGGTTAGGGTAAGGCTGCGGGTAAGGGTTAGGGTTAGGGTTAGGGTTAGTGTTAGGGGAAGGGGACGGGGACGGTTTAGGGTACAGGTTAGTGTACGACAACGGTTTAGGGTGAGCGTACGTGTTAGGGTACGGGTTAGTGTTAGCGTACGGGTTAGGATTAGGGTAACATTTAGGGTAAGGCTTCGGGTAAGGTTTAGGGTTAGGGGAAGGTGACGGGGATGGTTTAGGGTACAGGTTAGGGTACGACAACAGTTTAGGGAGAGCGTACGTGTTAGGGTACGGGTTAGTGTTAAAGTACGGGTTAGGGTTAGGGAACGGGTTAGGGTAAGGCTTCGGGTAAGGTTTACGGTTATTGTTAGGGTTAGGATTAGGGGACGGGGACGGTTTAGGGTACAGGTTCGGGTACGACAACGGTTTAGGGTGAGCGTACGTGTTAGGGTACGGGTTAGTGTTAGCATACCGGTTAGGATTAGGGGACTGTTTAGGGTAAGGCTTCGGGTAAGGGTTAGGGTTAGGGTACGGGGACGGGGAGGGGGACGGTTTAGGGTACAGTTTAGGGTACGACAACGGTTTAGCGTACGTGTTAGGGTACGGGTTAATATTTGCGTACGGTTTAGGATTAGGGGACGGGTTAGTGTATGGCTTCAGGTAAGGGTTAGGGCTAGGGTTAGGGTTAGGGGACGGGGACAGTTTAGGGTACAGGTTAAGGTACGACAACCGTTTAGGGTGAGCGTACGTGTTAGGGTACGGGTTAGTGTTAGCGTATGGGTTAGGATTAGGGGACGGGTTCGGGTAAGGCTTCGGGTAAGGGTTAGGGTTAGGGTTAGGGGACGGGGATGGTTTAGGGTACAGGTTAGCGTACGAAAACGGTTTAGGGTGAGCGTACGTGTTACGGTACGGGTTAGTGTTAGCATACGGTTTGGGATTAGGGGACAGGTTACGATAAGGCTTCGGGTAAGTGTTAGGGTTAGGGTTAGGGTTAGGGGACGGGGACGGCATCGGGTACAGGTTAGGGTACAACTTCGGTTTATGGTGAGCGTACGTGTTAGGGTATGGGTTAGTGTTAGCTTAGGGGTTGGGATTAGGGGACGGGTTAGGGTAAGGCTTCGGGTAAGCGTTAGGGTTAGGGTTAGGGTTAGGGTTAGGGGCCGGGGACGGTTTAGTGTACAGGTTAGGGTACGACAACAGTTTAGGGTGAGCGTACGTGTTAGGGTACAGGTTAGTGTTAGCGTACGGTTTAGGATTTGGGGACGGGTTAGGGTAAGGCTACGGGTAAGGGTTAGGGTTAGCATTAGGGTTAGGGGACGGGGACGGTTTAGGGTACAGGTTAGGGTACGACAACGGTTTAGGGTGAGCGTACGTGTTAGGGTACGTTTTAGTGTTAGCGTACGGGTTAGGATTAGGGGACGGGTTAGCGTACGGCTTCGGGTAAGGGTTAGGGTTAGGGGACGGGGAAGGGGACGGGGACGGGGACGGTTTAGGGTACAGGTTAGGGTACGACAACGGTTTAGGGTGAGCGTACGTGTTAGGGTACGGGTTAGTGTTAGCGTACGGGTTAGGATTAGGGGACGGGTTAGGGTAAGGCTTCGGGTAATGGTTAGGGTTAGGTTTAGGGTTAGGGGACGGGGACGGGGACGGTTTAGGGTACAGGTTATCGTACGAAAACGGTTTAGGGTGAGCGTACGTGTTAGGGTAAGGGTTAGTGTTAGCGTAAGTGTTAGGATTAGGGGACGGGTTAGGATAAGGCTTCGGGTAAAATTTAGGGTTAGGATTAGGGTTAGGGTTAGGGGACGGGGACGGTTTAGGGTACAGGTTAGGGTACGACAACAGGTTAGGGTGAGCGTACGTGTTAGGGTACGGGTTAGTGTTAGCGTACGGTTTAGGATTAGGGGACGTGTTAGGGTAAGGCTTCGGGTAAGGGTTAGGGTTAGGGTTAGGGGACAGGGACTGTTTAGGGTACAGGTTAGGGTACGAGAACGTTTTAGGGTGAGCGTACGTGTTAGGGTACGGGTTAGTGTTAGCGTACGCATTAGGATTAGGGGGCGGGTTAGGTTAAGGCTTCGGATAAGGGTTAGGGTTAGGGTTACGGGACGGAGACGGGGGCAGTTTAGGTTACAGGTTAGGGTACGACAACAGTTTAGGGTGAGCGTACATGTTAGGGTACGGGTTAGTGTTAGCGTACGGGTTAGGATTAGGGGACGGGTTAGGGTAAGGCTTCGGGTAATGGTTAGCGTTAGGGTTACGGTTAGGGGACGGGGACGGTTTAGGGTACAGGTTAGGGTACGACAATGTTTTAGGGTGAGCGTACGTGTTAGCGTACGGGTTAGGATTAAGGGACGGGTTAGGGTAAGGCATCGGGTAAGGGTTAGGGTTAGGGTTAGGGTTATGGGACGGGGACGGGGACGGGGACGGTTTCGGGTACAGGTTAGTGTACGACGACAGTTTAGGGTGAGCGTAGGTGTTAGGGTACGGGTTAGTGTTAGCGTACGGGTTAGAATTAGGGGACAGTTTAGGGTAAGGCTTCGGGTAAGGGTTAGGGTTAGGGTTAGGGGATGGGGACGGTTTAGGGTACAGTTTAGGGAACGAGAACGGTTTAGGGTGAGCATACGTGTTAGGGTATGGGTTAGTGTTAGCGTACAGATTAGGATTAGGGGACGGTTTAGGTTAAGGCTTCAGGTAAGGGTTAGGGTTAGGGTTAGGGGAGGGGGACGGGGACGGGGACGGTTTAGGGTACAGGTTAGGGTACGACAACGGTTTAGGATGATTGTACGTGTTAGGGTACGGGTTAGTGTTAGCGTACGGGTTAGGATTTGGGGACGGGTTAGAGTAAGGCTTCGTTTAAGGGTTAGGTTTAGGGTTAGGTGACGGGGACGGGGACGGTTTAGGGTCCAGGTTAGGGTTCGACAACGGTTTAGGGTTAGCGTACTTGTTAGGGTACGGGTTAGTGTTAGCGTACGGGTTAGGATTAGGGGACGTGTTCAGGTAAGGCTTCGGGTAATGGTTAGGGTTAGGGTTAGGGGCCGGGGACGGTTTAGGGTACAGGTTAGGGTACGACAACGGTTTAGGTTTAGCATATATGTTAGGGTACGGGTTAGTGTTAGTGTACGGGTTAGGATTAGGAGACGGGTTGTGAAAGACTTCGGGTAAGGGTTAGGGTTAGGGTTAGGGTTAGGGGATGGGGACGGTTTAGGGTACAGGTTAGTGTACGACAACGGTTTAGGGTGAGCGTACGTGTTAGGGTACGGGTTAGTGTTAGCGTACGGGTTAGGATTAGGGGATGGGTTAGGGTAAGGCTTCGGGTAAGGGTTAGGGTTAGGGTTAGGGTTAGAGTTGGGGAAGGGGACGGTTTAGGGTACAGGTTATGGTAAGACAACCGTTTAGGGTGAGCGTACGTGTTAGTGAACGGGTTAGTGTTAGCGTACGGGTTAGGATTAGGGGACGTGTTAGGGTAAGGCTTCGGGTAAGGGTTACGGTTAGGGTTAGGCTTAGTTGACAGGGACGGTTTAGGGTACAGGTTAGGGTACGACAACGGTTTAGGGTGTGCGTAGGTGTTAGGGTATGGTTTAGTGTTAGCGTACGGGTTAGGATTAGGGGACGGGTTAGGGTAAGGCTTCGGGTAAGGGTTAGGGTTAGGGTTAGGGTTAGAGTTAGGGGACGGTTTAGGGTACAGGTTACGTATGACAACGGTTTAGGGTTAGCTTACGTGTTAGGGTAAGGGTTAGTGTTAGTGTACAGGATAGGATTAGGAGACGGGTTAGAAAAAGACTTCGGGTAAGGGTTAGGGATAGGATTCAGGTTAGGATTAGGGTTAGGGAACTGGGATGGTTAAGGGTACAGGTTAGGGTACGACAACGGTTAAGGGTTAGTGCACGTGTTAGGGTTCGAGCTAGTGTTCATGTACGGATTAGGATTAGGGGACATGATAGCATAAGGCTTCGTGTAAGGGTTAGGTTTAGGGTTTGGGAACGGGGAGGGTTTAGGGTACAGGTTAGTGTACAACGGTTTAGGTTTAGCATACATGTTAGGGTACGGGTTAGTGTTAGTGTACGGGTTAGGATTAGGGGACGGGTTGGGAAAGGCTTCGGGTAAGGGTTCGGGTTAGGGTTAGGGTGAGGGTGAGGGTTAGGGTTAGGGGACGGGGACGGTTTAGGGTACAAGTTAGTGTACGACAACGGTTTAGGGTGAGCGTACGTGTTAGGGTACCGGTTAGTGTTATCATACGAGTTAGGATTAGGGGACGGATTAGGGTAAGGCTTCGGATAAGGTTTAGGGTTAGGGTTAGGGTTAGGGGACGGGGACGGTTTAGGGTACAGGTTACGGTACGACAACGGTTTAGGGTGAGCGTACGTGTTAGCGTACGGGTTAGTGTTACCGTACGGGTTAGGATTTGGGGACGGGTTAGGGTAATGCTTCGGGTAAGGGTTACGGTTAGGGTTAGGGGACGGGGACGGGGACGGTTTAGGGTACAGGTTAGGGTACGACAACGTTTTAGGGTGAGCGTACGTGTTAGGGTATGGCGTAGTGTTAGCGTACAGGTTAGGATTAGGGGACGGGTAGGGTAAGGCTTTGGGTAAGGGTTAGGGTTAGGGTTAGGGTTAGGGGACGGGGATTGTTTAGGGTACAGGTTAGGGAACGACAACGGTTTAGGGTGAGCGTACGTGTTAGGGTACCGGTTAGTGTTATCGTACGGGTTAGGATTAGGGGACGGGTTAGGGTAAGGCTTCGGGTAAGGGTTAGGGTTAGGGTTAGGGTTAGGGTAGGGGACGGGGACAGGGACGGTTTAGGGTACAGGTTATGGTACGACAACGGTTTAGGGCGAGCGTACGTGTTAGGGTATGGGTTAGTGTTAGCGTACGGGTTAGGATTAGGGGACGGGTTAGGGTAAGGCTTCGGGTAAGGCTTAGGGTTAGGGTTAGGGTTAGGGTTAGGGGACGGGGACGGTTTAGGGTACAGGTTAGGGTACGACAACGGTTTAGCGTACGTGTTAGTGTTTTCGTACGGTTTAGGATTAGGGGACGGGTTAGGGTAAGGCTTCGTGTAAGGGTTAGGGTTAGGGTTAGGGTTAGGGGACGGGGATGGTTTAGGGTACAGGTTAGCATACGAAAACGATTTAGGGTGAGCGTACGTGTTAAGGTACGGGTTAGTGTTTACATACGGTTTAGGATTAGGGGACGGGTTACGATAAGGCTTCGGGTAAGGTTTAGGGTTAGGGTTAGTGTTACGGGACGGGGACGGTTTAGGGTACAGGTTAGGGTACGACAATGATTTATGGTGAGCGTACGTGTTAGGGTATGGGTTAGTGTTAGCGTACGGGTTATGATTGGGGGACGGGTTACCGTAAGGCTTTGGGTAAGGGTTAGGGTTAGGGTTAGGGTTAGGGGATGGGGACGGGGACGGTTTAGGGTACAGGTTAGGGTACGGCAATGATTTATGGTGAGCGTACGTGTTAGGGTACGGGTTAGTGTTAGCGTACGGTTTAGGATTATGGGATGGGTTAGGGTAAGGCTTCGGGTAAGGGTTAGGATTAGGGTTAGGGGACGGGGACGGGGACTGGGACGGTTTAGGGTACAGGTTAGGATACGACATCGGTTTAGGCTGAGCGTACGTGTTAGGGTACGGGTTAGTGTTAGCGTTCGGGTTAGGATTGGGGTAAGGGTTAGGGTAAGGCTTCGGGTATGGCTTAGGGTTAGGGTTAGGGGACGGGGATGGGGACGGTTTAAGGTACAGGTTAGGGTACGACAATGATTTATGGTGAGCGTACGTGTTAGGGTACGGGTTAGTGTTAGCGTACTGGTTAGGATTATGGGATGGGTTAGTGTAAGGCTTCGGGTAAGGGTTAGTGTTAGGGTTAGGGTTAGTGTTAGGGGACGGGGACGGGGACGGTTTAGGGTACAGGTTAGGGTACGACTATGTTTTAGGGTGAGCGTACGTGTTAGGGTACGGGTTAGTGTTAGCGTACGGGTTAGGATTAAGGGACGGGTTAGGGTAAGGCTTCGGGTAAGGGTTAGGGTTAGGGTTAGGGGATGGGGGCGGTTTAGGGTACAGTTTAGGGAATGAGAACGGTTTAGGGTGAGCATACGTGTTAGGGTATGGGTTAGTGTTAGCGTACAGGTTAGGATTAGGGGACGGTTTAGGTTAAGGCTTCGGGTAAGGGTTAGGGTTAGGGTTAGGGGAGGGGGACGGGGACGGGGACAGTTTAGGGTACAGGTTAGGGTACGACAACGGTTTAGGATGATCGTACGTGTTAGGGTACGGGTTAGTGTTAGCGTACGGATTAGGATTAGGGGACGGGTTAGGGTAAGGCTTCGGTTAAGGGTTAGGTTTAGGGTTAGGGGACGGGGACGGTTTAGGGTCTAGGTTAGGGTTCGACAACGGTTTAGGGTTAGCGTACTTGTTAGGGTACGGGTTAGTGTTAGCGTACGGGTTAGGATTAGGGGACATGTTCAGGTAAGGCTTCGGTTAAGGGTTAGGGTTAGGGTTAGGGGCCGGGGACGGTTTAGGGTACAGGTTAGGGTACGACAACGGTTTAGGTTTAGCATATGTGTTAGGGTACGGGTTAGTGTTAGTGTACGGGTTAGGATTAGGGCACGGGTTGTGAAAGACTTCGGGTAAGGGTTAGGGTTAGTTTTAGGGTTAGGGGATGGGGACGGTTTAGGGTACAGGTTAGTGTACGACAACGGTTTAGGGTGAGCGTACGTGTTAGGGTACGGGTTAGTGTTAGCGTACGGGTTAGGATTAGGGGATGGGTTAGGGTAAGGCTTCGGGTAAGGGTTAGGGTTAGGGCTAGGGTTAGAGTTAGGGGAAGGGGACGGTTTAGGGTACGGGTTATGGTAAGACAACGGTTTAGGGTGAGCGTACGTGTTAGGGAATGGGTTAGTGTTAGCGTACGGGTTAGGATTAGGGGACGGGTTAGGGTAAGGCTTCCGGTAAGGGTTACGGTTAGGGTTAGGGTTAGTTGACGGGGACGGTTTAGGGTACAGGTTAGGGTAAGACAACGGTTTAGGGTGTGCGTAGGTGTTAGGGTATGGTTTAGTGTTAGCGTACGGGTTAGGATTAGGGGACGGGTTAGGGTAAGGCTTCGGGTAAGGGTTAGGGTTAGGGTTAGGGTTAGAGTTAGGGGACGGTTTAGGGCACAGGTTACGTATGACAACGGTTTAGGGTTAGCTTACGTGTTAGGGTAAGTGTTACTGTTAGTGTACAGGATAGGATTAGGAGACGGGTTAGAAAAAGACTTCGGGTAAGGGTTAGGGATAGGATTCAGGTTAGGATTAGGGTTAGGGAACTGGGATGGTTAAGGGTACAGGTTAGGGTACGACAACGGTTAAGGGTTAGTGCACGTGTTATGGTTCGAGCTAGTGTTCATGTACGGATTAGGATTAGGGGACAGGTTAGCATAAGGCTTCGTGTAAGGGTTAGGTTTAGGGTTTGGGAACGGGGAGGGTTTAGGGTACAGGTTAGTGTACAACGGTTTAGGTTTAGACTACATGTTAGGGTACGGGTTAGTGTTAGTGTACGGGTTAGGATTAGAGGACGGGTTGGGAAAGGCTTTGGGTAAGGGTTCGGGTTAGGGTTAGGGTGAGGGTGAAGGTTAGGGTTAGGGGACAGGGACGGTTTAGGCTACAAGTTAGTGTACGACAACGGTTTAGGGTGAGCATACGTGTTAGGGTACGGGTTAGTGTTAGCATACGGTTTGGGATTAGGGGACGGGTTACGACAAGGCTTCGGGTAAGGGTTAGGGTTAGGGTTAGGGTTAGTGTTATGGGACGGGGACGGTTTAGGGTACAGGTTAGGGTACGACAACGGTTTAGGATGAGCGTACATGTTAGGGTACGGGTTAGTGTTAGCGTACGGGTTAAGATTAGGGGACGTGTTACGGTAAGGCTTCAGGTAAGGGTTAGGGTTAGGGTTATGGTTAGGGGACGGGCACGGTTTAGTGTACAGGTTAGGGTATGACAACTGTTTAGGGTGAGTGTACGTGTTCGGATATGGGTTAGTGTTAGCGAACGGGTTAGGATTGGGTGATGGGTTAGGCCAAGGCTTCGGGTAAGGGTTAGGGTTAGGGTTAGGGCACGTGGACAGTTTAGGGTACAGGTTAGGGTACGACAACGGTTTAGGGTGAGCGTACGTGTTAGAGTACGGGTTAGTGTTAGCGTATGTGTTAGGATTAGGGGACGGGTTAGGGTAAGGCTTCGGGTAAGGGTTAGGGTTAGGGTTAGGGTTAGGGGACGGGGACGGGGACAGGGATGGTTTAGGGTACAGGTTAGGGTACGACAACGGTTTAGGGTGAGCGTACGTGTTAGGGTACGGTTTAGTGTTAGCGTACGGGTTAGGAATAGGGGACGGGTTAGGGTAAGGCTTCGGGTAAGGGTTAGGGTTGGGGTTAGGGTTAGGGTTAGGGCACGGGGATGGTTTAGGGTACAGGTTAGGGTACGACAATGGTTTAGGGTGAGCGTACGTTTTAGGGTATGTGTTAGTGTTAGCGTACGGGTTAGGATTGGGGGACGGATTAGGGCAAGGCTTCGGGTAAGCTTAGGGTTAGGGTTAGGGTTAGGGTTAGGGTTAGGGGACGGGGACGGTTTAGGGTACAGGTTAGGGTACGACAACGGTTTAGGGTGAGCGTACGTGTTAGCGTATGGGGTAGTGTTAGCGTACGGGTTAGGATAAGGGGACGGGTTAGGGTAAGGCTTCGGGTAAGGTTTAGGGTTAGGTTTAGGGTTAAGAGACGGGGATGGTTTAGGGTACAGTTTAGGGTACGACAATGGTTTAGGGTGAGCGTACGAGTTAGGGTACGGGTTAGTGTTAGCGTACAGGTTAGGATTAGGGTACGGGTTAGGGTAAGGCTTCGGTTAAGGGTTAGGGTTAGGGTTAGGAGACGGGGACTGTTTAGGATACAGGTTAGGGAACGACAAAGGTTTAGGGTGAGCGTGCGTGTTAGGGTACCGGTTACTGTTATCAGACGAGTTAGGATTAGGGGACGGATTAGGGTAAGGCTTCGGATAAGGGTTAGGGTTAGGTTTAGGGTTAGGGTTAGGGTTAGGGGACGGGCATGGTTTAGGGTACAGGTTCGGGTACGACAACGGTTTAGGGTGAGCGTACGTGTCATGGTATGGGTTAGTGTTAGCGTACGGGTTAGGATTAGGGGACGGATTAGGGTAAGGCTTCGGATAAGGGTTAGGGTTAGGGTTAGGGGACGGGGACGGTTTAGGGTACAGGTTAGGGTACGACAACGGTTTAGGGTGAGCTACGTGTTAGCGTACGGGTTAGTGTTACCGTACGGGTTAGGATTTGGGGACGGGTTAGGGTAATGCTTCGGGTAAGGGTTAGGGTTAGGGTTAGGGTTAGGGGACGGGGATGGTTTAGGGTACAGGTTAGCGTACGAAAACGATTTAGGGTGAGCGTACGTGTTAAGGTACGGGTTAGTGTTAGCATACGGTTTAGGATTAGGGGACGGGTTCCGATAAGGCTTCGGGTAAGGTTTAGGGTTAGGGTTAGTGTTACGGGACGGGGACGGTTTAGGGTACAGTTTAGGGTACGACAATGATTTATGGTGAGCGTACGTGTTAGGGTATGGGTTAGTGTTAGCGTACGGGTTAGGATTATGGGATGGGTTAGGGTAAGGCTTCTGGTAAGGTTTAGGATTAGGGTTAGGGTTAGGGGACGGGGACGGGGACGGGGACGGTTTAGGGTACAGCTTAGGATACGACATCGGTTTAGGCTGAGCGTACGTGTTAGAGTACGGGTTAGTGTTAGCGTACGGGTTAGGATTGGGGTAAGGGTTAGGGTAAGGCTTCGGGTAAGGCTTAGGGTCAGGGTTAGGGGACGGGGATGGGGACGGTTTAAGGTACAGGTTAGGGTACGACAATGATTTATGGTGAGCGTACGTGCTAGGGTACGGGTTAGTGTTAGCGTACGGGTTAGAATTAGGGGACGGGTTAGCGTAAGGCTTCGGGTAAGGGTTAGGGTTAGGGTTAGGGGACGGGGACGGGGACGGTTTAGGGTACAGGTTAGGGTACGACAATGGTGTAGTGTGAGCGTACGTGTTAGTGTACGGGTTAGTGTTAGTGTACCGGTTAGGATTAGGGGACTGTTTAGGGTAAGGCGTCGGGTAAGGTTTAGGGTTAGGGGACGGGGACGGGGACGGTTTAGGGTACAGGTTAGGGTACGACAACGGTTTAGGGTGAGCATACGTGTTAGGGTACGGGTTAGTGTTAGCGTACGGGTTAGGATTAAGGGACGGGTAGCGTAAGGCTTCGGGTAAGGGTTAGGGTTAGGGTTAGGGGACCGGGACGGGGACGGTTTAGTGTACAGGTTAGGGTACGACAACGGTTTAGGGTGAGCGTACGTGTTAGGGTACGGGTTAGTGTTAGCGTACGGGTTAGGATTAGGTGACGGGTTACCGTAAGGCTTCGGGTAAGGGTTAGGATTAGGGTTAGGGTTAGGGGATGGGGACGGGAATGGTTTAGGGTACAGGTTAGGGTACGACAACTGTTTAGGGTGAGCGTACGGGTTAGTGTTAGCGTACGGGTTAGCATTAGGGGACAGGTTAGGGTAAGGCTTCGGGTAAGGGTTAGGGTTAGGGTTAGTGTTAGGGTTAGAGGACGGGGACGGGGACGGTTTAGGGTACAGGTTAGGGTACAACAACGGTTTAGGGTGAGCATACGTGTTAGGGTACGGGTTAGTGTTAGCGTACGGGTTAGGATTAGGGGACGAGTGAGGGTAAGGCTTCGGGTAAGGGTTAGGGTTAGGGTTAGGGTTAGGGGACGGGGACGGTTTAGGGTACAAGTTAGGGTACGACAATGATTTAGGGTGAGCGTACGTGTTAGAGTACGGGTTAGTGTTAGCGTACGGTTTGGGTTTAGGGGACGGGTTACGATAAGGCTTCGGGTAAGGGTTAGGGTTAGGGTTAGGGTTAGGGTTAGTGTTAGGGGACGGGGACGGTTTAGGGTACAGGTTAGTGTACGGCAATGATTTATGGTGAGCGTACGTGTTAGGGTACGGGTTAGTGTTAGCGTACGGGTTAGGATTAGGGTAAGGGTTAGGGTAAGGCTTCGGGTGAGGGTTAGGGTTAGGGTTAGGGGACGGGGACGGGGACGGTTTAGGGTACAGGTTAGGGTACGACAACGGTTTAGCGTACGTGTTAGGGTACGGGTTAGTGTTTGCGTACGGTTTAGGATTAGGGGACGGGTTAGTGTATGGCTTCAGTTAATGGTTAGGGTTAGGGCTAGGGTTAGGGGATGGGGACGGTTTAGAGTACAGGTTAGGGTACGACAATGGTTTAGGGTGAGCGTACATGTTAGGGTACGGGTTAGTGTTAGCGTACGGGTTAGGATTAGGGGACGGGTTAGGATAAGGCTTCGGGTAAGGGTTAGGGTTAGGGTTAGGGTTAGGGGACGGGGACGGCGTCGGGTACAGGTTAGGGTACAACAACGGTTTAGGGTGAGCGTACGTGTTAGGGTATGGGTTAGTGTTAGCTTAGGGGTTAGGATTAGGGGACGGGTTAGGGTAAGGCTTCGGGTAAGGGTTAGCATTAGGGTTAGGGGACGGGGACGGTTTAGGGTACAAGTTAGGGTACGAGAACAGTTTAGGGTGAGCGTACGTGTTAGGGTACGGGTTAGTGTTAGCGTACGGGTTAGAATTAGGGGACGGGTTAGCATAAGGCTTCGGGTAAGGTTTAGGGTTAGGGTTTGGGTTAGGGTTAGGGAACGGGGACGGTTTAGGGTACAGGTTAGGGTACGACAACGGTTTAGGGTGAGCGTACGTGTTAGGGTACGGGTTAGTGTTAGCATACGGGTTAGGATTAGGGGTCGGGTTCGGGTAAGGCTTCGGGTATGGGTTAGGGTTAAGGTTAGTGTTAGGGGATGGGGACAGGGACGGTTTAGAGTACAGGTTAGGGTACGACAACGGTTTAGGGAGAGCGTACGTGTTAGGGTACGGGTTAGTGTTAGCGTACGGATTAGGATTAGGGAACGGGTTAGGGTAAGGCTTCGGGTAAGTTTTAGGGTTAGGGTTAGGGTTAGGGTTAGGGAACGGGGACGGTTTAGGGTACAGGTTCGGGTACGACAACGGTTTAGGGTGAGCGTACGTGTTAGGGTACGGGTTAGTGTTAGCGTACGGGTTAGTATTAGGGGACTGTTTAGGGTAAGGCTTCGGGTAAGGGTTAGGGTTAGGGTTAGGGGACGGGGACGGGGACCGTTTAGGGTACAGGTTAGGGTACGACAATGGTTTAGTGTGAGCGTACGTGTTAGTGTACGGGTTAGTGTTAGCGTACCGGTTAGGATTAGGGGACTGTTTAGGGTAAGGCTTCGGGTAAGGGTTAGGGTTAGGGGACGGGGACGGGGACGGGGACGGTTTAGGGTACAGGTTAGGGTACGACAACTGTTTAGGGTGAGCGTACTTGTTAGGGTACGTGTTAGTATTAGCGTACGGGTTAGGATTAAGGGATGGGTTAGCGTAAGGCTTCGGGTAAGGGTTAGGGTTAGGGTTAGGGGACCGGGACGGGGACGGTTTAGTGTACAGGTTAGGGTACGACAACGGTTTAGGGTGAGCGTACGTGTTAGGTTACGGGTTAGTGTTAGCGTAAGGGTTAGGATTAGGGGACAGGTTACCGTAAGGCTTCGGGTAAGGGTTAGGGTTAGGGTTAGGGTTAGGGGATGGGGACGGGGACGGTTTAGTGTACAGGTTAGTGTACGGCAATGATTTATGGTGAGCGTCCGTGTTAGGGTACGGGTTAGTGTTAGCGTACGTGTTAGGATTAGGGTAAGGGTTAGGGTAAGGCTTCGGGTAAGGGTTAGGGTTAGGGTTAGGGTTAGGGGACGGGGACGGTTTAGGGTACAGGTTAGGGTACGACAACGGTTTAGCGTACGTGTTAGGGTACGGGTTAGTGTTTGCGTACGGTTTAGGATTAGGGGACGGGTTAGTGTATGGCTTCAGGTAAGGGTTAGGGTTAGGGCTAGGTTTAGGGTTAGGGGACGGGGAAGGTTTAGGGTACAGGTTAGGGTATGACAACGGTTTAGGGTGAGCGTACGTGTTAGGGTACGGGTTAGTGTTAGCGTACGGGTTAGGATTAGGGGACGGGTTCGGGTAAGGCTTCAGGTAAGGGTTAGGGTTAGGGTTAGGGGACGGGGATGGTTTAGGGTACAGGTTAGCGTACGAAAATGGTTTAGGGTGAGCGTACGTGTTAGGGTATGGGTTAGTGTTAGCATACGGTTTGGGATTAGGGGACGGGTTACGATAAGGCTTCGGGTAAGGGTTAGGGTTAGGGTTAGGGTTAGGGTTAGTGTTATGGGACGAGGACGGTTTAGGGTACAGGTTAGGGTACGACAACGGTTTAGTGTGAGCGTACGTGTTAGGGCACGGGTTAGTGTTATCGTACGGGTTAGGATTAGGGGACGGTTTAGGGTAAGGCTTCAGGTAAGGGTTACGGTTAGGGTTAGGGTTAGGGGATGGGCCCGGGGACGGTTTATTGTACAGGTTAGGGTATGACAACGGTTTAGTGTGAGCGTACGTGTTAGGTTACGGGTTAGTGTTAGCGTACGGGTTAGGATTAGGGGACGGGTTAGCGTAAGGCTTCGGGTAAGGGTTAGGGTTAGGGTTAGGGTTAGGGGACAGGGACGGGGATGGTTTAGGGTACAGGTTAGTGTACGACAACGGTTTAGGGTGAGCGTACGTGTTAGGGTACGGGTTAGTGTTAGCATACGGGTTAGGATTACGGGACGGTTTATGGTAAGGCTTAGGGTAATGGTTAGGGTTAGGGTTAGGGTTAGGGGACGGGGACGGTTTAGGGTACAGGTTAGGGTATGACAGCGGTTTAGGATGAGCGTACGTGTTAGGGTACGGGTTAGTGTTAGCGTACGGGTTAGGATTAGGGGACGGGTTAGGGTAAGGCTTCGGGTAATTTTTAGTGTTAGGGTTAGGTTTAGGGTTAGGAGAAGGGGACGGTGTATGGTACAGGTTACGTATGACAATGGTTTAGGTTTAGCTTACGTGTTAGGGTACGGGTTAGTGTTAGTGTACGAGTTAGGATTAAGGGACGGACTAGGAAAAGGCTTCGGGTAAGGGTTAGGGATAGGATTCAGGTTAGGATTAGGGTTAGGGACGGGGATGGTTTAGGGTACAGGTTAGGGTACGACAACTGGTTAGGGTGAGCGTACATGTTAGGGTTCGGGCTAGTGTTCATGTACGGATTAGGATTAGGGAACAGGTTAGCGTAAGGCTTCATGTAAGGGTTAGGTTTAGGGTTTGGGAACGGGGACGGTTTAGGGTACAGGTTAGGGTACGACAACTGTTTAGGTTTAGCATACATGTTAGGGTACGGGTTAGTGTTAGTGTACGGGTTAGGATTAGGGGACGTGTTGGGAAAGGCTTCGGGTAAGGGTTAGGTTTAGGGTTAGGGGACGGGGACGGTTTAGGGTACAGTTTAGGGTATGACAATGGTTTAGGGTGAGCGTACGTGTTAGGGTACCGGTTAGTGTTAGCGTACGGGTTAGGATTAGCGGACGGGTTAGGGTAAGGCTACGGGTAAGGGTTAGGGTTAGGGTTAGGGGACGGGGATGGTTTAGGGTACAGGTTAGGGTACGACAATGGTTTAGGGTGAGCGTATGTGTTAGGGTATGGGTTAGTGTTAGCGTACGGGTTAGGATTAGGGGACGGGTTAGGGTAAGGCTTCGGGTAATGGTTAGGGTTAGGGTTAGGGTTAGTGTTAGGGGACGGGGACGGTTTAGGGTACAGGTTAGGGTACGACAACGGTTTAGGGTGAGCTTTCGTGTTAGGGTACGGGTTAGTGTTAGCGTACGGGTTAGGATTAGGGGACGGGTTATGGTAGGGCTTCGCGTAAGGGTTAGGGTTAGGGTTAGGGTTACGGTTAGGGGATGGGGACCGTTTAGGGTACAGGTTAGTGTACGAGAACGGTTTAGGGTGAGCGTACGTGTTAGGGTACCGGTTAGTGTTAGCGTACGGGTTAGGATTAGGGGACGGGTTAGTGTAAGGCTTCGGTTAAGGGTTAGGTTTAGGGTTAGGGGACGGGGACGGTTACGGTACAGGTTAGGGTACGACAACGGTTTAGGGTGAGCGTACGTGTTAGGGTACGGGTTAGTGTTAGTGTACGGGTTAGGATTAGGGGACGTGTTATGGTAAGGCTTAGGGTAATGGTTAGGGTTAGGGTTAGGGGACGGTGACGGTTTAGGGTACACGTTAGTGTACGACAACGGTTTAGGGTGAGCGTGCGTGTTAGGGTATGGGTTAGTGTTAGCGTACGGGTTAGGATTAGGGGACGGGTTAGGGTAAGGCTTCGGGTAAGGGTTAGGTTTAGGGTTTGGGGATGGGACGGTTTAGGGTACAGGTTAGGGCACGACAACGGTTTTGGGTGAGCGTACGTGTTAGGGTATGGGTTAGTTTTAGCGTATGGGTTAGGATTAGGGGACGGGTTATGGTAAGGCTTCGGATAAGGGTTAGGGTTAGGCTTAGGGGACGGGGACGGGGACGGGGACGGTTTAGGGTACAGGTTAGGGTACGACAACGGTTTAGGGTGAGCGTACGTGTTAGGGTACGGGTTAGTGTTAGCGTACGGGTTAGGATTAGGGGACGGGTTAGGGTAATGCTTCGGGTAAGGGTTAGGGTTAGGGTTAGGGGACGGGGATGGGGACGCGGACGGTGTAGGGTACAGGTTAGGGTACGACAATGGTTTAGGGTGAGCGTACGTCTTAGGGTACGGGTTAGTGTTAGCGTACGGGTTAGGATTAGGGGACGGGTTAGGGTAAGGCTTCGGGTAAGGGTTAGGGTTAGGGTTAGGGTTAGGGTTAGGAGACGGGGACGGTGTATGGTACAGGTTACGTATGACAACGGTTTAGGTTTAGCTTACGTTTTAAGGTACGGGTTAGTGTTAGTGTACGGGTTAGGATTAGGAGACGGGCTAGGAAAAGGCTTCGGGTAAGGTTTAGGGATAGGATTCAGGTTAGGATTAGGGTTAGGGAACGGGGATGGTTTAGGGTACAGGGTAGCGTACGACAACGGTTTAGGGTGAGCCTACGTGTTAGGGTACGGGTTAGTGTTAGCGTACGGGTTAGGATTAGTTTTATTTTCAGGTTTAGGCTTAGTGTAGTGTTTAGCATACAGGTTAGGGTATGGCAACGGGTTAGGATATGAGTTAGGGTACAGTTTAGTGTTTGGGTACGGTTTAGGATTAGGGTACTCTTTCAGGTACGGGTTAGGGTTAGTGTTAGGGTTCAGGTTAGTGTTAGGGTACAATTTAGGGTATTGCTATGTGTTAGGGTTATGGTACGTGTTAGGGTACAGGTTAGTGTTAGTGTACGGGTTAGGATTAGGTTACAGCTTAGGGTATGGATTAGTGTTAGGGTACAGGTTAGGATACAGGTTAGCATTAGGCTTAGGGTACGGGTTAGGGTACATTTTAGGGCATGGCTACTGGTTAGGTTTAGGGTATCTCTTAGGGTACGGATTTGTGTTAGGTTACGGGTTAGGATTAGGATACGGTTTAGTGTACGGGTTATGGTTAGTGTTAGGGTACGCTTTAGGGTTAGGGTACGCTTTAGGGTTAGGGTATTTATTAAACCTCTCCCACTCTCCAGATATCACTTAGCGTGTAAAAGTATATTATTTGGGGTCCAGCCATGGAGAAGACTTCAGACTCTAGGATAAGACAAAGAACACACACCTTATAAATAAGTCATATTAGGATTTTGTTTTTAACCTGGACATTAAAACACTAGTGCTTTGGAAATCTAATGGAGGCAGAAGCAGTAAAGGGTAGTTTTATGGGAATAACATCACAGATATTTTGTAGAATACACAGATTTTGACTGGTTAGAAAGTCAAGGAGGCATGCTTTCGTTCTGAACATATAAACCCTTTTCTAAATTGAGCTGTTATTGGAAGTTAGAAAATTTTTGTTGCTTTTGTATTGCTTTGTGTTTTCATGATTATTCTGCTTGCATCTCCCTTGTTATACCTTTGATTTGGGGAAGTATGCCCTACTGGAAATGAGTTTACAGAATTATTCTCAAAAACAGAAGGAAATGGTTCTCACCTAAATATTAAGAAATAATCTCTATACTGGTGTACTAACAGAATTCTGATTCAGGGATAATAATTCTATGAAATGTAATTAAACACACAATATATATCTTTTTCTTTTAAATTTCCATTGTTATTTTTTAAAGTACAATTATAATTCAAGTTCTTTGTAACAAGTGAAATTTAAAAAGATTAAAGGAAAAGAAAATATTTTATCACTTACCATCCTTTCCCACTCCCTGAACCGACCAGCATAAGGTGTAGCTTTCTCATTTTATCCAGGTGTTCCTTACATCTGGAGCATCATGTTTCTCACTGTCGAAAAACAGATTTAGCTCTCACACTTTTTATAGGCTACATAACAGTCCTCAGAACAGAAGTACCAAGTATTTCAGACTTAGTTTTTTGAGGGACACTCAGGTTACTTTCTGTTTTATTTTGTTGTTCTGCTAATTTGTTTTAACCCCAGAAAAACATTTTTTTAAATACAAAAAAAAAAATTAAGTTAGGGGTAAGGATTAGGGTTTAGGGTCCGGGTTAGGGTCCGGGTTAGGCTTAGGGTACAGGTTAGGATTAGGGTACAGGTTAGGGTTAGGGTATGGGTTAGGGTACAGGTTAGGGTATGGCTGCGGGTTAGGGTTAGGGTACGGGTTAGGGTTAGGGCATGGGTTAAGGTTAGGTTTAGGTTTAGGGTTAGGGTTAGGTTTAGTGTACAGTTTAGAGTACACGTTAGAGTATGGCTACGGGTTAGGGTTAGGATATGGGTTAGGGTACAGTTTAGTGTTAGGTTATGGGTTAGTATTAGGGTACAGGTAAACCTCAAGTCTACAGTTGTTCACATAGTCCACCGCCTCAATTTTGGGATGATTCGTTGTCTATTCAGGTATTCCACAGATGCAGGGTACATCAAGTTGATTGTGGAGATTTAATCCACTGCTCCTGAGGCTGCCCAGAGAAATTTCCCTTTCTCTTCTTTATTTGCACAGCTCCTGGGGTTCATCTTTGCTTTTGGCCCCACCTCTGCATGTAAGTCACCCTCTGGCATCTGTTCTTCGCCCAGACAGGAGGGGATTAAAAGAGCGGCTGATTAGGAGGCTCTGGCTCACTCAGGCGGGGGGAGGGAGGGGTATGGAATGCGGAGTGAGCCTGCAGTGTCAGCGGCTGGTGTGACATTGCAATAGACTGAGTTGCACCGTGTGTTCTCCAGGGGAAGTTGTCCCTGGATAACGGGACCCTGGCAGTGGTGGGCTGCAGAGACTCCCGGGAGGGGAGATGTGGATAGTGACCTGTGCTTGCACACAGGATTGTTGGTGGCTGCAGTAGCAACCTTAGGGTTTCATGCCCGTCTCTGGTGTCTGCACTGATAGCCATGGCTCACGCCCGTTTCTGGAGCTCATTTAGGCGGTACTCTGAATCCCCTCTCCTTGTGCACCCCAAAACAATGGTCTTTTGCCTCTTAGGTAGTTCCAGACTTTTTCCTGGACTTCCTTCCAGCTAGCTGTGACACACTAGCCCCCTTCAGGCTGTGTTCACTCAGCCAACCGCAGTCCTCTCCCTGGGATCTGACCTCTGAAGCCCGAGCCTCAGCTCCCAGCCCCCACCCTCCCGGTGGGTAAGCAGATAAGCCTCTCAGGCTGGAGAGTGCTGCTCTGCACCAATCCTCTGTGTGGGAATCTCTTCGCTTTGCCCTCCGCACCCCTGTTTCTGTGCTCTCCTCTGTAGCTCCAAAGCTTCCCCTCTTGCCCCTCCACTAGTGAAGGGGCTTCCCAGTGTGTGGAAACTTTTCCTCCTTCACAGCTCCCTCTCAGAGGTGCATGTCCCATTCCTATTCTTTTGTCTCTTTTTTTTCTTTTTCCCCACCCAGGTATGTGGGGAGTTTCTTGCCTTTTGGGAAATCTGAGGTCTTCTGCCAGCGTTCAGTAGGTGTTCTGTAGGAGTTGTTCCACATGTAGATGTATTTTTGATGTATTTGTGGAGAGGAAGGTGATCTCCACATCTTACTCCTCCACCATCTTGAAGGTCCCCCACACATCCTTTTTAAAAAAAATATTCACCACCTCCTCACTCTCCGCTTATGAGCATGATTCTTCTTTCACTAAAAATTAAAAATCAGGACAGAATTTTCTAATCCTACTATAACAATTCTATCTCCATCTCTGCCCCCTTTTAATATGATAGCATTCTCTCCAATTTAACATCAGCTATCCCATGTCTGTGCAGATTCCATCATGTCTTGCTTCCTTAGGGGGCAAGTTTCACAAATGTCTCAAGTTATTTCCTCTCCTCCTGATTAAAATATAATCTCTCCTCAGTACAATTATGCAGGAAAATTAGATTAAAGTCTTTCATTTTATATCAATCTCTAATGGCCATTTCTTTGTTCCCCATTTTAGCCAGTGCCATCAAAAGAATATTCTCAACTCAGCGATCCACTTCAACGTTGTTAGCAATCCAATTAAACAAGGTTATTATTCCCAGTATTCATTTTAGTATTTCAGTTCTCAGCTTAGTGTACCCTCACCCTCCTTGTGGTTAGCTGATTAACTACTTATTCTTGAAGTACTCATTTTACCGTGTTTTCACTATTTTCCTGCTTTTCCTTCTACTTAGCTGGTTCCTTCTTTAAGGTATCCTGTTGTTAAACCTTCTTTATCTTCTAAAGTACTGGATGTTGGAAATGTTGGCAGAAGTTCTAAGGCTTTTTTGTAAGAGTGATTCATAATGCTGTAAGTAAAGAGAAGGGCTTTGGGAATGTAGGAAGATGGAGGAAAGAAAAAGAACAGAGTTATGAAACTGGGAGACATCTTCCTTAGTTTGCAAATAATTTGATTCTGAATAATAGAGTTAAAGGGACTGAAAGTAGTAAAAAATTTGCCTAACAATCTCCCTCAGTTTCATTCACTTCAATTTATGTTGATATCCAGTAAACAGGTAATACCTCCTCTACAATCCCTTATCATTTTACATATGTCAAGATTAATTTTTCTTTAAGTTCTTAGAGTTCTCATTCTCTCCCCTTAGTCCCTGCAAAATATTAAAGCTAATTGTCAGAATTAAGTTAATCTATTTCCCATAAACTCTTCCTGTGAATATAAGAAGATTGAATATGTGACTTGCATTTTTGAGGACCTGGTCCCGAATATAAAGAAGGCAAGCTGTCCAGGATGTGCTCATTTTCAGAATCTGTCTGATGGAAACATTGGAATGTTTTACTTCTGAAATGCAGTTTTACTTCTTCCACATTCCATTTTCTTTACTAGTTAACAATTGAATTATTTAATAATAAGGTCTACTAGTCCTCTATTCCATTCTCTTGAACTTGTGACTGAGCAACATTTATATACTTCTATTATAGAGTTCAACTGATTATTTTATAATGTCTGTTTATGTGATTTTTTTCTTCTCATTTAAAAGCATTTTGAGGGAAGTGCTTCCTAGAATAGATTCTCTTATGATTCTTTTTAATAACAATGCAATAGAAAGTTCTAGAAACTGAAGAGGAACAAACTTAAGTGTTCCATTGGTTTCTTTAAGATATTATTAACACTGTTTCCAGTCCTCTGTCTCAAGGTGAGATTTTAAATCACTTTAATATTCCAGCACAGAAGTAGTGCTGATCATTCGGTAATTTGATATACAAGAGACAGTTTGCTCCCCAAAGCAGTCTCTGCAGATTATACATGACTGGTGTCCTAGATAAAGAGAAAGGGTCCACTCAATGTTTTACTAGTCTCTGTGGGCAGAAATTTGGGGTCCATTGTGAAATTCAGTCACAACTGCTTTTTGCTTTATATTAGTTAAAAAGGTATCAAAATTATTACTTGACTGTATGCCAGAAATTCTTGGCCTTATTTGGAGATTGCTGACAGTTTTTTCTATATCCAACAGGAATTGAAATCAATCATCTTTTCTATGTCTATTGCTAAATATAGCATGCAGACATAGGCATTAACAAATATTTTGTTGATTGAATAAATAAATGGCTAACGATTACCTATTACAAACGGGACAATGGCCACAGTTATATAACTGTCTCTTGCAAAGTAATTCGTGATATTTTACATGTATTTATGCATGCATATTTAAGCTTATGGTCATGCTTAATAAAACAGAAGATAAGTGATAGATAGGTAGATAGATAGACTATAGATAATAAATTAACAAACTCTCTACCAATCACAGGGAAAAGCTACTAAATTTTATTAAGCACATTTGAAATTCAGTGTTAGTTCAGCAAAAATTAAAATATTAACTCAAACTCTTCAATCATAAATTTTTAATTAAATACTTCAAATTATGAATCATTCTAATTCACAAGATTTTATTTTATTTTGTACAGTTTTGGAATTTTAAATTAGAGAGTGAAATTTCAGGAAATACTGACAAATTCATAGCTTCAAAATGGACTTTATGAAAATATATTTTAAAATGGAATTCTACTATTATCTACTACTACTATTATCACAAGGTTCAATTTTAAATATATATATTTATGTGATCTCTATCTTCAACAACTGCTGTTCTGGCTAATTGAGGGACTGGTTGGTGTCTAAGAAATAGCACTGAATTGGAAGCTAAACTTAGAATACAGCAGGCATATATTCTCCTAGATTGTAACTTTGTGAAAGAAATTTGACCATTCTGGGCTTACATGTATTAACCATATGTTATAGGAAGATATATAAATATTAAGGGTTTTTTCATTTCTATCACAATATAATTGAATTTTTTTCATATCTTATACTGCCAAAGTAATAGAAAAATAGGAAGATATTTTATATCATATAAAACTGGTCTCTAATTTTTCAAAATTTCACTTGTATATTAAATAAAGCATCGAGAATCACGCTTTAATTTTTTAATTTATTTTTTAATTAATATTATTGGAGTATAGTTGCTTTACAATGTTATGTTAGCTTCTACTCCATAGCAAAATTAATCAGCCATACATATACATATATCCCCTCCCTTTTATATTCCCCCCCTATTTAGGATACCACAGTGCATTAAGTAGTTCCCTGTGCTATATGGTATGTTCCCCTAGTTGTCTATTTTATACATAGTATCAATAATGTATATGTGTCAATCCGAATCTCCCACCCCACCCCTTTCCCCCTTGGTATCCATACATTTGTTCTCTAAGTCTGTGTCTCTATTTCTCCTTTGCAAATAAGGTCATCTATACCATTTTTCTTGATTCCACATATATGCAATAATATACAATATTTGTTTTTCTCTTTCTGACTTACTTCGCTCTGTATGACACTTTCTAGGTCCATCCACATCTCTACAAATGACCCCGTTTTATTCCTTTTTATGGCTGAGTAACATGCCATTGTATATATGTACCACATCTTCTTGCTAACTCATTTTTTAAAGTCATTTTTTAAACAACTTAAATTTAATGAGTTGCATCCAAATTAAACAAAATATATCTGCTTTTTCATTTTCTAAAAAGTTTTATCATTTTTTTAAATTATGCTGGACTTTATACATTATCATTTGTTGTTAAACTTTCTTTTGCTTTGTTTTCATATAAAACAACATTTATTTCAGGAATATGGATTATCTTTCATATGTACAGAAGTCATCTATCTGATTTATTAGTGTGAGGGTCAGAATGAATCTGATTGTTTAGCTTATCAACTAGAATCCTAATGATTATTAGAATCACAAAATATCAAGAGGGACGGTTCAGTTGATTAAATTGTCAATTCAATGTAAGTACTCTAATTTTTATTCATTTCATTTTTTCTGATTATTCAAACTAAGCCATTTTTCACCTTTTGCAGCTGCTATGAAAAATAGCAACATAGTGCTAGAACATATTTGCTATAATGTAATTTGCATTTTAACTCTAACTGAGAAAATATTCTTTCATGTTTTTCTTCTTAACAAGCTATTGGCTATTTGATAGGTTGGTGTTACCTAATGACTCATCTCTGAGAAAGTAATAAATTTCTCATTTATAGATGTATTTCTCAATTTTTTTAGTTAAACAGAATAAAATCTTCTTAAAACTTTTCCATATGCAACATTTAGCTGTGAATCATTTTATTTTTAAACTTTTCCACAGTTTACATTATTTCCAGTTTATAATTTACTAATAGTAACTTAAGATAATAAATATTTGTTAAAATTTTAAACATTTAATGCAAATCTTAAATATTAAGTCTTTTTTCATTTCCTTCCAATATTTGTCTTTTATACTTTTGGTTAATACCCAATAGATTATAATAACAACATACATTTAAGGTAAATATTTATTTTTAATACATTTGCTAAATATAAAAAGCTACATCTGTTTTTATACTTTTGTGATGCACATTTACTTGGGTGAGATACGTGAATGGTGCTTAGCTCTTAGAAATGTTTCAAAATGAAGATTCTTTAAGGCACCTTTTCCCTTGTTCTTAAAACCCACTTCAAATTTCTTTTGTGAAAATATATTACTGTCTTAAGTAACTTTAGCGATTACATCATAAACATTTTAAGTAAGATAGGCTACACCTCTGACATAAATCTTTCTTTGTAGTTGACATAATAATAGCTAACACTTTCATAGCCCTTACTGTGCACCAAATATTTCTAAGTGCTTTAAATATATTACCACACTCTTCTTAATTACTATATGAGTTAGTGACCATTTTGAAGTTGAGGAAACCAAAGGACAAAGAGGTTAAGTAACTCAGTATTACAGAGTTTGTGAGGGGAAAAACCACTAAAACCATTCTAACCTAAGTATTTTGGCTCTTTCTTACAGCTTGCTCTTAGTTGGTAACTATGTTACTATTTTTCTTTTTCTGTCTCATATTTTTTGTATCTCATCATATTTTAATCTATTATGTTCCTGGGATAGAGAAAAGCAAAGAAATCTACCATACAGTTTTTTAGTTTTAGATAAGGAAAACAATATTTCCATGCTACTAATGACAGAATTGAACATTTTCAATGATGAGGTTAAGACTAAAAATCAAGGACAAATGCTTACCAAGAATTTTTAACTCTGTAGGAAAAAAGGATTTAAAAACATGAAAGTGTCAAAGAAAGAATTTTACTGATAGTGATGAATTTTGGAGATACTGTGGCTTGATATGTTTTAAGGAATGGAAAAACTTAATTTCAGCAAACAAGTGAACCATAAAAATTATGTGCTTCAAAATTTTGAGGGAAATCAATCAATATAGTATTTAATGGCAAATTCTATAAAGAGAATAATAAGCTTATGTATGCAATAATGTGCATATTTTATTGAAATAATGATCACCATACACATATATGTGTCATATATACAGCAAACATTCTTTATCCAACAATATAATAAAATTTTTATGTGATCAGAGTGGATGTATTCATCTGGATAAATTCTTATCAAAAAATCCTGAAATTAATTATTTAAGTAAATGTATTCTATTCAACTTCCTGAAAACTTCTGTATTTTATCTACTAGTATTTTACATTAAACTTTAATATACAATCCCTTTTAGAACCAAGATATCATAAGGGAACTTGGATACAGCAAAAACAAGTGAGTAGTTAGTCCTTGATAAAATGCTATAATTCATATAAAATAATTTTCCCTTAAAATATCAATATATCCAGATATGATTAAACTCTTCAGAAACAGTTTGAGATATTCATTAGATTTTTTCCCAATTATTAGAATTATTAATTATTAGAATTAATTTCCAATTATTAGTCAGTTTCCATTTGTCTCAAAATATTTATTTTCTATGTGTATTATTGTGTTCAAAGTGCAGGCAAAAACCACAGCAGCTATTTTAACTTAGAAAATTTATTATTAACAGTGCTTAATTTGATATTAATGTTTTAGTTAGGTAACTATAAAAGTAAATAAAAAAGACTAAGGTGTTCCTTAGGAAAGGGGGGACAAAGGGAAGAGTTTGGGATTCTTAAAATTTTGAAGCTTGGAAGGGGGACCTTAAAGAACTGAAGCTCAGATCTGTGAGGTGTTGTGTCTGTGCTTTGAGAAGGGGCTCCATGGCCCTGAGTCTGAGACTTCTTGGATGCTCTTCCAATAGAGAGGTGAGATCTATGTCCCCTTTTTTTGAATCATTATTGTACTAGTAACCAAGAAAATGCATCAGAAGTGATGCTGTGTAATTTTTAAGGCTAAGTCTGAGAATCTTACTTCCCCTGTTTCTCATGGAACACTTTTGGGGCAGTTATCTGCCATGTAAAAAGTCTGTCTACCCTGACACTGTCATGGTGTAGAGACCACTTGTATGTATTGTAGTAAGTAGCCCAGCTGAGCTTCCAGCTGACAGCATCATTTGCTAGGAATAGAAATGAGTCATCATGGATGAAGGACAGATTATACCAAGTGATGATTGCTTGATTAAAGCTTTAGCCAATAGCTGACTGCAATTGCACAGGGGACCCCAAGTCAAGCCCATACTGAGTCCCTGACCTACTGGTCTATTATATTAAAAAAAATGGAATTCTATGCCTACACTACACTACATTTTGGGGGTTGTTTGTTATGCAGCAGTAAAAAACTAGAGCAGAAGTAACAGTAAGCAACCAAAATATAATATAAAATAAAGTAACAGTAAACATACAAAAAAGCAGAAGCCCCTTCTTCCTCCTCCAAACTTGCAGCCTCCTTCAGGTGCCCCCTGTTGGCAATGCCTGGTTGGGTGGTAGCTGGTAAAGCAGAAATGTGTTTTGTAAGATTTTAGTTTCTGCACCACAAATCAGAATATAAAATAGCAGATTCAGAGCTGAGAGACAATAGGTGGTGCTGAATATTTACATAAAGGATGAAAATGATTTCAGACTAAAGCTAAAATTTTAATTACATTTAATAATATTTACAGTATAAATGTTGTAGGTATTAGAAATGATGCCAAAATAGAAAACTAGGATATGGATTTAAGAAATGGCACATAGATTAATATTAAGTGAAACTAATCTGCTTAATAGAATCAGCATACATTGAGACTTAGCCATCTCTAGAATTAAACTCCATCTCTGTTACCACTGTCATGAATAATAATTAACTCATTATTAGAACAGCTTTCAGATAAACTCATATTGTCAGTAAAAGGAATAACACACATTTAGCCTGCCTCTTATCACTCTTGATAATCAAACCATGTTAACAATATAACTACTTGAGTTAAAAAGAAAAATAACAAAAATAAAAATCAAGACAGATTACATATTTCCATTTTGCTATTCCCTCCTTAGACAGGGCTTATTATAGAGTGTTTGCTCCTATGAATATTATTGCTAGCAAATTACCAATAACATTTTCACAGAACTAGAACAAAAATATTCTGAAATTTGTATGGAAACACAAAAGACCATGAATAGCCAAAGCAATCCTGAGAAAGAAAAACGAAGCTGAAGGAATCAGTTTCCCTGACTTCGCTACTATACTACAAGGCTACAATAATCAAAACAGTATGGTACTGGCACAAAAAACAGAAATATAGATCAATGGAACAGGATACAAAGCCCAGAAATAAACTCACCACCTATGGTCAGCTAATCTATGACAAAGGAGGCAAGAATATACAATGGAGAAAAGACAGTCTCTTCAATACATGGTGCTGGGAAAACCAGACAGCTACATGTAAAAAAATGAAATTAGAACACTCTCTAACACCATATACAAATATAAACTCAAAATGGATCAAAGATTGAATTTCAATATAGGAGTTCAAAAATTTACCTCCTCCACATCTTTGTTACAATTATTGATAAACAGAAAGTTTATGTCATTAAAATCTATGAAAAAGAAAGAATTGCAAGTTAATAAGATTGCACTTTGGTTGCATCTTCTAGATTGAAACATCACTAATATAAACTAATATAAATAACACTCTGCATTTTGGATTTATCTGGAAAAAGAGGAGCCAGTTAAAAAGGCAATTTGATTTTGGAAGTATATATATCAAGAAAACAACTATTGGACAATTATATCTGATTAAAACAAAATATGAGTTCTGGGATGTTAATATTATTAGTAGCCTTGTTTAAAACAGTATTAGCTATTAAATATCAGTAAAATTAGATAGTATTATGTGGTCATGTTTATCATCAAAATATTTTCCTTTTTTCTTTCTGTTATTATTCTAAATGGAAAAAAAATGCAATAGTTTGAGCAAAAAATATTTTTCTCCTTATGTTCAGTTCTCTGGATTTCTCCAGAGATATCCAAACATGAGTGACTTCTTTTTCTTGACAAGAGAATAAGCAAAGTTGTTGTATGTTTTAAGGTAAAGTTTTGTGTTGGTAAAAATCCACATTTTGGTGTGGTTCCAGACATTTCAAATTAAGCATCTTTTAGACAACAACGACAACATCCAATATAATAAAAACAAAAGCAACAAAAATCCATATGGTCCAGAATGGAGCAATAAAACATTTCCTTCCAGCTTTGTTTGTTTATGCATCCATTAGCTAAATTCTTACCACAGAAAAAGCACAATGCCTTTTTCATCCCTTTGTGCTGAGCAATTAGAGTAAAACTGAAAGATACACAATATGCACCCTACATTCTTTCTTTGACATTTTCTGTATTAAGCTGAGATGAATATAAGCAAAGACAGATGACCATAATCATAATGTCAAGGTATGTTTTCATTAAGTCTTCTCAAAGGGAAATAATGTTGCACATTGTAGTGTGTGGGTGATGAAAATTATACACTCCTTGAACATGTCATGTAAAGCCCCATGGGCTCCAACATTTTTTGAAATGAAGCGTTATCTTAACAACATGACTTCCTATAAATAGTTTGACATAGGAGCTTTTAAAAGTAAGTGACGATATAATTTTTTAAATAAAGTTTTGATTTAATTATTGACTCTGCTGGCAATTTAAGAATCTAATGACCTCTGGGTAAAGGTCATGTAACAATACAAATTCTTTTCAATAAAGTCATCTGTGGCATATAGTCATTTTGCATTCCCAACTGTAAAGACTTTCAGATCTGTGACTCTGCCTTATTTCTTTGACTACTTCACATGTTTCTATGAATAAACTTCTAGTGACAAACATGGTATTTTGTAATTTTGTAGTTGATGATATTGTTGTAGCTATTATTTTTCAGTAAAAAATGGGAAAGTGGGAGACCTACTGTTTAATGAATATCTATTATCTACTATAATCACCTTGCATATAATATTTTCCAAATTATTGTAATTAATTAATTGTTTTATTATAGAATATCACCAAGAGTGACCCAGATATCACTGATATTCATATCAATGATTAATTATAAACTGTTAGTTCCCACCTGTTTTCTATTTAACCTTAGTGAGCTTATTCTGGAGTCTACGGAAAAAGTACTCTGATAATTCCAACTCTCATGCTCGCTTCAGCAGCACACATATACTAAAATTGGAACAATACAGAAAAGATTAGCATGGCCCCTGTGCAAGGATGACATGCAAATTCATGAAGCGTTCCATATTTGGGGGCATATATCCAGACAAAACTAAATTCAAAAAGATACATGCACCCCTATGTTCATAGCAGCACTATTCACAATAGACAAGACATGGAAACAACTTAAATGCCATCTACAGATGAGTGGACAAAGAAGGTGTGGCACATATATACAATGGAATACTACTCAGCCATAAGAAAAAAGGAAATAATGCCATTTGCAATAACATGGATGGACCTAGAAATTATCGTACTAAGTGAAGTAAGTCAGCAAGAGAAAGACAAATACCATATGATAACATTTATATGTGAAATCTAAAATATGACACAAATGAACCTAACTATGAAACAGAAAGAGACTCACAGACATAGAGAACAGATTAGTGGTTGCCAAAGGGGGGGTGGGAGGGGAAAGGATGGATGGGAGTTTGGGATTAGCAGATGTAAACTATTATATATACAATGGATAAACAACAGTGTCCTACTGGATAGCACAGGGAACTATATTCAATATCCTGTGATAAACCATAATGGAAAAGAATTTTAAAAAGAATGTATATAGAGGTATAAGTGAATTGTTTTGCTGTAAAGCAGAAATTAACACAACATTGTAAATCAACTACAATTAAAAAAAATAACAATTCCAATTCTTTCTCTTCATCTCATTGCTACACCATGACCTTTGTTGTCAGTATTCTCTTTGACAACAGACCTTTACCAGATGTTGTTATACTCCACTAGTGTCACCAAAGTTCCACACCTCTGTCAGTGGCGAAAGATTTTCTGCAGAGCTCTGTCACACATGGCCACCTGTGACCTAAGCAGCAAAGTTTATTCCAGGACCAGCAACCTGAAACCAATAAGCAAAGATGAGACACTGGAAAGAGCATAGGAGGATAGGAATGGAGCTGCAATACAATTACAAATTGTTGGATTATACCATTTATCTATATCCATTTACTATATAAGGGAATCATGAATTAAAAGTATAAAATGAAGATACAATGTTTAATTATGAAAATAACACTTGTTCAAAATGTGCATGCTAACTTTGAGGCAATAAATTTTTACCTATATCAACTTATCCATTTAAATAGAATTGTCTTAATGAAATTAGGACAATTTTTCTTTCCAAATTGATGCATTCCTGTTATGTTTAGCCATTATAATAAAGTATTCCTCTGTCTCTTCTAGAATTTTTCCTCCATGTCTTGCTTCTCCTAAGCTCCAAAGGAAAAATGAATATAATTTTCTAAAATATTTCTCAGAATCAAGTGGTAATGAAGACAAAAATGAAACTCTCCTTTGAAATTTAAAAATACTTTTTTTCTACTTAAGGCACTATTTTCTTTTGCTTCTTAACAAAACAAGTATGCAACGATTTTAATTAAAGAGCATAGCTCTGTGAACCGTCAATTTAGATACTCAGAGTTTCTTGTCAAAGAGTGTGGATAATAAAGTATCCATGAGCCTCATTTTCAAATAACTTTCAGACTAGCAGAGTGTGGTGATGGTGATGATGGCAGCAATGATGATGGCAGCAGTGATGGTGGTGATGGTGATGGCAGTGTTAGTGGTGTAGTGATGTGACTTTGATGTATGCTATCAAAGTAGATTTCTCTGCTCATGAAGGACCTTTTTGGCTCACTTCAGATTGTAGAATAGCTATTGAAGATTCCATAACTCTTTAGAAAAATATTGAAAGTAAATGAACAGTTGCCTCCTGATTTCTACTAGACAAATGAATATGTAGTAATAAAACATCTTAGAAAATACTTGTGAATGAGGTGTCCAGAAATATGGACGTTTGTGTAGTATGGTGATTAGAAGTTTGTCCTAAAATTAAAACCTCTAAATAAAAAAACAATTGCACCATTTACCTGCTTTATGACTCCTGACCAAGATACTTAATGAAGACAAACTTAAATTTCACCATCTCTAAAAAGTGGGTGATAATATCTGTAACATTGATTTAACGATTTAATTAGATAAAACAGGCTGCGTAAAAGGGCCTAACCCAATTCCAAAATATATTAATATTCAATAGCTATTATTGTAATTCTTGATAGTATTAATGCTGTATTATTGTTATTGTTGTTATTATTATTTAATTTTAAGAACTAATTATGATGTTGAAAGCCCAAAAGAATATATAGATACTAATCTCTTACTGGGAAGAATTTCTAATAGATGTAAAATGTTTGAAAGATATTCATTATCTCCTAAGACAGGAGCAGAGACAACTGAAAATGCAAATTTCAAAATATTTATTATAGTTCAGATAGAGCAGAGACTATGGAAGTGGCATTGCTGTATGAATACAGTGAAATAATGATAGAATGAGGACATTAGAATATGTTTTTGGCTGCCCTTTGTTTACAAAAGACTTCAGGGGAAAAACGTGGATGAAGAACAAGAAAAATAGTAATATATTCATGACAGGTTTAGTAACAAAACACATCATAAGAATTAGTGAAGTGTACATAGTATAGAGCAAACTAGTTCATCGAATTCCCTACAGTGGAAATGTGATTTACCAAATAAAAAATATATATATAAGAAGCTTTACAGAGCTGTTCAATTTAAGTTAACCCATTTATTTTTCATTAAAGGATATGCCAGTAGGAAAATTAAGATTTTAATGCCCTAATTGTAAAAGTGTATCTTTTCTTTTTTTTTCAAATTTCACAGATAAATTGTTATCACAAGTATTATACCTGGGCAAGAAATGGCCCTGCCAAGACTATATATAATAGCAAATTACTGTAGATAAAACATTTTATAATGTAAATGCAACCACAGTATGATATGGCACTTAAAATTACATTTCATAGGGAGCGGAAGAAGCTATAGCCTAATAAAATTGTATGTTTCCTGTCTGAAGACAATTTTAGCAAATATTTAAGGAAGAAATAATACTAATTCATTCTATGGGGAAAACATTACGATAATACCACAACCAAAGATATCACAAGAAAAACTAGAGACCAATATTTTCCATGAACATAGATGCAAATACCTTTAGCAAGATATTAGCAAATTGAGTCCAAAAATGTATAAAAAGAATTAACATCACTGTCAAGTAGGTTTCTTTCCAGTTATGCATTTCTGATTCAGAATTCAAAAATCAGTTGATGAAGTCCATCACATCAATAGAGTACTGAAGAAAAATCATATGATTATATCAATATATGCAGAAAAAGGATTTGACAAAATCCAAACACATGCATATAAAAGTTCTCATCAAACTAGGAGTAGAGGAGAGCTTTGGCAGTGCTGCTTGCCACTTCTTCAATTTGTTAACAACATCTACAAAAAACCATATAGCTGACATCGTATTTAATTGTAAGAAACTTGAAGCTTTCTAATGAAGATCAGAAACAATGCAAAGATATTCACCCTCAACAAGTTTTTAATATCGTACTGGATATCCTAGCTAATGCTATTAGACAAGAAAAGGAAATAAAATCTATACAGATTGGGAAAGAAGAAATAAAACTATCTTTGTTCATAGACGACATAAATGTCTATGTAGAAGATCCCAAGGGATAAATGACAACAACAACAACTAAAACCCTGGAACTAATAAGAATTTAAAGCAAAATTGCAGGATACAAAGTATATATTTAAAAAGTCAATTGCTTTCCTATATGTCATCAACAAATAAGTTGAATTTGTTATTCAAAATACAGTATACTCACATTCTCACAAAAATTGAAATAGGCATAAATCTAACAAAACATGTACAAAATATTTATGAGGAAGTCTTCAAAGCTCTGATAAAAGAAATCAAAACTCACAAAAATTAAAAAAAAATAAGATAAAGCAAACAGCCTGTGTATTTATTTTCCTCATGGGATGAATATTGTATGAAAAAATAAAATGAAAAATATGACTCCTTTTCAGTATTATATTTTAGAAAGAAAGAAAACTGTTACTTTATGTGAGGTATGTTAATATGCCTTTCATTATCACTACAATTTTCAATTTAATGTGCTCATATATTTACTTTTTACTATAGAAATTAGCATTAGGAATCCACTTTTCTTTAATTACTAAGTAATGCCTCAGTTAAAAAGAATTACATTTCCTGTGGTAAGAATTCAATGGGGAAAAGAAAACACTTATGCTCATAACAGTTTAAGTTTTCAATTCATAGTGATCTCATAGTCAGGAGAAAACATTTTAAGCTTTCAGAAGAAGGATGGATCATCAACTAAATATTAGAACTGTAATTAATTGCATTTACAGCAAAATATGTATTTGAATAATCAACTTGTTTCTTTTCTCACAAGTATTTATACTCACTTTTCTTCTTCTATATTTTTTCCCAAAGCTTAAAAATCAAATCCACTGAAACAGTCAATCTTAAAGACTATGTTTCTGATATTATTTATAGGGGAATAACTCTAAAGCTCATGGCTATAACTGCTTTTTGTGAGATATTGAGATATTGCAGTAAAGGACCACCATCTGAATGTTGCCTCAGGCCAGTCTTAAACAAGATTTCCAGAATAACCTCAGTATAGTAGGAAGAGGCAATACTAAAAGAAAATTTATTTAGACTCCATAACATAGTATTCAACATATACTTCTCACACACTAAATGCTTTTTGAATTGAATAATAGATTATCAAGCAGATTGGCTGGGGTAATAACAGGCTATTCAAATGTTATTTTTCTGTAAACTAAAGTGACTTTTCAAAGCATGATGGGAGCTGCTGATGAATGTTTAGGCCAGATGCCCCTGGGCAAACAGAAACAAACAAAACAAAACAAAAAATTAGTTTCTCTAGGTAATGGTTTTCTTTTTCTCTGAAGCATTCTATAAGTAATCATCACTTGGTGATTTCATTTGCAGAAGAAACAGGCCCCATTTTCCCCATAACAATATATTTGATTATGTTCCAAGCATGATGCTGAATGCTGGAGATACACAGACTGATAAAGACCAATGACAAAATTCCTTACATGCAAAGAACTAAAGTGTGGCATAGTCACATGAATACAGTAAGAAGTGAGGTAATGGAAGCAATGTGTCATATTGTTCAGGAAGATTGGATATTGCACCAAATGGCTGAATTGGAATTCTGTCTCTGCCACTTCTTAGTTATGTGTCTTTGGACTAGTTTACAACCTTTCTAGGCCTTGATTTCCTCATCACAATAATGGAAATAACTATTATTTCATAGATATGGTGTGAGTTAATGGATCAACATTATACATATAAGTTTTAAGCATAGTTCATGGAACATTTAGTGTTTACATTTTATGATGCTGTGGTCTGAATATGACTGGAAATCCATTAAGGCAAAAGAGCTAATACAGAGGTAAAATGGACTTCAAAACTGATGGAACCAATAATTCAAAGATGAAGAAAAAGTTTTATTTTTTTTTCTCTCTTTTCTCTCTCCAATGTGATATAGTCCTACTCACCCTAGAACTGGCAAAAGCAAGAGGAATGGGGAGCTATAATTATCTGGAACTGAGAATTGCACTGCTGATAGATAATGGGAGTAAAAAGTATATGATGATGATAATAATAGGGGGCTTCCCTGGTGGCGCAGTGGTTGAGAGTCCGCCTGCCGATGCAGGGGACGTGGTTTCGTGCCCCGGTCCAGGAAGATCCCACATGCCGCGGAGCGGCTGGGCCCCTGAGCCATGGCCGCTGAGACTGCGCGTCCGGAGCCTGTGCTCCGTAATGGGAGAGGCCACAACAGTGAGAGGCCCGCGTACCGCAAAAAAAAAAAAAAGAAAAGAAAAAAAAAATAATAGGCATTCAACCACAATGCCCATTATAGGAGATAGGTAAAGAATACTACAAATACATCAAGAAGAGGAAAGCATTGCACTAGTGGTTTGGGAGTGAATTGGAAAAGTTTTCTCAGACTCAGAATAAAACCTGAACTTCGAAGGAAGGTCTGAGGATTTCAAAAGGGTGGAGTAAGGAAAAGATATTCTATTTAAAAACCTTAAGGGGACTTCCCTGGTGGTCCAGTGGTAAAGAATCCCCCTTACAATGCAGGGGACACGGTTCCATCCTAGGTCAGGGAACTAAGATCCCCCTTGCCACAGGGCAACTAAGCCTGCACGCTGCAACTACTGAACTTGCACACCTAGAGAGCCTGCGTGTCACAAACTGCAGAGCCCACGTGCCCATGTGCCGCAAAGAAAAGTCCGTGCACCACAACCAAAGATCCCACATACCTCAACCAAGATCCTGTGTGCCGCAACTAAGACCCGATGCAGTCAAAAATAAAATTAAATAAGTAAATAATAAATGAGTTTTTTAAAAATAAATAAAAACCTTAGGATATGCAAAACCATGTAGACTTGTAAGGCAAGTATATCTTATCTTTAAGTGATAAATTAAGTACTTGAAAGAAATGAAAGCTTAGGCACAAAGGTGTGGCTAGTAATTTCCTTTTTCACCTCATCCTAAATAACAATTAGAATCAAATGGCTTTCCCATTAGATTTTCTTGAAACTCCAAGATTGTGCAGTGTCAAATTTCTCTCACTTTGTTCATCATGTAGCCCCACTCTTCTGTTTAGTCAAGTAGGGCTTAATCACATTTTCAAGGTAATTTTAGCTAGCTAATGGAAATAATTATCTTATGGACAAAGTATAGATAAGTTGTGACTTCCCCCACTCTTCTGCCTTCTTCATTGTTCTGATTTTTCCTAGACCTTCTATTCTATTATGTCAAAAAAGGAAAAATATATATAAATCATCATGGCATTGGTGAGACCTAAATATTTAGATTATTTTTCCATTAATGTATCTAATCAATTTATTGTAACCAATGTTAATTTTAGTCACATTTAAGCACAGATTGATTAATTTTTCTCCAAGTAATGATATTTATAGCAAAATATTTTAGCATAACATCCTAATCTAAAATTTGATTTTGAATTATTGGTTTGCAACTTATAAGTTGAATGTTAAGCAAGTGATTTGATCTTTCTGGGTTGGTTTGTTAATACGTATATATATATAAAATAAGATTTTCATAACTACCTTGCAGGATAACAGTGAAAATTAAATAAATTAAATATATTAAAGTGATTTTATTACATCCTGGAATAATAATTATGATTCAGAGTAATCCAAATAATGCAATTCCAAAAGTTTAAACAAATATGAATGTATATTTCTTTTCTAGATGGAAAATTAGTAACTCAGAAATTCTCAAGAAAGTAATTAGAAGAAAGTACTGATCTGTTTCCATGCATGGATACAGATGTCTGTGCCTATAAGAAGCTGGGCTTTCTGTGTGAACTGCAGCTTCATTGCTCTGTGACAGCTTCCTGCTGAATGCAGCACAGATAAATCTAGAGCAAGTTAAATAAGTATATATTCATTTTCAAGTACGTTAGTCATTTGCTGTCAGGAAATGTTTTTATTTGTTGTCATTGAGTTTCACATCTCTAATAATTTTATTGCATGTTTAAGCAAGAAATCATTAGACACTCTTCTATATGGTTGAGTGCTTTAGCAAACTCAAACTTAGAAATCATGTCATATTATCTGAATTATATATCTAAATAATCCCTAGCCAAAGATATCCAAAAGAGGATTCACAAAATTTGTTTAATATAATGGTTTATCTTTTAACCTAAATAATGTGAAATTTCTAGTTCTCTATCATTCTTTTTATTTCATAAATAAATAATCAATATAGTAAGAAATCTCAAAACATTTGAAGAAGATTTATGTGGAATTTATTCCACACTGTAAAGACATGAATTTGTAAACTTTACAGAAAGTTAAGTTTGTATTAAGAGACCTGTAAACCCATCGTTCCTTTTTTTCTTTCCGTGGTTCTTCCCTGGAATGCACCATACTTTATCTCCTGGCTGTGACTTGCTCTCACCTCAGCTTACTACCTCAGGGCCTTTCAAAGTATATGCTAGCATAAAATTAAAACCTTTAAGGTGAGAGGAATATCAAACAGCTTGGTCATATCCACTTATAACAGATCTCCCGGTGCTTAAAGTGACAATGGTACTCACTGTCCTGCACAAAAACAGGACTCTCACACACAAAAAATTTTCATGGCTGACACTGGCAGGCTTCATCCAATTTGACTTTTCTGTTATCTAAGGCACTGTTGCTGCCATGAGCTCTTGCAACACTTTATTTTCCTCTGCTTATAAAAATGAACTCTTGTTATGTTTCTTATACCTATTCTTACATAATTTCTGTATTCAGGTGGTATGATGGTTACTTTTATGGATCAACTTGACTGGGCTAAGGGATACCCGGTTAACTGGTAAAAGATTATTTCTGGATGCGTCTGTGAGGGAGATTAACATTTGAATTAGTAGACTGAGTAAAGAGGTCCACACTCACCAATGGTGGGGGGCATCACCCAATCCTTTGAGGGCCCAGATAGAACGAAAAGGTAGAGGAAGGGCCAGTTCTCTCTCTCTTCTTGAGCTCAGACATCCCTATTCTCCTGCTCACTGACACAGGAGCTCCTAGTTCTTGGATATTTGGATTCCCTTATACTTTGGATTTACACTAGGGCTCACCCCCCTCCCAAATTCTCAGCCCTTTGGACTTGGATTGAATTATACCACCAGCTTTCCTGATTCTGCAGCTTTCAGAGGGTGGATAGTGGGATTTCTCAGCCTCCTTAATCACATGAGTCAGCTTCCATAATAAATCTCCTCTTATGCATCTCTATGTATCCTATTGGTTCTTTTCCTCTGAAGAGCCCTGACTAATACAGTGTTGTTCTCAGGTACCATGTACCTTTGCTTATATCCCCTGGCTTCAAATACTTCTTGTGTATAACTTAATGACAACAGATTCTCTGTTACAACCATTTTCCTAAAGACTGGCATTTTATTTTACATTCCCTCTTTGAGAGTTGTGACCTTTAGGGTTCAGTTGCAGAGAACATAACCTACTCTAGTTAGTTTAAGTAGAGTGAGATTTCCCAATTTTTGAAAAGATAAAAGACTCCTTCATCCCTCAATATCTCTCAGTTAATAAAACTTTACTATTTTATTTTTAAATGCTTTTCATATATTTTTACTCAAATAAGTTGCCCTCATCCTAATCCTTAAAATGCATTCTCAGACTGTTAAAACACTTGTCAAATTGAACACTAGTTTTATCTAACTTCAAAGCATCCTTCATACTTCACATTTTATCTATGACTATTATATTCCTGCTAGAAACATATGCACAAAAAAGAATCTCTTTTATACCCATGATTATATTCATTCCCTACTTCAGGTATATATTAGTTTCATTTAAGTCACAAGGAACACAACATATGTAAATTACTTCAATTAGTGGAGGTTCCTTGTAAGAATTTGAAGTAAAGGTAATTGCTTAGGAGTCAGTAGTGAAAAACAATGAGAGATTTGATCAAAAAAGTTCTGGGGAAGAGTTAGGTGGGTGGACATATGGGAGTGGGTATAAAGTGTACATACCATTTCGTCTAACATCAGTGCCAACAGAGAACATTCACTCTAACATAAAATCTCAAAAACCATGTGGACAGGAACAGGGCCAAGCTCTTCATGGATGTGATATCCATATAGCCACACCTGCCATGTGTTCAGAAGGGTCTGCACTTGGTTTGATGCTCTTCTGGTACTATCTTGAAATTCATAGGAATTTTTGAATAGGGGTTCTAAGTTTTCATTTTGTACTAGGCCCACAAATTATGTCACAAGTCTCAGACAGGATGACCTGCCCCAGAGATGACAACTAGCCTTTCTCATATGTGACTCGAGTATTTATCCCATGGACCTCATTAATAAAGTGCCCATTTTGGCAGTGATAGGCACTATTTATGGTTTCCAGTGCTCTATTAATGGCCAGTACTCTGCCACCAGTGCTGATCTTACTACAGGCACTTTGCACATAGCAGCTAGAGTTGCCACATAAATATAGGAGGGTGATTTACATTTGAATTTTAGATAAACAACAGTTTTTTTAGTATAAGTATATTCCAGATGTTGCACTGGACATATTTATACTAAAAACTATATAGTGTATGTCTGCAATTCAAATCTGACTGGGTATTCTACATTTTGATGTGTTCAATCTGTCGACCCCACCAGCATCACAGACAAACCCTAAGTACTCAATTTAGCACAGTCCTTTGGTGTTACCATCCAGCTTCCTAGCATCAGATTTATTAAATTAACCACTTCCACATTGGAAGTGAAAACAATATATTCTTATAGAAATCAATGCATATTCCAGATACAGAATTTTTCTTCCTTATTTGAAATGTTTCTACCAATATCATTATTATTTACATAATGCCTGACATATGGATATTTTATGCAACAGATACACTCAGATAAGTTACTGATTATATTTCAAAGTCAGTAAGACAGTGGGCTCTTGACCACAGAATTCACTGACCTTACTATGTTCCCCCAAAACAAAGAGGCAAATGGCCTGATAGAATGGTGTGATAGCTCATTGAAGGCTCAGCTAAGATGCCAGCCAGAGAGATCTATGCTTTGAGACTCGAATGCTGTCTTCTAGGACATGGCATATGGATCAAGCTAAGGATCACCATGTCACACTGTATCCTTAGTAGCTAGAATATATTATCTATAAACAATGGCGGAGGATAGAAATAATCCCTTTTACCATCACTTACATGAGTCAACTGTATAATCTGTGCTATCTGTCCCCACCAAATTAGGCTCTTCTTGGGTTGAAGACCTTCATTTCCAGAAAGCCATTTCATTTACCAAGGGACACAATAAAGGTTCCACGGAACTGGAGGTTTATACTACTGTCTAATCACTTTGAATTTATTCTGTTAGCTGATACAGTTAATTCTGATTATCAAGAAGAAATGTTGCTTTTATGCCATAAGGTTCTTGGAGAATTATGTCTACAACCAAGAGGATTCACTCAGGAATTTGTTTGTTTGTTTGTTTGTGTACTCTAACAAACAAACAACAAAAGATGATTTCAGCAACAGCTTTCAGTATCCAAGTCCTCTGACTTTACAGGAACAAAGACCTTGGAATATTCCTCCGGCAGGCCTGAAAGTATGGAGGATGGATTTTGACAAATTAGAGACTGGGGCTTACAAGGTACCGACAAATATATTGTTTACTCCTCTTCTCCCAGGTGTACTACTGTAAGGCATTAGTTTTGAATGATCTTCAAGGAGATATCCAGCATGGCCAAGCAATCAGCTATGTTGTTGGAAAGCTATGGCTGGGATTACAGAAACAGTTCCCATTTTCCTTTCCTTTTATTTCCCTGGAACTATATCCTTCAAGAAAGTTTTAGCACCAAAATTTGACCTAGGATCTATTATAAAGGAAACTTCATAAATTGAGCTGCTCCTACTTTTTGCTGATTTGGGACTTTTCCTGAATTATTTTATTTCTGAGATTAAAATTTCACCATTTCACTGTAAGTGGTGCCCAAACAGAGATTTCATTTACTTATATATAACAATTATATGCCAGTGGTAAAATTTCAACACAACATTGCTTCAATGGCCAAGTGCACTGTTTCTTCTCCTACAACTCACTCATATAATTATTATTAGGCTTTATTATCAGCCCAACATAAAACTATTAGAATTAACTGTTATGAAAAAACTCATCTTTGGGTTTACTTTATACTTTAACATTTTATTTTTGTTAAGGCTTACGTTTGTACTTTTTTAGATTTATGGATTTCCAGATTAACTATTTCAAATCCAAAATACTTTTTCTGTAATATATCTTTGGAGAACCAGAGTCTTACTTTGCAGCCTGTAGAGCTGCCATGCCAGTTAAATGCTAAGTCTCATAGAGAGGGAACAAAGGACCTTGAGACACAGGATGTTGATATTTCGGCAGATGTTGAAGAAGCTGAATTTCTAAATCCCAAGCCCATCCTTTCCTCAATAAAGACTTAAACGATTTTATCATGGTCAGTTTACTTGCAAGAAGAATCCTGTTCTTTTCCAGAACAACTTTTCCTACTCATCACTGGGTCCATGTAGTTTTTAATATGAGTTAAGCTCCAAAATGATCTAGAGAGAGAATTTTAAGTTTGGCTCTCAAAGAAGATATGTCTTCACTAAAGGATCTGATAGATCTTTCTTATTTGTATTAGCTGACTTTGGGAAGCAATAATAGAAAAAGATTCTAAAAGGATTATACAAAGACAGAAAATATATGGTTGGAGAGGGTTGAATCAATTAAATTGGGCATTTGGAATTTAATATGTAAGCATGAGTTTTTGGATCAAACAAATGGCTTCATTTGTTAATTGAAATCTACACTCAGCACAAGCCTATGGTCAATGAGGTTGAGGAGCTATACCAGTGCAGAATGAGTCTGAAGGATTAGAGAAACCATACATTGACATGGTTTTATTATATACAACATGCTCAGTCACTCTAACTACACCCCTTTGGATGGTGTAGATGAAATCCAATTTCAAATAAATAAATAAGTACCTGAACAGAGAAAATTGTAAATACAATTAAGTGAAATGAAAGGACTATAGTTTCTTCATTTATAACTGAGTTCTTATGCTCCACTTGTTATAAATCTCCTCACATCACAGCAGCAATGCAGATCTTATATTGCATATCATATATTGATTATTATTTCACTACTTTATCTCCCCTCTCCCTCCAGTTCTCTCTTTCTTGGTATGAAGTGTTCTGGAGCTGGCTAATTTTATATTTTAGTGGTGGCCTTCTGACTTAATTGACATCATCCCATGGTGATATAATAACACTAAAATTATGCTTACATTCTATTAAATATGTTTCTTAATTTGAGAAAAGAAATACAATAAAAGCCTAAATGGCAAAAGGCACAGTTTTGTCTTTTTCTTTTGCACTCTTCCACATTTATTCTCCACCTTTCTTTGTGCCCACAAGGCCAACCTCTATGACTGCATCACTCATGCTCCCATATGGACTGGCTTCCAGGTAGTTGGGGTAACATGAGGCCACAGGAAGGATCAGAGGGAAGGAGGAGGGACAGCTCTTGTCCACCCTCCTTGCTGTGGGCAGCACTCTATTGTTGTGGCTGTGTCCACTCACCTGTATAGCATCCCTTGGGTGACTCTTCTTCTCTGGCTCTAACTCTCACTGGACTTCAGTAGCATGGTTTACTCCTGTAGGGTTTTTTTGTTTTTGTTTTTGTTTCTGTTTTTTCCTGGTGTAAGGCCAGTAAAGGCATATCAGTATCTGAGGCCCTCAATACCCTTTGTTGTTATTTCCCCTAACCCTACCCTTACTTCTGTAAACACTTCTTTTGTTACAGACTTGAAAAATCTGAGTGGAAATCTATTTCCTGGTGGGACCTTGACTGATAAGTGCACCTACCATTTTCAATAAGGTGTTTTTGGAATTGTACAGAAAAATGAGAGGCTGACAAAATATAGGGATTTCATGTTTTATACTTTGTAACCTTAACCCTGACCATGGGAGAGGTTTCTCATACTTTGAGCTCTTCAAAAGAATCTATATAAATCCAAGGTTTCTCATTATAATTCTTGTTTTCTTTGAACTTGCTAAAGTTTAAATCCTGCAGCAGTGTCAAGCAGGGGGGCTCCAAACAGACCTCTGCTGTCTTAATAAAAGGAACAGAAAATGGAGAGAAAAAATAATGAAGTAAAAGGCCCTGAGAAGTGACTCAATTGTGAGATTCTGGGATGCTTGCAGGGGAAAAAATAAAAAGTAATAATAGTCACTGAAAGCTTATATTTCATTTAAAATACAATCTTTTAGATGTTATCTGTTTGCAATAATTGTGGAAAATTAGACTTATAGGTATATTTTTTTATTATTTTTAAGAATTTATATCTCAAATTTTATAATGGGGATAACACTGTGCTTTAAACTTGCACAATGACAACTGTGAAATACAAGTGTTCTAATCTCTGTAGGAAATCACAAGAGCTGTAGGAGAATCGTGTCATTATATAAAGTAATAGAAATCCTGGACTTATTATTTTTAAAACTTTGATCTATCTAGCCAAATAGGTTAATAAAATAAGGGACTAAGGGTGGATATCTCTTCTAGTGAAAAGTCTAAAAACAGAGTACAGATGTACAATTCTGAACGATTATAGGATTAAAGAGCCATCTGCAGCTTGAAGGCAAATTTTATCCACATAAAGACCCAACAGGGTGCTGATGGATGCCTGGCTTGCCAGGTTACTTACATTTCTTGAAGTAAAGGATTATGATTAGAATATCTTGGTTGGATATTGTTGGGAAAGTGAAGTTTCTGATAGTTTTGCTCACAAGAGCAAAGCTAATAATGTCTCATCAAAATTAACCAATGTGAAAAGCCACCTATAGAACACACCTGCAAGTGGATTTCAGCCTCATTTTTGTGATGATCTATCTACACATTAGATACTTTTCAAACATAATGGTAGAAAAGGCCTACCCAAACTTGGATTAAAGAATTAGAATTAATCATGCAATATGACATCCTATCATAAAACTTTAATCTCAATTTCTGGCTTTTCTATGTTGTCCTGTATAATGAAAATCATGACTTTGGGAAAGATTTTTTTTCTACACATCCATAATTTCAAAAGCATTGGGAAGAATTACCATGTGACATCAGGTTAATGATAGAGCACTGGTCAACTAATATTGCGATCTAAGGTAAAAGATATCTTTAATGCAATATTCTATTCTATACCTGATGTTATATTTTTAATTTCTATATAAATCTTTACCTGATTTGTGTTATTTAAAAAATTTTAATCAACATATATAAAAATTAGAATAATAAGGTGATAACCATTCTTAACTACTCTTCATGTTTTAAATTGTAACATATATTGGGGGTTCTAAGCTTACAGCACCTTCTTCATTATATTTAGTTTACTGAAATATAGGTAGCAAGAGATTTTCTTATCAAACTATAATCTTTATTTTTGGAAAGATCTTCTTTCTGAGTCCATTTTCTTTATAATAATGAACAGAATAGAACAATATAAAAGAACATCTGAAGCTTCTCTCTCTCACATTCCTGAACTTAAATGCAAAGGTGTCACATTATGTTTCACACCTCTGGACCCTACCTTCAAATGTTTATCTCTTTATTGATTTAGGATGTGAAACAATTCACCGTTATGTTCATCAAGTATAAAATACAGAAAATAATAGTGTTAAACTCATTAAGAGAAAGATAAATGATATAATGCTTATAGAATGTTTAACATATTGGCTGAAACATATTGTCACTGTTTAAATCAGTGGCAAAATTTAAGAAGAATCCTGTGTTTCCCAGAGTAAGTGAAATGCCAGGAATTTCCTAAATTTTCAAAAGGCTACAGGCCAAATATCTCCACTCATCATCTCCTGGGATCTTCCAGCTATCTGAATTCTTTCATAGTTTTACTCGTGATAATGTCCTTGAGCTCAACCCTTGCTCTTTGTGCACTTATCATGCTGGAATGCCAGTCCCTGAAGATGAGAGATGGTAGTGACAGGAACATCTTCATTACTGTACTCATGGCAGAGTATATCTACCATATCTACCTCTACCTTATTCAGAGAGGAAGAAATGTAGATTATTAATCTGAGGCAGACAATTAACTTGAAATATGAAAGGGCCTGTTACCTTTTCCTTTTATATGACACCCTAAACTTGAAGGGTAAGGGAAACCTTATCAAATTCTAAAGTAATTATTTAAGGGACACAGCATCAAGTGTAAAAGAAAAAGGACTAAGATGTATTTTCAAATCACAGAATCTATTTTTCTTCCCAATGTCTGGGGTGAGTTAAAGTTTACTGGAAAAGGGGGGATAAAAATAGAAAAGTAGAGAGGTGAGAAGAGAATTTTCTTTTCATTTTTCTTTTTTTTTTTTTAAGTGAAGAAAGGCAACAAGTAAAGTACAGTGCAGGATGTCCTTCCACTGAATCCCAGTTCTCTGCTGCCACATGCATGTGCATGAAGGCCAAAATTTCCTGCAGGGGTCCAATACCACTTCATCAGAATACACTTGGAGAAGAAAACTGGAGCTGGTGGTGGAGCTAAGGCAGAAAGCTGAGGCAGGATTACACCTGTGCAAAGCTGGCTGCCACAGCAATATCTGTAATAAAAGGTGGGCCATGCAGACAAATGGGAGAGGGACGTAAGAGATGAGTGATACATTCATCATGATTCAGCTTCCCTGGACATTTCTTAGTTTCTCAGTGGTGCTGAGCCACTTCCACAATTTTGGTCTCTGCAGTGGCTGGCTCTTGTGCTTGGAATGCTTCCTTTGAATGCTAGATGAGTAGTTTCTCATTAATATTCAAATTTCAGTTTAAGAAAGTATCCTCTTGCATCTCAATATAAGTATCCACCCTATCTGTATGAAATCATTGCTTTTATTACTCAGCATAACACTCATCAGCTTTGTACTTGTACATGAATATAGTTTTGCTTATTTTCTCTCTCCCTTAATTTAATGCTACATATAGTGCCCTCACTTGTGTTCCTTACTACATCCCAGTCCTAAAGCAATATAAGACATAAAATATTCTCTCAATGAATATTTTGCAAATCAAATGCATAGATGTATGTTTTTCTAAACAGTAAGGAGACATATCTATCTTTCCAATATATTAACCTGGAAAGAGAGTGATGAGCTCTGGTGATGAGGAGCACCTTTAAGATCTGAGGGGAGTTAGGAATCCCATGAAGGTACACAGGTCTCACCCAGTCCTTTCACCCATGGTGAAAGGTTTGAAGAGTTGCCATGTCAACATCAGGAGCCAGCAGGGAAACAGAGAGGAAACACTGGACCAATATGTAGTCTCCTCTTCTCCCACAAAAAGTAGGTGACTATTCATGAATAGCTTGTCAACTCCCTGCTGGTGCACTGATACACAGAATTGTATTCTCTAGTTGTTTAAAAATGGGACATGGAGAAGCTTAAGGAAAGACTAAGGGACAACGTTTGACCTGTACTGGGACTGATTTATTTATCCAGAGTAAATCATTTTGAAATCGTTTTCAAAATGCCTGGATTGGTTGAATTTACATTTTAAAAAGTCAGATTATTATAGCCAGGTGCTGTTGAATAAACTCTTCAAAGAATCCATAAATTACTTAAAAATATTGGCAACATTTAAAATCTAATTTTATGTAATTCATCGATTATTTATAAGTTCATATTCAGTTTATTCAAGTAGGACATTATGGTTGTTTTCTCTTTATATATAAAAAAAGACACAACTTCTAAGATCTTACTACAGATCTTAACTCTATTTGTGGGAGCAGAAAGAAACAGCTTTATTTTTGCAACAGATGTTTTGTTTTAATGTTAGGGCTGTGAGTCTATCTTTAGTGTCTGACATATGGTGCAGGAAACAATTATCTGAAAATTGTTCAGACTACAGGAAAACAACGTAAAGTGGGGGCAGGTTGGCTTGAGTCAAATGTTCAAACAGGATTGAATGACTGAGGACACTAATCCCTCTGGATTTAGTAAAATCACTTTATTTACCTGATATACCACAGCTTCTCTTCACTGTCTAAACAATACTTGGTTCCTGACCTTGGCCTCTGCTTACCTTCCTCAGCCTTGTGGAGGCCCTCCTCCTGATGCCCCTGCAATCCCCAGTCATCCTCTTCAGCTTAATGACATCTCATTTTAGGTTTCAAAAGTTTGTAAGAGTGTTCTCCTGTTTGGAATATAGGATGGCAGCGTAGACTGGGCAAGTTACTAACATGTCTGGTTTAAATTCTATCAGTTTTAACTTTGACAAATTTTGAAACCTCACTATAAGTCACTTACCTATTTTCTTTAAAGGATGAAATGAACATAATGATGTTTTTAACCTAAATAAATTAAAAATTTTTAAAGATCCAGTAAAATTCACAAATTAGTATGTTCTAATCTATAGAATATTTCTTCTGATTATTTGTGAATATTATACAGAAAACCACTGGAGTTTAATATTTGATGAAAAGTTTGAATTTATTCAGTCTGTATTACATGATCTGAATGCCAACACCCTAGCAAAGAGCCAAGCATTCAGCTTTCTCAATAGAATAAACAAGAAAATAGGACATGAGTTTCTGTAACAGAAATTAGCCAGAACAATTACTGAAGTAGATTTTCATAAACCAATAGCTACAAGGCATGGCTACAAGGCTGTGTTTCATTCACTTTTATTATCCCCAGAAACATTATTATTATGTATAAGTAAATGTTTTTTGTACTGTTCCTTCTTGCTTCTTTCCCTTATCAGGTATAAGGCTTAATAAAAAATCTAAAATTTAAAAAATATTTATCCTAGAAAATGTTTTATTGTCATTTATATTGCTATTTGCTTTGTTCATGTGTCTTAGTAACAGTGATATTTTGTAAAATGAACATATTTCCAGAAGACATTTGGACATTTTCTAGCCACACTCTCAATATTGAGTAACACTCAACTCGATCATGTATATAGCTTTTTAATAAATGGAAATAATAATACTTTTAGTGATGTAACAACAAATCCTTTTCTTTGGTTTAGATGTTAGCACACAGCTAGGTATAAATAAATCTAGACATTTTGGATGAGGAAATCCTTATACAATCTTGACTGAAGACATATTGAATGCATACAAACCATGTTTTTAAAATGAAAAAAAAAACAGGAAATATTTTGAGATATTAAAAGTAAATCCTAAGCTATATGTCAATGACACATAAATTAGAACAGATGTTTAATTGTCATTCCTGTAAAGTTGATATTAGAATATGAGATATGTTGATCTTAAGTTTATCCCATGTTACTTATGTTTGTTTGGGTCTGTGTTTCCCATCACATTCCAATAGTAAACTCAGATGAACCTGAAGGATGATGGTGATAGTGAGAAAGGTGAGATGGAATTTCATAAAGGCAATGATGGTGAAAAATTTAAAAAATAATATTTAAAACCATGGAAATTGATACATTGCCAAAGTAGAGTGCAAAGTCAGTAGAGAAGTGTCCAAGGGGATGTCCTTCAGAGCACCGAGCATAGTTAGGACAGAGGGCATGGTGGAAGAGGGCAAAGAAACAAAAAGTATCAGTCACAGAGGCAGAAAGTAAAATTTTATGTTTTCCATCATGGAAGTCAGAGGAGACAGTTTGAACATGTTGAGAAAATGGAAAAAACTCAAATTGCTTCACATACATGAGGATTCGGGTAGATATTTGAATTTTCCTCATTGCTTTATTTTTTGAAGGATAAATATAATCTATGACAGAAAAAAATACCTGCAATGCCAACTTTAAAAGGCAATAAGAAAGGAAAATATGTGTATATGCATATATGAAGTATTTATATATGTGTCTATTTGATATATCCATATAAGTTTCACCCAGACATCTAGAACATCCTCTTCAATGATGACAGTTTTACAGTTATGATTAATTCCAATTGTTTTCCTATTAACTTTCTCATTTATATCAACTTTTTGAAACAGAACTCAGAGTACATACATGTTAGGATGATAAAGTTTTTCTCTTCATTGAATTAACCTTTCCTGCTCTCTGACTCAAATCTAAATCAAGTTTTGTACATTATCAAAAAAGAAAAAGCAAACTACTATTTGTTCCAGAGAGTACACAGTCAAAGATAACGACACAAAGAGTACGAACTGCGTCTTTTACAACCTTCAATTAAGAGTTCACATACCAAATCATCAGATTTCACTTAAAAATTATTTGGCAAAATCTAACATTGAATTTTTTAGGTCTTTGTTGTTACAACTCAGAGGATATACTGTGTATGGTGTTCCTTCTTCTGTTCTCAATGATAGACACTCCTAGCTCATTCAGGACATCAACAAAGTGATGCCTACTTCTCACCTATAACTCCCAATTCTTTCATTTTCTGTGATTGGTATGGAGAAAACTCATCATGTGCTTGTCAGTCTTAAGTTTATTTTTCAAAGTTATTTATTAATCAAGGAAAAACTCGCTAAAATTTCTTTAATTGAAAACATAAACTGTACTTTAGGAAATAATATTAATTTTATTTAACTTATATTTTTGGTAGCATGATAGTAAAGGTGGTATTGTCCATTTTCTTACATCATCCAGTTTACTAAAATTCATTTTTCAACAATTATTTATTGATTAGCTATTATATGACTTTATAGGAGCTAAGTACTAAAAATAGCACTGTTAATAAGAGAGATTTGTTCTCTGTGACTCAATTTCATCTAAAAATTGTAGGTAATAAATTACCAGTATCTCAAAGAAAGTCTATAAATTAGTTTTCATTTTTGCTGTTTTTTTTTTTGTTTGTTTTTATTTGTGGTACACGGGCCGCTCACGGTTGTGGCCTCTCCCATTGCGGAGCACAGGCTCCAGATGCCTAGGCTCAGCAGCCATGGCTCACGGGCCCAGCTGCTCCGCGGCATGTGGGATCCTCCCGGACCGGGGCACGAACCCGTGTCCCCTGAATCGGCAGGCGGACTCTCAACCACTGTGCCACCAGGGAAGCCCCTCTTTTCTGTTGTTTTATCATAAGTCTTATAAAACATTTTCCAGACTTCGTGTAAACACCGGTATCACATTAACATGATTAGTAAGAGAGTAAGGAACCATATTAAGTTAATTAGGCTAATGTAGCCTAATTAGGCTAAGGTAGGTTGCCAAAGTAATCAATTTTAAACCTGGTCAAGATCCAGTAATTTTCAAGTGTACAGCAAAGTGATTCAGTTTTATGTTTATATATATATATATTTTTTCAGATTATTTTCCATTATAGGTTTGTATGCCATATTGAGTATAGTTCCCTGTGCTATAAGCAGGTCTTTGTTGTTTATCTATTTTATATACAGTAGTGTGTGCATGTAAATCCCAGACTCCTAATTTACCTCCCCCTCACCCACACTATCCCCTTTGGTAACCATAAGTTTGTTTTCTATGTCTTTTGAGAGTGTTTCTGTTTTGTAAATAAGTTCATTTCTATCCTTCTTTTACATTCCACATAAAAGTGATATCATGTGATATTTGTCTTTCTCTGCGTGACTTACTTCACATAATATGATAATCTCTAGGTCCATCCATGTTGCTGCAAATGGCATTATTTCATTCTTTCTATGGCTGAGTAGTATTCCATTGTATATGTACCACATCTTCTTTATTCATTCATCAGTCAGTGGACATTTAGGTTGCTTCCATGTCTTGGCTATTGTAAATAGTGCTGCAATGAACACTGAGGTACATGTATTTTTTCGAATTTTAATTTTGTCCACATATATGCCCAGGAGTGGGATTGCAGGATTAGACCATATGGTAACTCTATTTTTAGTTTTTTAAGGAACTTCCATAGTATTCTAACACAACACTGTAAATTAACTATCTTCAATTTTTAAAAGGTTAAAAAATGAAGGAAAAATCCAGTAAATTTCAAATAACTTTACTAATCATTTCCTTAAGTTACTTATATTTCACTCTTCCTAAAACAGAATCTTGGTAGATCCTCAGGATACCATTACTATTTCTAGCCCATCACTATACAATAAGGACTTAGGATATAGTTATTTCATTTACCGTCTATCTATATTTGAACAGATTTTTCAGTACTTTGGCATTCTTGTTTCCATTCTTGAACATATTTCACCCCATACTAATTTCAAGCATCATCTTCTTCTATTGTGATTGTGGAAGGGAAGCAATAAGAGAAAAATGTCAATCATTTTCAGGAAGAAAATGTTTTAAAATATATGTAGAATATGTATCATCTATCACTAGCACTTACAAAGAAAACTGTCATATAACTTAAGCCCACAAAGAATGACAAAATTCAGTAAAGGCATTTAAGTTTACACTATGGCACATAACTGTACAAGGTTTTTTCATGATTGTATGTAAAATAATTCTAAAATAGTAACAAAGAAACAATAAAATAGTTATCATTCTTAAACAAGAATACAGCTAATGAGTGAAAAAAACCTCACATAAAACAGTATTTAATGTTAACCTGTCTATCTCTACATGTACAGAACCAAAAATTAAATCAACCAACATTTCAAACTTTTATTAAGAATAATAGAAAAAAAACTTCTCAAATAAGTACCTCACAAAAAATCTATTTTATATCAATAGAAAAATAGCAATAAGAGAAGAATTTAAGACAGGCATTACAACTTTTTTCTCAGATACATACAAGCATCAAGCATAGTGCTTGTTGTTGCTGCTCTTGCTATTATTGCCATTGTCACTGTTTTCATTGTTTATTTTTAAAAAATACCATAGAAACCTATTCACACCTTTGGGAAGCAACTAAAGGAAAAAAACTACCATCTATAGAATCCTGACTGTGTGTCATATATTGGGTTTTAGTTGATTTACACACACTCTCTCCATGTTACCTCATTACTAATGGCAAAAATAATGATGATGATAATAATAAGAGAAATTTTGAATAATCCAGGTTGAAGAGTTATTCTAGGTTATATTGCTGATACTTTTAATTTCCCTTTTATTTTCAAAGAATATTCATTGTACTATTACCTGACAGGGTTTAACTTATTTTATCACTATTGCTACAATTGATAAAATGTTCCTATTCTTCTCCAGCAATCTAATCTTTATTTAGTCTTTCTGATTTTGTTCCTTTTGTTTCTTCTATCCTCATCATTTTACCTATGCTACCAGGTTTCTATTACATAAAGGTTGAAAATTTGCAGATATTGTCAGCCAGGAGAAAGGCCTATTTGCCAGCAGAAATACCAGAACATTCCTTTTTATTCTACCCTCTGTATTCACAACTTCTCAAAAGAAAAGTTAACAATCCATTACTTATCGTTCTTTTTTGTTTTCTAGACTTCTCTGATTCCAATAAACAGTTGATCTTCAAACCTCAGATGCTATCTCCAGACTCTTACTGTTAACTTTATTCCTTATGTACTTTTAGTTCTCATATACACAAATCTGCCCTTAGTGAACATTTTGTAATAATAGCACACACTAATTAAGAACACCTCTACTAGGAATTAATTATATTTTGAACATAATAATATTTTAACATAGGTACAGAAAGAATCAGCAGCTATGTCCCTTTCTTCTCTCTTTTCCTCTTTCCTTCCTTCCTTCCTCCTTCCCTCCCTCTCTCTCCTTCCCTTCTGCTCTTATATCCTTTCTCTTTGATATAAACATCTTTTAAAATATGATAGAATAATGTTTAGCTTTTATTCAGGAAGTATCTCCTTTCTCTTCTCTGTTTTACATTAAAGAGATGTATAAAGGAGAACAGAAAGAAATGATTTAATGACTCAATCTACTTTCCATATCTGAAAATCAGGGCTGTAGGGTTTTAAATGGAATTGATTTTTGCCTCCTGCCTCATTAAAACACTGATAAATACCCTAATCTGAAACAGATAAAAATTTTTTGTAGAATTTTATTTGGTTTATTACAAAAGAAGGAATTGCGTGTCCTTCCAAAGAATATTTTAGAAGGTAATGAATATCAAAACAAGAAAGAAAGCACTTGTGTGCTAAGAAGCACATATTTTATAAAAATTTATATTTTGTAAAATGCTTCCACTGCTTCCCATTCCTATAGTAAACAATGGATTTATATCCTGGGGTTACTTTTATGACTAAGATAAATGTTGAAAGCCACATTATTCTGTAAACATCTGAAAATACTTGCACTGGTGGCAATAAATTTGTATTTGTGCCTATGAAATGAGTACCAAGCAAAGCAATCATTTTTAAAATTTCCTTTTGTACAATTGCAGGTTACTACAAACAGAAGTATTTATTTTAGTTAGTCTTTACTTTTACATGCTATATGGAAAATAATTTAAAATACATATCAAAGAATTGAGAAGTTTATTTTGAGCTTTTGAAAAAATAATTTGTATTTTTTGCCATCTAGAAAGCCTCTTCAGAAACTTTTAATGGGTGTTTTTCATTTTTGTTGCTGACAGACTACAGGTTTATGAACTTTGCTAAAAATTTTTAGAGAAGTGTTCTGTTTTCTTGAACTAAAAATCAAAGTAATTTGGCCCATTCCAATTCATAGAGCTATAGTACAACTTTCTTTAAATAATCTTTACAGTTATGAAATAAACTTTATCCCCTACTTCACGAACAAGATCAATTCTCAATTATTTTCACTTTCAATAACAGCCCAGTTAAAAACTTAGCTGTATGTTGTAAGTCTCCCTAACCTGTATTCTGCCTATATCTGTTTCTTATCTTATCCTTCATAATAATTTAAACATGCATCTTGATAAATTATTTGTAGTTCCTGGAGCACTACTTTTACCCTATCTGCCTTTGAGTTTTGAAAATGTTTTGTCCTCTGTCTGGGATAGTCAGTTCTCCAGTGTTTGTGTGAAAGACTAGTACCTCCCATTCTAATACACCCTTGGATTTCATGTCCTCTCTGAAGTCTTCTTACAATCTCTTTGGAAAACATCATTGTTGTTTTACTTTCTGCCTCTTATATGCTATTATCATATAATCTACCACCTCAATTTACAACCATCATTTAAAAACTATTATAAATAACACAATATTTTCCCTTGCAGTATTGGATAACATGAGAATATCATATTTTTCTCTAAATTCACAATTTCTAGAATAAGGTCCTCCAAACATGAGGTGTTCAATATATGCATGGGAAAATGTACTGAATCTATTGAAATGCAGAAAATTCTCCTATGAAACAAGAGGTGTATTCAAATGAATAATGCTTTAGGTCATTTCTTGATTCTCATTGAACTAGCAATCATGGTAGGATGCTCACATATTTTGAACCACCAAGGAGAATTTCTTTCATATACTCCCATATAATATAATAATTTTAATGTCCTTCAATTTGTGAGAGTTGCCTACTCATTTTATTATAATACTGCACCTCTTCTCTTCATAATATCTCTTTCTTGGGCCCCCTTTAATATGCCATGTTCAGAAAAGCTTTCCTGACATTTCCAGTGCAGACAGATTTCTTCTCATTTATGCTTCTCCTGTCAATTATCTTCACAGAAAAACAACCATGATCTCCTTTGTATTGGTTTCTTATTAAATTGCCTTACTGTAAGAACTGTAGGTTTCTACATAACTTAAAAATTCCCTCAAATGCCTAACAAAAGCCAGGTATGTAAAGATCCCAATAATCCTTCCTGGTTAGCTAAGTATATACAGAGAGAATAGAAGATGGACATTCTTTGTTTTTCCTCAAGAAGAGTGGCTGTTTATCTTTTCCATTTCCTATCTTGTAGATAATTTTACAACTCAAGAGAGTAATAATTTGCCTTGTCCCTTCTGTTTCTAGGTGAAAACAGAAACAGAAAACTTCAGCCATAGGTGAAGCTATTTCTTTAGCATAGTTCCCTGAGAAATTTACATCTGCTGCAATCCTGAGACAACTGTTTCCAAGTTTGCAGGTCTCAAGGTGAGTGATTACAAATAAGGATGAAGTGGTAAACTTCATGTATTGTGAAAGGCCTTAAAAACCTCTTCCCAATCCAATGCTCTTCATCTCCTGACTGCTAGAGTACTTAAAAGGAAATAGTCAAAATCAAGCTCAATGTATACATAAAACAAATTAAAGACAGGAAAACTAAATTTCATATCTTCTCTTTTTGTTTATTTTTAATATATCCTTGCTGGTGTAGATGTTTCACTATAACTTCTAATTCTGATGCTTAAAAGGACATTTACATGGGATGTAACTTTATGGAAACATTACTAATCCTTTCCTTACTCAAAACCCTCCTTCAGTATTTCCAAGATCATCAACCTCCTTCTATGTTTCAAGGCAACTGAATAATGAAATATCCTTCCTCCTCCCCTCAAATGTATTGAAATTCTTGAATTAAATCTTTCATTTCTCACAAGCCTTCGGTAAATCCAATGAAGAGAAAAATCATGTCTAATGTCTATATTGATGTAGTAGTAATTCTACTATTATGAAATAGCATGGTATTGCTTCTTAGAATCTGTTCCATCACACAAGGTCATAATTCTAGTGTCTGGCTACTCCTGTTACCCTAAAGCAAGAGCACTATTTATATACATAGCATGTCAGTGAGGAGTTTTCAACTGCTTCATCAGTCTAATTAGATGATATAATCAGGCTAGTTCTTTTACTTGAATTTTGCTCTACCAAATATAGTACATAAATTTACTTGGGTACTTAATAAATGTCTATACAAATTTGTTTAACAATACAGACTTTCTGAATTGTATTTGGGTAATGTATTTTTTCTCCAGTTTTAACACAATATATGGTAATGTTGATCACTAATTTTACAACATTGAAAATCAAAGGAATATATTTCTGTGACATAATGTATAGGTATAAATATCAACACTTGGATGATAGATACTCAATACACTTTCCACTTTATATTTTAACTTTCATACAAAGGAAAATGGAAAGGGATATTTTTGCGTAATTTCTATATAAAATCATAAATATAAAGTTTTGATAGTTTACTTTGATAATCAGTTCAAAATATCACCCACATCAAGTCCTGCCATTTTACATAGCAGCAAAAGTCACCCCCTTGAAAAAAGTTGGTCTTGTACTTCTTTTGATAAAAATGTATCAATGGCTACCATTTATATTTTGAATAGAATGTAAACTACTTTCTGTGGCCTACAAGGTTCTGCATGATCCACACTCTGCCCAACTGACAAAGACTCTCCTTGACCAAATTTCAGTGTATTTCCTCTGAGCCCTCTTCTGTACTAGGCTGGGACCCTTAACCTCTTCTCCCCCACCCACCCCCGATACTGCCTTTCATCCATCTAGCTTAGTTTTAGCAATAATTCTGCTCAGTGACTTTAGTGAAAAAGCCCCTTACCCTTATCTGATCAGGTTTCTTATTGTGCACCCTTGATGTACATCTTTTTGGCCTTTTATAGCAAGAATCTTGTTAGCTGAGTTTAGCAAGAATTCTCCTACCCTTGATTTGTCCTTTTAATAGTTTTCCATCCACTGACTCCCTCACTCTGATACTTGGCTATAAATCCCCAATTATCTTTACCATATTCAGAGTTGAGTCCAATCTCTCTCAGAGGTATCTGCAGTACCTCTACTGCAATAGTGTTGAATAAAGTCTTCCTTACCATTTTTAGGAAATGAGAGAATTATTTTTTCTTTAACACCATCCACCCATTCAATACTTCTTCCACTTTATTTCCTTCTTGTTCATTATATTCTATCTAGACTGCTACCTGTAAGTTTCTGTAACATACAACAGTGTTGCCATTTGAGATACTGAATGTAATAATTCCTTTTGTGTTGCTCTCAATCCACTCTTCAGATGACAAGGTTCTTCTTATATTTCATCTTTTACCTTCCAAGTGTGTTTCTTACAGAGTCATTCCTGACAATCTTTCACAGGCTCCCATCCCCACATATGCTCTTATTTTCTGTCACAGATTTTTGCTTGCTTCATTCATAGCATTAATAACATATTGTTAATGGGTCTTTTTTTTTCTTACTCACCATACTGGACTGTGATATTCATAACGTATTTTCTCCAGTATTTAACATATTTTATGTTAAACAGCAAGTGCTTACTAGATATTTTCAAGAATTTGTGACAGGTCTGAGATATTTTTTTCTGCCTAAAACTAAACAAGTTAACTTGTCACAGGTTCATGGACGCTGGTAGAAGACAGAAACACCTGAGATAGAAAGAAAGGATTATTATAACCAAGCCAGCAACATGAATTTCATGTTCACATCAGTTTCCCTTGTCCCGCAAGTCCCATAGGGGAAACATAGATGGGCCCAAATTTCATATACAGTAGGTTGCTCTCAAGTAGAGGAACACTGATCTTTGAGAACTCAAATCTTCTGGGATGAGCATTTGTCCAATGCACTTGGATAGAATATTTTGAAGATAAATATTGTGCTTCTTTTTTGTTCCATGAATGAGGTTTTAGCTAGAAAATGACATTATATTAGGAAAATTGTCAGAATCTCTAAAAATTTATGTTGAAGAGCAATCTGGGTTTTCCTCATCTTTTTAAACCTTAGAAGCCTGGACACATAATGAGATAAAATCAGAAGCTAAGTCTAATGGTCAAGATTTCATATAAATACAGAGATCATAAACAAAAATTAATTAGAGTTATCAAATTACTTGCAATCAGTATGTATTTTAAAATTCTAAAATTGATTATTTTTAAGTATCTGATTTCATAATTAAACTTTTCTTGAAGAATAAAAGGACCCAGGTCTCTAACATTTTTCCATCTCTAATATGTAGTTATATCATGACCATGTCTGTTTGTATTCAATTACTGAACCTTCTTCACTTCTTCAAGAAATAGCACATTTTATTTATTTATTTTGTGGTATGAGGGCCTCTCACTGTTGTGGCCTCTCCCGTTGTGGAGCACAGGCTCCGGACGCGGAGGCTCAGCAGCCATGGCTCACGGGCCTAGTCGCTCTGCGGTCTATGGGATCTTCCAGGACCGGGGCACGAACCCGTGTCCCCTGCATCGGCAGGCGGGCTCTCAACCACTGCGCCACCAGGGAAGCCCCACACATTTTATTTTGAATCATAAACTATTTTAAAATTTGATGAGCTCTTGTCTCTAATAACAGCAAAATATTATTAAATATGGCTACAATTTTGAAATATTGACAGCAGTGTGCAATTCATTTTTTTAAAGTAGGTGCTCTGTGGAGGAGAATATCTCATGATAAAAGCAATATTATATTTTTGATATGTTGTTTTATTTCTTCTCTATTTTTAGTAAAATAAAGCCCTAAAAAGAACGTTGTTATTTTTGAAAAAGCAACATTTTAATCATATTTTCGGGAAAATAAAAGAAGGCAAGACATGATATAGTAAAGTTTTGGTTTTTTACCAGTTTTTCAGATTAGTTAAATGCACAAAAGTCCACTTACAGTGGGAATGCTGCTAATTTTATAAACACAGATGTTCAAGAAATAATTTATATCAATTTTTTTTCATTATTTACAGAATAGAAACAGCAGCAGCAATAAAATCTACACCAAGAATAGTAACAGTAGCAAAAGAGCAACTTTCCCCCTCACTGTGATGTCAGCCTGATAAACATCATCTATAGGTTCTGAGTGGAAGGACAAGACTTGGGATTGTATAAAGTTCACTGAAAAATTATCTTAAAGTAGAGGATATGCTCAAAGTCAGTACATTGTAGATACAGCATACCGCGTACCATCATCTTACTGTCAAAATCAAGCTGTTAGTAATTTGACGGTCTTAGAGGTCAAACTCAGCAACTTTTAAAGGACGGCAATATATCAGCCCTATTACACAGCATAGATTAAACAACAAGTAGACGTCCATAGGAGAAAAATATTATATATATATATATATATATATATATATGTTTAAAAGTAAGTGGAAAAAACCTCACTATAAGCCAACTTTAGGAAATAGCACACAAGATCATCATAACATCTTTTGTCAATATACTCGTGAACTTAAAGCACAGGGTTGACCTAGAGTGAAAATATGGAAATTCATAGTAGAGAAATAGAAACCTAATATAAATTAGAGAACTCAACATATAATATCTGATATAAAAATTTCACTAAGTAAAAATAAACACAATTGGGAGATTGCATAGGAAATAGTCAGTGTCCTTGAACAGATAATGAGATGAATAACCCACACTAAAGAAAAAAGAGTGTAAAAAAAACCCAGATTTAAAAAATAATAATAGGGCTTCCCTGGTGGCGCAGTGGTTGAGAATCTGCCTGCTAATGCAGGGGACACGGGTTCGAGCCCTCGTCTGGGAGGATCCCACATGCCGCTGAGCAACTAGGTCCGTGAGCCAAAACTACTGAGCCTGCGCGTCTGGAGCCTGTGTTCTGCAACAAGAGAGGCCGCGATAGTGAGAGGCCCGTGCAACGCGATGAAGAGTGGCCCCTGCTTGCCACAACTAGAGAAAGCCCTCGCACGGAAACGAAGACCCAACATAGCAAAAATAAATAAATAAATTACTAAACTCCTACCCCCAACATCTTCTTAAGAAAAAAGTAATAATAATAAATAGATTAATGACCTGTAGGGAAATTATCAGGAGTGGTAACAAATGTGTAATTGGAGTCCCCAAAAGAGAGAATGATGTGTGTGTACAATTTGAATATATGTATGTATGAATCACTAATGAGTGGGATGTCACAAATTTAATGAAAAACATAGACTGTAACCATATAGATGCAAGCAGAATTTGTATAAATAATACCATATCTAGAAACATTATTAACAAACTTTAAAAAAGTAAAATATAAAGAGTAAAATCCTAGACACAAGCAGGGAAAATAAGACCAATTACTTAGAAGGATATAATACATGGGATGACTGACTTCTGATTAGAAATAACAGAGGTCAAAAAGGGTAATGGGTAGTAAAAGACACTTTAATATACGTTTCTTAAATTTTAAGTTGGTATAATAATGACCCTAATCTGATAATTAAAGCAAGTGTATTTTAATACACAGAACAACCCCTATAAAAAAACAAAATTCTAGTAAAAAACAAATAAGAAAGCAAACAGTTGCATGTGAGGGTTTTAATGTTGTAAATATAATGTAGATAATATATATTACCCAGAAATAATCTTTTTAAGAAAACATTTTCTCCTTTGAGTTAATGTACATTCTCTTCAATTAGTTGTTTTTGAACAAATGTATAACTATTCAGAGAAATAATCTGTCCACCCAAAGGAATGTCACACATCAGTAACAAGGTGAGGAGGTTGCAAGATGTATATTTGATAAATCCTGTTAATTTTATGACATCACTGAATCTTACCATTCAAGGAACTAGTGATTTTGTTAAATCATAAAAGAAAATAGTAAAAGACTTGAGGGATTAGAGTGAATTGATCTTGGACCTTGGGTAGCAAAAAGAAGAAAAAAAAAAAAGCAAATTTAATATATCCCTTACTATTTGAGAAATGAATATGATATAAAAGAAAAAAACAATTTTCATTCTCATTTTTCCCAGTTACTTTATGTTTATGTTTTCTTCCAGCACGTGGAAACCAACCTACTCTGGGTTCTTATTTATTTGGTTACCAGTACCTGCAGGGTATGTATTTGTCTATGAGGTGTTCTGAATTGCTTATCTAGTGTTAATTAAAACTCGTGAGGAATTAGATTTTTTACTTGGTAAAACAATTTGGAAAAAAATAATGAATGGAAAACAATAGCCCCAATTTCATGTTATATTTACAATTTCCTCAAACACATGCTTTAGTTTTCTAGAGTTTTCATTTATCACAAAACTAATCAACATTAATTTAAAAGCTCACATTCAGGGCTTCTCTGGTGGCGCAGTGGTTGAGAGTCCACCTGCCGATGCAGGGGACACGGGTTCGTGCCCCCGTCCGGGAGGATCCCACATGCCGCGGAGCGGCTGGGCCCGTGAGCCATGGCCGCTGAGCCTGCACGTCCGGAGCCTGTGCTCCGCGACGGGAGAGGCCACAACAGTGAGAGGCCCGCGTACAGTAAAAAAAAAAAAACAAAAAAAAACCTCACATTCATTCTTTTTTCAAAAATATAAATTATGCTGTAAAAATAGAAGAATGTTTACACACAACTTGAGCAGAATCTAGATGAAGTTTGTGTTAACTACACAACAAACATTTTAAAAAAATAATGAATTTACTATATAATTCAGTAAAAAAGTCTTGAACTTTCTTCAATTCTCTCCTTCACTGGGAATATGTAAGCAAATTCATAGAAAAAAAAAGTAGATATACAAACTCATTCTGCAATATATATGTACATTCATAGATTTAAGAAATTTTTTTAAACAAACATGAACCATTTGATATTTTATTTCACATGCTAGCAAAATATAACTTCCTGGTTTTAATAAAATGGCTTATAAAGAGGTCCAAAAATTCTGTGGACATCAAATACCTCTAAAACATAGTACTTTTATGAGCTGAGTGTAAATGAATCAAAACCATATGGCAATCATTTCCTTTAAATGAAATGCATATGGTGAAAACACAGAAGAAGAAAGTCCTGATCCGAATTCATGTAAACGTAGCCTCTAGATTTTTAAAGTTGATGTTGTCTTTTTCTGGTACTGAAAAAATATGGACAAACACAAAGGACTACTGCCATTCTTCTTACCTTTAAGATCTGTTTGCTTAAGACTGGTAGAGCAATGGATGTACTTTTTTTTAGTATTTCCATTTAATCAAGGCACTTTTCTTTATAGATTCTGCCTCTATAAAACAAGTGTTTCTGGTCATTTTCTTCCTCTATAGTATAGCTACAATTAGGGCATGAAAAGAATGCATGGTGTGAGCATGATTTGGTGTGAGAAAGACACTTAGAATAGGAAATGTCCTCAATAGTACAAGAAACATCATTTGGAAGAAAATGCTATTATAAAATTCTTCCTGTGGTAAAAACTTTTCCATTTTGTGAGGTGGCTGTCTCTACGCACACCTCCTCATTTATTCTCTCCTAAAATGAATGTTTCTGAAAGAGTTATTGTAAAATCAAAATTTGCATAAATTTTGAATGTTCTGGAATACATTGTATCTGTGATCTATTTGAGAAAATATTATATTAAAAGCTCTTTGCTAGAGTATGGGCCTACAAATACATGATTTTATACATAACAAAAAAATGTACTGCTTGTGGTAGGTTACAGAATGGGAATAAAAACTAACGTATTCCATGATAAATGATAAATAAATGGACAAAGACAAAGTGACCCAAGAACTTAGAAAGGAGAAAACTGTGTACCAGATTTGTCAATAGAAGTTTCATAGGGGTCCAGTGGCTTAACACTAGCATTGTTTAGAAAGTAAATAAGTCAGTGAGTGGAGAGAATGGAACCTAGTTTTCCAGAGACAGGAAACTGTATGCGTAAAAGTGAACAGTAGAATGAACATGGAATTTCTGGACAGGATGGGTGAATAACTCATATATATTTAAAGGAGGATATTGGTCAGCAATAACAGAACTAATTCAGCACATATGCAGGAGTCTTGTTAGACTAATTGCCATAGGGATTTTTTTTTTTTATGGAAATTTGAAACTTTAAATATTATAAGAAGAGTGATATAGTTGTACTATTCAAGAGTGCTGTTTTTAAAAAGTAATGCAGTAACTGGTAAACGATGATATCTAGACTTAACATGGTGATCATTTTGAAATGTATAGAAATATATCAAATCACTATGTTGTGTAACGGGAACTAATATAGTGTAGGTCAATTATACTTCAAAAACAAACAAACTCATAGAAAAGAGATGAGATTTGTGGCTACCAGAGCAGGGGTGGGGGAGGGGAAATTGGATGAAGGTAATCAAAAGGTACAAACTTCCAATTGCAAAATAAACAATTAAAAAGAAAAAGTAATGCTTTTGGGAGGAGGGTGTAGAAGAGAAAGTACAGTGGAAAAACTAGACACTGCAGCAGTTTTTCTATCTAATGAAATGGAAAACTTAGAATGACCTGTTGACCTATGACAAGAAGAGAGGATACAAAATGGGAAAGAAAATTGACAGTGACAGTGGTTAACAGAATGTTATTAGCCAGAGGTTTGGGGAAATTATTAGCCCGAATGACTAGAAAAGTGTGATAGAATTATCTGAAGTAGGATACTCAGAATGGTAAATTAGACCACATTCTCTCCATCCCATCTTTAGCTTCTCCAGCTCACTTGGAATTCAATGTGATAACATTGTAAGGCACAAGTAGATAGGGAATGCTAAGGGTGGAAGTACTCATGAATAAATTCCCTCAGAAGTGAAGTTGCACATGATGGGATAAGTAAATGGGAATAGAAATCTATGCTATGGCCCCAGAGCAGTGAAACATGGCAAGCAAAGTAAAAGGAGAATGAGAAAGATATGTAGAGATTATGAGGCAGCCTCTGGTGTTGGATTGACTGGTTTCCAATTTGGACTCCACATCTCTTTAGAATATGGCCTTGTACAAATCATTCAACATTTTTGCATCGGTTTCATCATCTCTAAAATGGGGATATTATCTCATGGAGTTGAAATGAAGCTAAAATGCTTTAATACATATATAGCACTCAGAACAGAGCCATGCTCATAAAAAAGGCTCAAGAAATCTCTAATACATGGAAATAGTATAAGAATTTCAAAAAGGGAGGTGTATGCAATAAATTTGGCAGCGAGGGAAAAAATATTCCTTCAAAATCATTATGTAACATTTCAGTCTTTTTCATTAACCTTCAAAAATAACCACTCTTTTTTCCTCCTTTTGGAAAAAAAGCATAAAGAAGCCACATAATCGGCAATGGCAACTAACGATGGGAGGGCAGGTTTGGATAGTAATTTCAGTGTATAAGATACTAAGGAACAACTTTCACAAAGATCTTTTTCTATGTGTTTCCATAGTACTGTATTCTCAGCCCTACTGTATTTAACATGGGGTGCTGTTATTGTTCATTCATTAGTTTGGTGCTATGCTAAATATTGTACCACTAAATTTCCTGGTTTCAGTTTAGTGAATCGACTGATCAAACTAGATATATGTTGACCTGATAAATGCAGTTGAGATTCTAAATGTAAAAAATGATCCATCCTTCCCCTCCTGCTTATGGCAATTGATTCATGTTTTAAAATTCAGCAGTCATAAAAAAAAATCAGCAGTCATCTCTCTCACAAAAATATCAAACCAATAACCAGTTTTTGCATAAACACCATGGATGATATATTGAACAATTGTTCTAAAACAGACATAGAATTTTGCATTCAATCATTGCCAAGAATGTATATTCCTATGGGGAAGATAAAATAAACTGCATATGTATGAAATAAACAAAAACATTTGACATAAAGCTTGACAACAATGATACATCTTCAAACATATACATGATTTATAAATAAATGGTTAAATAATGGAAAAGAAGAAAGAAATATTTAATGTCCTGAAGTGTGTTTAGTATACTTTTGACAGAACAGTTGGGTCTAGTTTGGCTTCTTGAGGTAAGATTGGATGTGATTGGACAGTGAGAAGAAAGGGAGATGGTCCAGTTGATAATCTAACACAAGGATGATTGTTAGTCATGTATTTTTCAAAGGAACATTTTGTCAAGAATTGTCTTATCTCATTACAAAAATATCCATATATACTTTAAAATGAGCACTGCCCCCACTCTTCATCAAAGATCAAAGTGAGGGCATTTCATGATGCCTTTAATTTGTCTACAGTTATTATTAAATCAAAATCAAATACCTATAAATACAGATAGAAGGACATTCATTTGTCTGCAAAATGCCAAAACGTTAAAATAAAAAGATATTTTAATGTATTGATTATTTAAACCTAGACAGCCAAATTTCCACTTCACATGATCCTGAGAAAACCTAGCTTTTATCGCTTCACAGTGACAATAATAATAGAATAGTCTTATCATTCACAAATAAGATGAGGTGCTGCTGAACACATTTGAATTTTTAAACTCATTATCAACTAGCACTGGAAAAACTGTTTCTATTGTAATTTAAACCTAATGGAACATAAACTCATTTAGTACTGTCAAAGTCTCATTATTTGTCTTGTCAGAGAAAAAGCTGGTGATTACCACAGAACATATTTGTATATTTTACTTGCTGTTTATCTCAGAAGTTTCAACTGTGTAGAGTAACAAAAGAAAGCAATTAAAGTATCAAGGGAGGTTGGTGGAGCAGAGTAGATAGCTACTGTCAGCAATAAACTCTCAAACACAGTAATAGAAAAATGTGTCATGGTCCAGTAATCATGCCAGAGGAAGGAAGGAGTAATAACTTTCCTTATGAACTAAGACTGCAGAGAAATTTTAATATGGTTTTCAATTTGTATTGTATACAACATGAAAACTTATATATATGTGTGTGTATACATGTACATACATAAATGTTGGTATGTATTTAAATATGGTGGCCCCTTAATATTTTTAGGCAGCTCATTTGAGACACTCACTATTTTATAATAGAAAATTTGCACAAATCTCAGAAAAAATTCCTAAACTCCTTCACTTTCCGGCTAAATTTTCAAAGAGACTGAGTATGTGGTGTAGCATGACAGGATTAGGAAGCCTGTCTCCATAAGAGTATCTCTTGATTTTTGACTCACATAAAGTTTATTGACATAAATTACCAGAGGTAAGATTTCGGAGCCCCTTGGGGAACTGAAACCATGTTGACAATTTCATTTAGTCTTTTTATTTATTGGAGTGCAGTTGCTTTACACTGTTGTGTTAGTTTCTGCTGTACAACAGAGTGAATCAGCCATACACATACATATATCCCACCATTTTTGGATTTCCCTCCCATTTAGGTCACCACAGAGCACAGAGTAGAGTTCCCTGTGCTACACAGTATGTTCTCATTAGTTATCTATTTTATACATAGTATCAATAGTGTATATGTGTCGATCCCAATCTCCCAACTCCTCCAAACACCCATCCCCCTGGTATCCATACTTTGTTCTCTACGTCTGTCTCTATTTCTGCTTTGCAAAGAGGATCATCTATACCATTTTTCTAGATTCCACATATACGCATTAATATATGATATTTCCTTTTCTTTTTCTGACTTACTTCAATCTGTATGACACTTTCTAGGTCCATCCACATCTCTACAAATGTCCCAGTTTCATTATTTTTTATGGCTAACATTCCATTTTATACATGTACCACATCTACTTTATCCATTCCTCTGTTGATGGACATTTAGGTTGTTTCCATGTCCTGGCTATTGTAAATAGTGCTGCTATGAATACGAGGGTGCATGTACCTTTTTGAATTATGGTTTTCTCTGGGTATATGCCCAGTAGTGGGATTGCTGGGTCATATGTTAGTTCTATTTTTAGCTTTTTAAGGAACATCCATACTGTTTTCCATAGTGACAATATCAATTTACACACCCACCAACAGTGCACGAGGTTTCCCTTTTCTCCATGCCCTCTCCAGCATTTTATTGTTTGTAGATTTTTTTATGATAGCCATCCTGACCAGTGTGAGGTGATACCTCATTGTAGTTCTGATTTGCATTTCTCTAGTAATTAGTGATGTTGAGCATCTTTTCATATGTTTGTTGGCCATCTATATGTCTTCTTTGAAGAAATGTCTATTTATGTCTTCTGCCCATTTTTGGATTGGGTTTTTTGTTTTTTTGATCTTGAGCTGCATGAGCTGTTTATATATTTTGGAGATTAGTCCCTTGTCAGTTGCTTTGTTTGCAAATATTTTCTCCCATTCTGAGGATTGTCTTTTCATCTTGTTTATGGTTTCCTTTGCTGTGCAAAAGTTTTTAAGTTTAATTACGTCCCATTTATTTATTTTTTGTTTTTATTTCTATTACTCTAGGAGGTAGGTCAAAAAAGATCTTGCTGTGATTTATGTCAAAGAGTGTTTTGCCTATGTTTTCCTCTAAGAGATTTATAGTGTCTGGCCTTACATTTAGGTCTTTAATCCATTTTGAGTTTATTTTTATATATGGTGTTAATATTTCATTCTTTTATATGTAGCTGTCCAATTGTCCCAGCACCACTTATCGAAGAGATGGTCTTTTCTCCATTGTATATTCTTGCTTCCTTTGTCATAGATTAGGTGACCATATGTGCATGGGTTTATCTCTGGGCTTTCTATCCTGTTCCATTGATCTATATTTCTGTTTTTATGCTAGTACCATACGTCTTGATTACTGTAGCTTAGTAGTATAGTCTAAAGTCAAGGAGCCTGATGCCTCCAGCTCCGTTTTTCTCTCTCAAGATAGCTTTGGCTATTCTGGGTCTTTTGTGTTTCCATAAAAATTGTAAAAGTTTTTGTTCTAATTCTGTGAAAAATGCTCTTGGTAATTTGCCAGGGATTGCACTGAATCTGTAGATTGCTTAGGTAATATAGTCATTTTCACAATATTGATTCTTCCAGTTGAAGAAGATGGTATACCTCTCCATCTGTTTGGGTCATCTTTGAGTTCTTTCATCAGTATCTTGTAGTTTTCTGAGTACAGGTGTTTTGCCTCCTTAGGTAGGTTTATTTCTAAGTATTTTATTCCTTTTGTTGCAGTGGTAAATGGGACTGTTTCCTTAATTTCTCTTTCTAATTTTTCGTTGTTAGTGTACAGGAATGCAAAAGATTTCTGGGTATTAATTTTGTATCCTGCATCTTTACTAAATTAATTGATTAGCTCTTGTAGTTTTCTGGTGGCATCTTTAGGATTTTCTATGTATAATATCATGCCATCTGCAAACAGTGGCGGTTTTAGTTCTTTTCCAGTGTGGATTCTTTTTATTTCTTTTTCTTCTCTGATTGTTGTGGCTAGCACTTCCAAAACTATGTTGAATAATACTGGTGAGAGTGGACATCCTTGTCTTCTTCCTGATCTTAGAGGAAATGGTCTCAGCTTTTCACCATTGAGAATGATGTTTGCTGTGGGTTTGTCATATATGGCCTTTATTATGTTGAGGTAGTTTCCCTCTGTACCCACTCTCTGGAGAATTTTTACCATAATTCGGTTTTGAATCTTGTCAAAAGCTTTTTTTGCATCTATTGACATGATCATATGGTTTTTATTCTTCAATTTGTTAATATGGTATATCACATTGATTGGTTTGTGTATATTGAAGAATTCTTTCATCCCTGGGATAAATCCCACTTGATCATGGTGTATGGTCCTTTTAATGTGTTGTTGGATTCAGTTTTCCAGTATTTTGTTGAGGATTTTTGCATCTATGTTCATCACTGACATTGGCCTGTAATTTTCTTTTTTTTGTGATATCTTTGTCTGGTTTTGTATCAGGGTGATGGTGGCCTCCTACAATGAGCTTGGGAGTGTTCCTCCATCTTCAGTTTTTTGGAAGATTTTGAGAAGAATAGGTGTTAGATCTTCTCTAAATGTTTGATAGAATTCACCTGTGAAGCCATCTTGTCCTGGACTTTTGTTTGTTGGAAGATTTTTACCACAGTTTCAATTTCATTACTTGTGATTGGTCTGTTCATATTTTCTATTTCTTCTTGGTTCAGTCTTGGAGGGTTGGACTTTTCTGGGAATATATCCATTTTCTCCAGTTTGTCCATTTTATTGGCATATAGTTGTTTGTAATTGTCTCTTATGATCCTTTGTATTTCTGCAGTGTCAGTTGCAATTGCTCCCTTTTCAATTCTAATTTTATTGATTTGAGTCCTCCCCCTTTTTTTCTTGATGTGTCTGGCTAAAGGTTTATCAATTTTGTTTATCTTCTCAAAGAACCAGCTTTTAGTTTCATTGATCTTTGCTACTGTGTTCTTCATTTCTATTATATTTATTTCTGCCTGATCTTTATGATTTCTTTTCTCCTACTAACTTTGGGTTTTGTTTGTTCCTCTTTCTCTAGTTCCTTTAGGTATATGTTTAGGTTGTTTGAGATTTTTCCTGTTTCTTGAGGTAGGATTGTATTGCTATAAACTTCCCTCTTAGAACTGCTTTTGCTGCAACCCATAGGTTTTGGGTCACTGTGTTTTTGTTGTCATTTGTCTCTAGGTATTTTTTTAATTTCCTTTTTGATTTCTTCAGTGATCAATTGGTTATTTAGTAGTATATTGTTTAGCCTCCATTTGTTTGTGTTTTTTACAGTTTTTTCCCTGTAACTGATTTCTAATGTCATAGCATTGTTGTTGGAAAAAATACTTGATATGATTTCAATTTTCTTAAATTAACCAAGTCTTGATTTTTGACCCAAGATGTGATCTATCCTGGAGAATGTTCTGTGTGCACTTGAGAAGAAAGTGTATTTTGCTGGGTTAGGATGGAATGTCATATAAATATCAATTAAGTCTATCTGGTCTAATGTGTCATTTAAGGCTTGGTTTCCTTATTAATTTTCTGTCTGCATGATCTATCCATTGGTGTAAGTGGAGTGTTAAATTCCCCCACTTCATTTACTCTTTATAGTTCTATTCCTCCCATTAATATCCCACTTACAGACTGGCAACTCTCAGTGATTCATGAGAAGTTGTGCTAAGTAGGTGGCATGATTATGGCAAAGTTTCCAGGAAAGCACTAGTGGTCCCAAAATTAGTTGATGTTTTCTTCTTAGGGAAAGCAACATTTTAGTCACCTTCCTTCAAACTACAAAGTTTAAGGTGGTTAGTAGAAAATGCAAACCAAATGTCCAGCATGGTTCCAGGCTTGTTAGGCAGTAGGTGCAAAGTATTTGAATATTTGTGATGATAAGAAGATAAAACTCAAATGTACTATAAAAACAACACTATAGGATATACAGGCAGACCTTGTTTTATTGCTCTCAGCTTTATCACCCTTCACAGATATTGAGCTTTTTACAAATTAAAGGTTTGTGGTAACCTTGCCTTGAGCAAGTCTACGAGCACCAGTTTTCCAACAGTGTTTGCTCAGTTTGTGTCTCTGGGTCACATTTTGGTAATTCTCACAACATTTCAAACTTTTTCATTATTATTATGTTTGTTGTGGTGATCTGTGGTTGGTGATCTTTGATGTTACTACTAGGATTCCCTGAAGTCTCAGATGATGGTTAGAATTTCTTAGCAGTAAAGTATTTTTTAATTAAGGGATACACATTTTTTAGACATAATGCTATTGCACACTTAATAGACTACAGTGTAGTGCAAACATAACTTTTATATGCACTGTGGAACTAAAAAAATAATGTGACTCACTTTATTTCAATATTTGTTTCATTATGGTAGTCTTGAACTGTACCCACAATATCTCTGAGGTGTGCCTATATTTCCAATCTGTTATCACAGTGAAATCATATGTCCTGTGCTTATTCACTTTTGTGGCTTTTGTAGCACTTGCCACAGTTTCTATCTAGAATTTTCAATGCATGTTAAAAAAAAACTAATGAGGTTTAAACTTTAAGGAGTAGATCAATATATCAGAACTAGGGAAATCATTAAATCTGATCTCGCCTATGGCCTCTTCCTTCTGCCCTCCTGATTATCTGTTGTAATTGGGTAGTGTTTTCAGTTATTACTGGAATGGAGTTGGGTCCTGTGGGATGACAGGAAAAATTAAACTGTTTACTGAAACCAGATATTAAGATGAGGTCAGAGAAAGCATATCATTATTTACATTAAGTGAATAAAGCAATAACATAAATTCAGATTCCACCTGAAACATGGTGTCCATGGAATTAAGAAATCCTTCATTATAGCATCATAGTAATATTTATTGACTTAATCCAGAAAAATTCAAAACATTTTACAAGTATTATGTGGAACTACTGATGAAATAAACATTGTATGGGAGAGAATAGCCAGACTGAAGAAAAACAAGAGAAAGAAAGAAAAAATAAGCCAGGGTAAGTCTAAAAATCAAAGTGCATGTCATAACAGAAGTGAGACACCTTTTTGGCTTTGATTGTCATTTACATGTGAGATGATTACAGTGAGACAGTACAAGTGAATTTTTTTTTTTTCGAGGCGTGGTTTTGAATGATTCTGAGAACAGATTCTTTCATTCATTTTATTCACTAATTCATTCATTAAACAAGGATATATTGAGAAGCAAAGATATTTCTCTCATCTATCTAAAGAAGAAATAGTATATGACATAATGTAAAAGAATATTTTGAACAATGCCCAGGAAATTATTCTTAGTTTCAAATTAATAACTAGCCCTGTAGACCTCTTCCTTATAACTTTCATCCCTATGGAAAATGTCAATGCAGATATTATTCAATAAAAATAAATTATTAGAGTGATCTGGTTAATTCCAGGCTTTAAATTGCCTGTAATAATGGATCCCAGGACTTTACCTCAGGGACTTAATAACATCAAATACGAATAATATAGGGATGCTGTAGAGTGCCTTAAGTGGGGACACAGAAATATATCTAAACAAAATTTAGACTCTACAGTCATCACCATTGTTAAAGCAAATTGAGATGGCTTTATTATGTTTACTATTTTCTGTTTTATTTATTGACTTATTTGCTTTTAAATGCTATGCTCCTCCCCATTACAGTGTCTTAATTTTTGTTTAATTTGCATTTTTATTTGTGTTTTATTTATGCAATTGGTATTTTTCTTTTCGTATGCAGTTTTATTTTATGACATTTTTGTTTTTACTGTTTCACTAACACTATGTTAGGGTATTCTGTAATTTTTTCTACTGAAAAAGAAAAAAGTAAAATCCTTGTTAAAATTTTTCTTTAATTTGAACATATTTACTTAAAGAAAAAAAACCACTATATGTTTCTTATTTTTGTTACTTCACTTTGAATCCATGGACACTCTTTCATGGATTGGCTCTATTCCATGATGGTTGCTTCAAAAACACTGGATTTTGCAATGAATTACTGCATATCATTCAATTAATCCTCCGTAAATATATTTATGTTAGCTGACCTTTGATAATTATTGACCAGACGTGAGTTAAGATTTAATGTTACTTGACAATTAACTGGTGACCAGCTAATTAGGTTGCTATATTAGTAAATCCCTATTAAAAAAAATTCCAGTCACTATCAGCATCATCTTTGAAAGTTGAGGAAACTACCAAGAGCATGTGACTAGCAAGAGGCCACTGACCACTGCACAAAAGTGGATTGCAGTAATATCACAAACAGAACTGAGGCCATCTTTGTAAAATGACTTTGGATCCATTTTAGGACATACACAAAAAGATGATCAAAGTCCCAGAGGAATACAATATAGCATATGGCTTCAATAAACATTTACCTTGCGATATTTTTAAAGCAGATGGAACCAAACTCCTCTCTTTCATTAAAAACAATCTCAAATAAAAACAACTGTGTAAAGCACCAGTAAAATATTCAGCTTTGACTAAAGTAACTTCCTGATGTGTAAATTTAGATACAAGTGGGTTTCAAAATGTATAGTTATGTAACTGAACTCTACGATTAACTCTATGATTTAGAAGCTGTAGAAATCTTTAAAAAGGGAGTTATCTAAACAATGAAGATTTTTCTTTTTGATCTGGAATTGGTCTGACATTGGAACGCTAGGTAAGTGCTCCTCTCACAAATATATCACTGCCATATCTTTAGAGTGCTGATGTTTAAGTTTTTTCCTCTACGCTTAAAATCTGCGAAACATATGCTAAACAAACATATTGTGTTATTTGACCCAGACACTGAGCCTTCGTAAAGTAAAACCAAACCTGAATTGAAACAGAAAATGCAATCAGTCCATTTTAACAGAACTCAAAAAAAAAAAAAAAGGGGGAATAAATGGGCCTTACCATTTTACAACTCTAACCACCCTGACCAAAATCCCAGCTATTGGGTGAATCATACTTTATATTCTGAAGTCTGTCTAGGTATCTGTGTACTTACAGAACAGGCTCTCTGCATGCAGAGTGTGTCTCAATTCAGAGCTATTTATCTCTTTAACCTTTAGTCAGTAATGGGAGGAGTTCTCAGACATTAGTGCCAGATTCTTGACAGATGTTTTCGAGACCAAGCATGCTACTACATCTGCCAAAATGCACTGCTGTTTAAAGTTGGTACTGAGTCTAGGTGATTAGTTTCTGCTATCTGAATCTTTATTCTTAAATGTCTCTATCCCGATGAATTTAAATTGGATAGCTCACTTGCCTTCTCCATCTTGTCTCTCCTTTGAAAGACATGTAATTTGGGAAGGTTATATCCCTTCACATGTACATGGTTTTTATATTTACCTGTTAATTGCCTTCTCATAAAATCTCCTATTTTCTTTAAATAACATTTCTAAATGATTGCAATTTTCTCTGATAAAAGATAAACTTAATGTCTTAGCAAATAATTGGATTATACTTTCATTCTGTCATAAAGTAAACATGTACAAAGACAGGAAAGATTGAAATGCAACTGCCCACTGGGGATTTGCTCTTCTGTGCACTTCTTACAAGTTATCCTTCTTTTTAATTCAGTAGGGAACAATCACACAAACATACACTCACAGACCTATTTGCTTATGCCCATTAATGCCAAGGGATGTTTATGACAGATGATACCATGTTTTTATTTTATCCCATCTATCTGAGATAATATATTGGGGTACTGTTAAGTATCTCAAACTAATTTTTTTTCTGCTACACACCCTTCCAATTGCTCCCCTCAACTCCAGTAGGATTAAAGAAAAGAAGTTAATTTATTTCAATTTTTTGGCTGGCAGAGCAGGTTATAAATGCATTGAGAAGTGGTAGTCACATAGATTCCTAATGCAGCATGCATTTAGATTTTTATGAATTCCCAGAAAATCTTATTATTTTAAAATAAGAGTTTTTAAATACCCTACTTTTCATGGCAAATCTTCAAATCCATGAAATGTATAGCTAGTGTACTGTTCAAAATCTTAAAGTTTCTGCAGGATCACATAACATTCTACAAAATAATTCAATAATTCCCAATTAATGATAATGTTAAGCAAGCAGTGAAAGTACATAGTAAGCTTTGACTACACAGGATATTTTTCCCCCCAAATAAGAATGAGCTCCTGAAACTATACTTGAATTGCTGACTGATTGCCCTCTATAACTAGTTTCTCTCTAAAGAAACATGATTCTCGTATAAATTTGCATCTACAGTTTCTCTTTTCTTATATATCTGTATACAAATATCATAAGCCATATTTGATTACTTTGGCTCTCACCTAGAGAGGAATGTAAACATTACTGACAAAAATTCAGCTAAAAAATTTAACTGGATGCCCACTCATGCCCATGTACTATTATTCTACATGTTATTGTACCAAAACTAATATGGGAAGTTTGTTTAATGAAATCAGATATGGCTGATTTAACTATGTAAGGAAGTGGTGAACCAGTACTAAGAATTTTGGAGTCCTGAAAATGGTCACTTTTTTGATGAAATACATGAGCTCTACCAACTCTCTGTCTACTGATAATTGATGTCAGTGTAATGGAAGGCAAAATCTTGATGGATATAATGAATAGATTTCAATTCATACTGAGGTAAACATTACAAAAAACATACCTTTTCCCTCAGAACAAGTTTAGCTTTGTGGAAAAAATATATCAGAGCATAGTGTGGCTAGATGGTTCTACAGAAATAGAACAAAGATAGGGAAACCCTTAGTCCCTGAGGAAAACAAAAACAAACTTAAAATGTGCATCTATTAATTCTGATTTAATATTTGATTTATTTTAGATGTAAAAGTCATGTACATTTTCCCTCCTGGTTGACAACTTTTAGAATTACCAAGACATTGATAAAACTTATATTACTGCTTAAGAATTCCAAATAATATCAAAGGATTTTGCTATTAAAGTTTTTCTCTCTTTAAATTTTTATTGACTGTAGTTAAGTAATAGGTAGGAATTTTTATGATAGATTAACCTTTTATATTTTGCCCATATTTGTCCTATTAGCTTTTATTACCAATTTTGTAGAGGAAAACATTTGTAAGATTTAAATTTTATTCCCTCAATTTATATTTTATTTTCTTTCCTGATATTTAATAATAATATAGAAAATTGCATCCTCTAAATTATTAAATGTCCCCAGGGACTTCAACTATAGAATTGATAGACCACAATTTTGCCCTTAAAATAAGAAAGGAAAACACCAAAATATTTTCTGAATATTTCATTTCTTCATGTTCGTAAACATGACATATTATTGAAAATGTCCTTTGGTCTTGTATATTTTACAGTGGAGACTTCCACATTTAAAATATATCTCCCAGATTTCATTCTCCTGAAGTCAGACTTTTTAATCTTAGTTATATGGTAACTAGAAATTTGATGTAAAACATAACAAAATATTACCTATATGTCCATATGCCAAACTTTATCATATATGTGATATATTGTGAATAATTAGATGTTTGGTTACAGAAACATGATTAGGATGGTAAGTAGGAAGAGAGATAATGCTATGTGAGGAATCCCTTAGCCCAATGCTACCAAGTTTCATCCTTGAGGATGACATCATCCCTGATAGTATTCTACAAGTTGAAAGACATTAGATAGAGTTTAAAGAGTAAATGATTCTCCCTAAAACATACATAACTCAACTTTTAAAAAATTTTTGGGAAATGTGACATAATTTTATACAAATTATCAAGAGAGCTGTAGAGTTTTGCCCTTACATTGTGATTATTGGACAAACTGTAAAGAGCATGTAGATTTCCAGTATAAATAGCGATTTCTGGTGTTTTCCCTATCTTATCACTAAAATGCACATACAGAGAGAAAAAGTTAAGAGCACTGTGGCAATATGGAATATTTACACTGAGAGAAAGTTTATTTTCAATTTCTAAAAGGAAACTTCTCTAGCTCCATCACCTATGAAACTAAAATGAGAAATAAAATCAATGATTAATCTTTGACAACTGCAAAGGGATAATCACACAAAATTATTTTGATAGGTTTTCTGCCTAGTTTTGGATTGGGTTGTTTGGTTTTTTTTGATATTGAGCTGCATGAGCTGATTGTATATTTGGAGATTAATCTTTTGTCAGTTGCTTCATTTGCAAATATTTTCTCCTATTCTGAGTGTTGCCTTTTCATCTTGTTTATGGTTTCCCTTGCTGTGCAAAAGATTTTTTCATTTGTTTATTTTTGTTTTTATTTACCTTACTCTAGGAGGTGGGTCAAAAAGTATCTTGCTGTGATTTATGTCAAAGAGTGTTCTGCCTATGTTTTCCTCTAAGAGTATTATAGTGTCTGGTCTTACATTTAGGTCTTTCATCCATTTTGAGTTTATTTTTGTGTATGGTGTACATGTATCTGTCCATTTTTCCCAGCACCACTAATTGAAGAGGATGTCTTTTCTATCCTGAAATCTTGACAGACTCTTAACTATTTAGTTAAAAATAATGTTTTAAAAACAAATGTCTGCCAATAATTAGACATAAAGAAAGACTTTAGGGAAGTTGGAAATTTAATGATTAAAATTGTGAATTGATTAGTAGAATCAGTAAATTTGAGAAACTATGAGCTAATAACATAACATGCAATGCTATAGAGATTAATTGTAAATTTCGGATAAAATTTCTAATCATGTGCCATGAAGACAATAAAAATATAAAACTCAATTTTCCAATTTATATCACTTAATGTGTACTATACAGAAATTTCAGTGGCTTATTTTGAGATACAATTATTTTTGACCAACTTCTAAGTAAGAGAATTAATTTATCTCTAACTGAGAATTTGAGGATGAAGGAAAGTTCCTCAGCAAGCTTACCTCCAGTATGGGTCTTAGTTAAACTTTTATTTTTTGCTAGATGTTAAATTAGTTTAACAAATGAATAAGGTCTCAAGCTTTTAAAGTTTACATCAGGAAATATATTTTCTATCTGAATTAATGGATCTTCAGATAGTCATACGGTGAGGTAGAGAAAATATCCCCCTCTTCAAAGAATGTGTTTTCTCCTCTAAAAATAAATTTAGGTAAGATTAATATTTTAATGTTTGCAGTGATTTTTTTTTCCTTTTTAAGTAGTAATTGAGGATGAGTTGACCTAGTTGATTGGGCCAAGTAACTAGAATTGCACACAATTTTGTGTTTATTGTGTGAATTTTCTTTGGTTAGAACTCCAATAAAAAAGTTTGTCAAAAGTAGTTTTCAAAAATGTTATAGACCAAGGCAAAACCTCTCTCATCTCAGTTGCATCTGAGCCAAATCTGTCCATCCTTCCCAAAAAGGACTTCATCTACTGAGAATAAATTATCACATGGCAATTATAATTTGCAAGCATAAAACTGATCTCTACAGTTGGCAAATCTGTGTATTTGCTTTTGAATCCTGGAGTGAGGGCAGACCAGAAAGGGACTCTATTAATTGTGTCCTGGTTTGCCTTTCAATTTGGAAATTTGGGCTTTTGTTTTGACATTTACCATCTATATTTTTGTTGATTATGGATAAATATGTGCATGTATGATATATGCACAATTTATAACTCAAGTCTTAAATGAGTAACCAGTCTTGTCTACAAAAATGTTTTGTATTATCTCTGGACATTAGCAAACTATATTGTGTACTAGGAATCCCACAGTTTGACTTAAGTAATTAATCACAAGCCCCAGAGATGGGAGAATATTATTTATAAGTACCTGCCTTCTCAGGTACTTATAAATCTGTAAGTAATTGGCACTAAATCAACCTTTCTGTTATAAAAAGTATTGGAAACAAAATAACATCACAATATAAAACTGTTTAATTTCTCTTGTTAGAAAAGTAAAATAAACAAAAAACCCTTTTATCCCTGGGATAGCAATTAGATGAACTAATTTATATTATCAGGATTTAACACTTCTTATCCTTAAAATAATGTATATTTTCAGACAGAGATGTTATAAAGTCTCTACTGACATTAGTATTTAATATCGGTCTTATTTTTTAAGTATAAATGCTTTTATTATGGAAGACCTGATGTAATTGAGGGTTGAGGAAAAGACTTCTCTTCTCTACCAGCCCAGTATGTATACATCTCATTGCATCTCATTTTGACATGAGACTTTAAATCTTGAGACACAGAATCAACATTACATGCTTAATTTGGTTTAAAAAATTAGTTATATAAATTCCCAGGGTTTTTTTCTCCTGGAAAGTTGGAGGTCCTGTACTCTTTTACTCCTGCCCTCTCTAACTGTATCCTCTCTTGCTAACAAGTGTATAATTAATTTTTCTTATGTGTCAGATGATCACTTTAGAGACAGCTTAAATTTTAAAGTTCTATAACTGGAGTATGTATTAAGTTATTATTAATAAAATTTGCATTTAGAGGAGAGGTCTTAAAAAATAACTTTTCAACTTGGGAAAACAAGGTTCCCTGGTGAAAATTTGAAAATAAAAATTAATTATTAATGTTGGGCTGAAGAGTGTATACCGTGCTCTTATTAGTTTAAAATAGTGACTAATGCTGTTCTGGGACCTTTTATACCACAACTCGATTTATTTGTCTCATCACTTCCTGAAACAGAGTCATTAGTTGTTCCCATTTGAATGACTTGCCCAGATCTTGAGGTTGAGGGGTGATGAAGGAAGGAATGGTCATGTGACACCATTCCAGATGCCCCCCTCTGTACAGCCAGTTTGCAAGTATTGATGTATAAAGCTAACAATTTTTACCTTTTAAATTTCAAGGTAACTCCTATTTAGTAAAACTAAAGTTACAAGTAATTTTTAAACTAATTATCCTATTTTCCAACATAATAACTTTTCTGTCTTTTACATAAAAATGTAAAAGAGAAATGCAATTTTCATTTGAACAATTTTCATGTCCCTGAGCTGTGACTAACCAGAGCTGAATAAACAATAGGTTTTCTTTTCTTTTCTTTTTTTCTTTTTTTTTTTTTGGTTTTCCTTTTTAAAACTCTCTTTTCTTCAAGCCTGAATTTTCAGTCTAGAGATAAGGGTCACAAAATTTCTAAAATAAAAAGTAACTTTAAGGTTTTACAGTTGTATATTGCAAATGCTTTCTACTAAAAGGAAATTTTATTCAAGAGCTTTAAAACCAAGAATTAGAGAGTTACAGTATTACATAAGATTGTATAATATCAAGATAATTGAATTTTAATCCAAAATTCACTTAATGCTTCTAGTTAAATTAAACTCCTCAGCAGATTGAATCTTTAATGGGCTCTAGTTTAAACATGACTATATATTTTATTGCTATTGCAATAGTGCAGCTAATATAGAACAAAATGGGTAATAAGCATGGCATTTAATTTATGCAGACATTTGGATTTAGCACAAATGCTAAAATGGGTAAAGCTTTTTAAAAGAGCATATATTTGCTTTGTAGACCAGGTAAGTTGTTATCTAAACTCATATTTGGGAAAAAGATAAATGTGTTTTTATAATTGTTGTAATTTAAATAATTAATACCTTATAAATAAGTTCTTGTAAAACATAGATAATACTGAAAATTATGTAGACTTTTATAATTGTTCTATTTAAACAATTAAATATTCTGGATCTACCTCTCCATATATAAATATATATTTAATTTCTAATATTCGATATATTTTAATATAATATTTTTTACATTTCATTTTAATAGTGAGCTGAATATATTTTCTGAAAATCTAATTGTGTTTAAGAAATTTGGAAAAATACAATACCAAGATAATTCATGCTAACTGAGGTGAGGACTCTTGCAAAGATAAAATGTGTATTTTTCCGATTCACAATAATAAAAGTTATATAGTTAACAATAAATATGTATATGTTAATACTTAATATGTATGCAGATATGTATTCATATGTGGATATGAATATTGTAGGTAACCAGATATCTAATTTTAGACAATGGACAAAAGAGTATTAGAAATAAAGCTACATCAATCAATATAAAGCCATTTAATTCCTCTAGTTGTTGGAAAAAAATAAATTATCTATTTTCTCTTTTTCATCAATGATTATTACAAGTTAAAGTAAAATAAAACTGTAACAAACTTGTTTTTAATGTAATTTAGAGTATCACCTGTTTATTAATCAAATCACCTAATTTTCTGAGTTGTAATTTTTAACAAAAGATACTTATTAAATTCAAGAAGTAAGAAAGATTTAATTTAGAAACAGATCTTTGAATCACTATGTTAAATAGTACTTAATCAGCAGTTATAAAACTTTGATGCGTACAACTTTATTACTTTCACTATAATATTAATCATAACATCATAACTATAGAAATACTGGTTACTGCCATTAATAAATAAAATAAATATTTAAAATTTACTTTTATATTTATCTCATTCTTTTAAATTTTTATTTTTGTATGTTTTATCTTATATATGTATATCAAGGAACACAGTTTTAATAAATGTGCACTATTTGCATAATTATATACGAGCACTAATGAAAGCACTTAAAAATAATTTAAACTTTTCACTCATTAGCAAAATTTTCTTATTCTTCTGGAACTACAGTTTTATATACAGCTCAAGAAGAGCAGGAGCTATTGCATGATTAGTTCTCTGATATATCCTAAATATCTAGAAGACTGCTTGGCATATAATAATAGTAACTCAAGGTTTTTGTTGAAAAAATAAATAAAATTGTATTTAGTGTTTAGGAGATTCGTGATGACTTCATATAAGTTTTATATAAAATGTGATCTCAGTAATGCCATATGCTTTGGTTTGTCCTTTTTTGGAATCTCTGTGGAAAGAAACAAACTAGTTTAAAAAATAGAAAGGTAGGCACTGATTGCCATGAATTAAAGGTCAACAGAAATTATTTCTTTGCCGTCATACCATCTGACAGAAGAAATAAATCACTCTCCCCCTACATGGCAACTCAAGCGGAGCTCAAGAGATTATTTCTGCTTTACAGGGTTAATCATCACATGTGAGAGACTTTTACTCTTTAACATGTTTCTTCTCAAATTCTGATTTAGTTATATGAGTTCAAAAACCCATGAACATAACTGAAGATCAGACTAATCTGATAGTAAAAATAATTCTTTTTAAAAGATAGATAATCAGATAGATATTAGATATAAAAGTATGATTAGCTATCCAATTTTGAGGAACTACTATTTGAAAATAAAATAGTAAAATTCCTTTTATAAATTCTATTGCTAATTAGAATTTTTAGATTTTTAAACATTGGTTTCAATTATAGGCATATTGATAATATAAAGTTATAAGACAATCAATTACATTCTAGATATTTGAAAGAAAAGCAAAAAGTAGGCTGGATATATGAATTAACATGTACCCATTTAGAACTACCAATAATTTACCTCTGATAGAATAGTGTGTTTTACAAGTAATATTTCTTCTAATTCTACTTCCCAAATGTTAACTACTGTAATGGTTTTGTTTAATACAGATTAATAATATCTAGTATTCATAAGTTAATTAAGATATGAAATATAGCAATGTAGTGAAAATAAAATTAAATACTAAAAATATCAGATGAGGGCAAAGATCAATAGGGAGCAAAATTATTGGTCTAAACTTTGAGCCAAAATGGGACTTTAGTGTTCTTGCTCGGGCGGGGGTGGGGGGGAAGGAGACATTACTAGGATGTTTCACAGAGAATTTCTCGGGTGATTGTTCCACTGCCTGAGGTTCTGACTTTTACTAAGCAAGATATCTCAGTAATAGAAACTATACAACTGAGGAGAGACAAATTTTAGTCAGTTGTTGCATGCGAATTGGCAGACCCACAAGCCAAATAAGCATGTAGAAATTAATGAGAAAGTGATAAGAACTTTTCTAACATATGTCAAGAATGGGGACAAACACAATAGAGATTAAGAATATATGTGCTATTAATTGCAAGAAAAGAAAAAAAAAGAAGTATTATTCCCTATGTGAGCGAGAGCCTTCCATTTTTTAAATATATGTTTAATATATGTTATGGGATAAACATTAGAAAGCAATGGAGAGTGTTACAAAGAAGAAAAGAAAAGAATAATGTGAGCCGAGAGCAATATAATGATGCTGTAACTTCAGTTTCCTTTTGACAGTTATTCTGTAACTTCAAATTGAGTTGGATTTATCATATTTCAGTTTTCAAAATATAGATTGGTCCTATTAAAGATTTCAGTACCCTTGAAAATTTAGGAATAATATTTATACCTATATCTATATCTACTTCTACAGCTTCATCTATCTATATCAATATGTATCCCCCAAAGTATATATGAAATAGCTACAGAAATGAAACTTCTGAAATTACAAAAATGTACTTTTTCAGAGATAAGCATTTTATTAACAAGTAAGTGTGTAGGATGTACACCAAAAATACCACATAATCATTCATACTTTTTAATATGAAAAAATCATAATGTATAATTTTACTGAAACTATATTTTAATTCTTTGCTCTAACATTCCCTACAAAAGTTTAATCCAAATGGCTTTCATTATTTGAGAAAACCAAATACATTTAAAGTGAAAACTTTAAAATACTTCTAAACTTTCTCAGACTTAACTGTGGCTACTTCTAAGGAGATTAAATTCCACAATAAAGCATATACTTTTGGCAATTTACGTTTTTTGTGGGGGTTTTTTCCTCCCTACTGACTTATGGGATCTTAGCTCCCCAACCAAGGATTGAACTGGGGCCCTCGGCAGTGAAAATGCAAAGTCCTAACCACTGGTCTGCCAGGGAGTTCCCAGCAATTTACATTTTTGATGGATGGGATAAAAGTAATGTAATTGCACATAATATCATGTGTCAGACAGACTGGAAGTTGGCCCTCCATCACCCTACCTCTGGTTATTCATGGTTTTGTGTGATCCCTTATACTTGAGTATTCAGGATCTGCAGCTTGCTTCTAGCCAATAGAATATGGCAAAGGTAACAAGATGTCATTTTCATAATTACATCACGTACAACACTGCATCTTGTTAGTGGACTCACGCTAATGACTTTCCTTGATGGCTTGATTAAGTGGCCATATTGTGAATGCCATGTGGCAAGTAACTGAGGACATCACTGGGAACTGAGGATGTCCTACAGCAAGAAGCCTGGACATTCGGTCCACAAAAGCAAGGACATAAATTCAGCCAACCACCTGAGTGATCACTGAAGCAAGGCTCCAGATAAATGTGGACCCCAGCCCACTCTTTGATTACAGCCTTGTGAGATCTTAGACAGATAACCCAGCTAAGCCATGCCTAGACTCCTGAGCCCGAAACTGAAATAATAAGTATGTGTTACTTTAAACTGCTAAGTCTGTGGTGATTTTTTACAGCAATATAAAACTGACACATATCCCAATGGAGATGTTTTCAAATCTATTCATTGAACAAACATGTTTTATATGCTTATTCTATGTGAATCAAGAGCCCAGGTAGATGGGAATGCAACAGCAATGACTAAAATATAATCCCTGAACTTGAGGTGACAGACTGATCCCTTCATTATAAAATTTCTCTTAAACTTCTATCTTATCATTTCATTTATTGATAATTTTTGTTTGAATCATTTATTCCATTAGTTGCAAATGATGATATTCATGGTTGCATGATCTCATGGCTGCAAATGATGACATTCAAATTCTCACATTATTTCTGTGTTTATCAGTTTAATTTCTTTTCTAAAGCAAACTTTCTCTCACCAGCCATTCAATTACTTTGAGATACAACATATATAAGAAAAGCAGAATAATGGCTTTATTTTCCCCTGTCATGGCTCTATTTTAGAATAAAAACCTAATGCTTCAATGGTGACCATCAAGTTTTTGTTTGTGTCATTTTGTTCTCTTTTTAGACTATTATAAAAATCATGGATTTTATATGTATTCACCTTATTTCACATATTATTCATAGTCATTATTTTTTGTGTTAAAATTGTCCCATTTGGGGCCAACTGGGTGCTTCACGTTGATGCCTCTCTCCTTCAACATGCTTCCTTGCTCTGGCAGCTTCCTCACCTTTTTACACAAGTTATCCTAAGTTCATCATTCTTCTAAAGAGCCCTGTCTCCCTTTTGTGGGAAATCAGAGTCCACAGCTTGGGACCTAGTGGTTGGTGTTAATTGCTATTGAACGACTGATTATTGCTTCCTGTCCTTCTGAGTGGGCAGAGGTAAAAAATACATATTTTCAAAAAACAAATTATGATATTTCAATTTTTACATTTCATGGATTTTACTTAATTTCTTGTCCCTTATTTTGAAAAACTTTTGTTATAACTCCTTTTTACAAAATAGACTGAAATATATTTAAATTTTTGAGTTATTGGAGCAAAAATTTATTGGAATCAGGCAGCGCCAAACCAGAAGTGGTTAGGCGTGCTTCATAGACAGAAGCTAAGGGAAAGACTTATACAGAGAAAGTGCAGGAGCAAAGAAAGGAAATTACTTCATTTGCTGTAGCTTAAAGCCTAGATGGTTGTGACTGGTTGTCCTTAGCATTTTGATTTCATAATTTTGAGGCATTTTAGGCTTAGAATTTGGTTTGCTTACTTATCTACCATGGCATTAGAACCACATCAGTCCAATGGATTTTCTGTTTAATTAACACCCTTTAAAATACTTATTTCTACATCGTGATATACATTGGTACCATTATATATACAATAGTATATAAGAATTTTAAGATAATATCACTTTTACAATCACTGGAAAAATAAAGATTTCAGTTTAAGCTATTTTTTTCTTTGAAAATATCTCACTATGCATATACAATCAAAATGCGCTGTTTTAAATCACTTAAAATAATATTTTATCTTTGTAATGTTATTACCAACTTGAAATACCTGTTCATTCACTTCATGTTATTTTCAATTGTTAGAAGTGTTTTAAAATTTTTTTAATTTAACTTTATATATTAAATATACAAAATATTTTGCATGGTACCAAAGTCCAATTATAAGATATAATCAGAGGTGTCACATTTGCATCCCTGTCTCTTCCACTCTGATGCCTATCATTCAGCTGATCCTAATCCTAATACGTCCATCTGGTGTGGGTTGTCCCCAAACCTTACATGTCACACTCATCATCTCTTTTAGACAAACATAAACCAAAAAAAAAAACTTTCTACTTTTAAACATAGTTGGTTTTATTTCTTTATTTTTTATTACTTTTATTACCATGTTTTGTGTTTTTCTGTTCAGCATTTTGAGGTTCTTAGAAGGGTTTCTTTTTTCCTTCTTCATGGTTATTAACATATGAAATGTCTAGGATAATTATTAGGGATAATGATCTTTATTGAATATCTCTACTTAAAATCTCTACTTAAAATATACCTTTTTAATGAAATTTAACAATTCTGTATTCTGATTTTACCACCATAATACCTAGTAGAGTTTCAAAGATCAAGGAATTATTTTGTATTCTGCAACTTTACCAAATTCATTGATGAGCTCTAGTAGTTTTCTGGTAGCATCTTTGGGATTTTCTATGTATAGTATCATGTCTGTATGGCTATTATACAAAAGAAGAAACAGCAAGTGTTGGAGAAGATGCAGATAAAAAGGAATCCTTGTGCACCATTGGTGCAAATGTAAATTGATGCAGCCACTATGGAAAACAATATGCAGGTTTCATAAAAAACTAAAAATATAGCTACCACATGATTCAGTAATTCTACTTCTGGGTATTTATCTGAACAAAACAAAAACACTACTTCGAAAAGATAAATGTAACCTTATGTTCATTACAGCGCTATTTACAATAAGCAAGATATGGAAGCAACCTAAATGTCCATCAATAGATAAATGAATAAAGAAGATGTGGTATATATCTATGTGGTGTGTGTGTGTGTGTGTGTGTGTGTGTGTGTGTATTATATATATATATATATATATATATAAAATGGAATATTATTTAGCCATAAGAAAAAATGAACTCTTGCCACTTGCAGCAATATGGATGACCTGGAAGGTATTATACTAAGTGAAATAACTCAGACAGAAAAAAAGCAAATACCATATGATTTCACTTATATGTGGAATCTAAAGAAACAAAACAAAAGAACAAAACAGAAATAGACTCATAGATACAAAGAACAAACTGGTAGTTGCCAGAGGGAAGTGGAGTAGGTGGACAGATGAAATAGGTGAAGAGGATTAATGGGTACTATCCTCCAGTTATAAAATAAATAAGCCATGGGATGTAATGTACAGCACAGGGAATACAGCATAGTGAATAATATTGTAATAACTTCATATGGTGGTGGATGGTAACTGGACTTATTGTGGTGATCATTTCATAATGTATAAAAATATTGAATCACTATGTCGTACACCTGAAACGAATATAATACTGTGTGTTAATTATAACTCAATTTAAAAAAATGTTAAAAATAATATTTTGATTATTTTGAATGTCTTGTGTATTCTTTACCTATTCTATCCTATTCCTTCTCTCCTTGAGTTTTATCAGGCTTTTCTTTGATGTACCATATAGTTTTTAATCCATAAATAATATGTTATTTAGTTCTGCATGCTTTTAAATACTGCATAAAAGAAATCATGGTGCTCATGTCTTTCTCTCTGTTTGCCTCTGATAGAAACATTACCGTGTCTGGTGCTTCTTACATAAATATGTGCATATTAAATATGCAGGTGAAACATATTCCTATTTCATATGCCTATACTGTATGGTCATAGCATAATGAGTCCATTATTGGACATATCTCAGGGCTAACTTTCCTCCCATTTTAGTTTGAATGGAAGCAAAACTCCTCTTCATCTTGGAAGGAGAGATGGGTTGACATATTCTCATTACTGAATTCCAAGGTAGACAGCTGCACCTGATCATGAATATCTCAAGTTCTTTCTTCACCTTCTTGATGTTAGACCATAGAGAAAATTAACAGCATCCTGACATGTGTGCCTAGTGAAAAGTTCAGAGTTATGTACATCTAAATTTCTCATTTAACACTCATGTTTAACCAAAACTGCCAAGGTATCTTACTATACTCTCTGCCATAGCCTTTCTGTGGAAGGCAAAACTATTTCTATTATCAGTGAAATATACTTGCTTGGCATGCCAATCCATGTTTACTGGCCATTATGGAGTGGACCCTCAAAGGGGTGATACATTTATTTTTAAAATTAATTTAATAATTAAATTGTTACCCAGAAACTTCCATATAACCAGAATATTTTTGAGATGCTAGAAAGTCTTTCAAAGTGATGAATCAGAAAACAGCTGGTATAATATTTTGTCTTAGTAATGTTTAGATTGCAAGTGACAACAAATTTACCTCCAAGTAACAGAAAAAAATGAATAAAGTTTCATCACTAGACCAATCCTTTGATCCAGAGGTATTCATTACTATAAACACCTAAATCATGTTCTCATACTTGTGACCAAAGACAGGGCACTGAATTTAAAATCGCCCACTGCAACAATGTCACTGGAATTGGGAAACAGTTCCTAAAAGAAGGGGAAATTCTTCTGGATTGCTGGATTGTCTGGGCTTAGAGACTCAGGATCCAGGCTGTCACTTACCTTAAGATTACAGTACTGTCCTTACCATATAGCCTAACTCAAAGATGGAAAATATTTTTTCCAATTCGATAAGGAATGTGAGGCCATTTAGCTGAATGTTCTCAGTTTACATTGTTTTGTTTTGTAAGTTTTACTTTGTCAGTCTCTAGCAACAACCTTCTTTTGAATCAATTCCCATTTGCAAGTGCTCTGGTCACCCCTGTGAACGTGAAGCGGTGTGGGACTTTCTTTTTAAATGTTCTCACTTTCTCTTCCTGTTACTGATTAACCTGGACTATTGCCCCTTGGATTCTCTATGATAAAGGTATTATTGGTAGAAATCCATTCCTAGATGCCATGTAGAGACAGGGGGATTAACCTAAGCAATTTAATGTTAAGGAAACTCAATTTTAAAAAGACATTTTCAAATCCTTTAAGCCAATATGACTGACAACTCTTAGTTCATAGGTCCCAGTGTGATGGCATTGCAGGTAATCACACCAGGGAAAGGAGTGGGAGCTATTTACCACCTGAGAATGAAGAAAATATTACTTTTCCCTCTTCTTCCATGCCTATGGAATATTGTCTTAAAGATAAATAGAAACATACCCATACCAATGCAGCCTTATAAAGTGAGAAACAGTCTCATAGACAAATGATTTAATGCTGTCTGCTTATTGTTAATTAGCTTGGGGAAATGGAATCTGTTGACATAGTTTTTAATGACTTTTAAAATGGTTTTGCAGTCACTGGTCTGTTTAAATCAAGGTCTCTTCACTGGCTCAGTGTCTGATCTTCCCACAGACTGTTAATAACTAGGTAGTATTTATGACTTATGTCTAATATCCTTCCACAATTTAACTAATGTCCAGCAATTATAATTATGCATCCCTTTTTAGTGTTATCCTTAAATTTTCTTGCAGATTTCATTATATTCTTTAATATCAACAGAAGTATTACAACATTCTCTGCATTCTTTAGTAAAATATTAGAAATAAATACTTTTAGACAAAACCATGTTGAACTCTCTCCATATATGCAAGTGTGTGCGCACGCGCACACACACACAAACACACACTGGGATTTCAAAATGTCTGTTTCATTCATTAAGGAAACTTTCAACAACTCAGGATTTTCTATGTAAAGAATATAGTCTTAAATATAACGGACTTGAGGCTTCCCTGGTGACTCAGTGGTTGAGAGTCCGCCTGCCGATGCAGGGGACACGGGTTCGTGCCCCGGTCCGGGAAGATCCCACATGCCGCGGAGCGGCTAGGCCCGTGAGCCATGGCCACTGAGCCTGTGTGTCCGGAGCCTGTGCTCCGCAACAGGAGAGGCCACAACAGTGAGAGGCCCGCGTACCGCCAAAAAAAAAAAAATATATATATATATATATATATAACAGGCTTTCTTCTTCCAGTAATTAGTGGCTTTAGGCTTATTTTCTACCTCCCTTAATGCATTTTTGTTGCTTTGTTCTTAAAGTAATGAGCTAGTCAAGTTTATCCCCTTATTGTTCTTTACTCTAAAAATACCCTGAAGGATTTGCCGTTTTATCCTTTTAATGTGAAGCTTAAATTAGGTGGAGACAGTGCTCCTGTTTTCATATGTTATATAACCTAGCTTCTGTTCCTCTATTTTAAAAAATGCACTCACATGCATGCTTTTAATTACCTGTTACTGTACATTGTTTTTCTTGAAGGGATAGGCTCACTTTATTATTGAGAAACTTGCAAATACCCAAGTCACATTTTGGCAGTTGTCCATTCCAGTAAAAATGATGTTTCGTGAAAATGCTGCTGTTCGATTCACAATTCAAACAATCATACAAGTTCTTTTCTTGTGAGTGAAAAGCTTTATCCCAACTTCTCATTTTTACACAAAGAATATTAAAACAATGTTTACTCAGGGACTGGCAATTAATGAAATTAAATAAATAATAATAGTTAACAAGTTTTCTGCTTAATAGATTTTCACCGAGACCTCTCTTCAGTGAAACTAGCATTTTCCCTCTGTACTGCTTAGGAGAAAACAATACAATGGCTAATATAAGTGTATGGTTTCACGGCCTTACTACCTGCCAAGCTGCCTGCCAGCAGTTTTACCTACCAGTATTTATGCATAGTCAGTATAAAGGTAAACAGTGGAAACAAAAATATTGCCTGACTATTGTAAGGAGAATAGATTTGACCTCATACACCCTTGAGTGCCCAGTTGACAATCAGGGATTTGCAGACCACATGTTAGGAATTACTGGTCTAGGGAACTTGGCTCTATCTCTTCTTCTGCAGACTTACAATATTTGAATATTGAGTAGCTTTTGTCCCCGAAGTGTTCTTTTCTTGGAACTATCTTGGCATAATAAAATAGAACTTTATTTCTTGCTGAATCCCAGTGTCTTATGAGATGTGTGAAACTTCAGGGTCATTGTCCTCTATTTGTCAGCAATTCTGGCTCCTTTGTTCATGTAGCATCTCCTCTCCACACATACTTCCAGGAGTCATTGGAAATGTAATGTTTGCAATGCCCAGACAGCAGGGAGAATCAGATAAGAGGACTAAAAGACTCTATTACACCTCATTGTATATTCTTTTGTTAAATGTTTTTGGAGTTCCAGTAGGCACCAGGAATTTTGCTGGGTATTTTTGATAAGAGATTAAAAACAGTAAACTTGGGCTTGCTCCAGGGAAATGGATATGAATAGATAATATAATAAAAAGTGATATATGTTCTAGTCGGGTAAAATATATGCAGTGTTTCATGTGCTAGTGAGAGGTGGTGTAAAAAGAGCACAGACATACCCACTGGCTGCAACTACCTGGAGAGATGTTAACCTTCACATGAGCAATTTCTGTGGAGCCATGGTGATTAAATCTGGTTCTAATGAAATAAAGAATTTGAGAAAATTATAAGGAAGAGATACCTGTAGAGTAACTTTAAATGAATTGGAGGGGAAACTTGAAGAATTGCCTCAAAGAAAATGAAGGATCTGTGTGTTTAGTAAAGTCGTAAGAAAGCAGGAATAGCAGAAAATAATTAAAGTGGGACCAAAATTAAGCCTGCTTTTTGCGTTGTTGGAAACTGACAGCACAGTTTTTGGTGAAATGCCAATTTCCAGATGCTAATCAAATTATTTCTTCAGAATTAAAGGGGTTTTTCCCTTTTCCTTTTCAATATCAACTATGGATGTTGAACATGAACTTGAATGTCAAACCCCTACTTTACTTTGATCATGGATGAGGCATTGTTTGGCAAAGAGACTTGAAGTTTGAACTCTCAACAGAGGCTTTCTGCTGAAAGAGGAGATGTATGCTCCTCTGTCAGGCAAACAACAGAAGGGGTTTTGTGTAAGGCCACATAAGCATAAAAATGGCAGATGCCCTTACTTTCAGCAGCTTAAAGTGTTCAGTCTGAACAAAGCATTCATCATTGGGCATACAATGAAGACTTCTAGATGTCAAAGGAAGAGATGTTTGGATGATTAGGATGCCATTTCATCAAACAATAGAGTAGTTTGATTCACTTTCAGTATAATTGTCCTTTTTTCCTTAAATTTCATGACACTATCTCTTCACTTTTAACAAAACAAAGAACAAAGCCTTTGATTGTAAGCACTATTATTAATCATTGTCCAAACAGGAAAAAAATAAGTTAACAATTAGTTAAGTAAAATGGTATCAATAAATAAAGTTTGCCTTACTATTCAAGTGAATTTTTAAAAAGAATGTCATTATCTTTCTAAGAAATATGTGTAAACAAAACTGCCTGATGTTATCAAAGTTTATGTCTCTACAATTTTGGAAATATGCTGGAATTTAAGATAAACACAGAATAAAACTGTAACAGTTATATTATAATGTCATCATACCTGAATTCTGTGAGTATGAGACATTTATTTTCATGTGTATCTATATGGTTGTGTGTTTATAGGTTTTTACTTATATAGAATAATAATTTCTTTATTTTTGTGATCTCTTGATGAATACCCTACTAATAAACATGATGGAAGACTAAAATTTCCCTATTTCAGGAAAATATTAACTAATAATCTGTTATCACTTCAGTAATTTCTCTAGTTAACCTTTATATCAAACACTCAAGTCATTCCTTATTTCAATTCTTCAGTCTTAAACTTTTGCATATTTAACAAGTAATTTTTCTTTTGCCAGCAAATGATGTTCTTTTTCATCTCCTGATACATCAACATATGTCCATATGTCTATGTGCAATTTTTAAGTAAAATAGCTGACAATTTGGTTCATCAAGTCATTCTTACAGAACATATTCCTCTGTTATTACATCAGTTGCCATTGGTGTTGTTTTCACCAACTCCAACACATTGAAAAGACTGAAAATCTCGGAATTGGACAGACTTGTGTTTATCCTGTACTTACTAACTCTTTAACCTTGCATAAGTTACTTAACTCTGATATATAAAGTGGCATAATTTCTAGTTGGCTGACGACAAAGATTACTCTATGAATGGCATATAAAATATTTTAAAAAGAAGAGACATAAGCATTCAATGAATCATAGTTATTATTTTTCCCGTTAGTATTGTCTTTGAACCTGAAAAACAGGCTTATCTAGGATAAGACAATGAAAATGTAAAGGTATATAAAGGGAGTGCTTCAGAAATTTAGAATATATTTGTGTGAATGTGAGCATTTACCATGTTTCCTCTTCAAGCATTACAACATGATAGGAAAATAATAATAATAATATAAAGCATACTCACAGGGGAAATAAAATAGGATAGAAAAAAATGGCAGGTAGAAACACGGTAAGTGATTTAATAAAGAAGATAAAAATGAAAGCTCAGTGCTTTCACAGAACAAAGAGATACCAGAAATTGTAAAGTTTGTGATGAATTTGAAATTATGTATGTGAAGAAATTAGACTTGTGAATTACCTTTCTGATCAATACAGCTAATCCATTCCTCTCAAATCCACAGGAGACCTGATACTTAATCTCAGGAATATGTCAACTTGAGAGATGCTGGATTTTGGTACAAGTAATAAAAATGGAGAAGTTAATGTTATAAACTGAAATCTGCTCCACAACAGCAAGAAACATTAGCAGTCTTCCCAAATTCCAGTACCAGAACGTTGGCAGTAATTGTATATAGCTTAAAAACTGACATAATTTTTTTTCTAAAAAACCTGAAGTTTTCCAGAGAAGTAAATAACCTGGAAATTTAGAGATCTTATAATGAGGGGGGAAAAAATTAACCCAATCACTCTGGAGCACAGACCTCAAACATATAGCTAGTAATAAGTTATTAAATTCTTTTAAGTACTTAATCAGAAAACCTAAGCTTACTAAGCATTCAGAAAATGCCATCAAAGTGAAGACAGACACTAAACATAAACAAAAAATAAAAATATTTAAAGTTTACAGGGGTCATGTGAAAAGTACAACTAAAATTACACAAAAATAAGTCCTCAGTGAAATAATAAACAATATCGAATTTGAATCGCTCAGGAGAGACTGGGTAACACTGTTGTACACAAAACAAACAAATAAACAAACAAAAACTTCTGTGGTTAGGAAAGTAAAAATTTACTTTATTATTATTGTTATTATTATTATTTAGTATTGCTGTGGTGCTGGTAGTAATAGTAGTAGTAGTAGTAGTAGTATTGCTTGAAAACTCAGTCTGGGTAAGGATGACTATCAGGGCCACAGAGTACCCATGTTGATTGAGAGTCCAGCATCCTATAACTGCACCACCTATACACACATGATTTTTCATCAACTGGGTAGGAAACGACAGTACTGAGAAGTTCTTCATCAGTAACTAAGTGCTCAGAAGCAAAGGGAAAACACATCAGCACTCACCACAACCCACGGGACAGATTTAGTGATGTGGTGTTATGCATCTTCAAAGGAAATGAGAAAGTAGAATCTTTCCAATGACTTGGAAAGTAAAGAAAACTGAATATGGTTAAGCATTTTAAGTTTCTAATATAGAATTTTAAATATGAATATGATATGAGCAACTAAGATATATCAAAACACAAGATACAGTGCTTGTATTTTCTTGTGACAGAAGAAAACAAATTCAACTATGAGAATGGAAAGTAAAGATATGGAAATCTCCCAGATTGCCAAAAAATACTAAATAGATTGCTATAATAAAAGATAAATAGGAAATTAGAAATTTCAGAAAAAACAATACAAAGAGATGGAGTCATCAAAGAAATAACAAATAGAAATGTCATTTCTATTTTGAACAGATTCATTCTCATTAGTGAATGAGGACTGGAAAGACACTCTAAGATATTTCATTCTGAAAAGGTAGAACAGTTTTCTTGGAAAAAATCTTTTTTCAAAATAATTGGAATGAAAATGAAGTGTCATTAGTATTCTCAAATGTAGCATTGGATTATAGAAGATAATTGAGTAGTTTGTCAAATTTCTGAGAAAAAAAATTTTGAAATTATTAAACTACTATTGATCTCCTTTGAAAGTATAATAAAGACATTTATAGAATGAAGGAAAAGAAGTAGAAATTGTCCACCTATCCCTTTTTCCTAGGAAGCGACTACAATTTGAACTTTAACAGTGTAGGGAACTAATTTTTGAAAAAGAGAGATACATGATCAAGAAAGAAAAGAAAATCTGTAGGGTAAAATGGAAGTCTCACAGTGAAATTCAATGCACAGATTAGAGTAAAACCAGTCTGGTTGAGAGCAGGAGACTAGTTCCTGGAGAAGGAAAAGCCTCAGCATTAAAACAATAACAACAGAAAAGAACAGCAACAAAACCTTGAGAGGAAAACCACAGAGGAATTGATATAGGGTATTTAAAACTATAGAGGGTGATTCAGGAAAAAACAAATATTGAAAACAAATGAATGGACTGTATGTATAATATAAATATCAAATATCTATTAAAATATTATACATATCTATAATATAACAAAAATTGTTACAAACATATAGGATAGGATACGGAAAGGGTAAGCCATGTGAAGAATTTAAAACAGCTAAGTATTAAAACACCACAAAGAAAGTAAATAGATAAGGTCACAAACTTATTAATGAAATTATATCAGTATAAACAAATTATTTAGAAATGTAGAAGCAAAATAACAGAGAAATAGCTAAAAGAGTTGAACATAAATAGATCACAGTTGTGGAACTATGAAACAGGAAACTGCTATATTTTGTTATAGTTTTAAAACATTTAGATAGAGAGCTTGATATGAGTTTGATAGAAACATATTTATTAAAAAGACAAAAACTACACAGAGGTAAAAATTATTTTTTGAGAATTTTTTCCATGACTCCCCAAAACATAAGCTGCTTTCTTTTTATGTTTATATGGTGAATCACAAATAAAATGGTGATGATATTCTAAATAAAATGGTGTTTGGGGGTAATATTCTGCAAAAGATAAGGAATTTGGTAATTGCTTATGCTGAATCTTGGGTAGCTAGGCAGACTGGAGAATCAGGACTAGTAATTGAGTTTTAGTGAAAGGTGGACTATCTTTGATTTTCTGCAGTTTTAAAAAAAATACATAGAATAAATTTTTAGGAAGAGGGTATAATTGTCAATTGAAACAAACCCAATTTAGTAACGAAAATCCCTGAGTTATTATTTCCTAATCAATAGATTAATACAGGATTTGGCAAAATATGGCCACAGGCCAAATATGTCTCCTTTTTTTTGTAAATAAAGTATTATTGAAACAAAGCCATGGCCATTTGTAATTCACTGGCTATGGCTGTTTTCATACTACAAGGGACAAGTGGCTTACTTCAGAGACTTGCCCATAGAGCCTAAAGTATTATACTATCCTGTGCTTTACAGAAAAATTTAACCCATCTCTGAACTGGCTGGCACATCAATGATTACTTTTGCTCTGGTTTGTTTAGTTTGCTGCATTTTCAGAGCCATATGAAATAGGTTATCTGAAAAAGAGATTGCTGTAGTTACCCTTACCACTTCAGTCAAAGAGCATGTTTATTTTAATTTGTATATTGGTGACTAGAATGAATAATTTTTACTAAATCTATCAAAATAGCAGTTAAAAAGTGATAGTTTTTTGCAAAGGAGGTGTTAAATTTTTCTTTCTTTTTTTTTGTGTGTGTGTCTTTGTCTTGAGCTCATTTCTTCAGGAGCTGAATGAAAAAATAAAAGCTAGTCTGTTAAACTTGAACAAAGAAAATCAGCACTGTCATTTCAAAATCAATTGTATAAATTCCTCCAAAAAGTTAAAAAGATTGATAATATAAAGAGAAGAAAGAAAATATATCTTTACTGAGTATCTATATATCAGTAAAGATGAATTCTAACTAAATATAATGTGCCCCCAGTGGATTTTTCTTGAAAATATTCTAGTTCTATGTACAGGGCCAGCCAACATGCCAAATTGCAAATTCTAAGTATAACGATGACCTTTAAATTCTTTAAGTTGTGCATTTTTTGTGAATCTAAACTTTCTCATCTGTAAGTAACTGTACTGAAGTGTTCAATTCACCTTTTTATACCATCAAGGTTATAGTTACCCTGGTTTGCACAGTAAAATGTAAATGTTCAGGAAAAAAATGTATAATTGATTTTAACTGGCTGTCTGTGTACTTGTCTAGTCACTGTCAAACTTCTCAACTACAGAGAGAACTGGTGCAACTATTCCATGTTATAGAGAAGCAAAATCTAAAATATACTTATTCTCATTAAAAATGATAACCATTGCAATAATTTGCAAAATCAGTCCCGAAACTGCATCAACATTCCAAATATTTCGGAGAATTATATGCCTATTGGATTTCTTCCATTTGTGTGGAAACACAGTATAGTTGAATGGTATTTTAGGAAAGATGACATAATGACATTTCCTGGGTACAGATTCCACTAAGCCTAACTGGAGAGGTACCACTGTTAGCCATGGCCTTGCTGAAATACACTCATCCTGTACAGCACAGAACCCACTGCTTTTAGCTTAATTGTCATTTTCAATTAGCATGTTATTGTCTACCACTCTGTGTTCATCAATTCATTTTTCAAAAACACTTTAATTATACTAGACATATCTGCCTTTTATAGAAGCCAGAAAGTTTTATCTATGTCTGAAAATCTGTTGGTGTAAACTACTATTGCTGAGTGTGTCCAAGTCTTTAACATAATATGATTTTAGTATGTTAAGTAAGTTACACTGATGGCAAAGCAAACAAATAGTAATAATAAAAGGCTATCTTTTAATTTTAATTATCCACTTTATTGATAAAATCAAACAAAATGCATATAAACATAAGGATTGGTATGCAAAACTTGTGTTCTACTTTTATCCCAAAAGAACAGATTTGGGAATTGAAGAAAAAGTAAAAAAAATTAAAATGTTTTCGCTTTGAATTTCCAATTCAACAAGGTAGAAGTAATCCAACCTGAGAAATTAGAGATTGGGTGCTGTACAAAAAAACATTAATTACTCTGTAATATTCTATAAAGGTTTGCATCATGTTCAAAGAGTATTGGATAATTGCTTCATTGGACCTTAAAATAAACTCAACTCATTTGGCTCACATTCTCCAAATAAATTAACAATTATTTGAGAAACAAGCATTGAGAAGAAATCTGTTCTATTTTCATTATTTTCACCAAAGCAATTAAACCTGGCTCCTGAAAAACAGATAAATATTTTTAGAATTCAGATGTGATTAGTTTGATTTAAAAAAGTTTAAATGAAAGAGATATGTTTATTCATGGAAGAAAATGGAAAGGAACACCATTTCATTTTTTGGAAATGTTATTTTACTTTTAAAGTGCCCTAACTGCTTAAATATATGGTATATATTATAATTACAGTTATTTACAAAAGCGATATAAGTGCTGAATTTTGCAATAAAAGCAAATTATTGCTTACATAAAATTGCTAACAACATTTCTATTAATGACAAACTTTCACAGTCTGAACAATCTGATCTTAAATTTCTAATCATTTAGGAAGGGATTTATTACATACTAGAAGGGGTGTCTTTGACCTGCAATCTTCCTACTTCAATTCCACATGGCATCATCTTATGGAAATAAATTACAGTGTTTTTTCAGGAAGTTATTGTGGTATTGATATCCATATCAAAGTCTGCTTCCCTAATTTTCTTTTCCTGATACAGCTCAGACTTGTTTTTGATAAAAAGTGATGATCAAATGCTGAGACTATAATAGTGTCTTATTATCTCAGTCATCAGGAAGAAAATATCCTTTCAGAAATATAATGAGACAGCATTTCTTATATTCTGGCTAGATTCATTTTTGAAGAAAATTGCCCCACTCTATTTTTAGAACGTAAAACCTTGTGATGTAAAATTTCTTGCTAAACTCCATAGGTCTGTAAAATACCCTCTATTATAAGTCTCCAGCACCTCTAGAAATATAGTTAAGACTACTGATTTTAAATCACAAGATTGTACTTTTTTAACCAAACAATGACAAACAAATATAAACAGGAAAAATATGACTACTATATATAAGTGTAAATATTTGTAAAGATATTATAACTAAATGTGATCCATCAGCCATTTTCAAACATACAGGATAAATATGTCCTTCAACAAAATGGCTATTAACTGAATGTAGGATGTCATATATAATCTTCCTATAAATGGTTTTAAAACTGTTAATACATTAGTAGCTTTCATTGGCTTTATGCAACACACTTACATGAAGTTTAGGGCCCTGTTGAAAACGTGCTATGGAAGACAGCATGCTCTGCCTGGCCCTTTGTTTGTATATCATTTTAAATCCATTATAATAGCCATCCTGCTGCACTTGAAGTTTGGAACTGTTTATTTCTACAATCCAAGCAGAGTACGATAAGCAGGTTATAATCATAATATTATATAAAGAAAACAGAAGGGTCAGTAGTTGTTACTAGAACAGATGCCTTTCAATACAAAAAGTATCCATTTTAAAGAAAACAGACAGAATAAGTGACTTTTCTTGGCCACAGAATAGCCCTAAACAAACTTGTTTTATGTCAACATTTTCTACTATAAATTTATCTGAAGCTTAGAGGAGGTAAAAACAAATTTCAAATATTTGACCAGGTGGAATTTAATGTCAAATTGGACATACCTTATGAAATGTATAATAATTTGCTTGGTTTTTTCAACAGAGAGTCTCCCATTACTCCATTTCCTGGTTTGTGATAAACTCACATTTTCTATCTTTCAAAGTGCAGCTGCTGCTTTTCCTTATTTGTTTATATTTGTACTTAATTATTTTAAGGAATTATAGTTTATGATTGGGAATTGTAATCACATTATGGGAGAACTGGAACTTCTCAATTCATCATTACAAGTTGCAGCCATAATTCTTATTTACGTTCAACAGTGGTTTGAACTCACAAACCACTGTTGAATGTAATTTAGCAAAGGTTCACAAACCTTTTGAACTCACAAAAGGAAACATGGATAATTGTTTGCTTTTCATCTCTAAACCTGAAGATACAAGCCTAAATTAGTGCAACTCTAAAATAGCCAGATTTTACTACCATCTCCAAGACCAAACTTTCACCAAAACTCTCTGGGTATTTCCAAAACAATAATAAAAAAAACTGAGATATTTAGTAATTAATTGTTAATGGGATATTAATTTGAAAATCTATTGAGTCTAAGCAGGTTTTAGTAACTTTCAAAAAAGTACCACTTAAAATGAAATGTATATATATAAATATAGGGTAGCAATGTCACCATTTTTTCAGAGGATATGAAAATGTTTCATATTTTATCCTTTCTCTTCTTAAACATCTATTTTTGCAACAAGATGTGTTTATTCATTTATCTGTACATCAGTTTCATTTACATATAAAAACAAAGATGTATTTTAATTTTTAAAAGCAAGTTGCAGAAAACAGATATAATGCATTCCATATAGGTAAAACACATTATGAAACATCTTTTATGTTTCTATATATGCATTTATATGAATATTATCATGCATGAAACAGCTTAGTAGCAGTAATTGGCCATAAAATTCAAATTACTCCTGGAATGAAAAGTATGCTTTAAAAAAAAGTCATTAGAGGATAATTTGTTTGTCCATACTGATTAAAAATTGTAAGAATATATCCATATATATTCAATGTAAAACATTTTTAGAAAACAGATAGTAAATTAATATAATTCATCCTAATAATTTATTATTGGGAAGTAAATTTAAAAATCATAACTATATAATCAGAATTAATAGTTTTCTAAAATTTTAATGCATTCATGTTATAAGTAAACATATAGAACTCTTAGAATAATCAGCTTTACAACTTTGCTTAACCATCTTCCAACCCAATTTGATTTTATGGGGTTCATTCACTGAAGCCAATTTTATTTCAAGCTATACCCAAGAATTTTTAAATTAAATTCCAAGAAATTATTGTGCTAAAATTAGATAAATTACATGTTACATTAATCCTGAAGTCTCGCTGCATGTCAAATGAGATCACACAGTCCTTTTGGGATAACTGAATTTGCTATAAAATACTGATTTTGAAAGTTCACATCAGTTCAGAGTCAATTATCCATTCTTTCCCATGATGAGAACTCTTCTTGAATAATATATAGTTCATTGTTAATTGTGAGAAATTGCTTTCTGAAATATTTTTAATACTCATTGGCTTATTATTAAAGAATTTAAATAAGGTTTAAAATCATAAATATAATATATTTGTCATTTGATCATATTATATATTCTAGTTTACTAAATATGACAAGTATAATATTTTGTCAAAACAAAGATTATTTTATTCTAAGTTTAGATATTTGTAGGAACAGAAAGAAGAAATACATATTCTGTGAATACACATTTGTCTTTTTGCTCTATAGTCTAGTCATTTATGTATGTATTTTTTTAACTACTGTAAGCTTTAAATCAAGTCTTCTAGGTGTAGTTAGTATAATAACTAAATTAAAAAAAAAATCCTGATACAGTTATGGCTGAACACCTGATAAAGAAATTATGTGTTTATGCACAAGGAAGAGAATATACTAAAGAATATTTTTAGTTGAACAATTCAACCTTCAAAAGAATATATGTGCTGTCAATAATGAAAAGACTACAAGAACAGTGAAATTCCAGGGGAAAAAGAAACAAAAAACATCTAAATTAGATGACTTTGATAATCTTCTGCTGAGTCATCCTTCTCACGTTGTTACATTGGAAGCAAATGAATGGAGAGAGGTTTGTTGATTAACTACAGGTGCAAAAAAGGGTGGTGGAAAATATAAAGTTGTAAATTTATTTAAAATACAGAACTTCCAAACAATGAAAACTGTTACACAATGGTTTGAGATTCTCTGTTGTTAGTACCTGAACCTCTTGGCGTACTGGAAGTACACAGTCTGAAGCTCTGTGAAAAGGTAAATTTGAGGAGAGACTTCTTGTGCCAGGCAGACATTTGTCATAGTTGACCTCAAACAACCATCCAACATGAAAGAAACTGTGTCTGGGTGCAGTTGGGGGATCTCTACCATCAAGAAGAGTTATATGGACGATTGACTTATAACAATGGAACCAAGAACATACAATGGAGAAAGGACTGTCTCTTCAATTAATGGTGTTGGGAAAACTGGACAGCCGCATGCAAAATAATAAAATTAGACCACTGTCTTACACCAATCACAAAAATCAACTCAAAATGGATTAAAGACTTGAATGTAGGACTCAAAACCATAATATTTGTAGAAGAAAAGATAGGCAGTGAGCTCCCTGACGTTTGAAAACTGAACTTGAATCTTCAATAGGAGAACAGGAGGTGGCCTAAGAAAGAGTTTGTGGTGATATCAATTTGAGTATTGAGGGACAATGAAAAGATCAGCTTGGCTGAAATAGAAGATTTTTGTAAGAGAAAGTGGATGATAAATTAAAATTAATTTCTGTGCAATTCTATTGTTGAGAATATTAAATGCTCAAGTTAAGGAGTGTTCTGGAGCCATTGAAGATTTCAGAACAGAGTTTCAGCATTCTCTACCTGAGGCAGATCCATCTGGTAAACCAAATCATATTCAGAAGATCCCTTGGAAAGCTGTCAATGTGCCTTTTAATTCTGGATTAGGCTTAACCAATCTTGTCAAGACCTCACCGACCCTTGGTTGGAGCCATGTAGAAATACATTGTACATGTAGTACTCCATTTAAGGAATTACCACATATCACATGTACTGAGGAGCCACCTTAATTGTTTTTCCACTTGCACCCTCCTTCAACAGCACCTAGTATATCACCTTTTGCAATCCAGGAAAAACAATACCCATATATCTTTTCAAGCACTGCATCCTTGCCAAGACTGACTGTAGGTGATGCTCTCTTCCTTAGCTAAGGACACGAAGACACTGAGACTGAATGAAAGAAAGAAAGAAAAATTTCTGGGCACCTGTATTTGAATGGGGCTAAACAAAACCAGCTCACACTGCAATCTCTCCACCACAGGATATCACACAACATGACCCTTATTCTAATTACTGAACACTCAGCACTGGCTCTTATGGTTAAATGTGCATAAAAACCACCCAGAGAGTTTCTTTAAACATTTATATTCTCATCCCACACTCAAGAGTTCTGATTCAGGAGGTTTGGACTGAGGCCCCAGATTACTGCAATCCAGTTTGCCTATAAAATGAATTTTGGAGGGAAAAAACAATATTTAGTGTATCCTAAATAAAGTACTAATTACTTTAAATTTTGTGTAATTTGCTCTGAAAACCACTATGTCTTCCAAATGTCTGAGTCTGGGATTTGTTCAGTAATTCAGCAATTAAATGATCAGATTGAGAAAAGGTTACTGCACATATACATAAGGCGAGGTTAAGGAAAAACAGAAAATAAATCCTTTGAGATAATTCAAGTTACATTTTGTAAAATACAGCTTGCTTTATAAGTAAACTATTAAATTCACATCATACTACCTTCCTGGTATTTCCATGGTAAATTCTAGCTTTAAAATTTGACTTCAAGAAACTGACAAAGAAGCCAAGAGCCCAAAGCCAAATGCAGCTTCATGAATACTGAAATAGTAGATGTAAGTACATTTAATCAGAAAATCATTCAAAAACATTACTATAACAGTCATTCTTACCTTTGCTCAGAGATTTGGAATATCAACTGCTGCAGGGCCCAATTACACCGTGTGCATGGTATCAGGGAAATATTTTTTTTTAATTCTCTTTCCTCCACTATTATTTATTAGGCATCATCTCCTGGACAAATGTGCATCTCCATTTCAATTATACAAGGGTAACAAAAGTATCTCAATCATTCAAGAAAAGAGTAAAACTTAACTTCACAGTAATGTGTGTTCAAGGTTATTGTTTCCAAAAATATTTTATTAACTGCATCTCTCCATTTTTAGCTCTTGTTTTTGCATATTGTTTAATGAACTAGAAGAGAAAACTAATCACACAGAGGAGTTTGGGTATGTTTTTTTTTTAATGATTCACTTATAAATGTCTACTTTAATATTTCAAGCAGATTTTTCACAAGCCTTAAGAGGCTCAGGCAAGCCAAAACCGCACCATTGCAGTAGGTAGGAGAGTTCAGAAAAGTAGAGAGGCAAAAAGAAAGCCTAGAGATGGGAAAAAATTACTAAAAGAAAGTATTATATATCTATCTTTTCTGTACATCTCTATCTATACCTATATATATCTAGCTAGAATTGCACGTATCTATCAATATATTTTTCTGTGTGGATAGATATAGACGTAGATATAGATATGTATCATTTATATACATACGAGTTTTATATGATGAAAAAACAGTTATAGTTTTGGATTTGACAATAAACCTGATTTTAGTCTCCAGCACCTCCGGAGGCCAAGGTAACACTACATGGTCCAAAGCCCCCACCTTAATCACATGATTAGCATAGAGCGTTCAGTTTGCTCCCAAACTCTATGGTTAACAAAGACAATCATCAGACTGGACAGTCTACTGCTGTAGAGGTCACCTCCTAGGAGGTGAGGGGAAAAGCTAGACCTCTCCTTGGCAAGATTAACACTTTACTGCACAGAATCTTAAACTTAGGGAATCACACTTTCTACGTGTAGCTTGGAGAGCAATATAAAAAAATGCACTTACAAGATTTTATTTAAACCAAGAGCATCATTATTTTTCCCTAGCAGTGCTAAGTAAGAAAATCTGTAGAGAATATCACCACTGTCTCATTAATCCTACTTCTTCCTCATCAGCTTATACATAAAGTAGATAACTATAAAGAAAATAAATGGACTAGTACACATTAAATTTTTATGTCTCAGCGTATAGAGAAAACGACATAAAGAAGAGCCAAATAAGAAAAATACAACTTTAATTTTAAAATTCTGCTGCAAGAATTAGGAGATTGGAAGTCTTATCCTGGCTTTGTGACTAATTTGTTATATGATTTGGGCAAATAGCTTAACCTTTCTAGAACTCAATTTGTTCCTCTGTAATTAGTGGGTAGATTGAACTAGATTGATTTTAAATCCCTTCATTACCTTCAAAATTCCACATATTTATACTTCTCACAAAAGAGTAAGAGGCCTATATAAGACTTAACCCAAAACAAAGATAAAATAAAGTCATTAAAAGCAGCACTCTTCATGTATAAAAGGACTCAGAGAAATATCAGTAATTTGAGTCATTTTAATATTCTCATCACGATTGTTGAACTAATTTTTACTAAAAACTCTCCCTGATACATCCTAGAGAAATAAATTAAAACATGAGCATTTGAGACAAATTCTAATCAAATTCAATCAGATAAAGAAACACATTTAAACATTCAGAATCAAAATATAGCCCTTTGCTCAATATGCTTGAAGGTTGTTGATTTTGCCTTAACTTTTAGCTTATTTATATGATTTTCAACTTCTTTTATAGCTAAGGTCAACAAGCTAAAATAGTGTAGTAGAAACACACTCATTCTTTTATTATTCAAATTAACTTTCCCCAGTTTAAATATGCTGCTAAAATGTCAATCATAAGATAAATTATATCAAAAGGTAAATGAATAATGTGTACTAATTCTCCATTCTTTATATGTTTCATGTTCTGTCTACAATAACGTTTTTTCCTGAAATGGCATATTTACACTGGCAAGAATTTCTCAAGTAAAATATTTATTTCTGCTAAGGAGATGTTTTATTTGAGTATTTCCTAATAGCCCCAATGTTAGTTTCAGTAGCAAACATTTGTTCTTCCAGAAAATGTTTCCAAAATGGGCTATTACTTTCAAGGGTTTTGGCAACTGTGTAGGATGGGCAGTAGGCTCAGCCAACTGTTTTTTCCATCTGCTACTCCTGCTTCCCTGCAATTTTTTCCCAATTAGCCAGGAACACTTTAGAGACCTCAGTGGCTTCCTGGAAGAAAGGCATATTTAAACATTTGTTCCACTAAGGTAAATCAGACATTTACAACAATCCACACTTAGTATAACCTTACAAAGAAATATTCCCCATTACTTGAATGATTTTGAAGTTAGTGAACTTTCTGTAACGTTTCCTTTTCAAGTGAATATATAGCCTTAAAAATAATCTTTTAGAACAATAATTAAAGAGAAAATTAGTTCTACATATATCTAATACCAAATTAGAAATATAGAATTTCAAAGCTAAAAACCTCGTGACTTAATTTCCTAGTAAGAATCTAAAGTAGTTAGTATTTACTAACAAAATTAATTTATATATTCACAAATATAAATATTTACCCAGATTTTCAAAATTAAAAAATAGGAAATAAAAGCAGCAAGTTATTTCTAAGATTGCTTTATTTCTCAGCCATTTCTGAAATAAGAAAAAATAAAATTACAAATTAAGTATTCCTGAAAAATATTATTTTATGTTTTTTTACATAATTTTATTTGGATGTCTGATTTGACTAGGTTTATGTACAAATTAACAGAAAATTATTTTAACAAATTTATTCAATGAATTAATGAGGACTTAATAATTATATAAATAAGGGTTAGGAAAAGGATACTTAAAAGTATATTAATTTGTGTGTTCATCATAGAAAGAGGATGGCAAGTGCTGAGTGGAATTGGATTTGGTGCCCACTTATTTTCCTGGTCCATTAAAACATACCTCTTAAAGCAGTTTTGGCTATTCAACTTTTCTCAAGCATGTCAACAATTCTAATCTCCTTCTGAACCTCTATCACATTGCCCCCTCCTTCAATGGCTTCATATTTGTGTAGTACAAATCCACTTTGGCCTTCTTTATTATCTACTCTCTCCTCTGTGACTTACTGAATTCAAAGCTCACTGTACAGGTTCCAAAGCATAACTTGGTATGATCTCTTGATTCTCAAGTGCCTGAAGTTACCTGAAGTGTCTTTATCAATAAAGAGACTTTTTTTTTCTTTTTTTCCCCTCTATCTATCTATCTATCTATCTGGTATATAATCACTATATGGAATGATTGCTAGTATAAATGTTTTAGAGGTATTTATTTTAGATGGCTTATATATTGACATGGAGTTGCCATTTCCTTGTTCAAGAGTATGAAATATTCTCTCATTAGGATTTTAAGGACTCAATTAACACCATAGCTCTTCCTCATTTGGATTCTTAGTCAACTGAGAAATAAAAGAATGGAATCAGTGGATGGAACATAAAACATGGACTAGAACATAGTTATCATAGACTAACTCCTATCCCCCTTCAATTAAGATCTGGAATAGAAAATCCAGGAAAATTTTGTTTCTGTAGAGTAGATGCCCTTACCTCTTTTTGGTTCAGTGGAGAAGAAGGGACGAGTCCTCACAGTCATGATTTTTAAAAGATTAGCTCCTTCCAACTGATAAAGGAAACAGATTATATCCATTTACTAATCAGAGAATTTGAAGGGGAGTAAAAAGTTTAGAAAACATGCCAGGAATTTAAAGCAAATCCCTCTTTGTTTGTAAATGAGCACTGGGAAAAACATATTCCTGGTCTTCTTTTATCTCCCTGAACTGAGCCTTTAAATCTACGGTCAATTATGAGTATGGCTGTCTGCCTCACAGTTGAAGAATGGCCATTCATGAAGGCAGTCCTGATCCCACATTCATGAATAACTCCTTTGAGATTTGACCTGGGACTGCTAGTAAAGAATTGCTAGTGAAGATTTTCCTCAAAAGCTCTGAAATGGGTTAGAAGAATGCATAAATAAATTTGATAAGTGAAATTGATTCAAGAACATCTTCTTTACTCCTTAATTGTCTTAGTATCTATTTGTGTGAATAAAGTTTCCAAAGCTTGCATCCCAACACCCTGAACATTAACAAATCCTAGACATGGTAAGAATTCATGTTTACTTCGGTTTGGTCCTTAATACTAATGTCCCAGAACTTCTTTTGTAAATGGCCACAAGTTTCATTTCTGCTATTTTAATGGCTATTTGCTTAGGACTCAAATTTCATCAACCTTATTCTCTCTATGAATGTACACAAGGTTTTATATCCCTCTTCTCCTTCTTCTTCTTCCTCCTCCTCTTCTTCTTCTCCTTCATCTTCTTCTTCTTCTTCTTCCTCCTCTTCTTCTCCCTTTTCTTCCTCCTCTCCCTCCCCCCACCTCCCCCTCCTCCCCTCTTCCCCCTCCTCCTCCTCCTCCTCCTTCCCCTTCTCCTCCTCCTTCCCCTCCTCCTCCCCCTCCTCCTCCCCCTCCTCCTCCCCCTCCCCATACCCCCTCCTCCTCCTCCCCCTCCTCCCCCTCCTCCCCCTCCTCCTCTTCCTTCCCCTCCTCCCCTCTTCCCCCTCCCCATCCCCCCCCTCCTCCTCCTCCTCCTCCTCCTCTTCTTCTTCCTTCTGTTCTATATGTCTGTTTCTCAAAATCTTGGGCATCAAGTTTTTCTCTCTTTGTCTTTGTTTATGGATTAATACATTTGTCTATCAAGTCCTCTAAACAAATGTGCCATTTAGATGGTTGTAAGAAATATAACTTCTTATATTCTGGGTCATTAAGGAGTAACCACTGCTTAGAAATTCCAACTAATTTCCCACTTTGAATAGTCTAATTTCATTGAGTTTTTCTTTCTTCACTCCATTGTCTATAATCTTGGATTATACCTACTGTGGCCCTCCCATTTCTCCTATGGCTTGAGTCATTCTGCTTGTGTCTTCCTCTAGTTTCCTAATTTCCCAAACTTCAGAAACACATTTCCTCAATACCTGCATCTCTGTCCACAGTAACATAGTTACCTTTGAGATCACTCAGTGAAGTCTTGAGTATTTATGGCTGATTGTATTCCCATCCCTTTCATATCTATGCACATCTTATGTAACCATTTGCTACAGTTTTCCCAGTTTTTAAGAATAGCTTGACTAGTGACTTTTACTTTGGAATCCATCTAATTTTGAGAGGAACCTTCTCTATGGTTTCCTGGATCCCAGTTCCCTCTGCAACTGAGTTGTTGAATTCTGCTTCCTTAGATGTCTCCATTTCTTTCCCTAGTGTTTCCATTGGCTACTGGTTCTCTTCTAGAGCTATTAACTCATAAAACCTCTTTTAAAAAAAGCTTTAACAGCAGTCAATTTGAACATATTTTAATTTTCTCTCACTCCATTTCTATAATTATCTAGTTTGGCTCATGCAAGCTTCAGATTCTTTGAGGTAATCCTGCTTCTCCTGCATCACCAGGTACTTCTCCAAATCATCATTCATCTTCTGTCACTTGTAGAGCTAAGACTATTATTTAAACTACCATCTTATGCTCAGCAAAATAATAGTGTCTGGTGCCTAAAATGTCTGCATTCCTTCTGGAAGATTGAGACATTCCAGGCACAAGTTTTTCTTAAAACTCTATATTGCCATATTTTTATCACAGTATGCATTATATATATCTATAAAGCTATATGCATATATATATAATATAGTATATCATATTTTTTTCATTATTTATCTCTAAGTGTTAGTCATAGTTCCATGGTAGGGATGTCCATTTTTAATATACTTTTAAAATTTATAATATCCATTACATATCTGTGAAAGTAATTGTTCTCTGCTTTCCCAAGAATTGTAAATATATTTAGCACATGCTGGGGAAGTATGCTCTCAGAGGAAATGGGAAAAAGATAAGCCACATTGATTTCTTTATAATATCTACTTGGGCCTCCTATGCCCTCTATGCTTTAGACCCAAGGCCAAATATCCTCTAATGGTTTAGAGATTAGTTTGACAAATGGAGCATAAAGTGCAAAACTAATAAATCCACCAAGTTATCTTTAGATGTACTCAGAGGCTATTTTACAAGAGACTTTAACAAAATCAAAGAAAATCCTCAAGGCCAAAGAACCCCCGTACTCTGGCTTCACTAAAAACTTATCCATGTGTTCTTCCCTGCTACACCTACCAGAATTTGTGAGTTTAAAAAGCTGATTAAGAGCACTGCTCTTTCCTGCCTTGGTTTTGAAGCAATTGGGAAATAAAACCCCCAAAGCAGATTTGCAGCACATTTTATTACAAATAAATTTAGATTGGAGAACACCTTTTTTGTGTGTGTGCTGTTTTCTTCTAACTGCATATACCCTAGGTTTTTTTCTTGGACTAGGACACCTGAGGGAGAATTAGAGCTGCAGAGCAGATATACTGACCCAGCTCAAACAGGTGGTAGAAGGTAGAGAAGAGGAACTCAATCTCCCATGCCCAAGACTTTTGATAGATTAGTCTCACTCAGTTGAGCTTGTGAAATAAAACCCCAACAAGGAAATGCACTCTGTGTTTGCAGAGAAGAGTAAGTAGCAGAGTGGTGCAAGTACTGAAGAATGTGCAGGAGAAATCCATCCATATGGATTCATATGGATTATGGCTCTGCCTGTCTCTTTCAGATCCTGCCTGGAGCCCGGCAGAGAAATAAGAAAAAACTAGTCCCATTGTGAGACTTTATTCTCTGAAGTATCAACCAGCAGATTCTCCATTATGTGGGGAAAAGCTCTGTATTCCTTCCAACAGCAGCCTAGTGGTATGAATGGGTAAAATAGAGTATGCCTGCTCTGTGAGATGCTGTCAAGGAATGGGAATGAATCAAGTAAGCTTGTGTTTCAGGAATTCTAAAAACAAAATAAACTAACAAACCAAATCAAACAAAAACAAACATGTAGATACAGAGAACAGAGTAGTGGTTACCTGAGTGGAAGGGGTAGGAAGAGGTCGAAATAAGTAGAGAGGATCAACTATATGGAGATGGATGGAAACTAAATTTTTGGTGGTGAGCATGTTGTAATGTATACAGAAGTAGAAATATAACGTATGCATGAAACATATAAAGTTATAAGCCATTACCTCAAAAAATAAAATTAAGAAAATTCTGCTAGTAGGAGCTAAAACAAAAAATAGTTTTCATTGTTTCATCTTCCTTGAGATTCTATCCCTGGACAGGTTTACTACAACATTATCTTTGAAAGCTGTGGATTAATGGGAAAAAAGAAACAAATAGGTGTAGTTTTAGGTTATGTAAACCAGGAAATTTTTAGATACTTATTTTCTACTCCTTAAAAAACTAAGTTCTCCAATTTCAAAAATGGAAAAACATTTCCTGCTATTAATTACAACACAGTAAAATAATTATATGCGATGAAAATAGATTTTATTTGAGAAGATTTTGTTCACTAAAAAAGTAAGATCCATATACGAAAAACTTTTTCAGCATTTTTTTTTTAAACTCATGTAACCCAGTGTCTAAAGTAGTTCCTGAATCATAGTAGAAAATCTTTGTTACATAAAAAGAACTGGAGATACACTTAATGGGGTATTGTAATTTTCAATTATCACATTGACCTAATTAAACTTTTCATCTTTGTATCTTCTACTGTGGGAACTTAAATATGTGATATTGAGAAGGTGGATACTCTAGGAAATGTGTGTGATCACTTGTGACTCTATCCTATGTGAGTATATATGTATAAACACAAGTATACATATAAAATATATATACATAATTTTTGGGTAAATTAAATAGGATGAATATATCACTGATTTTTTTTTATATTTTTTTTTTGCTAAATGTTTTAGTCAGGGTTCTCCAGAGAAAAAGAATCAATAGGATAGATAGATAGATAAGAGGAGATTTATTCTGAAATTTGGTTCACGTGATATACTGTCTACAGGCTAGAGAACCAGGAAAGCCAGTGGTGTAATTCAGTCTGAGTCTGAGGGCCCAAGAACAAGAATCTCTGATTGCCTGCCAAGGGCAGGAGAATATGGATGTCCCAACTAAAGGGGAGAGAGAGAGAGAGAGAGAGAGAGAGAATCTGCCTTCCATCTATAATTTTGTTCTATTGGGGGCCTCAGTGGATTGAATGATCCCCACCCACATTGGTGAGAGCTGATCTCTTCACTCAGTCTATTGATTCAAATGCTAATCTCTTCCAGAAACACCCTCAGAGACACACCCAGCAATAATGTTTCGCCAGCTATCTGGGAATCCCTTAGCCTAGTCAATTTAACATGCAAAATTAACCATCACAGCAGGAGATTTTTTTCAGCCAAGAGAAACTTTAAAAGAACCAGCAGAGAGCAAATAGGGTTTTCATAAGCAATTTTCACTGAATACAAGGGAAAAACCCACCCGTTTCTCTAAATGGTGCCAGACCTCCTTCTCCTATATTCTTAACTTACATAACTCTTTTTCTACTTCCTCCTGGAAACCCCACAATCCTCTTCACATGAAGATTCTCTTGGACAATTTTCCTCTATTCCTAGGACTTTTCCCTTCAGTTTATACTTCATGTGAAGTATCATTTTCATCTTTTTGTAAAAAGTTGGAAATAACTTTTCATGCCAGTTAAGGTAGGTGTTACTCGTAACTTATAAAATTCTTGCTATCATTTGTTAATAAAGTGGATATTAAAATGTGACTTAAGTTTACATTTTAAATCTTGAATATTCTCCATCTTCTAAGAATCATTTTTTGCTTCATTTATATGCTAACTTTATTCAAGGACCAAAGGTACAAAGTATAACTGAATAATTAATGAACTGTCTTTGACATCTGCTAGAAGTAATACTTAAATTATTATTATTTTTTTTTGCCTTACGCGGGCCTCTCACTGTTGGGGCCTCTCCCGTTGCGGAGCACAGGCTCCGGACGCGCAGGCTCAGCGGCCATGGCTCACGGGCCCAGCCGCTCCGCGGCATGTGGGATCTTCCCGGACCGGGGAACGACGAACCCGTGTCCCCTGCATCGGCAGGCGGACTCTCAACCACTGCGCCACCAGGGAAGCCCAATACTTAAATTCTTAACCTCTGGGATTACTGATATGCAAATTGTCATCTTCACTCTATTTTCTTCTTGATATAAAACGTTGAGGTAGTTTGGACCTTGTCTGGAGTCTCTTTGGAATAATAAACATACTTCAGCTGACTTTGGCCATTATTCTACTGCAGGTTGGAAAATAAAATTGTGAAGAAGAAAAAGAATTACTGCTTATTTTGCCTTTACCCACATATGTGTACTAAGAGGATCCAAAAGAAAATAAATAGCACATGCATACTTAGCCTTTTCAATTTGTTTTCCGAGCATTTTGTTTTTCATAATATCTGGTTTTTTTTACTATGTGATGGATAATGTAATTCCTATAATGGCTCTTTAAGAGAAAGTAGACATTTAATTATGCATTCTTCATGGGATAACTTCTTATGTACTTGAGCCTATATATGACATTATTTTTGTAAGTTTAGGTATAATTTTCATAGAACATTATATTACTTTCAGGTGTACAGTATAATGATTTGATATTTGTAAAATGATCACCACAATAATTCTAGTTAACATTCATTACCATACATAGTTACATTTTTTCTTGTGATAAGAATTATTAATAACTACTGTCTTAGCAACTTTCAAATATGCAATACAGTATTATTAACCATAGTCACCATACTTCACATTACGTCCTCATGACTTATTTATTTTATAACTGGGAGTTTATATATTTTGACCCCTTTCACCAATTTTAACCACCTCCCACCTCCCATGCTTGATTAAGTCTAGGAAGGCATGGAGCTCTGAAGGCCTGCTTTATAATATGCTTTCAGTGGTATTATGTCTGTGTGATATGAAGAGTTGTGTGTTCCTCCTGAAATTCTAGGCTGGGATAGAGAAGGTGAGGTCATAACAAGGGAACACAGATCGCTGGGATGACATAGAGCTCTGTGTAATCACAGAGAGATCCTTTCTATTCTCCAGTAGCAATGGTATAACAGGGAAAGCGTGGAGTCATATTAGAACATGAAGCTCTGTGTGTAACTTTCTGAATCTTACACCTGACAAGTAATATTTATTTTCTACCTCTGAAAGTAGTAAATGTGTGCTGCATGCTCTCATTTTTTGGTTCCCGTGTCTTATTTTCTCACATATATATGTATATATAATACATGTTAATTTTAGATAATTCCTAAGATTTATCTTCTAGTTTTCTAATTCTTTCCTCAATTGTATGTAATCTGCAATTTTAAGTCATCCTTGATAAAATTTCCCCAGTTAGAAAGATATGCTCAGGAGTTAGTGTTAAAGTGAGAAAACAAAGAAAATAGGCAGTTGGCCCAGTGTAAGAACCATTTTCCATTTAAAAGATTCCAAGAGAGCTACATTGTATCTTATGGATGACACATGTTATATTTCACCCTTCCAGAGCTTAGTCAAAACCCAGTTACCAATCAGTATCGGGAAAAAATGAAAGTAAAGTAGTTCTCATGGACCCAAAAATGAGATGTAAGAAAAAGCCCTAAGAAAGTTTTAAAATGGGAATCCTGGGCAAAATTTGTCTTAAAATGTCATTCTGAGAAGAAAACTCCTGAACTTATCTGTCCTTGGGACCAGAACAATGACTGACTTTATCAGTCCTTTCACTGTCAATTTTTATCCTATAGTCAAAAAATATTTCTGTTATTAGACAAGCAGACAATATAGTAGATGTAGAGGTTTGATACTAGAAAACAATTTCACCAAATACAATACAAATCAGGTTAAACAAAAATCACAAAATGGATTGTATTCTTAGGAAAACAAAGTAAACACAATGCTTAAGGGATTCAACTAATTACCATAGCTCCATTCTGTGTATTGAACATTAGGACTCCTCCATGAGTAGAAACACAAGGTGTCTCAGATGTGCACAACTGCTATCAATTGGGGTCCTAGTTAAAGGTGGTAAGGTTCTCAGCTGATTCTTGATTTGATGAAACTTCATTTCTGCCAGTGTCCTTCAAAAATGACAAACCTAAAGAAAAACCCCTCAGCCAACTTCTCAGAAGTGTGAGATAGAAAAATAATTTCTAACATTATTTTTCTAATGTTATTAGAAAAATAACATTATTAGAATCATATTCTAACACTGAGATCTGGGGGTTTCTTTCTATATAACATTATTGCAACAATAGCTGATTGATAACAACTAATAAAAATAGAAATATATTTTGTTGCATCAGTGAAGCCCAGAAACTCTTGAGTAAACATAGTTTATAACTGAAACTAGGAAGAAGACACTTTTGAAGTACAGATGTAAAATGTATATACTATTTACTGTATGTACAGAATATATATTATCTGTATCCACATGATATTTTTCTTATACCCAGTCTTCCAAACTGAGTTCTACAGAACACATTCCATTCAGTGTTCATAATTTAAACAGAAATTCTGTTTCTAAATCATTTTTGGAAATGCCATATAAAGGGAAAAAAAGGCATTATAAGTCCAGGGGCTTCTTGTATTCCTTTATTAGTGTGATGTTGCTCATATTTTCTTAGTCTTATTAACTTTTTTCTAGGCTATTATTCTGCCTATTCATTTAACATTGATAAGTATCTGGTGAACAAAATGATCAAACTACCATAGTGATCTGGATCTTTTTAGGACTTTCCATTTATTTTAGTTTTGGTACTTCACTGTTATGGATTGAATTCTGTCCCTTCAAATTCGTATGTTGAAGCCTTAACCCTCAGTGTGACTCTGGAAAAGGGATTTTAAGGAGTCAGTGAAGGTTAAATGAGGTCATGAGGGTGGGGCCATAACCTGATGAGACTGAAGTCTGTCAGAGTTTGACCACCCCTTCTTCCCAGGAAATTAAAACAACATCTACTCAGTGACAAAAAAAATATGCTAACTTATAGTTAAATAATCTATTTCTTTTATGCTCCTCTCCATGTTCAACTCAGGTTCAGCTTAATTTATAGCAAGTCCCTTCTTATTGTCAATATACCCCAAATCCACCGATATCTATTCTTCTTGATATCAAGCTACTCCAAATCACCCTTATTTCTCATCAAGACTACTGCAATAGCTTCCTTAATGATTTCCCTCATTCTACTCATAACCTATTACAAATCTGACCTCCATAGAGTAATCAGTGTAGTACTTGGAAAATATAAACCACACCAAGTCACAATGCAGTTAAAACCCCTGCAATGACTTCCCATTGGTAAAGGCTTCCCCAACCTCATTTTCTACTTCTATTTGCCCTTGTTCTCCACACTCAGTCACTAGGGTCTTGATTTGATGAATATCCAATTCATCAAATAACTTACCAGGTCTCTTCTGAAAATGGAGTTTTTATACTAGCTCTGTTCTTTTCCTGCATTGTTCTTTTTCCTGATCTTCATGTCCCAGCTCGAATGTCACCTTCTCAGAGAGGACTTAATATCCCTCCTATCTAAAGATTTACCTCATCCTCAATGACTATGTAACTTTCTATCAGCTTTCTGTGTATGTTCTTTTTTTTTTTTGCGGTACACGGACCTCTCACTGTTGTGGCCTTTCCCATTGTGGGGCACAGGCTCCGGATGTGCAGGCTCAGCGGTCATGGCTCACGGGCCCAGCCACTCTGCGGCATGTGGGATCTTCCCAGACCAGGGCACGAACCTGTGTCCCTTGCATCGGCAGGTGGACTCTTAACCACTGCGCCACCAGGGAAGCCCTGTGTATGTTCTTTTTAACACTTAACATCATCTGAAATTATCTTCTTTCTTTGCTTAGAGTCAGTAGGTTTTTCAATAAACATTTATTGATAAATGGATGAAAGAATATCCTGAAAATAATGACAAACTTGCAGGACTGGAAGAATATGTGGGTTATGGACATAAAACAAATAACACACAAAGAGACACACACAAACAGGTACACACACATATATGGTATTTTTGAGGCTAAGAGAGAAAACCTGCCAAAATTAGGATTATTTTGGTTCCAAATTAACAAGCAAAAACAAAAGAGAAATCTATTGAAAGAATATTGGGATACTGAATAAATCGTGGTACAATCTTAAAAAAACAACAGAAGAAGTTGGGCTTCAGGGTCAATTGTAAGTAAAGACTTGAATACAGCTAGTGCCCACTTTCCCTTCTGCTCTTTCCTTCTTTTGCTTCTCATTTGTTTCAGCATGTTAGTTTTGTTTTCTTTCTGAGAACAGAGGGAGTCAAAACTATTGTCATGTTAGAAGTTTCATATCTCAGAGCTTTTCCTCAATTCCAGTTTGAGAATACTAAGGGACTGTTCTAAGTGACTGTGTTAGTGCCAGTGACTTATTCATATACCAACACTGTAGCCAGAAAAGAGGGGTCATGTAAGAAAGTGGGATCCACATTAATGCTGTGTAGACATACAGATTATATGGAAGGGTGGGAGGAGACCACCATTTCTAGAAGGGATTGACAGTAGGAATACCTTACCATTAAAATTATCTCCAATAAATTTACAAAAATAGTTATTTGCCAAGATGATCTCTAACAGAAGTCTAAGTTATGTGGTTTTTCTAAGCTACCATGCTGTACTTCATCCCCACTCCCTTTATTTGGCACAAACCAGGAGTCTTGAGTTAGCCAAATATTTGATCTTTAAACTATTCTCTGATACTTACTCTAATATTCAGAAAAAAATGTATTGTCTTAGTCCATTCAGGCTTTGATAACAGAATTAGCATAGACTGGTTGGCTTATAAGCAACAGGAGTGTATCTCTTACAGTTCTGGAAGCTGAGAAGTCTAATATCAAGTCACTGGTAGATTTGGTGTCTGGTGATGCCCTCCTCCAGGTTCATAGGTAGTTGGCCGTCTTCTCACTGTGTCCTCACACATCAGAAGTGGTGAGGAAGGTCTCTGGGGTCTCTTATAAGGATGCTAATCTGTTCTCGAGGGCTCCACCTCATGACCTAATCACCCCCAAAGCCCCCACCTCCTAATATCATCACATTGGACATACGGATTTCAACATATGAATTTTGGGGGGATGTGAACATTCAGTCTTCGGCATGTATGTTTCTTATTTGGGTATTACTTTTATAAAGGATTATAAGACACCACATTAAAATACCAATGTATTGTTACAACATGATATCTATTTTAGAAGTAATAACAAAAGTTTCAGAATAACCTATCGATAAAGTTTGATTGCTTTAAACAAGTATATATTATCTTTTAAAATGAAAGAATATGACAATCATCACTCTTTGTCCTACATAAAATTATTTAGTTATGTGATGAAAGCTACTAGCATTAGGCTTAATTCTATAATGTGATTCTGGGAAGAGCCTAAGGTGCCTTAACATATTTTATAACTAATTTATCTTCCTTTTAAACCTGCTTTTTACTTTGTGATTTGAGAACAGTACATCTCCTATATTCCATTGTTTTAATGTAAAAATGGATCGTAAAATGATTGTGTGATGGAAAATAGCGTATACTGTTACTTTCCTGCCTAACTGGAACTTTGCTTTAATATAGTTTTATCTCTTGATTAATGTTCTGTCAAGGTGGAAGTCACAGTGTTTGTGATTTCTGTGCTTGATAACATAAATCATGTTCATAGGAAATGTAAACTTTCAAAACAATGTCTATTTGTTATGCTCAGCTAGGTAAGGGACACTAAAGTATTTAACTATGACTTAAAACTTATCTCTAGTTAGTACAAACCTAACTTGAACTAAAGCTGTGATGATAATAATAGTTGATGGAAGAATATAAATAGTATGATTTACCTGCCCAGTGATTTAGATGCCTTTCTTTCAAGAACAGTATTTATTTAAAAATATAAACATTGTCTAAAATCCTCCGTGTTTCCAGTACTTTTTTCAGAGCTTTTTAAATAAGCTAACCTAAGACACTCTGTATTAACTTGGATTTTAAGATTATATTTCTTTTGATTTTTTTCTACACATAAAAGATAATTATACCTTTTAATAGGGTTGTGTTATATACTATTTTTAAGGAAGAAATAGGAAAATGGAGGGGCAGAACAGGAATAAAGACACAGATGTAAAGAATGGACTTGAGGACACAGGGAGGGAGAAGGGTAAGCTGGGACAAAGTGAGAGAGTGGCATGGACATATATACAGTACCAAATGTAAAATAGATAGCTAGTGGGAAGCAGCTGAATAGCACAGGGAGATCAGCTCGGTTATTTGTGTCCACCTAGAAAAGTGGGATAGGGAGGGTGGGAGGGAGTCGCAAGATGGAGGAGATATGGGGATATATGTATACGTATAGCTGATTCACTTTGTTATACAGCAGAAACTAACACAGCATTGCAAATCAATTATACTCCAATAAAGATGTTAAAAATTTTGATGTAGAAATAAAATATACATTTAAAAATGTAAAAATTCCTTATAATTTATTGGATAATTATATGATTTATTGAGTGTTAGTGAAAGAAAACTTAATGTTCAATGCTATTGGGATTTGTGCTAACCTGATTAAAAATTTAAGAATAATAAAACCAGAGTTTGAAGTTATATTTCCCTCCAGACTATTAGCAATTTTGAAGGAAACCATCCATCACAAAGATAAAGAAATGTTCTCTGAAGATTTAATTTAAGGAAAATATGTGATGTATCATATTGTAATGACCCTAAGGAGCTGATAGGAAGGATAAAACTTCCATATGGAAATAGTACATGAAGCTCTTCTTGGTTTCCTTTTTATTTTCCAAATATTTTTTACATACTTACTTGGTAGTAAATGAAGGTGTAACTCTGAACTCATGCATCTAGTTTGGGACATTGGAGATGAGGGTAGTGATATTGTCATGTTTTAAAGAAATCACTGTTCTTTGTAAACATATAATATTTAAATTGGGTTTTTCTTGGTCATATGAAATAGAAAATGTAGACAGAGCTATCTGGGTGAGCGTTCAGGGTTTTATAGATGATGGTGTACTATGGTCATCCTCACATAGGTATTTATCAGCCAGCATTTTCTGTACATTCTTTTCAATGTTGTATTCATGTCTATATTGAGAGAGGCAATTACTATGCAGTCACTCTTGGATTTGGATCACTGGCTTTAATAGAACAAACTTTGTTCTGAGAGTCAGTGTGTGTGGGTTATAGTACTGCCTATGCCACATTCTAGCTATGTGACCTTGAGGAAGTGAATAAAATTGAGAAACAGAATCCTAATTTTAAAATTTGTAATAATATACACAACTACAAGGAAATATTACTGCAATCACCAGATTTCAATAGTATATAAGATTCATAAGAGCAAGTTGCTTTTTACATTTATTTTTTATCTTACTTTAGGATACTGGGCCCTCAAAGCACAGTTTTTAAAAACAGCTTTATTGAGGTATAATTGACATACAATAACTGTGCATATTACAAGTGTACAAACTGATAGGTTTGACATACATAAACGTGCATATACCCATGAGAACATCAGCACAATCAAGATCATGGATATATCCACCATTCCAAAAATTTTTCTCATGATTCGTTATAATCCCTCCCTCTCATTCCTAAACACCAACCTCATTCCTAAGCAAACCTTGATTTGCTCTGTCACTATAGATTAGTTTGCACTTTCTAGAATTTTATAAAAATGGAATCATATAGTGCACACTCCTTTTGTCTGGCTTCTTTCACATAACATACTTTTATTGAGATTCAGACATGTTGTTCTATGTATTTTGTTGCTGAAAAGTGTTTCATTGTATGGCTATAATGCAATATATTTATCCATTCACCTGTTGGTGGACATTTTTGTTGTTTCCAGGGTGTAGTTATAATAGATAAAGATCCTATGATCTTAGCCATTTTAGTAAGGATGTAGTAATATCTCATTGTGGTTTTCATTTACATTTCCCTAATGACCAATGATGTTGCACATATCTTCATGTGCCCATTTCCCATCTGTATATATTCTTGTGAAAGGCTGCTTTTTATTATCATTGTACATCCCGAAGACCTATCATAGAGGCTTGAACATAGTAAACACAGGCAAAATATTTAAGATAAATTATGGTATGTTTTGAACAATAATGTGTTTTTCATATATTGTCTTTTATTAAATAAAATTTTATTTTAGAACAGTTTTAGATTTACAAAAATCTTGAGCAGATAGTGCTGAGATTTCCCACATATCAGCACCCACGTTTCACTATTATCAACTTCTTACATCAGAATGGTACATTTACCACAGTACATGAATGCAAGTTGATACATGAAGTTCTTATTTTATTCAGATCATCTCAGTTTTTACCTAATGCCCTTTTTCACCTTCAGAATCACAGAATACCATATTACACTTAGTTTTCATGTATCCACAGGCTCCTCTTGGCTGTGATGGTATCTCCAAATTTTCTTGTTTTTCATCTTCACCGTTTTGAGGAGTACTTGCCAATTATTTTGTCTAATATTCTCCAACTAAGATTTCTTTGATTTTTTTTCTCAGATTTCTTTCTCAGGAAGAAGACCACAAAGATGAAGTACCATGTTCATTGCATTATACATATCAAGAGTGTGTACTATCAACATGAATTATCACCATTGTCATGATGGTTTTAGAGGTTATAATATGTGAAAGATGTGTTTAGAGACAAGTACTTCTTTTTGTCAATGTATATAATTTAAACATATTTTCTCACAAGTTTAAGTTTAAAAGAAAACTAGTAGTCTCATTAAAATTGGCAACTTTTGAAACTAGTATAGCTGTCTCACCAGAAAGTAAAGATACATGAGTGACATGTAATTACCTCTTATAACCAAGAAATTATCTGATGGAATGCCTACTTATATCTGCCCAATTCATGTTCTATTTCAAATGATTAGTTTAACTTTTAAAATGCAAGTTCATAAATAGTTCATCAACACACGAAAATAGAGTAGAAATTTCTTATGTCTTAAATAACAACTTATTTTTGTTATCCTTATCATGAGGAAAATAGCTAAATTTCATTACTGTAATGAAAATTTGAAATTAGTTCAAAATGTCCCATAGGGTACAAATTGTTATAGGTTGTAATGCAAGATAATGTGGTATAATATAATGCTTCATGGTGCGATGGAAAGGGCACGCACTAGAAAACAAAAAGCCCTAGATTTGAATCCCAGAAAAATACCAACAAGTTAGCTGATCATTAGAATGGCTTTTAACTCCTTTGCGTTCTGTTTATTCATAAAATTGTTTCGTAATGATTATGATGAGTTGATTTATAACGTTTTTTTCCATTCTCACATTATATCCTGTAGAATCATACTCAGGGATCACAAAGGTAATCTGTTCCAACCCAATTCAGGGTGCAATGCAGGTAACAATATTACCTATGATTACATTTGTTCACCTCCCCTCTATTTGAATGCCTGTAGAGACAGAAACTCAGAATATTTAATCTACCTGCATATCATCATCTAAATGTCATTTATATATGACAACTTTAAATTTATCAACTGCCTATTCACATGGCTACTTGTATTTTTAATAGATACCTCAGACTTAACATGGATAAAACTGGATCCTAATGTTTCCCACCAAACAGGCTTAATTTGCATTCTTAGCCACCTGAGTTGATGGCAGTTCCATCTTTGTAGTTGCTCATGTCAATTCATTGTCAATTACATTATTTCACTAACTCACTAATAGCACAAAATCCATCAGCTAGTCATGCTTGCTCTATCTTCAGAATATATCAGGCACTTAACCTTTTCTCTCCAACTCCAATTCACAGCAATATAATTCTAACCTCCTACTACCAGCCTTCCCTGCCTCCACCTTACTCATTTCAGTGTGTTCTTGAGTAGATATAGTAATCATCTTAATAAGTCTAATCATGCCACTTGTCAGCTCAAAACCCTCCAGGTTTCCTCCATTTCAAAATTAAAGCCAAATCGTGTACGAGGTTTACAAAATCCTACAGTAATCTGACCTTTTATTCCTTCTCTGACCTCATCTCCTATTATTTGCACTCGCACTCATACATGTCAACTACACTAGTATCCTTTGCTAGTCTTGAAAAGTACCAGGACAAACAAAATTTGGGAGTTTTGCACTGTACCCATAGATACCACTTGACTCTCCTACCTAATTTTTTTCATTGCTCAAAAGAAACTTAAAAGAGATGTACCATCCTAGTTCATTCACAATCCACCGCTTCCACCTTCCCTGCACACTCTCAACTCCTTACCATGTTTTACTGAAAGTTTTTGTTGAAGTAGAATCAACAACCAAAACCACAAGATAATAATAATAAATACTAATAATAATAGCTGCTATATATATATATATAAAATTTATTGAAATTTTACATGTGTCATATATGCTGTACTGGACACTTTAAGTATATTAACTCCAGTTCTCCTAACAATTGCTGAATCAGTCTTATTATTACAACTATTTGGAATATATGCCTCAGAGAGTTTAAAAGTTATCCAATATCAGACATGAGTGCTGTGGCTCAAAATAAGATTATGATATATTTGAATATGTGGATCATGCTCCTTCTACTTCACCATGCTTTTATTTATTCTTATGTCATAAAGTCTACAAAATTTTTTGTTCTTCTCCATTTATATAACTGTTTTCCTCTATTAAATTTTAAGTTCTTTGAACACAAGAAAATTAAGTTCCAAGATGATAGTAACTAACATTCTCATCATGACATTCTTTATTGTAGCACTGTGCCTGGCATACTCAATAAACATTATTAGAGTAAATAAGTAATAAGAAATGGATTCGTCATTGCTTTTATAAGTGCTTAGGTCTATATATTCAAATATGTATCCATGTACTTTGTAACCATGTGGCTATTTTCCAGCAATTTTGTTCTAGGTATAGTTCTGTATGTAAATATGTAGTACAAATATATAATATAAATATATATGATATATACTGTATATAATGTGATATAAATATATATTTACAATATAGTTATAGTATATATTTATTACATATAGCATGTACCATATGCATATACATATGGTGTTATATATATGCATATAGATAGATCATCATAGTTTCAGAAAAGACTTTTTATAGGTCATCCATTTTTTCAAATATTTATATTTCCTTTAAGTATATTTCATTGTGAGATATCAACCAAGTCTTTCTAAATAAATAAGAAAGAATTATTTGATCATGCCTTGGAATATTAAAGAACTTTTATCTTTATAATATTTTAAATTACATGAAAAATTGATTTCCCTGCATAAATATAAATATAAAATGATAAACATCAATCCCCACTATTTTTCATAACTTGAAAGCAAAATCTGTAATGCCATTATTTCTGCTACTTCTAAAATGCTCGGTCTTTCCCTTTCAAATATTTTAGATTATACTTCCTTAAAATAGTCATTCTATAACTTTCTTTGCTTATGTCTTAAAGTTGTATCTCATTATGTCTTACATAACCTCTATGAATATAAACACACATATGTGTATGCACATATATATTCGTGAAATATCATATAATTTTAAGAGTTTTGGTCTTATCCCAACCCAGAAGAATTTTGAATAATATATTTGTTATAGTTATTGTCTTACTTCCTCCCTCTTTTATGCTTCTGTTTTTCTGAAAATTTTATGTCATTCTGATTTTCTTCCATAAAATAATCTGGATAGTGTAAAAGTTTTTTTTTTTTTCCGATATGCCAGGTTCAGCAAACCTAAGTTTAAGGATTAAGAATCTTAATTACTCTTGGATATTTGTTGAAATCTGAGTAATCAAAAGATTTAGCAAATGTGCCTCATTTTCTTGATTAAAAGCAGTCAAATACTCAAAGTTTGCTGAATGACCTAAGGAAAAAGAGAGGATATTCAAAATAAGACCACGTTTCCGATTGGAAATAGAGTAGAGCATGTAACACCTTCATTAAAATCTTGTTATAAACCACTTTTAGCAACAACAGAAAAGATCAACATGCCCAACAAATCTGAATCATGAGAAAAATGCCACTGGATAACTTTGTTCTTCTTTTCCTTCCTCTGGATAAATAAATAACATCACTCAAATTCCTTACTTTATAGTTAAATACTTGCATGTAATCAACAAGATGTTTAGAAAATATCTCTCATTTTAAGTAAGTACTATGAGTTTTGAAATGATATTAATTTCCTTTTATGAAAAGAGAAAGGATATATTAAACTTGCTTGTGAAATAATTTTGATTAGGATAAGAATCAATTATACTTCTTCTGCTATGCAAGTTTCGAATGAAAATTATATATCGCACAATGGTGATATAACTGTAAAAATCCAAAATTTCCATTTGAATCATCAATTGATAAGAGTTTCAGAAAGGTCCATGTTGGAGTTTAGCAATGTTAAAGGCTTTTCAATTCTGCCAACTTCATTTTTATAAATTTATTGTTATTTTAATTGAATTATTGTTTGTTTCCCAGTACTGACATAAATTTTAAAATGGAACATTATAACATACAGTTTTATCAGATGTTTATTTGTATTTATAAGGCATTTGACATTTAAATGGGACTAAAATATTTTCAAGAGAATTTATATGAGAATTTTTAGCAGATATTTACATGAACTGAGCCTATAATTTTTTTATTAAATTAATAATACAGAGTGGAAAATCTACTCAATAGAAATAATGAGGCAATTTAGAATAGAGAAAGAATCAAAAGGCGAAGCCAATGGTGGCACAAAAACAAAAAAGGAATTCAGAACATGATGGCTGAGGATGACCTAATCCTTACCCGGTTTCCTTCTGTTGTTTCTGTTGCATGCTAGAAAGCTCATATTTAATCTTGAAATAAACAAAGAAAAGATGAGAACACCCAACAGGCTAAATTTATTTTCTAAGTATGCATTTCCTTCACAAAATTATAGCATTTCATGATTATTTCTAGTATATTTTATAAACATTTATAATGCATCCACTGACATGTACATGTCATTCTTTGTAATGTCTATCATTTTTAAACAGAATTTTTCACAATTCAATTTGATATTTTTATCATTCATATTTAATTATGAAAGATATACTTAAGCTTCTTGTTGTACATTATTCATATATATAACAATGTATATGAATATATACATGAGTAAAATATATATGTATATATGCACAGACAGTACCTTTGTGTATTTAAATTATATCAAGACATTTAAATCAATTAAACTCTTAACAGATGTCTGATACACCTGTGAGCTCTCCAATACATCAAGAAAGAATGTAATTTAATTTCTTTATTGTGCTTCCTCCTCTTTCAACTGTGTCTATAAACATATACCCTTCTTATTTATTTCTTAAGTGGTGTATTTACTGTCTCCAAGTGTATAAAGCTCCTGTATTTCCAAAGCACATTTGAAAAAAAAATTAGCCCAAACAATTTCAAATCCAAATATTTGCTGATCTTCATTTAAACACACATATTCTACTTCTATATTGTTTTATGTAAAGATCTAAATAATAAATGGAAATTTTAGATTTGTAGACTTGAACAGATGATAAATACAATTATGGTATGGTATGGTATGGTATGGTATGGTATGGTATGGTATGGCATGTTATATAATCTCTCTATGAGAGATGGTAAATTTCCTATCACTTGAGGTCAACTGAATATTTCACACTCCATTTATGAATTGAATGGGTAGCCTACAAGGTTTGTAGTAAACTGGTGAAGCATTTCTCTCTTTTTGCAAACATTCCATGTGGAATTCCCCATAACATGATAATCTCAAGGTACATAGAATTCTTACACAGTGACCTGCTTTCCCCAAAGCCAAGATTCTAAGAGATTAAGGCAGAAGCAACAAGGTTTTTTATAATCTTATCATCAGAAAGATCAAAGCCAATTTTGCTGCACTATATAAAAGGACATTAATTTAAATTTAAAACAGCTGATCTTTTAAAAATTATTTGATATTAGAAAAACAGTCCAACAAAATTTAAATGATTTTATTAAAATCATTTAATAAATGATAGCATTTACCAACACTCCAGTGTGTATTAAACTCGTCTGAAAAGTTTATTCATTGATCCTCTCATTTTGCCATTAACTCATCCTGCTGGATACACAGGGTTGCTATTAAGATATTTCTCAGTAGCCACAATAAATCTGTTTAACAGTTAAGACAACTAGGTGGTGATTTCCAGCTCTTTATCTACCATATGACAGAGAACACTGAGACATTAGTCAATCATACACCAAGAGAATTTAAAATGTGCAAAGCTATTTTCTCCGAAAAAATGATGACTCTGCCTATGAAAATTCCTATGGACTTCTTATGAGGTGCAGGAAAATCCTCTATTTGGGTAAGCTTATTTAGATTTCAACACAAACAGTGTCTTATTTTCAATATTTACTGTTCTTTTTTCAATTAATAATTCAAAATCATTGTATTCCAATCATTCTCAAGATCATTCAATCTAGATTTTAGTATTAACTACCTCCTGCCAATATGATGATTCTAAAACCTGATGATTAGGGGAACTTTGTAAAAGAAATAATAACTATACTCAAACTATTTCCCCATTGATAGTGTTAAAGAAAAAAAACAATGAAACTTATTAAAAACAGTAAAGCCAACTTCATTCAGGACCATTATGATAGGTATAGGGAAAAGTACAATGGAATTTTACAGTGGGATTGAGAAAGATTAGGTTCAACTTTTTTTTTTTTAACGTCTTTATTGGAGTATAATTGCTTTACAGTGGTGTGTTAGTTTCTGCTTTATAACAAAGTGAATCAGTTATACATATACATATGTTTCCATATCTCTTCCCTCTTGTGTCTCCCTCCCTCCCACCCTCCCTATCCCACCCCTCTAGGTGGACACAAAGCACCGAGCTGATCTCCCTGTGCTATGCGGCTCCTTCCCACTAGCTATCTATTTTACATTTGGTAGTGTATGTATGTCCATGCCACTCTCTCACTTCGTCCCAGCTTACCCTACCCCCTCCCCGTGTCCTTAAGTCCATTATCTAGTAGGTCTGCGTCTTTATTCCCGTCCTGCTCATCCTGTCCCTAGGTTCTTCATGACCGTTTTTTTTTCTTTTAGATTCCATATATATGTGTTAGAATACAGTATTTGTTTTTCTCTTTCTGACTTACTTCACTCTGTATGAGAGACCCTAGGTCCATCCACCTCTCTACAAATAACTCAATTTCATTTCTTTTTATGACTGAGTAATATTCCATTGTTTATATGTGCCACATCTTCTTTATCCATTCATCTGTCGATGGACACTTAGGTTGCTTCCATGTCCTGGCTATTGTAAATAGAGATGCAATGAACATTGTGGTACATGACTCTTTTTGAATTATGGTTTTCGCACGGTATGTGCCCAGAAGTGGGATTGCTGGGTCATATGGTGGTTCTATTTTTAGTTTTTTAAGGAACCTCCATACTGTTCTTTCTTTTCTCACACAGGCTCAATCATTTTCCTCTCTCTGTGTCTGGCCTGAAATTGTTTATTTTTCCAGGAATAACCTCAGTCCCTCAGCTGCTTACCAAATTCTATTCATATTCAATACTTACTTCAGAAATGAAGGCCAGTTCAAGTGCTCACTGCCTTATGACATTTTTACTAATCTCTTTTTTTTCAGAACATCCATAGCACTGTATATGTACTCATCCTGAGGGACAGATCCATTTCTGTCATTTCCATTTTTATACTGATGGATTTTTTTTCTCCTTTTTAATATGGAAAGTTTCATGGGACTATAATCTTTAATTTTTTTTTAACCTGGATTATTGATGGTAGACATAGTCAGAGCTCGGGGAGGATGCAAAATCCTAGGAGAGGCTCTGCATTTAGCTCTGTGTGGCAGCCTACATTCTGGCACAGCAGAAGTTTCATAGCACTGTCTGACCGAATCATATGCGGGTACTCTCCAGAATCCCCATCGTCAAGGCATGGTATAGAGGGGTCCATAAATTTACACAAGCCCCAGCGATGAGACAAATGGCTCCTGAAAAACTGGCCAAACAACAGAGGGATAGGGTGTTAGAAGGGTTAAATAATTCAAAAACTTTAAGAGAATAGCGGGATCCACACACCCAGCCAACACAATAGATTCAATGGCTCAAATGAACCAGTGGCATGCCTGTGCTAATGCTTAGATCCGACCATGTCACCTACTGCAGACCTCAAGAATACGACAAGAACCTGTACACATGTATCTAAAGTAAACCTCACCCATTTCCACCAGGTATCTTTAGGCAATCTTCAAACATGCACCAGGTATGTTGTTGTGGTCAGGATAGCAGGAGAGGAAATCTGAAAAACTGAGCATGGATACAAGAAAAACTGGTCATTCAAAACTAAGTCCCTAATCAAAAGAATCTGAAAGTGACGTTAATTCACAATGATATGTCCCCCTGAACCTGATAAATGAGATCAATGTTAGAATTTGAAAATAAATGTTTTATTACATATTTGAGTTGTGCCATGACTAATCTATCTGTTGCCCTGCTACACTAGCAAAGATAATTTAATATCATTATTGAACAAAGATTTTTTTAATAAGATTAAGAAAAGTTGGCAAAAAGATCACTTGAATGGGAAATATAAATTATTTTGTGATTCACAATTAAATCTGTGAAAAATGACAACAGCTGTCTTCTCTATTACAGATTTTTTTGTGAAAGTTAAAAATCCATATTCACTGTCTGGTAACTCAAAATAAACTAGTAAATAAAGAATGAGGGTAGTTCCTATAAATCTATCTTATATCTATAATGACATTTTGATGAATTGTTTGTACTTTCAGAATCATTAACCAGAGACTTTGTAGTGTATTAATGATGGAATACAGCATTTAATATCTACCACATACTCCAATGAAAGTATTTAAAAATATATTTTTAAAAATTTGCAAAAACACAGAGTTTTATTCCTCTGTGGCTTTGAGTTGTAGTGGTCAGTCTCTTTCCTCCCACTGCTCTTGAGACAATGGGAGGAAAGATATTCCCTTTTAACCTTCGTACTTTAAAATATACATTTTTGCTAGTTTTCTGTTATCATTCCTGTTCTTCTCATCCTATTCATTTTTGTCAGTGAGCTTCTATGATTTAACTTTGCATCTTTATCTGGTGAATTTCTAGTCAATTTTCCAGACCAAACCTCTTCCCAATCTCCAGAATGATATGTGTAATTGATTGTTGGCCATTTTCACTTGGTTATTTTACACAGGTATCTCAAACTCTGTGCTAACTCTGTGAGCATTATTTATTAGGCAAACTGTCTCTTCTCTACAACCTACTTTGTTATGTATATCTACAGAGCTCACTCTTAGATCTTCCTCTTGTTAGACTCTCACATCCATTAATAATCAATGGATAACTATAACTTATGACCATGCCATATGCAAAGCTATACATAATGGCTCCTAAATAATTCTATATTATATCCTCACTTATCCATCTCCACTATCTTCTCATTAACTTGGTACCTGATATTACGATAACTGATGATGATGATGATAACCACAATCTTGTTCCTTTCAAACATTCAGTTTTCCTCTTCTATTCTTAATTGGATAATTCCTACCTGACATTCAAAACCAAGTTAAATGTGAATTTTTTGCAACATTAGGGATGATTGATGTATTTGAAATTAACTCATTTGTTCAACAGAGTAAATTTATTGGGCCATAACTCTGTGCCTGGAACTGTAGTAGGAGATTGGGGACACAACTGTGAGAAATCCCTGTCCTCCCAGAGTTTACAGTCTAACAGTTTTATGCTATTTTTCAGTGTTTAAGATATAAACGATATTGTAGTAAGTCCTTTAAATGCATCATTTAACCTTTCAGACAAGTCTATGAAAGAGGTACAATCATTAACAATTATTATCCCTATTTTACAGATTAAAAAACTGAGGCACACAGACAGTAAGTGACAAATTACTTCTGAACTTTAAATGCTCCCCTTTTAATCACTAAGTATAACTATTCAATAAGAGCATTACAAATATAATTGATCACCACAAGTAAGTCAAACCTTAAGATGAAAATGTTTAGAGGTGGCATTTACAAATGACTGGGAAGAATTTTTGGAGATTGATTTTAAAATATATTGGTATGTGAGAGGTCATGAGGAAATCCCTGATTTCATATTATTCAATAAATTAAATATCAATGAGTATCAAAGATCTGGACCTTTTTTACTCAAAGAAGTCCATAGCCTGGTAAGGGAGAAATACAAATGGAGAAAGAAACAAACAAACAAATAAATTGCAATGTGATAGTGACGGCACTATTACTCCTAACAGTGTATCATGGAAACAAAAAAGAAGGTAAAATAAATTCTCACCAATAGATCAGGAAGCAATTTACAGAACAAGCATCTTTAGATGCTGTTCTGGAAAGTAAATGAGAATGGCACAGAGCAGTTAAAAATCATTTCACAGAGGTAAACATGGAAATGTAAAAATGGAAACTGTAGGTTCAGAAATAATAAGTAGACAAGTATATTTAGGATAAAATGAGGATGGTGGTAGTGTGTTATGAAGCTGAAAAGTTTGTCTGGAACTCAGCGGCGAAGGTCCTTGTGTGCTAGGATAAGAAATTTGAATTTCATTCTGAAAGCACTAGGTAGTTTCTTGACATTATGTCAGGAAATGGCATGTTTTCCAAATGTACTTAAATATATCCCTGACCAACCTGGAGGTCCCGAAGAGAAAAATCATGAACTGGTTGAGGATCCTACCAGATTAACTGATGGAACCCTGCATATTGCCTGCACTTCAGGTAGCAAATACAGTTCATTAAATTCTGCCTCAAGGGTTGTTGAAATTGTGTCTAAAGATGTTAAAGCAACACAGCAAGCCAAAGCAAATGATGAATTCAGTTTTATACAATGCAGTTAACATTTTCAAAATGTCAAAATACTATTAAATTCAATGAAAAAAGTACAATTGTATAAGAAGAAATTATACTAAATTAAGATGATGATATACAAATTATACATGTAGCCATGGATATTTAATTATATCTTCTTTTCCCTGTGTAAATTTGGGCAAAGTCTCAACTTCTGGAAGCCATCTATAAAATGGGTGGAATTTTTTTGTACTTCCCTTAAAATGTTTTTAATAATTAAATGGATTACACTATACAAATGACTTACTACAGTGTTACTCACAAAGTATTATTGTATTAATTATAGTGAAAGTAAGCACAGTTAGTACTATAGAAATGAGTATTATAAATTTACCCTGTGGAATAGATTTAATCGATTATTTTTAATTGATGTTTATAATAGTTTTTGGGAAAGAAGAATGAGTAAGGTGGGGTAGGGTGGCTGGAGCTGGGAAATTAGGGCCTGAGTGAAAAAGTGCTGTTTTAAGGTTTGGGGGAAAAGAGCTATGAGAAATTAATGACTGCAATCAATACAAAATCATGTTATTTAGAGTCTGAAAAGTCTGCACATACAGGGTAAAAATTCCTTATGAACTATTTTCTTTTCAAAGTTATACATTTCTTGATATTTTAGCTTCCTGTGTGCTGTGTTGCTAAGGTAGTGTGTAAGCTCTAATTACAGAACTACTGAAAGAGCAATCAACAGAAAGAGAACAACTTACTTTCAGTTCATGAGCATGCATAAACTCAAAGTATAATTTTTCTGCATTGTAATCTAAAACTATGTTTTCTAGTTCAAAATAACTAAAACTAAAATTTGCTTTGATTGAACAAAATCCAAATGCCTTTCTTCTTCAGCAACTGCTGTATAAATAAGGACATATATTCTGAAATAACATTACAGAAAAGTGTGGAGTATTGTTAAAAGTCTGAGGTTCCCTTCATCCTTCATGTCAGAAGCACTTTACTTTCTCTTAATGATTACTAAGCCAACAGTTTAGGAAGTTTTCCTTGGACTCACTTTTGTGTTACATGCTAATCACAGATACAGTCCATTCATCCGGGATCCATTTGCCCCATAAAAGCTTGCTTAGCGCTATATGGCTGTGAGAGATTGTGAGTTACTGAGTAAACTATGTATCCTGAAAAAGAGCTTAATACCTAATGCTATGTCTTAGAAACAACACAAAATGTTTTCCAGTTATGCACAGCTAAATTAAAACAGTGTTGTTGGAACGTAACTTACTCTTGTAACTTCAGGCATAGATGGGTGAGGTGTCCCTGTGGACTTCAGTTCTTCATAAGGCATTTTCTGCCCTACTTACCAGTTAGAAAGCACTTGCCTCTTTGCAGAAGGTGTGTCACAAGCACGGTTAGTACCACATTTTTCGAGGTGCCTCACATCATACCTGCCACAGGGGCCCATCTGCTACCTTCTTTATGGCTGACTGCTACTCTGCACTGTACCTGAGCTATCTATCTGGGGAGCATGCTCACTCCATGCTCACCCAAATCCATGCTTCCCAATGCTTCCTTGGCCCACACACTCTTTATACATAGCCCACTTCCATCAGTAACATTTCTTATTACACTGCCATCAAAAATTAGAGATGGCATTACTGTGCCTCCTCCAAAAAGAAGGGAGAAAGGGAAAGGATGCATATGTGTAATTTGAAAAAGACTCTGGAGATTCTGCTACACTGGATGGCAAGTCAGCTCCTCATGACAATTATTATACTATTTCTAACATAACAACCATCAATATTTTGACACAAGAAAACCTTCAAAATATTTACCCTGAATAGAAATTTTTCAAGAGAAATAAAATCAATAAATGGTGTAAAATATTTAGAAAGTATAAGCATAATGATATCAAAGGAGTTATGAAATAAGTGTACATAAAAACAAGAATACTGGGAAAATAATGTACTTTGACTTTTTTCTCCCTTTGTTTCACTTTTAAATTATGAAGACTACCATTTCTAAAATCATGCACTCCCAGAAGGACGGATTAATGGAGCTTGACAGAAGCTTAGGAAATGGTCTCTGCAGCACCCTGCCCTTGGGCAGTACACGTCCAAACCATCTAGGATGCAGACACAGAACCAACAGTGGGACTTTCACACCCTGACTGCCCAGAAGTTTTTCAGTCATCCAACAGAAATCTGCTAGGTACTAACAGTATTCACAGAATTTTAACCTACTCTTTCTCTGCTTTGAGTTTTTAAACCTGCAAAAGCATACATTCACACACACAGTTGTTCGGTGTGATTTAGTAGGAAGTATTGAACATTTCCAAAAGAGAATTAATTATTCAGGTAACTAGGATACATTTAAAAATTGGATAGCAGAATTTGAGATCTTCTTCTATATGCTTGGTGTCTTAATATCGTAAACTGTCTCTTTAAATATCCTGGAATTGGCCTTGTTTGAATTATTTAGTCTTTGAACAGCATGGTCTTTGTATATATTCTTAATACAATTTGGTGGACCTTTTTAAAACATCTTATTGGAAATAAAGCATTTCATTGAACATTGTTAGGAAAATATAGCTGCAATCAGCTGTAGAATAAATTTTTTGCTTATATTCTATTCTTTGATAAAATTCCATGAGATTAGTTGGAATTCTTTGGTTTTTCTATTAACTTATTGAGTGATAACACTAGTTTTTGTTTCTGAAAAATATATATTCTTGGTAAGGTTATTTCTTTGGCAAAAATGCAGCGGACAAACAAGAGATTCACTGTTCAACCATACCTTTGCTTTGGCAAACTATGTACTTTGCTTCTAATCTGCAAAAGGGCCCTGAATTGTCCATCTAGTAGCATATCTACTATGCTAAAATGAAATGATAGTAACCCAAAGTATATCTTTTGTTTTCCACTCTGCTGTTTATTTCCCACTTTTTAGAGGTCAGCTCTGGCTATGACAATCATGTATAATTGGGACTAAAGGCAGCTTTTATAATGACAGCAGCTGTTGCTTAAAGAAATTGTCTCAGAGAATGGCAATGGCATAGAATCAGCCTTCCAAATAACTACCAAAAATGTACCAGTCTCCAAAAGGTTACAGTCCTTTCCCTTCTAAAGAGAAAGAAGACTGTAAAATAAAAAGCATCCACATTTGCAAACAAATAGACCAGTATAAATTATTTTGTGGATAGACTTCTAAGACAATGTCAAAATATATTTTATTATAGAATTTATAAAAAATTATTTTAGAGATTAATAATCTGAGTAACAGTATAATAAAGTCCTTTTCTGAAGTGAGAGTTTAGTATATACCCATGGTGAACAGCAAATTTCTATCTTCTCTGGTTATAAAATCATAGAAATAAAAAAAAATCAGTTTCAGTGTAATAAGCTTAGATTAAAAATGAGATTAAATTTCCTGACAACACTTGTTAAAATAATATGGTTCCCTGGAAAACTGTTAAATTGCCTTTGAAGATATTTTAAGTTAAGATTTCTGGTGCATGTGATTTCACACATATGTTCCTCTAATCTGTAAAATGCCTCCTACGTTTTTTCTTTCTGTAATAAATGCTTAAAGCTTCTTTACAAAGACACATTTTCACATGCTCTTTCATCTCCTTTACTGTTTGAAAGCCAAAGAAAGATATACAAAGTAGGACAGTGTAGTAGTGCTTTCTGCATAGAGTCATTACCTAGAACAACAAAAAACAGCAACGACAACTGCAAACCATAGGAATGCTCATCCTGTCATTGAACATTCATTCTAAACTTTTAATACTCTTAATGCCATACAGAGGCATGTGACCTCATCATTACTATATCATTTGTAAAATGATACTAACTATTCAGAATAGGATTTAATGCAAATATTACTATGTGAATTTGTTTTCAGATTTACTTATCAGAAGGATGGACTGTTAGATATAAAAGGGACTGAAAGATCATCTAAGTTAGTGCTTCTTAATGTGTGCTCCATGAACCATGTATATCAGAATGACCTTTTATGCTTGTTTTAAAAAGCCTAAACAGACGTGACTAAGTAGCAACTTTGGAGGTAGATCTGATGAATATATATTTCTGGAAAAAAGCACTTCAGCTGAATTAAATCCTTGTGAATGATCACCGACACATTGCTGAGAGTCTAGATGCCACACACACAGTAGGTTTTCAGGATGCAGAGATTAATAAGGCACCCAATGGAAAAAAAATTTTGCATTGTGTTAAGCAAATGTAATGATAGAGATATGAAAACGAAAATAAAATGAAATGTTTCTAACACATTTTGTATTGAGTATGGAGACACCAGAAAATACATCAAAGTAAATTTTATTGGAAGAATTGATGCCAGTTCAAAGTGGAAGCAGCATAGGAAAACCATGAGGGAAGGTGAACAGGACAAGGAAATGCGTTAATATAAGAGGCCACAGGATGTGTGGGGGAAATGAAAAGACAATATTATATTATTGAATCATAAATTGTGAGACATATAAGTGATATGGATAGGGAGTTATGCAGAAACAAGATGAAGAGGCAAAAATTCTTGTTACAGTATATGGACTTTTCTAGAGGTAATGGAGAACACTCAAAGAATTTAAGCAATGGGAGAGACATTGTCAGATGTGTATTCAAGATAGATTCCTCTGGAAGCTCTGTAAGGAAGGATTTTTTTTGTTGTTTTCATTAAAAAAAAAAGAAAAGTCTTGTTGAAAAGTGAACTGAGGCACATTTAAAATCGCCAAGAGTTTATCTGAGCATAGATTGATTTGAATCTGGCAGCACCAAAGCAAAGGTGGTTAGGAGAACTCTACCACAGGAGCTGGTGGAGATTTTTATAGAAAAGATGTGGAAGCAAAGGAAGGACACTATCTGATTGGGTATAGCTCAAGCAGTTGACTTATCTGGAAAGCCCAGTTGGCTATTTGGGATTGGTTGTTCTGAAGTTTCATTTTCTTGAATTTGAGTGCACTGACTCTTGCTTAGGTTCTGGTTTGCCTGTGAAAACTACCTCTTTGTTTAATTACTCTGCAAGACTAGAGGTTTGGAAACATATTAGGATATAGTTGCAGTAATTCAAATGAGAAATTATAAGGTCATAATTTGAGAGAATAGAAATTAAAGGATGAAATTGAATACAGTAAAGCCATAAAACACCAGAAATTTATAATTCCAGAATGTGTAAGATGAAATAGAGGGAGGCATTCTGAATGACTTACATGTTGAAATATATATCAACCTATTGAGAATATAATACATTTAACTTACAACTCTGCCATATTGTCAATATGATCTTAGAAATATAGCTAAGACTCTCAAAGTCTTCTTTCCTTAACTGTTATTTTTCTTCACAAAACTAAACATGATGCAAATAGTCACTGAATGCCATTTGCAGAAAAATTTAAGTCAACATTTGCTGAGAGCAAATAAGTACAGCTGATTCTTGTTACAGTAGTTCTATTAAATCATATGTACTATAAATTAGCTAATACAGGAACATTTCTCCTAGGGGAAATGCAGGGTTAGGTTCCTGGGAGCTCTGGTTACAATATTTCATCAACTGATTAATACATAATCTTATTTTATGTTAGTTTCTATTTAAGCACCTTAAAACATATATATATATATGTGTATATATATATATATATATATATATTTGATTTGATATATATCTATATATTTGATCCATTAACATTGAACCCATGTCCACCAGCACTATAACTATGCTTATTTAACACACATATTTTCTTCATAGGTATGTCATAGCCTTCTTGGGCTTAGAAACAAAAGCAGCACTTCGATAGTAAACTTTGTGGCCATTTTAATTAACAAAACCACACACCCACACACAAAAATATGTGGCATTAAATAGGTCTTGAAGACACTTTCAAGATCGGAAACAAGAAGGCATAGCCTTGCATCGTTTGAACTCAGCTGGGAACGTGCATGTCCATGAAAGGCCACAAAAGACTTTGGGTTACAAATTTTAGCGAATAGGAGAATTCACAATTGGAGAATTCATAAATAAAGATGATTAGGGACTTCCTTTGTGGTGCAGTGGTTAAGAATCCGCCTGCAAATGCAGGGGACACGGGTTTGATCCCTGGTCCAGGAAGATCCCACATGCTGCAGAACAACTAAGTCCATGCACCACAACTACTGAACCTGTGCTCTAGAGCCCGCGAGCCACAACTACTGAACCCACGTGCCACAACTATTGAAGCCCATGTGCTCTAGTGCCCGCATACCGCAATTACTGAGCCCATGTGCTGCAACTACTGAACCCCGCGTGCCTAGGGCCCATGCTCCGCAACAAGAGAAGCCACTGCAATGAGAAGTCCACACACCGCAACTAGAGAAAGCCCGCTCACAGTAATGAAGACCCAATGCAACCAAAATATAAATAAATAAATAAATATGATTAATTGCACTATGCAAAACTCTTGGGTGATATAAAGTAAAAGCCTTGAACTGAGGTGATGATTTAAAAGATGGACTGATGTCTTCTGAACTGAAATTAAGTAATGAGAGTATCAAAATTCAATGTTGTTTGATTCTTACATTCCTGCATAGGTTAATAAAAAAGGTGAAATAGAAATTAATCATTGAAAATATAAAATTTACTTGGTGATCTTAATTTTATATGTGTCAGGTCAGACTAAATTGAACTTACTAAATATAAATTGAAATAAAAAATAACTTATTTAACACTATTTCACTTACCAAAACAATTAAAAATTAGTATTTTATGTATTATTAATATAGTGTATTAAAATGAACTAATTTCATCATACAAAAATAAAAACTTAATTTGAAGATATATATATGTAGTTTGGGGGGGTTACAATATATGGGTAGTCTTTAGAAGTTTTCATTAATGCTATTTAGGTTTTTAATATATTTTATTAGAATTTTATTTTTTATAAAAATAATATTCTGATTCTATATAGTAAAAGAAATGGGATAACATGTACTAATAAATGTATAAAATTTTCCCTTCTCTTTGCTTTCTTTGTTACAGAAATAGATTAATAACATTTTCAAATCCTTTTTACAATTTCAGTTATCAGGTTGAAACATTATATCTTTAAATGGCCAATATAGCAAAAATGAGCACAGTATGATAGTGAGCTTTTTATATTCTAAATTTGCTTTTCTCAGCATTACTTACATATGACATGAAAAGACATCTTGGGACTTCATGATGTCATAGAATGTGATCAAGGAAAGAAAGTTACTGGGAAATGGAATCATCTTAACATGAAACACAACTGAGAAAGGAAGCAACTTCGAAATATCAGTGGACAGAAGTGGAAGGATGTAACCATCTACTTATGGCTCTTTACAGAAAAAATTATTTCTCATAATGTAATCAGTAGTCCATGTGTGCTTTCTTAACCATCTCACTGATGCTCACTGATAAAAATTTTAAAAAATATATTAATGGTAACCCCTCCAAGTTCTTTCAGGACACAAGTCAAATGTCACCAATACCATAAAGCTTGTCCTGACTTCCCAGGTCAGTGTCAGGTCCTCCCTCCTCAAGGCTTCCACAGCACTTGACTCTGGGTGTTTTCCATTTGAGAGCTTATCATCACTAGGTATCCAACTGTTCATTTACACACCAGTCCCCCACACCAGACTAGGAGCTCAGTGAAGGCTCATTTCTATCTGCCACAGTGTGTAATAGGAACTTAATAATTTTTATGAAGAAGAAGAAATTTATTTTTTAAAAAAAGTCGGGGAGAATAGTGCAGCCAAAAGACCTAGGTTGCAACCCACTTAATTTCTGAGACATTGAGTGAATCACTTAATGTCACTAAATGCTAAAACAAAGCCAAACAATTGAAACAAACAAGCAAAACCCCTCCCAAATGAGAGGGTGAAGGTGAACGTATTTTGAAACTTGTCAGTGTTGTATGAAAGCTAAGCACTGTTACGATAATTAGCGATAATTAGTCTTGCCCTCATCCTCATCTCTTCTCCAAGATCTCTTATTTCAATCTCTATTCTAAGTTATTTAAGGAGGAAACCTCTAGCTTTTCTCTGTAAATTTACCGACTAGAATGATCTATACTACTGCTCGGTTTTCCATTAGCAGAAACGATTGACGTTCCTTTAACTCTTCTAAGGGACAAGTTATTTCATTATAATGAAATGGAATAATGTGCTCCCCCAAGATTAAGCTAAGATGTTTGGTAAGCAGAAAACTGTGTTTCAAGCTTCTTAAATCACTTTTGTGTTAAAAAAAAAAAAGTAAATATATTTGGGGTAAAAAAAGTAATTGAATTTAAGCAAAGACATTCATGGTACATTTCTCTCTTATAAATGTAGCATGTTACTTCTATTTATGTCCATAGCTATTCCACAGCATTTAGTCCTGTTTTTCATTCAACACACTATTACTAAGTATCCAAAATATACCAGATGCTTTTGACATAGATCAATGTCATACAAATCCTTTCAGCAAGGAAGGTTAAAATTGCACATAAAATATATCATGATTTCAGAGAATTATTGTGCAATAAAGAAAAGTAAGAAAGGGCAAGGGCTTAGGAAGTGACAGTGTCGTAAGCAGGAGGACATGTTTTATTTAGCAGGCAAGGAAGGTTTCTCTGAGTATGTGACATTTGCAGAGAAACCTGAATGAAGTGAGAAGCATTCATAGATTTAAGTAAGATAATTTCTCACCAAAAAAAAAAAAAACCAAAACAAAACAATTTGCAAATGCCCTGATATAGAAAAATTGTGGTATGGTAGAAGAGCCCTTAAAAGAAGAAAGTATATGGAATAAACCTAGGGCATTTATTAAGACATATTTAAAGGTAATGTAGTATAATTACTAAATTACTGCTGACTAGCTTTACTTTGCTATTTTTTATATATATATATATATATATATTTAACAAAGTAAAGCTAGTGTGTATGGGGTATATATATATAGCAAAAATAGCAAAGTAAAGCTACTGTATACATATATGGGATATATATACATATATATGGGATATATATATATGGGATATATATATATACATATATATGGGATATATATATATATATATATATCCCCCCACACATTATACGTTGTTGTGCAATGATGTGCTTTCAGATAGTGCTGATATTGTTCAAAGTCACTTTATAAGCAATTAAATTATGCTGGTGTGAGAGAAATATCATCACTTCTCTCCCTCAGTCTCTATCTACTCCGCAACTGGATTTCGAAAGAGTTGATAGAGAAAGAACAAAACACACAGAGATAAAAATGTCAACTTAATTATTCACAAGAACTTGAGCTGAAGACTATAACAACTGTGGACAGGTGAGTTAATGACACCTCGAAATTAGGCAGATTTATCCAAAATTCCAAGTAGCTTCTACCATGGGCAGAGGGCAGGCCATGGTATATGTGCTCACTACAGTTTTGCCTATGACCAAATAAGGCCCAGAAGAGTTTCACGTGCAGAAGAATCTCACTCATCTACGCCTTCCATCCATTGAAGACCAAGACTGTTACTAGAGGAAAATCCTCCAAAAAGATAACAGGAAGAGTAGAATAAAGTGAAGGTGACTTTATATCATAGCCTGTGACAGACCCAGTCAGCACTGGTTATTCTAACAAAACTGTTAATAGTGTCCACTTGCACTATCTAAAATGCCTAGGTGACCCTGGGAACACATGTCTCCTCCTAGTATAGTAAAATTTTTTCTATTTGTCTTTGAAAGATTTTTTGATTCCATTTTTTCTCACATGTATAAATATTTAAACTAGTTAGGAAATTGTATATTTTCAATACACATTTGACTCATGGAAGAGTGATTTCAGTATCAATTTAAAATATGAGTAGTGCAATCTTTTTAAAATGTTTTCAATTTTTATAAAAAATAGAGACCAATTAAAATTCTGGAGTAAAAATTCCTAATGCAGAGAAGAATTTGTAAAACACTAGTGAGTAGTGATAGTCTCATCACTCACTATTATTTTAATTAGGTGGTTTTCCCCCTTGTGCGTATGTTTTCACTGCCTGCTCACCTCTATAAATTTTCTTTTCTATTCTTATTTGTATCATGGGTTATATTCCCAACATCTCTTGTTCTAAATTCTATAAAACTGCCTAAATCTCACAATTCAGCATTATATTTCATCACTTTTCTTCCTTTATTGTATATTAAAGAAGTTTATTATGGTAAAACTCATCTTATAGAAATTACAATGTTGTTTATAAAACTGGTTGCATTAAATTCAAATTCCCTATTTGATCTCCTCACTTCAGCAGAATTAGGTATTTTGTATGAATTATTTGAGTTGACTTGTTATTTAAATTTCCTAGACTCAGTTGTTAAATTGCTTACATAGAAATATTTCTTTTTAGTTTTTAAGACAGGAAAATATTTTTTCATATGTGTGCATAGTTATAAGGTCCTACAAAAAACGTTTTCCTAAATTGCAGAAAAGTTCTGACAAACAGGCCTTAATTTCCTTTCAGACTAACTCCTTTACTATATGTATATAGTCATGTATCTCAATTCTTCATTTTTAATTGAAGTATAGTTGATTTACAATGTTGTGTTAGTTTCAGGTATACAGCAGTGACTCTTTTCAGATTACATATTCTTTTTCAGATTATTTTCCATAATAGGTATTACAAGATATTGAATATCATTTCTGTGGTATACAGTAGGTCCTTATTGCTTATCTATTTTATATATAGTAGTGTGTATCTGTTAATCCCAAACTCCTAGTTTATCCTTTCCACTGTGTCTCTTAATTCTTGATTGATGATACATTTTATATTTACTATTTTCTCTTTCAATCATTTATATTGTATAGAATTTGATCAAATTCATTCAAATGTTGAATTATATGAGAGGTTTCTTTGAGAAAAAAACAGGATAGTTTAGGGTTTGTAGCATTTGAAAAATATTCATCATCTCAAAGATATACACATTTTCAAAAATATAAATTTTATGAAAACACAATACAATGATCAAAAGGAGACATAATTCTTTAGTGTTTGCAATAATATAATGATTTCCTAGAAAAAATATTACATCTCTGAATTATATGTAAAGAGAAAACTGAAAATAACTACTCATTAAATTATATTTACCTATTTGAATATTTTATGATCAAGTAGAAATTACATTGTTTCATAAAACACTTAACACATAAGATAACCATGCCCAGATCTCTTAGTGACCACTCCATAAGAAAAATAGAATTAGTATGTGTTTTATAGCTGAAGTTTTAAATGCAAAAGCACTGTGGCACAGAATGTTAACTGTTCCCCCATATTGACTTCTTTTCTCCATTAGTTTTAGAACCTTCAAGTTTTAGCTGATCTCCAGAATAAATAATACATTTTACACTCTCCCAGAAGAATAGGTGTGAGACTAAGTCCTGACCCATGAGTATGACTGAAGAGGTATTGAGATTCCAGAGTCTTGTCTTTGAAGGGAATAGGTATGCTCTCTACTTTCCTTTAATTAGAACACAGATGTCATGCGGGAGCTAAACAGCCATCTTAAATCAAAATGTAGAAGCCAATTTTGAAGATATTCATATTCACTGTCTACTGTGTGTCGGGCACTGTTCCAGGTAGAGGTGATAGATTTGTGAACAAAATAGACAAAAATTTCAGGACCCATGTTGCATTCATTCAAGCAGATATATTAAAACAACTAACAGACACCAAGAAAACTCCCATAAGAAACACATGGAACACCAATCTTCATATTCTCAATCATCTCTTAAAAATGTACTGTTTATTCAAAGGAGAGGAAATCCTCACCATGTGGGTCAGCCTCATACAATAGTATCTCAATTTCCTTTTTCTTTTTTTCTTCGTTCTCTAGGGCCAAATTTCTTTCTTCCTAGTTTGTGGACTAAACTAGGAGGAACAGCTATGTGGTGTGATGACTAACCTCTACTATAAAGTTCAAATCATATAGTATTTCAATTTTCCATCCTTCCAGGAAACAAATTTATCCCCTAAAAATCTCAGACCTTAATCAATCACCACATAATGCAAACTGAGAATTGATGCGTAGTATACAGAGCCTTGGAAATGAAAAACAAAATGGGAGTTGTAGTCTGACACCAGTCTAGATTCTGTTGTAACAGAATTGTACTGTGAACACTCAGAATATTATGAGAGATAGAAATTACCTTTTTTAATTCATTGTTTTGGCCTGTATTACAGCAGCCAAACAACAACAAAGCAATAAAATGAGAGTAAATATCAAATAAGTTTCCAAGTTTGCAACTGTTATTTGTGAAAACATTATACATTCATTTATATAATTTATTTGTATATGCATTTATCCTTATATTCTAATGTTACAGGATAGTGATAATTTCACTATCGGAAGTTGTTCTATCTAAAAAATAGCAATAAAATAATATGAATATACATGTTTAGAGGTAAATTTCAGGGTAGCAACATAATTTTTTATGGATATGTCCATTCATTCTAAGAAACTTTCATTAGTGAATAGATACCATGTGTTATAACTAACTAGTATTATGAATGTTATATTGTATTTATCCAGCCTGGAATATATATTTCCAAAAATAACTGAAACTGTGGGGTTTGTTTGCATACACTTGTCATTATCAGTCTAATTCTGTATTGTGTGTGTGTGTGTGTGTTAAAGTGTATGTGCATACATTTTTAAAGTTGAAAAAATAACATTAAAAAATCAGGTCTTAAGTTATACTATGTCTAAGTCTGAATGACAGAGTCTTATTTATCTTGTCTTTATTATTTTTTCTTACCACTTTAAATTTATTCTATGTTTACCACAACTACTGAGCTGGCATGCCACAACTACTGAAACCCACGTGCCTAGAGCCCACGTTCCACAACAAGAGAAGCCACCGCAATGAGAAGCCTGTGCACCACAGCAAAGTGTAGGCCCCCGCTTACGGCAACTAGAGAAAGCCCGTGGGCAGCAACGAAGACCCAACACGGCCAAAAATAAATATATAAAGTAATTAATTAATTTTAAAAAATTAACAACAGCCAAAAATAAATATATAATTTAAAATATATAAATTTAAAAAATATATTAATTTAAAAAATTACAACACTGTAAATCAACTATAATTCAATAAAAAAACTAAAAATAAACCAAAAATAGCATTTAAAAATTTTGATTCTTTGTTTTACATTTTGTGAAAACCACACATAAGAAAGACATGGCCAGGGATAAGAGGAGGGGTTGAACAGTCAGGAAGAAAAAAATGCACCATTTTTTTTTTTGCACCACTTTGTTCCCTTAGTTTTCCTTTGAACTTCATTGTGGATAAAATATACAAGCCTGAGGGATATAAATCTCCACATATTCTCTGCAGATGAAGCAGTTCTTTAGCTCTCAAAACATTGTTGAAATAACGTAATAAATAGGAAAAATTTGCTTGAATTCTATTTTGAAGTACAACACATTTATGCCTCAATCAAATAATAAACATAATCACAATAATAATAACAATTTATTATCTAAGTGCTTTACTTGAAACAACTTACGTAATTTAGCCGACAACATGAACGAAGAACTGTGATTATGCCCCTGTTTTCATACAGGAAACCTGGCACAAACATTTACAGGTTTCCTAAAGCCATTCATGCATTCAAATCTCAAGCAGTCAGACCCTATGACCATCACTGTTCAATAATGAATTATGTTAACATCCAAAATATTAGCATTTGGTTTTGCAAGATGAATTAGTTAAGGAGTCGTTATTTATATCATAATTACTTTGTTTTTTAAAACCATTGGCATCAAATTTCAATTAAATAGGGTTATCTTTAAGCTAATGTGATGTTAAAGCACTTTCCAAAATGCCTCCACAATCAGCCTTCAAACAATTCCATACATTGCCACTGATTTTACATCAAAAATATATGCCTCATTGATATATTATAATTATCCCATCATCAGAGGAACCAAATGTTAAAAATTTGACATATTGTCCACCAGATTTTTTCTTTGTAGATACTAAAAAAGAAAATGACATATAATCACATTAAAAGCCTAGCTTTTTGAAAAATAAGTATATGCCTGATCTTGCTGTTATTCTCTTCATACTAAGTATTATTTAGTCTTTAACTTGACATTGGTCCTAAATGATCTGGACTGAAATTCCCTTCCAGTCCTATGTACTCAATGCCCCCAGGCCAAGGCATACACATCAGCAGCGTGCATCCTGTGTGCCATTCACACTGCATTGCATCTGCTTCTCTAAATATATTATGTAATAGGGGCAGCAAAGTCTTGTCTATAAAGAACCATATAGTAAATATTTGTGGCTTTGCAAGTCAGTGGTGTAATGCTGAAGTAGCCATAGGCAATAGGTAAACAATAAGCAATCAGATGAGTATGGTTGTGTTCCCCTATACGTGTATATACAAAAACGTGTAGCAGTCCAGATTTGGTCAATAGGTCAATGTTTGTTGACCCCTGTTCCTACATTTTATGCCTTAAATGCCATTCATATTCATGTATCCTTTTTTTTTTTGGAGATTTTTTTTTTTTTTAAGAAGATGTTGGGGGTAGGAGTTTATTAATTAATTAATTTATTTTTGCTGTGTTGGGTCTTCGTTTCTGTGCGAGGGCTTTCTCTAGTTGTGTCAAGAGGGGGCCACACTTCATCGCTGTGTGTGGGCCTCTCAGTATCACGGCCTCTCTTGTTGCAGAGCACGGGCTCCAGACGCGCAGGCTCAGTAGTTGTGGCTCACGGGCCTAGTTGCTCCATGGCATGTGGGATCCTCCCAGAACAGGGCTCGAACCCGTGTCCCCTGCATTAGCAGGCGGATTCTCAACCACTGCACCACCAGGGAAGCCCATATTCATGTATTCTTATTAACATGTCTTGGTCATTTTTAATTTCCAAAACCAATCCATTTCTCCATGAGGCCTCTCCTGATCTCTCTGTGTGCTCTGCCGTATCAGTCTCTACTATGGCCCTATGAAAATGTGTTTTTTTCTAAATTACAAATCACAGTAGGCTACTAATTTTTGTTATTTGTGCTTGTGTGTGATTACTTTTTATTTTCAATTATGGTTATTCAGCATGATATCCTCTTTAATACTGAACATAATGTATTATTCATGGTTTAAAATAATGCAGTAAATGTAATATATGTGTGTGTATTATTTTTCTAATGTATCTACCATTGTGCTGATCTGGGAAGTTTGCACAGGAAGTTACATGCTGAGGTTGTATCTACACAATACCAAAACATCTAGATTAAAAATAAAACATTCAGTCAACTGTGATGTTGTTTCCAAATATCTACATGCTTGGCAGTGGAAAAGGAAAATGTTTAGATGATGGATGTTGCTTTTCATTTTCCATCTGGCTGTTTTGGCTTCATGTAGACAGAGCCTCTGACAGCACTGACGACAAAACAATTTCAGGTTTTAGATTTGGTTTTAAGCCCGCCCACATGGAGGTAAACAGATTAGTTCGAAGAAGAGAAACTTGAATGTCTAATCACATCTATGCTTTCAGCCAAGAGAAATCTCTGAGGGATGATGATCTGTATTTACATCTCCCCAGACTGTAATACTACCCTGTTTCATAGAAGAGTGTTTGCCTGGAAAGATCCCCAGCTCAATTACCCAGATATTTCAGGAATCTTCAATAAGACTCATGACAGTACGGAGCCCCACATCTACTGTGGTCAAAACCAAGAATTAACTGGCTGGAATTCTCTGCATTTTTTTTAATTAAAGGATTTAGGATTTAATTGGGAGGAACATGGCAATGATGGAATTTAAGTAGATATGTTTTTAGTTCATTTTAAAAGAGCTTTGAAGTCTGCTTTGTGTAGAAGCCAATGGAGATAAGAAGTAAAATATCAGGGGTACAACATATTTATTATAAAACAAATTCCCTTAAAATCTTTATAAAACTATGAAAAACAGTTTGTATATGCTTCAGAGTGATTATACAGCAAAGAATCATCGAGGTTCTCATCTCTTTGAACTGTCAGTCAATTATAAGGTATTTTTAAAGTTAGATGAAATACTCCCCTGCCCATACTCACTTAGCCCCCCCAACACACATACACACATGCACACAAGGGGGTAAAAGTCACACATACTGGAATATTTGTATATACACAAACAAAAACTTATATACTCACATAGACTTAAATACCACAATCAGCTATTTTAAATGAGAGAAAATGTCATCCTCTCTGTTAATATTTGTTTGCTTATAGTCTTATTTTATTTATCAAACACAGAACCTTTTTTGGCAGGATGCTAATCTCAAAATCTCATTTATCTATGAACAATAATTTAACAGTAAAATATTCTGGAATTAGTGATTTAATCATTTGTTAAGGGTATTGAAAACAAGCAACTTTCATCCCTGCTGATAGAAATATGGGAGTCAGCTATTTTTAGCCTTCCTAACAGTCTTAATCTTCTGTCTCATGCCTCCAGAGAGTCATAAACAAGAAGCTCTTATCTTGATTTATGTAGCCAAGCTATATTATTGCATAATGGATGTGGTTGAACTGACATTGTAACAGTGCTAATAATATCTTACAGGTAAAACATGTGTAATTGGCACTGATAAAGAGTAGTAAATTATTCATTTTAATGTAGGTGACTGTGGAATTTGGACTATGCAAAGATCAATGAATGTAATTTAAGAGTTCCTCTAAAAGTTCATTTATTTGCTATCTTATTCACAGGTAGATAGATATAAAAAGATGGCTAGATATAAAAAGATGGCTAGATAGATGGATAGATGGATAGATAGATAGTAGATATGAGGCTGTACTTCATATTTGTATATCATAAATGATAAGGTTACTCAAAAAACTTAACATGAATACTTAGAACTATTTTAAAATTCAGGGTTGGCTCTAAACTTTATCATCAATTGTAGATATGATACCTACATGGTTTATGAACAACATTAAACCACTTGGTTTTTAAGGTAACTTATAAGTCTAAGCTTTTATTGTTCTTAATCCATTCAGTAGCGTAACTGCACTCAGTTATCAGTTTTGCATGGGATAGCTCTGGATGTCATATTTTCTTCATATTAGTGTGCTTGCGGAGCAAATAACATAGAAAACAACTATCAGTGACTTAACTTTAATGAGGATTTATTATCTCATATAACAAGATTTGAGATAGGATAACAAATTAAACCAGCAGCTTGAAGATACATTCAAGGACCTTTTGTTACCTGTTCTCCTGGTGGGTTAGCTCCTCTTATGAGCTAGACTCTAGATTTCACTTCTCACATATCAATACCCAGAGGTTATGAGGGTTCTGCAAGATTAGACAGCAACAAGGCCCCCTATGTTGGACTTTGATCTGGAAAGCATAGTTACCTCAGCCACGCTGTTATCCATGTCTTTGGAGGCAGTGTACTATGAAAGATGATCACAGAATCATGGAATCCTTGAAGCTTCTCGTAGGTGCCTTGAAAAGTTGAGTATTTCTATAGTTCAATCCCTTTGTCTGAAAGGGCAACAAAATATGTACATACATCACAAAGTTCTTCTGAATATGAAATCAATTATGTAAAACAGCACTGTACAAAGTAGAACATATTTATAACAGGCAGGTTTGTCTTTAATAAAAGAAAAAAACTAATAAATTTTAAATAAAATTTTATTTACTTGTTTGTTTAATAAATTAATAGTTTAATAAAAGTCACTCTAGATAAGCCCAGACTCCATATTTCCTGGGATTTTACTGACTCCCATAATGTCCAAAGTCCATATAAAGGCATCTTTATCAGGGTTAGTTTTTCATTCTTCCCAAAGCTTGACCTCATTTTCTGCACACATCAGTTATAGGAATCCAGTAGAAAATCTACCCAGTCTTCCTCAGCAAAGCTTCTCTTTCAGTACTACACTGTGGTAATACCCAGGCCATATAAATTGACTGTGCTTCTCTTTTCTTTCTCTAAGGTTTCACATTGTTGAAATATTTTTTCCCATTTCCCCAGAGATAACATTAAGATGAGTGACAAATAGTTCATTTATGGGAGTTTCCATACCTACCTAGATGTCCACATTTTTCTCTTTCCACTTCTATCTCAGATATTCACTACTTTTTTCCTTTTTTGCCATTTTTGCTAAGGAATTGTTTCTTCAGTAGATTCCTGGCAAAGTCTTTTGATATTCACCAGATTTGACTTAATACTATTCTAAATGGCATTCTTTAGTTTCATCGGTCATTGTCTCTCACTTTTATGGATGTATTTTTTTCAAACCTTTTTTACAACACTACTCTTAGAATCAAATAAGAGAACTGGACATGTCTGCATGGGTCAGGAGTAGAAATGACCCATGAGAATGTATTCCTGGAGCTGTTGATTTTCCTTACAGAACACACTCCTTGTCTGTAATTTCCTATCCAATCACCCTAAGCCAACTTCAGGACCTTCAGGTATCTCTTTCCTACATACATTTTCCTAATATCAGATAATATCTCTGATGTGAAAAACTCTAGTGCTAAGTGTTATTCAAGGGGAAACTCTTTGAGGTAATAAACAGAGCTAATATGTATAAGGCAGGATGATCATCTGTGCTTAAAAGATGCTTACTGTTCTGATGGAAAGACCCATGTTTTGGGGTTATGAATGAGGATAAGTCTCAGGTCTCGGACAGGAGCTTTGGGGTGGCCCTTCCCAAGCAACACAGTGTAGGCATGAAACTTTAATTCTGAGAATTCTATATTTGAACCCGGCCTTCCATGTCATTGAAAGATATATTTGTTAAGATTATAGGCTAAAACAGTTTTCTTTAGTATTTTGCTATCTTGATTTATAGCTCTTAAATACTGAAATAATGGTATATGGGTCTGTATTTCTATTATTGCTTGGGATTCACAAATGGGTTGTGCAAGGCCTGCTTGTATGTTCTGATTCCACTTGCCTATAAGGATTTGTAAATTGCAATGAGTATGTTCTTCTCTGGCATATATTTAACTTATTTTCCTTCCCATGAGGCATCATTGTGTTATCCTGAACAGCAAAGACACTTGAGTCAGACTGCATGTGTTCAAACCCAGTTGTGTGAATTTTGTAAATCCCTTATAAACACTCTGTGTCTCATTTTTCCATCTATAAAATATGATGATAATTGTACCTATTATATAGAATCCTTTAAAGGAGTAAAAGAGATATATTACTTATTTAGAATAGTACTTGGGACATGGTAAACTCTATGTAAATTTTAGTTATTCTCATTGAATGACTTATTCCTTAACTTTAATCTCTGGTGCTTTTACATGAATGTCAGAAGGGTATAGTTAATTTTTTCACATTTGTAGGGTTTTTTTTCTGAAGTTTTATTTAACTATATTCTTTTATTGAGAAAATTAACATATAATCTTAAGGGGAATTAGCACAAAGTTAAGACCACTCTCTGTCTAGGAATATTAAAATGTCCAACAGAATTAATACTCGTGGAACTACAGTAACTACAAAAGGAAAATAAACAATGGGTGAAGGATTGTCTAGTGCAAGCTCTAAGAGCTAGAAGAGTTAAGAGGAAAGCAAGGGTTTAGAGGACATAGCTATGTGTTTTCTTTGTAAGCTATGTGGGTAGAAAAGAGGAAACAAAGAAGAGCCAGAGATAAGGGAGGAAAGGGGGAAAGGAAAGAAGTACCCCTTTGCTCAGGCTTTTGAGTAACTAGATGCAGCTTCAATCACTGGAACCTTATTATTTCCATTCTATTTTGTATTGCCCAATTTACTCATCTTAACCCCAGGTTTCCTTTATCTTGTCATTACTCTGCTTTAGTCATTTGTGTCTCCAAAGAAAAAATAAACTTTCCAGGTCTACCCATCTTTTCTCCCACTGAAATGTAGAATAAAACATTGAGTATAGGTAATTGTCATAATTTGCAAGAAGTTCCATCAGGCCCACTAAATTATTAATAGTCAAGAAAGATTACTATAATTACCCTTTCAAGTATGGTTGTTTATAAATAGGAAACTTTTAAAAGGCAGCAATATCTTAACCTCAAATGAATGAAAGTCTAATGATAGAATATTAATTTTGTACTGGAAACACTCGTGAATGGTGTAAGGCAAATTACACTACATAAGTATCTTCCTAATGTATTTCTACTTAACACCAAAACATGGATATGGGTTTGGTATACAGATTTAACTCTATTTCTGTAGATGTACTGAAGAGGACCCCCATTCTGGAGGAAATATTGTATTAATATTGACAGATATGTATTGCTTCTGAACTTGTGTTGAACAATTTAGATTATGAAAAAAATGGCACAGCACTAACTGCTATCAAATAGAGACTATACCTTAAACTATATCTTAGAGAAAAGTCTGCCTAAAACAATATTTTTCTGATGTTGGGGACCATATTAACAGAATAAATATTAACATTTTCTCAAAAATTACATTCATATAAAAATTGCATTATTAATTATTGAAGTAGATAGGCATGGAGAGGTGAAAGAAATTCCCAATAAGACTAAACAGCATAAATTAAAATATCACAATTCAAAATTGGGGAGCTGGAGCTGGGCAAGGGCAGCTACAGTTGCAGAGTCAGCGGCGGAGGCAGGAGAAGATGGTGGTGCTGGACACTGGAGTGGCTGGAGTGGAGCTTCATTCCCAGGCTTGGCACCAATGCTGTTGTTGGAACTGCCTGCTCCCACAGGTCCACAGACCCAGCTATCAGGCAAGGAGGACCTCCAAGATGGCAGAGGAGTAAGATGTGGAGATCACCTTCCTCCCCACAAATACATCAAAAATACATCTACATGTAGAACAACTCCTACAGAACACCTACTGAACACTGGCAGAAGGCCTCAGACTTACCAAAAGGCAAGAAACGGTCCACGTGCCTGGCTGTGTGGCTGACAGGGACTTGGTGATCCAGCCAGGTGTCAGGCCTGAGCCTCTGAGGTGGGAGAACAGAGTTCAGGACATTGAACCACCAGAGACCTCCCAGCCCCAGGTAATATCAATCAGCTAGAGTTCTCCCAGAGATCTCCACCTCAACACTAAGACCCAGATCCACTCAACAACCAGCAAGTTCCAGTGCTGGACATCCCATGCCAAACAACTAGCAAGATAGGAATGCAACCCCACCCATTAGATGAGAGGCTGCCCAAAATCATAATAAGGTCAGTGATACCCCAGAACAAACCACCAGACGCAGTCCTGCCCACAAGAAAAACAAGATCCAGCCTCATCCACCAGAAAACAGGCACCAGTCACCTCCACCAGGAAGCCAACACAACCAACTGAACCACACTTATCCACTGGGGGCAGACACCAAAAACAATGGGAACTATGAACCTGCAGCCTGTAAAAAAGAGACCCCAAACACAGTAGGTTAAGCAAAATGAGAAGACAGAGAAATACTCAGCAGATGAAGGAGCAAGGTAAAAACCCACCAGGCAAAACAAATGAAGAGGAAATAGACAGTCTGCCTGAAAAAGAATTCAGAGTAATAATAGTAAAGATGATACAAAATAAGGACCAAGAAGAACTAGAGGAATCAAACAATGATGAACAGCACAATAAATGAAATTAAAAATTCTCTAGAAGGAATCAGTAGCAGAATAAATGAGGCAGAAGAATGGATAAGTGACCTGGAAGATAAAATAGTGGGAATAGCTACTGCAGAGCAGAATAAAGAAAAAGAATGAAAAGACTTGAGGACAGCCTCAGACACCATGGGGACCACATTAAATGCACCAACATTCGAATTCCAGGGGTCCCAGAAGAAGAAGAGAAAAAGAAAGGGACTGAGAAAATATTTGAAAAGATTATAGTTGAAAATTTCCCAAATATGGGAAAGAAAATAATCAAGTCCAGGAAGCAAAGAGAGTCCCATACAGGATAAATCCAAGAGAAACATGTCAAGACACATATTAATCAAACTATCAAAAATTAAAAAAAAATATTAATGGGAGAGAAAAACAACAAATAACATGCAAGGGATCCCCATAAGGTTAACAGCTGATTGTTCAACAGAAACTCTACAAGCCAGAAGGGAGTGGCAGGACATATTTAAAGTGATGAAAGGGGAATACCTACAACCAAGTTCACTCTACCCAGCAAGGATCTCATTGATATCCAATGGAGAAATTAAAACTTTTACAGACAAGCAAAATCTAAGAGAATTCAGCACCACCAAACCAACTTTACAACAAATTCTAAAGAAACTTCTCTAGGCAGGAAGCACAAGAGAAAGGAAAGGCTTACAATAACAAACCCAAAACAATTAAGAAAATGGTAATAGGAACACACATATCTATAATTAACTTAAATGTAAATGGATTAAATGCTCCAGCCAAAAGACAAAGACCGGTTGAATGAATACAAAAACAAGACCCATATATATGCTGTCTACAAGAGACCCACTTCAGACCTAGGGATACATACAGATTGAAAGTGAGGGGATGGAAAAAGATGTTCCATGCAAATGGAAATCAAAACAAAGCTGGAGTAGCAATTCTCATATCAGACAAAATAGACTATAAAATAAAGACTATTACAAGAGACAAAGAAGGACACTACATAATGATCAAGGGATCAATCCAAGAAGAAGATATAACAATTGTAAATATTTATGCACCCAACATAGGAGCACCTCAATACATAAGGCAAAAGCTAACATCCATAAAAGGGGATACCAACAGTAACATAATCATACTAGGGGACTTTAACACCGCACTTTCAACAAGAACAGATCATCCAAAATGAAAATAAATAAGGAAACACAGCTTTAAATTACACATTAAACAAGATGGACTTAATTGATATTTATAGGATATTTCATCAGAAAAAAAAAAGAATACAATTTCTTCTCAAGTGCTCATGGAACATTCTCCAGGATAGATCATATCTTGAGTCACAAATCAAGCCTTGGTAAATTTAAGAAAATTGAAATTGTATCAAGTACCTTTTCTAATCACAATGCTATGAGATTAGATATCAATTACAGGAAAAAGAAACTGTAAAAAATACAGACACATGGAGGCTAAACAATACACTACTAAATAACCAAGAGATCACTGAAGAAATCAAAGAGGAAATCAAAAAATACCTAGAAGCAAATGAAAATGAAAAAACGAAGACCCAGAACCTATGATATGCAGTAAAAGCATTTATAAGAAGGAATTTTATAGCATACAATCCTACCTCAAGAAACAAGAAAAATCTCAAATAAACCACCTAACCTTACACCTAAAGCAAATACAGAGAGAACAAAGAAACCCCAAAGTTAGCAGAAGGGAAGGAATCATAAAAATCAGATCAGAAATAAATGAAAAAAAAAAAAAGAAGAAGAAGGAAATAATAGCAAAGATCAATAAACTAAAAGCTGGTTCTTTCAGAAGATAAACAAAATTGATAAACCATTAGCCAGACTCATCAAGAAAAAAAGGGAAAAGACTCAAAACAACAGAATTAGAAATGAAAAACAAAAAGTAACTGACACTGCAGAAATACAAAGAATCATGAGAGTTTACTACAAGTAACTATATGCCAACAAAATGGACAACCTGGAAGAAACGGACAAATTTTTAGAAAAGCACAACCTTCCAAGACTGAACCAGGAAGAAATAAAAAAAAAAAACAACAGACCAATCACAAGCACTGAAAATGAAAATGTGATTAAAATTTTTCCAACAAACAAAAGCCAGGACCAGATGACTTCACAGGTGAATTCTATCAAATATTTAGAGAAGCACTAGCACTTCTCCTTCTCAAACTCTTCCAAACTGCAGCAGAGGGAGAAACACTCCCAAACTCATTCTATTAGGCCACCATCACCTTGATATCAAAACCAAAGATGTCATAACAAAACAAAACCACAGGCCAATATCACTAATGAACAGAGATGTAAAAAACCTCAAGAAAACACTAGGAAACAGGATCCAACAGCACACTAAAAGGATCATACACCATGATCAAGTGGGGTTTATCCCAGGAATGCAAGGATTCTTCAATACACACAAATGAATCAATGTGATACACCATATTAACAAATTGAAGGATAAAAACCATATGATAATCTCAATAGATGCAGAAAAAGCTTTCAACAATATTCAACACCCATTTATGATAAAAACTCTCCAGAAAGTGGACCTAGAGGGAACCTACCTCAACATAATAAAGGCCATATATGACAAACCCACAGCCAACATGGTTCTCAATGGTGAAAAACTCAAAAAGTTTCCTCTAAGATCAGGAACAAGACAAGGTTGCCCACTCTCACCACTATTATTCAACATAGTTTTGGAAGTTTTAGCCACAGCAATCAGCAAAGAAAAAGAAATAAAAGGAATCCAAATCGGAAAGGAAGAAGTAAAGCTGTCACTGTTTGCAGATGGCATGATACTATACATAGAGAATCCTAAAGATGCTACCAGAAAACTCCAAGAGCTAATCAATGAATTTGGTAAAGTAGCAGGACACAAAATTAATGCACAGAAATCCCTTGCATTCCTGTATACTAATGATGAAAAATCTGAAAGAGAAATTAAGGAAACATTCCCATTTACAATTGCAACAAAAAGAAAAGATACCTAGGAATAAACCTACCTAAGGAGAGAAAAGACCTGTATGCAGAAAATTATAAGACACTGATGAAAGAAATTAAGGATGATACAAATAGATGGAGAGATATACCATGTTCTTGGATTGGAAGAATCAACATTGTGAAAATGACTCTACTACCCAAAGCAATCTACAGATTCAATGCAATCCCTATCAAACTACCAATGGCATTTTTCACAGAACTAGAACAAAAAATTGCACAATGTATGGAAACACAAAAGACCCTGAATAGCCAAAGCAATCTTTAGAAAGAAAACAAAGCTGGAGCAATCAGACTCCCTGACTTCAGACAATACTACAAAGCTGCAGTAATCAAGACAATATGGTACTGGCACAAAAACAGAATTACAGATTGATAGAACAGGATAGAAAATCCAGAGATAAACACACACACATATGGTCACCTTATTTTTGATAAAGGAGGCAAGAATATACAATAGAGAAAGGAGAGCCACTTCAATAAGTGGTGCTGGGAAAACTGGACAGCTACATGTAGAAGAATGAAATTAGAACACACCCTAACACCATACACAAAAATAAACTCCTAACAGGTTAAATACCAGACTTTTGACCACACATGTAAGGCTAGACACTATAAAACTCTTAGAGGAAAACATAGGCAGAGGCTTCCCTGGTGACACAGTGGTTGAGAGTCCGCCTGCCGATGCAGGGGACGTGGGTTTGTGCCCCGGTCCGGGAAGATCCCATATGCCACAGAGTGGCTGGACCTGTGAGCCATGGCCACTGAGCCTGCGCGTCCGGAGCCTGTGCTCCGCAAAGGGAGAGGCCACAACAGTGAGTGGCCTGCATACCAAAAACATAGGCAGAACACTCTATGGTATAAATCACAGCAAGATCCTTTTTGACCCACCTCCTAGAGAAATGGAAATAAAAACAAAAATAAACAAATGGGACCTAATGAAACAAAGGCTTATGCACAGCAAAGGATACCATAAACAAGACGAAAAGACAACCCTCAGAATGGGATAAAATATTTGCAAATGAAGCAACTGACAAAGGATTAATCTCCAACATATACAAGCATCTCATGCAGTTCAATATCAAAAAGCAAACAACCCAATCCAAAAATGGGCAAAAGATCTAAATAGACATTTCTCCAGAGAAGATATACAGATTGCCAATAAACACATGAAAGAATGGTCAACATCACAAATCATTAGAGAAATGCAAATCAAAAGTACAATGAGGTATCACCTCACTCTGGTCAGAATGGCCATCTTTAAAAATATCTACGAACAATAAATGCTGGAGAGGATGTGGAGAAAAAGGAACCCTCTTGCACTGTTGGTGGGAATGTAAATTGATACAGCCACTATGGAGAACAGTATGGAGGTTCCTTACAAAACTAAAAATAGAACTACCATAGGATCCAGCAATCCCACTTCTGGGCATATACCATGAGGAAACCATAATTCAAGAAGAGTCATGTACCACAATGTTCATTACAGCTCTATTTACAATAGCCAGGACATGGAAGCAACCTAAGTGTCCATCAACAGATGAATGGATAAAGATATGGTACATATATACAATGGAATATTACTCAGCCATAAAAATAAATGAAACTGAGTTATTTGCAGTGAGGTGGATGGACATAGAGTCTGTCATACAGAGTGAAGTAAGCCAGAAGGAGAAAAAGAAATACCATATACTAACACATGTTTATGGAATCTAAAAAAAAAAAAAAAAAAAAAAAGGCTCTGAAGAACCTAGGGTCAGTACAAGAATAAAGACTCAGATGTAGAGAATGGACTTGAGGACACAGGGAGGGGGAAGTGTAAGCTGGGACAAAGTGAGAGAGTGGCATGGACATATATACACTACCAAATGTAAAATAGATAGCTAGTGGGAAGCAGCCTTATAGCACAAGGAGATCAGCTCAGTGCTTTGTGGCCACCTAGAGGGGTAGGATAGGGAGGTTGGGAGAGAGATGCAGGAGGGAGGAGATATGGGGATATATGTATATGTATAGTTGATTTACTTTGTTATACAGCAGAAACTAACACACGACTGTAAAGCAATTATACTCCAGTAAAGATGTTAAAAGTTTTAAAAACTGATGCTAAAACCACAATTCAAGTAATATTTTAGAATAAATAATTTGATGCCACAATACAAGAAAGATTGTTGATACAGAAGCTAGTTAGAAAGCTGTAACACTCACGAAGGGCAAAGGTGCAAGCTAGCAAGGGCCTATGCTAATGTGTTTCTGTGTCAATGGAAATTAAGGTATGAATATCAAAAAGAAAGCCTCATCAGGTTTGTGAAATTAAAAGATACTGGTTCAAAGCTATTAGAAATACTAAAGCAGTCTCCGATATTTAAATCTTGCTGATGAAGAACAGCTGTGGTCATATTAACAACAGTAGAGGGCTTCCCTGGTGGCGCAGTAGTTGAGAGTCTGCCTGCCGATGCCTGGACAAGGGTTCGTGTCCCGGTCCGGGAGGATCCCACATGCCGCGGAGCGGCTGGGCCCGTGAGCCATGGCCGCTGAGCCTGCGCGTCCAGAGCCTGTGCTCCGCAACGGGAGAGGCCACAGCAGTGAGAGGCCCGCGTACCCCCCCCCCAAAAAAAGAAATGAAATTGAGTTATTTGTAGTGAGGTTGATGGACCTAGAGTCTGTCATACAGAGTGAAGTCAGAAAGAGAAAAATAAATACCGCATGCTAACACATATATATGGAATATATATATATATATATATATATATATATATATATATATATATATATAAAAGGTCATGAAGAACCTAGAGGCAGGACACGAATAAAGACGCAGACGTAGAGAATGGATTTGAGGACAGGAGGCGGGGTGAGGGTAAGCTGGGACGAAGTGAGATAGTGACATTGACATATGTACACTACCAAATGTAAAATAGATAGCTAGTGGGAAGTAGCCGCATAGCACAGGGAGATCAGCTCGGTGCTTTGTAACCACCTAGAGGGGTGGGACAGGAGAGTGGGTGGGAGACGCAAGAAGGAGGGGATATGGGGATATATGTATATGTATAGCTGGTTCACTTTGTTATACAGCAGAAACTAACACAACATTGTAAAGCAATTATACTCCAATAAAGATGTTAAACAAAAAACATTGGGGGAAACTCTGAGACCATCAAGTCAAACATAAAAGCTTATTTCATGTACTGACATTTTAAACTTATTATTCCTACAATTCATTACTTCATATTTTTGTGGTTTGTGTTTCATGACCTTGGATTCCAAAGAGCTTCATCACCTCATTTTACCTTAAAAATGTAACATTATACAATATGCTTCAAATATCTTCAAAATTAATTTTTTTAATTAATTTCAGTGAGAAATATAGCACATGTATAGGACATAGGTATTTTCGTATTGACATATGTTTAATGCAGAGTTTGTTTTACCTGCCCTGGGAGAGTGTTTAGTTCAGTTTTGTTTCATTTTAGTCTTTACCAAATTACCCTGGAGTATGTATAGTAGGAAACTGTAAAACTAAGCGTGCATACATTAAAGTACCCAAATTATGCTGATGTATAATCAATTTAAACTGATAAATAGGTACTTTCTGTAAATGGATTATACCTTTAAGTCTTTCCACCTGTTAACAGGCAATTTGCATTTCTCCTAATGAAACCCTCTTGGATTCTCTCTTCTCTTCCAGACGACTGAAATGTGTACAAGATAATTAGAAGGAAAGTGTCTAAAATTAAATACCTGCCAGGACATTTAGGTAACCCAAATGAGTTACATATGCAAGTGGAGATTGCTTGAATCAAAGAAAACCTGCCTCTGCTAAAAGGGGGATGCAATATTCAACTCCAGATGAGTTTTGCGTTTTGAAAGTGCAATACAGAGGGTGCCAACTATTTCAGATTTTCAAAGGAAACCTGAAATCTGGAGTGACCTATATGCTTCATTATACTGCTCAATACTGTCAAAGGAACTCACTACTTGAAATAAAATATATGGCGCTTGTGGCACTCCTTTCTCTCCATAACGGCCTTTTTGATGAGCTTAAGTGCTTTATATTCTATCCAAATAAATTGAGTTAAATATTTGCATGTTCTAAGATAGTACAGAACTCTCTTACCTATTCCACTTAGTCCCTTTGGAACCTCTCTAACTGCAAATTTCACAAACAGTATTTTCATATTGTATAACATCTTCTTAGTGTATCCGTCCTTTGCCGAAACTGAGGCCAGCTTAAAGACACATGCATTTATTCAATGTGCATATATTATCCTTATGTTCCCCAAATATGTCCGATCATGAGAGTCACATGTAGCTTATTAAAAATCTTTATTCAAAGGGCCCCCGGATTGATTCAGTTGGTCTAAAACAGGCTTGGCAAACTACAGCTTTCCAGCTAAATCCAGACCACAACCTGTTTTTGTAGATAAAGTTCTATTGAAACACAACCACTTTTATCTTCCCTGTTGTCTGTGATTGCTTTTCTGTTACAATGGCAACGTGAAGAATTTGCAAAATAAGTCATGTGGTCCACAGTGTAGATGATGTTTATTATCTGGCACTTTACAGAAAATGTTTGCTGACCCCTGGTCTAGAGCAAAATCTAGGAACCTGTGTATCTTATGAAGGCTCTTTATAAGTGACTCTTATAATGGAACTAGTTTGGCTTTTCCTATTTATTTTGTATGCCAAGTCATTTATCACAGTGCTTTGCAAACAGTAAGTTGCTGTTGAATAATATGAGACAGATCAAATTTCAAAACGTTTATCCAATCAATGACTCCTTTTTAAGAAACTGCTCTCCACCCCATGAACTTCTAAGAGAATTCTACTAAAATGTTCTAGAATCTGTACATTTACTCATATCATTCACATGAAATAAAAACTTTATTATTTAATTATCTAGTTTTATTTATTTTCTATTTATTCCAAGTTTTTATTATATGAGGAACAATGGTAGGGCATGGACAACTGCCCTATATATATAAATGCAAAAAGGCACAATGGCAAATTTTTATACATAGCTCCAAGTTTCAGTCATAGGCTTTAAAGTAACTTTTTGTTGTTGTTGTCACACAAGAAAACAAGTGATTGTAGGGAAAAGGTGGATAAGTAAGCATATTCAAATTCTGAAAGAAGATATTTTAAAATCATCATACTCTTAAATGTAACTATAAAGAAAAATATAGAATATAAAATTGAGACAACCTCTTAGTATTCATTTTAAACTCCCATTCAGTAAAAGGCATAGTATCTATTATCTTTATTTTTTTATTATTTTGTAATTGATTTGTCAATATCTTTACTAAAGTATGATTTCAGAAACATTTGTATCAGTTTCATTCAACTTTCCTTCCACACAGCAACAGAATAATAAAAATTGCTAGCATGTATAAAGTCCATACTATGTGCCTGGCATTTTATAGATGTTTCTCTTGAAACAGTACATTTATTATTAAGAATATGTCTACTAGATAGATTTTGTTATTATTCCTATTTTACACATATGGTAATTGAGGCTTAAAAAAAGTATATTACTTGCCCAGAGTCTTAGCAATTAAGTTTGAATTAAGGAAATTTGACTTTAGAATGTGAGTTCTATAAGTTTTCCCTGAATGATAAACCTCCTGTTGAATCATTCTGCATCTTTAATCAGACTACAACCTAGATCTGCTCTTAATAGTATCTATAAATTCTATTTTCTGGACTGTCTTTATTGTTGTCCCTACGTGCAGAGTTAAAATGACTGATTCTTGAGTAGGCTTCTCTAGACTAGTGTCTAAGTCCCCCAGATCTTTATGAACTTAGCAGAGGAAGCTAATTTCCATAGAGTCCATAATTAAATGATTAAGAGAAATTATTTTATACATGCAATTACAAGAAGTTAATGGCTATTATAGGTATCTGCATATCTGTAGAAGATTTTTATGGTATTTACGTTCAACATCTCCACACTAACCTTAGTTTGGGAACCCTTCATCCAGACACATAACACAGGAAAAGCCATCATTATGACATGATTTGGGTCCTCAGGCTACAATTAATTAGTTTAGATGTGAATGTCAGACAAAAGCTAAACCATTTAAACCTCTATTACATTTATGATTTAGAATCTCAATAACTGAATAAGAATCTTTCTCTTAGTTAAAGCCTTCATATATAAAATGTGGTTGCTGATGGTGGCCAAATTTTCTTATTTGTAGAGAGAGTATAAAATGCATCGTTGGTGAGGGAGATAGAAAGTGAAAGAGAGAGAGAGAGAAAGAGGGAGAGGGAGAGAGAAGGAAGGAGAGAGGGGGGAGGGAGAGAGAGGGAGAAAGAGAGAGAGAGGGAGGGAGAGGGACAGAGGGAGAGAGAGAGAAAGAGAGAGAGAAAGGGAGAGGGACAGAGGGAGAGAGAGAGGGAGTGGGATAGAGAGAGGGAGAGAGAGAGATTGAGAGAGTGGGAGAGAGAGAGAGAGGAAGAGAAGGAGGGGGAGGGAAGGGGAGGGGAGAGGATCTAGCTATCTCTAAGGGCACGCGTTTGTGGTTTGTTTGTGTTGAGGCCCTTTACAATGTGCAACTTAATTATTCCTTTAGTTATCCAACTTCCTTACAAAGAATCCCAATGAATATAATAGTAGACTAACAATTAGAATTCAAGTTTCTATCTTTTACTCCCTGAAAGGAACCATCTCCTTGAAAGAAACAACAAAGAATTCTGTTGGTGCAGATTTGAAGAAAGAGTTCCTCTGAGCATTAGTCTTTAGTCCTCTGTCCAAGAAAGACAGAGTCCTTCCTGCTCCATAACTTCCCCTCCTAATCATGGGGGAAGAGTGGATGGGAGGAATAGAGTGGGAGTTTGGGAGTGACACATACACACTGCTATATTTAAAATAGATAGCCAACAAGGACATACTGTATAGTACAGGGAATTCTGCTCAATACTCTGTAATAACCTTAATTGGAAAAGAATTTGAAAAATAATAGGTACATGTATATGTACAACTGAATCACTTTGCTATATACCTGAAACTATCACAACATTGTTAATCACCTATATTCCAATATAAACTAAAAATTAAAAAAAAATACATTGTACATCTGTTTTAATCATTAAAGAGAAGGATGCACTGACCGGGAGTAAAGAACGTCCATGTTAAAAATAAAGATTAGGGGCTTCCCTGGTGGCGCAGTGGTTGAGAGTCCGCCTGTCGATGCAGAGGACACGGGTTCGTGCCCTAGTCCGGGAAGATCCCACATGCCGCGGAGCGGCTGGGCGCGTGAGCCATGGCCGCTGAACCTGCGCGTCCAGAGCCTGTGCTCCGCAACGGGAGAGGCCACAGCAGTGAGGGGTCCGTGTACCGAAAAATAAAATAAAATAAAGATTAAATGCCTCCCTTCCTCGGATGCCAATGCTAGTATTCCTTCGACAGTAAGACTCCCTTTCCAGGTGCCAAGGCCATACTGACTCGCTGTGTTCATGCTGATTTGCGTTTTGGGGTTTTTTTGGAAGCTTGAAGGAATGTATCCCTAACTGGTTTGATGTTCTTTGTTCTGACAGGACATAAAACTGTGCTGAAAACCATGCTCTTCCAGAGCAGTTCTTCAGAGTTATCTGAGAGGCTATCCCCTGAGCTATAGTCCTCAGTTTGACTCAAATAACACTTTTCTATTCATATATATATATATACATATATGTATATGAACATTCTCCTTCCTCATGAGGAAAGTTATTTCACTTCACCAAATTCTTCAATGTCCTTTTTAATTTTTCCTATGAAGAAGTAGTATTTTAATTATGACATTATTAAATTAAACTCCCTAATCCCTCCTTTCATCCACTGAAAAGAAAAATATAGATAAGAAGACCCCAAACCAGTCAGTCTCTAGTGATACACCAGTTGTAACTTTTGGAACCAACTCAAACTATGTGATGTTTAAACAAGATCTTTTACGACAATCCTTGATTAACCATAGAAAGTCTTAGAATTAAGTGGATAAATATCTCCATAGGAATCTGTCCTTCACCATCTCCTAGGTTAGATAAAGTTTGTCTCTGCCCACTCAATTTTTTGTTGTTTTTTTTATACAGTTTTTTTTTTAACATCTTTATTGGAGTATAATTTCTTTACAATGGTGTGTTAGTTTCTGCTGTATAACAAAGTGAACCAGTTATACATATACATATAACCCCATATCTCCTCCCTCTTGCATCTCCCTCCCACCCTCCATATCCCACCCCTCTAGGTGGACACAAAGCACCGAGCTGATCTCCCTGTGCTATGCAGCTGCTTCTCACTAGCTATCTATTTTACGTTTGGTAGTGTATATATGTCCATGCCACTCTCTCACTTTGTCCCAGCTTACCCTTCCCCCTCCCCATGTCCTCAAGTCCATTCTCTAGTACGTCTGCATCTTTATTCCCGTCTTGCCCCTAAGTTCTTCATGACAATTTTTTTTTTTAGATTCCATATATATGTGTTAGCATATGGTATTTGTTTTTCTTTTTCTGACTTTTTTCACTCTGTATGACAGACTCTAGGTCCATCCACCTCACTACAAATAACTCAATTTCATTTCTTTTTATGGTTAAGTAATATTCCATTGTATATATGTGCCACATCTTCTTTATCCATTTATCTGTTGATGGACACTTAGGTTGTTTCCATGCCCTGGTTATTGTAAATAGATCTGCAATGAACATTTTGGAACATGACACTATTTGAATTATGGTTTTCTCAGGGAATATGCTCAGTAGTGGGATTGCTGGGTCGTATGGTAGTTCTATTTTTAGTTTTTTAAGGAAACTCCATACTGTTCTCCATAGTGGCTGTATCAATTTACATTCCCACCAACAGTGCAAGAGGGTTCCCTTTTCTCCACACCCTCTCCAGCATTTATTGTTCATAGATTTTTGATGAATGGCCATTCTGACTGGTGTTGAGATGATATCTCACTGTACTTTTGATTTGCATTTCCCTAATGATTAAGGACGTTGAGCATTCTTTCATGTGTCTGTAGGCAATCTGTATATCTTCGTTGGAGAAATGTCTATTTAGGTGTTCTGCCCATTTTTGGATTGGGTTGTTTTTTTTTTTTTTTGATATTGAGCTGCATGAGCTGCTTGTAAATTTTGGAGATTAATCCTTTGTCAGTTGCTTCATTTGCAAATATTTTCTCCCATTCTGAGGGCTGTCTTTTCGTCTTGTTTTTGGTTTCCTTTGCTGTGCAAAAGCTTTTAAGTTTCATTAGGTCCCATTTGTTTATTTTTGTTTTTATTTCCATTTCTTTAGGTGGGGGGTCAAAAAGGAACTTGCTGTGATTTATGTCATAGAGTGTTCTTCCTATTTTTTCCTCTAAGAGTTTTACGGTGTCTGGCCTTACATTTAGGTTTTTAATCCATTTTGAGTTTATTTATGTGTATGGTGTTAGGGAGTGTTCTAATTTCATTCTTTTACATGCAGCTGTCCAGTTTTCCCAGCACCACTTATTGCAAAGGCTGTCTTTTCTCCATTGTATATTCTTGCCACCTTTATCAAAGATAAGGTGACCATGTGTGTGTGGGTTTATCTCTGGGCTTTCTATCCTGTTCCATTGATCTATATTTCTGTTTTTGTGCCAGTACCATACTGCCTTGATTACTGTAGCTTTGTAGTATAGTATGAAGTCAGGCAGCCTGATTCCTCCAGCTCCATTTTTCTCTCTCAAGATTGCTTTGGCTATTTGGGGTCTTTTGTGTTTTCATACAAATTGTGAAATTTTTTTGTTCTAGCTCTGTGAAAACTGCCATTGGTAGTTTGATAGGGATTGCATTGAATCGGTAGATTGCTTTGGGTAGTAGAGTCATTTTCAAAATGTTGATTCTTCTAATCCAAGAACATGGTATATCTCTCCATCTATTTGTATCAGCTTTAATTTCTTTCATCAGTGTCTTATAATTTTCTGCATAAAGGTCTTTTGTCTCCTTAGGTAAGTTTATTCCTAGATATTTTATTCTTTGTGTTGCAGTGATAAATGGGAGTGTTTTCTTAATTTCATTTTCAGATTTTTCATCATCAGTGTACAGGAATGCAAGAGATTTCTGTACATTAATTTTGTATCCTGCTACTTTACCAAATTCATTGGTTAATTCTAGTAGTTTCCTGGTAGCATCTTTAGGATTCTCTATGTATAGTATCATGCCATCTGCAAACAGTGACAGCTTTACTTCTTCGTTTCTGATTTGGATTCCTTTTATTTCCTTTTCTTCTCTGATTGCTGTGGCTAAAATTTCCAAAACTATGTTGACTAAGAGTGGTGAGAGTGGGCAACCTTGTCTTGTCCCTGATCTTAGTGGAAATGGTTTCAGTTTTTCACCATTGAGGATGATGTTGGCTGTGGTTTTGTCATATATGGCCTTTATTATGTTGAGGAAAGTTCCCTCTATGCCTACTTTCTGGAGGGTTTTTATCATAAATGGGTGTTGATTTTTTTCAAAGGCTTTCTCTGCATCTATTGACATGATCATATGGTTCTTTCCCTTCAATTTGTTAATATGGTGTATCACGTTGATTGATTTGCATATATTGAAGAATCCTTGCATTCCTGGGATAAACCCCAGTTGATCATAGTGTATGATCCTTTTAATGTGCTGTTGGATTCTGTTTGCTAGTATTTTTTTGAGGATTTATGCATCTATGTTCATCAGTGATATTGGCTTGTAGTTTTCTTTCTTTGTGACATCTTTTTCTGGTTTTGGCATCAGAGTGATGGTGGCCTCGTAGAATGAGTTTGGGTGTGTTCCTCTCTCTGATATACTTTGGAAGAGTTTGAGAAGGATAGGTGTTAGCTCTTCTCTAAATGTTTGATAGAATTCGCCTGTGAAGCCATCTGGTCCCGGGCTTTTGTTTGTTGGAAAATTTTTAATCACAGTTTCAATTTCAGTGCTTGTGATTGGTCTGTTCATATTTTCTATTTCTTCCTGGTTCAGTCTCGGAAGGTTGTGCATTTCTAAGAATTTCTCCATTTCTTCCAGGTTGTCCATTTTATTGGCATATAGTTGCTTGTAGCAATCTCTCATGATCCTGTGTAATTCTGCAGTGTCAGTTGTTACTTCTCCTTTTTCATTTCTATTTCTATTGATTTGAGTCTTCTCCCTTTTTTTCTTGATCAGTCTGGCTAATAGTTTATCATTTTTTTTTATCTTCTCAAAGAACCAGCTTTTAATTTTATTGATCTTTGCTATCGTTTCCTTCATTTCTTTTTCATTTATTTCTGGTCTGTCTTTATGATTTCTTTCCTTCTGCTAACTTTGTGGGTTTATTGTTCTTCTTTCTCTAATTGCTTTAGGTGTAAGGTTAGGTTGTTTATTTGAGATGTTTCTTGTTTCTTAAGGTAGGCTTGTATTGCTATAAGCTTCCCTCTTAGAACTGCTTTTGCTGCAGCCCATAGGTTTTGGGTCGTCGTGTTTTCATTGTGTTTGTTTCTGTGTATTTTTTAATTTCCTCTTTGATTTCTTCAGTGATGTCTTGGTTTTTAAGTAGTGTGTTGTTTGGCCTCTATGTGTTGTATTTTTCCTTTAATTGATACCTAGTTTCATAGCCTTGTGGTAGGAAAAGATACTTGATATGATTTGAATTTTCTTAAATTTACCAAGACTTGATTTGTGACCCAAGATATGATCTATCCTGGAGAATGTTCCATGAACACTTGAGAAGAATGTGTATTCTGTTGTTTTTGGATGGAATGTCCTATAAGTATCAATTAAGTCCATCTTGTTTAATGTATCATTTAAAGCTTGTGTTTCCTTATTTATTTTCATTTTGGATGATTTGTCTGTTGGTCAAAGTGGGGTGTTAAAGTCCCCTAGTATGATTCTGTTACTGTTGATTTCCCCTTTTATGACTGTTAGCATTTGCCTTATGTATTGAGGTGCTCCCATGTTGGGTGCATAAATATTTACAATTGTTATATCTTCTTCTTGGATTGATCTCTTGATCATTATGTAGTGTCCTTCTTTGTCTCTTGTAATAGTTTTTGTTTTAAAGTCTATTTTGTCTGATATGAGAATTGCTACTCCAAGTTTGTTTTGATTTCCATTTGCATGGAATATCTTTTTCCATCCCCTCATTTTCAGTCTGTATGTGTCCCTAGGTCTGAAGTGGGTCTCCTGTAGGCAGCATATATATGGATCTTGTTTTTATATCCATTCAGCCAATCTATGTCTTTTGGTTGGAGCATTTAATCCATTTACATTTAAGTTAATTATAGATATGTGTGTTCCTATTACCATTTTCTTAATTGTTTTGTGTTTGTTATTGTAGGTCTTTTCCTTTTCTTGTGTTTCCTGCCTAGAGAAGTTCCTTTAGCATTTGTTTTAAAGCTGGTTTGGTGGTGCTGAATTCTCTCAGCTTTTGCTTGTCTGTAAAGGTTTTAATTTCTCCATCAAATCTGAATGGGATCCTTGCTGGGTAGAGTAATCTTGGTTATAGATTTTTCTCTTTCATCACTTTAAATATGTCCTGCCACTCCCTTCTGGCTTGTAGAGTTTCTGCTGAAAGATCAGCTGTTAACCTTATGGGGATTCCCTTATGTGTTACTTATTGTTTTTCCCTTGCTGCGTTTAATATTTGTTCGTTGTTTATAATTTTTGATAGTTTGACTAATGTGTGTCTTGTCATGTTTCTCCTTCGATTTATCCTGTATGGGACTCTCTGTGCTTCCTGGACTTGAGTAACTATTTCCTTTCCCATATTAGGGAAGTTTTCAACTATAATCTCTTCAAATATTTTCTCAGTCCCTTTCTTTTTCTCTTCTTCTTCTGGGACCCCTATTATTTGAATGTTGGTGCGTTTAATGTTGTCCCAGAGGTCTCTGAGACTGTTGTCAATTCTTTTCATTCTTTTTTCTTTATTCTGCTCTGCAGTGGTTATTTCTACTCTTTTGTCTTCCAGGTCACTTATCCGTTCTTCTGCCTCAGTTATTCTGCTATTGATCCCTTCTAGAGAATTTTTAATTTCATTTATTGTGTTGTTCATCACTGTTTGTTTGCTCTTTAGTTCTTGTAGGTCCTCATTAAACTTTTTTTTGTATTTTCTCCATTCTATTTCCAAGATTTTGGATCATCTTTACTATCATTATTCTGTATCCTTTTTCAGGTAGACTGCCTATTTCCTCTTCATTTGTTAGATCTGGTGGGTTTTTGCCTTGCTCCTTCATCTGCTGTGTGTTTCTCTGTCTTCTCATTTTGCTTAACTTACTGTGTTTGGGGTCTCCTTTTCGCAGGTTGCAGATTCGTATTTCCCGTTGTTTTTGGTGTCTGTCCCCAGTGGCTAAGGTTGGTTCAGTGGATTGTTAAGCTTTCTTGGTGGAGGGGACTAGTGCCTGTGTTCTGGTAGATGAGGCTGGATCTTGTCTTTCTCGTGGGCAGGTCCACATCTGGTGGTGTGTTTTGGGGTGTCTGTAGCCTTATTCGGATTTTTGGCAGCCTCTCTGCTAATGGATGGGGTTGTGTTCCTGTCTTGCTAATTGTTTGGCATAGGGTGGAGAGCAATGTAGCTTGCTGGTCGTTGAGTGTAGTTGGGTCTTGGTGTTGAGATGGAGATCTCTGGGAAAGTTTTGCCGTTTGATATTATATGGAGCTGGGAGGTGTCTTGTGGACCAGTGTCCTGAACTTGGCTCTCCCACCTCAGTGGCACAGCCCTGACACCTGGTTGGAGCACCAATAGCCTGTCCTCCACATGGCTCAGAATAAAAGGGAGGAAAAATAAGAAAGAAAGAAGATAAAATAAAGTAAAATAAATTTATTAAAATAAAAAATAATTATTAAGAAGAAAAAAATTTTAAGTAAAAAAAAAATACGGACAGACAGAATCCTAGGAAAAATGGTAAAAGCAAAGCTATACAGACAAAATTACACACAGAAGCATACACACTCACAAAAAGAGAAAAAGGGAAAGAATATATATATATATATATATATATATATATATATATATATCGTTGCTCCCAAATTCCACCTCCTCAATTTGGGATGATTCGTTGTCTATTCAGGTCTTCCACAGATGCAGCGTACATCAAGTTGTTGGTGGAGATTTAATCCGCTGCTCCTGAGGCTGCTGGGAGAAATTTCCCTTTCTCTTCTTTGTTCGCACAGCTCCTGTGTTTCAGTTTTGGATTTGGCCCTGCCTCTGTGTCTAAGTTGCTTGAGGGCGTCTGTTCTTCGCTCAGACAGGACGGCGTTAAAGGAGCAGCTGCTGCTTGGGCTCTGGCTCACTCAGGCCCGGGGGGAGGGAGGGGAACGGAATGCAGCAAAAGTGGGCGGAGGCAGAGGCCGTCGTGACGTTGCACCAGCTTGAGGCGCGCCGTGCGTTCTCCCGGGGAAGTTGTCCCTGGATCATGGGACCCTGCCAGTGGCAGGCTGCACAGGCTCCCCGGAAAGGGGGTGTGGATAGTGACCTGTGCTTGCACACAGGCTTCTTGGTGGCGGCAGGAGCAGCCTTAGCGTCTCATGCCTGTCTCTGTGGTCCGCGCTGATAGCCGCGGCTCACGGCCGTCTCTGGAGCTCCTTTAGAGCAGCGCTCTTAATCCCCTCTCCTCGCGCACCAGGAAACAAACAGGCAAGAAAAAGTCTCTTGCCTCTTCGGCAGCTCCAGACTTTTTCCCGGACTCCCTCCCGGCTAGCCGTGCCGCACTAGCCCCCTTCAGGCTGTATTTACGCCGCCAACCCCGTTCCTCTCCCTGCGCTCCGACCGAAACCTGAGCCTCAGCTCCCAAGCCCCCGCCCACCCCGGCGGGTGAGCAGACAATCCTCTCGGGCTGGTAAGTACTGGTTGGCCCCGACCCTCTGTGCGGGAATCTCTCCGCTTTGCCCTGTTGCTGTGCTCTCCTACACGGCTCCGAAGCTTCCCCCCTCCTCCACCCGCAGTCTCCGCCCGCGAAGGGTCTTCCTAGTGTGTGGAAACGTTTCCTCCGTCACAGCTCCCTCCCACTGGTGCAGGTCTCGTCCCTATCCTTTTGGCTCTGTTTATTCTTTTTTCTTTTGCCCTACCCAGGTACATGGGGAGTTTCTTGACTTTTGGGAGGTCTGAGGTCTTCTGCCAGCGTTCAGTGGGTGTTCTGTAGGAGCTTTTCCACATGTAGATGTATTTGTGGGGAGGAAGGTGATCTCCCCGTCTTCCTTTTCCGCCATCTTGAAGCTCCTCCTCCTGTCCACTCAATTTTTAAGGCACTTCTTTTTACAAAAACTACTGATAATCAACTCCTATTGTTATCCCAGGGCAGCATATTTTAGGTGGCGATCTCTCCCGCAGTGGAATGGATTCCAAGAATAAATGTCTAACACTTATTTAGCATTTGCTATATGCCAAGAACTGTACTGTGCTATCACTGTCTTTAATTCTCACACAACCTTAGTGACCCATCATCTCTTTGCTTGTTTGGCCTCAACTCCTCAAACTTTTCACCTTGTTTATTTCTAGTGCAAAACATTGGAATTCTTGTGAATTCTAGAATGTACAGTCTGCTTGTGGCCTTGGCACTTCTATTCTCTACTGGAAGTTCTTACATCAGATTTCAGTCCGTATATCACTGTATAAAATGATGCCCCCTCTAACTGTACATACTTCCCCCACAATTACCTTTCCTTATGTTTCAGCCTAATACTAATTATATATAGTAATGTATTATAAATGCAATTTCATTTGTTTATTATCAGGCTCATTATTTCACTCACTTGAATGGAAGCACCAAGAAAGAAGGGATAGGTGTACAAATCTCTTCTAAGTCCCTAACCAAGAAAAGAAACTTGAGACATACTAAGCATTCTTAAATAATATTGAATGAATAAACTAACACTTCTTTGAGATGACCGTATTTGCGGTAACCATTGCACAGATGAGGAAATTGTGCTGTTGAGGAGAGGTTTATTTTTTAATTTCATGTAGCAAGTGAGTGGCAGAACTGGTCTGACACTTACAAAGTTCCTGTTTGTAATTACTCCTTACTCTTGGCTGTAGATTTACCCATTACCCTAAGGCAATAAACAGAGTTTGAATGGGCCGGGAAGATGTTTTTTACACTTGTAGAGAAGCGTGTGAGAGAAGGACAGTGCTTACTCCCATGTCATCATCCTATTTTCCCTAGTATCATAATTTGTTAAATTGTCTTTAATGTATCTTCTAGTTCTTAGAATATTAATTTACTTTAAAATATTCCAGCATGTATTGATATGACGTATAATTACGAGTGTGCTTTTCAGGTTAAACTATAACCCAGATGCTGATGACAGTCTAATCGAGGATGCATAATCAGTGGTGGACTGCTGGCAATATATTTAAATGTTCACATTCCAGAGGCCGCCACTGTAAGAGGCTCTGTAACTGGTGTCTCTGTCAGCATCTATTTACTAAGTCAAAACATGTTTTTATAGGGGAAAATAGCAGCCTTTATCTAGTATGATGGATATTATAGATATTATTGGGAACATTAAAAGTATCTAAAGATGTGGGTGGGCTAATATATATATTTTTATTATTTATTTATTTATTTGTTTTGTTGCACCGGGTCTTAGTTGTGGCATGTGAACTCCCGGCCCCCTGCATTGGGAGCATGGAGTCTTAAGCCCTGCACCGCCAGGGAAGTTCCTGGCTAATATATTTTAAAGATTCTCCTCCCAGGTCACCCCTAGGGATGACCCCCCAGGCTAAATTCCTGACAGTTCCTTGACCATTATGGACTTGAAGCTTTTGGTCCTGATGCTGGCTATAATGATTACATAATCCAACCTCTGGCCTATTGTCTACTGTGACCTTGGTTAAACTTTCCAGGAAAGGTTGAGGTGGAAAGAGACATGGAAGAGACTCAAGCCTATAGACTAGGTAGTGTAATATTTTTGCATGCTAATAAATGTTCAGTGAATATCTCTATCGTGACAATTTGTTCTGAGACTAGCTTTTATTATAAATTCATAGGAAAGCTATGGGCCTAGTAGCAAACTCTCATCAAACACAAAATATTTTCAGTGGCTACAATTATCTACCCCCAAAATTCAGAGTTCCACATGACATAAATGGTTTACATTAGTTCAAAATGACAAAACATCCTCAATGCAACATATATTTCAAGTGATGCTCCAAATCCTAAACAATTTGCACTTATTTCTGAGGTCTTAGAAATTAAAGGGATACTAAAGTGATCAGGAAACTTAGCCCAAATTATGTCATTATATCTACTCATTGCTTTTCTGCTTATCTTTAATGTTTGATAATTTTTCAGATTTTTAAAATCATTTCAGAACAGGTCTTCCATAAATAGGACTACTAATAATGTGAAAATCTTATACTTAATCAGTATCTTCATTAGGGTAATATGCTCTTACTGAATTTTCTGGATTCTTGAAAATTACTCTGTTGATACCCTCAAGTTTTTGCAGTACATACTTGCAAAGAAAGGGTTAATTGTAACTGAAAATTCAACTTTCTTTTAATAACATAGTATTCAAAGCTATAAAATTTAACAAATTTAGAATAATTAACTATACTTACATTTAGAGTAATTTATTTATGTATTTATTTAATTGAAGTTGATGTACACTATTATATTAGTTACAGGTGTACAATATAGTGAGTCACAATTTTTAAAGGTTATATTTAATTTTAACTGCTCAGTTACTCAAAACTAAACTTTTTACATTTGTGTAAATTAAACTATTTACAGTTTATCTTCCAAAGATAACTGGAAATGACAAGACATATGAAACTACACAAGCAATGAGATTAGTACATTTTTGCTGCATTATCATCTACAAGCTTGTTTTTAACTCTTTAACCAAAGAAAGTTAAGAAATAACAATAAAGACAATGTTAGATGAATTCTTAACATTTTCCTGTTTTATGAATGCTACTTTCTCTGATAAAAATTGGGCTGTTTCCTAAATAACAAAATGTATGAGATTTGATACCAGATTAATTTAATTTGGGGCTTTATTCTTTTCTTCAAATGATAAATTCATATTTTCTTACCTAATGAAATTTATTGCAAAGTTCTTGTATGACTGTATTTGCACATACATATGACTACAGAGTTTCTAGATTTTTTTTTAACAAATTCCTAAATGTCAGGATTTATTGATCACATGGTTGGAATAAAATTGTTTTGTAAATTGTAAAATGTAAGCAAATATTTATATATTAAAGAAAAAATTATCAAGCTCTTTCATTTTCTCAGTGCCCAAATATACTGTCAGACAAAACAGTAAGAATACAAGAAACTAGTACAACTGCATTTCTTCTCTCAAGTACTAAAAATAAACTGCATATTATGGTGCCATACTATCATGCTTATCGTATAGTTAAGCCCAAGATAAAACAGAAACACATAAGAAGGCTCTTGTAGTCTACACTCCGACTGGAAAAAATTTTTAAAGGGAAAAACAAACTAAACAAATCTTAACGCACCCTTTTAAATCTAGACATAGACAAACCCAAGTTTACTTGCAAAACATCATGTATAAATTTTGAATTTAGAGGAAAAGTTATCTTCTTGACTCATCTGCATAATTTTTTAAAGCAAAATAGATGACGGGGGTGGCAGTACATTAAAAGTTTATTTCTGTCTTTTTCAACTTAACTGTTCATCAAAGGATATTACTAGAACATCCAGAAATATTACCCAAGGAAACAAATATCTCAAACGTGTTTGCTTAGGCTCCTCAGGGTATGACAGTTAATAAAAGTTGCGATTGCCAAAGCTTAGTGTTTTATTATATAAAAGCCTCTTTACCTATTCCTTTGGGTCAGCTTTATAATGATGAACTGAGCTTTTTCTTAGAAGCTAGATTGTCAAGTGGAGTTGGGTTAATTTAGATTATGTGAAAAGAAGCAGGTACTAGTAAATGGGATATAAAATGCTTAATGGATTCCAGAAATGAAGTCAGGCTATAGAAGGAAAAGAAGTGAGATTGAGAAGAACAAGAATTAAAGTAGACTGCAGGTGATTTATCCAGGCTTTTGGGTCAAGGTGGCCTGCATTCAGGTAAATTACGTCAGTGCATAGCACAAGATGTACCTTTGATATGTGCTTCTTCTTAATACTTCTGCATATTAAAGATGATTTTAAAGTATAATTTAAAGATGATGCAAAGCAAACTAGAAACATGACACCTTAAATTATTGTTATATCTAAGGTGGAGATGAAGATCCTGAGGAATAAATTTAATCATCAAAGCAACATCAATTATATATTTCAAGGTATGCTGGGGCAGTTTTGATTGGGCTGTTAGGTTTTCTTCCTTCTTTTAGTTTTCTCAAAGATAAATGAGTTCAAAAGCAACACTACAGATTAGCATACTTTTGATAGAATTAGACTATGGTTAATTTGAGTCTAACTTAAAAGGTATGCCTGTTTAGATGTTAGAGTCAAATGGTGGAGTAAAGCAACATTTAGATCGTCAGTGACAGCAGTTTAAATTATGCAAATGACTACAACCTGGCAGCTGACAGAAAAAAAAGGAGATAATGTAATATCTGGACACAAACTTGCAGCTGAGAATAAACCTACTCAGTTCAGGTTAATGGACTCTGGGACCTGCATCCACATGTTTCTTTGCCAGCTCTTAGAAGTTCTTCAGCATCCCTGTAGTGTGGATGTAAATCTGAAGATCCATAAAGTAAACAATATCTCTTCTGCTTAGAAAACAATTGTGAAAGTGGTAAGGAATAGTATGTCAAAATATTTACAGGCTTGAAACTACTTAAGGGAGCATGTGGTCCTATCCTTTTAGAGAGAAATTCAGCAAGGTTAAATGATTTAACCAAGGTCACACACCTAGTTTGTGGCTCCATATGAATACGAAGTGTCTTCATTCTTTTGCCTTTATCATGATGCTAATAGATATGGTGACCATATGTCATATTTATTAGCAACTTGAAGATGTAGCCATGATGATGACATAGGAACTGGAGGGAGGAAAAAGAAGCATTATTTAATTTTTTTTCTGCAACACAGAAATAGAAAAACTGAAATAATGCTTATTCTGTTTACAGATTCTAAGCAGCCTTTCCAGTATCTTCTGTTCCCTAAATCTTTTTTTCCCCCTTCACAGACACATTCTAAGCACATACTGTAGGAACTAGGACCATTTATAAACATAAAAGATGATTAAATTTACCTGTAAAAATAATTGAAAGTCCAATTGCAAATATATGTATATATTTCTTTTTGCAAAAATATTCTTTTAAACAAATCTGTGGAATTGATGAAATTACTCAGTAAAGGTATATAAAGAGGATCCAGGAGGGGCATCAATTTTAAAATAAATGAGAATAAATAAGAAAAAATTAAAAGAAAATTAAGTTGTACATGTGAGCAGAAAGATAAACAATTACAGAGGAGTGCAAGGGAGTGGAAACTAAAGGAGGATGGTATTTCAAGGAAGAGAGCGTAGTCAACATTTTCAGATGAGATACAAAAATGTAGTGAGAATCATAAAGTGTAATGCATTTAATAGCAAAAGAATTGTGCTGTGTTTTTTATTATAATGGTTATTGGAGAAATTAAGGTGATTGGAACCAGATTTGATGTGTTGAGGAATATTTGTGTGGAGGAATTATGATAACAGAGTAAAATTAGTTTCAAAAGATTCACTCATGACGTGGATGGGAGACAAGTGGCCTAGGTCAAGGAAAGCATGGGTCTGAAGAAATGCATGGTTCCAGAGAGATTTTTCCTGAGTTTGTTCCAAGATAGGTAAACTTGAACACATTTAAATGCTGCCTGAAAGAAAGTGATAGATAGAAAGAAATTAGAGATGTTATAGGGTAGGAATAATTGATAAATCATTGATCCTTTTTGAGATAGTGAATATTGTTGTCAAAAGGATAGCAATCATATGTCAGAAATTGGTCTTGACAAACAGGAACTCACTCCCATTATGGAGTGTATACAAATAAGGAAATTATTTGTGTAGACTACGAAAGATACAGTGGTTTAAAGGGGAAATGTCAGGCCATTAATGTTAAATAGGCTATATTTTCTCTGTGAAGTAGAAAAGGAGGTTAAGGTTGGGAGTGGTGGGATGATCCCTAGGAAGTGTAAAATTAAAGCAGAAGGGCTTTACATATCCACTGTACAGGCAGCAGAATGAGTTGACTATGATATATCAAAGGAAAGACAGAAGGCTGGAGAATAAGAATAATGTCACTGAGGGGAAGAACTACACTGTTTTCTGTAGTAGTTCTTAGCAATTAGGGGGATGAGCTAAAAAAGGCAAATGTTTGAACTGATTCCAGATGGGTTTTTCCATGTGCATACAACAGAAAAATTATGGTACGAGGAGTTGAAAATATTAAAAAGAAATTGGGTAAAATTGTGGACCATTAACTGAACAGGGAGATAAATGACTGAGAGGGGCCTAGGATGCTTTAATGTTCTCATCATGAAAAAACAACAACTCCCAAACATAATACCAGTAGTAATTCCTCAAAGAAACTTGTTTGGTGTGTACAGGAAGGATCATGTTGCCTGCATCAGCTTAATTTTAGCCACAATCTCTCTCACTTCTAGCCTTTTGATATGTAGTTCTGTTGTTCTGAAGACTCTTATTTCTGTATTAGCATAGCTAAATTTTACTCATCCTTACAAACCCCAACTTTAACATCATTTCTCAGGAACAGTTTCCATCACCAAATGGATTAGCTGGAATCCTCTTATTTTGTTCAAACTGTATTCTTTTAAGTTCATTAATAATATTTAAATTCCTAATCAACCCTTTGACATTTTTCTTTATTGATAAATCAGTAAATAGATTTCTTTGCTGAGATACTCTTACTACAGTCTTTCAGGTTAGAGTAAGGTGTATATGTTGCAGTAGTTTATTTTATTTTTTAATTAATTGTTATTGGAATATAGTTGATTTACAATGTTGTGTTAGTTTCTGCTGCAGTAAGATTAATCAGTTATACATATATCCACTCTTTTTTAGATTCTATTCCCACATAGGTCATTTTAACTTGAAAAATTCTTCAATTGATAACAGACAGCGTTACCCAATTAAAGGAAATAATTTACTAACAGTCAATGTTTTCTAATATTCTCTTGAGTAACTTTAGTATAATTTATTAACCCTCAGTATATTCATAATATTTTTCAACATCTGTTTTTTTAAAATATAAATCATAAGTTCTGTCAAGACAAGGATCTCATCTAGCTTATATACCAGTTTTGAAAATTGAACCTTTTTACAATGATCTGGAATTCCACTATACCCAGGCTTTTGTTGATAGACTTAAGATTTCAGCTTACTACAAACTTTTTATTCCTTGAGTCAGAGATAAAATTTTAAATGTTAACTTCCCTAAATAACCAACTTAAAGCACAGATAATAACATTCCTTCAAAAATTTCTTGTTGAAAAACTTGACAAAAGAAAGTGGCAGGCAAAAGGGATATGGAGACCAGCAGATGGCTGAGGACATTATGTTAAGATTTACTATAGAATGAGCATGAGAAATGAGAACTTGTTTTATTAGTATGGTTCAGTAAAGAAAATTATGAAGCACTCTAGCAACTCAAAAAAGCAAAACAAATATGTACTGAATCATTATCTTATTGTTCATGAAGTTGGGGACAGCTGCTAATCCTAACTCATGTAGCAGAAATGAGTAACATAAAATATATATATTAAAATAGAATTAATGTTTACTTATAAATTTCTGTGGTAGTAAACATTTTGCCAGATAGTCAATTAAACCATGTAAGAAATTATTTTATGTTACCAGAGGACATTGCTTCTATTTTTATACTATGACATTCAAAGCAGATACTGTTATTGGAGAATTATTTTTAAAGGCAGTTTAAGAGTTTATTATAGTCTGACCCATTGCTGCTGTGCCTTCAAAATGAAAAGCACTGAAACTTTTTTTAGGTCATTTCTGATATTAGAAAATGGAAATCATGAGTTGTCCCATTTCTAGTCCAATTTTTATAAGAAAATAAGTTACAACTATAAATAAGAATTTGAGCTTTTAGAAATGTAATGGAAGAGATTTTTTTCATTTATTGGACTCTGGAGTCAAAATACATTTTTACTTGACTTTTAGATCCACAGAAAGAGATTTTTGCCAACCCACTATGTATTTATGAAAAATAGAATTTAAGCTCGTTTATCCAAGCCTTGGAATTACTTTGTTGGCAATTGTAAATATGCAAGCTCTCTTATTAACCTCTTATAAACACAGTTTTTAATAAAAACAGATTTGGTCCCAAATTTGGCCCTGGATATTTGTTTCTTATTAATAAACCAGTAACTATCAGTCTTTCCTAGGCTAATTTTACTACCAACTTCAATATCAGAGTAGAATTTGTATTTTGTTATATTTCATTTTAACCTAAGAAAGCTCTTCAATTAACAGTAGAAAGTTAAAATCAGTTTAAGAAAATCAATTATTAACATCACATATTCTAAAAGTATTTTAAGAAGAGAGTTTAGTGCTGAAATAAGACATTATGTAAAACATGAAATCTTATGGCTAGAAAGAATTGTGAAAAAGAAGAAATTTCAATACTGACAGTGGATGAACTTTTAGATACGGATCTGATATGAAGGTTTTAGGGGTAGGAATGGGTCTAAGATCATTCATCCTAAGTAGCGTCTCTGAGCTGTTGGTAGTACTTAATATTTTTTTAAAAAGTATTGCTCTGATAGACACACAACTTTTTCCTGGGAAGACAGGACTTATTGGAAAATAATGTTTCTATTTAACTTTCCAGTAGATACTAGTAAGCTTTTAGCTCTCATTTATACTTACTTATTATATCCCATAATGAGAACTAAGCCTAGTGATTCTTATTTGCAAAAAAAAGGCTACTACATTTACAGTATCAAAAATTCAGACCAACTGTCTGTTTGCTCCCCATGCTCTGGCTTTAGCTGTCCTGAATTCTCTTTCCCCTCTGAGTTGTCAAGGCCTTAAAAGCTCCTGTAGGTTCATTCCTAACTTCTGACTTCTGCCTTGCCTGAGATCCACTCCACTTCCACTTTTCATTCTGAATTAGAGCAGCTTCAAAACATATGCTGTGGGTTTTAACTCCATCTGTGTATTATTTCCCACTCACTGCTCGTGTCAGGCTTGACCAGGCCCATCACTCATGTTATTTACTCTGTCAACGACAGCAGGATTTGTGGGCCTCCCTCTTCCTCCTCATGTCAATCTCTTAGAAGCATCTCTAAGAATCATCCTAAAGATATTTCCTCTAATAGATCCTCCTTAGATGATGATGATGATAACAATATGACATATGAAACAGACATATTACCAAACTTTCATTTTATAATGATATGCTTTGCTGGTAATACTGACATATAAATCAAATTAGATAAATTCATATAAAGCTCGTAGAAGCTAGAAGTTAGAAAAAAATATGTGTAATGACTACACCAAACAAACAAAAACATCACTTCTCTTTTCCTTTGGAAATGTTAATGATTTAATCCAATAAATCAAATATGTTTGAAACAGACAATATTAAATGAATAGTAATTCATTTTAATGTGTGAAAGGGGAAATATTTGAACTTTCATTTGGGAGGTAGCTTTCTACAATTAAGCACCCTCCCAAAGAACAATGCTGTGTGTTTTCAACGGCTTAGTCCTTGGTTGTCCAGGAGTGATTCCTGGTGGTAGTAAAATGTGACCAACTTCCCAGACAATTGCCTGATCCTTTTGCTGCAGAGAACCAAAGAATGTAATTATTAACAAAGTCTCTCTTTCTCTCTCTCTCTTTCTTTCTCTCACTTATCACCTCATCCATAGTTTGACTATCCATCTCTGTTCATGGATAAATCATATATACATTCACATATATTGATATATCACTGAACATATATATATATATATATATAATATATGTAATTTTAGGATAAAATGAGAGCTTTGTTCTATGAGAAAATATTCAAATTCAAAGTCATTTTCTGTCTTGAGAAAATCAATAATTAAATTTATACCATTACATTAAAGAAGAAATTTGGTTTCTTAGATCCAATGCCACATTATAATAACATATATTGGAGTCTCTAAGAGTTTTGTTTTTAAGATAGCTTATAACGCTGTTTTCTGTGGAACTGAAAATAGTTTCCTCTTGGTTTAATTTTTCTCAAAAGAGGTGAATTGCAACCCAGAGCCAAAAAATCTACATGCATTCGATATCTGCAGTGGGCTTGGCACCTTGTTACATACTCTTATTACCCTTGAAGAGCTTAGAGTTTCTTTGAAAAAGAAGATTGACATACATAAAATAAGGGAAGAAGAATAAATGGGAAGAAACTAAATTTGAATCTTTTGTTGTGATTTATAACATCAACTCAGTTGATAATTGGCCATGGGATTCTGTGCAAGCTAATTCACGTGCCTGAGACTCAATTTCCCCAATTACAACACTGAGGATATCAGTTATTCTGAAGTATATGTTAATGCTGAAATTCTGATTCTGAAGAGAGGACAGTAAAATACAGTGTATTATCAACAGCTGGGTCAAATGGGCACAGCTTATGAGAGCTGTTAAAATTTGGAGAACAGAAAGTTTGACATGAATTGTAGAGATGGATTCAGTTGCAGAAATGAAAATGGAAAAGGAATAATTTAGTTAGCAGTTCTAATATTTCTTAAAACCCAGATATTGAATATAACGGGCACATATTTTATTATAGAATCTATTCTCAGCCAGAGTAAAGTAAATTTTTCTTCTACTTTTTGAGTCTAATAAGAAATAAGGTAAAACAGATTGGCACAGACCTAAGCTTCTGGTGTAACTTCTACTAGTGAAAGTAGTAGAATTAAACAACTCTAAATAAGAAGATAACCTAACAAGAGATATTTACACTGTACACATAGATTCATAAGCTTTAAGACTGTCCACTTTTACACAGAATTTTTTCAATAAATATATTGGAAAATATTTTGGAGACTTGCAACAATTTGAAAACAACTCACAGATGAACTGCGTAGCCTAGAAATATCAAAAAAACTTAAGAAAAAGTTAATTATGTCATGAATGCATAAAATATATGAGGATATACCTGTAACTTACAAAATATGTTTTAATCGACTGTTATCTGGAAGGCCTTCAGTCAATAGTAGGCTATTAGTAGTTAAGTTTTGGGGGAGTCAAAATTATATGGGGCCCCATGTTGTTTAAGTGATAACTGTACCTACCTCTTTCTAACTTTGTTGTTTCATAGGCACAAAAGGACTAGTGTGCTGGAACTTTTTGTTTCAAATCACACAACTCATGATTTTCCCTTAATATATAAAATGCCAGCTTAAACTCCAACCATTGTATATACAATACAACCAGCAGACATTTTTTTTTAAGGAAAGGACATTTCCATTAAGTAGGGCACATTAATTTTATTTCCCATATTCTAGAATTTACACTTATAAATTACTGAGGATTATATGTTAGCTTAGTCAATCGAGTGTCAGCTAGAATTCACTGATACTATTTCAAAGAAGAACATATGACAGATTAAGCAATAGGGGGTATTTGCCATAATTACACATTTGAACAGAGTCTCAAATTTCTTGAATTTTTTATTTCAATGCTAATTTTAGTTTTATTGTCACTGACTAAATCCAGGCCTAATATAATGGCTTTTTAAATAAAACATTACATTTTACAACTTCTTAAATAGAGAAAATTGATGGTTTCAGTGGTCAAATGCTATGTGCTCCATTTTATGATAGTATTATTTAGTAAATTACAGCATTAGTTCACTTTATTAAGCAGAATCCCGCTACCCTTAAAGCAGCCTGGCCTCACTTCAGATGACATAATTTGACTCAAGAGAATCACCTCTTGCCATGTTGCCTAGTTTCTCTGCCATTAGGAAAGTGTATGATGAATGAAAATATCAATTTGTCAAATGCAGTCTTAAAAAGAAGATGAATAAGTTTAGTGGCCAATCATTATAACTGGTTTTCAGTTTAACTACAATGAAATATTTTAGCAAATCATAGTAGAAAATTTAAACTAAAAGTCTCTTTAGCATTACTTCAGACACTGTTACTTACTAAAATGTGTTTTAGGGGCTTCCCTTGTGGTGCAGTGGTTGAGAGTCCGCCTGCTGATGCAGGGGACACAGGTTCGTGCCCTAGTCCGGGAAGATCCCACATGCCGCAGAGCGGCTGGGCCCGTGAGCCATGGCCGCTGAGCCTGCTCGTCCGGAGCCTGTGCTCCGCAACGGGAGAGGCCACAACAGTGAGATGAGAGGCCCGTGTACCGCAAAAAAAAAAAAAAAAAAATGTGTTTTAGTGAAATGGCTCTGCCTAGGATGTCAGTCACATGAATAGTAAAGCAGCCAATTAAATATTTGTTTTAATATTTATAATTATTTATTGTTTGTTAAAATGTTCCTTATTCTAAAAAATTCAGGCAGTTACCTTGAATGATTCACTAGGTGACTAATTGAACAAACAACTATGAGGTGCATATATCCCGATTCTTCAGAATTTTACTCAGTTGTAGCCCTGGAAATGAATGGCCTTTTATGATATTTAGAATCTCTGCTTTACATGTTGCTAAAAAAGGAAATTTTTAAAAATTTAATGCAGGAAAGGCATATTGTTTCAAATACATTATAGACAAGAAAGTGGGTTGTTATTGCCACATTAGAAACTATTGATATAATCGTAATGATTTTTTTATTCTTATGATTAGTATATAATGATATAACAGTTTAAAAGCCGTTCTTAGGAAAAAAGTGCATATCATTGCACAGTGAAATTTCAAGTCTTGACAATTGAAATGCATACTAGTGAATCTGTTTCCTTGCCACTTAATAATCACAATACTAGTTGAATGAGTTGATAGGCTGTCATTCCAGAGCTAGCAGGAAAGAGAAGTGGTTAAAAGTATGTTTCTTAAATACAATGTGTAGACTTGATGTGTGTGTGTGACTTCTAATAGTCCTTATGCTTCCAAATATTTGTTTTCAAATAAGAAGAGCACAAAATTTGTGAGAATAAGATAGATAATTTTTTCTATGACTGTAATAATTAGTGATGAGGTAGTAAAATTTTTCAGCCCGATATCTTTTTTCTCTCTCTGGTATTGTAAAAGAAAGCTCAAATAAAACTTGGGCAAGTCAGTCTGAATTTATATATCCAAGAATTTAGAGCCCTATCCTTCAGTTTTTTGATAGTGCTCTACTTAGGTAGACTTACCAAGGAGTTTGAAGTAACAAGTCACTTTATCTTTAGGGTTTGGATTAATTCCATATGAAACTGGTCTGTAAAAATATCAAAAATCAGTTGCTGTGATTAATGAAAAAAAGCGTTTGAACTGGGCATAATATTTTTAAATGAAATTTATTTCAGAATATTTATTTTTTTAACATCTTTATTGGAGTATAATTGCTTTACAATGGTGTGTTAGTTTCTGCTTTACAACAAAATGAATCAGTTATATATATACATATGTTCCCATAGCTCTTCCCTCTTGCGTCTGCCTCCCTCCCACCCTCCCTATCCCACCCCTCCAGGCAGTCATAAAGCACTGAGCTGATCTCCCTGTGCTATGCGGCTGCTTCCCACTAGCTATCTACCTTACGTTTGGTAGTGTATATATGTCCATGCCTCTCTCTCGCTTTGTCACAGCTTACCCTTCCCCCTCCCCATATCCTCAAGTCCATTCTCTAGTAGGTCTGTGTCTTTATTCCTGTCTTACCCCTAGGTTCTTCATGACATTTTTTTTTCTTAAATTCCATATATATGTGTTAGCATACGGTATTTGTCTCTCTCTTTCTGACTTACTTCACTCTGTATGACAGACTCTAGGTCAATTATTCTTTCTTCTTTTTGCAGTTTTTCGTATTATCTCTACCTATTAACGTGTGTACATTCTCAGAATTATATATACATATTTATAAGAATTTAAATATATGTAGCTGTCACAGTGGCAGCAGGAAATAGATAACATATACAAGAGGAGGGTAATTAAAGATTTTTCAATAAGGAGAATATTTACAAAAGTGTAGACAAGATAAATAGAAATCAACTGAGAACAGTAAGTTACCTTGATGTAGCGAAAGGAAAAAGCCATTATCACCTCTAGGCCTGAAGATGTAAGACGTCAGTGGTTACCAGACACTGTGATTAACCTGTCTCTCATTATCTGCAATGTATTTATTATTTTGTCAATTCTATAATACAAATTATATTAATTAAAAATTACCAACCCAAATAATCGTGTAAAATAAACGTACTGAAGTTCAACATTTGTTTATAGCTCTTTTTGTATGAAGTCTGATGAGATAGAGAACATATTTTGTTGAAGAGTATTTCCCACTTATTTAATATGGTTATTCTATTGATTTTAATTACAATTAGGACCATTTGTTTTTGTTTATATTCCATTTTCAGTATTTTTACATCCTTGTTGGGATGTGTGTGTATTTGAGTAGTGAAACATACTATGGTTTTCAAAGTCAAAACTATTAGAAAGATTATACCTAGAAAAGTGTCATTACCCCCTACCTTCTACCTCTTCCCATCCCTCATATATCCATGGCACTCCACTCACCTGTTTCCAACCAAACTCATCAATTTCTTATTGATGATTTCTTATCATCCTTGTGTTACATTTTTTAGAGAAATGTGCAGGTGAGTGCATGCTTCTTGCCCCTCATTGTCTCCTACACAAAAGGTTGCATGCTACACTCTTTTTCTTTTAAATTAATTTTTATTGGAGTGTAGTTGCTTTACAATGTTGTGTTAGTTTCTACTGTACAGCAAAGTGAATCAACTATACGTATACATATATCCCCTCTTTTTTGGATTTCCTTCCCATTTAGGTCACCACAGAGCACTGAATAGAGTTCCTTGAGCTAACAAGAGAAGTAGGTTCTTGTTAGTTATCTATTTTATACATAGTATCAATAGTGTATGTATGTCAATCGCAATCTCCCAATTCATCCCACCCCCCTACCCCCTTGGTGTCCATACCTTTGTCCTCTACATCTGTGTCTCTATTTCTGTTTTGCAAATAAGAACATCTATACCATTTTTCTAGATTCTACATATATGCGTTAATATACGATGTTTTTTCTTTTTCTGACTTACTTCACTCTGTATGACAGTCTCTAAGTCCAATCACGTATACAAATGACCCAGTTTCGTTCCTTTTGTACTCCTTTTTTATAACTTAACACTATATTTTGAAAATCACTCCAGTTCATATAATTATGTAATTATTACTCATTTTTGTTCATTTGTTCATTTGCTTAAAGCTGCATAATCTTTAAACTTCTCCCTTTTTTACTTGTAATAACATTTCTATAGGTTCTTCTTTTTTATTGATTAAACAATTAAATCTTCTGTAAATAGTGAACTCTCACTATCAAATCATTTTCCTGCCCTAGAGTGCCCTGTATAGCTTGCAGTAAAATGGTGCATAAAGATGGTGAATGAGGGCACATTTGTAATGTTCAAAATTGGTCACCCTTTCATCAATATTGAGTCATGGTGTTTTTGACCAGATGGAGAGGTGCCTACGTGCCTATAGAAGGTCATAGTGGCAGAGAAAAACATTCCCAATTCTGTGTGCCTGGTGGTCCATTTTCATTCAATATCACGCTTTATTCTGGCTTCTACCCCATGTTATAACAAAACTGCTCTTGCTAAGATAACTGAGGAACATGTTTCATTCATGCTACTCTACCTCTAAGAAGTATTTAATGCTTCCATGACACCCACTCTCCTGATTTCCTTCCTCTCTATCCAACTGCCCCTTCTATTTTGCCGTCCTTTCTCTTTGGCCTGACATCTAACTGTGGCTGCTCCTCTTTGGTCAGTCATGGATGCTCTTCTGCTCTTACGCTTTACCATCTTTCTAGTGCTCTCATTGGCTCCAATGGTTTGTATATATTTTATTTGTGTATTCCACTCAAATGCATAAATCAAGTCTTGTGCTCATCTCTGACTTCTAAATTTCTATACCCAACTTTCTACTTTATACCTCAACTCAGATATTTCACTGACAGCTTTAAACATCATTTATAATTTTAATTAATTTTAGTTATAAATCTAACTGATTAATCTAAACCTACTTCTGCTCCACCCTATGCTCTATACCTGAATTTCCTCCAATATTTGTATATTATTAAATGATAAATGTATCGGCCTTGTTAGCTATATATCTGGCTATATTTTTTCCTCACCCCATATCAAAGATCTGCTAATTCTAATTCAAAATTTAACTGAATGTGTGAACCTTTTATGCTTTCCACTTCTCCCATCCAAGCTACCATCATCTGTTGCCAAGTCCATAATAAGTCCTCCTGACTTCTTCCATGGGCTCATTCTTATCACCCTCCAATTATTCTCCACCTAGATGATCTTTAAAAAAAATAATCATATCATGGATCTACTCAGCACTGTTCAGTTGTTTCCTATTCCAAATGAAAAAACACCAAAAACAAACCTAAAAGCCAAAAGGCCTTAGGAACTTAGGACTTTATATTTGCTCTCAAACTGTATCTCTAAACTTATAAACTAAGTCCTTCCTCATTAAACCTTAGCTCTTTTTAAGATGTTTTTATCTTCTTCCCTTAATGTCTTCAAAAGTGATGATTTGTTCTTTTCCTTCCTGAAATAGTCTTCCTAGCTGTTCTTCATATGCTAAGTTCCTCTTCATGCATCAATTCTCACCTCAACTGTCACATTCTCAGAGAGGGTTTTCCTTTTTTTTTTTTTTTTGCGCCACCAGGGAAGCCCCTTAAATCTTTTTTTTTTTTTTTTTTTTTTGCGGTACGTGGGTCTCTCACTGCTCTGGCCTCTCCCATTGTGGAGCACAGGCTCCGGACGAGCAGGCTCAGCGGCCATGGCTCACGGGCCTAGCCGCTCCGCGGCATGAGGGATCTTCCCAGACCGGGACACGAACCCGTGTCCCCTGCATCGGCAGGTGGACTCTCAACCACTGCGCCACCAGGGAAGCCCGAGGGTTTTCCTTTTCCAATATATTAATTTGATCTGAACTTCTTATCATCTTTCCCAGAGCACAGTGATTTTTAAAGACTTTGAGCCTACTATATATGCTCTTATGAGCATGAGAATGTGTGTATGTATTCATATACATATATTTAGGCAAACATTTTATTCTATTTTAATAAATACAGAGTAAAATTATTTTTAAGCATCCATTCTATGTTGAGAGTGATATCTGCTAATTTACTTAGCATTTTATGTATGACCATCCATAGAAATAATAAATGACATTGTCTTTCTCTTGAATGCCATCTTTAAAATCTGTGGCTTGGAAGGAGACTATCAAGAGACAATAGCAAGAGTCTTGAAACCTCTCGAGTCTCTATCTTTATGGCTAAATTTCTCACATACAGAGGATAAGAATAGCAGCATCAGCCACTTCTCTATGGTCTAAATTGTTATGCTCCTATTTGGCGCCATTGTCACCACTGAAGTAAGACACCTTAGTGAATATCTAGGTTGCCTCACATGCACGTGATAACCATATTTTTAATTAAACTTACTTTAAAACTTTCAGATAATTGTACATACATATGAACTTGTAAGCTAATGCAGAGTTTGCATGTACATCGTGTAAATCTATGGTGTAATATTGCAATCAGTATATTAATAATGATACAATCAAAATACAGAATAGTCCCATCACCACAAGAACCCCACCATGTTCCTCTTTTATAGTCACATGCACCTCTTCCTCCAGCTTCCCAATATTTTTAAAACAACATACTGTACTAATACATGTTTTGGCAAAAATAAATGTCTTCACAGTGTCAATCCATTTGTATCAGGACTCAAGAAATGTAGGATTTTCATGCGTGATGTGTTATGTTTTTCAGTGTAATTTGTGCATGAATGCTGTTAACTAAGCATTTTCACTGGTATTTTATATCCATGATCTCTCTCAACCTTTATATAATATTCAGAAGAGAAACACTATTATCTCCATTTTGTGAATAAAGAACCTGACACTCCAGATTAATCTGTACAAGGCCCTACAGCTGGAATCAGTATCAGGTCTGTACCTCTCCAGACTCCATGCTTTCCACATTAAGTGGAATGACCACTTTATACAGCATCACAGAAAAAAAAAATGATCAGGAACATCTACTTTCAATTTTAAAGTTTTAAAATGTATCTGTAGTCTCTCTGAAGGAAATATCTGCTGGAAGCGAGTACAGACTGGTTTATTGTATTTTAACAATATGTGGTTTAAAATATACCTTTGTTGTCTCTCAGATTCAAATCATAGGATCCACTTTAAAACTGGCTGTGCTGGGCTTCCCTGGTGGCACAGTGGTTGAGAGTCCGCCTGCTGATGCAGGGGACACGGGTTCGTACCCTGGTCCGGGAAGATCCCACATGCCGCGGAGCAGCTAGGATCGTGAGCCATGGCCGCTGAGCCTGTGCGTCCGGCCGCAATACTCTTTGTAGCTAAAATGTTTTATTGCCTGAAGAGTACCTTATTAGTATATTCCTATTTCTAGGATGCATCACTTCAAATAATCATGTTTCTATCTCGTTTTAGAACTCTACTTAAAATCATGACAGGTATTTAGAAGTATAGGTGAGTCAAAGACAAAATCCTTTTATGAAGGACAGTTTTGCACAGTGGAATGTTCATGTGTTTTAGATGAGAGAGTTAGTCACTCACCCTATTCCTTTTTAGCAGTGAGAAGATTAGTTAACCTCTCCAATAGTGACAATATATACGTAGGCATTCAATAAATAATCTTGGAAATAACAAATTAATACTTAAAGACATGTAGGATGAAGATTGACATCAGTAGGTAATCCATGAAGTGTAATACTAAAATATGAAAGGTAAGCAATATTGAACTTATTTTTTTTCATTTTTCAAACATTTTCAAGGAACCATTACTTACTGAAAAAATGCTATGGCTTGCCTGACCTGACTTGCTGAGATAGGAAACTTTCCTCTCATAAGAACATAACAATTTTGTTGTTATGACTGCATTTATGTTCCAAGACAATTAGGATTTGAAAATGCTTTTAAATCCTGGAAGTTAGTCCTTCTTTCAGACTCTTTTCTAGCCAAGTGTTGTTGGCTTAGGGAAAAAGGCTTCCAACTACTCAGAATTGATTTCTTTTATTATTTTTAAAGCATCATTTGAATCCTGATTCTTTCTACATATTTATTCTGTAAATTATCGTTGCTTTTAAAAGGCAAATTGATACCACAAGGAAAAAAACTTCCAAAATGTATTAGTAAGTTTTCTGGAGTTTTATAAGTGCTTTAAGATTAATTGAAAATGTATGCATCAAGGTGAAATTCCTTTAGATACCATATTGTACTGAAGAATATTTAAAAAGGGAGAGGGTCATATTTTATAATCAACTATTAAAATATGAAGTCTTTTTCTGCACATTTGATGGAATTTGGGACTCTAACAGATAATAGTCTACAGAATAAGTATACAGTTAAAAAGAGAAAAGCTTGTGATTAATTAAAATTAAGGGATTCATTAAGGGTGACTGATAATGAAATTTAGCTTTTATAAGAGTGAAATAGAGAAAGTTCTTGGCTCAACAAAGTTAGATGGTAATTAATTCAAATGAGGTAATGAGAGGACTTCACTTTAGATTTCTTCGAGTAGCTTCAAATGTTGTCATTTTAGCAGACACATTGGATAAATAAGCAATACAAAGAATATGTCCATTTGGGGAAATGGCCTATCAGAGTTTTGGGGTTTTTTTTGAATTTTATTTTATTTATTTTTTATACAGCAGGTTCTTATTAGTCATCCATTTTATACACATCAGTGTATACGTGTCAATCCTAATCTCCCAATTCATCACACCACCCCCAACCCCCATCGCTTTCCCCCCTCGGTGTCCATACGTTTGTTCCTTACATCTGTGTCTCAACTTCTGCCCTGCAAACCGGTTCATCTGTACAATTTTTCTAGGTTCCACATACATGCGTTAATATACGATATTTGTTTTTCTCTTTCTGACTTACTTCACTCTGTATGACAGTCTTTAGATCCATCCAACGTCTCTACAAATGAACCAATTTAGTTCCTTTTTCTGGCTGAGTAATATTCCATTGTATATATGTACCACATGCTCTTTACCCAGTCTTCTGCTGATGGGCATTTAGGTTGCTTCTATGACCTGGTTATGGTAAATAGTGCTTCAGTGAACATTGGGGTGCATGTGTCTTTTTGAATGATGGTTTTCTCTGGGTGTATGCCCAGTGGTGGGATTGCTAGGTCATATGGTAACTCTATTTTTACTTTTTTAAGGAACTTCCATGCTGTTCTCCATAGTGGCTGTATCAATTTACATTCCCACTAGCAGTGCAAGTGTGTTCCCTTTTCTCCACACTCTCTCCAGCATTTGTTGTTTGTAGATTTTCTGATGATGCCCATTCTAACCAGTGTGAGGTGATACCTCATTGTAGTTTTGATTTGCATTTCTCTAATAATTAGTGATGTTGAGCAGCTTTTCATATGCTTCATGGCCATCTGTATGTCTTCTTTAGAGAAATGTCTATTTAGGTCTTCTGCCCATTTTTGGATTGCGTTGTTTGTTTCTTTAATATTGAGCTGCATGAGCTGTTTATATATTTTGGAGATTAATCCTTTGTCCGTTGATTCATTTGCAAATATTTTCTCGCATTCTGAGGGCCGTCTTTTCATTTTATTTATGGTTTCCTTTGCTGTGTAAAAGCTTTGAAGTTTCATTAGGTCCCATTTGTTTATTTTTGTTTTTATTTCCATTACTCTAGGAGGTGGATCAAAAAACTTCTTGCTGTGATTTATGTCAAACAGTGTTCTTCCTATGTTTTCCTCTAACAGTTTTATAGTGTCTGGTCTTATATCTAGGTCTCGAATACATTTTGAGTTTATTTTTGTGTATGGTGTTAGGGAGTGCTCTAATTTGATTCTTTTACATGTAGCTGTCCAGCTTTCCCAACACCACTTATTGAAAAGACTGTCTTTTATCCATTGTATATCCTTGCCTCCTTTGTCATAGACTAGTTGACCATAGGTGCTCGGGTTTATCTCTGGGCTTTCTATCTTGTTCCACTGATTTATATTTCTGTTTCTGTGCCAGTACCATAGTGTCTTAATGACTGTAGCTTTGTAGTATAGTCTGAAGACAGGGAGTCTGATTCTGCCAGCTCTGCTTTTTTTCCCTCAAGACTGCTTCTTTTGTGTCTCCATACAAATTTTAAGATTTTTTGTTCTAGTTCTTTAAAAAATGCCATTGGTAATTTGATAGGGATTGCATGGAATCTGTAGATTGCTTTGGGTAGCATAGTCATTTTCATTTTCACAATATTGATTCTTCCAGTCCAAGAACATGGTACATCTCTCCATCTGTTGGTATCATCTTTAATTTCTTTCATCAGTGTCTTATAGTTTTCTGCATACAAAAGACAAAGGTCTTTTTTCTCCCTAGGTAGCTTTATTCCTAGGTATTTAATTCTTTTTGTTGCAATGGTAAATGGGAGTGTTTCTTAATTTCTCTTTCAGATTTTTCATCATTAGTATATAGGAATGCAAGAGATTTCTGTGTATTAATTTTGTATCCTGCAACTTTACCAAATTCATTGATTAGCTCTAGTTGTTTTCTGGTGGCATCTTTTGGATTCTCTATGTATAGTATCATGTCATCTGCAAACAGTGACAGTTTTACTTCTTTTCCAATTTGTATTCCTCTTATTTCTTTTTCTTCTCTGATTGTCATGGTAGGACTTCCAAAACTATGTTGAATAATAGTGGTGAGAGTGGACATCCTTGTCTTGTTCCTGATCTTAGAGGAAATGCTTTCAGTTTTTCACCATTGAGAATGATGTTTGCTGTGGGTTTGTCATATATGGCCTTTAGTATGTTGAGGTAGGTTCCCTCTATGCCCAATTTCTGTAGAGTTTTTATCATAAATCGGTGTTGAATTTTGTCAAAAGCTTTTTCTGCATCTATTGAGATGATCCTATGGTTTTTCTTCTTCAACTTGTTAATGTGGTGTATCTCATTGATTGATTTGCATATATTGAAGAATCCTTGCATTCCTGGGTTAAATCCCACTTGACCATGGTGTATGATCCTTTTAATATGTTGTTGGATTCTGTTTGCTAGTATTTTTTTGTGGATTTTTGCATCTATATTCATCAGTGATATTGGTCTGTAATTTTCTTTTTTTGTAGTATCTTTGTCTGGTTTTGGTGTCAGGGTGATGGTGGCCTCATAGAATGAGTTTGGGAGCGTTCCTTCCTCTGCAATTTTTTGGAAGAGTTTGAGAAGGATGGGTGTTAGCTCTTCTCTAAATGTTTGATAGAATTCACCTGTGAAGCCATCTGGTCCTGGACTTTTGTTTGTTGGAAGATTTTTAATCACAGTTTTAATTTCATTACTTGTGATGGGTCTGTTCACATTCTCTATTTCTTCCTGGTTCAGTCTTGGAAGCTTATACCTTTCTAACAATTTGTCCATTTCTTCCAGGTTGTCCATTTTATTGGCATAGAGTTGCTTGTTGTAGTCCCTTATGATGCTTTGTATTTCTGCGGTGTCTCTTGTAACTTCTCCTTTTTCATTTCTAATTTTATTGATTTGAGTCCTCTCTTTTTCTTGATGAGTCTGGCTAATGGTTTATCAATTTTGTTTATCTTCTCAAATAACCAGCTTTTAGTTTTATTGATCTTTGCTATTGTTTTCTTTGTTTCTATTTCATTTATTTCTTCTCTGATCTTGATGATTTCTTTCCTTCTGCTAACTTTGGGTTTCTTTTGTTCTTCTTTCTCTAGTTCCTTTAGGTGTAAGGTTAGATTGTTTATTTGAGATTTTTCTTGTTTCTTGAGGTAGACTTGTATAGTTATAAACTTCCCTCTTAGAACTGCTTTTGCTTCATCCCATAGGTTGTAGATCATCGTGTTTTAATTGTAGTTTATGTCTAGGTATTTTTTGATTTCCTCTTTGATTTCTTCAGTGATCTCTTGTTTATTTAGTAACATACTGTTTAGCCTCCATGTGTTTGTGTTTTTTACATTTTTTCCATGTAATTGATTTCTAATCTCGTACTGTTGTGGTCAGAAAAGATGCTTGATATGATTTCAATATTCTTTAATTTACTGAGGCTTGATTTGTGATCCAAGATGTGATCTATCCTGGAGAATGTTCGTTTGCACTTGAGAAGAAAGTGTAATCTGCTGTTTTCGGAAGGAATGTCCTATAAATATCAATTAAATCTATCTGGTCTATTGTGTCATTTAAAGCTTGTGTTTCCTTATTAATTTTCTGTCTGGATAATCTGTCCATTTGTGTAAGTGAGGTGTTAAAGTCCCCCACTATTATTGTGTTACTGGCGATTTCCTCTTTTATAGCTGTTAGCAGTTGCCTTATGTGTTGAGGGGCTCCTATGTTGGGTGCATATATATTTATAATTGTTATATCTTCTTCTTGGATTGATCTCTTCATCATTATGTAGTGTCCTTCCTTGTCTATTGTAACATTCTTTATTTTAAAGTCTATTTGATATGAGAATTGCTACTCCAGCTTTCTTTTGATTTCCATTTGCATGGAATATCTTTTTCCATCCCCTCACTTTCAGTCTGTATGTGTCCCTAGGTCTGAAGTGGGTCTCTTGTAAACAGCACATATATGGGTCTTGTTTTTGTATCTGCCAGCCAGTCTATGTCTTCTGGTTGGAACATTTAATGCATTCACATTTAAGGTAATTATTGATATGTATGTTCCTATTACCATTTTCTTAATTGTTATGGGTTTGTATTTGTAGGTCCTTTTCTTCTTTTGTGTTTCCCACTTAGAGAAGCTCCTTTAGCATTTGCTGTAGAGCTGGTTTGGTGGTGCTGGATTCTCTTAGCTTTTGCTTGTTTGTAAAGCTTTTGATTTCTCTGTCGAATGTGAATGAGACCCTTGTCGGGTAGAGTAATCTTTGTTGTAGGTTCTTCCCTTTCATCATTTTAAATATATCGTGGCCCTCCCTTCTGGCTTCTAGAGTTTCTGCTGAGAAATCTGCCATTAACCTTATGGGAGTTCCCTTGTATATTATTTGTCATTTTTCCCTTGCTGCTTTCAATATTTTTTCTTTGTCTTTACTTTTTGCCAATTTGATTACTCTGTGTTTCGGCATGTTTCTCCTTGGATTTATCCTGTATGGGACTCACTGCCCTTCCTGGACTTGGGTGGCTCCTTCCTTTCCCATGTTAGGGAAGTTTTCAACTATAATGTCTTCAAATATCTTCTCTGGTCCTTTCTCTCTCTCTTCTCCTTCTGGGACTCCTATAATGTTGGTGTGTTTAATGCTGTCCCAGAGATCTCTTAGGCTGTCTTCATTTCTTCTCATTCTTTTTTCTTTATTCTGTTCCATGGCAGTGAATTCCACCATTCTGTCTTCAAGGTCACTTATCTGTTCTTCTGCCTCAGTTATTCTGCTACTGATTCCTTCTAGTGTAGTTTTCATTTCAGTTATTGTATTGTTCATCTCTGTTTATTCTTTAATTCTTCTAGGTCTTTGTTAAACATTTCTTGCATCTTCTCCAATCTTTGCCTCCATTCTTTTTCCGAGGTCCTGGATCATCTTCACTATCATTATTCTGAGTTCTTTTTCTGGAAGGCTGCCCATCTCCACTTCAGTTAATTGTTTTCCTGGGGTTTTATCTTGTTCCTTCATCTGGCACAAAGTCCTCTGCCTTTTCTTTTTGTCTATCTTTCTGTGAATGTGGTTTTCCTTCCTCAGGCAGCAGAATTATAGTTCCTCTTGCTTCTGCTGTCTGCCCTCTGTTGCATGAGGCTATCTAAGAGGCTTGTGCAAGCTTCCTGATGGGAGGGACTTGTGGTGGATAGAGTTGGGTGTTGCTCTGGTGGGCAGAGCTCAGTAAAACTTTAATCCGCTTGTCTACTGATGGGTGGGGTGGGTTCCCTCCCTGTTGTTTGGCCTGAGTCAACCCAACACTGGAGCCTACCAGGCTCTTTCGTGGGGCAAATGGCAGACTCTGGGAGGGCTCATGCCAAGGAGTACTTCCCAGAACTTCTGCTGCCAGTGTCCTTGTCCCCAAAGTGAGCCACAGCCACCCCCCGCCTCTGCAGGAGACCCTCCAACACTAGCAGGTAGGTATGGTTCAATCTTCTATGGGGTCACTGCTCCTTCCCCTGGGTTCCAATGAGCACATTACTTTGTGTGTGCCCTCCAAGAGTGGAGTCTCTGTTTCCCCCAGTCCTGTCAAAGTCCTGCAATCAAATCTCGCTAGTCTTCACAATCTGATCCTCTAGGAATTCCTCCTCCCATTACCAGAGCTCCAGGTTGGGAGCCTGACGTGGGGCTCAGAACCTTCACTCCAGTGGGTGGACTTCTGTGGTATAAGTGTTCTCCAGTTTGTGAGTCACCCAACCAGCAGTTATGGGATTTGATTTTGTTGTGATTCCCCCCTCCTACCATCTCACTGTGGCTTCTCCTTTGTCTTTGGATGTGGAGTATCTTTTTTGGTGAGTTCCAGTGTCTACCTGTTGATGATTGTTCAGCAGTTAGCTGTGATTCCAGTTTTCTCGCAGGAGGGATTGAGAGCATGTCCTTCTACTCTGCCATCTTGAACCAATCTCTAATAAAACCTATCATAGTTTTAAAATACAAATGAAAACAGAAGTTTAAAACAAGCTATTCCCAGGCCAAAATAAGATAGAAGAACTATAAAAACAGAAAGACAAAGATAATTTTTCAGAACCTCTCTACTTTTATGTTCTTTTATAAAAACTATTACTCTTGTGATATTGATCAATTCAAATAAAAAGGAAATGCATAAACATATTTAAAAATTTTTCCATTTCAATTTAACCCTCAAGGGTTAAACAGGGATTCAATAATTTTTCAGAAAATAGAACCTGTCACAACAAATGTACATCAGTGAAGGTCTCCCCAGAAGAAGAGAGGCAAAGTAGCGGTGGAACTTTTATCTTTCATTTTGGTGACAGTACCATAGCTGATGTTCTGAGGGTTTGTTGTGTTTTTGTACAGTGTGGGCTTGCCAGATTTAGCAATTAAGAAAGCACAGTGCTCAGTTAAATTTGGGTTTAAGATAAGCCGTGAGTTCATATTTAGGATAAGTATGTTCCATGCAATATGGGGACATACTTATACTAAAAACATACTCATTTATCTGAAATTCAAATTTAAGTATTTTTTTAGTTTATTTGGCAATATGAGTCCAGTCATTCTACATTCTGTCTGTTAAGATCCTTTCTAGTTTTCAGGGGTTGCTTTTAAAATTTTTACTGACTTTCCAAGGTAGATAAGCCAAAGCCTTTAAAAGCAAATAAACAAAAATACTGGAGTATGTTTAGATGGCAAAAAATACAGTTAAGTCACTTGGCCTGTGTTTTGGCTCTTGCTCTACTTTTCTCATTATATCACATCATATTTAGGGCACATAGTATTCTACACTGACTTAACAGTGTTTATCGTTTAAGCTTGATGTTTTTCCTTAGAGAGAAGAAAGTCTGAAGTTGGAGATCGATTTCCTTCATGTTTACTTTAACTTCTAATTTTATGTTTTGTCTTTTATTAGTGTAGAAATAGAAATATATAAATAAAAGGAACAATAAAATATAGTGTTAGGCTTTAAGGCATGTGTAAATTGCATAGTACTTTCCTATTTGTTTTTTTCATTCCCCTTTTTACCTATTTTATTTAATCAGGAGCCTAAGAACACAATATTTTTTTTACTGGGAAAAACAAGTAAATATTAGATATTTATTGCTTTCTGTTTAATTTCTGATGCAAGAAGAAAAATATTTTATTCAGTGTTTTCATTGACATTACGGTGCTTCATTCACCTTTGCTGAAGTTCGTAAAAGACCATATTGCTAGTTAAGAGGGAGGAACTCCTGATAGTGAGTGATGACATCTGTCACGTTCTCTTTTTTCTTCCTCAAAAAGAGGATATCTTCAATTATTCTACAAATATTTGTTGTCTATTGTTGCAAACTGTTATGTTTTTATATATTGCTGAAAGAGGTGATTCTGTAAGACATATTTTTATTGCAAAAGGAAATTGTCTGAGAATTAGACTGGAAACTTACCATCAATTGCCGGGGCAAAGAGCCCTAAGCCTTCTTCTAGTAGGAGAAAATAAAACCAGATTCTATTTTACACAAGGTTCATAGCTTTCTCCCTCCAGCCAGGAGGCTGTAACGTCCCATATACTTAAGAACCCCAGCTACGAAATATCTCCAGATTTGAGGACTACCATTCCCAGATAACTTTAGAAGTGCTGACATCTGTATCCTGACTGCCAGGCACAAAATGGCCTGTGTATTTATGCATTGACAATGCCATTTTCTCCTGTTGCCTCATTGGAGGAAGGAGCATGGAAAGGAGGGTTCCCTCTACCACTAAACTCACCCGTACCCTGATCTGAAGCACATTTCCGTGGGGTGATGGGGAGCATGGGAACTCAATGGATTTCTACACTGATAAGCTTCATTTTTCCATTTCTCCAATAAAACCTATTTCTTTATCTATTTTGATTTTGTGAAATCTATTTAAATTAATATGTGCCAGTGTCAGCCCTGAAAGCATCTACCTGTCATGAGAGACTTTTGATGGAATATTCTTATTTCACTTATATAAATATTCAATATATAACTAAACTACCTTTACATTGTAGATATGCTACTTAAAACAACTTGCTTTTGATTTGATCTTTCTTTTTTTGCGGTATGCGGGCCTCTTACTGTTGTGGCCTCTCCCATTGCGGAGCACAGGCTCCGGACGCGTAGGCTTAGCGGCCATGGCTCACGGGCCCAGCCGCTCCGCGGCATGTGGGATCTTCCCGGACCGGGGCACGAACCCGTGTCCCCTGCATCGGCAGGCGGACTCTCAACCACTGTGCCACCAGGGAAGCCCTTTTCTGATGTATTTTAAAGAGCACTATAAAGATTCTTTACATTTCAAAAATCTTAACAAAGTTTTTTGCTCTTTAAAGCTTCTTAATATAATAATGTATGCTAGAATATTATTTATCTGATTATCTATTTGACAAGACACCCATTTTTTCTGTTTCTTTTGTTTTACAAATTAAATTAACTTGTATGTATTGACTTTAATATTCATGTATCTCTATCAAAACTATTAGATTAACTCTTTTAGCAGGGAGCATATATTGAATTGTGTTTCTTCTCCTAACTGGATAGCTGTTTCAGAAATAACACTTCCAAGAATTACTTTTGTTTTATTCCTCCTGATAGTGGAATATTTACTTTTTCTTTTCACCAAAATATTAAACAAAAACATTAAGAATTCAGATAACAATATAACATATAAAATTGTGTTGTCTGCAGACTTTCATCTGAGAGGACAATGTTATTTTATAGATTAGTTTTCTTCATTTATTGCAGAGTTAGTTGCATATTCAGCTGAATATATATGACCAAGAAATGAGCAACTATACTTGAGAATACAGAAATAAAAGTTTTAGGATCCACAGAAAAATAAGTAAACACCAGAAAATTTAGCACTATCTCTGCATCGCAGAACTTCCAATCTCAATATAATTAAAAAAAAATTGAAACAATATAAATATCAATTTTCATTTTATGGCAATTATGCTAACTTTTTTCTTAATTATCAGGATTTATGAACAGAAAATTTATTAAAATAAATATTCAATTTTAAAAAACATACCAAAAAATGGAATCCAAAATATTGTGGAGAAACTATTCAAATTGAGTAAAGCCACACATATAAATATAGTTGAAATGGCAGTACCGTGAATTAGAAACTGTTTTAAAGATGATTGATAAAATCATGAATGGCATTTTCCTTGTCTTGGGATTTCAGAATTGCCTTAAACACTGAAGTCTGTATCTTCCATCAGTTTTTTTCTCCTAATGAAAAGAGAAGTTTTGACCCTATTTTACCATTGTGTATTTGGTATACAAGTTTGAAGGAGAGGACAAGAAAAGTAATTTTAGTCTATATCTCTGTATACCAAAGGAAGCCCCAAGACCTGCTAAGGAAGATAGATTTTGAGATGGATGAAGTGACAGGATGGGACTCTTTGTCTCCCTGAGGGAGCATTAAATGTGTTCTATATTTGGGTAGGAAGATAAAACTATATTAGGTAAGGAGAAGGCAGTCTGTGACAAAGGGAACAAGGATAAAAGAAATTCATATGTTATGCAACAATTTATGAGAGTATCTTTTTTCTCAAATCCCTACCAAGAATTCAAGCTCTGAGTCACCTGACAACACAGGTATCTGATCAAGGAAGGGCAGGGTTTCTAAAATACCAAGAGCTCTGAGACTGAGACTTTTGTTGAGTAATTGATATCATGGGGACCCTAAGTAAAGAAAGATAAATCACGGCTATTATAGGAATAAGCAACATGGTATTTTTCCAAAAGAGACAGTAAAACACCACCAGCAACAGAAAATGATAGTAGGCCCCTGTATCATAATCAGTGTAAACATAAATCAAATGCAGAGGGAGTCTTCTGCTTAGGACAAACATAAACCAAAAGGAAGAGTATAGAGCAAGACATCTGACAAACTTTATTGATTCACATGAAGAATAGTTTACTAATTCCTCAGTAAAAGGGAGAAGTATTTGAGTACAATCCTTTCACTGTCTTGTAATTAGTCATATGTGGAAGCTAACTATCAAACAATGGGAGATAAATGATATGGTATTACATGATTATGTCATGAGAGACAAATGCTTGATATTATGAATTCAAAGGACAGAGACATCTTTATAAGTTCTTAAGCTTCAAAGAGAACTCAAGTTTAAAAAAAAGAATCATGGATACATGGATACATGAACAAAAAGTATGTATTATAAGTATAAAATACTTTTAGGAAACGATTAGGTTTTTCTTAATAGCTATCAAGATATAATATAATGACTCAGCAAAGATATTTCTTTTGACTTGTGTCTAGCACACAAAGAGTTTAGTATGGGACTTTTTGGTTCTCAGAATCAAAAAGACTGGATACAGACTGTTGTGAGTCTTAATAGAATTGACACTGGATACTTGGGACTAATCAAGGGATCCTATTTCCAAAAGGATAGAATAGGGCTGGGTTGGTGTTTCAGTGTCAGCAATTTAGTAGTCTGACAGACTAACCTACGGAAAGAGTGGCTGAAGAAAATGAATGCTTTAATGAAGTTCTTTACATGAAGACCTTTTATTTTAGCTTTCCGGGATAAACACTTTCTTGTTTTATAGGGCCTCTGTGGACTCCATCTAGAAGAGTAAAAACTAGTCATTCAGCCTTAAGCATGTAATGTCAAATTCTACCTCAAGAGCAGTATATGCTGGTGGGAATGCCCACTCAGCTAGGAACTATTGAGCTAAAATTAGGTTTGGCCTAAATAAAATATATGAGTCACTATTAAGGAACTGTGGGAAATTTCAATTCAGCCTTATTAAATTCATAATATTTTCCCTATCAAGCTGCTACCCCCACTCAAAGATGGAAATAATCTACTGATTTTCTGTTTTTTCAGAGTCAGTGGATATACTGTGAGATTTAACATGAAACAAAATCTCGACTTGATTCAGACTTCTTCTGCTTCGCTACGGTATGATATTCATTTATTCATTACTCATTATAATAATGAACTCCTACTAGAAAAAATAATTGTTTACTGAGTGTCAACACTGTGAAGTGGGTAAGGATGCAGTGATTTCATGATCTGTTCTAGCAGTATGTATTAAGTACCCACTCTAAACTCAGAACTGTTCAAGACCACGGTGATAATGCCATTTATTGACAAAACAGCCTTTCCTTATGTAATTTACATTCTCTGTTCATCAAGAAATTAGTGGCATATTAAGGAAAAGTGACTGATAAAAATTAATACAAAGTAAAAATCCATAAAAGAAGTATTGCATATGTCCAAAAAATAAGACATGAGACTACAAAACAGTTTTCTCTTTAACACACAAGAAAAGGCAACAAAAATGTTTTTTCTATCCTGAAAAAAAAGTAGATAAATGCATACTTTTAATACACGATTAATCCATTTATTACATGAACACACTTCAAATAGCACTATATAAAATAATATTTTACTATAAAGTTATGGCTTTTTTCTACCATATTTTATGAAGCAATTTTCTTAAACCTTTCATGTGAATCCTAGACATCACTGTCTAGTCATCATGGCAGCTGCTTTATGAAGCAACCAGCACAGCTTTCTAAAGTACATCATCTTCACTTCTGCCTATTTTCTGAAATATGGCACTTAAAAAAACCTTGTATGATGCTGTCACTGGAAATTTTATCCCGAGTCATCACATTAGAAGGACCGTTTTCTCTCTCATGCTTTTTTTCAAATATTCTTGCATTGTATGTTTTACTTGTATAATACTTTTATTTATGACTTTTCAAAAGTGATATTTAAATGGGTTATTTTTGTTCATATCCAACACCAGTAATGGTAAGGTCCTAAATTTATGAATAACTACTGATCTATCATAAAGTGACTTTTTATTCTTTTTTTTAATGAATGCTATTATGTGACCTATTAAAGCATCCAGAGTCAGAAATGATGAAAGTTGTTTCAAAGAAATGTTTCTTCCTCAAATTTTTTTTCCCAAAAATAGCAATTGAATAAATAGTAAACTGGAAAAGTATGCTGTGGTATAATAAATTCAAATATAAGATGATTCCTTTTCTCCAAGGCATATTTTAGAGAAAAGTTTTACCATACTTTTACAGTCTGTATGGTACATGGTGATCAGTCATCTGAGAAATAACTCTCAGTCTGACATGCTTTATAGAGGAGGTGATGCTTGACTTGGGTAGTGAAAAATTAATATGGAAATCCAAGCTGAGGAAAAATGGGCTTAGAGACATGATTGTGCACAATCAGACCACAAAGTACAAATCGCTTTGTAAGGAGGGCGCATCAGGTTTCAGGGCAGGGGCTGCAGGGGAGAAGTGGAATGAAACAGGAGGAGGCAACTCAAAGAGGGCTTAATGTGTCATGCAATGTAGCTTTCTCTTCATCGTCGCACAATAGGGAATCCCTGAAGGATTTTATCCCAAGAAGTAACATGACCTGACTGATGTGTGGGAAGGAGAAAGGAGATATTTAAAACTGGAGGCAGAGAATTAACTAGGAGTAGTCCAAGCAAAAGATTATAAGGGGCTGAAATCAGTGTTTGACAGTAGATATAGGGAAGGGAGATGAGAGACTATGGATATTTGAAGGTATTCCATGGATATTGAGTAATATGATGTGTATCTGAGTAGGGGATATTGAAGTAAAAACTCGAAGGAGTATCTTAACCTCTACTAACTTCGGGGTTTTTTTTTTGTTGTTGTTGTTTCCTTTGTCATCTGTAAAATGGTAATACTAAGGTTGACTTCACAATGTTTAGGGAAAATCAAATAAAACTGAGTCTGTGTATGTTGAAAATTGAACAAAAGGCCTGACACAAGGTAGTTATTCAATGAATGTTCATTTCCAAAAACATTTTACCTTTATTAAGGCCCTTTTTCTATTCTACTTTGTATCACTCTCATTTGACAAAATATTTCTCTCTATTCTGTTGTATAGATGTTTAGAGGTTCACACTGACTAATGGGTAAATATGCTAATATTGAACTGATGGATGCATTATGGATTAATGTGTAATGAGATGTGTTGGAGCAAGAGCAATTTATGTAAAGGAAATTACAACTGATGAAGTACAATAATCATTTCCCAGTTTACTCTGATCAAACTTCAGGTTGGGGATGGGGTGTTATTAAGAAAAGTGTGTAACTGGACATAGCTTATTATGTGCTACATCTGCATGGGAGATGAAAATTGTGTTAAATATTTTTCCAAAATAGAAAAAAAAGTGTAAAAATATCTAGATACCATATTAAAATACTGTCTGTGATGTAGTTTCTCATATATATATACCCATAAATGTAGATATATGGTTTAAAATATAGGTGCATGCAGTCATAATTCTAGGCCAGTGCACAATACTAAAAGTTTTCTTAGTTATCGAAAATATCATTTCTACTTTCTCCTTCTAAAGTCTTTATTGTAAGTCTGACTATTACACTTTGTCATACTCTATTAGTAAACATGTTTGAACTACTAAAGTATTACCACTTTAGAAACCTGAAAGATAACAGAATTTATATTCATTATCTTACTGAAAGTGTTTCTCCTTTTATTTCTAAAACTACTACATTCATTTTTTTCTTCAGTAAACATTTATTGAGCACCTATTTTATTCCAGTTGTTTGTTTTGCAAAATAATGTATGCAATAAGTACTTTATAAACATTTTCTCATCTGACTCCAAAACAGCATTATGGGATTCATGGTGTCTTTGCTAACACATGAGGAAGCTAAGAGACAGTGATAAAAAAAAAAAAACATGAATAAAAGTCACAAAACTGCTATGAGGAGAAGCCCCACTAAGGCTACCTGTTGCACAGAGCCCTGCATGTGTCTAATCCATCTACCTGAATCCAAAGTCTGCATTCTTTTTTTTAACTTTTTTATTTTTTTAAATTTATTTTTTTAACATCTTTATTGGAGTATAATTGTTTTACAATGTTGTGTTAGTTGCTGCTGTATAACAAAGTGAATCAGCTGTACATATACATATATCCCCATATCCCCTCCCTCTTGCATTTCCCTCCAACCCTCCATATCCCACCCCTCTAGGTGGTCACAAAGCACTGAGCTGATCTCCTTATGCGATGCAGCTGCTTCCTCCTAGTTATCTATTTTACATTTGGTAGTGTATATATGTCCATGCCACTCTCTTACTTTGTCCCAGCTTACCCTTCCCCCTCCCCATGTCCTCAAGTCCATTCTCTATGTCTGTGTCTTTATTCCTGTTCTGCCCCTAGGTTCTTCAGAACCATTTTCTTTTTTAGAATCCATATATATGTGTTAGCATATGATACTTGTTTTTCTCTTTCTGACCTACTTCACTCTGTATGACAGACTCTAGGTCCATCCACCTCACTACAAATAACTCAATTTCGTTTCTTTTTATGGCTGAGTAATATTCCGTTGTATATATGTGCCACATCTTCTTTATCCATTCATCTATCGATGGACACTTAGGTTGCTTCCATGTCTTGGCTATTGTAAATAGAGCTGCAATGAACATTGTGGTACATGACTCTTTTTAAATTATGGTTTTCTCAGGGTATATGCCCAGTAGTGGGATTGCTGGGTTGTATGGTAGTTCTATTTTTAGTTTTTTAAGGAACCTCCATACTGTTCTCCATAGTGGCTGTATCAATTTACATTCCCACCAACAGTGCAAGAGGGTTCCCTTTTCTCCACACCCTCTCCAGCATTTATTGTTTGTAGATTTTTTGATGATGGCCATTCTGACTGGTGTGAGGTGATACCTCATTGTGGTTTTGATTTGCATTTCTGTAATGGTTAGTGATGTTGAGCATCCTTTCATGTGTTTGTTGGCAGTCTGTATATCTTCTTTGGAGAAACGTCTGTTTAGGTCTTCTGCCCATTTTTGGATTGGGTTGTTTGTTTTATTGATATTGAGCTGCATGAGCTGCTTGTGTATTCGGAGATTAATCCTTTGCCAGTTGCTTCATTTACAAATATTTTCTCCCCTTCTGAGTGTTGTCTTTTTGTCTTGTTTATGGTTTCCTTTGCTGTGCAAAAACTTTTAAATTTCATTAGGTCCCATTTGTTTATTTTTGTTTTTATTTCCATTTCTCTAGTAGATGGGTCAAAAAGGATCTTGCTGAGATTTATATCATAGAGTGTTCTGCTTATGTTTTCCTTTAAGAGTTTTATAGTGTCTGGCTTTACATTTAGGTCTTTAATCCATTTGGAGTTTATTTTTGTGTATGGTGTTAGGGAGTGTTCTAATTTCATTCTTTTACATGTAGCTGTCCAGTTTTCCCATCTGCATTCTTAAAGAGCAATAAATAATATATTAATCCACACCCTCAAAAATGTAGTAGTAATTGTTGTCTATTTAACAATGATTAATATAGAATTAGCTTTTGTAATCTCTTTTATTGTAAGGAAAGTTGAAAATGAAGTACCATAGTTGTGTCAGAAAGGGGAAAATTTTTCTCCCACTTTCCTTTCTTTGATTCTTTTGGCTGCTTGAATAATTAAAATGTCATGAAACAGATTAATAGGAGAAAATCCGGGGCTTCCCTCGTGGCGCAGTGGTTGAGAGTCCACCTGCCGATGCAGGGGACACGGGTTCGTCCCCAGTCTGGGAAGATCCCACATGCCGCGGAGCGGCTGGGCCCGTGAGCCATGGCCACTGAGCCTGTGCGTTCAGAGCCTGTGCTCCGCAACGGGAGAGGCCACAACAGTGAGAGGCCCGTGTACTGAAAAAAAAAAAAAAAAAAAGGAGAAAATCCAATTTTAATTCATATGTATGAGAACCCCACATCCACGAGAGAGCCAAGGACTCCACACACATGAGAGGTTCAGACACGGAAAGGTAAAATGAGGTATATATGCATCACTGAGCTAAGGAATGGCATAGGGGCCTGATGCTTCCAAGGACAGGAATGTCCTTCATAGGACTATAGGCAGCCGATGTATAGCAGCTGTTTGGTAGTTAGATATTTGTCCTGCCATATAGATGGTGCTACTTAGATTAAATTTTTCTCTAGTAATAACTCTTTTTTCAGGAAAAATCTTCAATTTAAATTCTTCTAGGTAGTTAAGGGTGGGGCAGTTTTTTCTCTTGAGCCCATAGGGTCTCAATTGCCTTCAGCTCAAAATAATCCATATGTCAAAGGGGCACGCACATCTTGGGGAGATGTATTCTGAATCCCTACAGTTATTTGCAAGTTAACTAATAAATTCCCCTTTCCCATTTTTTAAATTAAACCACACTATTTCATTTGAAACCATGTGGAATTATAGTTCTAAATAATTCATCATGATTTAACAATCTATAAACTTTTAATGTCTTCTCATTTGCAATTTTAAAAGTTTATATGACTGCACTAAGGATTTTTTGTGTGTTTTACCAATTTATGTTTTTTAACAGATTCAGTTATTGTCTATGATCATTTGCTGACTTAAAAAAAATCCTTGTTTCAAAACTGCAGGAACACTGATTGTCACAATTAATATTTGTCCTACACTTTATTCTTGCATCTGTCCCCACTTTCTATACCACCAGAAGCAGATGTCAAAAACAAAGAAAACTGGTAGCAATCAAAGTTCTACCAATGTTCTTTGCTTGACATCAAATGCCTGACCTCTCTGAACATGACCTTGTCATCTATTCAACCACTTTAATTTTACCTCACCCAGAATTATAAAAGTTGTAGTAGGAGCAATGTAGCTGAACCAAGATTACTTTACCTTCTGTTAGCTGGGTCAAATTTATTGTTAAATATAGCTAAATTATATTAGAATAATATTTAACTGTCTTCACCACTCTAACTTTAAAATGAGGTTCCTTATAAGAGCCTTTATTGTAAGATAATTGAGACATCTTTTAAAATTTATTATAAGAGTTGATGATTTTACATTATATATTGTTCTCCAAAATGTAATGGCATTGCCAGAGAAGTGTAGTTTGTAAACTGGAGAACGGTATTAGGCATAATCTATGCATTCAGAAACATTTCTTAATTGCCTAATGTTTATCAAACTCTGGCAAATGATAAGATATAGTGCCAACCTTATTGTTATTTTTATTTATATATTGTTATATTTATTGTCTGTATCCTCCACTCTGTTATGCACTCCTTGAAGTCAGAGTCACTTTGGTTAATTAGTGTATTATCAAAGCCAAGAACTTCCTGTGTCTGGGGCATAATAGGTATTCAGTATTGTTAAATGTTTGATTTTTTTGAAGAATAGGATTCAAAATGGCCATGTCATCATGGCTTATCCTTCTTTACCACTGTGTCAGAACTAAAGCTTTGTATAACTTAATATTTTGTATCACAGTAAAATGACTACGATGGGTAATAAGAGTTGTTCACTAATAGAAAGTGGATAACTGCTAGCCTTCAGGCTTTAAAAGTACTAATTACATTTGCTATATAAGTAAGTACTGTTTCAAGTAGTTAAGTGTGAATGTTAAGGTAAGGCAGAGAACTGAAAGTGTTGGGAAAAAATTAAAAGGAATTCTCAAAATACTGATCTTAATTAAAAGGAATTCTCAAAATACTGATCTCTGAGAGTATGTAACAAACAATGAAACCTGTGCATTCAAAATTGGGTCAATAACTATTCTGGTGTTTAATAAAGCCTGATGTTTGCTTTGAAGCATTATAACTGTAATGTGATATAATGTATACAAATAGCAATGAGGTGTCTGAAATTTGGAAAAGAGAAATTAAAAGCAAAACAGCTTTTGAAAGCAAGAAAACAGCTATTCCATTTGTTAGGTAATAATTAAATTTGTGTATATCATTGAATAGAGAAAGTTATTGGCATTGTACTGAAATCAGCATATTTAATTTCCAACTCTAATCAAAGACATACAAAGACTGTAAGTTTATAACACCCAGTAAGTGAAACTACTCTCATAGAAGTATTGGAGGGGTTTTTTTTGATCCTTTTGTTCCCAAGTTGAGGATTTTCCTAAATCTAATAGCTAGTTACTTTCTAAATTTAAATTTCTTTAGAGAATTTTGAAAAAAGTAGAAATATGACCTATGAATAAGTAAATTTCTTCATTCCCCTGATTACAAGTCTCAAAATTTCTCCATGTTCTACCAAGATATCAAGCAGCAATTCCACTACATGATTACTCATATGTTAACATAAACTCCAAAAATATTAAGCTTGCTATTTTCGTACCATACTGCTACACTATTTGCACATGTTCTTCTCCCCCCCCCCTCCTTTTTTGGGGGAGGGAATTTCATCAACTACTTGTTTGGATTTTGAATGCCTATGTAACAGTTTCACCCCAGTGCTGTGCAGTAGGAAAAGCTTGCCTGAAATTCTAAGTTGATGGAGCCCTCATCTTTCTCATGTGTTCACATTGCTCTTTGCAAATAGCTCTACTCTATGAGCTCATGGGACAAATGTGTGCTATGAATGCCTTTAATTGCCTCATCCTCACAGCCCCTTCTAAGAGATTGTCCACAAACAAGCCTTCTGAGGATTATGATTGTACTAGGTAATTGATCCTGGTGGATCAGTGGACTCAAGGAACCACTGACATATAATCTTACCTCTATCAGGAATATAGGTTTCAGTTACTTTATTATAGAGAAGAATATGAACATCATGTTAATGAGGCTAGATCTAACCAATTGCAATTTAAAGTAATAAGACAACAAAAAAACCATGATAAACGAGAGGAGACAATCTACAAAGATTTGAAAGAAAAGAGCACACCTTTGGAGAGCAAAGTTAAATGTGCTTATAGCATGATATGTCTCCAGCTAAACTGGTAAATTCATGAAGACTATATCTTCATATATTTGCATTTTTACCATTTAATATTGAGCCTGGATGAATACTAAATTCCTATTATATTTTAACATATATCTGGACTAAAAATCAGGGATGAAACTTTGATATAACTACTATCAATAATTCCCATTTACATATTGTAATAAATTAATTTTGTAAAATTCAAAATGATGTGGATCCTATTAATTTAATCTTTATCAGACAATTTGATCATACACAAAAGATCCACTTAAAGAAATTTCAAGAAAAACAATGTAAGCTTACAATAGCTTAAATCATAGTGTCACTGCAAGGAAAAATGTTGAAGTCTGAGTGCCACTGGAAATTTCCTTTCAAGATATTCAAACTAACAGTCTTTGTTAGTATGAATTTTTGTATGCTTTGCTTTCTAATGCAAAAAAGGAAAGCTGCCAACACATTTTTTTCTCGGAAGGAAAACATTAGTGATTCTCTGAAACGTTAGGAAGCAAGCCCAAAGCTACTTGGCTTTACAGTATTTTTCATATTTTTACATTTTGGTTTCAGGAAAATTGTCAGAAAGCATATTACAAATACAGAACAAACAAACAAAAACAAAAATACCTCTGCATTCAAACAAGACAAACATCATAGTAGCAGAATAATTAAAATCAGAAAACCATGAAGGAAGAAAAATAGCAGTTTAAAATGTCAGCAACATATTGAAGATGAAGAGACATTCACTGAATCATAACTGACATAGCATCTACCAGTTGGGAGTTAGATGCCAATTAGAATGAGCCAATTTCAATGACATAAATCCAGAAAGACTCGGCAATTTTGCACCTATTACCCTGAATTCAAAGGTATGGGACAGACTGAAAATATGTGTATTTTTTGATAGTTTATGTAAGGAGAAAAATTTTTTCCCTCAGGATTTAGAATCAGATGTTTACCTTCTTTGCCTTGAAAGAACTTTGAATAGTAATTGATATCAAGGCTGCAAAGAACAAAGAGCTGAATTTGGGGTCTTAGGATATGCAATTTGGGAGACACAGATTTGGGAAAAACTGGAAGAATGTTCTGGGGAAGAGAAGGAGTCGGGCTTATGAGGACAAATGCTAAAGGTTGTTAAAGTTATCTGGCAGAAATTGTGATTGACTCTGATGGAAGTCAGGAAATACTTGTTCTTAAGGAATCACAAGTTATTTTAGAATAGGATGGGAGAAGTATCTGGAGTTTCTGAAGCATTGGGCAGATGTTTTGGATGCCTGTGTTAAGATAATCAGTGGTCAAAAGGTCAGATTCCATTCAGGCTGAGGCGTGCATAAGTCTCACTTCCTTAATGGCCTCTTCGGGTCCATTTTAGAGAGCTACTTAGCAATACTGACTCCATTTTGTTTTTCTTTCCCCGAACAAAAGCAAAACAAAAGAGGTTTTTGTTTGGCAAAACAAAACAATGGCACCAGGTAGAGATGATGATGCAAGTGAATGTCATTAACAAAAATAGTGAAAATAGATGAGTAGGGGAGGAAAAATAATTTTACCTCTGTCTAGGTTCTTGGCTGAGACCCCTCTGTAATAAAAAAGGACAGATTAACAGGAGGAAGACAAACAGAAGTTTAAAAACACATATAACTCCTGTATATGTGAGAGATACCCAGGAAAACTGAGTAACTTCCCAAAATAGCCCAGGCCATCACCTTAAATCCCATCTCCAGCTAAAGGCAAAAGAAGATGTTGGGCATTGCGGGGGAAGCCAGTTATGGGAAGCTATCAGGAAAATCAGAAGGATAAGGTTGTTAGGCAGATTTAGGTCATAGCTTTCACTGATAAGAATTTCTAGAGACTTGGTCATTCTTCTCTTCTTGGTACAGGGAGAAAGACGCTCACAAATGGAGATTTCCCTTAAAAATGTGAATGTCTCTTGAAAAAGGGTAATTCATGCTCAGCTTTCAGAGCTTTTTGTCTGCTGTTTCTTAAAAATAATCAGTTTAAAATAATCATATTTTGGGGTGGCAAATTCAGTCGATAAAAATCGGCATATTGAATTGCAATATCCAAAGCTGCTTTCTTCTGCACAGATCATGGATAATTACCACAATTATTATGATCTTACAATAATAGAGAAAAATTATTCTCTAAAAAGCAGCTGTGCAAGAAGGGAGAAACTGTGGGCTCATGAAAGCAGGTGACCTGACATAAAAGACAATGCTGTTTACGGGTCGAGGCTGGCTTTAAGTTTGTACAATCAATGCAATTGCAAAAGGCCCTGAGCTCAAAGAGGTTCTGTACTTGGTTACTGCACCATCTTGAAATTCTTGATAATTTTATTTTTTAACTTGTGTTTTGGAAGTGAAATCCAATGGGCCAATGCACAAGTGTACACACAGAGGAGATAGGCCCCTATATTCATATCTGATGTTCTTTCAACCTATTTATATATAGCATTTTTGATGCTCCAAGAACACTAAATTCCAGAGGTCCCACAATGCACAATAATTCAGCAAGATATCTAGTGAGTACAAAATAGGCATGCTACATCTACAACTGAAAAAATGGACATGGGTAGCTCTCCAAGAGGTATATGTTCTGTTAAAACCAAAACTTGCTTCAGATGCAGAAAGAAAGCAATTGCATTCTAAGAAACACAAATCCACCAAGACTTTTCTTAGTCATGTTACTTCCCATGACAACCAATTAAACTGAAAATGTTTCTCACAGAAAGAGGCAAAGATAGGGCAACTCATATTCTTTTTCCTTTCAGTTCCTCTTTACTAATCAGTAAGCCAAAGTTACACTGTTGGTAGAATGCACACATATGAATAAATTAAATAAGATGATTTAGTTTTTGCACAGTGCTTTCACTGTTTGTCTAAGAAAGAAATACATATGTGTGTACAAAGTATGAAATACAAGTTGTGTAATTTCAGTGATTCTGCAGATGAGTTAAATTCTCTTATATTTACATTTAAAACTGGAATGATATAAAGATGAACAGTAAACAAATTATTAAATTTAAAATGTTAGTTTTTCTGGGCTTCCCTGGTAGCACAGTGGTTGAGAGTCTGCCTGCCGATGCAGGGGGCATGCGTTCGTGCCCCGGTCCGGGAAGATCCCACATGCCGCGGAGCCTGCGCATTCAGAGCCTGTGCTCCACAACGGGAGAGGCCATAGCAGCGAGAGGCCATCGTACCGAAAAAAAAAAAAAAAAGTTAGTTTTTCTTTATTTAGAAGAAAATTAGATAGCAAATTAAAAACCCCGTGACAAGTCAAGAGACAGACTCTAGAAGAATAGAAAAGCTTTATATTATATTACTCTTATAGCATTTTAAATGCTTTACTGTCAAGGGAACCAACATTTTCATTTTTTCCTGGGAGCTGGAAATTTTGTAGCTGACACTTGCTGGAAAGTATTGTTGGGGAGGAAGAAATATTTCTTCTACACTTCTAGGTTCTTCTGGCTGGCTTAAGAAATAAATTGACATGAAATAGATTAACAGGAGAAAATCAAATTTAATTCTGTACATACAGGAATCTCATATAAATGAGAAGTTCAGTGGCATAAAGGTAAAATGAGGTATATAAGCCATCCTGAGCTAAAGAATGGGATAGAGGCCTGGGGTTTTCAAGGACAGGAAGGTCATTCACCATCTCTAAGAAGAAGAGCAGATGTTTGGCAATTAGATGTTTACCCTGTCATATAGATAAGGACACGTGGATAAAATTTATCTTTGGTAATAACTCTTTTCTGAAAAAAATCCCCAATTTAAATTCTTTTAAGTAGTTAAGGAAGGGGCAGTAGTTTCTCTTCAACCCACAGGGTCTCGATTGCCTTTAGCTCAAAATAATCTTCATTAAAAGTGGCACACTTTATTCTGAACCTCTGCAGTACAGTTGGATAAAGCAGTAGTAGAATTCTTAGTGTTTCCATTATATTCTTTGAGCCAATGGACCCTTCCTTTAGTAACTTTCCTATAATTACAAAAGTGTGCATTAACTTGAAATACTAAGAAATAATAAACGAGTATCTTGTGATAAAAGAGATGTTCAGTGTATCCTTCCTAAAACATCACCTGATGTTACCAGTATTTTATATTATTTTAGTTTTGACTTCATGGATATAGATGTCTTCCTACAAATTATAAAATATTTGCTAAAGGCAAATGTATAATTCTGTTACTCAACCATTGTGAAGATCCAGAGAAAGAGGTGCAATTTACTAAAGAACCAGGAATGCCACTGAACTCATGAAGAGCTCATGAAGGTTGTTTAAAAATGTTATGAATATATGTTTAAAATGAATGTTCAAAATGAATCATTTTTAGAACTAATGCTCTTTTTCTATCCCCCTCTTCTTATCCCATGTAACCAGTCACATTCAGAAACACAAGAGTAGTAAAAAAAAATTGGCCTTTATATACCAGAAATCACATATACTTGGACACCCTTTTATTATATATGGAAAGTTACTCAGGGTTTTGCATAACTCTTTTAAAAAAATGGATGTTCACTTATGAGCGAGTTGTGTCTAGCATTAAATTCCTTTAGGAATGAATAAAATAAATTGGAAAAAATGGCAGCAGAAAAGAATGTGAATATGTTGCAAAAAATACAATAGGAGTGTCTCCATGAAGAAAAACAAAAGAGTAAGAGGTATCTTTTTATGTATCCTTGTGATTCAGGCCAAAGGAAAGGCCAATCGATTTCATTAAAATAAAAATTCCCATTGGAAATATGTGATACCATTAGAGAAGAAATGAATGGTTTCTATTCTCACTCTCCTGAAGGATCTTAGCAACGGCTTATGCTTCACTGCTGGAACATCTTTAATTTTAAAAGGTCTTGGTTTAGAATAAAGTCATGATCTTACAGCATAACTTAGATTTCTGATAATATTTAATAAAAAGAAGAAACATAAAAATATGTAAAAAGTTCCATGAAGATTATAAAGTATATGACAAAGATCTTATACTCTTCCTTAAAAAAGTATTTTTTTTTTCTTGCTTCCAAGTTTCCAGGATTTAATTCAAAGCTAAAGTAAAATATAGTCCAGCCTCGCTGGAACATGAAAAATGTTATTAGCCAAGAGATACAGAAAGAAATATTGCTATTAAGTTTATTCAGGATAAAACTAGTCAGGTGATTATGCTTATAACAGATATATTGTGTCTCACTCTTTCTGTAAAATATTTAGGAAATCCAAGGAAAGAAAAAAATATATCTGTGTGTGATAGATCTCTATTTTTTATAAAATTATGTTTAAAGTTTAAAAAAGTGATTTTTGAAATAGTTTAAAATAGAACTTGACAGTAAGCAAATTTGTTTTTGTCAAACTGATATATGAGACACCTTTCTAAGTAAATTCAACTAAACTAATATCAAGGTGCCATATCTAGTAAAGTTAATGAGGTTTGACTATCCCAATGAGCTATATAAGATTTAGCAATTTCTAACTGAAAAGAAATAATCCTAATATATGTTTATAAATTCCCCCTGATAAAGTTTATCTTCTATAAATAGAAAAGAATCACAAACTATTGACAATATACTCAGAAAATTTAGTAACAGACATGTCTCTATTAAATGCACAAATTCAAATACTCTTTCACAAACCCTTTTATATAATTACTCTACATATATTCTGGACATTGAATAACATTTAAAATTATTTTATTTATTTTTTACTACAATTTCACATTTGAGCTCTTTTATATCTAAACCAATAATCTTTCTGACGCGGTAGGTATGTGGATTATAAATGGCAGAGGTTTGTACCTTTAAGGGTATAGCAGTCTTGTTTTCATAATTCCGTCCTGAGAGGAGTTATGGTCTACATGGAGGCATCTGGAATAGGGAAAGAAAAGTGTTAAGTAGGGACATCCAGAAAGTTTTCCAACTCTGACACAGTTATTGCCTTATATTGTTATTTACTTTTAAAATAATTGGAATCTACTGACTATTAGATGTTTCAATACCAAGTGCGAAAAATAATGATTTGGTACCAGTTTGAAAATCTCATACTACTTTTTTTAATCAATATTCTGGGTAACTGAGAACTTGCTTTGGCTTATAGGAGTTCAGAAATTTAAAACTTCTAGGTAAATAAAAATCAATGTTCAAAACAATTTTATATGAAGAGATTTTAGTAATAAAATTGATGTGTGTCTAATACTGTAGTATATTCAGAAAATAACCTTAGTTATAAGAATTATATAGGAAATAACTAAATAATAAAATAATACCTCATGAACATTCTTAGGTTTACCATCAGTATTTAATTAACATTAAACTTAACATAATAATTAAATAGAGAAAATTATTTGCATCATTTACAAAAATATGCCCAATCGAAATTGCATTCCTCTTTGAAAGTTGTGAGAGAAGTACAAATAACTAAACTGACTACTGTGAATTTAAAAGTTAACTACAATTTTAAACATTTATTTAGTCAAGGATGTGAATTCTGAAACTAATCATAACAAAGTATGCACCTTTACTGGGAAATTACCAAATGAGCTAAGAAAATTAGAAAACATTAATGAAAATATAATTTAAGTACTGGGATCTGGAAACCTGATTTTCATACCTTTCCTTCATAGTTTATGTAAAATAACAGAACCTAATTTGCTTTTCAAAAACATCTATTATATAAGGTGAGACAGGAAAATAACATTTTCCAGGTGTCTTGCAAAAAAAAAAAAAAAAGCTTAAAATCACTAACTAGAAAAAGATTTACTAGAGGATGAATAACCAGTTTTTCTGAGACAGACACACACACACACACACACACACACACACACAGAGACTATGATAAAATAAAAGAACTTTGTAAATTGTGGTAAAGCTCACATGTAAGGTTGACATCATACTCCTCTATTTCATTATTTTACATGTTTTAAAGATTTGTATGTGGGGAAGAGGGGAGGGAGTTATATATCTGTAGGAAGCCACTCAAGCAAAATAATCAGGCTAACAAAAAGCAGGAACTTCACTTGGACCTGAACAAGAAATTTCTCTGGAACTCAAAGTTTTTTGAGCTCCTTAGCTTCCAGTGACTGTTTTGATTTCTTATCAAACATACATAAGCCTTTCAAAATATTTTGTTCTGAATGGAGTTTGCTATGGGATTCCAAAACCTTTGTTCAATTTAGTTCATTAAAATTAATTTTTAAAACTTCCATTAATGCCTACAAAAATCATATTACTGTTGTTGCTGGTAAACTTCAGGAACATACTTCAACACTAGGATAGACTGAAAACATGAGTTAAGGAAGGTTTCAGAAAATGCACAGAGCAGATAAAATATCCACTTAGGGTGACTGTCCCTCAGATACTAAATTCCTGCATGCAAATTCTCTGACACAGTTATTGGACTGCAGTATTACTGACTTGACCACATATAGTGGGCCAGTCAATAATAAAATTAGTGCATATAATCTCATGTCAACTCTATTTTATTAATTTGAATTGAAACTAAATGTACATTGGAAATTTTCTTCAACTATAAATATATGAACTAGCTACGGTCATACAGTCACAGGAAATGGTTTAAAAAAGCTACTGATGTCCGATTTTAGACTTGACATAATAGAAATGATGATGATGATGTAATAAATTTAATAAGATGTTATGAGCACATAGTAAGTTTTAAGGGTAAGAGAGAGGGAGGAGAAGAAACAAAAACAAAAGTTCATATTTAGAAAACAACTGCTGGCTAATAAGTGTAGAAAATGTTGAATTAGAAAATCACCGTTTTGAAATCCCCTGCAATAAATTTAATTTTAGCCGAATCATCTAAATGCTAAACCTTTGGAAGAAATGTTGGAGGGAATGTTATTTACATGATTTTAAGTGTTTCACTCAAGAGATTACTTAGTAATACACAAGGGAAAAAAATGAACCTTCAGAATGAAGAGAAGCCTGTTATTCAACCTCTCATGATAAATTAGGTTGATAATAAATTCAACCTAATTCATCAACAGTAAAACCTGCCATTGGTGCCTGATGAAGTGTCCTTGCCACACAAAACTCTTCAACTTGTATCTAGTCATGAGGAAACAATGTGACAAATCCTGACTATGGGATATACTTCAAGATACTTGGTCTGACTTTTGAATAAATTAGTGCTATTTAGAAATAGAAGGCTAGGGGAGTAATCTAGATCAAAAGACATTAAAGAGAAATAACAGTGAATACAATGAGCATATCTTGTTTGGCTTATGCGTTACAAAAGTAGGATGAGGAAGAAGTGGAGGAAGAGGAGGTGGAGCAGCAGCATTTGTTGCTGTAAAAGGCATATTAAAGCTTCCTTGAGGGCTTCCCTGGTGGCGCAGTGGATGAGAGTCCGCTTGCCGATGCAGGGGACACGGGTTCGTGCCCCAGTCCGGGAAGATCCCACATGCCGTGGAGCGGCTGGGCCCGTGAGCCATGGCCGCTGAGCCTGCACGTCCGGAGCACAGGAGAGACCACAGCAGTGAGAGGCCCATGTACCGCAAAAAAAAAAAAAAAAAAAAAAAAAAAAGCTGCTTTGAATATATACTCTAAGCTAAATTATTAATATATTCTACTATCATTGTTAATTTTTTATAGAATTACAGATAATTTTCTCAAATATGATAATGCTACTGTACCTCTGCAGGAAGATAATCTTGTGGTTAGAAAATTCATACTGAGTTTTTTATGGTTTAAGTGTTATGAATTCTCAACTTCCTTTTAAATTGTATATATGTACATAAATACATATATAGGTAGTAGCTAAATTTTCAGAAAGTAACGGTGTGTGTGTACAAAGACTATAATAAAATATTAAAATTTGGTAAATTTTGTTAAAACATATATATAAGGATGTTGTCATACTGTTCTTTTTAATTATTTGAATGTATGAAATATAAAGTTGATAAAATTTAAAAATATAATTATAATAAAAATAAAATAAATTATAATAAAATATAATTATTTTATTATATGTATTTGAAATTGAGAACAAAATGTAACCGTTGTTTTTTAATCCATTCAACAGTAAGTTACATATCAGCAACTTTGCTACCAGAGTATTTAAAAGTTATATATCAGCAACTTTGCTACCAGAGTATTTACTCTCTGCTTCCTCTATATTTTGTGATATACTCACAAATATATAAAGTCCAATAATTGAGCACTTATATCCCTTTTTAAGTACATTTACTGTGTAACATTTCTGTAGACTTCTTTTTTTTTTTTTTGTAGACTTCTTTTAAACAAAGATTTAAAAGAGTTGAAGCAGTATGTTAATCAGAGTTTTTGTATTTTTATAGTATTCAGTTAAACATATAGTTATTTAATATTGTAGATAGCTGGTTCAACTTTCTTAATGACCGTGTTTCTTTCTCTTCATCCTTGAAAAGTAAAGAAAAAAAGTTGTTAAAATAATAAAGTAATAAAAGATGAAAAAGAATATAGAAAAGAATCTACAGACTCTTGACTATGTAGGGTAATATACACATTTTATTTATTATCATAATTGAATAGTGATATAGTCAAAGCCCCAAAAGAATGTACAAAGCTAAGATATGAAAAGACATTCAAGTGAATGGAATAAGTTATCAGTCAAGAATGACAGATACATGTAGCTATTTTATTTTTTATATGCCATCTTTATACCAAGGAAACAAACACATTTTGTCTTTGTGGGATTATGAGTTTCTTATCTGACAACTCTCCTAGAAAATTTCCCCTGAAGCAAGTCTGTCCTTTTTAAAATTTCTGAACCTATTTGCTCTGTGACAATCTCACAGTATATAATTATCAAGCCCATGCCTGGAAAAGCTAGTAGGCCTTCTCAGTGTTGACTTCCTATTTTAATGCACAACATATTTTCATTCGTTAATCTTGTCTTTTCCACACACTGTTCATAGTCCATTGTTGTAAATAACAGTAGAATCTATTTTCTCAGCCATCACTGGATTAATATTTCTAAAACTCCTCTTTGTCATGTCACAATCCTGATTTCAACCTGCACCAACACCTTATTACCTACTGAATAAAAAACAATAGGTTTAAATTCTTAACCTGGTATTCCAAGGGCCTGCACTATTGACTTCTGTTTACAGATATACCTAATCTTTTTCTTTTAAAATTTTAACTTCATCTGCATATTTTCATTTTGTTCTGTCCTCCCCTGTCAACATATTATTGCATGTTTTCACCTGTTTTTGGAAATAATTCATGTCCTCCTCTTGATCTCACTTCTTACTATTTAAAGACCAGCCCATTTTTCTAATTATGTGAAAATTTCTGTAAACATTCAAAGCCTGAATTCTATGTGTGTTCACTAATACTAATCATTTGGCACATATGGTTTAATTTATTAATACGCATATTATCAGGATGCTCATAATATTATATAACCATATAATATATATATAAGAATATATAACTATTCTTTAGTTTTATAAGAAAAAAATACCCTTCAGTTTTAACCTAAATTCTACCTTGCTTATGAAGTTAGGCATAGTCACTCTCCTAAGCCTCTCCTTTCACTTTATAAATATCTCATTTATTGTATCAATTAAAATGTATTATACATATTCCTTCCTGACTATACATTTCCAGGAATAGTGACCATATCTTTCATTAAACATATTCTTTGTTATTTGCATGCTATTGGCACAAAATACATGCTATAAAAAATGTTTTCTGGAAGACTGATCTTTTCTAATCTCCCATTATACAATATTTTAAAAGCAGGAAAAAATATTCATCATATGGTAATGGTATATATAGTCTAAACTCTTCTACATCGTTATAGTGCTTCAAATGAGTTGATTTTTGGTATAGCAACATGGCAGCTAAAATTTTTTTACTTTATAAAGCAGTATGGCTTTAATTATGTCAACTCTTACTTTTCTATTCAGGTTCAGAAGGGCTACCAACAAAAGAAATTTCCATCTGAACACTTTACTAATAACCCTGTCTATATTTATATTCAGACTGAATAATATCCTGCCTAGTAGGAATATATAAACAGCTACAATCATTCTGTAATGAACAGAAGAATTTTCATTGTATGGTGATACAATCAAATAATCATCCATTTCTATAAATATAAAAGATGAATAATAATCCCATTTCAGGCATAGTCTAAGACTCACCTCCATTTTGGTTACATTTTTATGCAACAATGCTAGTCTGAGTATATAAATGCATGGAAAGTTGTGGTTATAATCCAATCATTATTTAACTCCTATATATGTATCATAATAATACTTTTAAATTGTAAATTATAGAGTCATGATCTAGATTATGTTAAAATCTAAGATATTTTCTGGTTCTAAATAGACTGTTATTTATTAGAAAGAACAAGGGATGCTTCCTTTAGTGTGACAGTATTCAGTTAATCTGTAAGAATTAATGATCTGTCTCAAAGATGTAATTTAAGTATTACAATTATTTGGCTTAATTTACAGCCACACATTCAATCATAGACTCTCTGTAAACTCTTATAGGTAATTGCACTGATACTTATCAGAGCATGTCTATTGCAAATTTCATCTTTCTTCTTATTACAGACAGTACTGAGTATCAAGAAAAATTTCACTTAAATGAATGAGTCAATGACTTGACTTTACATTTTAAGCTGTACAATTTTTCTGTTGTAATACTTAGTGACATCACTGTTATATTTAGAGTAAAAATATTGATCGTGAATATACCTACACAAATGATCCTAACTGTGAAAACTGAATATTAAAACAACTTGCAATAATTATTTTTAATATAATATTTGAAAAAGTATACTTTTTCACTGTAGCTTTTTATTATGTTAATTATATATTTTTGCCTTCTTAAATTTTATTTTTTAAGGATTTTTTTGTTAGAAAACCTTGTTTCTGGCACTGGATTTATTTTAACAAAGAGCATTTAATATAGAAAATTGATTAAATAGGTGTAGAAGGACTTAGAGGATTTATAAAGGAAAAAGGAGATACCAAAGTACCATAGAAATAATAAGTGCAGGGAGTGTCTCTCACCCCTAGGCCTGGGGGAAAAAGAGATGTGGTTATCAGAATCTGAAGTTTAGAGGTAGGGCCCAAAGAAGTAGAACTCTGCAGAGGAGACATAGTCCAGCTGGAGGTGGTATCTTGGGAGCTCAGAGGAAGAGCCTGCAGAGCTGGAACTCTAACAGTGGAGGAGAAGGGCACAGCCTGGCTGCTGCTGGTGCCTTAAAAGAAGCCAGTGAAGCTGGTTCTGTGAATATTAAAGAATTTGGAAACTGGAACCAACCACTGCTGGAACCAACTGCAGCTGCATGAAAGTAGTTCTTACTATCCAGGTGATGCAGATAGGAAGACTAGGCACCTCTGGTGCTGTCTATTGGTAGAAACTTACAGAAAGCCACTGGGAAGGGAAAGATGTAGTTTGTAGGGTCCCAGTCCCAGAATCATATAGTGTTGATTAGAAGGGCTAGTTTGGAGGTTAGAGACAATAGTTTTACAACCATTATTTCTCAGTGTTAAGAAACATTGAATAGAGAGCTAATTAGTTGCTATGTTTTCTATCATGGCAACTATCCAGACTATAGTCTCTTCATTATTTCTACTGTTACTGTAAAAAATAACTGATCACATGATGTTCCTCCCTCCTAACCCTTAGTATGTGTTCCTTTAACATATGACAAATGTAAACTCCTTAGCAAGGGGCCTTATTAGACTGTCCCCTGCTTACTACCGTCTTTCTCTTGTACCTTTCTTACCTCAGTTACTGTGTACCAATTGTAGTATCTAAGCCTTCTTTGTTGCTTCAGATGTGAACATTTGCAAAATATTTATCAGGAAAGCTCCTATTCATATTCCTTTTAGGTGAAATGTTACTTCTAGAAAGTGGCTTTTCCTGATCCCTCAATCCATATAAAATCCCCATTGAATTCTGTATATGAATACTCTCATACCCCTGCATATTATATATAGTAATTTGTAATTATATATTGATACAGATTATTATATTATGATAAATAAGTAAATTAAAAACTCCACAAGGGCATAAGTTGCACCAGTTTTTTCCAGTACAGAATACTGACATCTAGAAGAGTGCCTGGTTTATAGTAGATGTTTCTTGTGTATTTTTCTAATAAAATTAATGAAATATTTACTTTTGTAATTGATAAAGTAAGTTCCAAAATATTTGGTGCTTTGTTTTTCTCTCACTTTTGAGATAACACTGGTCAGGTACTTTCTTCTTCCTGGCATATTTCTTCAAAGTACATTTGAAAACTCTCTGGGGATACAGTTCATTCAATAAAAATTTCCTAACATTTCTGTTTAAAATTCCATATTGTGAAGTCTCCCCCTTGTGACTAGGGTCCTCTTTTGGAAAATCTCAGTGAGCTGAACATTCACAAAATGTAAAATATAAATTGTTAACGAGCATAAGAGAAAAATTAACATCATTCTTTTATAACTGTCTTATATTAAAGATTCATTACATATTCACATTGATTTTTCTCTATTTAACCTGAAATAAGAAGTCTTTTAACAAAATAATGTTATAAAATGTTAAATATTTCTTTACAGTTTTATCTTTAAGAGACATAAAACACTAAATTAATGCCTAGAGAACCAGCATTAAAATTTTGACAGCTTTATTTATTAAATATGAATTTTAAATGTTAACAATTTGATTATTAAATAAGTGATATATAGAGTTAGTAATACATATTGTAGAACTTTCGCATGCCAAAGACCAAATACATTGATCATGAAGATTTTAAAGAGTGAAGTTTCTCACTAAAAATAAGGCAGCACACACAGTATCAAAATCAGATAGAAAGTTCTAAAAAGACTTAAAGGTATCCTTCCCACGAAGAATACTCTTTTGGAGTCACTGATGAAGAGTAACACAAATTGAAGGACTAACAAAAGGTATATCTATAATAGCAAACCTATCCAACAAAGCATGTAGCAAAATAATGCACTTGACTCCCTCTCTGTGTCCAGGAATATTCTGACATTGTAACCTATCTGTTTACGTACAAAACAGTAGTAGTTTTATCCTGCTATTACAATAGTCGGTCAATGCAGTCAGTTGCAGAAACAAGCATTCTTTCCCCACTGCAGGGCTGACAAAAGCAAGCCCCTCATAAGATCAATGACGCAGTCTTTCAGAAGTTTTGCGATAGCCTCAATGAAACACAGCTTATACGTACCACTGAAACAGTCTCCAAGGTAGCTTCCTGTCATAGGCAGGTTAACACTGTGGAATGAATGTACTGCCTCAGATCTTTACCTGTTTTACAATTTTGCTAAGTTGAAAGTCAAGAGTGGAGCAGTTTCTCAAAAAGTTAAACATAGAGTTACCATATTGCCCAGCAGTTCCCTTCTCAGGTATTTACACAAGAGAATATAAAACCTATGTCCACAAACAAATTAACTTGTTCACTAATATTTATAGTTGCATTATTCATAATAGCCAAAAAGAGAAAATAACCTAAATGTTCATCACATGATGAATGAACACAATGGGATATCCCCTTGAAATGGATTATTATTCAACAATCAAAAGGGTTGAAGTACTGATACACAGTACAACATGAACTGACCTCAAAATAAGCCAGACATGAAAAGCCACATATTGTATGATTCCATTTACATGAAATATTCTAATAGGCCAATTTGTAGAGACAGAAAGAAAATTATCTTGCCAGAAACTGAAGGGAAGGAGAGCTAGAGAATGCCTGCTAATGGGTATAGGTTTTCATTTTGGGGTGATGACAGCATTCCGGAATTAGAAAGTGTTGATAGTTGGCCAACTTCGTGAGTTTTCTACAACTCACTGAATTTTGCATTGTAAAAGGGTGAATTGTATGGTATGTGACATATTTCAATAATAAAAATTGTATGAGAGGAAAAAGAGTGGAGGCAAGGCTTCAAATTAGAAGGAAATTAAAATTGTTTCTGTGAAAGATGAGAAGGGCCTGAACTACTATGGGCTGGAGGGGCTGGGTTACATAGATGTTGAAAGGATTGAGATGTATTTTAAAACAAATATTTCTAGTTGATGTATTGCTATTAATTAGGAATTCCAGTTCTTACTATTTATACTTTCAAATTGTTTTCAAGCTTACTATACCATTTTTCCTTCCAGTAGACTATACATTCCACTAAGAATTAGTCACCAATTGTTTCCTTTGCTGTTTCTTCTGACTGTAATACCTTCAAGCCTATCTCTTAGTATTTTAAGACATAAATTAAATTCAAACTTCTTGAAATATTCCTTTAATATAGACTTCCCCTTCTTCCATCTACAGGAGACCTCTTCTTTCTCTGCCCTCTCAGGTTTTCTCAGGTACCTATTATCTGGGAGGAAGAAATTTTCCTCTACCTTTTTAGGTTCTTCTGGCTGGTCTAAGAATTAAAATTGACATGAGACAGATGTCAATTTGTCAGGAAAAAAAAACAGGAAAAAACCCCAGACAACAGTTTTAACAACATGTAGACATAGGAGAGACCCAGAAAAACAGTAAACCAAAATGGCCCAAACCCTCACCTTAAATACTATCTTCAGCTAAAGACAAAACAGGATATTGGGGGTAGTGATCTGGGACTTCAAAAGGGAAGAAAGCAATTTCCATGGAGATGGAAAACCAAATGTTTGGTAAATAAATGTTTGCTGGGTCATGCAGAGACAATGGGACAGTGTGGACTCTGATCTCTAGACCCTGCAGAATTTCCCCCACCACCAGGCTAGAATAAAAACTAGCCTATATTCTTTGCCGATATCTCTGGTGATAACTCTGATCTGGGAACAGGCCCTCTATCTAAATCGCTTTGGGCAGTTGGAAGGTCAGAGTTTCTTCTTGAAACTTGCAGGCCTTGATTGTTACAGTTCGAATAATCCACATGGCAAAGAGACATTTTGGGGTGACAAGTTTTGCTTCCCTACACTATGTCATGTCACTACCTCCCTTGAATTTCAGAATGTATGCACTTGGCTTAACCCAACCACAGATTATAAACATGTTGGAGCAGAGACTACACATTTTTAAACACCTTCATTCTTAACAGGACATTCTGGATACATATTTTGAAATTTTATATTGATAAATAAAGCTGGAGGCACTGAAGAATATTTTCTTCTCTTTATAGTCTATGTTCTTAATATACTGCAGCAGCATACCACCGATCCTCATTTTTTAGTGGGTTCTGCATTTACAAATCACTTGCTTGCTAAAGTTCATTTGTAACCTCTAGCATACTCAGGGTACTTCAGTGGTTACCTGAGGTCAAGTGTAGTTTCAAAACACTGGAGCCACCCAGTGGCCACCTTCCCAGCAGAGGCCAAATAAGGAGGTACTCCCCCCTTCTTGTTGTAGCTGGGATGCTGTAAACAAGTGTACTTTTCACGGTCTATTTAGTATACCACGTTTTTCTCATTTTGTGGGTTTTGTTGGTGATTCGCTGCTTAAAATGCCACCCAAGCAGTGTGAAGAGCTGGTGTTCTTAAGAAGGCTGTTATGGATCATATGGAAACATATGTTAGACAGACGTTATTCATGCATGAGTTATAGTGCTGTTGGTTGTGAGTTCAGGTTATATGAATTAACATTATGTATTATATAAGCCATCATTAAACAGAAATACACATTTTAAAATGTTATATAACAGACAGGAAAAAAAAAAGTTATATATTTACTGGTCTATGAAAATGTGACCAGAAGCTGGCAGGAGCCTAACTTTATTTCTCCTGTGAGCAATGGTTCAATATTTGCTAATTCAGCATTGGTGGTGACTTTATAAATATAATACAGTGAATAACAATAATTGTCAATATAAATAATAGATTTGGGGAGACAGTTATCTCTGTGGGTCTCTTATGATTTTGTACATCTTCTATGCAGAGGTACTGACTTGCTTTTATTCCAGACTTTCTCTTCAAGGATGTTTGTATAACAAACAGCCTTGGAAGACAGAAATAAGGTCTCTTATCTGACCAAAGGGTATGTGTACTTACTGTGAGATGTGGGTTGTCTAAGCTGAATTTTCCTTTCTTTAACATAACTACTATTTCTGCAGTCATCCATCTGGACCCATCTGTGTCACCCCATGAGACTTGGGGGCATTTTTGATGCAGATTCTGTTAGCTATGTCTTGTGAGTAAAGTCTATTGGGTCTGGCCCAAGAGGTGTACATCTTCTGCCAGGGCCCATAAAACTGTGACAGACCAGTGTTTTTTGCTTGAAAATTGGGTAAAATCTCAAACTTTTCCTAGTTCTTGACAAAAGTGACAAACATTATTATACACACACACACACAAATGCACACAGACACCTCATCTCCTTTTAGCTAAAAATCAGAATATGACACAGTGTCTTATGCTTGAATATAAATCATACATTACGTCTTCCTTATATATTTCTTCCATTTTTATTTAAATATCACTTAATCACCTCTCTTTGTATGAATTCAGTTTACTTTTTAAAAAAAAAATTAACCAGCTCTTTTGAATTATGCTCTGGAGCAGCCTCTTCCAGTTTTGGAAAGCTAATTGGGCATATGTCTAGCCACCTCTGCACTTAGTGACATCACACTGGTAGCTTGAAATCAGCCATGGTGGTAGTAGTTACTGGAAACACTGCAAATCAGAGAGGTTTTGTTTTGTTCGTTTTGTTTTTTGTCTTTCCAGAGAGCTGTTTTAAGGGCATACCATTGTTACTTTTCCTTGAAATATACTACAAATTTAGAAGAAAAACAAAACTTCAAACTTTAATTAGGTAAATTTTATTTACATGTATTTAGTTTTATGAATTTTGAATAATAAATTGCGCATTTAAAAAATTTCAGTCCTCTGAAGATGGCAGCTGTTATTTGAAAAAAAAACCCATTTCATTCAAAATTCACACAATCAAATAAATGTGACATTTAAATAATTGAAATTTCTTATGAATTTTTATGTTTGCAACATTTAACTTCTGAAGCTTTATAGTTTAAAACTATATTATGTGATGTCCTGTGTATTTGTATTTGAAAAATATATATATATAATACTGCAGACAGCAAATCTTATTTTTTTCTTGTATGTTACAAAGTCTACTTGCATTTCTTTTTTTGCTTCTTTATATTTTCCTTTAATACTTTATAAAATACAAAAAAAAGTTTAAATGCTATTAGTCAATAAATTATCTTTACTTTAAAAACACTAGAAACTCACTACATCATTTTACTAACAAACATGTCAACTAATATAAAATTAACTTATTAGGTCCTATAGAAGAGATTATTGACTGAATCATTAAAAACTTTTTCTTTACAAATTCATTTCTTTACAAATTCATTTGGAGGTATGTTTATTCAGGAGATTCTTTCCAGAAAGGTAAATACATTCCAGCTAGTACAGGTGCATCACTGAATGTATGTTCTCTCACTGCCGAGTCCCTCTAGATTATGGCTTCATTTCCTGTCTTGCTCCCCTTATCAGTAAAGCCCTGTGGACCACTGCAATAAAACGTCCTCACAAAAATGGCTAATCTCTAATTGAGACTGATTTCTTGAATTAGTCTAAAAGTTTGAGCAGAAAATAAATGATAGCTGTGAGAGGCTTTTTTAATTCTGTAATCTAGAAAATGCAAGATTAGTGAAGCACGAGGGTTAACTTATCCTAAAAAGGGTCACTGATTCATTTTTATTTCTTATATACTTGCTTTTGGAGGTAATACAGTCTTCTCAATAAATAATAAAGTTAATAATTTAGTAAGAACCCGCCATTTGCACTAGGAGAAAAAAATCCAATTCATTCCAGAGTGAAGCCACATTTAGGAAAGGTCAGCTCAGAAGACAGATAAAGCACCTTCCTCATTCCTTGGTTCTTACACTGAATTAGTCTGCTGCCTCCAAGGCAGTATATAAAATGCTACTGGGCCAGTCTTCTTCAGTATCTTTCTATTTGTGCTAATAATTTCAACTTTTATCTGTATTCAAATACATGCTATCACTGGTGCATCTCTCTTTCTCCTTCTGGAGCTGCAGCCATAGGAATTCTTGGAATATAAGTAACATGTCATAAATACGTTTGCCTAGCCCACTCACATATTGTTGACATTTTAAAAATTCATTATATAAATGATTATTTAAATGTTTAATATAAGTATATGCTGTTATAATAGTTAATATTTTTTTAGTCACAAATAGCCAAAAACTACTTCAAAGAGGCTAAAGCATTTTATAGAAATTATAAGACTTTTTTTCTAGACATAGAAGCGGGGCATGCATCAGACACTGGAATGTAGAACAGGAGAGTCAACAGGAATACAGAATTCTGACTCATTTCCTGTACCTCTGTCTCTCATTTTCTCTGTCCTTATTTACTCTCTTTCATTATTTCTATCCTCCGTTCCTTCTCCTTATGAAAGAGTCCTCTAAACATAAGGTTCTAATGTATTGAGAATGTATGATCAAAAACAAAATTTTAACTGAGGTAGTGTAAAATAGGACACAAATTTTAAGCCAAAAACCTATAGGAATATATATTGCTTCATATAAACATTAAAACAAGTTATTTTCTTAATCACAGAAAATTTCATTTAGAAATAGTTATTTCTTTTCATATTTGCAGAAGTCATATTTTTGTTGATTTTATGTAATGTATAAAACTGACATCTAAAAGTTCTACTTTGTCACTCATCAATTCTGTTTCTTAATGCCTAAAAATCAGAAATTGCCTAGTGTAGGTCAGTTGACTAGAGTAATGACGGAATGTGTGCTTTTCTTGTAATAAAAGCATGGTTTTGATATCTTCATGGACCTTTTAGCTCCTGATACAATACCAAAAAAAGATAATGCTATATTTCTTTATCATGGGGGAAATTAAACTAAGAAAATTTGCATGAGGCCACACTATAAAGTAAAACTTAAAACATTTTTATAAATTAGTACATTTTTTATATGTAACATATTAGAAAACCTGTTTTATATTAGCCATCTAACATATTATAGGAAACAAATTATCCAGTTATGAGTAATTAGCACTTTCATTTGGATACAGCTTGAAAAATGCATAATATTCTTTTCTCATAATGAGCTAAATCTTAGACATTATCATGAGTGCCACCAATGTGGCGAGTTTTCATGAGAAAGTCAATGATCTGAAGTGTCAATTCTCTAAAAATATGGCTAAAACAAAATAACACATCAGCCAGCCATTGATTAATATGAATCATTTAAAAGAACAGAAGAAATAAGTACATCACAGTTAACTTCTAAATTAGCAAAAATGTTCCTTCCTGATTTATATATTTTTAACTAGTGTTAATTTTCATATAGAATTTCTCTCTTTGCTACATTTATTGAGAAGTGACTAAGCTTAAAACTAAAGTTATAAAAAATGGTTTATTTTCTCATTAAAACCCTAAAAATATTTTCTTTGTGTTCCAATGAAAGTATTTCACATTGGAGGTTAAGGAATTGATAGTGCATATACAGTGGAAGATGTTCCTGGTAAGTGATTGAAAATTGGAAAAGCCAAAGTGAAATCCAACACATATTTTTAATAAAGGCACTGTTTTTATGCAAACCCTATCACTCAGGATCTTACTGTGTTCTCACTGATACACACAAATAGCCAACAGGTAAGTGGTGATCAAACACAATTTTCTTATTGGGCCAGGCAATTGTGCAATAAATGGGAATTATTAAAGCTAAAGTGGGCAATGCAGTATGCTGTCTTTCTAATCACAGCTGATTGAAAACAACTAAGTAGCTCTACAGAAAGGACAGCATCCTTCATGGCCCTGCAAAAAGTGAGTCCTGCCAGATTTGCTTCTTGCAAAGATGAGTCCCAGACATTTAGGTAAAGAGATAACTGAGGAAGGCAAAAACGACTCTGCAATGCATAAACAATTTCATTTAACACAGTACCATACCCACTGGGAAACGTGTGAATGTTTATTGGACATCATGACTCAGGATTTTGCTCATCACATTGGCTTTTTCCTTAAGGAGCAGTCAGGCTCAGAAGGAGTTGCAAGTCCCTCCCCAGCACTTTCATAGAAAGCAGAATGCCTGTACATCCCACCTCTATAAGTGGAGTCAAAGAATCCCTTTTACACACATTTTTTAAAATTCCTATAAGCCATCCTTAACTCTTACTTTTTTTTCATAAAATATAGTGCCTTAATTACTACATATGACTCTGTATAGAGAGAAACTATTAACTTGAGTACAATTCCCCCACCCCCCGCCAAAAAAAAAACCTGTTAGAAGAAGAGAAACTTGCAAACCTGCCTAGAAGGCACTGATATGTCTACTGGCACAATCATTAGAGTTGTCGCCTTTTGTTGAAGTTAATCCTAGAACTTGAGGCGTGCTGCTGTTGCCATCAATGAGTGTCCTCATCATGACATTTTCCTCTTGGTGGCAGTTATTGACTGTGAAAGTGGTGGTAGGATTACGGATCTGGCAGCAAAAGTAGCAGCAACACCCTTGGCAACCTGGTTGTGCACCCTTGTGTTTGATTCTTTGTTTTGGTTTATATTTTGAATCAACCCTGAAAGGTCAAAGTAGCACTCATTTTCAAACTTCTAGATTATTCTGAAAGTCAATTTCTAGAATAACATTCCTTTGTACTTTGTTTAATTAAAATAAATCAATAAAAATGAGCACCCAGCATAGTTACAGGAGATAACTATTGATAAGCTGTGAACCTAATGTCGATTATGTGGTCTGCTTGGATGTGAAGTTTTGATAATCTAATCAGAATTAGAAAATGGGACACTGGGATCCCATGGAATGTCTTGATGCACTTTTAGGTATGCTGCTGGAACCTATTACTGAATAAGATGTAAGACTGCCAAAAGCCTTCTAGCTTTCAATCAACAGAAGATGAGGTTCTCTAGTTGGTCTGTGCTGCAGGGCAAGGAGCAATGCAACTTTGCCTTTGTGACTGCTGGGATTATCTTCCCACAGATCAAGATAACATATGGGGAATGTGTCAGCACCAATAGGAGAAAAGCAGTGCATGCACCTAGGTTTTTGGAGCAAATCCATATATACTTCAGACAACAGTTCTCACAGAAATAGATCTTGGCTTGCTAACGAGACCTAACAGAGTCTGAATACTTGAACTTGGGACATTCAATGACTATGACTACTAAAATATTTGTCATAAATTGGGTGTTATCTCATTTACCTGTTCATAATTTTTCTGAGGCAGCAACACTTATCAAGTGAAAGTTGGAAAAGTGAAGATCAACTTCAACAGGCTCTGAATGAATAAATAATTGTATGAGCGGGTGACTCATTTCCCAATGTATCTCCTCTTGGGTGAACCGCCACCTTTTCCTCTACTCACATTAATGGCCTGTGGGTTATTCACCATATCCAGAGTATTGAATAGCAAAACATTTAGCCTGACTTAAAGGTAATTCTGCATGCTATATTGACACTAGGCAGTAATGGTGCAAGGCAGGGTGGCCAAGGCCCTAAGAATGAGCTTCTATGCCTGATATGCCATCCATATAATAATAGTGGATATTCATTTACATTGGACTGTGTCCATAATGGTGTATATGACAATTTACCTTCCCCGAAATAAACACTTATCCTGTGGATGGATTTACTCTCTGCCCACTGTACCTTTGTCAGTAGTACCATTCATGAAATTCCAGAATATCTTCTAAATTACCATCACATGCCATACAATCTTGTTTCTGAACAATAAACTCATTTTACAGAAAAGGAAACCAGACAATGGGATGATCTCATGGGATTATTTGATTTTATCATGCTTCTCATGGCAAAGTAGCAACAAGTCTTCAAATGAATGGATGGACTCTGGAAGACTCAGGGAGCCAGCTGGGAGTTAAACCTTGCAACTTTGAGATCCTATACCATGAAATTTGGTATATGCATTGATATAATAAGCATTGCTTAGTGCTGTTTCTCCCATTTCTAGAATATACAGGTCCAGAAACTATAGAGTAAAAGTGGGAGTGTTATCTCCCACAACTACAAACTTGCAAAATCTTTACTTTCATTCTCTTCATCTTTAGCCTCTGCTAATTTATACTCAATTTCTAAAAGATAAATGTCTCTACTTGGGGACTTAACAACATTTCCAATAAACTGGACGCTTCCAGACTACCACCTAGCCATTTTTGGGCTTCTTAAAACCCAGAACACACAAGAAATTAAAAAATATATATATTGTGTGAACTGGATGATGATTATAAAAGGAAAAAAGGGATGCTGCAACACAATGTTGGCAAAAAGGTATATGTGTGCACTGACCCTTGGGACAGTTGTCACAGTGATAGGACTGGAACAACATAGGACTGGAGGAAGGACATGGAGGATAGGACTGGAGGAAGGACATGGTGGTTCAGATATTTCAGGAAAAAGGTCGGTGTCATACCTTAGTAAAGAGCCTCATCCAGAGGAGTTGCTGAATATGAGCAAAGAAGACATGAAATGGATAATGAGAATGAAAAATACAGCTATAATACCTGCAAAGTGATAATAACAAAACTAAAAGTATAAATCAAAATGTGAGTCATAGTAGATGACTTTAACACATCTCTATTTCAATAGCCAAAGAACAAGTATATGAAAATCAGTCTATAGTTGATATGCATTAATAAATTAACAAATTGACATACATGAAACATTATATTCAACAATTGCAGAGTACATGTTCTTTTCAAGAACACATGCAATATTTATAAAATTCCAGGTCATACATCATCTCAAACAATTTCAGAAAGATTGAAATTCTTGAGCATATTCTCTGACCATAGTAACATTAACATTGAATAAATAATAAAGCTAGAATAATGCCAACAATTTGAAAATTAACACACTTCTAATCAACCCAGTGTTTAAGAGAAGATTATACTAGAAACAAGAAAATATTTTAACTGAGAGGTAAGGAAGATTTGATATATCAAGTCTTGTCAGATATAGTTAAAGCATTGTTTAGGGAAAAAACGTGTAGCCTTAAATGAACATATTAAAAGGAAGACTGACTAAATTTCAATGATTTAAGCTTCCATCATTACAAGCAAGAAAATGAAAGACAAACCAAACCTAAGAATGTTAAAGAAGAAATATAATAAGGATAACAGAATAACCCAATGATATGGAGAACACGTGCAATAAAGAAAGCCAAATTTAAATGTTGCTATTTTGAAAAGATTAACAACTAGACCTATCATGCTGGGAAAAAAAAGAGAGAAAACACAAACAACCATTATTAGACAAGAATATATCAATATAGACCATACAGGCATCAGAAGTGTTAGTGAGAGAATACTGTAAAACTGTATTAAACCAGTAAGTTTGATATGTTGTATAAAATAAACCAATGCTTAAAATTATACATGTCTTCATATTCATCGGTTCTTTCCTTGGTTGTGTCAAGTCTACTGCTGAGCTTACGGAAAGCATTCTTTTTTGTCACTGAGTTTTTATTTTGAAAAATTATTTTTTTTAATTCTGTCTTAAACTTTCCATCTCTCTCTTTCCATCACTTATCTACTCTTGCACACTGTCTACATTTTCCATTAGAACCCTGAATTATAGTAATCATAGCTGTTTAAACTTCTCTAATAATTCTCACATCTTTGTCATGTCTGAGTGTTTCTGATAATTTGTCCTTTCAAACTGTGTGTGTTTTTGTTTTTATTTGTTTACTTTTTTGCTTTTTGTCATATTATAATTTTTGTTGTAAGGTAGACATGTTGTATTGACTATAAGGAATTAAGGTAAATATGCCTTTGGTGTGAGGATTTATGTTAATCTGGATGGGAGTTCAACTGTGTTTAATGTTTTTATCTCTGCTCTTGACTTTGGACTTCTCATAATTACTTTTCCTTAGAAGATGGCTGTCTTGAAACTCAGCTATAATCCATTGCTCTTATACTGGTGCCCTGTTGGTGTGGGGGAAATGTTGGAGGGAATGGAGCGCTCTATAATCTTCCAATTAAATTTTATAACTGACAATATATTATACTAAATAAACCACATTATTATTATTATTTTGTTGGAAAAAGATGCACAAAATTAAACCATTAAAATAGGGCAGTTTTCAAAACTCACATGTTTCTCTAGCCTAGACAACACTTGAATTTTTGAAAAGAAGTGCTCACGGTAGTCGGGAAGAATCAGGCAAGACTTTCCAGTGTTACAGGATTTGAAGGATGAACTAATGTAAAACAAGTAAAAGGAGGGTATTCTGCATGGTCTGGAAAGGGAATGTATAAGGAATATTGGTTGAACTGTATCTAGTGGGTTCATCTTGGTATACAGGACTCATAAAGGAGAAAATGTAAATGCTCTTGAAAAATATGACATTGGCCAGTTGGTGGGAGGTTCAAACACAGGTTAAAGAAATTACACTCTATTTTTCAAGAAGTGCTTATCTTTGAAAATATTTGGGTAAGTGAGTGCCAACATGAAAGGTATGTGTAAAGCAAAATGAACATGTTTGCTTCAAAAGATGTGTTTCTTTGATATTTTCAGACAATACTGGCCTCAGGAAAATCTCATCATGGCAATCAATCTGAAAATGTTAACACATGAAATCTCCCTCAGGAATTTTTAGTTTGCTGTTTGACACACAGGCCTGTTCTTCCTCTCTGTAAGCTTTGCATTTTAGTTTTTTGGCTAAAAATACATGACCAGCTGTTCCACATTTTCTTTCACAGACCTCTACTTTGATATACCATCTAGTGGGGTCCCCAGACTTTTTTCTTGTCCCTAATTTTATTATTCTAATTGCTTAAAGCTTTTACATTCTCCCACACAAGAACTGCCATGGTTTCATTCCTCCTCCCATTGTATTGCTCAAGTCCCATAACTAATTCCTGTTTCCTTCTCTCTACATTCATTAAGGACTCCCCACTCCAGATATTTTCCGTAATTACCAGGCAGCATAGTGGACAAACTATTTTCTGACTCCATGATTGTATCACATTGTTTCCTTAGCTTTCCAGAACTGCGTTGTGCTGTGATTATATCTTAAAAGCAATTTCACAAAAATTTCAATAAGTTTTATTACATTTCTCTCCTTAACCATCTAACACTATATTGGTAGGTAAAAAATACAGTTGGCTGGAGGTTGACAATCTGAAAAATATGTGACTTCTAATTGGAGAAATATCTATGTATCTATTATTATTATTCTATCACCAACCCAAGAGCACATAGTGGAGTAAACTCTTTGGTAATATACTGTTTAGAAATTTCTTTATTTTTAGACACTAAAAGAATAGAAAAACAAAACAAAACAAAACAACAACAAAACACTTCCTTTTTGTGAGGACTTACATACAGCATAAAATTGGTATTTAAACAGATACATTGTTTGTGAAATAGTAGGTTTTAATTAAAGCTTCCTAGTAAGTAAAGTCACATTACAGTATAAAAATTTGTTTTCCAAGGTTAAATTAACTTGTTTTATAAACCTTGCATGATTTCTGCAATACTAATTAAAGTATAATGAAGTAACATCATCAAAATATGACCGATGTTCTCATTTTAAAAACAACTTACAGAAGTTCCATTTCATGAATGGCATTAGCAAATTGTCTGTAGAATTTACATAGTGTGTATGCATTAGGACTTAATGAAAAATATTTACATGAGATTTAAACATTGCTTTTTGTTAAAATCATATTTAAATTCTGAATCAATTTGGACTATGGCTGTTATGTATTTTTTCCCTAAAAATAGCTGCAATAAGAGAACAGTTTTTTTTGATCTCCTAGAGAATCAGTTTACATCCTCTTATATAAAATACTGAATTCTGTGCAAAGATCCAATCATTACTCACCTACTCTGCTTGAGGGGAAGGAAGCTGCATTAAGCTAGCTGACTCCAGATTCGAAAACACTGAGCTATAATTTTAAAATTGAAAACAAAAATGATAAATGACCCATGATTCTGGAATAAAATATAAAGCATCTAATCTTTTAAGTGTTACTAGTAGAATTTGTTTCTTTTTTCATTATGTTTTTGTCCACCAGAATATTAAGAATAACCTCATTGCTCAAAAAAACTACTCTCCCACAGTTAGTAGATGTTGCCATTATTATTTCCTTCCAAGATACTCATATTTTCTTTAAAAGCTTGATAAATTGTATCTATCTTTTAAAAAAGAAAAATAAATAAGCTGGTGTCAGTTTTTTTAGTTGTGATGAGCTTTAGTTTAGTTCACTCTTCTGAGACTCATTTAAAGCAGGGGTCCCCAGTCCCCAGGCCGAGAAACGGTACTGGTCCTCCTCGGCCTTTTAGGAACCAGGCCGCACAGCAGGAGGTGAGTGGCAGGCAAGCCAGTGAAGCTTCATCTGCTGCTGAAGCTCCCCACCACTAGTATTACTGCCTGAACGATCCCTCCACCCCCACGGAAAAATTGTCTTCCACGAAACCAGTACCTGGTGCCAAAAAGGTTGGAAGTATTTAAGCTGGGAGTGATCACAATTCCATATAACATGTACTTTTTTTTTTTTTTTTTGCGGTACGCGGGCCTCTCACTGTTGTGGCCTCTCCCGTTGCGGAGCACAGGCTCCGGACCCGCAGGCTCAGCGGCCATGGCTAACGGGCCCAGCCGCTCCGCGGCATGTGGGATCTTCCCGTACCGGGGCACAAACCTTGTCCCCTGCATCAGCAGGGGGACTCTCAACCACTATGCCACCAGGGAAGCCCCATGTAAATTTAATTAAGGAAAATGTACATGCGTGGCATGCAGATTTGCTATATAATTTGAAATGGAATCTTTCTGTTCCATATATGTATTAATTAGCTAAAGAAAAGAGAATCAGAAACATCTTTTCTAAAGTGTATCTCATGAAAAAAATTCCAAATTTTCTTTTCAGAACAAGGTTCATGGATCATTATCTTGAGAAATGTTGTACTTCATTATCCTCTATGAGGGTCAGAGTCATTTTAGAACACATAAGACTTTGGAAAATGTTCTTTAGCTTTTTAACTATGAATTTTTCAAATTTTTTCACCATGAAATAAGTTTCACAAAATATCTCAAACATCTTAGGCATTGTTGCTCACACGGAGATCTACTCTGTGGCCATGATGTCTAATGAATGTGTGGTAATGTCAGGGTAACAGTAGAATTCCCTTATTATACGTATGAGAAAAAATAACTACCAAAAATTAAAACGGCTTGTTTGAGCTTAGAAGCATAATCACCACAAAGATTCTGCTTCTGGTTCAAATTCCACTGCTAGTTCAGGAAAGTGAGTTTTATATTACTTGTTTAAAATGATAGTGAAAATCACTCTACCTATTTTGCATTCATTTGATCAACTAATTTGCTACTTTATAGATCTATGTTATTAATGAGTATTTAGACATGATCCTTACACATTCTGTAGATATCTTATTTTTAAACAACAAAAAAGCAAATATGTAAATTTAATATTGAAAGATAGAGATAACTTGATATAGACTTTTAAAAAATCTTTGTTTAGCCTCAGAATGAACATGATGACATTCTCATGTTAAGTGTGTAACAAACATTGACTAGGTCACCAAATGGATTTTTAACTCATTCTACCCTAATACGTTATCATTTTGACTCAGTACTGCATATCTCAACCACCCAGAAATTCTTAAAACACGGTTCATAACTTCAAAGCATGATTTTGTTTAGATTTCTGGATCCTATTTAGAGAAAGAATGCTCTGAAATTCAGTTTTATGCATTTTAATATAGGGATAATATGTCCCTTGCAGTTTGTAATGAAGCTTAAATCAAGTAATATACGTGAAACACTAGGTTTATGCCCCAGAAACGGTGTCTATTATCATAATAATGAAACTTCAGAACTAAAATACTTTTATTGCCACCTAATTCAGTCCTTTCATTTTACAGATGTGGAAACAATATTAAGAAGCCAGCGTGGTTAAGATTACAAAGCAAATGCATGATTCCCTTTCCTGATTTTCAGTTCTTTGTGATTTCTTCACGGTTGTGCCATTTGTTTGCTCATAGTTCTTAATCCTCCTTCCACATACCCTTTGAATCTCTATGGAAAACTCATGGAGATCAAATAAGAGAAAAATCTCGAATGATGGAATTGTAGATACAACAAGATATATATTTGGCTATCCCATAACTCTCTAAACATCTCAAAATTAAAAATTGCGTGAGCTATTCAAAAGTTCAGCAGTGCAAATATATAATTACTTTCTATAAACTGGAATAATCTTATTAAGCATTCTCCATTATCTTTCTACAACAACACACCCATGATACAGTTTTTTAAGGTAGTGATTTGTGTGTGTGGTGGGGGGCAGGGAATCGGGAACAATGATGTTTGGGATAATGGAGGAAAGAAAGAGTATATACTTAATGCTCTATCAGGTTCAGAGGATGACGAAAGCACGCAGTTTTAATTAGTCATGGGCTTCTGCCTACTTTCCCTCTTGGATATGGTGATAGTTGTTTTGCTTTTTTATAATTAGGTCAAGGGAATTATTATATCAATGAACATGCATGATGCTAAGAAGAGAAAAAAAATTCTGATACTTTCTTTAGGTGACCCCTGCTAGTCTTTAAATAATTTTATAAATTAATTTAAATTTACCTATGGATATTTAGCTATACCCTTTGTATTATTTATTTTAGTGGTTGCTCAAGAAATTATAATATACATTCTTAACTTTTCCCAATCTATAATACTTATAGCTATTTAATACTACTTTACATAAAATGCAGAAAACCTGCAATCATTTTGAGTCCATTAAACTGCTACCTTTATGCTACAATTGTCATTCTGAATTTTATTATTATTAACCTACAAAACATTACTTTTTCTTTTAAATGGTCATATATATTTTAACAAAATTAAATGTAAGACAAAATAGTCTTTACCTAAATATTTACCACTTATCACCTGTTCAATTTTTCTTTAAAATCTAAATTTTCATCTGCTCTCATTCAGCTCAATAAAGCTTTATTCAACATAATTTATAGTGTAGGTCTACTGGTGACAGATTATCTTACGGTGTTTTGTTTTATTTGCTTTTTGTTTGTTTGTTTTAGCTGAAAAGACTTTATTTACCTTGTATTTTTTAGGATGTTTTTACTGGATATAGCATTCAGGGTTAACAGTAGGTTTTTACCTTCAGGACTTTAAAAGTGTTTCAAGTTTTCTGGCTGCCAAAGTTTCTGAAGAGAAATCCATGGTAATAAAAATCACTGTTCTTCTGTTGAAAATGCCAAGTTTTTTAAATCACTTTCGAGATAATCTCATTATTTTCTTTTTAGCAATTTGCCTATAGTGTTCCTAACCATGGTCTATTTTGTATTTTTTCTGATAGAAATTAACTGAAATTCTTAAATGTGTAAAATTATGTCTTATGCCATGTTGGGGATATTCAGCTATTATTTCTTTTAATTTTTTCTTTGCCCTTGTTTCCCCTTAACTCTCTCTGGATTTCCAATTACATATATATTAGATTTTTGCTATTGTTAAAATGCCCCTAAGTCTCAGGCCCATTTTTTTTCAATCTTTTTCTTTCTATTATTCACATTGAGTAATTTCTCTTGATTTATCTCAAGTTCACTGACACTTTCATCTTTCATCATCATTCTGTTATGAGGCCATCTGATAATTAAATATGTGTTTTTTGTTCTAGATTTTTCATCTTTTTGTTGTTTTAGATTTGAACTATCATATATAATATGTGATATATTTAATATCAAATATATATAATATTTGATATTTCTTCTTTTAGATATTAGATTTCTATTTGTTCTTCCTTATGGGTGTAGTTCCATTTACCCCACTGTGCTTGGTTATAATAACTGCTCTAAAGTCCAAATTTAATAATTCTGACATCTAGGTCACATTGTGGTTGTCTTATATTGATTGTCTTTTCATTTGAGAATGGGCCACTGTTTCTTTTTCCTCATATTTTGTATGTTGAGTAATTTTTGTTTGCATTCTAAACATTGTAATTGTTCTGTTGTAGAGGATATGGGTTCTGTATTACTCCTCTAAATGTTCTTGATGTTTTTATGTGGTGATTGCAAATTTCAGAAGTCTAAGAATTTATGAGGAGTTTGAGGTATGAGCAACTTGGGGTTCTATTTTTATTCTAATTACCTTAGCTTTAAAGTTTATTTTTGAGGCTGAGTTTGATATGGAGATTAACCTGGCATTTTTATTCTGGACTATAAGATAATTTACGTGCTTTGTAATTGAAAAATATAAAATTTTCAGTTTATTCAATTTTGAGCCGATTTCTTTAGCAGGCAAGGTACTATATATCTCTAACATGCAATGTGGATTCGATAAATTTTCTCTTCATCATCAATTTTTATTCCCTAGGAGAAAAGTGTAAGGTATTTTAACAGAAAGTTATGTAGTCTTAACTAGAGTATACTCAGTGCTGCTTATGTTTCATAGCAGGGCTAGGTAGATCCTGGAAATATAAAGCATGTTAGGATACATTCACCAAAAACCAGGGAATTTAGAAGAGACACATGAAAATTCATTAAAGCTATTCAGTTGAATGGGTTACAACAGACAAGTGGGAGGCTGTGACTAAACTATATTCATGACCCACACACTTTGTTTTCACTAAATAAAATAAGTATACTTATTTGGGCAGTAAAGATATCTAATGTCTAGTAATCATATCTTTAGTCATATCCCTTACACTCTTGGTGAAAATTAAGTCATATCACAGGTAGTAAGTAGTATATCAGTGGAGAAAGGCTTGAGCTTCTGTCAGCATATCAAGATTCTAATCCTTTCTTACCTGAATTTTGGCTTTATGATTTGGGGAAAGCTACTTGATATTTCTGTGCTTCTGCTATTTTCATTAATACTACTTAGGATAATAAAGTATGACTATTTTGCCATCTAACATTCCTGGAAAAAAGTTCTTCAGTATACATTAACTATTAATATGTACATTCATAGCTTGATTTTGTGAAGTACTCATTTAGTTTAGTGTACCTCTTATCAAAAACTAAAGTTCAATAATAATAGAAGTTTATTAATATTGTTCTACAGTTTCTTTGAATTTTGCAATGTATTATAAAGGTAAATTGAAAATGATTTTATAAGATTTTCAATAACAACATCAGTATTTAAGTGTATCCTCCTGTATTTTGACCCTCTTTACTTCTTTCATTTATAAATTTAGAAAGTATTGATTAATAGAAAGTATTGCTTAAAATTACAAGATCTAGATTATGTCACTTTACTCTATTGAGTGTACAATGAATATGAAATAATTGTTATGAAAATGTCCATCATAGTAACCATACAAAAATATTATTTTAATTGTTGGATTTTTTAAAAGAAATATATACATAGATGACATGTATGGTAATGTTTTAAAGACAATGATATTTTGCTTTTTGTCTAAATTTGTATTTTTTATCTGTGTCTATGGTGTATCTTTCAATAATTTATTATTGCCTAGGCAATTCAGCTACTTGTGAAAATGGACCAGATATATGAATTTTCTAAAATTTAAGTTTGGTCTGTTTTCCCTTCAAATGTGTTTCTTAAAATGCAGATTTAATCAAAGTATACAAATGCCTTCGTACCCAATTTTAAAGAAAATAGATTTGGGGCTAATGGGTTATAGTAAAATTTCAACAATATTTCCTAACAAGATGAAATATAAATAAAATATAAAATCCACCCAAATTGGTTTCTCTGCCTCTCTTTACTATTCTAAATAATTTCAGTGACAACCGGTCAGCCAAACTTGTAATCTTGGTAACCACTTTAAAATTTTCCTTTTTCTTTACTTCCCACAATAAGTCCTATAATTCTACTTCAAAAAAGTAGTTCATATATTCAAATAGGATATACATAAACAAATTATTGCAATAGACCCTCTTAGGTATTATAACTTAAATACATGTTTGTAGGTATATATAATATACATAATGTTATATATATATATTACATATATTATATATCTTATATATACCTACACACACATATAAAGATATAATGACACACTATGGTTGACGTAAAGATACAATAATAAGCAAACGTAAAATGATCAATTAGAAACGGAAGTATGATCAAAGATGGCAGAACAGAGGGATGATCAGTAGATGCATCCTAGATACAGAAGTTCATTCCAGTTTGAGGGGATACCAGCATGTTAAAAGGCCTGGGGTCATGAAATAGCATGTTTCCTTTAGTTACTTCTATACAGTTTGCTATGACAAGCAGAAGGGTTAACAACAGGCTAGGATTTTGAAATGATAGGAAGGAGAAAGTCCTATTGGTCCTGTAAAGGTGTATGAGATGAAGAGTAACTGAAGGTCATGACAATTAAGTAATATGCTTCTATCAGATTCTTAAAGTATTATGATCAGAGAGTATATGGCAGGATAGAAGGATTTTTTTTATAATAGCAAGAAGACAGTTTAGAAGAAACTATTGCTTTAGCCTGAGTGGGAAAATATGTATTTACCCAGTAACAGTGCCGATTCAGAAAAGGTAACAAGTATGAGAACAATTAGGTTGTAGCATTGACAGAATATAATCAGTAAATTAAATGCAGTGTGGAAGTTAAATGAAAGGCCATGTTTAACATTAGAATTCTTTTCACTGTGTTATTAATAAAAAGTATAGGAGAATAACAAGATGCTGTTGAGGAAAACATGAGTGTATATTTTTTATTAGATTGAATTGAGGAGGTATGTCAGTCAGTATAGTGTAAGTGTAAAGTGCAGAGTTTATGGTAAAATAGCTATTGGATTGATTTTAAAAAATCAAAAATCTTCTACTGTGTCATTTTGGACAAGTTACTGGATTTTTTCTCTGTGCCAAAGTTCCAACCAGTGTAAAACAGGACAATAATATTACCTACTAATTAGATGGTTGTGAGGGTTAATCATATATTATAAAAAAGGTGGTATTTAGAATAGCACTAGGCCCACAGGAAGCATTGTTCAGTGTTGAATATTATTATTCTCTGTCAAAGGTAAATTCTAATAACCACCTCATTGAGTGCATAATGTTTTGAAGCTGCCATATTCCCCAACATATATTTTGTACAAATGGTATCTGTAATTCACTACTGTTAGTGGCAAAATAATTAGATGGAGATGTAGTTTTTCTATGCATCTGTAAGAAGATCCATGCTGGAGTACAGATTTGATATTCTGTAGATGGTTGTTAGAGAAAAACGTGCCTGGATTAAATCACTCTGAATAAGAAAAGATGTAGATCAAAGGTAGAGTCCTGAATAAACACCAAATTTTTAAAGAAAACACAGCGAATGTATTTGGTGAAGATAACTAGCTATTGGAAAATTTGCATAGTACATATCCGATATGTTACTTATGCTGTGGGGCTGGGGCATGGACATTTTGCAGTGAAATACAGGGGTGGACCCTGGTATGGGGGAGGGGAGGACAACTCACAACAGCTCACACAGTTTTTTATGATTACATTTGTCACAAACTAGCAATTTCTGAGCTTATTGATGGAGAAAAGATTGAAAACTTGATACTACACTTAGGATGGAATTGCTATAAACATGGTGGGAAAACTGATACAAGTTTTGCCCACTTATAAGTCAATTAAACATGTTTGGATGATACCCAGAAAAACAGATCAAGACCACAGTGAAAAGAGTGAATTTAGGAAAACTTTGGTGGAAGAAAGCTTGTTGAAGAAGAAAATATTTTGACTGTGGTGGCAGAAAGCATGAGTAGAGACAAAGACTGAGTACAGGGAAGTGAAGATGGAGCTGTAACAGACTGGTGCTAGAGATTGTTCTAAATTTACAAAAATAATGGTTAATAAAAAATAGCTAAAAACCAGACCCTGCAACCACTCTTCTAAATAAAAGAGAAAAAAATACAGTGTTCTTAAAAGGATCATAAGAAAGAATATCAGAGAAAAGCACTTGGCTCTGAGAGGCTAGCTTTCTGTCTTCCTCTTTACTTTGAATCGCATAATCCTGTAGTAGTAAATTTGAAAGCCAGAACTTTTATTTTTCAAAGTACTATCAGTAGGAAATGTCTGTATTCAAAATGTCAAGGTTAAAAAGTGAAACTTTTATAACGTTTGATTTTGTAACAGCTTAAGAATTGTTCAGTGTCTGTTTATTTTCAGGAAGGACAGGGAGGTGTAACTGAGATTTTACTTCATTTAATCCTTGGTTCCAAATAGTTATTTGACTGCCAAGAAAATGAGCTCGTTTTTCTTCCTCATGACTTGTGCTTTCCTCTAATTTTCTCTGGGAACATTCTAAAGGAAGGAACCCTTTTTTTAAAATTTTTGCTAATAGGAATCAGTGCATATTTTGCCTGTACCAATAAAGCAAATGTTAAGAGAGAAAACTTTGAGTTTAGCAGTAATAGAAAATAATTACTAAAAATTTCTAGAAGTTATCTGTGGACTCACAGAAAGTCCTTTCTTATGGAGACTTTGGCAGTTTATATAGGATCAGCACTCTTTATTTATTTATTTGATATGAAGTGGTTGCCATGTACAGTTATAATTGCAAAGCAAAACAGAAATCATTCCTCTGAACATCCAAATAAGACAGGTAATGAATAAACAAAAGATGATTCACAGGATTTCACTCCATCTTATAGAAATAGTGTTTATTTTAGACAAAGATTATAGAAATTAAATTTAGTATAAACTTGAGGAAAATATTTGGAGCTTAGGTTAGAATAAAAATCATGTGCCCAAGATTGAGGTCCATATTATCTCAGGGTACACAAAGATACTAAAAATTATTTACTTACTATTCCAATGCATGTGTCCTAATACTTTCCCTCTGATTTTGAAGATAATTTTTAAACACTATATTTAATATATTTGACTTTGTTGCTCATGTATCTTCTACTTGTGAATGTATGTGTGTGTGTATAATGTACTCTTTTTTTTTTAAAGATTAACAAAACGGTAATAATTCTTAAGAAATGGTTTATTTGGAGGTTGGTTTTTATTTTTTATTTGTTTTAAATTTTGAAGCTTTGCACATTTACATCAGGGAATATCCCATTGATGATTTTTCTGAAGGAGGCTACATTGCGATACAAATTAGGTCCTAATATTTCATGTTATTGAATGAAAATCCTGGATGAATGTATACCTGGAATGATTGCCATGAAAAATGTTAGAAATTAAGTCACTACTCATTGAAGGTTTTTATTTTCAAAATTATGCAGTTTTCTGAATGGATCTTTATATTCTCAGAATATGACCATCACTATAATTAGTTATATGGAACAACAAACATTATGAAAAGCCTAACTGTCACACCATTTATAAAGCAAACATGAAAGTGATGTGAGGTATGTCAACATACAAAGAACAGATGGTGACTGAGTGCCAAAATTTGAACTGATCCTTTTCAGTTGATTATGCATAATTTAATACGTCAGTCAATGGAGGCCTTCAATAGAAAATAGAAAACTTGTGGGAGGTAATAGGAAATGAACCTTTTAGAGCCAATGTTTACAATAAGCTGACTACAGCACATTAGGCAAAAAATACTATGGACTGGCTTTTCTGTATTTTGATTTATAGTTTGAAATTCTGAATTTTTTTTCTTTTCCAAAGTGACCTAGAATTCAAAGAATATTAGATGATTTTTATTCCTTTTGATGAAAGTTAGCTTTTTGAGATTAAAGTATTTCTGTAGTAATCAAATACATAGATATACATTTTAAACAGTCAAAAGCATAATTGAGGTTTTCAAAAAGGATACAAAATCTTTATTGGTGAAAATATTGATAGGTATGTTTGAAGTGAAAACTTGCGGGAAGCTGTAGACACGGATGATCATTTCTTTATGAATAAGTATTTTTTGTTTCAAGTAATGCAGTCCAAATGATTTTAAAGTTAAGTAAGTGAGACCTGCGGACATTATAGCAAATGTAGTGGTTTTTTAAAGATCGAATTTAGAAAAGTACTTTCGATTTTTTAAAATTAAACTTATCTGCTCTATTTATTGCTTTGTCATGCTGGTAGATATTTGCTACATAGCTTTAATCCTTTAACTAGGTTAATTCTACTATAAAGATAGTGTGATAAAATCGTGATATATAAGTTTATCACTTACAAACTGCTTTTGAAGATTTTTTTGTGCATTCTTTTTTTATCGTATAAGATACAGGTATACAGCGTTATAGTTCAACCCATGTATACAATGCAGATTGCTCATCTGTTTTTGAAGATTTTGAAACAGGAAAGAACAAGAGACTGCAATTTGAGCACTTCACTTAGTAAGCCAGTTAAGCAGTTATCCCATAATTACTTTAAAATATTGAATTAAAAATTTAAAACTATAGAAAAATGCTCTATTATCCTTATTAGATGAAGCAATTAGCTAAACGCACCACAACGTTGCAGTGTGAAGAGCTTGCATATATGCAGGGAAAACCTAGAAAGAAGAAACTATTGAAAGCAGGGAACATTTGAATCCCTCCCCCATCCCAGATGTCCTCTAAGTGTTTGTAGCTGGTGCCCCAGAATGTGGTAGCTCTGTCATTGCTCAAGAGTACCTGGAAACCTCACTGAATATCAAAGGGTTGTAAATAACAGTACAAAACAATGATAAATTTCCTTTGCTCTGGCCCATGCATTTTATATCTTAGCTGCTCATCATCTTTCTAACATCTACTAGTTAATTAAAGTATAGACCTTCAATTAGTGCCTATAACATGTAAATAAAAATAATTAGCCTCCTCTGCTCCCTCAAATCCATACATATGCTAAATATAAAAATGGACAACAATAATGAAGAGTATGAGTTCACATGGACAACCTTTAGAAGTGGGAGATACTGAAATTTGGGGATTCATTGTAGAAAATGATTTGAACAATATGAAATTCAGATGCAAACACTGCACACTGTATATTAAGGTTTTACCCTTATTTCAACAAAAACAAAATACGTCATTTCATATTTATTGCAAACCATTACATTAAAAGATTCAAAAGTGATAAAGTCAAATCAGAGATTGAAAAGAAAGAGACAAAGAGTATGGGACTTTCACCATCTTATGTATTCTTTCCACTTTTCTGTAGCTTCAGAACTGCTGCTAGAAAATAGAACAAATGCTAAGCAGAGAGAAAGGCAGAGGATAGCACAGAGTTAGCCAGCCTTCCTCTTCTTTCCTTTTTTCATTTTTTCCCATTTTGTCACTAAGCCAGAAGAAAAGCCAGAACAGAAGGCTCAGTGTGGGTTGTGCTTTGGAAATTTTGATGGCAAACATATAAAGTACATGTTCTTATGAGTTTCCAGAAAAATTAATCCTTTATTATAGTCATCTAAGGGTGGCACAAATAATTAAAATAAACTGAAAACATTGAGTCTTCTAGGGTGTATTTGAAATCATGGACAATCAACATTTAAAAAACATCTTAACCTCTTTGGAGTAGCATAGTACATATTTTCCTATTTAGGGTTAAATATATCATATGATAGAAAAGAATTTACTGGTGATATATGTTTGGTTAAATATGTATTGACTATCTATCCTCTTAAAAATTCAAAACTGTCCTATAAAAATTGCTGAGAAAACTTTATAATTAAGAAAATTGCTTAAATGTGTTTTAGTTATTGATTCACATATATCCCAGACTATTTTTCTTTCTTCACTCAGTTAGCTATTACAATCTCAGGAAGATTCGGTTGTGAATTTCAAGTAAAAATATTTATGATTAGTTTGCTTTTGTAGATGTATAATTTGGTTATGACATATTGTTGCACTAACTGTGTGTCTGTGTGGACCCCTTGCTCCGGGAGATTGAAAGGTGTTATAAGAAAGCTCTACACTCTCAATAATTTATTTTCTGCTCTCCAATATTAAAGGGAAAATGTTTAACAATAATCAAAATTTGACTGTAATTATTTCTGTTGAATAATAAGTATCATAGGATAGTACTAGGATAATAATTGGGTGGGAATGTTTTCTCTATGAGATGATTCTCTTCAGTGAGTACACAAGCCACATATCCTTGTTATATCAAAAGGTATTTATGTTATACTTGCCTTGATTATATATATTTTCTCAAACTTAAAATGCCTGATTAAAGGAAGCTCGCTATTGCAAACATTAAAGTCACATAAAATCTGGCTTCTCCCTTAGGGGAAGCTATTTAGTACTCGGTATTGCAATTTCCATGGCTGCCTTGTCTGCTCTTTCTGTGGACCACACCTATAAGGGAAAAGTATGTCTTAATCATAGGTCACATTTTGTGTGTGACATAATATCCTAGGCTCCCTAAAAACGTCAAAAATTTATTCTGCAAATCACACCGCTTTTTGATAATTGCTATTAATCTGTCTTTTAAGAAGTTACTAAAATTATTGCCATTTTTCATAGGGGGAAACTGAGGTTTAGAAGTCAAATAATTTGTCAGGTGATACACAACTAGCAAGGTGTTGACTTGGAATTTGAATCAGACTTCTAAATTCAGAGCCTTTATTCATTATATTAATATATTATTTCATTATGTCATATCTTATTAAGACTATTTTGTTAGTTAGAAAATTAGAGAATTAAATGAGAAAAACCTAATAGAAAATAGGGTTTCTACTTGAGTAAGTGATAAAAAAGATGCTTGAAATGATAATACATTTTTTCAGCTGAGGAGAATTTTGAGATAATAAGATTCAATTTCTTTGATTAAGAAAGAGAAACTTATAACAAGAGAGTATGTATGACTTTCTCACAATCACACAATAACACATGTACTAGAACTGATACCAACTGACCTCTATCAGCCATGGAATAAAGAGGAACTATTCTCTTCTTAGATGTATAGCCACTCAGTATTTTACCTTCTCTGCTGGAGCATTGGTAATGCTTGTTGTGAAAATGCCATAAACACTGCTTTGAATCTGGCTTCTAATATGTATTATAAAGATATTTAATAAAAGTGAAAGGGTACAAGAGGATAAGAATCAAGAATGAGACAATAGATGCAGATAGAGACCCAAAGACCAACATCTTCTCCTCCATCATTTTATGGCAAGCTTGGTCTGTTTATTGACGGAAGCAGTGTATGTTGTAGAATATGGTCACACTGCCTAATGGTCCATATATTTATTTATATGTACTTCTCATTGTGGCTGGTTTCTTTGTTGGAAGCTGAAAGTAGAGCTAACACTCATTTCCTAATGAAGCCCTTTCTGTATCCTTCATGTGCAGAGGAGTACATTAAAATGAATTCCTCATATTTTACAAAATAAGAATTGGACATGGCAAATGATCAAATGAAAAATAAAGTCCTGCAAATGTGAGAAAATAATTTAGGATAGAAATTGGTAAGTTTTATCAGCAGAAACACATTATTTTTAAGATCTTATACAAGAAGGGATCAATCAGATCAAAAAAGAATATAGGAGAGAACATGCTTAGCTAGTGATGGATTCTAGACTAAGTCTACACATTCTGTGTTTTCACTCAGGAGTATTAAAGAACCTTCTCAGAATGGTGTAGGGCAGTGTAAGTCCCTTATACCATTCTTCAGGCTGTCTCTTCCTCTTAAGTAACAAACTGGAGGCTGCATGGTGGCTGGTGAAGCTTTCTGGAGTCACTGATTTTCTGTATGCATCAGAATAGCTCTTAAATATTGCAGGATCCTTGGACAGATGTAAATAAGCAAGAAACAGGCTTCTGTGGTGTTAAGTGGATAAGAATAGTGTTCTTTGTTATTACATCATTGTTTACCACATGCTAACACAGTGAACTTAGCCAAACCTTTTAACTGCCTAAGAAAAGTTAATGAAAATCAAAAAGATGCTAACCTAGACATGGACAGATGTCTATAGTGTCTTTCAGAAGGGGTTAGCTTCATGGTTGAAAATAGGAGTAAACTCAAGCACTGCATAGGTTTACTGCTGCCTTACCTGGTACTAGATTATACTTCCCATGTAGGCCAAAGCAGAAACTGACTTTCACTGATGTTGCAACACTCTGAATATAGAGTAACAGAATTCTGAGTCCAATTCCCAATACCCAGAAGGAGATGATCTTAAGCCGATCCCTGCATCTTCCGGTGAAAATCGAAATCACTGCCTAGATTAAGAAGGATACCCAGGGCTTCCCTGGTGGTGCAGTGGTTGAGAGTCTGCCTGCCGATGCAGGGGACGCGGGTTCGTGCCGCGGAGCGGCTGGGCCCGTGAGCCATGGCCGCTGAGCCTGCGCGTCCGGAGCCTGTGCTCCGCGGCGGGAGAGGCCACAGCAGTGAGAGGCCCGCGTGCGGCAAAAAAAAAAAAAAAAAAAAGAAATCTGAGTGATGCAATGGTAACCATGGCTGAAGAACAACATTGTGAAAAAGGAAATATATTATACAAAAAAGAACAGGGATTCCCTGGCGGTCCAGTGGTTTGGACTTGGTGCTTTCAGTGCCTTGGGCCCAGGTTCAATCCCTGGTCAGGGAACTAAAATCCCATAAACTGCGAGGCCTGGCCAAAAAATAAATAAGTAAAAATAAAAAATAAAATGAAATAAGAAAAAGAACAGAAGCCAGAACAGCAGAGTTATGTCGTACCAATCACCAAGTTGATGAGCCCAGCACAGACAATTGACCTAATTCTGGCAGCAGTGACAATCTAAGTAGTCAATGTTCAATCTCATCATGGCCTAAATACCAGTATTCTACCTTCAGACACAGCAAATGACGTGAAATCTCTGGTCATTGCAAGACTTTGGGTCACTTTTAGAATTTCAGTTTTTTATTTTGTCTAATATGAATATCCCATGTTGATTTCTTTGTCTTTTATTAAAACTTCCATCTGAAATATTGAGGTCAACTTGCTTTCAAGTAGGAAATAGGCATGAACCATTTTGACAATGCACAGGTTATTTAAGGTGTCTCAAGACAATAGCAAGATAAATTTCCTGAAAGGTAATATGGATATTTAGCAGCATGAGGAGTCTTCACATAAAGATTAAAATGTATATATGCCAAAAAGGGAGGAAAACAGTGCAGGGAGAGCACTAATCATAAGTCCCTCTAGGTTTAGTTGCTGATTGTGTTTCCAAAAACGTTATTCTTTTTAAGAAGACAACATGCATCTAAACTTCAAATGCTACAAGGTGTTTTCTGAGTTATTTATAGACAATGAAATGCCTTTTCCAAAAGGAGAGGCCTACAGCATAGACAAGATACTTGGGAAGGCTCAGAGGAAAATGATGATATAACCTTTCTGCCAATAATAATGATAGTAGCAGTTATCATTATTAAAGATAATTATTAAAATATAAAAAAGTTTATTTTCTATTTTAATCACCCAAATAGATAGTGATAAAAAAGTTTGGAATAAAATGCCAAAATATAAATAATGATTATCAGAAAGAAACATTTGAGTGATTTATTATATGAATTTTTGCATTCTCTATTATCCCCCTTTTTTATAGGTATGCATTTATTATTTTACCAATCATATAAAGTAGAACAAAAGTTTTTATAAAATTAAAGAAAAAAATACACTAGGACTGTAAAAATACAAAGTGCTTTGGCAAGATTAGACACCAATAATGTCAGAACAGATGGATCTAGATAATGTCATCATGTTATTTATTGTTTGGGAATAAACACATGTTATTTATCATCTGGGAATAAATGGTGAGATATACAGCTATGCCTGTGGAATCAGACCTTGACAATCTGCACTCATTTACCTTCCCCTTCATATGTCTGTTTATTTTCAGGTTACCAAATAATCAGTTTCAAACTTAGTCACTACTGATGACCAGGCCCCCCGCTATGTCCTTGACTAGTTTATAATGCTCTCAGTTCTTTATAAACCTCTTTCCTTCAGCTGCCTATGTTATTGCCAGATTCCTAAGACATTTCCTCAAGAATCACCATGCAGTGATGTGCACTAGTAAATGCACAACCTTAGGAATGCTTTACGTTAGCAGTCTGCCTTGAAGATATTCTAGGTCATGTATTATCCACTATCAGGAAGATCCAGTCAAGATGGGGAGCTGAAAATTCTCAGCTAAAATTGATCATGAAAGTGTATTAGTTGAGCAAAATACCAATCAAATGATGTGCTCAGAGATGAAGCAGAGAAGCTAATGAGGCAAATGAGCACATCTTTGGCACGCTAACAAACGGCATATTGTCCTGTGGCTTCCAGCTAATATTTTCTACTTAAAATCAAATTCTCAAACAGTTCTTCAGTTGTGATACACTGAGAGCCCAGTGGCAATGGAGTCACACTCATTACAATCCAGCTTTATGGGGCTAGTCTGCAAGACAGGGTGACTGACAGGAAGCCAAACCACATACCTACTGATGAGTTGAAGCAGGGTGATCACAAACAAGTCAGGTAGAGAAAACATCACAAGACCCCATTATTTGGCAAGTTGAAGCACTGTGAAACGTTGCTGATGGCTGAGAAGTGACAGCAGGGAAAGAGAAACAAACCGAAAAAAAAAAAACTATAGTAGCACATAAGCTACTGAATAGGGAAAGCTCGATTTGTGCAAAAATGTCATGCAGTCCTTGGGGCAGAAGCAAAACTCTGCACAATGACAGGTCCTGCAAGCAGTGGTCATAGCTGGAGACTACCAAACAGTTGGTAAATATTCTCCATGGATTGCAGTGCGAGTAAGAAGTTTCATTTCATCCAAGCACTTGGGGAAACATTGACAACGAATCTTTTGAAAGATAGCCCTCCAACAATGTTACTATCTTTTGCTGAGTCACATAGCTTAGCAGTGAATTACAGAGTAATCACTTACATTGTAAATTACAGTTTATTTAGTATAATAACTAAATTGCAATTACGCACAATTAGTGAGATTTAACACCTTTAATTGTTGAAATATGTAAATAGAATTCATTCATTTTCTGTCCAGGTGTACTGCTATGAGACTTCTCAGAACATAAAATTTCATAGCTGTAAAATTGTTGAAAGTAAAATGAAAAAAAGGAGAAAAGAACCTTTCACATACCTGTGGTGACACTACTCTGTTTTTCCTTCATGAGATCCACACACAGATTCAGAAACAACACATCTCTGCCCCTGGAAACATTTTAACTATTTTCTCCAAGTTGCTGCAATGGCCAGGAGGACACCCTTGATTCACTGACACATTAAGGAAGCAGAATGGACAGGCTTACTATATAGCAGGAGCTGGGGCAGGAAGAAAAGGAAGAGTTTAGAAAAACTTTAAGATTTGGTGCTTGGGCAGATGTTTAGATGGTGAATCCACATATAGGTGCAGGGTGACTGTAATATACCATTTCAAACTGACCGTAACAGTAGCCTCTTCCTCCCCAACCCTAGCCTGCTACTACCTTGAACATGAATACTGCATATTCAAAACAATATTCAAAACAATACAGAGCTAGAACTCTGTAGGACCTATAACGGCTATAGGATGCTACTATGTGTTGCATAAAAATCTCTTTCAGCAGTCTGAAATGATTGTGAAAACCCAGGTTATACAAATTTAAGTACTTTACATAGGATATCTCAAAGACTTTCTATGTTAATGCGCACTATGTATTGCCAGGGAATGAATATGGGATACAACACCTTGATGTGTCCAAAACTTATCTGATTGCAGAACTCCCCTATGGTACTTTTTACAAACTAAAATTTCAGTGAAACAGGCTTCAATCACTTCCTGTCTTAGAATTTGCACTGATCTGAATATGTGCGTCTTTTTCTAGACTACATGTTCTTTGAGGAGGTGAGTGGGATATTGCCCATCTCTATATTACTGGGGTATAACACAGTTCTTCCTCATAGCAGGAACTCAGTAAATGTTTATCAAATGATGATAATTGTGTTGCAGTAATTCTAAAGCTACTGTCAAATATTACAGAATAGATGTAATGCTAATTTTTGCCAGTCTCTGTTGATTTGGGCATAATTTGATAAACCTTGGAAACAACAGCAACAGAGGCAATTAGTAGAAGGTTATATACCTCCTAGAAGCCTTGATTATTGGGCTTTTCTCTATACACACCACTTAAGAAAATGTGTCTAGATTTGCTATCTCTAAATATGGTTGATCATACATTGTCAAAAGACACATTCTCTCCTGCATAGGGTTGCTAAATAAATCACAGAATGTCCAGTGTGGTAGATACCCATGGAGTGACCTCAAATGAGACAAATTCTTGTGTAATCCGCTCCTCTTGAATGTAGGCCAAACCTGTGACATGTTTCTACCCAATAGAATATGGTGAAGGTGATGGGCTATCATTCTGTTACACTATAGGACTTGTGACCTAAAGAAGTTATAGGATGATATATGAATATTTTTTAAGATGCTAAATGTGTGATAATTTGCTACATAGCATGGAAAATTGATATACCCATTTAAATTTAAGTTTCAGAAAAAGTGAATTTAAAAAAAAGTGTAAGTATGCCCATATAATATTTGGGAGATACTTATACTAAAATAAATATTTGTTTCTTTGAAATTTTAATTCACTGGGTTTGCTAAATCTATTTATTTATTTATTTATTTATTTATTGCTAAATCTGACAACCCTACTCCTTGGAAGTTCTCACAATCTTTACCTGTTCCCTAAACCTCTAGGTGAGTCACTAGTACTTTCCATATAAAAGTTTAGCTTGAAAAGTGTGGTTAAGTCTCACAAAAATGATTCTGAGAGGAAAATTGGGGCCACAAAATAAGGAATGTTTAAATTTGTATAGCGTAGAAAGCCCATTTTGGTTAATAACTTCTATCGTAGCCTCACCCACACATACAAATAATTCAAAGAATGTTGTCACCTTTAAGCACACACATTCAGGCACATGCACTGACAACCAATAAAACATATTCCTGAATCCACATACTATTCAATAGCTTAGTTTTATCTGTTTAAAGAATGGTTTATTGAACTTCCCTTTTAACCAAAACCAGAACAATCAAAATATTTTAAAAGTCTATTTATGTTTAATTTCTAGATTTCTCTTCACCTCACAAGAATCTAGATAAACTAGTTGTAATCAACACCAGATTTTTGGATGTAATCCTAACTTCTCTAAATATACTGTTTCAGGTCTTTAGAAGTTGTTAGAATTTCCCTAAATTGAGGCTATTGTGTTTAAATATAGATGGCCTTTAAATAATATAGTTTTAAGTGAAAAGGGCCTGGGTTTTGATGTAAGCAAGATTCTGGTTTTAATCTCCATTTGACTATTTATTAACTCTTTGCCTCTGGGTAAGACATTCAACATTTCTGAGATCTCATTTCTTATCTGACGTGTACCTGGCAGGGTTAAATTATACTTAGTGACAATTATAATTTAATTATAAGCATCTTAAACATATTGATTTATTTTTTACATCAACCGCTTTTTACAAATGAGGAAAATGAGTCTCCATGTTATTAATTAACTTACACAAAATCATACAATAAATATGTCCACATCTGGGTTGCAATTCAATCTCATGTCCTACAGCTTTTGCTAAATAAAGTTTACTTTCCATATATTCACTTCAAGAGTTTACATCAACTGTCTTTCAGTAGAACTCTCATTATTAGAAAGAAAAAACCAAATGGAGCAAAGCATGGTAGCCATGAAAAATGTTCATGATCTTGTATTCTGTGTCATACGCTTTCACCTGTATCATCTATTCTTACTTTCACAAAATGCTGAGTCAAGTGGGGAAGATATTATTAGCTTTATTTTCAGAAGAAATTGAAACTTGGAAAGGTTAAGTAACATGTGAGTTCAACTGGTTCTTAAACCTACAGCCCTATACAAATTCTTCTTTCTGCTTTATTTCATCTCAATTACATATGTTTAAAGCATCTCAATTGAGGGACCTTATCATTATGAATTTCCTTTCTTTGTATGCGGCAGCTTAAGAGGAAGAAAGTAAAGACAAAGATTACACACACCCAAATTCTGGTCCATAAAGTTTTACTGATTAATAAGAATTCATGGACAGAGTAAAAAGGGCTAGCTTTGCTTCTCTACATCCTTACCCCAAATAACACAGCAACTATCATTTTTCCTCTTCTACTCTGCATTCAAGCATTGAGAGGGGAAGGAGCTTCAAGAAAAAAGTAGCTTATCTCCTGTACTTCACCAGGGAATGAGTTCTGATCTTGGTTTGTTTTGTTCTTTCCTTCTTTGTAGCATGACTAAGAGATCTTAGATATCTGCTGTCACAGAGGAAGTGAAAAGGGAGCCAGGGAAGGACTTTCATTTTAGGAACATCAAGTCATCATCTCAATGTGAAGGTTTGACTCCAAAGAAGCAGTACTTTTTTTGTTTTCAGGTATGTGAGAGCAGATCTTTATCCATATTCTCACTCATAGGGATTCCCATTCATATCCCACACTTACTATTTTCAAAAAGTATGATAAAATTAGCTTATTCTTACAGACAGAGTTTGCTTATTTTCCAGATCAAACTAGAGTTCACATCAGTTTAGAGGATTGGATCACCTCTTCCTTAATAAGGGTTTATTGAAAATCTCTAATCTATTTGGGTAGCTCACTCTTTGATGTGTAAATTGTTCCGAAGTTACTAAGACTGAAAAGAGGTTTGCTTTACCAAGTGTAACCTTTCCATTCATACACAGTAATGAATGCACATGGACTCTCATTTAAATGTCATTGTCACTCGGATGTTCCCATGAGATAGGCAAAAGTAGCTCACAATAAGTGAAACCACTTCAGCCAATAAATAACTGTAAAGCCATGTTACTTTGGAAAAAAGTGAGTTTTTGCTTGGCTTTTGTTTTTGTTTTTATGCTTTGGGATTTTTTGTTTGTTTGTATTATATCCTTTAATCATATACATCTGAAAGAAAGGAGGTATAGATTTCAAATGTCATAAAATTAATTTAAAATGCAAAACAATAAAACTTCGCCCAAATCATTATTGTGATTAATTTAAACATAGGAATTGCTTCATTTAAATTTTGGTTAATTCAATACAATAGTTGATCAGACGTGTCTTGATTTTGCACCTGCCCAGAAATAATTAGAAAGGATTTTAAAATGGTTAGCAAAGCTGAATATAAAAATATTAACAATTTTTTTATTATGAGTCATTACATTTCAACATTCAGCTTTTTAAAAATGTCATTAATAATCATTAGTTTCTGGAGAGATGACCTAAGCTGGGCAACACGAAATTTACTGGCTTTTAGTTCACATGTCTTTTTTATTTTTAATACCCATCTTCATTGAGTTTTAAGTCATATTTCCTTTAGTACTTAAGACTTCCTTCAAACTTTTATATAATTCAATTACAAGGAGTAATGATATTATATTCCACAGTGTGACAAACAACCATGTTTAAAGGTTATTTATTTTTTTTCATAAGGAGCAAGGCTACTATAGAATGGGAGTTTATTATTAATATAATTGCTTAAATAAATTATTCCTCAGGTCAAGTTATTCTATTTGACAAGTGGAATATAAACTTTGCATGATAATCATGTATTTTGCCAGTGCAAGAGTCAGAGTCATCTTCCAATCACAATGGCTATGAATATTTCAATTTTTTTAATTGTAAAGATTTGTCAAATATAGGTAGTTTAACTTTTTTATTTCAGATTTTATTAAAAATATGATTTAAAAGTTCTACTAAAAGTTTAAATCAAGCATAATTCAGCTCACTTACTTCTCTAGGAAATAAGCAAGTGACCCTAAATCTTCCGAGAAAAGCTGTTTCCCTTTATTTTAGTTCTTTTTAAAAAGGACATGTTATTTTGTTACATGCTGCTTATTATGAGCCAGTAATTTTAGAAATATTAACATGTTTAATCCAAGTAACAATGCTGAGTAGGTACCATGAGTAACCTATCTTGCAACTAAGGAAATTGCATCACAGAAAGATTAGATGACTTGCCCTCAAGAGGTGCACATGCAACTTTAAGACAGAGCCCGATGGGGTGTTAATTGGGAATGGAGATTAAAGAAGTTTATTCTCTAGAATATTCTACTCCAGTATTTCTGAAATTTCATTCTAGATCTCTTACTAAGAGGTTACAACATGCATGTGTGAATACATTCACACACACACACACACACACACACACACACACACACACCCTTTGATTTAATCATTTTGAAAACACTCTTTGGGGTATGTCCCTATTATTTGACCAGGGCTCTGTTTCTTTCACATAACACCAAGTAATGTTTAAGGAGACGCTGATATTCACTTCAGTGGAGTGTAGCTGAAGCAATACCACTTAGCACCATTGTCCTAGTATCCCTGTAGCATACAGTGGTCTTCCAGTTTGTAAATGGGAACCCAAGTGTCAGGCTACATCTAGACTTATGGGTAGCAAATTTATACTAGGTGGGATTAAAACTCTTCTTTCCCTGCTTCTGAAATGACCTTGCTTAGCACCCTTCTATGGGGAATTAAGCTGATACCATTCTAAATATTCTCTCAGCAATTTTCTGCAGCTGTACCACTGGATTTTCATTGTTTGTCCAAATAAACAGAATCAAAATATTACTTTTTGAAATTTAATTTGTTATTCAATCAGCAAAGATACAGAAATGTCAAAAGAGGTGATTTAAAAAAAAATTCTGTTTATTCTGGAACACATCTGTAAAACACAACCATACTATCAGGGATGAAGTGCTTCCCCAGAACAGAGGCAATTCTGTACCTTATATGGTACAGAAGTGAGTGTCAGCCTGAATTCTATAATTGGACTACCTTTCATCATATTTTGATAATGTGCCCCAAACTCTCTTCATTTATGCTGCATATGTTTTGTCTACTAAGTATAAAGTATTGTTCACCAGTCAAGAGTAAATGAAGTTTCAATATTTTCTTTATGTGTAATGGAGATGTTTGCTTCAGAATTTATCATGTGATATTTACATATAAGAGATGACTTTGCAAGACCAGCAGAATTTGTCATAAAACCATCATAACCGTCACAACAGCAATAATGCAGAATTGCATTTTTGTAACTCACTAGCCTGAATGTGGGTAGCACACTACACTTTATTAGTGATGACACTCCTTAACAGTTCATTTTATCTAATGAGACCATCTGCCAATTCCTTGCTAAGCATTCACTTCTGCTCTAAGTGTTAAAAATAGTACTTAAAATGCCATTTCCTTTCTGCTGTGCACAGCTTGTTCCATTAAAGCTAGGGAATTTCAGAGGTTTGACCTATTTCAGAAAATTATTCTCTATCTTAAGCTCTTTGATTGTACCCCTCTTTAGATTCACATCAGACCGATTCTGGATAGAGCTTAGTGATCTTTGACATCAACAGAATAATCTTTGGTGTGATGAAATAAAGTTCTATTGACTAAATTACAGGCAATTATATTTAGACCTTTGACCTAATTAATGACCTTGAGATCAAGCAAGGCAATCAAGTCAATAGAACTTCCTTTTGATCGTATCATGCATTTCTCTATGAACTGAAAATTTTACAGTGTACTAATTGGTGGTATATTGACTTATCCCAAAATTGAGATGTAAAAGTACATTAAAATATTTTATAAATGTTTTATCATTAAAAAGAACAGAATAAAAAGTACAACATATAAGTTATATGAGATGAATTTTATGTAAAGTCATTAAAATAACCACATATCTTTGTATTAGGAGGTGAGTGAATTTAGTTTGCTGTTTTCATCTTTGTTAGGTTTCAAATTCCTTCTAACTCCTGGCTAATTTATGTCCTTAAACAAGACAAGAAATTTAAATATGTATTATAGAAATCATACTTTCTCTAAAGTTGTCATTATTTTAGAGTAAATTTTATAAGTCATTTGCAGAAGGTTTGGAGCAAAACTTGTTTTTTTCCTCAGTGCTAGTCTCCTTTTTTACCAACTCGAGATGAGAAGACAAAATTAGAGTTTAGGTCAAAGTAACAGATTACCAAACAAAAAATATTTTCTTATTTACCATAGGAGAAAAAACAAGCTAAGATAAAACAGGCCAATAATTTGAAATGAAGCTATCATTGTGAATGTGAAGATATTGGCACCAAATTAATGTACATTTTTAAAATGTTTGTCTGTTTTTTGGTATGGTGAAAAGTCTTTTCTATACCAGAATAGAATTTCTGTCCAACTCTTTATTTGTTCAATTCATGGTAATTACTACTGAAAAGTATTTCATTCATTCAAGAAACTAAATCTGTAAGCAGTGAGCAATAAAGGTTGCCAAGGATTTTAGGCTAAGATCCAATATATATTTAACTGGAATTTTTAGAAACTCCTGGAAACTAGGTCATTCTCATGTTATGTATATTAACAATGGTTTCCCATTGAGGATCCTAGAATAAGATTGTTCCCATGAGTTACACTTAAAAATGTTTCCCACATGCAAGGTTTATATAACTTTTCAAACAATAACAACAAAAAAAGAAAAGAAACATAAATAACATCATTCTGAAAGGAACTTTGATAAATGTGGATGTGTTGATGATTGTTTTCATTTCTGATATAGGCAACTTAGATAAAAAACTTAGAAATATTAGCAATAAGATTTGGAATCAGATTATCTTAGTAATCTATTTTTCACAAAAGAGTTTGCAAGTAACCACAATCATGTAATATTTAATATATTGACTCTATAGCTCTTTAGGAACAGTCTTTGCTATTTTAGCTTCACTATAGATTTCTCTAAATTGTTTCTTACTATTGTCCAACATAAAATTGGTTAGTATAGTTTCTATTGTTATATTATTTTTATATTTAGCTATATATTTTGTTTATATTTACATACATAGTTATTTTATTAGTCTTATAATTTTATTTTTATAAGGTCTATGGTTTTGTGCAATTTAGATCTTTTAAAAATGTTTTCTTATTTGTGTGTGTTTATGTTTCTACTTTTTAAATTAGAGCTTTAATTTAACTCCTCCAATTTCTGTATCACATACATCTATATCAATATCTATGCTATCTGGAGACTATCATGTAATTTATTTATTTTACCTGTTAACTAAAACATTGTATTTTTATCTAAGCCTTTCTTACATATGTGATGCTTTTAAACCCAAAGAATTAATTCAAGTACAAAGTCAATTACCAAAAAAAAAAAAAAAAAAAATTTAAGACTTCAGATTTGTGAGAATGGAACTTTTTGAAAACATTAATATTTATAAATAATTATGTGCTGGGCACTATATAATTATTGCTATTTATTGTTAATTAATTTTTCAAAAATAATTATTGAGCCCCTTCATTTTTTGAATAGTAAGTATACTTAGCAGTACACAAATATACAAAACCTATGGGCTCATAGGATTCATATTCAAATGAGGAATTTTGAAAAATCACTTACACTCACTAAGCCTCCGTTGCCAAACTTTAAGATAACAATTCATATCAATTCACGGGGTTGTACTATATATACATGTGTATAATATATACACGCTGCTTTTTTTAATGTTTGTTTTCATTCAACAGATTTTATTGAACAAATACAATTTGCATGGCACTCTTGTAGGTGCTAGCAATAGAACAGTAAGAGAAACGCAGTGATAGGTGCTATAATAGAAGGAAAGATTCATTAATAGGAGGGCAAAGAGCAGGAACAACTAATTTCATCTGAGGAAGGATGGGATGCAGGTAATGCCGTGGGAGCTTTTGCACAAGAGTTGATATCTGAACTGACAGATGAACTATGACTAATAAGAGTCAGCCAGATAAGTGAGATGAGGTAAAGAAGGAGGCAGCTTCCAGGTAGTTACCTCATTTACTGTGAAAAATAGCCCAATGACTTTTAGGTTAATTTCTCTCTTTGTTATCAGACCACATTTTGTCGTGTGAGAACTCTAAAGCTCAAAGAATATAAAATATATACTTGTTCACCTAGCTATTGAGAGAGCCTGAATTGAACCTGCTCTGACTCTAAAGTGGAAAATATTCCTTCCATTATGCCACCGTGATGGAACGTATAATAGAGACTAAATATATATTTGATATTTTACTTGAAAAACTTAGAATAATGAACCAACTCTAGAACACTGAAACTTCTTAGACATATTTAATTTAAAATGTTGTGCGTGACAATCAAATTAATATTTCTATATGTGAAGTGATAGACAGGACTATTTAAAGGTTTGTGTATTTTACAGTATTCACCCAGAAACAGCATATCACTTAATCCTATCTGATCAATGAAATTATATAAATATGAAGTCCATGCAGACATACAGCAGGCTAGCTAACTAAGCAACTGCATACAAATTTCTCCAAGAAGAAACCATTTTTGTTGCTATTTTTTCTACCTAGAAGAAACCTTTAGGTTTCTTGTCTTTGAAAAGGTAAGACCCATAGAAGAATTATAATATGACCAATGATCAGGAATACCTCCAAAATTCACAGAATATGTCAATATATGTCAATACAAACAATATACCAGTGCAACTTTCAAAGAAGAATGTTTCTGTTTTGCCTTAAGCTGTTGTTCTATGAAAATAGAGAAAGTAATCAAAAATGTTAGTAAAATATCAAGTAGTAAAACCTTATTCTGAATATAGTAATGCTGAACTTTTTTATTGGACATTCAGCTTTAGTCTTTGAAAATATTTTATTAAATGTTTTATTATTATTTTATTTACATGTTTGCCTTTAAAATATATGCTTGTAATCCATAATATATTAAACTGCAAGATTACATGGAACAATTTTCATACAAATAAATTAATGGCTAAATTAAACTTTGCCTTAGGCCTGAAATAAATTTTTCATTACACCACATGTAAAAAACAAAGAAAGAAAAAGAGAGAGAAAGGAAAACACCACTCCTTATTTTTTTCCAAGAGCATTTCTTTTTGCTCTCTTTATTTTGCTGTTGATAAAGGGACCAAATCTGATTATTAAGATAGATCGTCTGAAAGGACTTCTAAAATTTTTGCTGTAAAGGATACCAGTTTTCGAATGAGTATGATAAATTTTAACGTCCCCTCTACTTCCCTGCAATATCTAATTCACTTCTTATTTCTCTACAATTCTATGATTGTAATCCCTAGCCAGAATGTCTGTGTTAGACTACAAAATATGGTTATGCAGAATAAGAACAGAAAAGACTATAAAATTCCAATTCTAATTAATATTAAAAATCATATATTTTTTTCATGAAATAATTTGTCTGCATGTGGGTTAGGGTACTTGAACATATTATTCTACATGGGAAGATTGATTTAAAGTAGTCATAGAATAACATGACTCTGATGAGTGAGAATAGTAAATAATTATCAGCAATTATGTTCCTAAAATGTCACCAATTTCCAGATCACCTAAATTCTATTGTGATGGGCAGAATTCTAAGGTGGACCCCAAGATTCCTGCCTTTTGGTATACTACTCACCCTGTATAATCTTTCCTCTTTAGTGTAAGTAGGACATGTAAGTATGATGGGATGCCACTCTTTTTGTTTTGAATTTCAAAATTGTATTAAATATCATCACAATTCTAACAATTAGAGATTAAAAATGACAAAATTAAATAGGAAATAATTTTGAATCTTAAATAGTAGTCCACGTTTACTTAGAGGAGGATGAGGAGGTAGTTTGAATTTTTTTTCCTACCCCCCTGCGGATTTGCCCCCTTGGTGTCCATACATTTGTTCTTTACATCTGTGTCTCAGCTTCTGCCCTGCAAACCAGTTCATCTGTACCATTTTTCTAGGTTCCACATACATGCATTAATATACAGTATTTGTTTTTCTCTTTCTGACTTACTTCGCTCTGTATTACACTCTCTACATCCATCCACGTCTCAACAAATGACCCAATCTTGTTCCTTTTTCTGGCTGAGTAATATTCCATTGTATATATGTACCACATGCTCTTTACCCAGTATTCTGTTGATGGGCATTTAGGTTGCTTCCATGACCTGGCTATTGTAAATAGTGCTGCAGTGAACATTGGGGTGCATGTGTCTTTTTGAATGATGGTTTTCTCTGGGTATATGCCCAGTAGTGGGATTGCTGGGTCACATGGTAATTCTATTTTTAGGCTTTTAAGGAACCTCCATACTGTTGTCCATAGTGGCTGTATCAATTTACATTCCCACCAACAGTGCAAGAGGGTTCCCTTTTCTCCACACCCTCTCCAGCATTTGTTGTTTGTAGATTTTCTGATGATGCCCATTCTAACTGCTGTGAGGTGATACCTCATTGTAGTTTTGATTTGCATTTCTCTAATAATTAGTGATGTTGAGCAGTTTTTCATGTGCCTCTTGGCCAACTGTATGTCTTCTTTGGAGAAATGTCTATTTAGGTCTTCTGCCCATTTTTGGATTGGGTTGTTTGTTTTTTGAATATTGAGCTGCATGAGCTGTTTATATATTTTGGAGATTAATCTTTTGTCCATTGATTTGTTTGCAAATATTTTCTCCCATTCTGAGGGTTGTCTTTTCATCTTGTTTATGGTTTCCTTTGCTGTGCAAAAGCTTTGAAGTTTCATTAGGTCCCATTTGTTTATTTTTGTTTTTATTTCCATTACTCTAGGAGGTGGATCAAAAAAGATCTTGCTGTGATTTATGTCAAAGAATGTTCTTCCAAAGTTTTCCTCTAAGAGTTTTATAGTGTCCAGTCTTACATTTAGGTCTTTAATCCATTTTGAGTTTATTTTTGTGTATGGTGTTAGGCAGTGTTCTAATTCCATGCTTTTACATGTAGCTGTCCAGTTTTCCCAGCACCACTTATTGAAGACACTGTCTTTTCTCCATTGTATATCTTTACCTCCTTTGTCATAGATTAGTTGACCATAGGTGCATGGGTTTATCTCTGGGCTTTCTATCCTGTTCCATTGATCTATGTTTCTGTTATTGTGCCAGTACCATATTGTCTTGATTACTGTAGCTTTGTACTATAGTCTGAAGTCTGGGAGTCTGATTGCTCCAGCTCCGTTTTTTTCCCTCAAGACTGCTTTGGCTATTTGGGGTCTTTTGTGTCTCCATACAAACTTTAACATTTTTTGTTCTAATTCCATAAAAATGCCATTGGTAATTTGATAGGGATTCCATTGAATCTGTAGATTGCTTTGGGTGGTATAGTCATTTTCACAATATTGATTCTTCCAGTACAGGAACATGGTAGGTCTCTCCATCTGTTGGTATCATCTTTAATTTCTTTCATCAGTATATTATAGTTTTCTGCATACAGGTTTTTTGTCTCCCTAGGTAGGTTTATTCCTAGGTAGGTTTATTCCTAGGTATTTTATTCTTTTTGTTGCAATGGTAAATATGAGTGTTTCCTTAATTTCTCTTTCATATTTTTCATCATTAGTGCATAGGAATGCAAGAGATTTCTGTGCATTAATTTTGTATCCTGAAACTTTACCAAATTCATTGATTAGCTCTAGTAGTTTTCTGGTGGCATCTTTAGGATTCTCTATGTATAATATCATGTCATCTGCAAACAGTGACAGTTTTACTTCGTCTTTTCCAATTTGTATTCCTTTTATTTCTTTTTCTTCTCTGATTACCGTGGCTAGGACTTCCAAAATTATGTTGAATAATAGTGGTGAGAGTGGACATCCTTGTCTTGTTCCTGATCTTTGAGGAAATGCTTTCAGTTTTTCACCATTGAGGATGATGTTTGCTGTGGGTTTGTCATATGTGGCCTTTATTATGTTGAGGTAGTTTCCCTCTATGCCCACTTTCTGGAGATTTTTATCATAAATGGGTGTTGAATTTTGTCAAAAGCTGTTTCTGCATCTATTGAGATGATCATATGGTGTTTCTTCTTCAATTTGTTAATATGGTGTATCACATTGATTGATTTGCGTATATTGAAGAATCCTTGCATCCTGGGGATAAATCCCACTTGATCATGGTGTATGATCCTTTTAATGTGTTGTTAGATTCTGTTTGCTAGTATTGTGTTGAAGATTTTTGCATCTATTTTCATCAGTGATATTGGTCTGTAATTTTCTTTTTTTGTAGTATCTTTGTCTTGTTTTGGTATCAGGGTGATGGTGGCCTCATAGAATGAGTTTGGGAGTATTCCTTCCTCTGCAATTTTTTGAAAGAGTTTGAGAAGGATGGGCGATAGCTTTCCTCTAAATGTTTGATAGAATTCACCTGTGAAGCCATCTGGTCCTGGACTTTTGTTTGTTGGAAGATTTTTAATCACAGTTTCAATTTCATTATTTGTGATTTGTCTGTTCATATTTTCTATTTCTTCCTGGTTCAGTCTTGGAAGGTTATACCTTTCTAACAATTTGTCCATTTCTTCCAGATTGTCCATTTTATTGGCATAGAGTTGCTTGTAGTAGTCTCTTATGATGCTTTGTATTTCTGCAGTGTCTCTTGTAACTTCTCCTTTTTCATTTCTAATTTTATTGATTTGAGTCCTCTCCCTCTTTTTCTTGATGAGTCTGGCTAATGGTTTATCAATTTTGTTTATCTTCTCAAAGAACCAGCTTTTAGTTTTATCGATCTTTGCTATTGTTTTCTTTGTTTCTATTTCATTTATTTCTGCTCTGATCCTGATGATTTATTTCCTTCTGCTAACTTTGGGTTTTGTTTGTTTTTCTTTATTCTGTTCCACAGCAGTGAATTCCACCATTCTGTCTTCCAGGTCACTTATCCGTTCTTCTGCCTCAGTTATTCTGTTATTGATTCCTTGTAGTGTAGTTTTCATTTCAGTTATTGTATTGTTCATCTCTGTTTGTTTGTTCTTTAATTCTTCTAGGTCTTTGTTGGACATTTCTTGCATGTTCTCAATCTTTGCCCCCATTCTTTTTCCGAGGTCATGGATCATCTTCACTATCATTATTCTGAATTCTTTTTCTGGAAGGTTGCCTATCTCCACTTCATTTAGTTGTTTTTCTGGGGTTTTATCTTGTTCCTTCATCTGGTACATAGCCCTCTGCCTTTTCATCTTGTCTATCTTTCTGTGAATGTGGTTTTTGTTCCACAGGCTGCAGGATTGTAGTTCTTCTTGCTTCTGCTCAGGATGTCACTCTTATGTTAATGTTACAAAGCAAAGGTGAAGGCACTTTGTAGATATAACTTATGTCCCTAACCAATTAACTTTGAATTAAGAAAGGGAGGTTAGACTGAGTTAGCCCAATGAATGAGGAAAAGAGTGAAAAGAAGTCAGAAGGGTTTCATGTGAAAGGGATTTTTCTGTTGGCTTTGTGAATTGCCCATAGAGGTGGCCACATGACAAGAACATGAAGGCAGCCTCTAAGATTTAAGAGAGATATCCTGCTCACAGCCAGAAAGGAAACAGGGACCTGAGTCCTACAACTACAACAACACAGAACTAAAATCCATAATGTCTAGGTCCATCCAAGTTGCTGCAAATAGCATTATTTCATTCTTTGTTATGGCTGAGTAATATCCCATTGTGTATATATACCACATCTTCTTTGTTCATTCATCTGTCCATGGATGCTTCCATGTCTTGGCCATTATAAATAATGCTGCTATGAACATTGGGGTGCAGGTATCTTTTCAAATTATGGTTTTCTCTGGATATATGCCCAGGAGTGGGGTTGTAGGATTATGTGGTAACTCTATTTTTACTTTTTTAAGGAACCCCCATAGTATTCTCCATAATGGCTATACCAATTTACACTCTCACCAGCAGTGTAGGAGGGTTCCTTTTTCTCTACACCCTCTCCAGCATTTATTAGTTGTAGACTTTTCAATGACGGCCATTCTGACCAGTGTGAGATGACACCTCATTGTAGTTTCGATTTGCATTTCTCTAGTAATTAGCAATGTTGAGTGTCTTTTCATGTGCTTTTTGGCCATCTGCATGTCTTCTTTGGAGATACGTCTATTTAGATCTTCTGTCCATATTTTGATTAGGTTTTTTTTTTTTTGATATTGAGCTGTATGAGCTGTTTGTATATTTTGGAGATTAATCCCTTGTCATTTGCATCATTTGCAAATATTTTCTCCCATTCTGTTTGTTGTATTTTTTGTTGTTTTAAGCAGTCACCTTTGCGGTACTTTGTTATACAGCAGTAGGAAACTGATATATCCATTATGGAATATCAGCTACATTATACATATTGTGGTTCCCATCAAAAGAGTGAACGTTAAACTTAAAACAACTGCCTAAAATGTCATTATCAAAATTAACTCCTAGGGATAAATCTGAAATTTTATAAGAAAAAATTCATTTCCAATCTCATGATAAAATAATTAAATATACATAAACTTACTTTTCTTTTCTGCCTTGATACATTTCTTTACTCTAGAAAGTCTTCTGTATCAGTCAGTTTTCAAGGTGAAAAAACCCCAGAAACCTCTCTAGGTTTTTCAAGCAGAAAGGTATTGATTTCAGGGAATTAAGTGCTTGCCCAAATCATCAGGAGGGCTATGGGAGAAAAAGTGAAGTGGCCTCACCATGTTTTAAAATTAGCCAGCAAGATTCAGTTGGTAATGAGATCTATTTATGTGCATTTTGGATCAGAAGAGGAAGCGTAGAAGAAGAAAATTAGCCAGATTAGTTTTTCTGATTCTCTCAAGCCTAGCTGTGTATTTCCATGACATTTATCTCTAGGTTTCTGTGTTTTCCCTAGCATAACACTTATGATCCTACATTGTAGTAACTTACTACTTTCTAAAATTTTATTTGTTTATATTTTTGTTTCAGCATTTCTTTGTAATTCTCATTAATACAATTGCTAAATAGGCAGTTTATTTCAGTAATAACCAACCCAAAAGCTTCAGATTATTCTTTAATATATATTAAGTATATTATGAAGTTTGATTATCTTTCCTAGATTTTCTTTTAAGGAATTGAGAAGTGCAAGAATATTTCTAAAGGAATGTCATATGTATTAAAATTCAAGTATTAGGTAGCAGTATGGCTCATGTTTTAATTGTGTATGTATGTGTGTGGTCTCATAGAACCTAAGTTATATCTTTTATTTCTTGCATTTAGTAAGTGTATTGCAAGGATTTAAATACAGATCAATGCAACTTCAATGCTACTATCATGCATTGTTTCTTATCTCTGCAAAAACACCAGAAAAAAAACCAGGCATTACTCCTCATAACTTATCAAATTAATGACTTTGAACATATAACTAGTTAAGACATTGTCACAAACTTAATCAACAGCATTTATTTTGGGGGTCTGGTCTATGTGTGTTTGATTTCTGTTATTTCTTTAGAAATATTATTTGTTGGTCACGTCTCCATCAAGCCACATTTTTAGAAGGAATTTTCTGTTTTCTAATTTGTTTTAACTAACTGGATGAAGTCTCAATGTCCTGTAGAACACTAGAAGCTTCTTTAGAGATAGCAAACACACGAATATTGGTTTTCTAATATATCTTTGGAGCCTCTAAGTCCTCAAATTTTAACATTTGGAGCATATAGATTTAAAATCTATTTTTGAGAATTTATATACATAGCACTAATCTAAAGCATAATTCATACTCATAAACAAGGCCAATATTTAGCCAGTATGCTTCAGTGCCCTCACAACTGATGATAAACTCTTTAAATATTTTTTGTGCTGATACCTTTCTCCTTCTACCCTGGTCATACCAGCCTTTGCTAGGAAATTCCCTCTATCTCTTTGTGTTCTAGCAGCTAAAGTGTTAATAGCTGGCCTAGGAGGAAGCCCACAGGACCCTGTCAAAAATGGCCCCAGTACTACCTGGCTGTCCTGACTGTAAAGTACCTCTGATTATGCTCATTTTTTAGTGTGAAAACTGAGGTACTGAGAGGTTAGGCAACTTGCCCAAGAATAGCTGGAATTTATACCCAAGCAAGTTGACCGAGAATTAAACTCTATAAGCAATACTATATGTTCCTAGGTATTATAATAAGTTAAAAAGGAAGGTGGTACATTTATACTCATATTTTGATAAACAAAATTCTAAGGAACTGTAATGAACTGATACAGACTCATTATATTTGTATTAGGTTCTACACTTATGCATATATATCTATATAAGTATTCATATTATATATATTGTTTATATTTCATTTAAAAATAAGAGCTTTCTTTTAACCATATATGCATTTATGTATTATATAGACTTATTGAAGGCATAAAAAATACATAGCTATATTTTGTAAATAAAGAAGATATCAGGAGAAAAAATTGTTTGACTTCCACATGCACAGCTAAGTCAATTTCAGCAGCAATGGTACTTTGAATTTGTTTTCCATGGGAAAACTACAGTGAGGTCGAGGCCCCAGCCTGCTACCTCAGTTGGCTTGGTCATTTGTGTATTTGGGGCCTGAGATCTTTGTGTAGCTGCAGGTTAATGATCATTAAGCTAATATAAGTAGGACTGTTGCAGAGGTGACCTTTTCAGTCTCCTACAATTTATGTCATTTGCTGGCAATTGGGAAAGCGGCTACAATAACATCAGCTGCCTGAGAGGCTAGTCACTCTGCCAGACCTCCTGGCCAGACCACAGACATCTCTGGAGATCCTGTGCGAAGAAAAAGCACGCAAGTAGATATGGAAAGGGGTAAAAACAAAGCGTCCTGGAAAAGCTCTTACATGCATAATCAAAAGTAAAAGGACTCTTCAAATCTGTTGGCATAAGGCATTACATAAGGAAATATATTTACATGAGGTTCAGCCAAAAGTAGGGAACTAGGAGAAAAACAAAACAAAACATTGGAACAGGGATTCCTTTTTCTTCTTTATTTCAAAATTTGTGTAAACAACACTAAAAAGCGTTTGTTCCTGTGCCAGAAGAACAAGTGCATGAATGAATCGGTTGGTCAGTATCACCTTGTACAAAATAAGGTGCCTTTCTCTGAACAAAATCTCTTAACTAAATAGGCATTGCTTTTGTGATTGACTTCTCCTTCTGAGAGTAAAATTGATAAGCTTACTTTATCCATTTTAATAAAATAGTGCTTTAAAGGAAGTTCTCTTTAAATACTGAGGTCTTTGTTATTTCACTTAGTGATTTTGTATAAGAATAAAAAATAATGTTATACAACAAAGTTTCAACATGGCATCTATCATAAAATATATAAGGCAACCCTGAATATAAGAAAATCTCCCATGTCCTTTATGAGAGAAACTTGAAGTATTTGGTCAAATCTCTATTTGCTTTTAATATATTATTCAATAATACAGCTTTAAAATTAACTGTTACAGGCAATAATATATTTTATTTTTAGAAGTAGAGCTATTTTCTATTGTTACATTTTATGAAAAAAAGTCATCCAAATTAGTGACATATATATTTTGTTTCATCATCTTCATCATGAATGAGGCTACTTCATGAATTATTTAACAATTTTTCTGGAGTACATCAGTTCACTTTTATCTAAGTTGTCAGAAGTAAAATACCTGTTTAAATCCATGTGTATGATTTCTGTCACTGGCAACTTCACCCCATGCAACAGGTGCCCATTTTCATAACTACAACTCTCTATTGTGCATCTGTGAACAGCACTTTCCAAGGTGCTTTATAAAGTGATATTCAAGAGTTTTGTTTACCATGGCATCCAGCACAACCATGAAGACTTACCCTCAGGAATTATTAACCTTGTGTCAAGTATCTTTGCCTTCTGTTTACTCACTTCATTCAGTGACCTCTATCATCCTCCAAAACTAGCACTGACTGAGATTATTTTCCTGTCCTACAGGGACAGTACCGTGTAGCCCAAAATAAAGCAGTGGAATGGGCGTCCAATTGTGTGTCAGCAGTAAGCCCACCTAAGAAGGGTCACTAACTGAGCATTGGCAAAACTCTAAATTTTCAAAGACTTCTATTTTATAGATCTAGCCCATGCTAATTTTAGTGAGATGTATCATTTAAGTGAAGAATAAAAATTGATGTGTACACATATATACATGCATACACACAGTTACACATTACTAATTGTATTATTTAATAATATCATTTCATTTCACACTTTCACAGAACCAGTAAATTATGATGAAGGCCACAAAAATGTGATTAAGTTCAACAGTTTGGATTCAGTTATTGACTTCCAAACCTTGGCTCTGCTTTCTAACTCTGTTGCTTTAGACAAGTTGCTTAAATACCCTAATTCTTACTTCACTTACCTCTAAATTAGGGCTAATAATGGTGCTGACATGCTAGGACTGATATAGGGTTTTAAGAACTTGACAATATGTTTGTTAGTGATATGACTATTAGTATCAGAAAAACATTTGGCAACCAATTTTCAAGGCAAGTAGACATAATATTTTTATTTTTAATATTCTGTCTATAAAAAACAGAATTGGAACTTTACAAGTAAAAATTAACAGAATAAACCAATAAAAATTATATAAAATGTTAAATTCTGGATCTGAATATATATTTATATATACATATTTATAAATATTTGTTATTTATATACAAATATGTGTTTATAAATATGCACATTATATATGTATATATATATGATATTCCACTCTTATCCCTTCATTTCTTATATATATGAAATATAGATAAATAAGATTTATAGTTTTAAACACTTCCTATGTAAAGATTTCCTATTTATATATATGAAAAAAAAGGGAAACACCGTATGCATATGTATAGGATGGACTTACTTTTGCTATCATTGAGCTTTCAATTTGACTGTAATTTTCCACACAAAGTAAAAATGCCAAGAATAATTATTTGGTGTCCTATGTACTTCTGTACTTCCATGGCACACATAAATAGCATGGTTCATATTCTTAAAGATCTTATAGTTTATTTGTATATTTTAGAAATACTTAGGCAAATTTCAATTGCCCATACCTTATGTCTAATACTATGTTTTCCACGTAGAAAACTGTTAAGCTTCTAAAGAGATCATCTGCCTTTTCCTGTGGTGGAAAATTATTAGTAACACGTGAGTAATAACAAATTCAGTTTTTCAGGGTTAGCAAACACCAGCAACACTTGGTGGGGAGTCTGGCTCCAGGCCAAAATCCTAGGTGTGATCCTTCAGGCCAGACCATAGGCAACTACAAAGGCTCTGTCTGGCAGGTCCCACACCAGGCTTGGTGCACAGCCAGTACACGGACCCCCTGGCTGGCTATGCTCTCATGCATATCCGCATTCTAACTTAGACACCCCTGTTTGGTGGCCTCTCTTAAGCATCTCTGTCAAGACCCCTCCTTATGGGTGGGCCTTGGAGACACTTTTCTCCACTCTGACTCAGACTCAGTACATTCGTACTCCTAACCCTCCCCCCACCCCTTTCCCTTGGCCCCTGAGTCAAAAAAATGTCAAGAACCTTTTGTTTGGGGCCATTCCCTAGGGAAAAATGGAACGTTGAGGGGGCTACTGCTTTCTCCTATTTATACTGCTTATACTTCACAATAAGTGATTAAAGACTTGACTGTTACTTTCATTTTGACTTGTCTTAATAGACCACTTGACATCTGGCAGCTCAGCGCTCTTCCGCTCAGCTGAGCAGTTGACAATCAGCGAGGATAGAGGATGAGAAAGAGTTGCTATTCAAAGGTGACAGATCAAAGAAAGAGATTGAATGCAATTTCTTAAAACAAATAACTCAAAAGAAATACAGTATCTCTGATACCCAACACTATTTTCTTAATTTAACTCTATACATACAAGGAACCTGGGTCTGGAATTTCAGAGATATTTCCTATATTTGGTTACCATGGAATTATGCAGACTGATGGTTTGGTTCCGGTATGCTTGTATTTCAGTTAAACAGGGATCAGTGCAAAGCAAAGAATGCTTACATCATCTGTGTCATTTTAGGGCTCATTAGATAGAAAAACATTAACAGGAAAAATAATAGAAAAAATAAAGATTCAAGCAGTAGTATGGTTAGTGCTTGTTTTTCTATAACTGACTCTGCATCGAATCCTTTAAGCACAGCAGACCCTACATGTGGCAGTACCAAAATTTGCTGCACTTAAGTAGTAAGATCTCTCCAGTGAGTGAAGGCATAATTTTAGCACGACTCTACAGAATATGTGAAGTAGATAATGGAAGCCAGAAGATAGACATTATTAGTCTTTTAATTCCTTGGTTACATTCACCAAAGCTGATGGCATTAGACACAGTAAATAGGGAGTAAGAGCTTTGACCCCTCAAGGTTCTTTTAAATCCAGAAGGCATTCCACAACTTTGATGGGCTTGGATTCACAGCAATTTGACAACATGTTCCTTCTCTGATTAAAATTGCTGTAGTTAGCTTGAGAGCAGCAGAGAAAGCTGTCAAATTAATAAGCAAGAAAATGCTGCTTAAAGCAAGATTTTAGAGGCTGCTTCTCACCTCATTTGCCAGCACTACCTCAAAGACCTTACTTGAACAGTTCTTACATTGAAATACCGTACCTTCCTTGTGTTAATTTTAATTATGAACAGCCCTTAACACTAGACTAAATTCCCAATATTCATCATGATATCTATCACAGCTTCAAGTTGTTTCTGCTACCTCAAATACAGGGCAAACCTACTGCTTATTTGATAGACTAAGATATTTTAAAATCAAATCACCCCCACATCCCACTCCAAAAGAATAACTTTCATTAACTATTTCATGACTTGAGATTTTTTTTGGAAATAAATATGTCTTGATTCCACTTTAAAGTATGAAACTAAATAAACCCACCCAATGCTGTAACTGAGAAAACTAAAACACCTAATGTCTATATCCAAATGGATTCATTACAATATGGATATAAGAATAATTAGTTAAATTTGAGTGAGGTTCAATAGTAATAAAAAATGTCCAAAGTCCAATAACAAATACATTCTTTTAGCAAATGATTTGAAAGGTATTGAATTAGTATTTGTTGAACAGGTCTTAAATAGCCACCACCATCAATGATAGATATGTCACCTCGGAACCAACAGAGATAATTTAATGAATGCAGATGCATGAACTAAAGTCCTGAGATGCTCAACAACTTCACCCAGGTCAACATGTACCTTCTATCAGAACCCGGCTGGCTTCCTCAGCTCATCTGCTCTATTGATCACGCGTATGGTCCCTTGATGTTTGCTGAGCATGTGCAAAGTTACACTTTGTACTGGAAGACTGAAGAAAGTACTCAGGATGAGTTTCCATATTTGTGAAAATTACTAAATGCAGTTAGAATGAGATAAAACAACAAGGTATTATGTTAAAAAGGAAGGAATGGAGAGAGGGAGGGAGGGAGAGAGGAAATGGCAAGATGTAAAGTTTTTTTTTTTTAACATCTTTATTGGAGTATAATTGCTTTACTGTGGTGTGTTAGTTTCTGCTTTATAACAAAGTGAATTAGTTATACATGTATATATGTCCCCATATCTCTTCCCTCTTGCATCTCCCTCCCTCCCACCCTCCCTATCCCACCCCTCTTGATGGTCACAAAGCACCGAGCTGATCTCCCTGTGCTATGCGACTGCTTCCAACTAGCTATTTATTTTATGTTTTGTAGTGTATATATGTCCATGCCACTCACTCACTTTATCCCAGCTTACCTTCCCTCTCCCCGTATCCTCAAGTCCATTCTCCAGTAGGTTTGTGTCTTTATTCCCGTCTTGCCCCTAGATTCTTTATGACCATTTGTTTTTTTTTTTAGATTCCATATATATGTGTTAGCATACGGTATTTGTTTTTCTCTTTCTGACTTACTTCAGTTTGTATGATAGATTCTAGGTCCATCGACCTCACTACAAATAACTCATTTCGTTTCTTTTTAGGGCTGAGTAATATTCCATTCTATATATGTGCCACATCTTCTTTATCTATTCATCTGTTGATGGACACTTAGGTTGCTTCCATGTCCTGGTTATTGTAAATAGAGCTGCAATGAACATTTAGGTACATGACTCTTTTGGAATTATGGTTTTCTCAGGGTATATGCCCAGTAGTGGGATTGCTGGGTCATATGGTAGATCTATTTTTAGTTTTTTAAGGAACCTCCATACTGTTCTCCATAGTGGCTGTATCAATTTAAATTCCCACCAACAGTGCAAGAGGGTTCCCTTTTCTCCACACCCTTTCCAGCATTTATTGTTTGTAGATTTTTTAATGATGGCCATTCTGATGGGTGTGAGATGATATCTCATTGTAGTTTTGATTTGCATTTCTCTAATGATTAACGATGTTGAGCATTCTTTCATGTGTTTGTTGGCAATCTGTATATGTTCTCTGGAGAAATGTCTGTTTAGGTTTTCTGCCCATTTTTGGAGTGGGTTGTTGTTGTTTTTTTTTGATATTGAGCTGCATGAGCTGCTTGTAAATTTTGGAGATTAATCCTTTGTCAGTTGCTTCATTTGCAAATATTTTCTTCCATTCTGAGGGTTGTCTTTTCATCTTGTTTATGGTTTCCTTTGCTGTGCAAAAGCTTTGAAGTTTCATTAGGTCCCATTTGTTTTCTGTTTTTATTTCCATTACTCTAGGAGGTGGGTCAAAAAGGATCTTGCTGTGATTTATGTCATACAGTGTTTTGCCTATGTTTTCCTCTAAGAGTTTGATAGTGTCTGGCCTTACATTTAGGTCTTTAAACCATCTGGAGTTTATTTTTGTGTATGGTGTTAGGGAGTGTTCTAATTTCATTCTTTTACATGTAGCTGTCCAGTTTTCCCAGCACCACTTATTGAAGAGGCTGTCTTTTCTCCACTGTATATTCTTGCCTCCTTTATCAAAGATAAGGTGACCATATGTGCATGGGTTTATCTCTGGGCTTTCTGTCCTGTCCCATTGATATATATTTCTGTTTTTGTGCAGGTGCCATACTGTCTTGATTACTGTAGCTTTCTGGTATAGTATGAAGTCAGGGAGCCTGATTCCTCCAGCTCTGTTTTCCTTTCTCAAGAATGCTTTGGCTATTCGGGGTCTTTTGTGTTTCCATACAAATTGTGAAATTTTTTGTTCTAGTTCTGTGAAAAATGCCATTGATAGTTTGATAGGGATTGCATTGAATCTGTAGATTGCTTTGGGTAGTATAGTCATTTTCACAATGTTCCAAACCAAGAACATGGTATATCTCTCCATCTATTTGTATCATCTTTAATTTCTTTCATCAGTGTCTTATAATTTTCTGCATACAGGTCTTTTGTCTCCTTAGGTAGGTCTATTCCTAGATATTTTATTCTTTTTCTTGCAATGGTAAATGGGAGGGTTTCCTTAATTTCACTTTCAGGTATTTCATCATTAGTGTATAGGAATGCAAGAGATTTCTGTGCATTAATTTTGTATCCTGCTACTTTACCGAATTCATTGATTAACTCTGGTAGTTTTCCAGTAGCATCTTTAGGATTCTCTATGTATAGCATCATGTCATCTGCAAACAGTGACAGCTTTACTTCTTTTTTCCGATTTGGATGCCTTTTATTTCTTATTCTTCTCTGATTGCTGTGGCTAAAACTTCCAAAACTATGTTGAATAATAGTGGTGAAAGTGGGCAACCTTGTCTTGTTCCTGATCTTAGTGGAAATGCTTTCAGTTTTTCACCATTGAGGATGATGTTGGCTGTGGGTTTGTCATATATGGCCTTTATTATGTTGAGGAAAGTTACCTCTATGCCTACTTTCTGGAGGGTTTTTGTCATAAATGGGTGTTGAATTTTGTTGAAAGCTTTCTCTGCATCTATTGAGATGATCATATGGTTTTTCTCCTTCAGTTGGTTAATATGGTGTATCACATTGATTGATTTGTATATATTGAAGAATGCTTGCAATCCTTGGATAAACCCCACTTGATCATGGTGTATGATCCTTTTAATGTGCTGTTGGATTCTGTTTGCTAGTATTTTGTTGAGGATTTTTGCATCTATGTTCATCAGTGATATTGGCCTGTAGTTTTCTTTCTTTGTGACATCTTTGTCTGGTTTTGGTATCAGAGTGATGGTGGCCTCGTAGAATGAGTTTGGGAGTGTTCCTCCCTCTGCTATATTTTGGAAGAGTTTGAGAAGGATAGGTGTTAGCTCTTCTCTAATGTTTGGTAGAATTCACCTGTGAAGCCATCTGGTCTTGAGCTTTTGTTTGTTGGAAGATTTTTAATCACAGTTTCAATTTCAGTGCTTGTGATTGGTCTGTTCATATTTTCTATTTCTTCCTGGTTCAGTCTCGGAAGGTTGTGCATTTCTAAGAGTTTGTCCATTTCTTCCAGGTTGTCCATTTTATTGGCATATAGTTGCTTGTAGTAATGTCTCCTGATCCTTTGTATTTCTGCAGTGTCACTTGTTACTTCTCCTTTTTCATTTCTGATTCTATGGATTTGAGTCTTCTCCCTTTTTTTCTTGATGAGTCTGACTAATGGTTTATCAATTTTTTTTATCTTCTCAAAGAACCGGCTTTTAGTTTTATTGATCTTTCCTATCTTTTCCTTCATTTCTTTTTCATTTATTTCTGACCTGATCTTTATGATTTCTTTCCTTACACTACGTTTGGGGTTTTTTTGTTCTTCTTTCTCTAATTGCTTTAAGTGTAACGTTAGGTTGTTTATTTGTGATGCTTCTTGTTTCTTAAAGTAGGATTGTATTGCTATAAACTTCCCTCTTAGAACTGCTTTTGCTGCATCCCATAGGTTTTGGATCGTCGTGTTTTCATTGTCATTTGTTTCTAGGTATTTTTTGATTTCCTCTTTGATTTCTTCAGTGATCTCTTAGTTATGAAGTAGTGTATTGTTTAGCCTCCATGTGTTTGTATTTTTTACAGAGTTTTTCCTGTAATTGATATCTAGTCTCATAGGGTTGTGCTCAGAAAAGATACTTGATACGATTTCAATTTTTTAAAATTTTCCAAGGCTTGATTTGTGACCCAAGATATGATCTGTCCTGGAGAGTGTTCCATGAGCACTTGAGAAGAAATTGTATTCTGTTGTTTTTGGATGCAATGTGCTATAAATATCAATTAAGTCCATCTTGTTTAATGTATCATTTAAAGCTTGTGTTTCCTTATTTATTTTCATCTTGGATGATCTCTCCATTGGTGAAAGTAGGGTGTTAAAGTCCCCTACTATGATTGTGTTACTGTTAATTTCCCCTTTTATGGCTGTTAGCATTTGCCTTATGTATTGAGGTGCTCTTATGTTGGGGGCATAAATATTTACAATTGTTATATCTTCTTCTTGGATTGATCCTGTGATCATTATGTAGTGTCCTTCTTTGTCTCTTGTAATAGTCTTTGTTTTAAAGTCTATTTTGTCTGATATGAGAATTGCTACTCCAGCTTTCTTTTCATTTCCATTTGCATGGAATATCTTTTTGCCATCCCCTCAGTTTCAGTCTGTATGTGTCCCTAGGTCTGAAGTGGGTCTCTTGTAGACAGCATATATACAGGTCTTGTGTTTGTATCCATTCACCCAGTCTATGTGTTTTGGTTGGAGCATTTAACCACTTACATTTAAGGTAATTATCGATATGTATGTTCCTATTACCATTTTCTTAATTGTTTTGGGTTTGTTATTGTAGGTGTTTTCCTTCTCTTTTGTTTTCTGCCTAGGTAAGTTCCTTTAGCATTTGTTGTAAAGCTGGTTTGGTGGTGCTGAATTCTCTTAGCTTTTGCTTGTCTGTAAAGGTTTTAATTTCTCCGTCAGATCTGAATGAGATCCTTGCTGGGTAAAGTAATCTTGTAGGTTTTTCTCCTTTATCACTTTAAATATGTCCTGCCACTCCCTTCTGGCTTGCAGAGTTTCTGCTGAAAGATCAGCTGTTAACCTTATGTGGATTCCCTTGTGTCTTATTTGTTGTTTTCCTTTGCTACTTTTAAGATTTTTTCTTTGTATTTAATTTTTGAGAGTTTGATTTATGTGTCTTGGCATGTTTCTCCTTGGATTTATCCTGTATGGGACTCTCTGTGCTTCCTGGACTTGAGTAACTATTTCCTTTCCATATTAGGGAAGTTTTCAACTATAATCTCTTCAAATATTTTCTCAATCCCTTTCTTTTTCTCTTCTTCTTCTGGAATCCTGATAATTTGAACGTTGGTTCATTTAATGCTGTCCCAGAGGTCTCTGAGACTGTCCTCAGCTCTTTTCATTCTTTTTTCTTTATCCTGTTCCGCAGTAGTTATTTCCACTATTTTATCTTCCAGGTCACTTATCCGTTCTTCTGCCTCAGTTATTCAGCTATTGATCCCTTCTAGAGAATTTTTAATTTCATTTATTTTGTTATTCATCATTGTTTGTTTGCTCTTTAGTTCTTCTAGGTCCTTGTTAAACGTTTCTTTTATTTTCTCCATTCTATTTGCAAGATTTTGGATCATCTTTACTATCATTATTCTGAATTCTTTTTCAGGTAGACTGCCTATTTCCTCTTCATTTGTTAGGTCTGGTGGGTTTTTGCCTTGCTCCTTCATCTGCTGTGTGTTTGTCTTCTCATTTTGCTTAACTTACTGTGTTTGGGGTCTCCTTTTCTCAGGTTGCAGGTTCGTATTTCCCGTTTTTGTTGTCTGTCCCCAGTGGCTAAAGTTGGTTCAGTGGGTTGCATAGGCTTCCTGGTGGAAGGGACTAGTGCCTATGTTCTTGTGGATGCAGCTGGATCTTGTCTTTCTGGTGGGCAGGTCCATGTCTGGTGGTGTGTTTTGGGGTGTCTGTACCTTATTATGATTTTAGCCAGCCTCTCTTCTAATGAATGGGGTTGTGTTCCTGTCTTGCTAGCTGTTTGGCATAGGGTGTCCAGCACTGTAGCTTGCTGGTCGTTGAGTGGAGCTGGGTCTTTGTGTTGAGATGGAGACCTCTGAGTGATTTTCACAGTTTGGTATTACATGGAGCTGGGAGGTCTCTTGTGGACCAGTGTCCTGAACTTGGTTCTTCCACCTCAGAGGCACAGCGCTGATGCCTCGCTAGAGCACCAAGAGCCTGTCATCCACACGGCTCAGAATAAAAGGGAGATAAAAAAGAAAGAAAGAAGACGATAAAGTAAAATAAAGGTAAAATAAAATAAAGTTATTAAAATAAAAAATTATTTAAACAAATTTTAAAGTAAAAAAAAAAGGAAAGAAGAGAGCAACCAAACCAAAAAAGAAATCCACCAATGATAATAAGTGCTAAAAAACTATACTAAAAAGACCCCCAAAAAACAAACAAACAAAAAAACTGGACAGACGGAACCCTAGGCCAAGTGGTAAAAACAAAGCTATATAGACAAATTACACACAGAAGCACACACATACACCTTCACAAAAAGAGAAAAAGGGGAAAAAATATATATATATTGTTGTTCCCAAAGTCCACCTTCTCTGTTTTGGGATGATTCGTTGTCTATTCATGTATTCCACAGATGCAGGGCACATCAAGTTGATTGTGGAGATTTAATCCACTGTTCCTGAGGCTGCTGGGAGAAATTTCCCTTTCTCTTCTCTGTTTGCACAGCTCTCGGGGTGCAGCTTTGGATTTGGACCCGCCTCTGCTTGTAGGTTGCCTGAGGACATCTGTTCTTCGCTCAGACAGGACGGGGTTAAAGGATCAGCTGCTTCCAGGCTCGGGAGAGGGAGGGGAACGGATGTGGGGCGAGCCTGCGGCGGCAGAGGCCAGCGTGACGTTGCACCAGCCTGAGGCGCGCCGTGCGTTCTCCCGGGGAAGTTGTCCCTGGATCCCGGGACCCTGGTAGTGGCAGGCTGCACAGGCTCCCAGGAGGGGAGGTGTGGGCAGTGACCTGTGATTGCACACAGGCTTCTTGGTGGTGGCAGCAGCAGCCTTAGTGTCTCATGCCCGTCTCTGGGGTCCGCGCTAATAGCCGTGGCTCGCGCCCGTCTCTGGAGCTCCTTTAAGCAGCACTCTTAATCCCCTCTCCTCACGCACCAGGAAACAAAGAGGCAAGAAAAAGTCTCTTGCCTCTTCGGCAGGTCCAGACTTTTTCCCGGACTCCCTCCCTGCTAGCTGTGGCGCACCAACCCCCTTCAGGCTGTGTTCACGCCGTCAACCCCAGTCCTCTCCGTGCGCTCCGACCGAAGCCCGAGCCTCAGCTCCCAGCCCTGCCCACCCCGGCGGGTGAGCAGACAAGCCTCTCGGGCTGGTGAGTGCTGGTCGGCACTGATCCAAGTGCAGAAATCTCTCTGCTTTGCCCTCCGCACCCCTGTTGCTGTGCTCTCCTCCACAGCTCTGAAGCTTCCCCCCTCTGCCCGCCGCAGTCTCTGCCCACGAAGGGGCTTCCTAGTGTGTGGAAACCTTTCCTCCTTCACATCTCCCTCCCACTGGTGCAGGTCCCGTCCCTATTCTTTTGTCTGTTTCTTCTTTTTTCTTTTGCCCTACCCAGGTACGTGGGGAGTTTCTTACCTTTTGGGAGGTCTGAGGTCTTCTGCCAGTGTTCAGTAGGTGTTCTGTAGGGGTTGTTGCACGTGTAGATGTATTTCTGATGTATTTGTGGGAGGAAGGTGATCTCCTTGTCTTACTCTTCCACCATGTTGAAGCTCCTCCAGTTTTTTTTGTTTCGTTGTTGCTGTTGGGTGGCCTTGGTAAGTTACTTAAACTTTCTTTAAATTTACAAATCTGAAAATGGCATTTTGAATAGAACCTCTTTTGTTGGCTATTGCAAGACGAGAAAAAAAGATGGTTATAAAGCATTTAACACAGAAATTTACAGAATATAAGCTTAATATATGCTAACTCTTATCACTATTAGGTAAGGAAACAAATCTTACATTCTAAAAAGCATAGTAACAACCACAGTAACAATGATAACAATGACAGTAGCACTAATCACTTCAGGTTACATGAATTAACTTAATCACCTCAAGTATCTTGGCATATTATTATCCACATTTAATGGTAGAGAACATTACAGAGAGATTAAGTAACTTGTTTAACAAGTCTCCAGCACTAAGTGACAGAGAGCCAAAAGGCTGGTCCTTGTGGGTCATTTGACCTGTGCATATAACTGCACACTTACTGACCATGTTCATGCAGCTGTAATGAGTACACCTGCGCTGCTTAGTCACTGTGCATTTTCCGTAGGTAGCGTGACACGATGTTTCTATTGTGATATTAAAAACTAACCAGAGCACAGATGTTAGGTCCAGGTGAAGTGGCTTGCTAAAAAGATAGTTTTTACTTTTACAGCAAGTAATTGTGTTGGAATTTCACAGTGATAGGGTTGGGAGTTCTCAGGGATACGCTTAGAGCTCCCTGCAGCCTAGCAGGATCTCCCCTAGACACAACTAATGCCGTTGGCACCCAGTACCGGCGCTTCCAGCATGCGTGAGCACTGGGGCTTGCTGACTGTCCACTCCCAGCCTGGCACATTCTGCGCTGACATTGCTTCCTTTAAGCTTATTGTAAAAAAAAATTCCCGGTCTTCCCTGGTGGCGCAGTGGTTGAGAGTCCGCCTGCCAATGCAGGGGACATGGGTTCGTGCCCCGGTCCGGGAAGATCCCACATGCCGCGGAGCGGCTGGGCCCATGAGCCATGGCCACTGAGCCTGCACGTCAGGAGCCTGTGCTCCGCAACAGGAGAGACCACAACAGTGAGAGGCCCGCGTACCGCAAAAAAAAAAAAAAAAAAAAAAAAATTCCCCACCTAAGAAGCAGAGCACTCATTTTTCACCAGCATCTGTCCCAGTGTTCTACTTTATTGGACACAAAACATAAGCGTTAGTAAAAATGACCTCCTGCCTTACATTTTAAAAGGCTAACGGGGAATAAGCCTTCTCTATACATAATGGCTGGCAATCCACTGCACCTGTTCGCTGCCGAGCATGGAGTCCTATGAGTCCCCAATCTGCAGTCTGACGGGGAGCAGGTCTAGGGGATAGCTTGCACCAGCCAAGAAGTGCAAGATACAGGAATGGAGGGGACTTCTTGGAAGAAATATGTTACATTTTATTTCAATTCACTGGACAGGTGGGGGCAGAGATAACTTAATGGAAAGCAGAAGGAGAGAAGCTGCCTGAGGCAGCTTGCACATTCTGAAAGCACTTGGAATCATAGCAGAGGAAGACTTGATTGATTTAATTACTACTCAAGTGTAAAGAGTTTGGAGCCCCCAGGCATACTCCAAGCATGCACACGTTCAGTCTGTTAGGTGAAATTTATGCTATTGAGAAAGAACAAAGCTGGATGGGTGAGAGAATCTGGAGAGGAATGTCCCCTGAAGAGGAGATCCCTATTTTTCTAGTCCTATCTATCTATGAAAATACTGAATGCTATGGTGGTAACAGAGCTTGTTTATTTTCTTCCTTTTCACTACCAGAGGATGGGGCAAGGCATTTCATCAAGCAGCAGATGCCTGGTGACTGTGTTTTCCCAGATAATCATAAGTAATGGTTCACACAGTATGGTACTTACTCTGTCCCAGACACTGTTCTAAAATGCATACTAACCCTTACTGCAGACCCATAGTTAAGGTGGGTACTATTGTGATCCATATTTTTGAGAATTACATATATCTGGAGAGTAGTAGATCCAGGATTGGAGCCCAGGAAGATGCTTTAAAGGTCATGCTCCTAGCTACTTGGATGATATACTGCCCCTAAATTGTAGCATGACTAGTAATGAAGAAAAATGGAGTGTGTTAAATAATGACCGTGAGGTAGTACATCGTCAAAAAGCTCTATTTCACTCTAGATGTCTCTAGAATGACAGCAATTAAGAACAATATTTTCAAACCTAATGAATGGTGGGTCACAACTGATTTGACTCAGTGAAGTTGAATTCCACCAGATTGTATCTCTGGCAGAATTAGTCCTCAGCCTGTCTGGATGGCAGGTTGGGGCTTACAAAATATGGTTGAATAAGGAAGTACCCTGTGCCCTTGCTATAAAGTGTAAGAGTTCCAGGGTAGAAGTAACCATCATTAAATAATGATGCCTGAGAAAATATGTAATCTAGATGGATTTGCTATGAGATGGGGTGCCATCTCTTGGGAGGAGAGTTCACGTTTTCTAGTTTTGGATGTTTTTAGAAGTAAACAGTTAACTTAATGAGGATTTATTATTGGTAGAGGCTCCACCTCATTGGAAAATCCTGATAGACATATAGTATGGAAACTCCAGCCACCGTGACATAGTGAGTTAACATCATATTAAATATTGCTGCCTGGGTGAGAGAGGCAAGTTTGTTGCAAGGGGAGAAATATCAATGTAGCTCAAAAGATAGGTCAATAATGCCTAAATTGACAGAGAATTTTAACCAATGATGGCTATAGGTATGGTTAGAAATTATGGGGAAGAAATAGCTGATGTCATATGTTGGTGAGACTGTTTCATTAATAATGAAGAGGTGAACAAAGCTTTAGAGGCTTACTAGATACTGGAAAACAAACTGATATTAATACTAGTTATTATTAGTCAATATTAACTAATTTCTTGGTGAAAAAAATCCGAAATGGATAAAGCAAGAAACATCTGTGACAGATTGTGTTCCCTAGGAAGAAGACTCTGAGTGGAGATTAGTGTGTAGGAATTTTATTGGGAAGGAAGCCGATCTGGGGAGGGGAAATATTGGGCTGTGGCAAGGTCATAGTAAAGATCCCACTGGGATTCACGTGGGTAGTTATGAAGTTGGCATGGCCCTTCAGAGTTGTCCCACACTGAGGAGAGGCAAATGGGACTTTGAAGCCTTATATAGTGATATAGTAATAATGATCTATTTCTGGGTGTGAGCTTCCCTAGGAAGGGAACATTCCATTAAGTGAAGTAACTCTCAGAAACTGAGGCAATTCCCTTCAGTTCTCAGCAGACATCTGAACAACATAGCACAGCATCCATAGCAACATCGTAGTTTTGAACGAATCATGACAGGAGTGCAAGTCAAGGCTCAAATATATATAGTTGGGGCCCTTCACTGGCATCCAGGTTTTGAGGGCTGATCAGTCTCTGCATTAGTGTTTGTGTGTGGTTAAAAATAAATGTGCTTCAACGAAAGGGAAGACAGTTACCAGGTAAGCATGTTTCAACCTTTGGGAAAGACTCAGTGGAGTCTCCTGGAGCTGCCAAGTTCTGACAGATAGTTTCAAGCAGTATCATATACTAGATGTGTGTTAAAGAGACTTCAACTTTACCAAAATAAATGCCCTATAATAAATCTTTATATAATAATCTCTGGATGACACATGGTGAATTATTATCATTAAAGCAGTTGCTCCCATCATCAATTTAGTGCTAGACCTGACCAACAATGGTAGACAAAAGTTCCCAACCTCTTGTGAGCTGTATGGAGTAACTGAGCTAGAGAATCAGCATTCTCTCAGTAAATGTATATTGCGGGAACAATTTGCACAGACCAAGGAAAGATCACGGTATACCTCACCATGTCTCTCTAAGAGTGCCTCGAGTTGCCTTAGTATTACTGTAAAATTGTGTGTGTGTATGTTGGATGAGAGAGGTACTGAGAGAATGCCACAGTGCCTCATCCCCTCCAGTATTGCATTGCGATGGTGACATTCTGCCGTGGGTCTCACTAAAGATGAGGATGTGCAACAAGCCTTAGTCTATAACATGGGGTTCTCCAAAGCAGGAATAGTGCTGAATATTGAAGGAACTATCTCTGCAACCTTGTGATAGAAAAATTAAAACCAAGAAGCAAGCTCTGGGTGTGGTAGAAACCCATCCTGGCAGCATTGTGATGGGGAAGTCAATACTGAGAAAATTCAGAGCCTCCTCGAAAATGGTGAAATGTATTTACTGAGTCAAAATTTGTTGAAATCATCTTATCAGCATGGAGCAAGAGAATCAAACATTTCATCAGTCCATAATAGAGCTCATATTCTTCATGTCGGGACATTCCTGTGGAACCTTTATAAAGTTATTTTAAATTTAACAAAGGAACCACAGAAAGCCAAGATCCTAGAGTGCACTAAAGAAGCCTGAGAAGTATAATACTTAAGAACTGATAGTATCATTGTCCCAGCTAGTCCCATCCAAACTGAAAAGAGCCTGTGCAGACTTTAATTAGGGGAGCCAGCACTAGCCTCTTTTGGTTCTAATCCATATTCTCTTATACTCACCAGTGATATAGAATATTTGAGGGAAAAAAAGCAAAACTGTTCACATGCTACTGTGTCCTGGAGGCCGCTAAAATACACATGAGGGAACGTTATCTCATATAGAAGCCAGAACTACACACATAAGCATACCGCAGAGGTATTGAGAATTCAGTTCCAGACTGCTGCAAACAAAACAAATATTACAATAAAGCGAGCCACACACATTTTTTGGTTTCCCAGTGCACATAGACGTTATGTTTATACTATACTGGAATTCCAAAAAGCAGGTGGAGAACTGTCCTTTGGTGAGTGAATCCATTTAATAGGTTAGGAGATTTATTCTATTTCTATCCAAAGCTCCTGGCTTCACAATACAGATTCATAAATGAATCACTTTTTATAATATTTATTTATTTATTTATTTTTGTCTGCGTTGGGTCTTCCTTGTGGAGCATGGGCTCAGTAGTTGCAGTGCTCAGGCTTAGTTGCCCCGAGGCATGTGGGATCTTAGTTCCCCAACCAGGGATTGAACCCATGTCCCCTGCATTGGAAGGTGGATTCTTAACCACTGGACCACCAGGGAGGTCCCCATAAGTGCATCACTTTTTGATGGACCATTCTTCCAAGCCCATTACAATTCCCACGAGCAAAATGATGTATAAGAAATGTATAGAATGACCCATAACCTAAATGATGACCAGAGACCAAGGAAGTAATTTTATAGCCAAAGTCATGAGGGGCTAGGCAAAATTAAGCAATGAATCTTGGACTTCTCATTTACCTAATCAGCTCTGAAACATGAACTAGATGCCCATACATATCCTCATTATATATCTAGCTAAAAGAGTCAACATAACCAACCAATCTAAAATAATCTAGAAGAGAAAGAATGTCTAATGTTTCTTCAGTGATGGCCATAAGGGTGCAAGAATCAGCAGGGTGTTTATTGCACACACACTCCCTGGAGCACAAGCAGAATACCCTCATTCCTGTAGTCACCAGTGTAGGTAATAGATTAGAAGTTGTCTCACGCTACAGATGTCCTCAATTCATGCTAATACCATAGTGCAATTTAAATACCAGTAATTTCCCCTACTAAAGTGATATTACTGAATATTGGTGATACGACAATAGGTTTATCAAATATTCCCTTTTATTGGAAAAGGGATGTCAGCAGTGGTACTTGTTCTGCCCCCCATCCTTCCACAGGACATATCTCTGTAGCTCATCAGAAATGACTAGAGCTACTGAACTAGTTGGGATCCACATAGTGTATCCCAACTATGTCCAAAAATTATTATGTGCTAGCTCTCTGGAAATAAGAGAATGGAAAATGAAAAGTCTGATTTTTAATATTTTCACCACTATAAAAATTATTGGTAGCATCATCACAAGAAATCAGGTAGCTCTTCAACAGGAAGTTGATAGAATTTATGAAATTGTAATACTAACTCCCTCGTTCTTCAAGTTATTTATTAAAGTTTGAATGATTTATACACTCTATGAAATACATCATGTTCTGTGTCCATTAATCAGTCAGGGGGTTTGCAAAAAGTACTTTAACAGTGCCAGGTTCTTTTAGTCTCAGTCCCTTAAAATAGGGCAATTGGAATTGGAGGTGGCTCAAAAATAGTTCCAACTGGTGTTTAAAGATGCAAGCAGTACACTGTTTACACTACCTTGCAGTATTTATTAAGTTGTAGTAGCATGTTTTTTAACTAGGTAGAAAGAACTACTACCTGTATCATCTTGTTCTTGGTTATTAAGTTTGGTCAGGAAACAGGAGATCACCACTGAAGTCCACAACCAGTGTTTAGAATGTGACAAGCCCTGGACAGCCCGGCCAGGCTCCATATGTCCTAGGTCTTGTAACTGCATATCCACATACAGATTATAATTTTATATTTGAATTGTACCCATGCATGCATGATACTTATTCTTCATTATAAAACATGAGAACAATGCAGTAAATTGAAGCTGATAAGAAAAAGGAAGGAACTTTACCCAAAACCTGGATTGAGGTGGTAAGGCTTGCTAATGGTAGATGCACCATGACATAAATGGAAGAGTTTCTGTAATACCCTACTTAGGGTTTGGGCTGCAGAATACCAATGTCACTTGCCTGAGGATCTCTTAAGAGAATGTAGGGAGATTCAGAGCGACCCTCTCACTGAATAACCCCGGCAAGGTGTATAGTGGATTCCTTTGCTAATAATATATCTTTTTGGCTATTGAAGCAAAATTTTACTTTTATAGGATTTATGTGTCCAAGAAACTCATTCTCTCCAAGCCTGCAGGCAGAGATTTGTGTGTCTATTTTAAGAAGTTAAAAACCTTGTCACATTTATATTGTAGACTCCAAAGCATTATATTACATATATTTCTTTCTCCAAAGCCTGAGCTTTCAACCATTATAGTTTACTGCTACAAGCACCTCAAATTAAATATATCACAGTTACATTACTTAAACAGTCACAAAACATGTTTCTTCCAATGCATTTCTTACAATTTTAAATGATGCCACTTTTTACCAAAGCCATTAGTAAACTGAATGCATTTCAGTGTTGATCATGTCCTCTGTCTCTTCACCACATTAATTAAGGACTGTATCCCATTAATTATACCTCATAATAATACTTGAATCTGTTTTTCTTTTTATATTCCACCTCTACTACTAATTTAATCGCATCCTACTTTGACTGGGGGACTTATATAAATAATTTCCCCATCTATAGCATTGCCCTCTAAAATTAATCCTTGGCATTGTGACCATAAAGTCTTTCTAGATCATTACTATGATCAAGTTACTTTCCCTTATAGTTGTTTCTCACAGCTGAAATGATAACAGACAAATACTTTAATTAGTACACAAGATCTTTTATGGATTCTTCTTTACTTTTCAAAATTATGTCCAATGACTATCCATATCATGCTCCTTCCTAGGTAGTACCAACTATTTACAATTGCCAGCATTAGTCACACTATTTTATTCTTTTATGACTTTGCTATTATTTCCTCAACCTGGATTGTTTCCCTGCTTAGTAACATATACTTATCTTTCAAAACATTCTACACTTTCCGCCTACACTGACTTCCAGTGATCATTCTTTTTGATTAAGCACTGCAGTCTCAGGAACAAACATAATGACTGTTTTTTAATAGCAACTCAATAAATATTTATGGAGTAAATAAACAAATAGAAGGATGGATGATGAAACTTATCCATATTTAACTCAGGCACCATATATAGCCCTATGTTGGGGGCAGCTGCTAAGTTTGCTCCAGTAAGACCCCCACCTTCTGGTGTTCATGAATAGAATACGGAAGGAATGGTTATGTCACCTCTAATATTGTTTCAAAATGACTGGGACATCTGCCTTTGGTGCTGTCTTTTGCTCTCTTTGGGATCACCTGTTCCTAGGGAAGCCATTGTCATGTCCTGAGGCAGCCCTATGGACACATAGCTTGTACAGCAAGCCACACCAATGACCACACAAGCTGAGCCTTTGATGAGACCATAGGTTTGGCTGATGTGATGCAACTTTATGAGAGATCTTAAATCAGAGGCATGCAGTTAAGCTGCAACTGGATTCCTAATCCACAGAAACTGGAAGATAATAAAATTTGTTGTTTTAAGATGCTACAATTTAGGATCATTCAGTATATAGCAGTCAATAAATAACATGTTATACTTCAGATATATGTGCTAAATATACTTTAGATGTTAAAACAAAAGGAAAAAACTCATTGAAGAATATTAGTGGGGCTTCCCTGGTGGCGCAGTGGTTGGGAGTCCGCCTGCCGATGCAGGGGGCGCGGTTTCGTTGCCCCGGCCCGGGAGGATCCCACATGCCGTGGAGCGGCTGGGCCCGTGAGACATGGCTGCTGAGCCTGCGCGTCCGGAGCCTGTGCTCCGCAACGGGAGAGGACACAGCAGTGAGAGGCCCGTGTACCGCAAAAAAAAAAAAAAAAAAAAGAATATTAGTGAACTAATATTTTGTTGTTAATTTTTTAAAACTTAAAATGTTCATGAAGTTAAACCACGTAGACTTGTGATTTTAGTTTTTACATTAAAGAGTTTTAATATTAGAAAAGAATAGGGAAATCTCATATATGAACAACCTAAATATGTGTAGAGTTGTGAAGAACGAGATGATCCATGTGAAATAATGTTGCTTTTTAAATTTTCTTGATGTTTTCATGGTCTAAGTAGATGATTGTGTACTTGAAGCCTACTATCTAAATTTGGATCTCAAATTTATTTTAGTAAACTGGCTCTATCTTTAAAAAAAAATAGAACTCCTGAATTTATATGCCTCTTGGTTCTTCAGACACTATCTGGTTTTCAACAGGTCCTACCATTTATTTAACCACATGCCATTGTTTCTAGAATGAACATTCTGTCACATTATAATAATTCTGAAATGTGATGCGTCTTAAGATTGATGGCATTGTTCTGATGCTGTTGGGCAGCATCCATTTTGACATGGCTCTACAGATTGGTTAGAATCCCAAGAGGCCTGATGGGATAAATGCAACTCCTCAATGTTTCACTCAACAAAACTGTTTAAGGATACTTGAGGAAATAATAGGAGCCTGGTTGTCATGTGAAAACCTGCTTAAACTTTCTAGAAAGGTCAAAGATGTGATGGCATCAAGATTTGTAGAACTGGTGGCAGTGGCTTGAATGAAAATCTCAGAGACCAGTGTCTCAGAGACCAGTGTCACCATTTTAAGAAATGCTCCATTACCAATATTCTTAATATGTAGAAGATATTGTGCAAAAAATTGTAGGCATGGGCAACTCCAAGCTAAGAAAAAATGGAAAGACCCTAAGTGGGAAGGTGTTTTAGGAATCGTTATCTACTATCATTTATTAATATTTTTTTTGCATACCTCGGAGATGCTGTTGGTTTGGTTATAGACCACCACAATAAAGTGAATATTACAATAATGCAAGCCACACAACTATTTTGGTTTCCTAATACATGTAAAAGTTATGTTTACTCTATATTAAGTGTGTAATAGCATTATGTCTAAAAAATAATATACATTAACTTAATTAAAAATGCTTTACTGATAGAAGATGCTAACAATTATCTGAAGCCTTCAGTGAATTGTAACCTTTTATTGGTCGAGGGTCTTGCCTTGATGCTGATGGCTGCTGACTGATCACGGCGATGGCTGCTGAAGGTTGGGTGGTTGTAGCGAATTCTTAAAATAAGACAACAGTGAAGTTTGCTGCATCGATTGACTCTTCCTTTCATGAAAGATTTCTGTGTAGCATGCCATACTGTTTGATGGCATTTTACCCGTAGTAGAACTTCTTTCAAAACTGAAGTCAATCTGCTCAAGTCCTGCTGCTGCTTTAACAACTAAGTTTATGTCATATTCTAAATCTTTTGTGGTTATTTCAACAATCTTCACAGCACCTTCACCAGCAATAGAAACCATTCAAGAAACCACTTTTATTGGTCATTCATAAGAAGCAACTCCTCATCTGTTAAAGTTTTATCATGGGATTTGCAGTAATTCAGTCACATCTTCAGGCTCCACTTCTAATTCTAGTTCTCTTGCTATTTTCACCACAACCACAGTTACTTGCTTCACTGAAGTCTTGTACCCTTCAAAGTCACCCATGAGGACTGGAATAAATTTCTTCCAATCTCCTGTGAATGTTGATATTTTGACATCTTCCCATGAACGAGGACTATTCTTAGTGGCATGTAGAGTGGCGAATCCTTTCCAGAAGGTTTTCAATTGACTTTGCCCAGATCCATCAGAGAAGTCACTACTTATAGCAGCTATAGCTTTACAAAATGTATTTCCTAAATAATGACTTGAAATTACTCTTTGATCTAGGGGCTACAGAATGGATGCTATGTTAGCAGGCATGAAAACATTAATCTTGTTGTACATTTCTGTCAGAGCTCTTCGGTGGTCAGGTGCATTGTCAATGAGTGTTATTATGAAAGGAATCTCTTTTTCCTGAGAATTAGGCCTCAATGATGGGCTTAAAATATTCAGTAATTGTTTTACAAATTCTTTGTAAACAAAATGTACTGTCATCAAGGTTTTGTTGTTCCATTTATAGAGCAAGGGCAGAGTAGATTTAGCATATTTCTTAATGGATTTCCTAAATGGTAAATAAGCACTGGCTTCAACTTCAAGTCACCAGCTGCATTAACCCCTAAAAACAGAGCCATCCTTTGAAGCTTTGAAGCCAGGCATTGTCTTCTCCTCTCTAGTTATGAAAGTCCTAGATGGCACCTTCTTCCAATAAAAGGCTGTTTTGTCTATATTGAAAATCTGTTGTTTAATGTAGGCACCTTCATTAATGATCTTACCTAGATCTTCTAGATAACTTGCTGCAGCTTCTACATCAGCATTTTCTGCTTTACTTTGTACTTTTATGTTATGGAGATTGTTTCTTTCCTTAAACCTCATAACCCATCCTCTGCTAGCTTCAAACTCTTCTTCTCTAGCTCCCTCACTTCTCTCAAACTTCACAGAATTGAAGAGAGTTAGGCCCTTGCTCTGAATTAGGCTTTGGATTAAGGGAATGTAGTGGCTGTTTTGAACTTCTATCCAGACCGCCAAAACTTTCTCCATATCAGCAATAAAGCTGTTTTGCTTTCTTATCATTTGTGTGTTCACTGAAGTAACACTTTTAATTTCCTTCAAAACTTTTATTTTGCATTCACAACTTGGTTAATTTTTTTGTGCAAGAGGCCTAGCTTTTGGCCTACCTTGGCTGTTGACATGCTTTCTTCACTAAGCTTAATAATTTCTAGCTTTTGGTTTAAAATGAGAGACATGAGCTCTTCCTTTCATTTGAACAATTAGAAGCCATTGTAGGATTATTAATTGGCCTAATTTCTATATTGTTATGTGTCTCAGGAAATAGGGAGGCCTGAGGAGGGGTAGACAAGGCCATGACCAGTTGATGGAGCAGTCTGAATATGCACAACATTTGTCTATTAAGTTCATCATTTTCTAAGGGTACAGTTTGTGTCCCCAAAACAATTGCAATAGTAACATCAAAGATCACTGATCACAGATCACCATAACAAATATAATAATAATGATAAAGTGATATAATATTGTGAGAATGAACCAAATGTGACACAGAGACATGAAGTGAGCAAACACTCTTAGAAATCTGGTGCCAATAGAATTGATCAAGGCAGGGTTGCCACAAAACTTTAATTTGTAGAAAATGCCGTATCTGTGAAGCACAATAAAAAGAAGTGCAATAAAACAAGGTATGCCTATATATGAACAATATTTTTAATAAAGATCTGTTTAAATTTGGCTTAAGAGTTTTTTTTTAATGAGTGTAATGTAAGTACAGCCAGCCTTTTGTATCCGTGGGGGATTGGGTACAGGAAATTGGAACTGAAATATGTGGATGCTCAGGTCCCTTAGAGTTGGCCCTCGGCATCCTCAAGTTTTGCAGCCATGGATATGGAGGGCCAGCTGTATATGTATTGAAAAAAAATCTGAGTACAAGTGGACTTGCACAGTTCATATCCATGTTGTTCAAGGATCAACTGTTTTCTAGAATCAGTGGTCCCCAACCTTTTTGGCACCAGGGACCGGTTTCGTGGAAGACAATTTTTCCACAGACGGGGTGTGGGGGGATGGCTTAGGCGGTAATGCGAGGGATGGGGAGCGATGGGGAGCAATGGGATTGGCAGATGAAGCTTTGCTGGCTCTCCCACCGCTCAGCTCCTGCTGTGCGGCCCGGTACCGAACAGGCCATGGACTGGGCTGGGGAAGCCTGTTCTAAATGGTATAAGTATTTTATTACAGTTTAATTAGCAGCATGTCTTTTCCATACAAAGAAGTTGTAAAAAACAATTACTGAATATTTTAAACCCACTGTTGAGACCTACTTCCATAGTGTAACATAAAATAATGATGTGTTTTATAGCAAAAGAGACATATATGATGTATAGTTTATAAATTGATACTTCACAGATTGATATTTTCTTGCATGTCTTTTGAAGGTTTTGTGTTTGGTCTAAAATGTATATATATTAACAAAATAAAATAACAAATCATCTAAGAGCCATATATGCATTTAAAAATTACTTAGCAAAATTATGTATATATCTTTAACAATGGTATAAAACCAAAATAAATATTAAAAATTTCCTTGTAAGATTTATCTTCTGAATCTTCCTATAACATTTGTGGTAAATGATCAGTCTCTCATGCAGAGGAGAGAGACTAAATTTAAACGTTCTATTCTTTCATGTTTCAGTAGCACCTAAGGAGCTAATTTAAGTCTGTTTAATGTAGGTAGCATGGATGGGGTCTCCCTGACTGGCAAAGAAAACATTTTGAATATTCCTGAGAGTTCAGCCAATGGAAAATAATACACTTCATGTTTACTCATGAGCAAACCACTCTGTTAATAGCCTAAGAAGAGTGAATTTAAACTAGGATACAAATAAATGCTTGCTGAATAAAATGAAATTAAGAAAAAAATAAAATGAGATCCCAGAGCTGCAATGAGTTTGGTAGATGGAGGAAATTGAACACGAGTGTTTGGCATTTGGGTTTGAACAAGAAGCTGTAGTTGTATTTCAGGGTTGTGGTCTTTTATGAACTTCTGACTTATAAAATTCCCAGAAGACACATGATGTTAGTCAATAACAAGGAAACACAAATAATTTAGAACTTACTGTTTTGGAACAGTATGGAGGTTCCTTAAAAAATGAAATATAGAATTACCATATGGCACAGCAATCCCACTACTGGGCATATACCCAGAGAAAACCATAATTCAAAAAGACACATGCACCCCAGTGTTCATTGCAAAACTATTTACAGTAGCCAGGACATGGAAGCAACCTAAATGCCCATCGACAGATGAATGGATAAAGAAGATGTGGTACATATATACAATGGAATATCACTTAGCCATTAAAAAGGAATGAAACTGGGTCACTTGTAGAGACGTGGATGGACCTAGAGACTATCATACAGAGTGAAGTAAGTCAGAAAGAGAAAAACAAATATCGTATATTAATGCATATATGTGGAATCTAGAAAAATGGTACAGATGAACCGGTTTGCAAGGCAGAAACAGAGACACAGACATAGAGAACAAACGTATGGACACCAAGGAAGGAAAGTGGTGGGGGGCGGGGGTGGGATGAATTGGGAGATTAGGATTGACATGTATACACTGATATGTATAAAATATGTAACTAATAAGAACCTGCTGTATAAAATAAATTAAAAAATATAAAAAGAACTTGTTGTTTTGAAGTTCATTTTCTGAGGTTTCCCACATTGGGAAAGATAAAAAAAAGTTATTTTAAATTACTTTTGTGTGTGTGTGCTCCCCAGTACATCTGTTTTGCTATAAAAATCCTAAGTTCTGCTGGAAACTATTGAAAAATGTAAAATATAGTTTTGGAATTTGCTTGGGAAAAATATAGAACCCAGCACTAATAAACAGATAAAATATTACCATGACTTTCTTTAGAACAGCAGGGATTTTTGTAACCATTATAGCTTCTGCTACTGTTTTGACCTCCAAGGATTGAAGATCCAAATACTAACTGTTAGTGAGCTCTGTCAGTTCTGGAGAGAACTTTGGAGAAAGAAAAGAGGTTCACAACCATGGGAGGGAGGTAGAAGGAGGGGGTGGAGGGTGGCAGCGGGGAGGGTTGGATGTGTTGCTGCCTTTTATGGAGGCTTGACTGCTAACTCCAGAGGTTAGCTGATATTCTAGGCTGTCATTAATGAGTGGACCGAAAAAAATAAGAAAGCAGAATTGTGTAAAGCACTGTGGCTGGTTAGGATATAAATATAACAATGAAATGCTCACCTACCATCGGTCGACATTTAAAAATAGAATATTTACTATTAATTGATTTGTAAACCTTGTTATATTTATCATAGTAATAGATGAACTCAGTATCATATCAAAAGCATAGAACCCCTTACATTGAACCACTTATGTTGTCTCCTGTTTCTTTCTTCTCCATCCTTAATCCCTCTCCTACATGTTATTTTTTTCAAAGTTTTTATTTCTATATTTTTTTGATATTTAGCTTTATTACTCTAGACATTATGCATATGGTTCTACTCTTGGATTAACAAATACAGATAACTTTTGATTACCCAATATGAAATGTGCAAATTTAGCTGGATTGTACCATCTTCTCTTCCATGTTTCCTTTCCCAGTATCTGATATTTATATTGTTTTGAGGTCTTTCATTGACTGGTTCTCTAACTTGACTTAATATACTTAAACCTCAATTAAGTTTCCCATCTTTTTAGTCTCCAATATGTAAGATGATGATATTAACGTCCCTATTTTTTCAATTTTTCTCCCCATTCTATTCCTCCTTTCAGCTCTATCTTTAACAATTACTGACATTTAGCTATAATTATTAATAGTTATATTGTGCAATACAACAAAATCTTCTGTACTTTGTTTATAGTTTTAATTTAAAAGTTAAAAAAGTAAACTGTCTTTGTGTTATTATTACCATATAAATATGTTTTTTGATACTGAGCTGAGTTTTGTATCATATTATTAATTTCCTTCTCTGTAAGTCTAACATAGGATCTCTTGGTTTATACTGAGCACTAAAGTTTAATTATTTCCCCTACAGCCATTCACTCACTTTATTTTATTTTTTTAAATACTGACATATTTTCATTCACTTCATAGTTTGATCATACCTTTCTTGTTCTTTTTTTTTTTTTCCTGCATTTTCTGATGTCATTTGTTCTGTTATATCCTGCATCCTCCTTTTCCCATACTTTCATCCATACTTTCTTTCCTATCAAGTCTCTTTCCTTCCTGGAAAAATCCTTCCCTCAGTCCTTTATGCAAAGGCTGGATTTCCATTTGTTACTCCTCTGGATTCAATAACAGTTTTGCAGTTTTCTTAGATCTCCTACCTTCTCTTCCCCACTTTCCTGATATATAAAGAAATTTCTTAAGAGAATTCTATGGGGGGTAAACATTCTGAAACATGCCTGTCTGAGCAGTCTTTATTCTGCAGGCACACAGTGACATTTACTGCAGTCTACTTTGTTCTAAGTCATTTTCCTCAAATCATCCAAGGAGGTGCTCAATTGTCTCTTGCATCTATGATTGCTGACATCAAGTCCAATGTCAGTCTAATTCTTATTCTTTTGTACTTTTTTCAATTTCTAGAAGCATTCAAGTAGTTATATCTCTAGGTAGTCATTTTTCATCAGTTTTTGTCACTGAACAATTTTAAGATTTTATTTTTTTCCCATTCTAGAAAATTACCAACATTGTTTCTTTCATTATTTTCTATGTGCCACATTTTTACCTCTCTTTTGGACTTGTATTAGATAAATCCTAGAGCTCTTCAATTATTTTTTACATGTCTTTTCCCTCATTTTTCTCTTTTTATCATTTTGTTCCATAATCTTAGAGATTTCTTGATTTTCATTGTACAAAATTTCATTTTGTTTTGTTGTTATTATATTTAAACATACTTAATGGTTTAACATTTAAGAGTTCAGTCTTGATCCCTGATTATTCTGTTTCTGTAACATTTTTCTTTGCTTACTAGCTAAAGTTTCTTCACAAATTTCTCTAGGTATATCAATTATAGAGATTTATTTTAATCTTGTGTTTTTTAGTTAAACATATTACAATTAGCTTGTTATCCTCCTGGTCCTTTTTCTTTTTTTTTTCATTTTGGTTACATTTTCCCCATGTTGCTGGCTCCCTGTAAATTCTTGGTGGTCCTTGATTTACTTAGGACACATAATAGGTAGTGCCTGTGACATATAATGTCTGCAACTTGGATGGGTTTCATCTGATAATATGGAGGACTGTTTTATCAGTGGGAAATTTGACTACAGGCTTTTTGGGAACAAGAGAGAGAGGTCTGGCAGTGAGGTCGTCTGTTTTAAAATCAGTGGCAGAATCATCCAGAGGAAAAGTAGTTCTCTCTGAATAGTGTATCTATGTTCCCTAGAAGAGAATAATATGAATTATGTCTTGGGGGTAAATAATAGCTGACAGCTTCTCTGGCACAGATGGACTGGAAGTGACCAACCAAGGCTTTATTTCATTTTTGTTTTTTGCTTTGTTTTGTTTTTAACAGCTGCAATAAGGTATAATTGACACGTCATATGTGGTACATATTTAAAGTTAATATGTGCTATTTAGTAGGTTTTTATACATGTATACACCAGTGTAAAAAACATCACAATCAAGATACTGAATGTGGGCTTCCCTGGTGGCGCAGTGGTTGAGAGTCTGCCTGCCGATGCAGGGGACACGGGTTCATGCCCCAGTCGGGGAAGATCCCACATGCCGCAGAGCAGCTGGGCCCGTGAGCCATGGCCGCTAAGCCTGCGCGTCTAGAGCCTGTGCTCCGCAACGGGAGAGGCCACAACAGTGAGAGGCCTGCGTACCGCAAAAAACAAAACAAAACAAAATAAACAACAACAACAACAACAAAAAGATACTGAATGTATTCCTCACTCCTGAAAGTTTTCTGCAAAAATTACCTTATGACAGTCTGTGTAATCCCTCCTGCCCCTCCCTACCAAGCAACCACTGACTTGTTTTCTGTCACTATATTTTGAGTTTTCTACAATTTTACATATTGGAATTACACTGTGCTTTTATTTTTTTTTTTTGGTTGGGCTTCTTTCACTCAAAGTAATTACTTTGAAAGTTCTGCATAGGATATGTCTTTTATCAGACATGTGATTGCCAAAATATTCTCCTGGTCAGTGGCTTAATGTCATTGAAACTTAATTATCATTTTTTAAAATTTATGCTTATGCTTTTGCAAACCAATGTTTGTAAACAACCTCCCCACCTTTTGAACTTCAGGTTTTAGCTTTGTCCTTGGCAATACCTGCTGTCAAGGAGGAGGCCTGGACAGTTCCAATCCCAATTAATAGATCAGTTTCTATCTTTTGTTCAGCTTTCTCTAAATATATTAGAGGGCTATGGCTTGTTCATAATCAAGCTACTTCTGTACTTTTCAAATTTCTGATATTTGTTGAAACACTATTTATTGGTATGAGCTCCCTTTTTTCCCCATCCCCCACCCCATATATTTGCTTTTAAGAAAGTGTATTGTTTTGTTCTCCTATAACTTACACTTCCTTTGTATTCCTTTGCATTTGCAGCACAAAAATAGCCAAAGATAATAAGAAATGAATAGGTGTGCCTGTGTTCTAATAAAACTTTATTTACAAAAATAAGGGGAGGCAATTTTTTTTTTTTTTGTCCAGGAACTTTCCAGAAGACCCATGAACTCTTAAATAGCAAGTATTGTAGGATATATTGAATCCTAACGTTCAATGATCCTCTTGTATCAAACATAGCCTTACTGTGTCTCTAAATCTCAAACTATTAAATCATGATGTACTGTAATCCCAACCAAGCATTGAAAACCACACTTAAAACTGACATCCAAATCTCATAACTATCTTAATGTTGACCTCTCCTGCTGGAACAGTATTAATACAAGGAAATGTTTTTCCTTACTGCTGAAAACAAATTCAGTTTGGTCTTATAAACAGAAAGTTTTGAGATTATTATGAGAAGCAAGCATTTGACGTTTGCCTTCTGCTAGCTTATCCCTTACTTCTCTTATGCCTTCTTTCTTTTCTTCTGGAGTACATGTCTGCCCTATCTCTTTGTGAATACCATAGGTCCTTCAAGGTGTCATTCAAATCCTGTCTTCACCATGGGTCTGTCCCTTCTACTCCTTGGTGAAAAGTCATTTCTCTAAGACTTGGGATACCCATGATTTTATATATATATATATATATATATATATATATATATATATATACACACACACACACATACATACATATAATCTCATATAAATTCCATGGGGAAAAAAGATACATGGAATTTAAAGTCAGGAAGATCTGGGTTTGAATGTTGGCCCCGCCACCTATGAATGCTTCTTACCTTCCTTCAGCCAATTTTCCTCTTTTATAAAATTACATCATTACAATCCACTTTATATGATTGCTTTAAGAGCTAGAAGATATAGTGAAGTTAACTAAATTTTGTTTTTTACATACAGTGTTTCAAATGTTGTGACAGAAAATTTTGAGATAATTTGTTTGCATCCCTAAAGTTTACGTTTCTACAGGTGCTAAACACATATGGGATATTTCTCAACAAAACTTATTGTATTTAATCCTTTTTAATTTACTGTTATATTTAATTTTGGATCCCCTAGTCATCATTATGCTTCATATACTAGTGTTATCCCCAGAACCAACTTTGTGTTATGCACATCCTCTATTCTGTATAATAATCCCTTGAAACAGGAAGGTATCTTAATTATTTAACAAGTATGTGAATGTATTTTCCTAAGCTGCCTAATAGCAAAATTCAGTTAAATCATTTTTCTAAGCCTAGAAGGTAACTGATGTCAAAAATATAAGCATGTACAAAGCACAAAGGTTCACCATTTGAAACTCTTCTATGTCTCATACATTTGCAAACTTAAAATCTTATATCTACCAAAAAAAATTTATAGTCACTTTAATGCTTGTAAAAAAGAAAGTTGGCGCTGAGGTTTTTGTTTTTTTTTTTTTGCGGTACGCGGGCCTCTCACTGTTGTGGCCTCTCCAGTTGCAGAGCACAGGTTCCGGACACGCAGGCTCAGTGGCCATGACTCACGGGCCCAGCCGCTCCGCGGCATGTGGGATCTTCCCGGACCGGGGCACGAACCCGTGTCCCCTGCATCGGCAGGCGGACTCTCAACCACTGCACCACCAGGGAAGCCCTATACAGTAACTTTATAAGACATAAGATTTGATAGTCATTCTCCTCTCCTGGTGAGTCAGAATATTATAAAACAGGAAGCTAGGCTAATCAAACTGTCAAACAAAATGAGACACCAAGACAAGAATGGACAAGAGAGGTGGTTCCTTGCTCAATAGCAAGCTAAAACTAGCAGAAGCCTGTTCTTTAACTAAGAAAACAATTGGAAAAAATCTTCCCTAAGGGTAGGATGTAAAACAATGCAGCTCAGAAATAAGTACTAAAAGTTTTGAAAATTGGAAGGTTCTTATTAGTGACTGCAATTGTTTGGTTTGTTTATTCATCCATGAATTCCATCATTTTGGTGCAAAAAAAGAATGAAAGTTGGAGAGAGATTGGATGAAATTTTCCCTTTTCTGTATAAAATATCTCTAAAGATTAACTTTTGGGATTTTAATTTATGTTGCTTACTTTAATACAACACACATTTATAGAACTATGTATTTTATGTTAATTGAAATTCAAGGACTTAAGCAGAGAGTGCCTCACGTCATGGAATTTTGATCTAAGGGCTTTTGATCTAAGCTTCCATCATTATTTATATACTGAAAGATGTTTTTCATTTATTATAAGATTACATAGGGAGGGAAAATACTATGTATATATTAAGCACTATATGTTCTTCCATATTAAAGGAGTGTTGGGAAACCAGCTTCTGTAGAGATTGACAGCTGGCTGTTGAATACTGAACAATTAACAACATTGTTCTTGCATTTAAAGTGGATCCCTTTCCCTTTAGCAGCAAGGAAGAAGTAGAAAGGAACCTTACATTTCAAAATTTGAACTTTTAAAATGCTGTTCTCCATAGATCTAGCTAATCAAACTTGTGAACTACCACTTAAAAATAAAAAGTTATAATAAAAATAAATTATGAGATTTTTGAAAAAAGATATAAATTTTAAAATAAAACAGCTTTAATACTAATTGACATAAGAGGGAAAGTTTAGGTGAAACGATACGCTAAAATAAATTTAATCATTTTTCCTAGTAAGATTTACTTAAAAAAAAAACCACATTATAATGTGTTACTGTGTGAAAAATGTTGCATATTTTCCCCTATAACACAGTTTTTCATATAATTAACTTAATAATATTGTACCTAAGCCTAATAAGAAACTAAAAAGAAAAAAAAAGAAAGGTGTGTCTAGGAATTTCCTTTTGCTTTGTTAATCTCTTTTTAAACTACATTTTGCTCATGTGTTGAATTGACTCAATTCACAATTACCAAGACTGGGATATCAAAACTCTTTGCTTGATGTCTTCAGGAACACAGGAGTTTTGAGAATATCACATAGATTAAGTAAAGCAGACACGCTTTCTACTCTGAGAATTTTAATTAGCAAATTACCTACTTGGTCAGTCTTCCCTTAATATCAGATACTAGTCTTTTATTTACCTATAAAAGTGTGCTGTAGCATATTCTTTAAACCTTTGAAGGAATAAAAAAAATATTTCAGTAGTTCTGATGTTTTTTCCAGTACAATATGAACTCAGCTCTGATTTGCATATCTTTGCAAGCATCAGCTAACAGGTAAGTTTTAAAAACCTTTAAGAAGTTTATTTTTGATTATTTTACTCAATTCCTTCATTTCTTTAAAGGCATATCCTAAAAAGTTTGGAAATAAAGTAACGTATTAAGACAGAGTACCAAAATAGTGAATGATACAAGCGTTTATACTTGCATTAATTTATGTATTCTGGACCAGTCCTTTGGAGACCTTTAATGTGCATATAAATCACCTGGGATTCTTGTGAAAATACAGTTTTTGAATCAGGAAGTCTGGGATAAGGCCTGAGATTGTGTGTTTCTAGCAATCTCCCGAATGATGCTATAATGCTACTGCTGCTGGCCCTTGAGCACACTTGAGGTATTAAGGGAATCTACCACAAGTGTTGTAAGTGCTATAGCTACCTTTTTAAAAGAAGGGAAGAAAGTCAGAAGTAAGTCCTCAGTGTTGAGAAAAATGGTAAAAGACCTTGAAATGAGCACATACAGAAGTAGATTACTGGATATTCTGCTTAGCTCAATAGTCTGGGTTATCTGATTCCACAGGGTATGAAATGTTCACTGTCTTTGAGATATATTACAATACTACAAGTCATAGAGAATTGACAACAATACAGATAACTCCTGATGAAGGAAATTGACTTTGTCTTGTATATTTGCAATTGATTATTGTCTTTTGAATTTATATTTGTATTAGCAAATTCATTTTAGGCTCTGTAGTCACTTTATATTTGAATGAGAGTCATAATCTTTCTTTTTAAAAATTGTCTTTGAATTTAATGACAGGCTTCATTTAAGTGTTAGAATTCAAACTGAGCCTGATTATATAGGTAAGAAATATTTAGGTCAAAAGGATGTTAGGAAGAATGTATTCTAGGAGAAGGGAAAACATGAGAGAAATGATGGGAAATGATATGATGCATTTATGAGCAGGAAGGTAAGTTTGGTTGGTAGTGGGGTCTAGTGTGTGTGAAGAGCTAGGTATTCAAACGGGCACTTCACCTGAATGCAGTATTTAAAGAGAATTCGTCACAAATAGAGGTTAAAAGAAGAGATTAAAATGAGGTTAAGGGCTTCCCTGGTGGCGCAGTGGTTGAGAGTCCGCCTGCCGATGCGGGGGACGCGGGTTCGTTCCCTGGTCCGGGAGGATCCCACGTGTCGCGGAGCGATTGGGCCCGTGAGCCATGGCTGCTGGGCCTTCGCATCCGGAGCCTGTACTCCGCGGCGGGAGAGGCCACGGCAGTGAGAGGCCCGCGTACCGAAAAAAAAAAAAAAAAAAAGTTAAAAAACATCAGAAATCCCTAGTAATTATAATAATGATGGACATTTTAGCTCAAAGTTGACAATATCCAATGAATGACTATAGAAAAGAATAAGAGGAAAACCAGCCAAAACGACCATAGCTATTTTTAGAAAATTTTTACGTTAAAATCATTTCAAACTTATGGAAATGCAGCAAGATTAGTACAGAGAGCTCTCATATGACCTGACTCACCATTTTTATTTTATATTTTGCCACATTTGGGTTTTTTTCCTCTTTCTCCCCCTCTTTATGTGTGTTTGTGCCTGTGTATGTTTGCGTGTGTGTATGTGTGTGTTTATTATCTCTCTGTGTCCTTTTCTCTCTCGCTCATATATTTTCTTAATCTCTTTAGAGTTGGTCTCAGTGTCATAATTCCTACAGTTTTGAAGTAGACTTTTTAAAGTTAGCTATTCTCTAAGAAAAAATTATAAATATTTTTAAAATTAAATTGAAAAGACTAAACGATCGCAAGAGAAGCTGTTTTCATCAGTGGCGGTTTTAGTTAACAAATACAACATAATATTTAACTTAAAATTAATCCTTTACACCATGATATGTCACCTGAATTTTTGGACAAAACACTGATGAGACACCTTTTTTCTTTCCTGGATACTATAACAGCTGTGTATTTTTCTAAGTGTGTTAATTTAGGATTCCCAGCATCAAAACACAGATTGCTTTGCCCACAAAGTTTCCCTCATTTTTTATTGAAGGTCAGATGTCACCAAACTGGCTCAAGGGACTTATCTGGCTTGTTGTCTCTTTTTGTAAAATCACACCAGTGAATGAAGAATGGCATCTCTATTTTTAAAATCATCGAAAAATTAAAGAATAGTATTTTGTGACGTGAAAGATATATACAGTTCAAATGTCAATGTCCATAAATAAATTTTTATTGGAAACCAGCCATAACATCCACTTCTGTACCACCTGTGGCTGCTTGGCACTACAATGGCACAGCTGAGTCGTTGTCACAGAGGTTTTTCCCACAAAGCCTAAAATACTTAGTATCTATCCTTTTAAATAAAAAAGATGGTCAACACCTACTCAAGACCATATGAGGTGATCTGCCTCTTTCTTTAACTGTGAAGTGGTTGACAGTGGTGATGGTGGTGCCCAAATATGTTTGTTCTAGTTCCCGGTTCTGTGAGGCTGCTTCTCTGTAGTCTCTCAGTGCAGCATCACATGTTGTATGACAAACTATGAAGTGTGGAAAAGAACTACTCCTCACAACAATTCTCCCCCATCCTTTAGGAATCGAATGGCCTATGCCTTCTATACAATTCTGTCCCAGTTATATTTTTTTCAAGTCCAAATTTTCCCAGATGAACAAAAAATACTCAGATGGAAAATGGCCAAAATATCTTAACTGTAAGACTGGGTTCTCCAAGGGTCACATGGCCCATTTCACCCTAAAGATTTTTCATTCATTGGGAACAGATGGGCACAATCCTTTGTAAAGAGGTTCTCAGCCCTCCTAGAGACATTTGGAAATGTTTGGAGGCCTTAATTTTTTTTTTCTTAAAAACTGAAAACCAGCTACCAATTTAATGGGTAGATAACAGAGGTGTGAAACATCATGCAATACATATGTGACAGTAAAAAATTATCCTTTCAAAGACTTCAGCACACACTCACTGAGAAATACTGCTTTAAAGCATTAAAAAAAAACACACAAAAACTTTCATTGTCTGTCTTTCAAAATACAGTCGAACAGGATTTGGTGCCCATCTGGCTTGGCAACAACATACCACTAATAAAATAGCAACACTCAACCAGATGAAGACAAGGGGCCAAGGCTTCCAGGCATGTGCAGTTTTACTGCTGCCATTTAGAGAGAAGTCTTAGATGGCTTACTATTTTTTTTTTCATAAGTAAGTTTAATTTCACTTAAAAGTTTACATACTCTCCTTCATGTAATATTTTAGAAAAGATTTCCAGACAAAATTGCTTCATTTTAATTTAATACAGATTAAAATGATTTCCATGCCATATCACAGTTGAAAACCATGTCCTTTTAGGTTTTACTCCATATTCTATATACACTTTCTGGGATGAACCATTTTTTCTTTAGCCAGTGGTTAGAGGGTTCATAGCTTCAGAGATTTTAGCCCTCACAAGGAACTGATAATACTGTTAGTGGACTTAATTATATTTATAGACATAATTGTTTTTATTCAACATTCAAATTGACCAATCACTTTTTATTCTTAGCACAGGAGTCCAAAGTTAGATCTATTGATCCACTAAAGTCAGATACTTTAATAGAATATATAATGAAAAAATGTCAGTAATCTTAAGCTGAATTGTTAAATCTACCCCATAGTAGATTAGGGGTAGTCATGATTTTTGTACAGTTGATTATCTTCCTATTTTGCTCCATAAAATATTACCGTAGAAGTGGAGACACAATTTTGGTCTTGAATCTCTAATTCATACCTATTACTAATTTGTCCTGCATATTCATGTGACTTATATTTCATGATTCATTTTGAAATATCACTTTTCAGTTTCCTAAACCTGTAAAAGCAAGTTTCATTATTCCTGTGGGGTGTTTTGTGTTTGTTTTTTTTTACCCAAAATAGAATTGCAGTCAGATTGTGGGAAAGCCTGACCAAGTAGAAAAGCAAAATCTTGATTCGTTTAGGCATCTTGAGTCAGAGTGGAAGGGTTGCAGATGGAGTCTCAGGGTGCCTGGTTTACCCCTGGGGCAGAGTTGACTGTTTCCCACAGGAACTTATACTTGAGCCATCCAATCCATGTCAATATATATCTTTATGATATAACGTTATTGTTTGGATGGCTTCCAAGAAATTTATTCATACTTTATGCAAAAACCAAATTCTGTTAAAAATATAAATTGTGTCCTGATGATTAAGGTGTGGCTGAAGGTCTTTTACCTGCTTGTGGAGAGGAGGTCAAATCCTTTAGGCATGGAAGGTAAAATCTACTCCCAATCATTTGGCTTTGAGAACTCAATGGGATTTCAGAGAACCATGCACACTTTAAGGCAGACTTCCCTCACAATCACTAACAAGTTTATTTACCCATTTCCTGCCTCTTCGGTTTCCGCCATCTGCCTTGAGGGGACATCTGCAGCATTTTTTGTTATGAATATTTACCTGAGATATGATGTGTATTTTCAGAGATCATTAGGATTTTCATTTTAATTTGTCAGACATTTGTTATACCAGGAAATCGGCCTGTACAAACTTTGACTTGAGGCTCTAATCATTAGAACACCAGTGGCCAGACTGGTACATGACTATTTTTAGTGCTGGACCCCTGAAAAATGTCAAGTACATGTACTTTTAATGCCATTGATTCTGCACAGTGAGATTAGGTCCCTTAATCCTCTTTTGTAAAGATTCATCTGAGGCCATGTATGGATCAATTGAAACTGACTATTGCCTTTGACAGTAAAAGTTGAAAAGCCAATCTGTAAATCGCTCCCAGCTCTAATGTCTAAAGACAGTACCACCTAAGAGATGAACTTCCAGGATTTTCTTAGTGCCCCTTATCTGTTAGTGAGGAATTGCTCTTTTCCCCAGACTTTCTCTAGTAAAGCAGCCAGAGTTTCATAAATAAAACTGTCATGATGTTGGGCTTTGCCTTAATCTACCCATGCCACTTCCATTAAAGGGAATCTTGTGTGTTCATTCACCTTATGGCAATAAAAGAACTTGTTTCGAAGAAGTCTGACTAAGCATCAGAGCTGACATTTAAATGTAGTATTCCATTGTGAAACACAAGGACCAAGATTCCACAGAGACCTGCCAAAGGCTATATGCAGCTATAATGGCAAAAAGAGGCACCTGTGGAATATCATTTTGATCTGGGCAATAAAGTACCAGGAAAAATTCAGGAATAAAGCCTTGTCTCTGTGACTCTTCTGACACTGAGGTTATGGGGTCCCTTGCAAATTCATATGCTTTTAGTTATCTGATGAAAACACTGCAACATAGTACCCAGGTACCTGATACACAGGCTTCAGAAAGAAACCATGCTCACTTTTTCTTTTTGTCTATATTTGCTTCTGAGGAATAATTGCATTTCCAAGGAGTATTTTGTGAGAGAACTCCTGATTTTTGTTTTCCTGTTGAATGACGTATTCCTTTCCAAGTATTAAATCAGTAAGGGAGATTAGAGCTTCAATTACACTTACTTGTTTAAATCTCCCTGTTTATCATGCCATCTAGGCCATAGGTTACATTAACTTGAGATCATGTTAGGCCTGACATTAAGATTTTGATAAAATAATTAAGAATTTAAGTATCCCTGTAGCAGAACAAAACACATAAATGGCTGTCTCGAATAAGTGAGATTAAACTCTATTGATGGTTAAAAAATAGTGTCCTAAAAAGCATTAAAGTCAGTGATGACAAAACAATGAAGGAGTGATTTATAAAGTGCTATCAATATTAAACAAATGAACAAAAACCACACTGAATTAATAGCACGAATACCACCTCACTTCATTTTCTAAAATAATCAGGTAATGGTCAGAACCACTTTTCTTTTTCACAGTCTATGACGTGGAGTTAAAAGAGAAAATATTAGGACATGGTATTCCCAGTTCCTCCGCTCTGCAGTCATGGTTGTGACTTGGCTTGGTCTTGTTTCAAAGAAAATAGGTTCAAATAAAGGGTTTTTTGGAGGAGGAGCTCCTGAGATTCCTTCTGTTTGTGTGGTCTTGTCAGTTCACTTATGTTCTTCTCATCCAAGGAGGATTTTCTGTCCCCAAGATTAACAAAAAATCAGTTTGAAAGACACACGGGAAATTAAAATTAACTGTGGACATTTATTTTTTTTTATTTTTTATTTTTTTGCGGTACGCGGGCCCCTCACTGTTGTGGCCTCTCCCGTTGCGGAGCACAGACTCCGGACGCGCAGGCTCAGCGGCCATGGCTCACGGGCCCAGCTGCTTCGCGGCATGTGGGATCTTCCCGGCCTGGGGCACGAACCCGTGTCCCCTGCATCGGCAGGCGGACTCTCAACCATTGCGCCACCAGGGAAGCCCTGTGGACATTTCTTTATTCTCTGAGTTCAAGTTGTAATATTAGTACAATTTAGCTGCCTTCTGAATTTTCCACGTGCTACAAGCATGAAGCTTATGATAGGCACCAACATGGGATTATTGTCCCTTCTGTCAGCTACCAAATAAGGGCAGGGAGAAGGGGAGGGTATATAATCTGTGAGCTCCCCATCAGTGACTGTCTCCAGCCAAAATAAATGTGAGGAGAAGGAGAAGGTGTAGCTTCCAAGACTTTACCCTCACAACTGCAGTAAGCCGTCGGGAGAAGAAATTCAAATGTCCTCTGCAAGGAAATGGAGTAGAGTGAAAGAAATAGGTAGAGAAAGGAAGAATGCCTAAGCTTTTTTCCATGCTACTTTTCTAATCTAAACTCTACAGTTTTTCTGGGAATTTGAGTTATAGTAGCTTAGAAATATGCTATGGAAGAAAGTTTGGGGATTCTTCCCATCACTCACTAGAGTATTATGGGGTCATAATACAATGACTGAATTTCTAATTTGTTCTGTTTATACCATATTCTCATCACCATATTGTAGTACACATTTGTCAAAATTAGTGTTCTAGAATCATATATATATATATATATTCGTATAAAATTAGATTTAGAGCTCAGAGTATTATTTCCTGATCCTTTATTCTATTATGCAATATTAAGATATAAACCATAGGAATTTTAGCTCTCTGCCTGAGAGAAGAGTTACTTTTTCATATATATATATATATATAGGGCTGATGATTTGGGAGAAGCAAATGCAGACAGTTTTGTCCAGAACTAGGCTTTTACAAAGTGAGAAGATTATCTGCTCTATTATATATCTTCTATTGGAGAAGATATGATTGTTAGTGGTTATATAAAATCTTAACGTCATTATATCGTTTGAGGGAGTTCTAATTGGTGGGTGGGTCCTTTCTATGTGTAGAACCAATATTGGATAGAATAATTGCCTCTGTCCATTAGACTCAGAAGCAGATGCTGAGATGGAGTTAGGACTCTGGAAGGTTTCCTGAGGAATAATACCTGAGAAAGATGAAGAATGACATGTGACTGGGCAGGGGTTGCTGTCAGACTGCTATAGAGACCTGACAAAATCTTGCGATATGAAGGAAGAGTTCCTACTAGAGGAGCACCAAAGAAGGTAGAAATGGCTAAGTAAACCTACCACTGCCTTCTCAGTCATTGGCTGGAGTCTACCCCAAGAAGAACATGACTGGCTTAAAATCCAAGGTGGACTCTGAAAGATACAATAGCTAACTATGTTCTTTGAAGATGGACATCAAGTTCTCTCTTGTAAAAGGATTTGAGCTGAGCATCTACATGTCTGACAGTAAACTTCTAAGAGTGGGGTTAATGAAAAGAACAGTCCCATCTTTGCATTTGGTCTCAGGGCCACAAATTATACTCATCCTACCCTTATCCAATCTAAATTGTCCTCACCTTAGCTCTCATCTTTGCCAGTCTCTGTAGTTACCTGGTGGTATTATCAGACCTCCCTTATAGCTGGCGGGTCTGAATCATTGATAGTCTTTCTCTAGCTTGGCACAAATGCTCAATAAACATTTGTTAAAAGAATGAATTATATTCTTTAACAGAGGAAAATATATAGAATAAAATCTATACATGGACAAGCTTGTAAATGTTTCTGTGTCTTTAAAATCCACAATGACAAATGAGCAATGTTTAGGTACTATTTATTACTTATATGGATAGGTGATAGTGTTTTAAAATGTGCTTCTTAATCTAATGAATGTATCCTCAAAATCAAAAATTATATTTTAAGACATAGAGAGAAAGTGCAATGATTCTAATTCAGATTAAGTGCCAAACCATGGGTGCTTGAGTAAATGTAAAGCTTGCATGTTTATTTGTATCATGCAATAGTGAGGGTGTTAAGTAAATAAATGGTAGAAAGCATCCTGAAGTTAAAAAATTATTTATGAAGATTATATTACAACACATCATATTTTTAATGTGATAACTAGGTACTTTGTAAGGAAATTGCCGTATCAAAATAAATTTTGAAAGAGAAAAAACTATGCTAAGGCAAATAGTTGTGATTGCAGATTATAGTTTTACTTTATGTAACACAGCAAGTGATTACAAATAAAACCTCTGCTTATTTATCATTCAGAAATTCCTTTTGTGTTTAAAAAGCTTTAGCACTAGAGATTTCTATTTACGCAAACAATAAGTTATGCAACGTATTTCAATATAGAATGATTGTGTAAATGTGGGTTATTTGAATAAGAAGTAAATACATACCGTCCCTGGACATTCTTCCCACACCCTCAGTAAATGGGGAAGGAAAATTCTTAAGGCATGACCTAAATCAATTTCTATAAGTTTATTTCCTATGTGATCTTTGAGTGGTATTCAGATAGTAGCAAGCAACGTTAAAACTACTGGAAATGGACCTCTCTGTAATGCTTAATATGGGTCGCTCCACATAAATTCAAAAGCTCATTTCACCATAAATAAGTGGATTTATTAACATAAAATGCACTGATTAAATTGTATCCCCTAGAATCCAATTTCTTGGTTGAAATATTAGTTCCAACATTCATTACATGTGTGTTTTGCCAAATTATTAAATATCTGTGTGCCTCAGTTGCCTCACTTTCAAAGTGGGTGAAATGATAAATACCATATGAAAAGAATAACTTTATATTTATTTATATATATATATACATGATTACAAAACAGAGACAAAGAAAAAGACTAGGAGGGAACATTTATCATGTTCCAGGTATCACTTTACATACTTAAAACTTTTCTATCATTCATTCAGCAAATGTAATTCATGTGCCAATTATGGTCCACATTTTTTATTATGCACAGATTATGTAAAGATGAACATCCTATCTTATAATCGTCCCTTTTTCAAAAAAGATGCAAGAAGTGTTTATAGAAAATTTAGGCAAAACAAACACTTCATATAATTTGTTGGTTTGTCAAGGATATGCTAATTTTAGAATACAATAGTCTATTCAATATCCTTGACCGATATTATTGAGATTTTAAATTCATATTGCCCTTTATACAATACATTGTCTTCGTCACCTTTGTTTTAACTTTGGGAGTAAGGTACAATTAGTCTTTCCTTAAAAAGGGAACAGTGAGGGAATTCCAGACTGTGACTTACTGTTGTACAAGAACCTGTCCTGTGGAATGTGTGACCATTTAGTAGAAATGGCTTTACTAGAAATCCACAACACCTCTTTGTCCTCCCTAGCTCTCTCACTCACCATCCCCTCCCCACCTCTACAGTTTGTGAGAGGAATAAGAGGTGCCCAAGTTTTCTGATCTGTCTCACTTCCTCAAAAGAACATTTTCCACCTTCCTCACAAGGTACATTCAGGCTCTGTCTCTCCCTGTCACACACACACCCCTTCCCTTTTTCTGGGCAAGGGAGAAGAAGCTTAAGCGTCCCAAAACAAAATGATGGAAAAAAGAGCTCCATTATGAAGTTAAAATAATAATGTTCTCTTGTTCCACATTTCTTCTTTTAAAGAATATGTATCTCTACCATGTTCTAGTTGGTAAGTTTAAAACCATGATTTATTCTACCCATAATGGATGGTAGTCCTCATTATTAAGTCTTTACTAAGCATCTATGTATGTATATGATTTCAGGGGTAGCTGAACAAACAACTCTCCTTCCTCAATACATCTCCTAAGGATCTTCATCTGTGTCTAAAATTAATTTTTTAAAAAATCACATTTTGGATTTAAGTGTCATCTGCTTTTAAAGTCTGAATACCTCTGGGATAGGTAACAAATTTGTCACAACGTCTGGACTGACAAATTGATGGCAGCACTATCCTGTAGAAAACCCTGAAAAAAGAGGAATCAAGATAGTTATGTTTTAATGGGTATTCTAAGTTTATATAGGTATAGTTATTTGTATACAACATATTTTAAGTATAATTACTTGAACACTTAAACTATGCTCAGACACTAAGACACTTGGTTGACCCTCAGAGTAATCTTGTAAAATAGGTACCACTATTATCACCATTACATATATGAGGGTTTAGAAAAGTTAATAGGTCCAAAGTCATATAGCCAGTAAAAATTAGAACTGGGATTAAAATCCAGGACTACCATGTCTGAGTTTTTAAGTACAAGTGGAAGCACGTAAAATAATTCCAGAATCCTGGATATTACTTTGAAAGAGCAGACCCCACTAGGATAACAGAGAAATCAAGAACCAGCCTAATGTACTCACCAGTAGTAGCTTTTATGGAATCACTAAGTTGGAGGAAGGTAAAAAAGACAAATTTAATTCACTTCACAGTTTTGCTTAGGTTGAATTTATTAAACTGCTGCTACCTCAAATTCTGTACGTTTTGCAATTTCTCATATTTGAAATCAATTTTTAAATCACATCTTATCTTGCATCATCTACCACCTCCCCACTGTTCTGTGTTTATTAAACTTTCCACGTAGGCCTTTGTTTCTTCTTAGTTTTACCATTATTTATTAGGTGGCTATTGTTTTCCAACCACTGTGATATATGGATGAAACAGTTACATAAAGAAAGAGCCAATATGAGAAGGGATAAGGCTGATGATAGAGATATGCATAGATTGCTCTGAGGTATTTGGTCCTTACCCACCATGACACTGGGATTAATTCAGGAAATTGACACTGTTTTACTCTTACACATTGTTTTAATAGTCATGAGTGTCATAGAAAATTGAAGTTTTCTTGTGAATTTCCTACATGCTTCCCATTCACTGTTTTTTCCTCAGTCCAGAATTTTCCCCCAATGATTTCACTGAAAATGCTATCAGTTATTTTAGAGATTACAATTCCCTTAGCCTATGTGTAATTCTCACAATTCTTGGACTCTCTAAAAATATAATATTTTTTACCTTTTTCATTCTTGAAATTTTTGACATTCTTATTTTCCAAGTGGTTTTTCTCCCAATTGATTGTTCTTCCCAGTCTCGTGACTGCTCATTATTCAATCACCCACTTAAATACTGGTGTTTTGAAGAGTACTGATCTCTTTTTTGTTTGTTTGTTTTTCTCTACTCAGTAAACCTTAACATTTGCTGAAAACATTATCCTCTATAAAATTTTTCATATGACTTGCTTGACCCTTATTCTGAGAGATGTTTCATTTATTAACTCTTGAACGGGGCTTCAGGAAGTGTAGTTGCAAAAGCTCCAGAAAATGGACATGCAACCAAAGTTAAGAACCACTGTCCATACATTTTCTATGGGCTGTCTCATCCAATCCCAGTTCCTACATATTTAACTCCATTTATAGCTTCTATGTAACCTTCTTAACAAGAAAGGTTTTTTTTTTCTAATAGTTGAAACATAGAAAGCACCTAGTGAACATGTGATGAATGGAAGAAGGGATAAATGATTCCTCTGTAATAGTTTAGGATGATAATAAACTATTTTCCTGACATTATCATTGCCAACTTAATTTCAAATTATCATGAAATAAGAAAAAGGAAATAGTAAAGACTAAATAGAAAATGTTCTTCGATGTCATCATATTAACTTGCTGTTCTCTACTTATGAAAACTGAAACAGCAAGCTTCTGGCTTTGTATTTTTTTTTTGAAATTGACAGCAAGATTATTAAATAAACCAGTAAAATATGATTTCATGCTATTGTGTTTACTAAGTTGCAGATAACCGGTTTTTTTGTGAAACCCAAAGAATGTCAAAGTGCTGCTGTATGTCACAAACTCTGGTGCTCAAGATGTTTAATTTTCAAATGTACTCTTAATAAACAAAAGGAGTTGAGAAACTTGGCATAAAGATAAACTGCCTACAGATGCAAGCAATCATTTTCTAAAAGCCTTCAGTAGTGTTGATTCTTCTTTGGCTTCAATGTGACACAGAGTCTGTCTCTGTTAGTTTACGGATCTATAGTCTTCATGTATAATAGTTTCCCTGTTTGTATGAAGTGTGCATTGAATCAGTTTAAAAGTAAAAAATATTATAACTGCATTTTACCAAATTTGTTATAATCATTGTCAGGATGACTGTTATTTTAATGAATTTTCATTTACTGAAATACAACTTTATCCTTTAAATAACTCATTTAATGTAATTAAATTATATATATTCTGCAAAAGAAAATTTTGTTTGCCATTAACACATACTATGTATCAAATATAGAAAAGTAGATGTATTGTGAAATCTGAAAGGATTTCTCCTGTTTACTAGCCATGTCATCTTGGGCAATTACTTAACTTTCAGTGTTTTCTTGAGTATTAGTTTATGTAAAATGTACCTAATGGAGTAGTTGACACATAGAAGATAATAATTAATGGAAACAATTATTATGAAAGGACTTAGGTTGCAGAGTGATGCTATATTATTTGCTTAGTTTGTAGGTGAAGTCCTAAATGACTGTGGTATATATAAACCATTTAGCCAGTCTTCTGTGATCCAAAGTAGATAGAGCAAATTATAAGATATAAATTTGGATATAAAATGTAGTAATTACTTCTATAACGATTATACATTTTAGTGTGTAAATGAGACATAAATATGTATAATGTAAAGTGAAAATATAGAAATACATTTAAGAGAAATAAAGTTAAGGTACATGAGCCAGTAATATATGTATACCTTTCTGTTGATCAACAGATCTCCTCAGTAGGTAAGGAGATTGGAAGACATTAGAAGTTTGGAGAAAGTGACTTTTAAAGTACAAATCCTCTATCTTCACCCCAATCTACTCCTTTATTTCTATTAGTTTTCAAAACCTTATTTGAAAATTCTTGAAAAATTAGAATTGTAATTGCAGGGAGTAACTCTACATGAATACAGATCATGATAAAGTTAAAATTCACATATTCAACATTGCATATCCTTTGACTTTGACCCAACATAGTTTAGAGAACATTCTATGTATTTAAGCAAAAAGATAATTTCATCTAAGCTTTATCCAGCTTCTTGACATCTCGTATTATTCATATATATGCTAGGTTATTTATTGTTAAGATATTTTCTGTGTATATATAATATGTTTGCTGAGGAAAAGGCTCTTCAATATTTTACTTGTTTTCACTGCAAAATACATTGATTAGAATATGTACAGTAGACAGTAATTTTTAGTAAAACAGTTTCAAAACTTATCAAAAACAGTATTATAGTTTTGATAAAGTATATATATTATCTTTTTTCTTAACTAGAAACAACTCACTGGGCATTTGCATTAGATATTTTCATAAGTGTTTCACACATTTTTCATATTAATTTTATAATTTTACTTTTTTATTAGTGATTTTTAGTTTTCTTTTTATATTTTTGCACTTCACTAGTTCTTGGGACTACTTATATTTGAATATTCAAGAAACACACATAATAAACTACATGTCTACAGATACCTACTAAAATATTTGAGACAATCATCCCTTGTCTCAAAAATTTTATGGAAATCTCATTTAGAGAAAAATGTGTCAAGTGATTTTCGGTACATCAATTTCTTCAAGATTTATACCTAAAAATCTTCTCTTTACCTGGAAGTATGTCATATTCCAGTCCTAATTGATTTTTAAAGCTTTATCTCCATGTTGATAGACCAAATAAAGTGATTAGATAGTGAGACATATATAGGGTATTTGTTTAAAATAGTACTTCATTTGGAAGCATTGGTTTTTGTAAACATCTTGGAAGAAATAATAAAACACTTCTATGGTATTTCCACTGTTTAATGTTGAGGTTGTAGACAGTTTTTATTTGTTTGTTTATCAGCTAAGTATTATTTAAGGTTAACTTATTCTTTTGCTTTTTTAGAATTTATAATAATTATTTATGGAAAAGTAATATACTGTATGCATTTGTTACTAATATATATGAAAATAAAATTATTTGAAAAGTATAGCAGTGGTGAGAACTACTAATGACATATAATCTTTAATATGCTGAATTTGTCAATTATGCTTGTTTATACTTCAAATGAATTCAAAAAGGGTCAATTATATGGGTTCAGTCTACAGATCTATTTATTTTTAAAGCAAATAATGTAATTTTTCTTTAAGTTGTATATTTAATTTTTATTTTAAATATGTTTTTGTACCAAAAATTATTCTAAGGGATTAATAAAAGACTTAGGTATCTGAAAGTAATAAAGGATTGCAAAGTAATCTGCAAATAGAATTTAAAACAAACCTGCATCTATTAAAATAAAATAATCGGAAATAATCGGAAATAATAATCGGAAACATAGTGGAACCTGTTTCACTACTGTGCACCAGGCTATTTAAAACCATACCACAGGATTGGTGGGACAATCTAGAAGAGTCTACATCTCTGAGGATTTGTAGAACATAATGAAACACAATCCCTGGATTTTTTACTTCTGGATTTTTATGTGAAGTAGAGAAAAATGTCTACTTATGTAAGACTCTGTTATACTGGGTCAATATGATTTCCTGATAGATATAGTGATATTCCAGAGCTTAAATAGACACATGAGGGCTTTCTGTAAAAGCACTAAACCAAGGAAAAAAGTCTTGAAATGAGAACTAAGCATTTTTTTTCATTTCCTACAATGCAGAGATGAGTGGTCAGCTGGAAGGACCAGGAAGATATGAAACAAGTTTTGGATTTAAGGGTCAGTATACTGTCTTTTATTTTCTGGCATTGCATCTGTCATTTTAAAATAATTATTTCTGCCATATTTGAAAACTGAAAAATAAAAAATCAAGAATGATGGGGTTAGAGATTATTGAGGTTGCCATACAGGGCAGAGGTACTAAATTGAACTTACCATTAAGGAACGTGGTTGCATAGAGTTGGTCAATTGATACACAAAGATAATTAAGGAAAACAGGGTGACTTGTGAAAACATTTATATGTTAAGGTTCTTGGTAAGTTCTTCTGAAGTTCTTAAAAAAATAAAAGTCAACAGCTGTGTATCTAGTTTTTGGTTTTGTATATGTAACCCATGTGTTAATAATGTACTATAACCATGGTTGCATACTCTGTAGATAAAAGTGATAGGCTAGAATGAAGCGTGTAATAAGGATTTGTTTGCCCAGTGACCTAGGGCGGATGGTATATTGATCTTCTATTGTTGCCATAAAAAATTACTACAAATTTACTGGTTTAAAACAACACAGATGTATTGTTTTACAGCTCTGGATGTCAGGAGTCCGACAGGTCTCCTGTCAGACTAAAATCAAAAGGTCAGCATGGCTGCACTTATTTCTGGAAGTTTTAGGGGAGAATTTATTTCCTTGCTCTATCCAGCTTCTAGAGGATACCTACATTTCTTTGCTCATGACTCCCTTCTGCCACCTCCAAAGCCTGTAAGTCATTCAAGATAATTTCCCCAATTCAAGGTCCTTAGCATAATCCCATTTCTGGAGTCTTGTTGCCATGTAAGGTAACATATACACAGGTTACCAGGATTAGGAAATAAATATCTTTAAAGAGGGTCATTATTCTGCCTACCACAGATGGTTGCTAAAGAGATTCACAAAACATTGCATTATTATCTTTAAGTTTCTTTTTGTGTATGTATATTCTCTGAATCACTTAATCCATATAATGCTGACTCAGGGACTATTAAGTTTTGGATGATTGTATATTTTCACTGCTCATCTTGAGATCTATTTTTGATACCAGGGAAATACAGATATTCTTATAAAGTTAACTAAAAACTGACTTTAACTAAAGAAGTCTTAAACACTGAGCGGCAATTCTGGAGATAATAAAAAGAATTCTCAGAGAAAAGGGGGGGCTCTTGTCTATCAAGGCCCGTGATGTATAAATTATGGAGCTCTAAGAATTAGAATATGCCTATACATTATCTTTATATTCCAATTTTATTTTTATAACATTGAATATAAACATACACACACATGTACTAATATATAAGATTATATATATGAGTATATATGTGTATATTTATCACAGTTAATTTCTTTTTGGAATTAACATTTCATTACAAAATATTTGAAAATATGGCAAATTTATGTTTTTAAAATTTAGAATTTTAACTTCTGTGGTTTATGTGCTAGAGGCATATTTGGGATTGTTATTATTAGCATAAACATTTGATTATATTTTAGAACATTTTACTTATCCGTGACAAGACAATTAGAATTATATGATAGAAATGGTATCAACAAAAAATAAACCTTTTATAGTTTTGCCACTTATAGTCACCACTGCAATACAATCTGATAGCAGCTGAAGTTTCTTTTTTTTAACTTCTTGTATAATTTGATCAAGGAATCAGTTGGTAGTCACTATACAATTAACAAAGATTCTAAAAGAAAGAAAAAGAAAGTCATATGGTTCCATATGTCTGTGGGTTCAAATGTTCACTTTTGTACACATTTCACAGAGATCCTATATTTATTGACCTTGGGTTCACTCTCTGGTTCCTCATACTCATCTTTTTGCCAAATGTTATAAACATTTTCAAATTGTTTTTGCTATCATCTCAAACTTTGTATATGTGATTTATTTTGATGAGACAAGTAAAAGAATGGAAAACATACACAATGTTTATATTTTTTCAGTATAATTCAAAATATCTTTCTTAGGTCAACTAAAAAGAGTTCATCCATTCCTAGGAATTGTACCCACAGCTGTGCATGGCCTTTTGCCCATTTTGGTGATCACTTTGTTTATGCAAAACTCTAATCAAACAAACCCCACCAGTCTCTCCACTGGAACTAAATTCTGTTATTGTATAACCCACAAAGCTATTTTGCTAAACAATGCATGAATAGTCTTAAGGGTTGTGTCTGAATATGTATAGGCTTGTGTTTTTTATTTATTTTTTTCTTTTGCACAGACACTATCACAGGGACTCTTCAATTATAATCTTCCTAATGTTCCCATTTCTGTTTCTGGATTTGATATAATTTATCTTTGCTAAAAGAATGGTTGAAATATATTAATGCTAATTTTTACCTCATTTGGCCATTCATCGTAAATAATATGGTCTTGATAAATTTTTCAAAAACTGTTAGTTTTATAATGCAGCATCAAATTTTACCCTTTCCACATAAGATGTAGCTATTTACATAAGGACTGTATAAATCAATATGCTTCTCATGTAGGTTTAGATATATGAACTTTATTTTTCATGCTATAAAAATATCCATGAAATGTAAATTACTAAATATCATCTACTGACTAATTGACCTGTGTTTATCTTTTAAAATATATAACCAGAAGAGAATTATTCTTCCTTCCAATTTGTCAGTTAGAGGTTTCTGCTTATTAAAATATGGGTTTTATATAGGGAGACTGGAAGGAAGATTTCTTTCAGAGAGAGGTACGTTCTTGGTTGCTGGATCATTTTTAGCCACTTTACATTTTTTTAAAATCCACTTATTTTCACAGGAAGCAGTGAAAATGTTATTTCTGACACTAGTTGCCTTCTGTACTCACTGCATGGTTTCCATACTTATCTAGCATGTTTGAAGAGATAGTTGTTTTTATGATATAGTTCTCAGGAACAAATTACTTCAAAAGCAGGGGTCTGCATATGTTTAAGTACACACAATTAGCAGATGTGAATAGTCCACCAATCTTGAGAAAACAGGTGTAATAACATGCTCCCTGTGTTTCAGGTGTGCATTATCACCTGGTATGCTAATAAATCTTAAAATATCAAGAAAGGCAACAGTATCAAGATGGTAGGTTCAGAAATAGCACATTATTTGACTACTGGAAGACAACTGAAAACCAATATTATTTCTGTATGTATGTATGTTTGCATATTTATTTTTGCCTTATGTACTTTTCTGATTCACCTTACGTTTCAACCACTGTCTTTGGAGAAATTTATTATCCATTCTGTTACCTGGTGGAACAGTTTATCATGTTTTTTTTATTCTTGAGCCTTAGAAATGGGCCAATCATATCCCTTTGAGCATAGACCTCCATTTAAATGGTGGATTTAATTCAATCAGTAGGAACATGATTCAAGCAAAGCCAAACAGAGCATTTTCTGATATTTTACTAGTTGAAGATGGAAATATAACTCTCCCTTGCTTTTAAAATTGAAATTATAAGAATTTTATGTTTTATTGACAAATGGATAGGCTGTATCATAATAGAGTGAAAGCAATGTGCAGAGAGAAGAAAAGACAAGCAAAGAAGAGAAATAGACAAAGTGCAAAGAGAACCCTAGTGCCATTGTTTGGGATCTTCCCATGTGTTTCTTGTCAAATAGCCAATGTATTTCCCTTTTAAAAATTAAATATAGTTGTGTGCTGTCATCAGAGGCCCAACAGACCTTTAGTAATATAGAACTTTCTATTAGGATTGAGATTTTTAATTGCTACACTATAAATTGTGGCATTGGCTGAATTAAATTAGGGTGCATTGTAAGGATTACACTATCCCTTGCTGAGAAGTTGAAATTATTGCAAAGCAGCTGGTTAAACTATCAATCAGTTGCGCTTGTGAATTTGGACTGCATGCCTACCAAATGTGGGGCTCCAGACATTCATTAGAAAAAATGTCAAGATGCTAAATTTTGTTGGCTATGTCTAAGAACCTTCAGTAAGTTCAAACAAGTATAAGAAAAAAATTAGATTCACATTGGTCCATCTGAAACAAAAAACATAAAGTATATACTTTTGTTTTGAGAGATCATTACCTTTTATAGCCAGCATGTCAACAGCTAAGGTACAGAGAACCGTGTGCATTGTTGAGTGATTAAAAACTTAGTAATCTGTTTTAAGTTGGAGAAGGTCTGTTCTCAAGAATCTAAGGTAAAATTGGGACTCAAGCCTTTTCAGGGTAATAAAAAATAGTTTTTCACCTGAGAACACATATGAAACACTTTGCTTTCTCCCTGAAGGAAGAAATAAATATAAACTCTATTGTAAATTGTAACTCAGTGGGATGCATCTTTGTCTCATGAGGAAGGTTAGCTTTACTTTAGAGCCACCCAGGATAAAGATGGGAGCCTTGAAAGATTAGAAGCTCCAGAGAGGACAGAACACCAAAGACTGTTGGTCAGAGACATAAACCACAAGGACGGGCTCCAGTTTAAACGGTTATTAATTGTAGGAAACCTCTTGTGTTGTTACTACCCAGTGAAGTGTCCAGGAGTTAAAAACGCTAGCAGTTATCTTGGGTTTTAATAGGTGTTTTAATAGGTGTTAATGATTAGTTAAATCCCCAAACCAGCAGTTGAGGTCCCATGATTTTTACAATTTTAAGGAAAGTCAAATGGCCTCCATTTCTGCAGCAGTAGGTAGGTATTGGATACTTAAAGTATCACCTTGCTCTAAAGAGAAATTTTTCTCTACATCCCATTCAGATAAGTCCATAGTGGGTAGAGAGATCCTCCTAGAGGAAGTACAGTTAGAAGCAACATCTTGTGATTGTCTCAAGCTCCAGTCACATAATCATGAACTATTGTTCATGACAATCCTATACTTCTACTGCGACTAAAAGAGAGAAGCAAGAATGACATGTTTCACAGCCTCATGAGGATGATATGGAGTTTTTAAAAACAAGGATTCCACTACCAAAATAAGAGCAGTGGAAAACAATGCTAGCAAAACCAGAAAAACCCAGAAAAGCTACTTCAATCCCCTGCCTTCTTTATCTTGGCTATTTTGTATATATATATATATATATATATATATATCAACTGAAAAAAAAAAGTGCACAACCTAAAAGTTGAGAATTATATTTTATTAGGCTGATTTCTGAGGACTTCAAGCCCGGGAGACAGACTCTTAGATAGCTCTGAGGGATTGCTCTGGAGAGGTAAGGTAGAAGCCAGGATATATAGGGGTTTTTGCAACAAAGACCAGGTAGTTGGAACATCAAAAGATTACCATTAATTAAAGAAAACCGGATATCTCGAGTTAATGAATTTAGCACTTTTCTATGTATGGGAAGATACTAGAGTCTGGACTCATTGAAATCATTCCTTAGACATGCACCTTAGCTCTCTAGGGCCAGCATCCTGTTCTTCTCCATTCTGGGTCTCCTCAGGGTGTACTGTTGGGGGTGGCTGCAATGGCTGAGGGCTGCACCATCCTTTGTTTACTGGTATGGCAGGCAATATTTTTCATTAATATATATAATTCATTAATGTATGTATATATATCCTTATTTCTAATTTCAATAAATACATTTTGATCAGTTCCCTTTGATACAGAAAATCAAACTAGCAATGGTATAGAATATGAAATCTTTTAGTTTGTTTTGTTTTTACCACATAAGAAGAATTTTGATGATAAAGAAGTGCTGGCAGAGTTTCAGCAGGTCTATGATAGCAGGTCTAGCACATATAATTTTATCACTGTTGGCCATTTTTTAACACTACAAACTCAGCGGATACTGAGGCAAATTGGAATAAAAAGATTATCAGGAAAAATATATTCTAAAAAACTGTGTTTTAACTCATGTCAAATATCTCAGTTTATTTTACATTTAGTCTTTTTAACAAACTATATATACACTTGAATAGTGAGAATAAATAGGGAGATATAAACTAACAATGTCTTTGAACTGTTGACCTTACTTCAAATAATCACACTTCTTCCATAACTAATAAGTAAAATATATCATCAAGACATACCTTCTCTAGTCTCTATTCTCCTTACTTTCAATAGACATCAGATAGCAGGAGTAGATCAATCATAAAGAACTAAGGCCATTATGTCAAAGGCCTAATAACTTACTTCTCAAATTCAAATTTACACTTGCCTAAGCTTATATATCACTGAGGCTGATCAAAATCAACATTCTATTCTTTTATAATTAGCATACCTTAGAAACTTGTTTATTTTGCAATTAATTTAGGGCTTTTTCTGCAAAACCATTTTTTTTTCATTTTTAATTCACTTCTTAAAAAATTTTTGGAGAATTTTAGGAGGCAGTTGTAAGTTTTGAGGAAATATATTTTAAAAAGAAAATCTTCTCCCAGACCAGAAAACATCTCCACAAAGGTAGCCAAAAAAAGAAAGCAAGTTTAACATTGTATAAGCATTAAACCAGAATGTGATGTGCATTACAGGCAATCAGGTAAGAGATTGTAGAGACAGGAAGAAATCTCTTCCTTTTGAATAGCCAAGCAGATGCAACCCATTGCATGTGTTCTCAAGATAAACAATGACTAGTCCTCAAGTAAAAGGTCTTGATGTCACCATTTGTCACACAAAGTTTATCCCACATTCACTTGGTAGTTGGATTGACCTTTGTTAGCTGACTGCATTTATCCAGAGGAAAAACAAACTTTCTCATACCTTTACAACAGAAGGTAGTTCTGCAACTTGGAGCAAGAAACCCTCCAGAGTTAGGCTCTTACCTTTCCCCAGAAATTGTCAGTTTACCAACATAGAGACTTAAGCCTCTTATTTTTTATTTGTATTTGTTCTTATATAATAAATAATACAGATAGATCTGATGTACCGTTTACCTAATTTCTCCCAATGGTATTATCTTATAAAAGTAGTACATTTACACAACAAGAATAATATCATAACCAGAACACTGACATCGATAAAGTCAAGATACTAAAGCTATTATGTGTATTTGTTGATATTTGTTTTGTGTTATAGTTGTACTTTGCAAGAAGAATAGGGGAAATATAACTACTCCCTCCTCCTGAAAGTGAAAGTTTGATCCTTATCGTTAAGCCTTCTTTTTAATAGCCAACCAATAGTCAATGACTATGGTCTATGGTTTATTTATAGCCAGTACCTCTAAATATACTACAATATACTACAATATACTACAAAATAAAATTTAAAATATTTGTTTTACTCATTATTTTAATTAGGTATACTGCTGCTCTCCTTTGTAAATGCTAGATAGGAATGGATAATACTAGTATGTTAGTGTTTTACAGGTTTTTGCTGTATAAATCATTAAAATTTGAAGATAAATATTAGAGTTTACCAATATAGCCTTGCCATCCTCTTATCAAAAAGTATAAAATATAGATCAGTGGAACAGGATAGAAAGCCCCGAGGTAAACCCACGCACATAGGGTCACCTTATCTTTGATAAAGGAGGCAAGAATATACAATGCAGAAAAGACAGCTTCTTCGATAAGTGGTGCTGGGAAAACTTGACAGCTACATGTAAAAGAATGAAATTAGAACACTCCTTAACACCTTACACAAAAATATACTCAAAATCGATTAAAGACCTAAATGTAAGACCAGACACTATAAATCTCTCAGAGGAAAACATAGGCAAAACACTCTATGACATAAATCACAGCAAGATCCTTCTTGACCTACCTCCTAGAGAAATGGAAATAAAAACAAAAATAAACAAATGGAACCTCATGAAACTTAAAAGCTTTTACACAGCAGAGGAAAACATAAATAAGATGAAAAGACAGCCCTAAGAATGGGAGAAAATATTTGCAAACGAAGCAACTGACAAAGGATTAATCTCCAAAATTTACAAGCAGTTCATGCAGCTCAATATCAAAAAAACAAAAAACTCAATCAAAAAATGGGCAGAAGACTTAAATAGACATTTCTCCAAAGAAGATATACAGATTGCCAACAAACACATGAAAGGATGCTCAACATCACTAATCATTAGAGAAATGCAAATCAAAACCACAATGAGATATCACCTCACACTGGTCAGAATGGCCATCATCAAAAAATCTACAAACAATAAATGCTGGAGAGGGTGTGGAGAAAAGGGAACCCTCTTGCATTGTTGGTGGGAATGTAAATTGATACAGCCACTATGGAGAACAGTATGGAGGTTCCTTAAAAAACTAAAAATAGAACTACCATACGACCCAGCAATCCTACTACTGGGCATGTACCCTGAGAAAACCATAATTCAAGAAGAGTCATGTACCACAATGTTCATTGCATCTCTATTTACAATAGCCAGGACATGGAAGCAACCTAAGTATCCATCGACAGATGAATGGATAAAGAAGATGTGGCACATATATACAATGGAATATTACTCAGCCATGAAAAGAAACGAAATTCAGTTATTTGTAGTGAGGTGGATGGACCTAGAGACGGTCATACAGAGTGAAGTAAGTCAGAAAGATAAAAGCAAATACCAGACGCTAACGCACATATATGGAATCTAAAAGAAAAAAAAAGTCATGAAGCACCTAGGGGCAGGATGGGAGTAAAGACGCAGACCTACTAGAGACTGGACTTGAGGACACGGGGAGGGGGAAGGGTAAGCTGGGACAAAGTGAGAGAGTGGCATGGACATATATACACTACCCCATGTAAAATAGATAGCTAGTGGGAAGCAGCCACATAGCACAGGGAGATCAACTCGGTGCTTTGTGACCACCTAGACGGGTGGGATAGGAAGGGTGGGAGGGAGGGAGACGCAAGAGGGAAGAGATATGGGGACATATGTATATGTATAACTGATTCACTTTGTTATAAAGCAGAAACTAACACACCATTGTAAAGTAATTATACTCCAATAAAGATGTTAGAAAAAAAAAGTGTGAAATAACAAGATTAAGGTTAACATCTACCCTCTATCATAATAACTTATTTCTAAATAAAGAACATTTGTTTTATCCCCAAAATATATATAGTCTATATATATTCAGAATAAATAACTGATATTCATGATTTAGGACATTTAAAAACTTCATGCAGACAAAATATTCCTAATGTTTGATCAGTTAAGGTTTTAAACAAAGAAAAATCACAACATAAAAGTTTATGATAGTATATTGAAAAACCAAAGCATAAAATTTTTTTTGATGGCTCATTGATATAGTAGCTATCTTGACCCAAGTTGTTAAATATGGTGATCTGTTTATTACAATGCAACATAAATAGAGCACAATGTCCAACTTGTTTGTATATTCCACTTTTATGGGCATTATAAAAATTTAATTTTATATAGATATCTTGAAAAATTTGGATGTGCTCTTCTGAAATTTATTTCATCAATTCAGGATATTCTAAGAAAACTGAGATAATGTAAAATTCAATACTCCCCAGGCTACCCATGCCACCAATTGATGACATTGAGCCAGATGTCTAGCTAGTGAGGGCTCTGGATGAGGGAATTCAGTGTGTAGTCTAACAGGTGGTAACTTACATTTTGGTTGGAAACACAGGGAGGGCTGTGACTGCTTCATAGGATCGATTAAGAATTTAGCTGAAAGTTGGATCATGGAGCTGTGAAAGTTGCCCTAAAAATGAGTATTGATTCATAATATTGAGCAGAATGCCCTGTGCTATATGGTAGGTCCTTGTTGGTTATCCATTTTAAATATAGCAGTATGTACATGTATAACTGAATCACTTTGCTGTACACCTGAAACTAACACAACATTGTTAATCAACTATACTCCAATATAAAATAAAAAGTTTAAAAAATAAATGTAAAAACTGAGTATTGATTCAAGAATGTGCAGTAGTGAATCACTGGCTAAATGGAAGGCTAGACCTACTTCAAGTGAATTTGATCTGTTAGTTTCCTTCTATCTGGGGATGGAGGTGAAGTGAGGGAGGTAGCAAATGATCTTTGGAGATTTGGAGTCTAGGCTACCAAGGTAATTTAGGATGTTAAATTTTCCTAGCAGCAGAACATTTGACATCACCATGAATGGACAAATCAATATTCTAAGGACCAAAGTAATTACACCTTTAGGAAAAAAGAAATACCTAGATAACAAATGGTAGTAGAGCTTTTGAAAAATTATATAAGTAGGAGGTTGAAATTGAAAAGGTAGTAAATAGAAAAAGGGTGACAAAACAACAGGGGAACCTTAGAAAAATTATAGATAAACTGTTTCAGGGTTATTTCTTTCTTTAAAATAATAAGTTTTTAAATCACAAAATTACCATATTCGTTATAGAAGTTTAGGGAAATCTGGAAAAATGTACAGGAGAAAGATATTAAATCATCCACAATTTTCTAACCTAAAGATAACTTCTGTGAAAAGGTTTTTGTTTTTGTTTTCATTTTAGGAGAGTTATATGAAATGAAACTTGGAGATTCTTTCATACAACAGGCATCTACTAGCCCAGGACTCATACACCTAAGAGAGTTTGGGCCAGCCAGGTTGGACAGGCAAGAGGTGGTGACATATAAATCAGAAATGAGAAATAAAAGAGACTGGCATATAATAGAACCTGAAGTATGTTGGACTGTTATTCAATTAAACATAATTCTTTTTGGAGATGTGCTCACACTTTAGCAAACAGTGTTGTGAAAATGTTCATCTATGAAGCAGATGATATGTTTAAATGCCATGAATTTTAGGGATGCAATCTTAGGGGATAAAATTGTCTTGATTATTTTGGTCATCCTTGTAGTGATAATAGAGGTAACCCAAGAGGTGTGTTTAGGAATTTCCCTGGGCAATTCCCCTTTTTTCGTTGCAATATAACACAGGAAAATAATTTAGTCACTTATAAGTAATTTTAAACGTATTATTATCAGTGCCCTTGGGCCCTCAGAATATCATGAGGAATTCATTCTCCTGGTTAAATGTTTATCCTTTATCACATCTAGTGGTGCATATAATCTTCAACTGAACCAAATTAATATTTGTGTTCTGAAAAAAATTTGTTTTCATAGATGTGGCTATTTTCAAATTCCTGGTATATCTTATATTTGACAAGGTACTTTCAATGAAATTAATAAAGCAGCATAACATGACTATTTTCTATTAGAATGTGATGGTAATATAAACATGATTGTTACATATTAAACATAAAATTTTTATTTTGTAAAGAACAGTATCACAAGTTTTCAAGAACTGGGTAATGATATTTTTATGCAGCCACCAGATAATTTATAAAGGATGGAATGTTAAGTAAGCCCCTGTTAACAGTGGAGTCTAAATAAGTATGTAGATACAAAAATATCATTGTCCTGGAGGTTTTCTCACTGTAGACCACAGTAATGAACACAGTGCTTACCACTTTAGCTCTGAATTTTTCTGAGCCTGATAATAGAGCAATAGTGAATATACAAGACTGGACAGAGCTATTTGGATTTCAGGCACTTCTTGGCTATTGTGGGAAAAGTATAAGGAGACAATTAGCACTGACATTTTCCTAAATTGCTAATTCTAATTTCCTAATTTACTAAAATTAGTAATTTTGCTAATTACTTCGAAATATCACACTGACATAAATGAATGATCAGAAATCATGAGTAAAATGATTTATTGAAATACAGTGATATTCCCCAAATTTTGTAACTAATTTCCAGGTTAGTTCAATATGGTAGCCACCATTTTTCAACTGGGGCTAATAACCAGTCCCCAGACCAAAGAATTCATCCTTTACATACAAGTAATGCCTGTAAATAAATAAATGAGCACAGAAAAGGGTGCTACGTGTGAATTAGAAGTCTGGAAAGAGTATTATAAGAGCAGAAATTAGGCTGATAAAATTCATGGCAATAGACGTTAAGATGTCCAAGGTTATGAACTCAAATTCTCTGTCCTTAGCAGGAGATTTTCTCTTAACTTCTAACCAGTGATTTATTTCTTTTCTTGAAATTTCTATCCAACTTAATGTTCATAATATATATTTTTACTTAATCATATACTTTGTTAAACTATAGGGCATTTTATCTCGCAAAATTAATTTTAAGCACTCCTGAGAATAGGAGTTGTTTTATATACTTTTTTTCCTTCTACTCTCAATCACCACAAATGTTTAACAGGAATTTCTCAATAATTTTTAAAGGGTGAATTAATCAAACAGTAAATAGATGTGACAGTATAAATAAACTCTACAAGTATTTTTATGAAATGGTATTAAGAAATATATTTTGCTAAACTTTGATTTTAATATTAACTATTTACCTAAATTATCTTGTCTTCCATCACATCTGAATCTTTGTTAAAGTAATACAAAAAATGAATTTATCAAATTAGATTTTTTTCACTTTTGTTACAATTGCTATCAACATTCTTCATTTCTTTTATTGTCACACTCATAAATGTTGTTTCATTATATATTATATATCATGTCTGTATATATGTATACACACATATATGTATATATATGTATATACACATATATGCCTGTATACATGCATGTATGTATATATTTCTTAAAATTCTAGCAGCTGCTGCTAGTTTCTCTAAAATGACATACTAAAGAGAAACTTTTTTTTTCCAATAACACTTTTCCCAAATGCTATGCAAAATCATTGGTTTTGGGACCCTGAGGGACTTCATGTGTGAGTGTATTGCTCAGTTTTGCAGTAGAATTGACAATGTGACAAATGTCATGGGCATAGAGCAGCAGACCTTTTTCTCATTCGTGAAACTATATATTGTCTGGGGGGCCTGCTTCATGTCTCAGGACTGCCTTTACCCTTCTCTCATTTTGATCCAGTGACTATCTTCCTAAGACAGGCTGAAGAATTACAAAAGCCCAACACAAATTTCTTGTCTTGTTTAAGCTCTCTGCTTGCACTACACAAACTAACATTCCAATGGCAAAAAGAAGTCTCATGGTTAAAGTGAATATCAATAGAACAGGGACATATATTCGTGGGAACTACTAAACAGTTTCAAAATAAATGATGTTTATGCATAAATGAAAGCAAGAGGGACAGAAGAGTAAGGAACAATTATTATATCTACCATAGTAAGCTACAAACACTCTTTATTTAAAAATAAAGCTACAATCAACCCCCTCTCATCCCCTGACTTATTTTTAAATTACAAATCCCATCAGTCACACACACAAAAAAAATGCATCTCTATTGACTCTTAGTTGAGGAAATTGGTTTGTATTCTATCAAATGCTGAACATCATTAATCTAGTCAGCCCTGTGTTTAATCCTTTTGCCCCACGTCAGCAACTTGCCTGATGGTTGACAATTTCTAATTTCCTAAATCTTATTGCTAACTTCCAAAGTTTGTAAATTACCCCATCACCACCTTCCCCTGTGCTATTGTTGCAGTGTAGGCACTGACCGTATTCCCTCCTGGGTTACTAAAACACTGAACTGCTCCTCTCTGGTCCTTCATAACCCTGACAGAGTGATTATTCAGTAAAGCAAATGCAAACATCCCACATTTGCATACAATTCAGAACATTGTGCACAATACTCAAAGCTCTTCATTGTCTGATCCTTGCTTTTTTCTCCAACTTCATTTCTCACATCTCCCGATGCATATGATAATTTATAACTGGTTAGAACTATTGGAATTTTCTTATATAAGTTTTCTCAAACCCTCACATATATAATTTATTTTTGACCTAGAATTCCATTATTCTTATTCTTAACTAAATCCTATTTATCCTTCATTTCTTTCAAGTCCTAGCTCAGGTGTTATTCTTTCTAGGAAGCATTTCTAACTATGGCATGCAAATCCAACTATTGCACTATAATTTTTAAAAAGTTATCTATTTCTTTCATTTGTTTGAAATTCTGCTGACCAAAATTTTGTCCTCTAACTTGATTCCTGGAATATGGCACATAATAAATATTAATAGGATAAATCAATGTTAAGTTTTAAAATACTTTGATCCCCTATTTTTATATATATCTAATTTTTCCTAAAAGTAATTAATGAGTTATCACAAAAGACACTGGTCCATACTAAGAAATTACTCTTTTCTGGAAGTTAGGCAGAAATTATTTACTCAAAATGAAAATAATTATATGAATATGGATCTATTTTTTCTTGATTTCTAAAAATAAGTTGGCTTACTAAAGAAGGCAAATTTATTTTTTTAAGTTACAGGTACCTTACTTGATCTACAGAAAGTGCAGTGTAGGAATTAGGAGTAAACAGTTCTTCACGCACAAAGTTCAGAGCAGGCGTGAAGGAAACCTCATAGGACTACAGACCTAAAATAAAGTCAACTGATGTAAAATCACATGATTAATGAAAATCTTAGGGATTGTGTAAAAACCCTTTCTGTTTTAGGATAAGATTGAACACTAGCTACATTCTCCTTCATATAATTTGCTAGATGTACAGATACAAAATAAAAAATAAATTCCTGAACTCTCTTTTGTAATTAGCATTGTGAAATTAGTAAAATAAACTGACTGTGTTTCAGGAAATTACATACAGAATATTTTTATCTTCTAAATCATTGAATATTTTCAAACTTAAGATAATTTGTATATTTTGGCTTAAGTTTTGCCATGTAGAGCATTGTCTTTGTCAGCATTATCTAGCTTAAAGACAGATTTAATTTATTCAAAACTTTCTAAGATAAACTGTGAAGCCATTTTTAAATAGAAAAATAGACATTCCTCTGTCCAAGATTTAGGAACCAGTATTCCAATAAAAGATAAAGTCCTAATCCTGACAAAACAAACTTGAGAGAAGAGAAAATGACTAAGATTTAGTCATGGTCTTTGTTTCAGGAGCCTGGGTTGAGTGGGAGGCTATGACCCTGCTCCATGTTGAACCAGCTTCTCCAAATCCAATTTGCCCTTTTTCCAGATGCCTTGACAGGAGGAAAATCCAGCTGTATCATAATCTAGAAAGATGCATTATGTGGCATCTGCCACAAGCTACTTCCAATCTCAGGGAAAAAGGCTCTTGTAAAACTACCCTGTAGCCCCAAGTAGGCAAATGGAAGACTGCAGAGCTGACACCTGATACTGCATTTTATTGTTATTGTTCATCACATTCACAAAGGGAGTGCTCTCTCTATCTCTCTGCCTAGTTAAAAAAAAAAAGGTGAAATTTTATTCAACCTTAAAGCAGACTATAAAGAAGTAATTACTATTCTTAAATTTTGCAACAAGAACAAAAACCATTCTGCAATGTACATATATACACAAAGACAGTAATTAATTCTCTCTTTATTGTGATTATGGATACCTGTACTTTTTTACTTTTCCAGTTTAAACATTGTAAGGAAAATGTGGAAACATTTCTTAATACATCAAAATCATCTTAAAAGAACAGCAAAAAGTTATAAACTAGACATCTCACAAAATCCTATAAACTAAATATATTTAAGCCAAGTAAAAATGTATCCACAATGAAGAGAATTAAATTAAAGTAGTAGATAGTGGAAGAAAGAAAAACAGTGGGAGAAAGGATACTCAAAATGTCTTTTGCAGACAAATCAGATAATCAAAATGATAAATTAACTTTTTACATCACATTCATTTAGTGGCCTGAAAATGTAAATGAAAGATTGCTGGAAAATTCAGCTGTTTTCACAAGCATAAACCGTTGTTGTATAGAAGTAGATGTGAGGTTTACTAAATAGAGTGAGTATTTAATGTTTAATAATTTACTTTTCTCAAGAAACAGTTTTTTGATTGTTTACAAAGATATTGCATTTTACTCAATAAAGTATCATTTCAGTTAAAAAATGAATGTTTATCTTTTACATTAACCTAACAAGTTTGGTTTAAAATGTTTAGTTCAGAATTTAAACATGTATTAAATTAATCTAGGTATTTTCTTAAAACGTATCTTACTTTTCCTAAGGTTAGTTTTTTGTTATTGTATTTAGAAATGTTAAAATCTCAGGGATTCCCTGGAAGTCCAGTGGTTAGGACTTGACACCTTCACTGCCAGGAACTTAGTTCTATCCTTGGATAGGGAACAAATATCCTGTAAGCGGCATGGTGAGGCAAATAAATAAATAAATTAAGTTAAAATTGCTAAAGTTCAGCAAAGTTTTACACACCATTATTTAATATACGTTTCAAATATACTGTTTCAAAAAAACAGTATAACAGTATAATATACGGTTTCAAATAAAACTTAAAACACATGACTGCCTTTATCTGACTTTTCTACAGGGAATTTATTAGAAAAATGTCCAGAAAATATCTTAACATCAGAAATGTATATTTCTGTTATAATAATGAACTCCACAAAATAGAGTAATGATGAAAATCAGTTTTTTATGAAAGCAAGTGTGCAAAGTAAAAGTGCTCAGGAAGGCTTCAAGTCAAGGACACTAGTACTTTTTCCTCCACATGAATTTTAAAACACAACGATATAAATTGCTCATGTCAAAGTGTACAGAAATCACATTTAGAAAAACCTTAACATGTGGTCATTGATTTTCTTTGTCATAAAGGAATTGACAAATGAAAAACACTTTTGGATTTCTCCTTACTATCTTGAGATTTTCCAATTTCAATAGGTTTAATAAATGCTGAACACAGAGGGAGACGCTGAAGTTAAATCACTAAACCTTTTAAAACTCATCTATCACTAAGGAGCCTTAAAGATATGTCCCAAATAGTTTCTCTTGCCATAGATTTTATTAAATGTACTGGGTAATTCAAAACCAAAATGTCAATTTTGAAGACAGTCTGAATTTTGCATTTTGGTAAGTAATAATTTTTATTACACTATGAAGTCAAATACTTATGCTTTACTTTCTTAACATGTTAATTATGTTTTCTAAATAACTGAACCAAAAATTTTACTTATGATTAACCCCCGGACATTGACTGTTATCTGGTTATAATTCTTCAAGTATTATCTGTTGTTTAATCTATATCCTCATAGGGCATACATAAATTGAAACTACACTGGAATTCCATTTCTCACATATCAGATCAGCAAAAATCCTAAATTTGGCAACATACACTAAAGAACCCTGACTAATGTAATTTTGAAACAAAATTGTGAATAACTCTGTATCATTTGACTATGATGTTTCAAACATTTTCAAAAACTCTGATAGTTGAAGAGTCTAGACTTTGTAACTATGCTTCAGTTATCTCCTGCTAGTAGAAGCACTGGTGTTTATACTAAACTGATATTAGAGTCAAGACATAAAATTTCAAATATCTAACCTTTTTTCCAGGCTGATTTCCACCCAGCTCATTCCCTGGTTTGTGGGGGGGAGAAGGGTAGAGAAACAGATGCATCATATACAACATGTTTCATACAAATCCGTGGAAAGATGACTAGTTTAAAAAATTATGTACGATTTAGTTCAAAAAACATATTGATGTCAAATGGAAGGTTTTCAAATACAATAGAATAATAAAGTGTAAATGTGTATTTTTGGCAGAAAATGATTCAGCAAGTTTATAAAATTTGCTTAAAGGTACATTTTATTGAGGACTATGAGAATAAAATAATAAGAATAATCATTCTTGATGAATTTGGCCAAAATTATGCATCTCATCAGAGGATCTGGGTCTAGAAATCAGACACAAGAAAAAATAAAAGGACAGCAGATTTAATGGGGAAGACACTTATAAAAAGATAAAAATGAGAGCAGGAGTAAGTTGGGAAAGCCTTCATAAATCATGCAAGTCTGTTACGTTTGCAATGAAAGGGCAAGGAAGGAGAAATTGGGTAGCTGAGCGTATGAGCATCAGACTACAACACAGCTCTGAGAAAGTATCAGCCAGACCAACTGGGATGCAGATGCAAAATTTGCCCGTAGAAGAATCACAAATTGAGCAGAAATGGTCAGTCACAGACTGGGGGTACCTTGGAAAGCTTGGCCTCTGATCAAATGTGTTGGGAAATCCTGAAGACACTGCAGCTGGATAGCTGTTGATATATGTAGTCTTCATAGTTTATTGGCAGTTTCTTACAGAGAAGTGAATTGCATGCTACCATGACTGCCCGTGTGTCATTTACTCATTGACATGTAGAAACATAAAACATTTGGCAGAGGTGTGTGATGAATGCCTCGTCTCACCTTGACTTCAGCTGAGCTGGTTAAAAAATTTATAGCTGTTTGGTTTCTCACATTCCTATAATACAAAGCAAGGGTTCTCAAGTTTTTGGGGTTTTTTTTTTGTTTCTTTGTTTTTAATTTTATAGACCACATTTGAGAGGTAATTGATTCCATGAACAAACCACAAATGTATTTATTTTTACAATATTAATCACAAGACAACAATCTTAATTTTAACACTTCAAGAAACGCCTTTTGTGAGGAGACAGCTAATTGAGCATGGTCTATTTTATATTAAATATCTGAAATGTATTATTAACTCCTTTTAGACTGAAATATGAAAAAATCATGGGTAAAGCATTAATATGAGTTTGCAAATCATCTTGCGAATCCTTGTCTTGGCAATTATTATCTTGCTTACTTAGATATGATTATCATTGTCCCTAAAGAAATGTTACATTTTTTTAATTTAAGAGAAAATATCTAAATAAGGACTAGTATTATGGTCATCATGTGATCACTGTAGGTTTTCCAAATGCTTAGTATTTGGCCAATGAATATTTGCAATGTATTTTCAAGCATTAAGTTTTACCATAATTTTATTTTTTAAAATAAGGGTCAGAATACAGAATAACAGAACGATTACATTTTCCCTGTTTGAAAGGTTAAGAGTTCCTTTTGGCCTAATTAATGTAGATAATCAGTTTAGCTCAAATTGTTCAGATTTGCTTAATTCTGAACTATTTTTCTTGAAATTTAAGTTTGTATTCTGTAATTCTATAGATCAAAAAAAGTAGATGTTTTTAGGATGTAAAATATTAAAATCATCTTATTTTTCTTTTAAAAAATTACCCTTTTAAGAATAAATGGGACTTTCCTTAAGTCACTTTCCATACTTTTGATACTTCCGAACATCCTCTTTGGTTTATTAAGTTTTTAAGTCTAATTAATAGCATTTTATTTTTTATACTTAATTATACTATTAACAAATAGTATTTTTATCAGTTGTGTGACTAATAATTAAAATGTTAACTCTTCCAATAGAAATTTGATATTGAACACCTTATGGTCACAGGGGATTAAAAACTAATTACATATATGTGTAATTAGTATTAGTGTATATTATAGTATTATAATAATTATTACTGGTATAATATATATATATTAATTCCATATACATATATGTATCCAAGGTGTATATATATATACTTCATTTTATTTTTAAATAAAAACTGTATATATTTAAGGTGTACAACACTGAGGTTTTGATATACATGTACATAATGAAATGATTACAATAGTCCAGTTAATTGACATGTCATCTCCTCACATAGTTACTATGGTGATCAGAGAACCAAAAATCTACTCTCTTAGCAAATGTCCAGTATACCATACAGTACTATTAACTGTAGTCTTCATGTCTTACCTTATGTCTTTAGACTCACTTATCCTGCATAACTGCAACTTTGCATCCTTTGACCAACATCTCCCCATTTCCCCAACTCCCCACCACTGGTAACCACCATTCTACACTTGGTTCTATGTATTTGACATTTTTTTTGCGGTACGCGGGCCTCTCACTGTTGAGGTCTCTCCCGTTGCGGAGCAACAGGCTCCGGACGCGCAGGCTCAGCGTCCATGGCTCACGGGCCCAGCCGCTCCGCGGCATGGGCATGTGGGATCTTCCCGGACCGGGGCACGAACCCACGCCCCCTGCATCGACAGGCGGACTCTCAACCACTGCGCCACCAGGGAAGCCCTGTATTTGACTTTTTAAGATTCCACAGATGAGTGAGATTATGGGGTTGTTTTTTTTCTCTTTCTTGTCTGGCTTATTTCACTTCATATAATATCCTCCAGGTTGTTTCAACAAACACGTTCTTTCCTAATTTCTGGATATAATTATTAAACAAATTGCCTTTAATATTAGACATATAAATTGATATGTCTAATATGAACATATTATGAACTCTCATATAAGATACGAACTCTTCTGATGGGACCACCTTTGCTTTGTGTGTGTATATATTTAGGATAATACTAACCAAATCAAAATTGACATTGTCAAATTAAGTAGGCAAGCCCTAACCACATATTTTATCCACTTCTATAAAATAAGTTATTTTTAATGCAAGGAAGAAGAAACATTTTTTTCCCACCATGTATTCCCAATGGGAACAATGTAGAGTTAAAATATTTGTCAATTGGCAATTTTAAAATTTTATCTTTAGTGTATTATATATGAGCCATTAATAATAATGTCATTTTTTCCCCCAAAAGAAACTGTCTCTGTACTTTCTTTAACATAATAAAGTTATGAGTGTTACTTGGAAAGAATATTAGTGTTCCTTAGGAGGTGACCTTACAAAACAAACAAACAAACAAACACTTGCCTTTCTTTCAGAATTAAATACTCCATGTTGTCACTTTTTTGTGTGGGGATGGGGAAAAGGGGGGTATTGCCTTTAGCAATGCACATGAGGCCTTAGTCAGAATGTAAATCATGTAGACCAGTGTATGTTGATGCTGTAAAACTGAGAGTTCTGAGTTTAGTAATAAAATCTGTTCATGGAGGGAAAAACAAAATATGGGCACTTTATTATTAGGCATTCATTCTGGCATAGTCCAAGCTTTGTTTCTATCTTGTTGATAGATTTGAAAACATCACAGGCTGCAAAAACAATAGGACTAACCTTTTCATCATGCATATTATATTAGCCACATTGTTTAAAATAGCAAAAAGTACTGCTGGGAGGCCAATTATGGAGATTAAAAGCCATACATACTGACTAATTGCAGCATACTCTTTAGATCTCAATATATCCAGAAATGATAAAAATGCTGAGAGCAAAATAGAAAATGTAAATGATCAAAAGAAAGAAATAAAAACAATACCCCCAAATCCTCATCACACATATAAAATTTTCTCCTAGAAACATGTAGTTTCTATTTAATTGTATATCCAAAACCAAATAACTAAAAGTGATTAGAAATGTGTTCTTTTGCTTTTAATGCCAACATATAAGGTGGCCATTCCAAAACTCATTTTCTTCACTGTATTGTTTGACCTTCTATATTCTTCACTTTTATTACTAAGAATTTTACTGATGGCTTTTATGTTCATTTTTGGAGTATTTCAAACATATGGGGTTAGTTTAGGTGTTTATTAGTGTTTAAAAACAGTGAGTTATCTGTTAATATCCTAGAAGTATTAATTTCAACCTTTGGAAAGGGATTTTTGTCCAATGTATTTTTCATAGTTGAAAGTAAATATTAAGTAGGCCAATCATTTCAGGGTAGATGTTTCATTGTATATTAAACAAATTGCATTTGTGTGTACTGAATTTTTATCAACTAGTGGGCACTTTCTGAGGCTCCCTGTACTGGCCATATGGCCTTACGCATCTGATCTTTCTTTTATCTGAAATCTCTACCAGGCCACTGTTCTCACCCCTATCCTGATCTTCAAATAACACTCCATTTTCCCCTTTCTCATGTAAACTCCGGTTTGTCCTGTGAGACTCATTGGTAATATCTGGTTACTGAAAAATTTTCATCATTCTTGGATCTAGTCAACTGCTGTTTCTTTTACATAATCACTGAGATATGTACATTCTTCAATTTTATCATTATTACACTGTATGTGTATTTGATCTGCTTTTTCTAGGAACATCGAAATTTCTTAAGTGCAAGAATCAGATATTATTATTCTAAAATCTCAGGGCTTAGCACAATTTAGTCCCTGAGTACAAGAAACTGAATAATAGAACATATCAATAAATAGAACTTTTACAAAGCTTCAAAGTGATTGTCTTGTAAATAATATCAAAAAGAGTTTCCAAGATTAGCCATAGAGATGACGTTTCCCACAAGCATCATTGTAGGAACAAGTATCCCATTGTAGATGAAACTTTTATTTCTAACCACACATGATGGTCAATAACCAATGACAGTGAAAGTGCCCCTTGTCATTTGGGGGAATCAGTCCCAGCACAGTGGGAATCAGTCCCAATCTCTGCTTGGTCAGAAGCATGTCCTTCATCTTGGGTAGGCGCTCCTCCAATTTTTCTTTGAGCCATGTTTAAATAGAGAGAGTAGGAAATACCTTTTCATATCGAGGATTAAACTATCCCTATGGCACAGTTCAAATATTCTACAAATCTATGGCCTTATAAAGGCCTCCACTCAGTCACCCTGATACTACCCCATTATTGCATTTTGTTTTAATGTATAACAAAACAAGTGATACTGGATCACTTACATATGGAGAAATACTCTGACCTTTCTAAGAATGCTTTTTTCCGATATTTTTACTGTTTGAGTGATAGGTTAACTAAAGAATATTAGATTCAGACCAAACTTTAGAGGTAATTATAAAATAGTCAAATCCCTTCATACTCAATTTGGAAAAAGAGGTGAAATAGATTATTCCACTTGTTTTCTATGCCAGAAAAGTGACACAGAAATTTAGGACTGATAAAAAAGACATTTCTCAAAGAAAGTGAGTTTTATGCTGGGATGGAAGTCACTATGGCAAGTGTACGTCTTGTTCTAATTATCACTTATTTACATATAACATATACCTCCAAAAACCAGAATTTTTAATGTAGAAAACATAAACTACTAATGATCACCTAAAATAAACTCTAATAGATGTAATGTATTTTAATAAAAATAATGGCTAACATATCATTGCACACTAGTATGGGTCAGGCATAACCATTTTAGATAGATTATCACAATTAAAGTGACAAGGATACAATGCACTGTATTTTAATTTTATTTCCACTGTGTTTAAGGCCATTATATCACTTTTCACTTCCATAAGCAGAATTATGTTACCCTCATTCCGTTCTTCCCTTAGAATAAAATAGATAATATCATTTATTAAATATTTTCTAATGTGATTGATGCAAATGCTAAAATCGATTTCTTTGGAGAATTTAAAATAATTCAATACACTGCACACTCTGTATTTCATAGTCTATCATCTTGGAGCTGTTTTGCAAGAGGAACACCATGGGGAAAGCAGCATTTAGGTTGGTGGTCAAAACAGAATTGGAGCTGTTTGCAAAGGGAAAATCCCAGAGTATTTGTGGTGCTTGATGCCATTAATATTAATAATAATATTATTTAAAATATATTAATGATAACCTATATTAATAGCAAGTAATTTTTTGAAATTGGTTCAAATTATTTCAGTTATTAGAGGGGAATTCAAATCGAGAGAGTGTGAAGTCAGGAGTGAGTCACATTTTCTTACTACTTAGACATTTTGGCATATCTGGAATGGCTATTGGGAGAGTATTGACCCCTCTGGAGATACTTTGATTCATATTCCCACTTTATTACAACTGATACACAACATTTAATCAGATAATAAACTACCCTTCTTCCCCCTGCCAACCCAGTTTTGTTCTTATTTACAGAATTTAGCATTCTCTGGAATTATTTCATTGTAAGTTTTTGTTTGTTGTTGATCTTTCCGCAAAGATATGTAAACTACATAAGCATTAGAACTATCCTGCTCTTGTTTACTACTGTACCCTTGGTGTCGTGGCCTGACATGTACTAGTTGTTCAATATTGAGATGTTAGGAACGTGTTCAGTGTCACACAGCTGGTCCATGGCTGAGCCAGGATTGTAATGGCAGATCTTCACTTAGGTTTATTGGATAATTGGTCAGGACACTAATGTGTATCACATACTACGTTGAGAGAGTTTGAGGATATGTCACATCTTATAATTTTGGCTTAATTATTTTCTAACTTCTCTCATTTTGAAATTTATATTCTTTTTCTTCTTTCTTTCTCTCTCATTCCACTTTTCTTCACATTTCACTGAGTTCCTCAAAGGATTCGAGGCAGCTATGTCTACATTTTCCAGTTCTGGCAAGGTTATACTCTGATGTGTCTATCACATGCTTCTAACAAGTACTCTATTATCCATTCATGAAATTGGGTGACAATGTATTTACTTGAGTCTAGACAGGGTTGCTACTCAGTTTTGAGTTATTGTTGTTTTCCCAAAGGGTGTTTCTAAGTGCAGTTTGATTTGAATGCAGAGCAAGTAGCAGATATTAAACAGTCTTCAATTCTAATATGTAAAATAAATACATAAAACTTGGTAACTGCATTGAATTCATGTTTATAGAGAAAATACAATACACCTAAAGACACAGTTTTTATGTTAGGCCATGTTTATGTGATCTCCAAAGCATCCCACTTCAAAGAGTCAAAGAGTTCTTTGTAAGTTGTGGCAGGCAAATCGTCTCATCATCAGGCTATTACATCAACACATCAGGATTCCTTCTGAATGCAGGCTGTTGATATCCTTCTGTCTCCTTTCCAGCTGGCAGTTTTGGACACTCCACTGAATTTTTCAGTTTTTCATCACTTCAACAATACAGTCTACTTATTGTCTCACATTTTTGAAATCTTTCCTGTATTACAGGCTCAAATGGCATACATACAGACAAATTCTGTCAATTTTATACTCCAATAATATTGTTGGCTTTTCAGTAAAGACAATTAAACATGTTGTATTATCATTGTAGCATCATTGTACCATTGTACATTCTAGCAAAATAGCATTTTCTCTCTCAGGTAAAGAAAATGGATTGTTGTTAACGTTTAGTTTGAAACACTGACAAGGTAACACAGAGGATATTTCCTCTTTTACAATAGATACATTATCTGTGAAAGAAATAAGGTTATTATTTTATCAGATATGACAATAAAGAAAATTATATATATTTCAGGTGTATTTAATGCTTTATTACAAAGTAAAAAAGCATTGAAAAGACAACTAAGAAAAATGGTGTTTTGAGCCTCTATTTTGGATGATATTATAAGATTCTATATTTTTGTTTTATCTTGCCATGTTTCCATTTTGTTTATCTTGCTTGGAAAAGGAAAGAGAATTCTTACTAGAAGTCAGATGTCAAAACATATTAAAATGTATCTCAATGAAACCAAAAAGTTACACATCATCTACAGATGTAATAGCAAAGAGGTGTCAAGTAAGCATCAATAAGTAGTCTGAATTTAGTGTAGACTACAGTTAATTGACTTTTTGAATGCCATTCCTAAAGTATTTTTATTGAAAAAATGGAAATTATATTGTGAACAGAATTACTAGAGATGTTTTTAAAATGTCAATAATTAGAAAGTATCATATAAAACATCTTTTAAGTGTTCAAGTAATATATTTTCTCATGTAATGTAGAAAAACTATCTTTGTCCTTTCAAAATCACATACTCTCTTCAAGGAAAAACAAAACTGAATAACACTATTCAGTGGTAAAATCTGGAGAATCCTTTATGACTTTATGTTAAGAGAAATTCTCCTGAAAGGTAAACTTCAGTGGACACACTGTTCCTAAATACTTAACTGACTTAAAGAAATATTTGAATGTTAATCTTAGGACTGAGGTTTATTAAAATCCCATTCTTTATTAATTTTCAGTATTTTAACACCATTAATTATTAATTAATTAATTATTACTGTAATAATTTACAGTATTTTTTGTAAAATTAAGTAAGACATTTTGGCCAACTCAGTAATTAAAACATGGTTGCTTCTCATTACTGTTTACATACCCTCATCCTTACCACAACCTATTGTATTGAGTGTTCTTCTATTTACTTATTTATCCATTTATTTATATTATAATTCATTTAGTACTTTTGGTAAAAATCACCCATATCTCTCCCAGGAATTCATTAGAAAGAGTAGTAGAAAAGCCACACATATATCTCCGTGTTATGTTAACACAGCTATCATTTTCCTATGGGTAAAGCCTATTGTTTTATGATCACAACACATAGTTAATATTCAATATATATTTGTGCATTTGAATTTATATAAAATTAGCTATGTTTAGATTACATCTAGATGTGGTGGGTAATTGCTAATCTATGGCTATGTAAAGAGGGATTAATGAGAGCTGTTGTCTATATAAAAGAAAAAGAATATTAGAAATGACATTGTTATTCTCAGAGAATAGGACCAATTGGGTAAGAATGGTCATTTCTTTGTTTTTCTGGGAATAGGGACAGTGGGGTAGGGATGTCCAGTTTCTTCCCTACATGGTTCTGCTTTTCTTTTTTACAGTGTCATCAATAATTTAGTTTCTGAAAATTTCTCCAAGGTTCTGTCGCGGGAATATTGGTCAGCAGTCTCGGTGCCCAGGATTACTACATCTTTCCATTTCTTTCTGTGATTCTAAAGCATTTTCAGTAAAAGAGAAGGAGTCAGAGATGCTAACTTGCTGACACCTAAGATGAGAAGTTCCATTATTTTATAAAATATCCTCTCAATCGTCTAATTCTAAACAAGCTGTACTGCAATTAAGTGTTTATATAATGCTGAACATACCCCAATATCATATGTAAATATTAATTTTCTAAGTCAGTATTTATCAAAGTCAGTACTTAAATCTGTAAGTCCAAAAATGGCAATAAATATACAGTTTGCATAAAACTATTTGCCTTAGAGATAAAATGAAATTATTTTTATGTTGAATAAATAAGAAGGTCCAATACAAAAACAATATATAATTCAATTTTTCACTCCTAGTTTGAATAATACCAGAGTGCATAGGTCATGTAGAGAGTAACATGTTAAAGTTTGATGTCTTTGAGTTCAAAACCATTCTCTCAAACCATTAAGTGCAGCAGTGTTACATGAATATAGATATATTTAATACAAAAAATACAATGGTTAAGGGTGATTTTTCTCTTTTCCAATAGAATAGTTGCAACTCTTTTGATAGCTTCACTCTCAATTTTCCTTTTTTCACCAATTCATTCAGGTATGTCTTAGTATATACCTTACTGCAATGCTGTATTAGTTTTTGGTTATACAGTAGTGAAACACAAATATCCTGCCCACATTGAACGAGCATTCCTTCACTGAACAGTGATTGCAGAGACACTATTTAATGGGACTTCTAATCATATATGTTTGGAGTTAATAACAGTCGTGATTACTGAAATTTATTTTACTGCTCTAAACTCATATGACATTAAATAAACCCTCAGGTGTATGTACGGGTTTGAAGCTCAGACTTTAGATTATGTGTAGCTGGTACTTTTAATAACAGTTTCTGAATATGAATTTCATGAATGTGTAAAATGGAGAAACTAATTAGGAATAGTACTCTAAAGTTCAGACCTACAGTAAACATTTGAATCATTACAGAATACATTATTTGAGGTTAAATCCTAGTAGTACTTACTTCAATCCATCTATTTCTTGGAAGATAGAATATTTATAAATATATTAAACATAATCTTATTGTTCCCATTTAGAATTTCTTGAGTCTCATAGCCCTGAGATTTTAACACTTTCTCTGACCAGTGAGCTTAATTTATAATTGATATCTAATAATGAGTCATTATCCTGGTAATCTCTGCCCTCAGATATTGACTCTGTCCATTGTAACAACTGAATTCATAACTACTGTCATGTTGTTTAATATTATATGATTTATTAATATACTTTCCCTTCTTTTTAAACAGTGCTATATCTACCTGCTTATGGAGAGCAAGAAAAGTCAATTGACACATGTTCTAAACAAACTTATCTTAAATAAGCTAAAACTCTTGAAAGTTTTTATCATCTGAATGAAAATGAACTAAAAAATAGTTTTAAACAAGATGATATATATTATTTTATCAAAGCATCAAGAAAATATATATGGATTGAAAGTTTTACAAACACCTCACATGTTATCAGAAAGTTTCAGCATATAAAAGTTAAGACTAAAATTAGGAATTCAATAACATTCCTAAGAATCGCATGTAAACTAAATCTAATTTAAGGTTTGAAAGTTCCACTGATAAATATATGCCAGATTAAAATTGAGAAAAGATGTTGGGACAAAAGATACAAACTAAATCAACTCCATGTGCATTTAATAATACTTCAAGAATCTGAATAAATATGATAAGACAAAAATTTTTAGTTAAAATTAAAGTTATCCAAATTAAATTTAAGGGGTAAGCAAATGTAGTTTTGAGTAAAAATAATATAAAATTGATAATTATGTTCAAAATTAATTGATCAAACCACCCATTCTTTGCTAAGTGCATGTTGTACAAATAAACTGAGTAAAATAATTTCTAGGATGGATGTTGTTGGAGATGCTAAGAAGAACAGGCAGTGTTTATATCATCCACAGTCTTAAAACATGTAATGGTAAATAAAGCATATTCAAACACTAACTCCAGTGCCACATTGAAGACTCACCATCCTCTTGGTCTCTGGGTTTCATGGGATCTTTTTCCTTCCCTTTCACATACACTCCAATACTTGCCATAATTGAATTATCTAGATAGTAAATTTTGGTGGTGTCCATTATACATGCCCTTTTCCTCTTTCGAGAATCTTTCTATCTTCAAGGTGTACAAGCTTTCCCTCTTTGTTATTATATAGGCCATCAACACTTATAGGGCTAGGGTAAGCCTGTGATTGTTCTACTCTGCCCATTAATGGGTGAGTAATTTTAATTCAGAGTTTGGAGTTAGGAAGGGGGAAAAGAGATAAATCTCAGTGAGAAACAGAGTAGGTCAAGAAGTGAAGCCATATGAGATGTGTAATGCCACGTCCAAAGTACATGTCCAAAGTGGGAAAAGGTATGTGAAACCCAGAGAAAATAGTAGAGTCAAATTCACAGCCTGGTGTATAAGGCAGGATAGCAACATTTGAGAGAGATGTAACTAAGGTAGATACTATGCATGTAAAATTCATTAATAGAGGTAGTGTATGTATTTCTGCATTTTATTTCTTAGTGAATCATATATCCTCCAAGGCTGTAAGCAAATCTGTCCTTCACTCTGAAAGGAGACACTATATCTTCCAAGGCTGTTCACTATACAGTGAACAGCAAAAGTAGTTTTGCTACTACTTGCAAAAGTAGTCTGGAACAAAATCACTTTGTGCCCCTGTCACAACTTGCAAAGAGACATGAAAAGCCCATGGAGAATTGTCTCCCAATAGATGGTAGAGTCAGGGCAGCCATGGTAGGTAGGATGACCAGGGAGACTTCATTGAGAAGGAGGTATTTTAGTAAAGACCTGTAGAGAGTGGAAGCAGGAACAGGAACCATGTAAAATCTAGAGCATACCAAGATGGAGTCAAAAGTTATACAAAGATGTTGATGTGGGAATGGGCTTAGCACATTAGTGGGATAGGAGGGAGGCAAATATGACTGGAAAAGAATGGGGGAGGAGAAAGATAATACTAGATGAGCTCAAGGAAAAGAGTTTTGAATATTGACCTCTTACTACCTTCTTAAACTTTTCTATTGTTTCTCATAGTTTATTTTGACCTATTTAGGTAAACAATCTTCAAATTACGAGTTTTTTTCACTTTCTAGCCTGTTTTCTCTTAATTTACTGCACTTATTTTATTATCCAGCATGTTAAATGGACTTGGTGATTATGAATTTCTTTTGCTTTTTCCTGATTTTAAGGAGAATGAGTCCATCATTTTATAGTTTTGGGTGATGTTTTTAGTAGGTCTATTTTTGTTGCCATTTATTGGGTAAAGAAAATTCTTCTTAATTCTTAATTTACAAAGAATTTTTGTCATACAATTATGTTGAATGCTATCAAATATTCTATCTGTATCTATTGAGATAATATGACTGTTTTCTTAAAGAAGTGAATGACAATATTTTTTGTAATTTATTGAGTTATCTTTTATTGACAAGAAAAAACCTAACATTGTATGTGTGCATTTGGTTCCCTAATATGTTTTTAGCCTTTATAGTCATGCTAATAAGCAACATAGAATTTAATTTTCCTTTCTTATATTACTCTTGCTTGTTTCAGGATCAAACTTATGCTGTCTTTAGTGCATGGGTTGGACAGTATTCCTTATTATCCTATTAGAAATATTTTTTAAAAATGTTTCTGGAAAAGTTTCTATAAGATAGGAATAATATGTTTCTTGACATTTAGCTAGAACTTGCATAGATAATCGTATGGTGTCAAAATTTTCTTTGGGAAAAAATTGTAACAACTGCTTAATTGCATTAATTTATTGGTTTAAGGGAGTAATTATGCTTTTTCTTTCTCTTTGAGCCAAATTTGGTAGGTTAAGGTTTTTTTAGGATTTTCTAATTTACTGGCATTACCTTTACAGTATTTTGTTTTAAAGTCTCTTCTTTATATGTAACTATATTAACTTTTCATTCTTAACATTATTTCTGCCCTTTCTCCTCTTCTTGTTAAGTCTAATCAGAAATATATTTTTTGGTTAGCTCTTTCTAAGAATAAATTTATCTTGGTTCATCCTTTCTGTTATATTTTGTTTCCCAAATTCACTGATTTCAGATTTTGTTTTTATTAAATCCTCTTAACACGTTCTTTGGGTTTATTTTGCTATTTTTTAAATCTTCTTAAGTAGGATAATTAGCTTTAAATTTTAAGTCATTGTTTTTCTCAAATTACTCTTTAGAAAGCTATACATTTCTGCTCTAATTTCATCCCAACTTGTACACACATGCTCAAGAAACCAGTTTACACAATTGCCCAAATAATATTAAACTCAAAATATCTCACATATTGAATTTGTTTGATATCAAGACCAATTAATATACATTTCTTGTCCTGATACTGGTCTATCTAAGGAGATGGGTGGTTAAGAAGTGAATTCAATATATTGAGTAAGTATCATGGCAGAAATAAGCAAATAATACAGTTAGACTGGAAATACTCATGGACATTTCTTGATTCAAATTAGAAAGCTTGTAGACTTCCTAGACAAGTCAAATCTGAATAGCATTTTGCACCAATAAATGTTTAACAAATAAACAAGATGAGGAAGAAGAGAAATCCCAGGAAGACAGAAAACAAATTATATCAAGAGCAGAATGGAGAGGTCAAGCATTGCCAATATTAGGAAGTGTAAATAATTCAGTGCGTGTAGATCATGGATACTAGGTTACTGGTGTAATATCAAGACAGAAATCTTTTTCTCCGGACGCGCAGGCTCAGCGGCCATGGCTCACGGGCCCAGCCGCTCCACGGCATGTGGGATCTTCCCGGACTGGGGCACGAACCCGTGTCCCCTGCATCGGCAGGCTGACTCTCAACCACTGCACCACCAGGGAAGCGCAAGACAGAAATCTTAATGAATTGAGTAGACTTGGGCCAATTTATAAAGTGTCTTAAATGTCAAGTTGATCACTTAGATTTATCCTGAAACTAATGGACATATTAGCAAAATATTTTAAGCAAATGAGTGGCACATTTATAATGTTGTTTAAGAAAATTCTGGTAGATGTGTGGAATATGTTGGATGTGAAGAAGTTCAATAATCTAGTCTAAATTTATTTATAAACATAACTAACTAGACTGCAACAGAGAGAAGACGAAAGGGCACAAATTCTTCAGATATTATAGACATAACATTGATGATACTCAGAAAATGAGTATATATGAGGAATTACAGGGAGAAGGAGAAAAGTAAAGGTCGATTCAAAACCTTATGTGAGTTCATGGTAAATGAATTGTGACATAAAGACAATCATGAGAGGGTCAGATTTTATTATTAAAATTGTGAGATGCATTACTTTGGAAATCAAGTGCCCTGGAATATTTAATTGATCATTTATATCACTGAACCTAATGGAGAAAAGAGTTTCATAAAAGAGCAACATAATATAATGTCTAATATTAGGTGACATAATATCAGGTCACTTTTTTTACATGTATGCTATTATTAGTAGCTTGGACAAAGTGCATTTCATAGCATGTGGACTGGAAGCCATGCTGCTGTGGATTAAGGAGTGAATAGCAGTGAGAAAAACACCAGCAACACTTACAAGAAAATTTCCTCCACCTTTTGACTAGTACCAAGTTTCAGTTACGCAAGATGAGTAAGTCCTAGAGGTCTGCTGCACAGCATAGTTCTTAAAGTTCACATTACGGTATTGTGTACTTAAAAAAACATTTCTAAGAGGATAGATCTTATGCGAAGTGTTCTTATCACAAAATAATAATAAGTAAAGAGGGTGTGAGGAAACTTTTGGAAGTGATGGACATGTTTATGGCATAGATTGTGGTGATGGTTTAGTTTATCTCCAAACTCTTCAAGTTGTACACATTAAATATGTACAACTTTTTGTATGTCAGTCATACTTAATAAAGAGGTTAAAACAATTGGCTCTAAAGGAATTGAAAAAGGGTGCATAAGAATGAGGAAGATGCTTTGGATTTCTGTAGTTACTTTTAAAATGGTAGAATATGTTTGTATGATGTTGGAATAGTAAGCAAAAATTAAGACAAAAACATCTTAATGTTAGATAATTCAAATAAAATGATAAGGACTGGGTTCTGTAAACCACTATGGTAGATTAATTAATTCATGGATGAGAAAATTTAGAACTTTTGAAGTTCTGAGATTTTAGAAAGTCCTGAAAATACCATATTTTGGGGTTTCCCTGGTGGCGCAGTGGTTGAGAGTTCACCTGACAATGCAGGGGACACAGGTTCGTGCCCCGGTCCGGGAAGATCCCACGTGCCGCGGAGCGGCTGGGCCCGTGAGCCATGGCCACTGAGCCTGCGCGTCCGGAGCCTGTGCTCCGCAACGGGAGAGGCCACAGCAGTGAGAGGCCCGCTTACCGCAAAAAATCCCCACAAAAAACCATATTTTGGTTCACAAAAAGAGATCAAATAATCTCACACATGAAGTCCAGAGCACACTAATGATTATGTATATAAACAGATGAATAAAGCTGAATAAATCTCAGAGTTGTATAGCTTATATCTGAGCAATTATTTTCAGTATAGTGCAATAATTGGTAGCAAAGATTTTATTGTGAGCAAAATTGGGACATTAGTCATTTCTCTGGAGTCATATTTGGCTTTTAATCCCGCTCTTTAACTATTTTATATTGGGCAAGTTACTTAATTTTAATATTTACTTTCTCCCCTTTAAAATGCAAACAATAATTGTGCCTATTTTGAAGATCATTGTAAAAGGTAAATGACATAGGACATTGTAAGATCTCAATATATGTTAGCAGTTTGTTATTACATAGTTTTCCAGACCTGTTTCAATCCTTTCTCTTCTTTATGTGGTTCTAAAAATTGTCTTTATTGGTTCTCATAAAATGACTACTGTCTTCTTAAACAGATTCTATATTTCCAGTGCTTCTACTGCTAGTTACCTGAGAAAATTACATTTTACAGTTTTATTATGCTACCAAATAATTTATTATGTTAGGCTTTTTGATGGGGTGTTGGAAAGCTTTTATTCTCTTCTCTCTTTCTTCCTGAGTTCACAAATGATAAGAAATGCCACTTGCTTACTGTGGGATATTTAGTCTCCCTCTCAAGGATGTTGGTGCCAAAGACAGTAGGAACACAAACCATGAACTAATACCACAAGGAAACTTCGAGCTATACCAGCTTTGAGCATCTCAGCTATTCAGCCTAAACATCTAATAATTAGATTTTAGAACTGATATTTCACTCTGTTCCACTCTCGGGCTTACAACTTCTTAGTCTTGATGCTAGGTATTTGGAAGATTTGGCTCTATGTTTGCTTTTTTTTAATTAATTTTCTAGAGCAATGCTGTCCAATGGAACTTTTTGTGATGATGGAAATGTTCTATACCTCTGCTTTCCTATATGTAGCCACTAGTTACATGTAAATATTGAACAGTTGAAATGTGACTAGTGTGACAGAGGAATTAAGTTTTTAATTTTATTTAAAAGATAAATTTAAAGACACCCATAGCTAGTGGCTACTGGATTGGACTTAAAGTTCTTGAGTTACTGTTTTCAACTTTTAAAATGGTACTTCTAACAGTCATATCATTTTTTAAGCTTGTCTGAAATGGAGAATTATTCTCTAAATTGAGAATCTTTAAACTTTCTGCTTGAAGTCATGGTTACTGATTTTATACAAAATAACTGATATAATTGTTAACCTTTTTCCACCCCAAATAAAGTCTTGGAATTTTACTGATGATCTTAAGTAAGCACATGAGCCCATCTGCATCATAAGAGACTCTCAGTTTCTATGTCTATGCTTGATATGTTTTGAATGATTTTAGCCATTGTGTGTGTGTGTGTGTGTGTGTGTGTTTTCAAGGCATACTGGGGGGCTGGTGATGCTGAAGATCCAGGAACAGAGCTAATGTTAAAACTGAATTTACCTGCAGAGATTTCACAGACTATCAAGGAGAGGCACTGAGGAAATTGACAAGGAAATGATCACTATTATCCAGGCTATGAGAACATCAACTTCATGTGCTTTTCACATTTCAGTGCTTATTTACTAATGCCTTTGTTCTTTGCTAGATCAAAGTAAAGTTTGTGAACATTTCTGAGGGATAGTAAATAACAGAGCTTGTTAGCTTTTATTATAAATATCTCTGTATTTGTTTTTTGTTTTGTTTTGTTCTTTTAGAAATGTGAAATGTATTTATATGTTAACTTTCTAAGAGTAAGACAATCAAAAGAGGATGTTTTGCCTGTTCTTAAGTCATTTCCTCTATTGCAATTGCTATTGCCTCTACCTCTTTAATCTGTAGCCAACTTCTCACATGTATCACACATTGCAGAGAAAGGCATATTGAATCCTACAGCCAAGGATGGTAGAGCTACATGGTTTGTGAGAGAACTGCCTATAGTCAGCATAGAAAAAAACAGTAACAGTGGAAACCCTGGTACTTTGCTCTTTAAGATCAATTTAGATAATATTAGCATGAACCAGCCTGATCTATTTAGGGGGTGGCCCAACCTAGCTTCTATCCAAGGCATTGAGTCCATAATTATTGCATCTTATTTAGAATCATTTTGGATAGTCAGCAGTTAAAGCAAGCTAGACAGCCACTTGGCCTGTTAACTGAGAATCTGGACAGTAAAAATCAATTTAGAAGGAATTAGTTAAGGTAATTCCTCCAAGGAGGCCTTGCCATGTCTTTGGCTTATAGAACTGGAGTTCATAGAATGATGGTAGAAAAACATAAGTGATTAAAGCATCAGATGCAAATTGATGAGTGTTGCATAGAATAAAATAGGTTCATGAATGGGGAGGTTACAAATTACTGATTTCCTACAACCCTGAGGATGAAACCATAACTAATGTGGACTCTTGTCAGAATCTAGATTAGCTCTTAGAAAAATATTGTATTTATATTTTACATTTCCAACATTTAATAGACCATAGTAGCAAATGCTGAATAATAAAGAAAATAGGAACAAAGAACTGAGTACAGTATTTTTGTAGGTAACCAGAATATGTCAAATATAAGTGGAATTAGATTTAAGAGCACCAATACATGGTGTACTGAGATATGTTTTATATGGTCCTGTAGAGTGATAATCCTCATCAGGGATAGAGGCTAATTTATTCAATATTATGTGCTTGCAGGAAGCATACATTAAAGAAATATTGAATCTGCCTGAATAAAGATGAGTAGATATGCCTCTTTCAAGAAATGATAGACAGGCTTCTTTCTTTTTCTTTGGTCTATTTCAAGATGGTTGCATTCAGGCAACAGAATATATTTTAACTAAACTTCTGATATTCTTAGGTATGTTCATTCACAGATATTCCATAGATACTCAGAGCAAATGTAAAATATGCCAAAGAAATTGCATCAACTTAGCATTTTGTCTTTTACGCTCTACCTATCTTCACCCTTCTCATTTCAAGCCCAATTTTTATCTGTTACAATTCTCCATATCATAGAATTATATAAAAAGACTGTAAAGAATGTTATTCTTATATAGTGCTTAATTTTTTATGTACATTTGGAATATTTCATAATATACAGGAAAGAAATAAAATACAGTATGCTCTTTGCAGCCATAAAAGGAAAACAGGAAGGATATTATCCATCCTGCTCCATGTGTATGGTAACAGGATAACACCTTTTACACAGAGTTGTCTGACAATTATTCTTTCAGAGATGCTCTCACTCTTTCTCCTTATTGTGCTAAACCTGAAATGTGAGTGTGTTTCTCCCAGAAACAAGTTGCCAAGTAAAGAAGAATATTTACATTTGAAAACCCTTTTAAACTTTTTAAAAAGTTGCTGAAATTTAGGAAACTCTGAAGCCTGTAAGTAGCAGCAGGAGGTGAACCAATTAGGATTAACACATCGAATGATGCCTAATTCAGACATATTTCTAAGGCCCATACTTTTCTCTGATGTGTCAAACCAATTATTTCAGGCATATTTCAGGGATCTTTTTCTTTACAAATGTCTTTAGTAGCCAAAATAAAATGTTAACTGACACCTATAATGAATGTTTTAATTCTCTGTGTGCAGTTGGAATATAGAACCCATAAGAAAACATTAAGAAGAAAGTTATCTAACAGAAAGGTACTTTGCAGTTTCTCATTTGACCGTGAATTATGCCCATTGATCTGGAATATTTCTACACAAGGAAGTGGAAGATATGTAAAATAGCGACTGACTTTTCATAGAGGGAAACGATAGTAAAAGAATTTTATGATACCATTAGTCTGTACTTGAACATTTAAGTTACTGTATAATTTATTTCATATGCTTTCCCTTTCTCCTCTACACTTATTCAAAGCTTTAGACAGTGTAGACACTCTAAGAGAATAAAACGAAGGTGACTTGAACTTGAGGATTCCTTTTTTGATTTCTCATACTCTTCCCCCTCAGCTGTACCCACCTATTCAATTTCATAGTTTTAGTGCTATGGGGTATCATCCTCCCACAGTCTCAACTCTCCAAATACATTAGGAAAGTTAAAAGAGACAAAATGAAGCACATAGACATACATGAGCCTCCCTATCATAATCCCTGTTTTAGCTCTTCTTTAAAAACCAAAATTAATAAATATGAATATTTATATTCACATCACTTTGTAAAGAGTTAAGGGATAAAAATAATTAAAAGTCTACATCACACACTGCCCATTTGGACAGAAATAAACCTTGTTAAAATCGAATGCTGGGGGTGAGGACATGAGGGTTTGATTACCTGTTTATTCCCACTGTGGATATTGAAATATGGGCTGTAATGCTGAGTTATGATACACATCTTCCAGGCATCTGTGTATTACAGTACCTACAAAAACACCTTTAATTCAGGAAAATATTTGTCATCAATAATAAATATTTGTCATCAATAGTCTAAATATTATGTACATATTATTATATACATATATAATATATATACACATTATATAGTGTAACAAACACCATATTATAATATAATAACTTAATGTAATATATAACTTATACATGTAATAATAAGGAAGAATAATGAATAAAGGTTCAAAAAAAATACCCCACGAAACAAAATCATGAATGTTGTCTAAAGGGCCAAGAGATCTGATGGACTGGGAAACAGGCAGGAGAATCCAGTTGTCACTGGCCCCCAGCCTGGGAATATATGACATAGACAGTCCTCTTCCCTCAGCCCTGGCTGGGCCACCCTGCCACATACACATTATCGTCTCAAAGCACATAATATATATTTTTAAAAACCTCAATACAACTAAGCATCCTGGAGGGCCCTGGGGTAGCAAGAGTTTGGCCCACTGGAGCTGAGGAAGGAACTACGGGACAGGAGAGCCACTTTGTGTCTTGCCCAGCTGAGTTCTCTCTCTTCTTATGGTGAGTCGGGGGGAGGGTTGAGGTACCATGTTCACGTGACCAAGAGCTAACTCCCCCATCTTCCAAAATGGTAAAGGAGAGGTCAGTTTGGAAATGTGCTGTATGCATGTCCAGAGCTCTTGGGGTGGGGGTGGGGTTTCTGTTCCAGGGGATGAGGATGCTGGGAATGTGGCTGTGCCTGTCAAGTGCTTAGTTACTTGTCCTTGGTAGGGAAGAGCCCCCCCATCCCCCCAACAACCACTGCCCAGCATTTCCTCAATTCAAACCAAGATATTGTCCAAGACACATCCAGTAGAGGTCTCATGACAGCATCAGTAAGGGACAACTAGAAAAAAAAAGAAATGTAACCGTGTTTGGTGATGGATGTTAACTACACTTGTGGTGATCATTTCATAATATATACAAATATTAAATCATTGCTATACACCTGAAATATGTCAATTAAACCTCAAAAAAGAGAGACATTACAATCTAAAATTAATAATAATAAGAAATACAAAACATGCAATAAGAACATTTGTTATAAATTGCTTCTTAAAAAGGAAAGAGGGTAAACCTCTTAATCGGCGTGACTACAAAAAATATTCTTATTTAGCCTAGAATCTCCTGTATGCTTTCCAAATTACTGTTGTTGCTTCTTCTGTTATGATCTGTGGTGGATTTTTAGTGTGATAACTTTTCTGGACCAAACTACGTTTCCCAGAATTCCATTCTCTGCATGTTTTTGTTGGAATGGTCCACCAGAGAGATTTCTGTGGGAGATTTGAAAGGCAGAAGTGAAGCAAGACCTATTTAGTAGCCTACACACATTGTCCATTATATGCTGGCAGCAGCTAGGCCTACAACTACTCCAACTTCCCTGAGATCATCCTCAACTTTGGATGAAGTTGAACCAAGTGTATGTTCCTAGCTCTGTGACAAAGGGCCTGGGCTTCTGAGGATACTGAGACCACCAATGTTAGAGGCACTAAGAACTAATGTAAGTTTGAGTCCGTCTTCATGGGTTCCAGCTTGTGCTTAATCTCTCCCATTTTACAGCCATTTTCCCTTCCAAAGTGACTGCTCTGATTACTTCAAACTCTAGCAAACATCAAACTGAATGTGACAGCCTTATTAGACAGCTTAACAAGTCCCGACAATTGCACAAGGTCAAAAAAGGTTGACTGTAACAGCCAGCCTCCAAGAGGATCCCTGTTGTTCCCTGACTCTTGGTATTTACACCTTTACGTGGTCCCCTCCCCCATTGTACCAGGAATGTCTGTGTGATCAATAGAAATGAGATAAATAATGTATATCCCTCCAGATTAGTTTATAAAGGACTGCAGTTTTTCTCTTGGACAAGTTGGTGTTTTCTCTTTCTATTGCATAATTCACTCTGAGGAAACAAGCTGCTATGTTATGAGCAGCCATATGGAGACCCCCGTATATCAAGGAACTGAAGTTTCCAGCTAATAGCCATCAAGGAACTGAGAACTGCCATCAGTGACATGACTCAGCTTGTAAGAACATCCTTCCCATTTGTGCCTTCAGATAGGACTACAGTCCTGACCAGGAACCTGACTACAATCTCATGAGAAACTCTGGGCCAGAACTACCCAGCTAAGTTGCTCCCAACTCACAGAAAGTGAGCGAAAATAAATGTTATTTTAAACCACTAAATTTTGGGGTAATTTGTAACACAGAAATAACTAATATAGAAATATTTATCAAATCATACCCTCCATGAACAAATTGACTAAAAGTGTAACTTTTATGAATTGATTTCTATAGAAGACTTTGATTTTCTTCTGAATAATATGTTTAGATTTTTAGTATGAGGTGACAGCTTTCTCTCTGATCTTAACAGTTTTATATCTGTATTATCTTTGTTAAATGTGCTCTCTTTATTGTGTTTGGTATTTTTTTCCTCTGTGCATTGTGGCACTAGGGAACATGGTTTAAAAATCAATTACTAATTAGAATATAAGGTGAAAACAGTCTGAGCATTTGGGAAATACAATAATGGGAGGCTCAGCTTGTCTCTTCCCCAAGTTTGTTCTTTCCCATCACTTTATCCTGTCTCACAACATCACCTATAAATTATTTTTCCCTAATATATTCCTCGATTTCTTCCATTTCTTGATTATCAGATTTGTACAGTAAACTCTATTTTTTTTTTTTTTTTTGCGGTACACAGGCCTGTCACCACTGTGGCCTCTTCCGTTGCAGAGCACAGGCTCCGGACGCGCAGGCTCAGTGGCCACGGCTCACGGGCCCAGCCGCTCCACGCATGTGGGATCTTCCCGGACCGGGGCACGAACCCATGTCCCCTGCATCGGCAGGCGGACTCTCAACCACTGCGCCACCAGGGAAGCCCAGTAAGCTCTATTTTAAATCTCCAAAGGGTATCAAATAGTTACCACAAATTTAACATATTCCCAATATTCCATATTACATTGCATTTGACAACCACATGATGCAAATAGTCTGCATTGATTCCTACAAATTCATGCGATCATTTTTTTTCTAGTTGGGAAAGTGAAAAGCTGGAGATTGTTAGGTGCCTGAGTGCAAAACAATTTTTGATAATTCAGGCCGTTTTTTACTCCTTTGTTTGCTGTTTCTGTTTCCACTGAGGGTTATTAAAACATGTTATTCTTGCCTGAAATATGCTCTTCTTCAGCTTCATTAGTGTGGAATACTGTGGGAAGTTCAGCAGCCCTGGCGATGGCTTCTCCATCTGGCTTCCTAATCACTGCTTTGCATCTAGGGATGTCCATTCTCCAGCTTCCTTGGTATCTAGACGTGGTCGTGCTGGTTGAAATAGAGGTAGGATTTTTATTCCACTGATGCTTGAGAAAAGAATATTTCCTAACAGCAACTTTATTTAGGTAATCTCCCAATGGTTTTAGGAGTTATTCCTAGAGGCTCAATCTAGCACTTACTATTTAATCCCTTCCGATATACTTAACCACTGTCCTATTAAGCCCCTTTCTGCCTAACATTCTATAGCGTAATTTCCATGTGCTACACTGACTTACACTTTCACTTCCTCAACCCACCCTTCAATGTAATGTTCTCTAGCTCAGGCAATTCCATTGTTTCAGTTGCTGAGGCATAAGTCTTGGAGTCATATTTGACTCCTTCTTTTGTCCCTTCCTCATATGCAACACAGCTGCCCATCATGCTGGCTAACATCCCTTTAAAATTAATCCAGAATCCCACCATTTTGTGCCATCTCTACCTCCACCTCCAGGGTTAAAGCCAAACTCACCTCTTTCCTTCATTATTATAATGACTTTCTAATTGGTTTCCATGCTTCTAATCGTGCCTCCCTAAAATCTCCCCTCCGTTTAGCACATAGAGTGGTACAACAATATCAGTCATATCCCACAATCATACATAAAACAGCAACAACCTCTCACCATAGAATTAACTCCCTAGCCACTTGATCTTGTCTTATTTTTCTCTATACCATGTATCACTTTAGTACATAAGAGATGTTTACTCTGCATTGGTCTATTGGCTATCTTAATTTTTGCACCCCATCCAGAAAACTACAAGCCATATGAAGTAAATAATGTTTTTCTGTTTCTGATTTATTGCCAGCATCTAGAGCAGCAGCTCGTGCACATTAGGTTGCTTAATAAATATTCGTTGAAGAAATGAATGGCAGACTTCCACTAAATTCTTCTAATGACTCTTCATCTCACTAAGAATGAAGTACCTGGTGTTTTTCCTCCCTACGAGGCTCCGGGCTTCTCCTAACACTCTGACCTCATTCCTACATTGTTAACTCTGCTCCAGCCATATCCGCCTCAATATTTGTCTTTTAATATGTGTGTAATGGTCACCTCTGCCTATAGTGCTGTTCTTCTAGGTACCCATGTACCCTATTCCTGCACTTCTCAGTTTTTAATATTTCCTGTTTATAGAAGACAGTACTTTAATATGTTATTTGAATCCTTAAGAATTGGGAAAATGTATTCTGATTTTAAATACATTTTAAATAGAAGCATATGGAATATTGTATATTACGCTCATCCTATGTAAGCATATGGAAACCCTCAGATAGGCTGAGAATGAGTGTCTAGGGCAATATTTTCTGCAAAAATACAGACAATATATCAAATGGATTTTTAACTTTGTAAAATGCCAAAGGAAGAGCTGAGACATTTAATAATTGCCAGAACCTTTCTCTGAAAGCTCACCAGGACCATGAGTCATTGTTTAGGTGACAAGATGTCAGGATATGACAAGATATTCCTGTTATATAACATGACAAGGAGTTTAACCCAGTTCTAATGCTGAAAAATACAAGTCAAAGTAAAAATAAAAATGAAATAGGTCTTCTTTCGTTTCTTTGATGAAAAGATATCAAAGGACTTTATAAAGTACTTCTATTTTCAAAATGTACAAACTCAGAACCTGAGCCAAAAAGTAGGAGCCTTTTATAAATGGAGATTCAAGTGTTCTTTTAGTAGCCTAAGAGCAATCTTAAGGCAAACCTGGTAAAAGAACATACCTCTGTCAGAGTGCCACATTAACCATGAGGAAATTGTTTTTATTAAAAACAGAAAGATTTTGTTGAATAAAAATGAAAAATTTAGAAATATCACATCTTTAATAGATTTCCTGAATTTCTTTGGATTTATTTGAAACTATGTTACTATGGAGAGGAGTACTTTCCTAAAGAAAACAGCATTTTTATATACATTTAAGCATACAGATTTAGAATATTTACATTTTTCAAAATATAAATTTTATTATGAAAAACTTCAATGAAGATGGATAAGCTTGTTAGTGAGATGAATTACATGATTTGTTGATTTTGGTAAATCAACTCATGTTAAAGAGAAGAATTTCAATTGTTACTATTAGCTTCATGAATTAATAAGAATACACATAGCTTACTAAATCATTATTTTGCAGTAATTATGAGTTGAAAGGCATTTTCTAACCATTAAACACCTGCTTCCCTTATAATTATCACCATTACCTAGTGAAGTAATTGAATAATTTACATTATACACTGAAACTTTCTCTGTTTTTGTTAGGATAATTCCAGATAGTTACAGGAAAAAAAACCCTTAAGAATATGATAGTAATCCATGTGAAAACAAAAATGATCAATTAGATGAGTGTTTGAAAATTTTAGAAAACTAAAGGGTTTCTGTCTGTGTATTCTGCATATACCCAATCTTCCAGATTCAAGCTTGTTTTCTGAAATACAACGTCTTCAACTTTTTGGAGTTCAATGCTCATCCTGACATTTTTCCAATGTCTTTAGCCAAAGAAATTTTTCCAATTTCTTTTAGCATTCATGGATAATTTGGTATCAACAACCTCACCATCGTCACAAGTATGGTCTTATGTGAATGTTATGGGGCAGGCTTCTCATCTCCAAACATGGCCTTTCAAGGGGGTTATCCTTCAGTCCCCAAAGATTTTATTTATTACTTAAGTCAATAAATATTTTATTTTTTATTTATGTTAAAGTTTTAATATTTTTTCCTTCAAGACATTTCTAGAGTCCCCTAGGAAAGTAATACCTATTTGATTAGGTAATACCTTAAACATTTTTCAACTGATACTTTATTCTAAATTAGTTTACAACTGAATGAGAGAAGGAAGAAAAAAAAAAGAGGGAAGGAAGGAAGGATAGTAAATTGTCTGCTTTTTCAGTTCATTCATTCAGCAAAGATAACTCATGATCACCATAAGCCTGCCCCTATGCTAGGAGCTGGCGATAAAAAGCTTAATGATTCATGAAACCTGCCTCCAGGTTCTGAGAAGACAGGTGTTATATGAATGTATATACAAATGTTGGGTAGTCATACATTATCTTAAGTGTTCTCTCAATCTCCTTTTCTCTTGTAGGATGGTCTCTTTATCCCTGTATAACCTAGTTTACTCTGTGTTTTAATGCTTTTTACTAGCCTCTCAAAAGCTTTTACTTCTGTGCTACAGCTAGCCCACTCAAAATCCTTGTTTTTCCAAACCCACTCAGAACCCCATTCCCATTTAACTGCTCTGGTTTAAATATTAGAAGAAGAGCATGTGATAAAATCTATGAAGAAAATATGAATACCTGCAAGAGTGCCTTAAAGTGTTTTATTTTCCACATTTGTTTATCTATTAAAGGAGTTACTTGTTCCAACACAATGATGATGAAATTTCAGGAGATTTATCTGAAAGTGGATATTTCTACACCTTGATAGTTATAGTACAGAGGCCTGCTTCCCATACCAGTTTCATTTCCATCACAAAATTATTGACACAAATCAACCAGAACAATGAGTTCCATACCTGACAATTCAGTTCTCTAAAGAACTGAGTGTCTAAATCCTTCATTTTTAAATACACTTAGCACTGGAAACAGTATAAATAAAAATGGATTAAGTAAAACACAGATTATTTATGTAAACTAATAATAATGTGAATGCTCTTTAAAAGTAAATCATTATACTAAATATAAGGAGAATAGCTAAACAATTCATCTATCTTATTGAAACAACCCAAATAGGGAATATGAATTTAAATCACTCAGGATCCAACAGAAAACAAACAAACAAAAATAAGACAACAAAATCAACACAGATAATTCAGTAGAGTGAATTTATTAGGAGAATGGAATTACAACAGTTGCAAAAAGATGAAAGGGCAAAGATAGTGAGACATAGAAATTAGTAACAGTCTAAGGTCCTGTGCTCACAGAGCTCAAGGTGTGGGTATTACCAGAACTCAGAATCTCTAGCTGTCCAGTAGATTTAAGATCCATACAAAGTCTTCTCAGAGGGGAGGTGCATCACTGCCAGAGATGCCACCTGAAGTGGAGGGGGAGACAGGGCCTTGGCTTCCCCTCATATTCTGTCCTCAGATCTCCTGCCAGAGTCTCCAAGAGGTAGATTTTTAACTGAAAGCTAGCTCACAAGGGAACCAGGAAATATAGTTCGCCGGGATCAGCCTTTGAAACAGAGCAGAACAGAGGGAAAATGTGGTTTTAAAGCAAACAGCAAGTGATTAGCAAATTATGATTTTAAAAAATTTGACGTTTTTCTTCTAATTTCCTAAAATTCTTCAGGACATTGATTTAGTTTTTTGTTAATACTATTATAAATGAGTTAACCCATATTCTGAAATGAATCATGTCCTTTTTTTTAATGAAAAATCTTTTTCTCAGCTTCATGACTCTATTAGCTGGTTAGTGAGCAAATACTCAAATTATTACAAACAGTAGTCCATGTTGTTTACCTGCTTAAAACTCAAAAAAGCTTCTCGGTGAACTCAGAATAAAATAGAAAGTTGGTTCTTTATTCACTAGGCCTCCATGGCTCTTGCCTGCCCTTAGGAAATCGTCTTGTTACTCTCCTATGCCTCAGTCACTGGATTGCTCTTGCCCTGGCTGTCTTTCTCTTTCTAAAACTCAACAGACTTCTTCACTGTAACACATTTAAACCTGATTTTCACTCTGGAATATTTTGTCCACATATGTTATTGTTGGCTTAGGACTGAGGCCTTAACTGAACCTCCACACCGTCAGAGTAGGCTACATATCTGTCCTTCTCGAAGAAATATGATGCTCAGTCTTTCACCCCAGCAAATCATTTCCTACATAGCAAGAACCAATTCCTGGTATCTTCTCGTTTTGTCATATTTTGTGGTCCTTGCTAGAGTTGCAAAATTCCCTAAAATAGAAACTGTCTCTCTCTTGGCTTCCAAGGAATCCATCCTTAGTACTTAAGAAGTACTCAGCACGTAAGGGGGTGCCATAAAGATTTATTTAATGAATAAATAAGTGGATGAATGAATAGCCTATTGTTGGGTTTTAAGGTCCTACATTATTTCCCACATCTGGTCCAGCTCTGCCTGCTCCCTTAAAGGCCAACCACCTCCTGCAAGGAAAGACATTTTTAAATTGATTGTTTTGCTAGTAGGCCACTGTCTGGACCACATTTACCTGGATCAGTTGAGGATACTTCATAAAGTCAGTTATCTAGATTTCACCCTCTCCTTTTGCTTCTGAAATGGATAAGGTCAACTGATTCTTCACATCCTACTCATCCAGATTTTCAAGAAAAGTTCTGTGGATCTTTTCCATAGAACCGGTAACTTAGGTTCATGCAAGTATCATGGACTCAGTCAATTTTCAGATCAAACTTTCTCCAAACATGAGACAAGTATTTAAGTGCTTGCTAACTGTTTATAAATGGTTACTTGGCTTCTCCTTTGGCTTTTCATCCACATGTGTCTAACTTCTGAGGCAAGGACTCTCCACGTGAGAAAGCATAAGTGGTAAGATAAAAAAACTCCATTCTTTTCCCCTAGAACTGATTATCCATTGAGCTGTCATCCAGTACATTTTTACATTTGACTGCAATGATATTACAGATTTAAAGACATGATCCAAATTGTTAAAAGTGTTTTCTCTCCAAAAAAAGAAAAATAATAATGAAAAGGTAGACAGGAAATCATGCTAATACTATGGTGAATAAAGCTGTGATGAATGAACTGTGGGCCTTTCCTCTGCTTTTAGCTACTGCATGCCTAGTTTATATACTATAGAAAAGTTTCCCTTTTTAAATTTTATTTTGTGATATGTATCTTTAACTTCTACTTATTGGAAAAATGGAACTCCTACAGATTGTGTAGTAGTAGCTTGTTGTTTTCCCACCCGTTTCCATTCTGTAGTCTCTAATGCCACATGTGGGACCCATCTCTCTTCCCTTCCCATTTCTCCGAAACTTCCATTTTACTATCTTCATAATAGGCTTGGCTCATATCCACTCTTCTTTCAGCTCTGGCTTGTGTGTTGCTTTCCTCCTGGCTCTAAGCCCTGTTCCCACCATCTCAGCCATCCCAACTTCAGTTCCTACAATAATCCTTCGTACCCTTCACCTCTAACTCCAAATTTACATTCTCTTCTGGCAAATAGCTACACAATTCTCTGCCCACCCCAACTGTCTAATATATAGCATCATTTAAATCTCAGAAATTGATCTCTAATACTTTCAACTCTACAGAGAATAATCCTCTCCAAATTATCTTTATTACTAAAACTGGTCTTAATAATGCTTTGACTTCCAAATCCACAGTTCTTTGGGCAACACACCCCATAACCTCAAAGACTAAATCCCATATTTTCCCCACTTCTTTCCCATACCTTTCCTTCTTTTAAAACCTTCATTATTTTCTTGGCCCAGAGACTTTTAATCACTTCCAATATTAAACTTTAAAACTTCTCAGGCATATGTCCTATCACAATTATTATGCAAAATTGAACTCTTCCCAACGCTTATCTAGTCCAAATAGTAGCTTGTTCCTTTCTATTTTCAAGTTTCCAAGTCCTAATAACAGATTTCCCCCTCTCACAAATTCCATTCTTCTTCCCACAGGCATTCTCTGGAACCTGGTATCTTGTTTCCTGCTATTCTGATTATGTTTTACTTGCACTGTCCAACAAAAGCAGCCAGTTATACTCTTTCCTTGGTTTCACAGAAAAGCTGTGTTTTTTTTCTTAATCTGACATCCCATGACCTGTGGGTTCAGTTCCACTCACACAGCCTTCTCCAAAAATCCCATATGCTTAGTGGCTACCAAAGTTGCAAAAATGTTTTATATGGGATCCCAGAGGGGGAAAAAAGTCCTGTGTTTGGGAGTTTGTGATATGCAGTGTTCTCTAAAGAGTGGAGCCTTGCAAGACACTCATCTTGCTTGGATCTAAGAACAAGGAGCAAAGCTCCTCATTTCAGAACAAACAGAAGACTTTGCCTAAGGACATTCTCTGGATGAAAGAAAGGATGTGTCTGGTCCTCATTGGGGCTCACTGGAGTTGCTGGGGAATTACCACATGGGAACGCTGACAGCATGAACTTGATAGATACCTCAGATACTTCACCTCTGACAGGGGACGGCATTAAACTGACTTAAGCTGGCTTCTATCTGCATTTCGCAGAGGCAATCCCCAGTGAGACGGGGCATCAATTAACAGCAGCAGTTAACTTTCCCAGTGTGGTGTACTGTATTGCCCTCTTTTTTTTTTCTCACTTTTCCACTTTTTTCCTTCTGCTTCTTGATTAAAACTAAATTGTCTACACTAAAATCTGCTTCTGCATTCAAAGTAAGAGTGCAACTGCCATTCCATTCTTATGTTAGCCATTATTCTGTAGCTCCATCCAAGCCAGCAATGAAAGGTTGGCTTAGTCCAAAAAAAAAAAAAAAAAAAAAAATCAGATGGAGTTAGAGACCCACAATTTTACTAGTAAACAAACAAATGAGTATTACTATTTTTTTCCTTATGGCTTAAAAACTCTACTACATCTATTATGTTCATCATTCTAAATTGCTTAAATGCATTGTTATTATCTGCGGCCATATTTATATTCAGCTGTCTTTTTATGTAAGCACTGATGGTCATGTTTGTCATATTTAAATGAGGATTTGGTGTGTGTATGGATTTTGTTAATATAGATTTTCTCATTAAATAGACACTTTGAGTACCTGATACGTATCAGTCATCATTCTAAGGACTTCGTGCATATTTGCACGTTTGAGCATCAAAACTATCCTTTGAGATAGATATTATCATTAACTTGATTTTGCAAATGAGTAAACTGAGACCAAGAGATAATGAACAGCATGGCCAAGGGGTGACAGCAAACAGCATAGCCATGAATCAATGTCCCCATTTTCCACCACCACTAACACTCTCTCCTTAGTACAATGTGCTTAACCATGATGATGTACACTTATACATTTTCCAATCAAAATCTAAGATATCCAGGGGCAGAAGTCATCCAAGTAAAGAGATTGTTTTGTAGCATATTGAACAAAAAACACCAACAAAAATTCCTAGTTTTCATATATTCTCTCATCTATGTGTTTTGCACCACACTGCATAGCATTTTGTCCTTAATTGGTTTCCTTAAGAAATCCCAACCGTGCAAGCATCTTCTAATTTCTTTCTTATCACTAACGTTTTTTGAGGTTACAGGGAAATGTCACATTGCACGGTGCACAGAATTTATCTGGAAAAAATATTCCATATTCAACACCTCTGAAACTACCTTCATATATATATGAAACTACTATTTCATATATATATATGAAATAGGAGGAATCACTTGGATTCCACCTATTTCAGCCCATTCCATCATGCAGTACCCACCCCTAAGGGGTCTCCTTGACAAAATACCCTTGCAGCCTCCTATTCTTCCCATAGAACTTACCAAGTAATAAATTGAAATAGTGATTCTTCCAAAGGAGTTTGGTTAAAAAATAAATAAATTATATACAAAAACAAAGCAAAATAGCAACAAAAACAATAAAATTCTTCAAATTAAAAAAGGGGAAATATATATAGAGAGATAGATACAGATATAGATAGTACCTACTGTGTGCCATACAATGTGCTATAATTTTACAGATGTTACCTTACTCAGTACTAATAAAGTCCCTTTGAGTTAAGCAGCATTACTTCCATCTTCCAAAAAAGAAAATTGAAAAATCTGAAAGATTTGCCATGGCATCTGCCTCTTTCCACTCTCCTACAGGGGAACATACTAACTCTTTGATAACCATAGTGTAATGTGCATAATAATTCTCAACTAACCAACTAATTTTGGACTATTGCCTATGGTCAAGCAGTTTCAGAAAAGCAAGTAGTGTACCCAGTTATTCTCACTTTTATTCTAATGCTTTTCCACTACATTACAATGCCTTATCCCCTCTTACAAGATTATTTATAATTTTTGAAAATTAATATTCGGTAGAAAGTCAAGGAAATGACAATTGAAAAAGCAAGTAATCAATTCATTGATGTAAAATTAGCTATAGCAAATTAATTTGACCTACTTAATACAAATCATATTTTATTATGAATAGCTAAGGGGAATAATTAATGCTCACAGACATTCATCCATGGCAATATAAAAGCTTTCTTTTTTTCTTTTTCTTTCTATCTTTCTACTATTTCTTTAGACATACTCTATAATGTTGAGTGAATATACCTGAAAAATAATATATCAGGTCATGCACAGTCCATCCTGAGTAGAATTAGGATTCAGCCTACATTTTCTAAATTAAAGTAGTTAGGAAGAAACATAATTACGTCCAAAATAAGAGAAGTGCAGTAAAGGGACCAGGGTTAAGGGAGAAATATATAAGCTTTACAATTATGTGATAGGTATATGCAGATTGGCACTAAAGACCCAAACTGTCAGAGTGAAAGAGAAAAGTAGCAGAGCAGGCAATCAAAGGCTGTTGCTTAAAAAAGAAAAATAAACGTTAAGGTCAAATCTTAATTATATTCTTGTAGCCTACATTTTGTGCTGAATCTTGAAGCAAGATGGTCTTCCCTTAGCAAGTTCTTCACTGCATTACTATTTAGATGTAGATGTGACTGTTGGCAGACTGATGACTTAGAGCTTATACACATAGCGTTACATCAACAGATCATACTTTATTCTATTTAGAGAGCTCAAGGACTGGTTTTATTGTTTGATAAAATAGAAAGACTTTATATCATAGAATGGTTCAATATGTATCAAAATATAAATATGTGTCCTGTATATATATATGTGCATAGTCATAATTTTAGAATATTTAATTATTATTGATGATTACATCCCCACAATAGTAATTCTAAGTATGTTAACAGAAAACATAATTTTTGTTCTATCTAAAAACCTATGGATGGTTATAGTAAACATAAGAACTTCATATTCACATTTATTTCTTAGGAATTGTTTAAAAATATAGGTAACTTTTTCCCCACAAATTGGTTATTGCTTTAAGATATTTTAGTTATAGTGCAAAAATAAAAATTTAAACAACCTTAGCCTGAATAAAATATAAAGGATTTGTGTATAAAATTTCTTACCATTTGTCTTCAATGAGAAAGTCCAGGATGAGGGTAGTATTATTTTTTATCTTTTAAATTTTTAATAGCTTTTTATTGCAGTATAATTGCTTCACAATAACTGTGTTCATTTCCGTTGTACAGCAAAGTGAATCAGACACATGCATACACATGTCCCCATATCCCCTCGCTCTTGAGCCTCCCTCCCATCCTCCCTATACCACCCTTCTAGGTCATCGCAAAGCACTGAGCTGATCTCCCTGTGCTATGCTCCTGCTTCCCACCAGCCAACTATTTTACATTTGGTAGTGTGTATATGTCAATGCTACTCTCACTTCAGCCCAGCTTCGCCCTCCTACCCCATGTCCTCAAGTCATTCTCTATGTCTACCTCTTTATTACTGCCCTGCAACTAGGTTCATGAGTACCTTTTTTTTTTGATACCATATATATGTGTTAGCATACAGTATTCGTTTTTCTCTTTCTGACTTACTTCACTCTGTATGACAGACTCTAGTTCCAGCCACCTCACTGCAAATAACTCAATTTCATTTCTTTTTATGGGTGAGTAATATTCCATTGTATATATGTGCCACATCTTTATCCATTCATCTGTTGATGGACATTTAGGCTGGTTCCAAGTCCTGGCTATTGTAAATAGTGCTGCAGTGAACATTGTTATGCATGTCCATTTGTGAATTGTGGTTTTCTCAGGGTATATGCGCAGTAGTGGGATTGCTGGGTCATATGGTAGTTCTATTTTTAGTGTTTTGAGGAACCTCCATACTGGTTTCCATAGTGGTTGTATCAATGTACATTCTCACAAGCAGTGTAGGAAGGTTCCCTTTTCACCACACCTTTTCCAGCATTTATTGTTTCTAGCTTTTTTGATAATGGCCATTCTGACAGGTGTGAGGTGATACCTCATTGTAGTTTTGATTTGCATTTCTCAAATAATTAGTGATGTAGAGCATCTTTTCATGTGCCTCTTGGCCATCTCTATGTCTTCTTGTGAAATGTCTATTTAGGTCTTCTGCCCATTTTTTAACTGGATTGTTTGTTTTTCTGATATTGAGCTGCATGAGCTGTTTGTATATTTTGGAGATTAATCCTTTGTCTTTTGTTTCATTTGCAAATATTTCTCCCATTCTGAGGGTTGTCTTTTTGTCTTCTTTATGGTTCCTTTGCTGTGCAAAAGCTTTTAAGTTTAAGTAAGTCCCATTTGTTTATTTTTGTTTTTATTTCCATTACTCTAGGAGGTGGGTCAAAAAAGATCTTGCTGTGGTTTATGTCAGAGTGTTTTTCCTATGTTTTCCTCTAAAAGTTTTATAGTGTCTGGTCTTACATTTAAGTCTTTAACCCATTTGGAATTTTTTGTGTGTGTATGGTGTTAGGTAGTATTCTAATTTCATTCTTTTACATGTAGCCATCCAGTTTTCCCAGCACCATTTATTGAAGAGGCTGTCTCTCCTCTATTGTATGTTTTTGCCTCCTTTGTCATAAATTCGGTGCCCATATGTGCGTGGGTTTATCTCTGGGCATTCTATTCTGCACTGTTGATCTATATTTCTGTTTTTGTGCCAGCACCATACTGTCTTGATTACTGTAGCTTTGTGGTATAGTTTGAAGTCGGGGAGCCTGATTCCTCCAACTCCGTTTTTCTGTCTCAAGATTGCTTTGGCTATTCGGGATCTTTTGTGTTTCCAAATGAACTGTAAGATTTTTTGTTCTAATTCTGTGAAGAATGCCATTGGTAGTTTGATAGGGATTGCATTGAATCTGTAGATTGCTTTGGGTAGTATAGTCATTTTCACAATATTGATTCTTCCAATTCAAGAACTTAGTGTATTTCTCCAACTGTTTATGTCATCTTTGATTTCTTTCATCACTGTTTTATAGTTTTCTGAGTATAAGTCTTTCACCTCCTTAGGCAGGTTTATTTCTAGATATTTTATTCTTTTTTTTGCAGTTGTAAATGGGAGTGTTTCCTTAATTTCTCCTTCTGTTGTTTCATTGTTGGTGTATAGGAATGCCAGAGATTTCTCTGCATTAATTTTGTATCCTGCAACCTTACCAAATCCATTGATTAGTTCTAGTAGTTTTCTGGTGGCATCTTTAGGATTCTCTATGTATAGTGTCATGTCATCGGCAGTGACAGTTTTATTTCTTCTTTTCCAATTTGTATTACTTTTATTTCTTTTTCTTCTCTGATTGCTGTGGCTAGGAATTCCAAAACTATGTTGAATAAGTGTGGCGAGAGTGGACATCCTTGTCTTGTTCCTGATCTTAGTGGAAATGCTTTCAGCTTTTCACCATTGAGTAGGATGTTTGCTGTGGGTCTGTCATATATGGCTTTCATTATGTTGAGGTAAGTTCCCTCTATGCCCATTTTCTGCAGAGTTTTTATAGTAAATGGATGTTGAATTTTGTCAAAAGATTTTTCTGCACCTATTGAGATGATCATATGGTTTTTTTCCCTTAATTTGTTAATGTTGTGTATCACATTGATTGATTTGCATATATTGAAGAATCCTTTCATCCCTGGGATAAATCCCACTTGATCATGGTGTGTGATCCTTTTAATGTGGTTTTGGATTCTATTTGCTAGTTGTTTGTTGGAAGATTTTTGATTATGGTTTCAATTTCATTACTTGTGATAGGTCTGTTTATATTTTCTAATTCTTCCTGGTTGAGTCTTGGAAAATTGTACCTTTTCAAGAATTTGTCCATTTCTTCGTGGTTGTCCATTTTATTGACTATAGCTGTTTATAGTAGTCTCTTGTAATCCTTTGTATTTCTTCAGTGTCAGTTGTGATTTTTCTCCTTTTTCATTTCTAATTTTATTGATTTGCATACTCTCCCTTTTTTTCTTGATGAGTCTGGCTAAGCATTTATCAATTTTGTTTATCTTCTCAAAGAACCTGCCTTTAGGTTTATTGATCTTTGCTATTGTTTTCTTCATTTCTATTTCATTTATTTCTGCTCTGATCTTTATGATTTCTTTCCTTTTACTGACTTTGGGTTTTCTTTGTTCTTCTTTCTCTAGTTGTTTTAAGTGTAGGGTTAGATTGTTTATTTGAGTTTTTTCTTGTTTCTTGAGGTGAGATTGAATTGCTATAAACTTCCCCCTTAGAACTGCTTTTGCTGCGTCCCGTAGATTTTGGGTCGTCGTGTTTTCATTTGTTTCCATGTATTTTTAAATTTCTTCTTTGATTTCTTCAGTGATCTCTTGGTTATTTAGTAGTGCATTGTTTAACCTCCATGTATTTGTGTTTTTTACAGTTTTTTTTCCTGTAATTGATTGCCAGTCACATAGCATTGTGGTCAGAAAAGATGCTTGCTACATTTTCAATTTTCTTAAATTTTTCGAGGCTTGATTTGTGACACAAAATGTGATCTATCCTTGAGAATGTTCCATGTGCACTTGAGAAGAAAGTGCATTCTGCTACTTTTGGGTGGAATGTTCTATAAATAGCAATTAGATCCATCTTGTGTATTGTGTCATTTAAAGCTTGAGTTTCCTTATTTATTTTCATTTTGAATGATCTGTCCATTGGTGTAAGTGGGGTGTTAAAGTCCCCTAATATTATTGTATTACTGTCTATTTCTCCTTTCATAGTTGTTAGCATTTGCCTTATGTATTGAGGTTCTTCTATGTTGGGTACATAAACATTTATAATTGTTATATCTTCTTCTTGGATTGACCCTTTGATCATTATGTAGTGTCCCTCCTTATCTCTTTTTTTTGTTTGTTTTTGTTTCTAGCAGTACGCGGGCCTCTCACTGTTGTGGCCTACTCCCGTTGCGGAGCACAGGCTCCAGACACGCAGGCTCAGCATCCATGGCTCATGGGCCCAGCCGCTCCGTGGCGTGTGGGATCTTCCCGGACCGGGGCACAAACCCATGTCCCCTGCATCTGTAGGCGGACTCTCAACCACTGTGCCACCAGGGAAGCCCCCTCCTTATCTCTTATAACAGTCTTTATTTTAAAGTCTATTTTGTCTGATATGAGTATTGCTACTCCAGTTTTTTTTTTGATTCCATTTGCATGGAATATCTTTTTCCATCCCTCCATTTTCAGTCTGTATGTGTCCCTAGGTCTGAAGTGGGTCTCTTGTAGACAGCATATATATGGGTCTTATTTTTGTATCCATTCAGCAAGCTGTGGCATTTAATCCATTTACATTCAAGGTTATTCCTATTACCATTTTCTTAATTGTTTGGGGTTTGTTTTTGTGGGTCTTTTTCTTCTCTTGTGTTTCCCACTTAGAGAAGTTTCTTTAGCATTTGTTGTGAAGCTGGTTTGGTGGTGCTGAGTTCTCTTATCTTTTGCTTGTCTGAAAAGCTTTTGACTTCTCCATTGAATCTGAATGAGATCCTTGCTGGGTAGAGTAATCTTGGTTATAGATTTTTCTGTTTCATCATTTTAAGTATATCCTGCCATTCCTTCTGGCCTGCAGAGTTTCCATTGAAAAATCATCTGATAACCTTATGGGGATTCCTTTGTACATTATTTTTTGTTTTTCCCTTGCTGCTTTTAATATTTTTTCTTTGAATTTAATTTTTGTTAGTTTGATTAATATGTGTTTTGGTGTATTTTTCCTAGAGTTTATCCTGTATGGAACTCTCTGTGCTTCCTGGACTTGGGTTACTATTTCCTTTCCCATGTTAGGGAAGTTTTCAACTATAATCTCTTCAAATATTTTCTCAGACCCTTTCTTTTTCTCTTCTTCTTCTGGACCCCTATAATTCAAATGTTGGTGCATTTAGTGTTGTCCCAGGGGTCTCTGAGATTGTCCTCAATTCTTTTCATTCTTTTTTCTTTATTCTGCTCCTTGGCAGTTATTTCCACCATTTTGTTTTCCAGCTTAGTTATTCATTCTTCTGCCTCAGTTATTCTGTTATTGATCCCTTGTAGTGTACTTTTCATTTCAGTTATTGTGTTGTTCATCTCTGTTTGTTCTTTAGTTCTTCTAGATCTTTGTTAAACTTTTCTTGTATTTTCTTAATCCGTGCTTCCATTCTATTTCCGAGATTCTGGATCATCTTTACTATCATTACTCTGAATTCCTTTTCAGGTTGATTGCCTGTTTCTTCTTCATGTATTTGCTCTTGTAGATTTTTACCTTGCTCCTTCATCTGTGACATATTTTTTTGCCATCTCATTTTTTTTTGAGTGGGATTGTGCTCCTGTTTTACTGGTTGTTTGGCCTGAGGCTTCCAACAGTGGAGTTTATAGGCTATTGGGTAGAGCTGAGATGGGTCTTGGTGTTGAGATGAGGACCTTTATGAGACCTCACTCCTATGAATATTCCCTGGAATCTGAGGTTCTCTCTTAGTCCTGTGGTTTGAACTCGGAGCTCCCACCACAGGAGCTACTACCCAACCCCAGGCTTTTGAACCAAGATCCCACAAGCCTCCGGGGTGGCAAAAAACAAAACAAAATAACAATAACAAAGTAAAAAATAAAATTAGACTAGGAGACTAACAGATATGTTAGAAAGAACGTAAAAATTAACAAAATATATGAATCAACAACCAGAAGGTACATCAGCTCCACAAAATTAAAAAAGAGGAGGGAAAAGAAAAAAAAAAAAGGGGACGTGGGAGAAAGGCCGTGGTTGTCGAGGGCGAGGCCTAAGCAAGGGTGAGGTTTGGGCGGTGGGCGGGGCCAATGCTCAGGACCCACAGTGCTGGAAAAGGCCCTGGGGGCTGTGGGGGTTGGAGCTTAGGCTCAAGGAACAGAAGGCCCAGGCGTGCTCCTCACCCCTGGTCTCAGAGGGCAGGAGACCTCATCTGGGGGTCCAGCAGGCTTCCTGGGCTCGAGTGGGTGGGACAAATGCCCTCCTTTCCTCTCCTGCTCCTCTGGTCTGGGGTCTGAGAAGGCCCCTCCTTCCTGCCTCTCCTGATCCTCCCGGCCTCCCTCCTATGCCCCCAGGATGCACACAGCCTGGATAGGGCTTTGGAGTTGGGAGAACCAGCTTGGGAGCTCAGCAGGCTCCCTGGCCCCAGTGGGCCAGGTGATCGCTCTCCACTCCTCTTCTGCTCTTCCTGGAGAGTCCCTCCCACCGACCTCTCATGATCTCCCTGGCCTCAGGGGCCCTGACCCTGTCTGGCCTCCACTTCTCCCTCCTCAGTCTCCCTACATCCTACCGGTTTACTCTGGGGTTCCTCCCATCTCCTTGGGCATTAGAGTCCCCCACCAGCAGCCGGCAGGCACCCTAGTTGTGGGGAGACGCTGACTCCGCATCTTCCCACACTGCCATCTTGACTCCGCCTCTGAGGGTAGTATTTAACCTGAAGTGTTGCAACCTGGTTGATTCAGCAGACACTTTCACCAGATGAGTCCCCTGTGGTGTCGCAGTGAAGGAAGGAGAGTCAGAGTCATTACAGAGACCACTGTGTGGAGTCTTAAATCATAAGGAAAAATGAGAACAAGCAGCAAGATTAAAGCTAGAAGGCCCAGAACAATGGTTGAATCCATTTTGGTCACCCAAAAAGGCTATGGATGGCAAGAGTCTCAGAGCTCTTTTTATGAGAAGTCTGGTGTTTCTCCTTCGAAAAGTAATAAATCAGACCAAACATACACGATGAAAGAATTTCCTCAAGGATGGGCACTTTATTATTTATGCGGCATGGTTCTGAATTGTTGGAATAGCCTCACATACAGTTTCAGATTAATAAACCATTTTTCCTACAAATCATGAAACTGCGCACCCATTTAGATTTTGCCTCCTAGTTGGATTATGTCTAGTAACATATACTGACCACCTATTTAATATTTGTGACCACAAATGAATAAACATGTATTTTTATCTATAAATAATTTTGATGTTTTTTCCTAAGCTTCTAGAACTTTAGGTTAAAAGTTCAAGAATTTTCAAAAGTTCCTGAACTTCAAATAAAATTGATGCTCCAGGAAAATGTACTTTAACCTTTATCTTGACTAGGCATTTCAGTTGGCACAATATCATAGAGTTGAGATGTGTTTGCACCTTACTTTGATGAGCACAGCTGGATGTGCATGATAGTTACCAGAGGGAGGGGTTATGCTCACTCAGGCTAGTGTCCCACTGAACCATTATGACAAATAACTTTGTTTTTGATATTTCAAAATGTTTTTTATCATGTATCAAAATATGTAAAATATGGGATACCATTTGTCCACACTTAACTTTTGATTATATTTATATAACTTTGCTTATCCTCAATAACATTTCAGTATTTCAGGCTTGCATCATCTCATGCTTCTACTTCTTCATATTTTTAGTCTATACTCTATATTTTTTTCATTAGATGTACTTGATGCATATATCCTAAAATACAGATTCGTAGGTTCCATTCCTTGAATGATTTCCCTTTCCCTCATCAGGATTAATCCTATTCTGTTTTGCGGGACCATGGTATTCCAAAGAGATGCTTAGGGGCATTCAAGTTCACACTCAACATCTACACAACTCACCAACACACAAACGCACTAGCAGACATACCTGAAAATATACACTCCTACACATGACACATCACCCATATGCATACTCACGATGTATAACCTTGCAGATGCACACACATGTGCCCAGTCTCACAGTCATACATATGCTCACCATCATTGTCTAACACATATTCTCTTATACATACACATTGCACACATGCACCTACAAGTGCCTGCAGTACATGAACAGATACACACCTACACACAAACACACACACATATAAACAGTACACGTGGCCAAACAGTAAAGGTTTATAAGGTCTGAGTAGATTTCTTGGAACATTTTTTTTTCTATCATACATAGTAGGGATCCATGTAATATTTTTCCTTGACCAGTGTGCTAATAATTTAAAAACTTTGAATTAATAGGACAGATTCAAGTTCTTTATTGTAATAATGCAAGTATTACCAATTTACATTTTCTATCATATCTCTTCGCATCTCTCCTCTTTTGCGACCCTAATCCCAAGATAAACTATAGGACTGTCTATTATTCAATTTGACAATAGATGAGTGATTTACTTATTCTTTTTCCTCTGTTGACTTTTACACACATTTTTAAATTGAATTAACACTTATTTTTCAAGGCTTAGTTTAAATGTCATTTCTGTGAAGATTTTACTAACCTCCCTAGATACAATTCATTGATTTATCCCTTGTGTTGAAGAGTACTTGTTAATTCTTCTCTTATGACTATTGTGATGTTGAATTTCAGTTAATTTTATATATTTCTTTCCCTTGCTAGATTTTAAACATCTTGAGAACAAAAATAAGCATTCTTGTAACTGCTGTAGTTTAGAAGAATATTTTAAAAGGCATTTAATGAATATTTCTTTAAATAATGGAACATTTCAAAGTTTCCTGTTTAAACCCTATGTGGGTTTATTTGTTACAGAATAACATATCTGGTTTTCAGCAGATACTCTATTGAGTAAAGAGACATTGTATTTGTTCTCTCACTTTAGTAAATAAGTCCCAATCTAAACATGTCTCCTTATGTCAATTATATAAGTATAAAGTTTCCTCACAGGTGTCATGTTTACACTGGGACTTAGATACTAAGTTATAGAACAAAGAGTGTGTCTCTATACTTGAAAAAAAAGAGTCAAAATTAGGGTGAAAAATAGAATGTGTTAAAAATGTGAACATCTGTGGTTCAGGAGATAGTTTTACAAGTAAAGTTGATATTTTTATTACTCACAGAAGGCCACCTTTAAAATCTGTTCATTACATGGTAGTTCTCAATTTTTGCCTTGATGTTTATTAAGAAAGAATAGAATTAGTGACATTAACATTAAAATGATATAAAGCTGAGAAACCATAACGATATAGTAGAATAGAAAGGGACAAAAGTAGAATTATGTTCTTAATAAAGATTCCCTTAGCACATTTCTACAATAGGAGCAATAGCATCTTCCCTCTAATATGCTCTCGGAATCAACAACAAATTATCAGATACTTTATCCATATTTGATAGCCCTATAACATTTTCTGACACAATTTTTGTTCAGTTAAAATAAGTTTCAAGAATTTGAATAGAAGTTAACTGCAGTCTAAGTTATATTTTTAAGAATTGAATTAGATTACTATATCTATAATTCTACTGAAAACCGTAGAGGCTTATAAACGTGTTCTTGTGTGTGAAAGCCGTTTGGAGCCCTTGATTCACTGTTAATTATCTGGCACACAGTATTTATGTTCTGTAGTCAATACTTTATGGCTTTTCTGCCCTGTAAAAAATGTGCTTGCAAAATGGAGTTGCTGATGTTACAAAGAGCCTTCATATCTTAATCTTTTTTATGTCATTTTGTGAATAGTAATTAAAATCTTCCCTTCAGTGCAAACACAGCCCTCCAGAACATCTTTGTGATTTTTTAAACTTCTAGGAGGCTTAGGTTTTTTTCCCTAGTGGAAAATATTCAATTAGTTGAGTTACATTCTAACTGAGGTATGGCTAGAGTAATAACCGGTGACCCACTGCATGTTTCTTCTGCTCCTTGTACATCAGTTATTTTCAGGTAAAGTACTTCAGGGACAGCTGCCCAATACTTAACCCCACAGCTTAATGATACAGGAAAAAATCTCATTGAACTGCACAGCTCACCCCTCAATAAATTAACAATTCCTTCTTGTTTCTTCCTGGCTTCAGCATAAAATAAAGGAGAATTATGTCTAAGCATATGATTTTCTGTGTAGGACTGAATCAATTAATTATCACTAAATAAGAAACGATTTTAAGCATTTTTCTCTTTTCCACTCACCGATTATTATCCATCTTTAAAATGAAAATTGTTTTCCTTCAAAATAAGTAATTCTGAAAAATGTAAATTATAGATTTTGAAGTGATACAGAGGGGGTTTGTATGTGAACTCTACCATTTATGCTCAGTAATAAGTTTAATTTGGGGGAAATTACTTCTTAAATCTCAGTTTTCTCACTTATAAAATATGGCTGTTAATGAATACTCCATAGTAGAGTGAGGATGCAATAATTATGGTGTATCAAGTATATTTCAGAGTGTCTGGAACTTAGAAAAATCTCAGTTATGTTACAACTTGTATTTCTATAAACATTGAATAGAGATACTTATAATAATCTTTTTAAAAAGCAAACCACATTTAAGTAATATGTAATATTTAATAATATGGTATAGTCTTCTTAAACACTTCCTATTTCTTGTTAGGAAAGAAATAGTTACTGTTTAAAGATTATGACCTGGAAATTACACAGTGAGGTCCACTACCACCTCATTGACCAGAGCTCAGTCACTTGTCAGTATAATCAAAAACGACAACTGGGAAAATCAGTGTTTAGGTGGGAGATCATTTGACCAACCATAACTCATATTCAATTACTGAAGGTCAATGCTTAGCCTGGGTGTGAGGGATAAGTAGAAGTCTCTCCCAAAACCTCTTTACATTTATGATATAAGTGTATAATTTTATTTTTTATCCTGTTTTATATTTATTCGTGTTACAATGTGTTCCTTTTCCTTACCCTTACATGCACGGGCTTGATAAAATTCTCTTCTTTTTCACTACCATTACACTCCAGGTAATCTGGATGTACTTGGCTGTCCCTAGCAACAGTCATTCTCACCTTCATTCTTCCTTGTCACACTGAATGTGAACATGCAGTCTGCCCCATGTCCCACTGCAACCCCATCTCTCTGTGCAGACATCTTCTCTTTAGATATGTACAGAGGTAGTTCAGCAAATTCACCTGGAGTTTTCTTGGAGGCTCTGTGTTGATTTTAGAAAATCTTGGGTCACATGTCACAATGTGCCCACTAACAGCTCATGTCATAAAACCTACATGAAAAAACAATTCAGCAGAAAGAAAAATCTCTTTCCCACTAGAGACTGCACAACTTCAGATCTTGTCCCCCATTGGCTTATCTTGGATTACACATTGGCAAACCAGTCAATGAGCGTTGAACCGCAGACTGTGGGATTACATAGGCATTCCCCCATCCACACACAAGAACTCATCTCCAGGCAGTCTTTCTATCTGTATGTTTATGTATCAGCTTATTTAAATTCATATGCATAGGTTTAATTTTGTTTTATCTCAGATCGAGTGTTGAGGAATTTTTTCCCCTGAAGTTCATACTTCTGTTCGTATTTTCTCTGCTTTTCTTTAATGTCTTTTCTTTTTGCTCATGAAACCTTATTACATTATGTAGATGTGTCTTTAGACTCTTCTTTGTTGTCACAGTTTCTCAGATTTTCCCTGTTTCTGATGATGTTATGAATTTGTCAAGTGAACACTTGTTAAGTGGATTACAGGGTGTTGAATGGTGAACATGGTTCAACAACAGACTACAAGGGAAATTGAAATAGAGAATTTTATTACTCACAGGTCCTGGAGGGTGTACCTGGCATGCCTTGAGGGGCTGTGTGTGGAGTCAAGGCAGAGTTCAAACAGAGAGAGAAAGAGAGAGAGAGAGAGAGAGGGAGGGAGAGAGAGAGAGAGAGAGAGAGAGAGAGATAGAGAGAGAGAGAGAAAGACCTGGGGCACATGCCTTTATTAGGGTCCCTGAGTAGAGTGCTTTGGGTTCCTGGGCTAAGGCTGGATTGGTCAATTCAAACCTAAAGAGTGAAGGTTTGGTAGCCCCAAGGGAGTCTTACCTAAGGGTAACAAAAGGGGAAGGCATCTGGAGGCAGAGGAGACTCTTGATCACAAGGGCTGTTGGAGAGTTGCTATCAGGGACTTACATTTGCTTGTGACTCTGCAAGCTTCTGTATAGGGCACCTCATGCATGAATAGTTGATTGTCAATTTAAAGCACCTTATATTCAGCTTGGCCAAACAAACTGTATGCTAAAGCAGCAACACCATGGAGTAGCATAGCTAAACTCTCAACAAATGAGCTTTATGGATTTAAAGATTACTAGTCAGGTATTTTATAGAATCCCCCTCAATCTAGGGTTGAAATTTAATTCTATTCAGTTTATTTTTCCATCCCCCTTTCAATCCTTTGTCTCCTAAAAGTGGCAATTCTGATGTACCAAATGTATATTTTTGCTGTTTGGATGTGTTTGTTCTTGGAAAGTGTATAAATGATGAACATTTCATATTTGATTAAATCGTCTTTTTCCTTTTTTACTTTAGCTTGGATAATGTCTACTAACCTATTTTCCAGTATGGTTTTCAACTGCTTTCCTGTGTTAAATTTTTGTTAAACACATCTTTTGTGTTTTTAATACTAGTTGTTGGATTTTTTCCCAGCTTTATTGAGGTATAATTGATAAATACATATTGTATATATTTAAGGTAAACAGTGTGATAATTTGATGTAAGTATATATAGAGAAATGATTACCACAATCAATTTAATTAACATCCATCACCTCACATAGTTACCATATTTTGGTGTGTGGTAAAAACACTGAAGATCTACTCTCTTAGCAATTTCAGGTATACAATACTCTATTATAAGCTATAGTCACTGTGCTGTACATTAGAGCTGCAGAACTTATTCATCTTATAACTGAAACTTTGTACATTTTGACTAACATCTCCCCATTTCCCCCACCCCTGGTCTTTGAAAACTACCACTCTAGTCTCTACTTCTGTAAGTCTGACTTTTTTAGATTCTACATATAAGTGGGATCATACAGTACTTGTCTTCATCTGACTCATTTTAATAATTATATGTAAATATATATACATAATTATATCATTTCCTTGTCTGCAGGAATACATATAATTATGTATTATAAATAGTTTATTTCTACATAGTTATTTTATAGATTTATATATAATCCTACACTTGAGGAAAAGATAATGAATACAGTTACATATGTCATATATATTATATAACATAATATATATAGTACATATAAATATATATATCTTTATTTTAATTATGCTATCACATTGCCTAAAATAAGGTGTGATTTAAAACAATGTCTTTGAATGTGTGATTTTTTTGGTAGATTAGAACCATTGTGAAAACAGAAAAATGAACATAGATATCATTCATAATTTTTAAATAATTAGTATAACTGTTTGGCAAAAGTAAACTGATTTCCACAGAGGCTTCATTTATCATCAGGGAACATTTTAGGACTGACAGATTAGGATATTAATAGTCATAGACACAATCTGTTGTTCATTAAGCATTGCACCTGAACAGATATTTCAGATCACCTGTAGAAAATAAGACCAATCATTCTAAAATTTTCAAGCAACCCAAGGAGAAGTTACAGCAGGAGCTAATCAGCTTGTAGAAAATTATTCTAATGAGCTTCAGAAGTGCTGTTTTCATCTCTTTTGTGGCTTGAATATATTTCATCTATTACTTCTATCTAAAATATTATCCATCTAACAAGTTTTTGTTCTTTATGTTTTACGATTTCATGTTCTAGTTCCTGGGGATATAAGAGTAAACAAACTGTAATAGACAAAATATATGTATAAAGAGTATAACATCATACAAGATGATATGGATTTGGGAAAAATTAAGCAAGGAAGGAGGATAAGGAGTTGAAAAATGGTATTTTAAAATACTGTGGGGTGTGGGAAACGTCACTGAAAAAAACAACAGTTGAATAAATACTTGAAGAAGGCAAGGAAGTGAGTGATATGGATATAGGAGGGAAGAGCTTTCCAGGCAGTGGGAACATAGTAATATACTTTTCATACTTTTCATTGAGTGGCTCTATCCTCCTCTAGAAACTCTGATCGCTTACTATCCAGATAACAGGTGGGGAAAAATAACATGCAGAAGGCACTTCTGCTTCTTAACTTTTTATGAACTAAAATGACACATCATTTCTGCTCACATTTCTTTGGCGATAACTAGGCACACAGTATCTTATATTGCTAGAGATGCCGGGAAATGTACAGTAAGCCCCCTACATATGAATGAGTTCTGTTCCGAGAGCACGTTTATAAGTCCAATTTGTTCGTAAGTCCAACAAAGTGAGCTAGATACCCAACTAACACAATCAGCTATATAGTACTGTACTGTAATAGGTTTATAATACTTTTCACACACATAATACATAAAAAACAAACAAATGCAAAAAATAGAGAAAACATTTTAAATCCTACAGTACAGTACTTTGAAAAGGGCAGTAGTACAGTACAACAGCTGGCGTACAGGGGCTGGCATGGAGTGAACAGGCAAGAAGAGTTACTGACTGGAGGAGGGAGAGGAGGTGGGAGGTGGTAGAGCTGAAGGATCGTCAGCAACAGGAGACAGGAGGGCAAGCTGCAATGTCACTCACACCTGACATTTATGGAATGCACGTTCACATCCTTGAAAGTTCGCAACTTGAAGTTTCATATGTAGGAGAATTACTGTACTCCAGATGTGTGCCTGGAGGCTGCTGGAGTGGGGCTAGGAGCTTGGTGTAGTAGCAATGGTCTCCTCTGCATTGATAAAGGTGTTGTTGTTAATTTAATAAAATTTATTGTTTTCATTTTTAAATGTTAGAAGAGTTTTTGATTTAGGAAAAAAATTGCAGACATAGCAGAGACACTCTCATGTAACCCACATCCGGTTTCCTCATTTTTAATATCTTGCATCACTATGGTATATTTGTCACCATTAATAACGTTATTAATAAATTATTATTAACTAAAGTCCATATTTTATCCAATTTCCTAAGATTTTTACTTACTGTCTTTTTTTTCTGTTGCAAGGTGCATATTATATTTTGTTGTCACGCCTCCTTAAGCTCCTTGGCTGAAATTCTCAAATTTTCCTTGTTATTGATGACCTTGATAGTTTTCAAGAGTCTTGGATAGGTATTTTGTAGAATGTCTTGTTGATTGGGATTTGTCTACTGTTTTTCTCATGATTTAATTGGGTTCCTAAGTTTTGAGAGAAAGACAACATAGATAAAATGTCATTCTCATCCCTTCATACCAAGGGTACACACTATCCAGGTGGCTTATTATTGTTTATGTGAACTCTGATTATCTGCCTGATTAACCTTCATCACCTGGCTGATTTTTTGAACAAGATAAATAATAGCATATGTGCAAGCTTTTTGGGAAAATAGAGAAGAAAGTTGAAAATGGCAGATGTAAGAGAATTAGGGAAGATGACATTAACCTAGTCCACATATTGTGGTGTTTGTAAGAAGCAAGGACAGGTCTTTCTTAGAAACTAGAGGAAAGGGAGGGTATCGGACACATTGCTTCTCTTTCCTTAGGGAAATGGAGACAAAGTCATCAGCTGAGTGTGTGGATGGGGTAGCATATGCTGAATGTTTCTGGACAAGTAAGAAAGCATATGGAATTTGAAGTTATCTGTCTTTATTTATGAAAGGGCATATCAATATCTGTGTGTCTTGTATTTATCTGTTACACATGGACATGGTCATATATGCAAAACTGAAAGCCAAAGTGAATCACAAATATATTCCATGTATTATTTTTTAACTGTATTGGTGCCTATGTACACAGAGTGTGTTTGTGTGTGCATCTGTGTTTATATATATTCAGTGTGATCTAATGGCAGTTACTCAGAATTTCACCTGTTCACCTGATTGAAAATGATTCTTTGACTCATTCCATGAGGGTTCACATCTACAGGAGAAACAAAATATTTTGTAATAAAGAAGATAAACCGATTCCTACATTACTACACAGATACTGAAATCCAAGTACAATGAAGAAAATATCTTTTTTATTGCTGTGTGCATGTAACCCATGTCATCTTGTGTGTCATTTATGTAAATATATGTGCACATTAATATTATATCAGAGAATTAGTTTGTGGTAAATCTTTTAATGATGATATATCAAATGATCTTGAAATTTATATCTAATCCTAATTCATAGCTTTAATTTAAATACTTTCACTTTTGAAGAGAATGCTTTTATCTGATATTAAAATGAAAACAGATGGTTATTACAACTTATGGAAACCCTTGCTGTTTCATATGGAACATCTGTTTACAAATGAGCCTTCTGTTTCCATACTCATGGTAGTTTTCCTCTTTTGTATGAGAGAAACTGTGAGTAATGTGAGTTTTTTCAAATGGAGGTGAATCAAACAACCATAAAATGTACTTGAATTTGTACAATCAAAATAGATTTCAAGGACATGATAGCTTTGCTTTAGGCCACTTGACTACTAGAACATTAATTTCACTTTTATATCTTGAATCGTTGACAGGCAAGTGAATTTTCTCCAAGGTTATATATAGTTTTTGGTTGTTGTTATCCGCGTAACACCTTTATTCTGAGGAAGTAAAAGTTGCTTGCAAGGCCTAACTCACATAACTCTCTTTGAAACATAACCATATCATTTCAGGTTATTTATCTAGATAAATATTTTTCATTGTTAATAGACTTACTAATTCAAAAGGATCAACAAATCTACCTAAAATTGTTTATTTTGCATTTTTACTTTAAAATTATATTTTTTTTCAAAAAGTAAATTGCTGACATCATAAGAATATAATTCTTCTGCATTAAAGGAAAGAAACAGAACGTTTAATTTACAAGAAGAGACAATAGTGTGAATCAGTACTTTGCTTCCAATTAAGAAAAAGTTTGCCCCAATTACACAGATATGTCATACAAAGATTATTGTGATTAATATTTTAAGAACACTTAAAAATTTGTATCCCTCTTATATTAATGTTGTTCAATGAGACAATTTACAATTGCTCTTGTGCATTTGAAATATACATTCTGCTACACGCTATTGAAACCAACCATATGCATACAATTCTGTTTTTTTTTTAGTGTGTTCTAATTTTTAATTTTGCTTTTCAAGAACAAAGGGATACAACACTAACAATTTAAAAGAGGAAAAAGCTCAGACCATAAAAACAAGTATAAAAAGAGTTGTTGAATAATTCTGAGGCCTGCTGAGGCAGTTCCTATTATTAGCTAATTAAAGAAAGACTGAATGTGAAGTTTCTAAGTGATCTTTGGTATCTGAAATGTAACAGAGTATATACCCCGACCAGCTACAGGGGTCAGAGGGCGGGAGAGTCGGAAGGCAACACCCAGGGGGAGGCCCCATCTCTTTAACATCACGGCTTCCGTAAGCCTCACAGTCTAGGAATATTATTGAAATGATCTGTATCCCTCGTTCAAAAGAGCTAACGTCTAACATGGGCTCGGAAGTCAAAACGACAGGGCTCATACCAGGCCTCTAATACTCACGAGCCGCAATGTGGTCACGTGGTACTTCGTTGCTCTGGGTCCGGGTTCCCTCTTCATCTCCAAAAAGATGTGTCATAAGCCTGCTAAATGTTTGGTTAAGGTCAAACTCTACAAGCTTCGTGGCCTCCAGGGTATGTGTCTCCTGTTTATGGGCAGAGCGAGAACTCTGTTCAAAAAGCTGCAGGTTTTCTCCATCCTTTATGCCAGCAAATAACTGGTGCCGGGAGAAGAGCCGCACGGCTTCCAGCTGGTGGAACTCAGGGTAGTGCTGGGCGTCGATCTGGTCGCGCCGGTACACGTCGCCCACCACCAAGAAGGCCTTCAGACCCGCGCGCAGCAGGTCCCACAGGTGCGCGGACTTGTGCACGCGCAGCATGTGGGTCGAGTTAAGGTAATAGCTGCCGCCCTTCTTCCGGCTGGGGTGGTCGGCCGGGAAGAGCAGGCTGTGGAAGCGGGCGGCGGGCTCCGGGGCAGCGGGCCTCGCGCCCAAGGCCTGATGCTCAGGGCCTCGGCAGACCCCGCTGGCCTTCCTCGCCAGGTGGACGCGCACCTGGGCAGCTCTCCTGCGAGCCCAGCAAACTATCGCAGCAACTTCTTTCCCAGGTTCTCTAATCTGCAGAAACTGGAACCTGGTGCACAAATGATGGGAATGCAAAATGGTGCAGCTGCTGTAGAAAAACAGTCTGGGAGTTCCCGCCGCTCCCCTGGAGACGGGAGACCAGCCCGGGGGTCCAAATCCTGGGCGCGGCAGGCTCGCCCCTCTCCGGGCCCGGCTGCCGCTCATCTCGGCGCGACGCGGCCCGCCTGGGCGCCGCCATCTTGCAGCCTCGGCTATCACATTTTAAAAGTAAGATATTTAAAAACCTTTTTAAAAGCACTATATTTGGGCATATTCTTAGAAATGTTGTCAGAATTCTTAAAGACAAAAATGCTTCGATAGACATTATGTAGTCTATATTTTCTCTTCCTCTTTTTCTTTTCTTTCCTCCCTCTCTCCCTACTTTCCTCCCTCTCTCCCTACTTTCCTCCCTCTCTCCCTACTTTCCTCCCTCTCTCCCTACTTTCCTCCCTCCCTCCCTCCCCCCCATCTTCCCCCCCACCTTCCTTCCTTCCTTACCAGTTTAACACATAAACTGAGGTCCTAGAAGTATACACTGTGTAACATCAGACATGTTATCTTGACCATATCAGGCATATTCCCAATAATCAGGCCCAAAACACCATATTTAAAGAGACAAACTATTTACGTTTGCATTCCACAATGGAAAACTGAGAAAGTTTGAGTGACCTCAAATATCACATGCCATATATCATGGTTGAACCAGCTCTATCAATTTGTTTCATCAAATTATAACTGTTGAACCCCCGTAAAAATAAGAACATGAAGGTCTTCTTTTTCCTTTTTCACAGAAATTTTGTGAATTTTTTGTAGTCCTTCTTTATATCCTCCAGAAGGACTCTGCTTTCTCCTTACCTTCAAATCCAAGCCCCTTTCCATTTTCTTAGGGATTTGATTTAAACAGGGAATATTATTATTCTTTAAATAGTATCAGTGTAAGACAGGCCTACTCTACCGCTCTTTGAAATAAGGTGTGTATTTATACTCTACACGGAGTAGATCACTGAGCTAAAGATGGGAGATACTTTCAATTCTGATATGGCAGAGAACAATTTCTCCCTATCTTTGGAATCCTCAACATGAAGCTACCTTTTTTATGTTGCCACAGGGTGTGGTTCATTTTGCTACTCTGCTTACAGGAGTGGGGAAAAGTGAGAGAAAGTGGGATAAAAGGAAACTGGAATCCCTTATGATCTTCTGGGTCCCAAGCACTATGCTAGCTGCATAACATGACACATTTTATACAATAGCTATTCTGATATTGATTTAATTTTGAGAAAGTATTAGGTTCACACATGGTAGTTATTTTCCCCAGATGACACAAGTATTAATTACTCAGACCCAGGGGTCAAATCCAGCTCTTACTGGATCTACAACCCTTGTTTTCCATTACATCACCATTCAGAAGGTGGAGCATAGCCAGAGCATGGTGACGGTGAGTACTGCTGTCCAAAACCATGCTTCCTAAAGTTGTATGTCTTCAACAATTTCATATATGTATCAATATGTATATGAAAGTTCATATATATATGTTAATATATAAAATTTTGTGTATGTTATATTTAACAATTTTATTTAACCATTTCACATATATATGTTATGTATATACATGTGCATGATATCAGTTAAGAACATAGTAAATATTTGAGGAATATTTGAGGAAAGATTGTGAGAGCAGTCTATGAGAAATTTAGAGAGACAGGCCACTGTTAACAAATTATTTTCATGCCCTTATCTCCCCAGAGCACTTGTGAAGGCTCCAGCTGCAAAGGGCACCACACCCTGGAACAGATACTCAACCTGCTCATTCCTGTGAAGGGGAAGGGAGATGAATACTTCTACCTGGTATGTATATCACACTTACTTGTTCTTAAGGTGGAAAATTGACCTTAATATATGCAAAACCGAAAGTCCTCCTGAAAGTGATTGTGTACTCCATTTAAAAAGATCAATGAGGTAATTTGTACAGTTTAGTGATTTACTCCTTAAAAATACACATCTAAAACTACATATTGATACATTTTTCCTAGTTTGCTTTGATTATCTCCTATAGTTACTCAAATGCACTGATTAAATTACTGATGTTTCTTTAATTTCTCCAAGTACATAACTGGATAACACAACACACACAAACATACACACACATACACAAATCCAAAAAAAAAAGAAGCTTAAGGCAATGTTGAATAAAGTATTTCTTCGTGCCAATGGGAGTACTTGTCAGCAATCACCACAAAACAATACTGAGTGTTTTGCTGGTGTGAACCACAGAAGATGAAGTCCCAAAGTTATCTTCTAGGAGAAAGTGAAAGAGTTTTCCAAGATCATCTTTTTCTAGTTTTTGGTATTATTAAATATGATAAATGTAATGGTAGATATTTCATCATTATTTCAGTAGACAATGTAACTTCCAATTCTTGTCCTACTTTGTTATATAAAGGCCATTGATTTATTTTCTAAAAATAATTTAGAAGGTCAGATGGTACATGAATTAATTCATTCAGTAAATACTTACTGAGAAAGTAATAAATGCCAGGCACTCTTCTAAGGACTGGGATACAAACTGTCTCTTTCTTGAGCTTATATTATAGTTGGTGTGATAGAGAATAGACAAGTGTATGATATATGCTGTGTGATTAGTGTTATAAATTATTATGAAAACAGATGGGTATGAGGTTGGACAAAGGGTGTAAGGATGTCTTATAGTCAAGGGTAACTCCTCAGAGAAAATATTTTGAGCAAATGCCTCAATGGACTGAGCTGTGAACCTCCCTGGAAGAGGAAGGTGAATACGTTGTCACCCTTTGTCTTTCTTTTCATGGTTAGAGAGAGTAAAAGATTCTAGTGGTTATACTGTAAAGTCTGTCTGTGTTGTTGTCCTGAAGAAGATTATTAGACAATATTATGGAATGTTGTATCATATTAGCCATTTTTAATTTTTTCTCTTACATTAATTTCTTATACCCTTATACAGCACTTAAATACTTAAAACATTAATAGAGCATTAAATTCCTTTTTCTCTGTTCTCAGAGCACTCTGTATTTCCTAACATTATAGTCTGTATTTTCATGGCCATGTGTGTATCTCCTAGCAAACCCAGAGCTTCCCAAGCAGTGAGCACAGTGCATTTTATAGGTGATTAATATATAGATACTATCTATTTGTTGAATGATTCAAAGGCCCTCTTTGAAATTTTCTGGGACAAAATCATTTCTTCCTAGCTGTAATTTATGAGAACCCTGCATGTGTTCCTATTTGAGCAGATCCAAGTGTCCTTCCTGAAGACAAACTTTGCTTCATTTTGAAGCTACTCTGTCAGGGAAAGAGGGGGTGGGTAGTTTTCCACTCAGTTGAGAATCCTGGGTAGACTTCTAACACCGACACTGCAGTTTGCCCATCTGGTTTCCAAAGCAACCCGTGTTGTGCCCTTACGACAATGCAAAGTACCGGCACTCCAGGCATTAATTGGAACTACTGGTTATCCTGTTGCTAACCAAACCAGGATAAGAGACTTGATACTCTTTTAGAGACTGAAGGTTATCTAAGAGACACGCAATACTTACATTTTATGCTTGGATCAAGTTTGACCACATTCATTTAATTCATCACAATGTCACCTTGATTAAAATGTGTTTTATTATTTTCTTAGCTTTTGTTAAGGGGTTTCACAATACACAGTGACACGATATTCAGCACTCCAGTTACTGTAAAGCTATTTTTGAAGATATTATTTATTGCATCAGAGTTCAAAATATAAAAACTTTGTGACATTTTTACTTTACAGTGTTTTTTATTTCTTAAAAAAGTTTATATTCCCTAAAGCACTAGTGTGCTTCCTCCTTTATGATCAAATGAACTGTATAAATAATAAACTTTCTTTTTATTTTCCTTTCCCTTGAAGAAGAGCAAAGCCAAATGTGAACTTTAGGCACAGTAACTTTTCCCTTTCTCCTGATTTACTACCTTTAATTACTTTTTGTTACTTAATTGAATCTTCTTTTGCTTTAAGCTGTCTCAAAAGTATTGCATAAAGAATTCAGATATTGTATGCATACATAATAAACAAATTAACCATTTCCATTTGCTCTTGCACAAAGCAACTAAATTCTGAGCCTTATTTTTCTCATTAACATATATGTTTTTAATTTACTTTTTAAAATATTGTGAAGGACCTATGAGCATATATTTAGCATAACACCTGTTGTCCATATGAAGGTTTATTCAGAAATTGATATAAATTGACATTATGAAATGATTTAACATAACTTGGGGTGATAAGTTGAAAGCTATTTCATTCAAGTATTTATTAAATAACCATGAACAAATAAAGGTAATATCTCCCTTGTTATTAATTAAATAAATTTATTTAATTTTTAAAATTTAGATACTACTAGTTTTGAAGTATTAAAAATACAATTAAATCTAAAATAGCATGTATGTGAGAGTCAAAAAGCACAGATGTTTGGATTTAACATGCTATCGTTATGATGTAGAAAATGAGGAATTGAAAATTAAAATGAAATCCATTACAGAGTTGTATATGGTATTTCTTTGTCATCAGAATGGTCACTATTCATGAGTAACTTCAGTTAATTTTGTCATATATATATATGTGTGTGTGTATATATACGTGTGTGTGTGTGTGTGTGTGTGTGTGTGTGTGTGTATACTGCATTGTATAAATTAGGTCAATCAGTGGACATTGTGGCTAAGAACATGGACTTCAGAGTCTGGAAGTTCTGGGTCTGAACCCAGGCTCTGCCACTTTTTAGCTGTATGACAGGTAATTTATTCAGTTTCCTCATCTGTATAATAGGGACAGCAATACTAAATTTATAGGTTGTTTTATAGATTACATGGGATACTTTACATCTATTAGTTGTAGGGTCCTCTAAACAAGTTCTGCAGAAAGTAGATAATATTAGATTTTAGTGTCAAAATAAAAAGTCTGCAATACTGCCACTCCCCATCAGCTACTCAGAGAACAATAAAGTGAATTTTTTGGATTCCTTGAAAGGTATCTTAGATTTCTCACATGCCCACATTTTGTGAAACTTCATCAAATGGCATCAGCCTTGTTCACCCTCTTCTACACTTACCCCTACAATTGACATCTGTTCCCCAGCAGCTACTTATAGGTGCCAATGATAATGCCCATAGTTGGATGCAGGTCAGCGCAAGGAGAGATATAAAATATAACTTGGAATCTAAATATGTGACATCAAGAAACCCTATATTCCATATAGTTCCAATCCTAACTAAAAATATTCAAGTAATACTTTAATAGCATAATTTCTTTCTTTCTCTTTTTAGAAGGGGCAGTATATTTTTATTTGTGCTCAAAGCCATAAAAAAAAGTAATATTCCAGGTACCTGAAGCATTATGAGTACATTTATACACAACTGATTTTCACAGGAAACCATATTTGTGTTTGTTTTAGAACATTGCCCTCCCTTGTTACATTTTATAGTAATGTTTTATTATCTATTATGATAAGCTAGATGAAAAAAATCATATAATATTTGCCAAGACAAATAATTAGGCCTATTGAGAATAGTGTTCTGATGAATAAACTCAATTGATGAATTACAGATTATCAATATCCCATGACTAGTCCTTTCTTAATAATATTTTAAATCTAATTTGCAACTTCTCAGAAGTTGATAATCAGAGAAAAAAGGTTTGGTTTTATTTCTTAGGTTGTTTGTTTGACACAAGTTAGAATTTGACTTTTTTTTTTTTTTTTTTCTTTCAGTACTTTGAATATATTGCGCCACTCCCTTCTGGTCTATTTTTTCTTTGTCCTGTTGTGATTGGATGACTTCTACTGCCTTGTCTTTGAGTTAACTGATCCTTTCTTCTGCTGCATCAAGCCTGCTGTTGAACCCCTCTAATGCAATTTTCAGTTCAGTTATTGGATTCTTCAGCTCTGTGACTTCTATTTGGTACTTTCTTATATTTTTTCTCTCTCTGTTGAAGTTCTCACTGTGTTCATCCACTCTTTTCCCCTGAAGTTCAGTTAGCATCTTTATGACTATTATTTTGAACTCTTTCTCATGTAAATTACTTACCTCCATTTCATTAAGATTTTTTTCCTGAGGTTTTATCTTGTTCTTTTATTTGGAGCATATTCCTCTTTTTCTTCATGTTGCTTGACTCTCTGTGTTGGTTTCTATACAGTAGATGAAAGATGCTAAGGTAAAATTTTGCTGATAGTCTTATGTAAGTTCCCTTGTATTTAACAAATTGTTTTTCTCTTGCTGTGTTTAACATTCTCTATATGTCTTTAACTTTGAGTATTTAGTTATAATGTGGCTTGGTGTGGGTTTCTTTGGGTTTACCTTTTTTGGAACTTTCTGGGCTTTCTGAATCTGGATGTCTGTTTCCTTCCCCAAGTATGTAAATATACAGTCCTGTGGGACTGCAAACATAAGCCTTGCTGGCCAGGTGATCTGGAAGTGTCCCCTGTGTGGTAGTCACAAAAATTGGGGCTCTGGATAAGCATATAAGTTCTTTTCTGGGAGATGCTAGTAAGCTGGAGTAAGCCAGAGGGAAAGTACCACAGCCTAAAATCCTTGAAAGTAATTTTGTCGTCCAATAGATGTGTGTCAAGTTGAAGCCTGCCCTTCAGGCTAAAGCTCCAGGATGAGCAAAGAGGTCTTCTTCACAGAAAGACTGGGGAGTGTGTCTCTGTCTGCTGTGTGCACAGTGCCCTGGAGGGGGCAGCCTGCCAAGAACTGTCTCTCCAATTGCCACAATCCCAGGGGACCCAGGAATGCAAGCCCACCAGCCACCAAAGCCAGGTGAGCTAGAGGCATCCTCTGGGTGGCAGCTGCAAAAACAAGACACCAGACGTAAAAAAATCAGGGCACTAGCCACGTGTAAAGTTCCCCTCCAGGAGACACTGGCACTCTAGGGCACCACATAGGGAGAGTGCAAAGATAGTGCCTGCCATCCAAGTTCTCTGAAAAGGATTACAGTCAGCCCCTAGATGTGTGTTTAATTAGAAAGCTGATGATTAACTAACAGACATCCTTCACAGAAAGACTGAACTCCTGAGCAGGTTGCCTCTTACTGTGCCCTAGAGGTAGTAGCTGTTTAAGAACTCTGTCTCTGTTGGTCACAGTCCTGTGGGACCACAAGTGTAAGCCCCACTAGCTGCCAGAGACAGGTGATGTAAAGGTGTCCCCTGGCAGCAGCAGCAAAAATTGGGGTGTGAGCCAAGGGTATGAGCTCCTTTCTGGGTGACATCAATTGTTACAGTCCTATGGGACCAGGAATACAAGCTTCCCTGACCTCCAGAGCCAGATGGTCAACAGGCATCCCCTGGGCAACAACCACAGATATTGGGGAACCAGATGCATGTTAAAGCTCCCTCCCTGGAGATGCTGGTACTCTGGAAAAAGGGAGAGCATGAAGATGGCATCTACCAGTCTCAATCCCCAGAGAGTTTTCCAGCAGGTTTGTAAATGTATGTGTTAAATTAGATGCCTGCTCTTCAGGTCGACACCAGAAAATGTGTTTATTAAAAAATCCCTGATTTGTAAGGTTTGTCAATTACTATAGTGTAAATACTCCCACAATGGCCAATGTCAAGTTACTGACATGATATCCTGAAAGCTGAGTTGGAAAGAAATATGCAGAAACAGTTCTCATGAACTGATGCTTGTGGTCTCTAGGACACCAATGGATCTAACATTAAAAATACTTATGCATCCCTTGTATAAAATATTCCATTTTCATGGTTTTGAAAATGAATATATTAGTGTTATACTATGAATTTTTAAGAGAATATTTAGAGTAGTTCATATAAAACTCTGAATCTGATATCCAAAATTTCAATGGAAAGCTGTGTTTTTTTAAGCATAAATATTTTATAAACCCAGGATTATAGGTCTTTTTATATTTTTCAGGTGTCTTTTATATTTATTAATTACTATGTAATACCTGTCTGGTTTTATCTCAGATCTCTGTACATATCTCTAAGGCACACATGACTGAGTCCATTCCTTATATGAGCATAGTAAGAACAAGGTCACAGATTGGCAAAACTTAACTTGGTATTCAGGTTTATCTGGCATGTTTATCAGCCATGCACTTTGCTTTACTCCATTTTAGTTAAACAGACTCAGATAGAAAAGGCTGTCTTAACCTTAGTTCCCTGAAGGAGTGCATGAGAGCTTTTCTTGCCAGTAGATTATTTAGGAAGAAATTTCAGTGAGTTAGGGTCTAGGAGAGAAAACAGGAAACAAGAAGTCAGTACTAAGACACACTGTTTAGTTGACCACTAAAATGATGACTGATACTGGATCCTTAGGGAATTTCTGAGGAATTTATAAAATGTACCTTAGAACAGGCTGCCTAGAACGGAAAGGGAAAGAATTTATCATTGTCTCCTCTTCACTTTTTCAAGGATGACCCTACAAAATTAATTGCTGGGTCACTTCTAAGTTACATCAGAGTAAGTGTAGAATATTTCACTTTTCAAGGATGACCCTACAAAATTAATTGCTGGGTCACTTCTAAGTTGCATCAGAGTGAGTGTGGAATATTCCTCACAATATCTACATGTCAGCATCAGACAAGTCCCAAGGCACTGTCGGCTTTAGGTGGGGTGCTGCCTAATTTTGTCTGTAAAGTCTGAGTGAAGCCGATGCCTTTATCAGTGGCTGGAGCAAAAGATAAGGCCAAAAGGGTTTGAAGTGCTGCACGAAAAATGTTTGACACAAGTACCTATTCCACTCAAAATGTGTTTATTAAACAGAAAGATAGTCTATAATACAATTGCTTGTGTTTTTTTATTTTTTGTAACATCTTTATTGGAGTATAATTACTTTACAATGGTGTGTTAGTTTCTGATTTATAACAAAGTAAATCAGCTATACATATACATTATCCCCATATCTCCTCCCTCTTGCATCTCCCTCTCACCCTCCCTATCCCACCCCTCTAGGTGGTCACAAAGCACAGAGCTGATCTCCCTGTGCTATGCGGCTGCTTCCCACTAGCTATCTATTTTACATGTGGTAGTGTATATATGTCCATGCCACTCTCTCACTTCATCCCAGCTTACCCTTCCCCCTCCCCATGTCCTCAAGTCCATTCTCTACATATGCATCTTTATTCCTGTCCTGCCCCTAGGTTCTTCAGAACCATTTTTTATTTTTTTAGATTCCATATATATATTAGCATATGGTATTTGTTTTTCTCTTTCTGTCTTACTTCACTCTGTATGAGTCTCTAGGTCCATCCACCTCGCTACAAATAACTCAATTTCGTTTCTTTTTATGGCTGAGTAATATTCCATTGTATATATGTGCCACATCTTCTTTATCCATTCATCTGACGATGGACACTTAGGTTGCTTCCATGTCCTGGCTATTATAAATAGTGCTGCAATGAACATTGTGGTACATGCACCTTTTTGAATTATTGTTTTCTCAGGGTATACGCCCAGTAGTGGGATTGCTGGGTCATATGGTTGTTCTGTTTTTATTTTTTTAAGGAACTTCCATACTGTTCTCCATAGTAGCTGTATCAATTTACATTTCCACCAACAGTGCAAGAGGGTTCCCTTTACTCCACACCCTCTCCAGCATTTGTTTCTAGACTTTTTGATGATGGCCATTCTGACCGGTATGAAGTGATACCTCATTGTGTTTTTTTTTTTTGGTACGCGGGCCTCTCACCACTGTGGCCTCTCCCGCTGTGGAGCACAGGCTCTGGACGTGCAGGCCCAGCGGCCACGGCTCACGGGCCCAGCCACTCCATGGCATGTGGGATCTTCCCAGACCGGGGCACGAACCCGTGTCCCCTGCAATGGCAGGCGGACTCTCAACCACTGCGCCACCAGGGAAGCCCCTTGCTTATGTTTTAATGTACTTTTCTTCAGATCAAAATATCTGATATTCCATTTCCATATTTTTGAAAATGAGTATATCAGCGTTTTACTATGAATTTTTAAGAGAATATTTATAGAGTAATTCATATAGGACTCTGAATCAGGTATCTGAAGTCTCAATGGCAAGTTTTACTTTTTTCTTTAAGCATAAATACCTTAGAAACCCAGAACTGTAGGGATTTTTAAGAATATTTTTTGTGTCATTTATATTTATTAATTACCACGTATTATCTGTCTGGTTTCTTTTCAGGTCTCTGCACATATCTCTAAGGCACATATGACTGAAACCATTCCATATATGAGCATATTATGACATATTAGACATATGATATATGAGGGGTCACATATAATGCACATGTGATTCAAAATTTTAAAAGCAAAATCGTGCGAGTTCATGACATGAAACCACTAACATATAGACAAATATTGCATCACCTTCCACATTCAAATCAATTTGCATCAGCCTAAAAGACCTAAAAACCACAGTATAATTGGATTGGAACTGACCTAACAGAATGGTATATAGATGAGAAGGCAAATGTAGAGGATTATTGGAGAGGGCTTTGCTCACCAGTAGTAGCAAATATCTCCCATTTTTTGACACTTTATTTCTTGATTGAGGGTTTTGGTTAACAGTTGCAGCTTGATTATTTATGCAATCACTGAATACCTTGGCTCAGAAATTCCACTTCCCTTCTCAAAACAGGCTGAATCAATTAAATAATTTCTTCAAACTCATGTGGTTTTTTATTATAAATCTATTGTCAGATCCGTATGATCCCAGTTTTTTTTCCAAAATGATTCTAATCGGCCAAGTTACAAATAGAGAAACAGGTCCTACAATGTCCTATGGAAGCTCTCACCAGGGTTTAATAGCTGACATCACTGGTGGATTTCGTACACTTGTTTCCACTGTATAGACTAATGTAAACAGAACATATATGTAACTGTTTTTTAATCTTTAAAAATATAACATGTCGCTTATAAAAGTCATTCTTGGCAAGTTAATCTGTAAATTTATTTTTATTTTCCATTTGCTGTGTGATTTTCTCAACAAGTATAAGAGTGTGGTTTTATCTTTTTTTCTTTCTTCTTTATACCTGAACTTTCCTTTAGATAGTGTAGCTCTGGCTTTCATACACAGAAGATTGACCATAAGTAGCATTTTGGACCCACTTAAATTATCAGAAAATTAATTTGACTAGGTTTTCTAGCCAGAATGATTTAAAACAAATAGCTTCAGTCAACATAAGCAAATTGTATTTTAATTATTTGCACGAGGTAAATTTAACTAACTTAAAGAAATAAACTGAATTAATGTGTATTTATTCTGCAAGTGTATGTATGCAAGTTTTATATCACTGGATTTTTTAGGGAATATTTCTGTCCTTTTTGTCATTTTTCCATCCAAATATTACTTTTTTAAGAATTTAAAGTCATATTTGTAAGATCTTGCTGCCTCTGCTTATAGGGCAATCCATCCTAAAATCTCTAAAAAATGTATCCCTTGTGTTATACAGAAAAAAATAGTTTCTCAAAGATGTCCATGTTCTGATTTGAGAAATCTGTTAATATCTATCTTATTTGGCAAAAAAAGATTTTGCAGATGTGATTAAGAATCTTGAGATGGTGAACTTCTTCTGGCTTATATAGGGGCCCAAAGTAATCACAAGGATCCTTATAACTGAAAGAGGAGGGCAAGAGAGAGTCTGAGTTAGAGAAGGAAAAGTGAGGGTGGAAGTAGAGGTCTGTGTATTGAAGGCATTAGAGCCAAAGAATGTGGGCAGGCTCCAGAAACCAGAGAAGGCAAGGAGTGGATTCTCCCTGAGAGCCTCCAGAAGGACTAGAGTGTGGCCAATCCAGTTTAGACTTCTGACCTCCAGAACTGTAAGATAATAGATAGCTGTTGTTTTAAGCCACCAAGTTTGTGGTAATTCCTTAAAGCACTAATTGGAAACAAATACATCTCCATTCCAAGAATTTCTGGAATTTCCCGGTGGTACTTTGTGCTTACAGACATGGTTCTCATTTTTGGTTTCCCCAGCCCTCACTTTTTCATTATCAGTTGAATCTGTTTGGTACCAGTGACACTCTTCTATTGTATAAGATAATGTCTACTGACCAACAATGCTGCTTGGGTTCATTATCACTATCATTTGAATATTAAAACATCTGTTTAACATCACAGAGTTGCCCTGACACTGCTAGTGCTTTCTTTATGTCCCACTGAGTATTACTCCTTCTTGCTATTGGGTATATTACTACACTTTTAAAAAAGTTTCCTTCTCAAGATAAGACTGATCAGAAGATTTCCTACCCTGAACTTTGACTCATTTGGACATTTATCTGGTACCACACAGAACACAAATACAACTCATCTTCCATCATACTTGATGATATGAATTCAAGCCCTCACATCATCATAGTTGCTCTCATGGAGCATGCTTTACGTTATTATCACTCTTCTGCAAGTGGGACAACTACAAGACAACACAGAGTCTGAACCACACAAAACAGAAAAGTGCTTTCATCTCCACTGTTCTGAACTATATAATCGTGCTAATATTGCAAGGTTGCACATTAACTTATGTGGGTAATGAATTTAAATCATTAATCAAAGGGATTTGAAGTGATCCCTAATCAAAGGGATTTGAAGTGATCCCTAATATCTTTTATAAATATTCAGATTTTACTAGTTCTGTTTTTTAGAAATTTGTGTGTTTTGTCCTTATCCTGATATTTAAAAGAGTATTGTATATATTAAGAAAATATTTGATATTTTCTTTTTCGTTGAGGAGAAAATACCTTAGTTTTTATCCTCCCAACTTCCTTCTCTCTCACATAATAAGTTAATTAAATGTAGAATTGTTAATTATTAATGAAAAAGGGTGATTATCAAGATGATTGCCAATTCACCTTTTGCCTTGCCAATTAAATCAAATATAATTTAATTAACTAATTAAATAATTAAATTGTTCTTAGAACAAGAGATTATTGAATAGAAAGGATTAAGAAAAACCCTGATTAACAGGAATATTCGAAACAGAAATTTTTATAATTGAATTGTGTGTTTAAGTTATTGAGTTAAATACTGTCAAATATTGAAAATATTTGACCAATACATTAAAACAATTTACATAAGTGTGAATTTATTGAAAACAATAAGATTATTTAAAATATTACAAAATTCAAATTTTTACATTTATTTTTTCAATTATTTTGTAAATATAAAAATTAAATTAGATTTAATTGCTTTTTTCATAGTCTATATAAATATATGTTTAATATTTTATACCTTATAGAGCTTAGAGAAGAAGACTTCTCTGGTATGAATATCCACATATTATGGATGAGGAAATTGAAGTTCAGGTGAATTTAATGCCTTTCTCAAATAACACTACCAGGACAAGGATCCAGAGCTTTTGATTTTTATACCTTTGTTCTTTGAACAACATGTTATTGACTTTCATTATTAAGCTAAGCTTCTAACATAGTTATCTTCTTGCTTCATTTTCTTTTCTCTTAAATGAGAGGTATAGCAAATTTCTAAGTAATGAGAGATTTTTATAATTAGAAGTTAATATTAATCTAATTATTAGATTTTTTAAATTGAAGTTTTATGTAATTAATGGTATTCAGTGATGTATTGGTTAAGATTTTTTTTTTTGGCTGCACCACGTGGCTTGGGGGATCTTAGTAGTTCCCAGACCAAGGATTGAGCCCAGGCCCCCTGCAGAGGAAGTGCAGAGTCCTAACCACTGGACCACCAAGGAGTTCCCTAAGATTTACTTTTAATGCAATTTTCCAAATAGTATTTTTGTTGAGAAGACAAATGCATAACAACTAATTTTGTTTTTCTGCAAAGCTGGCTCTAAACATCTAAATATTGCACTCAGCAGATTATATGTGGCAGTACACTATGTGCATTCTAATAGAATTTGACAGTTTTAATATTGAATTACCTGCATATATTCCTACTAAAAATGGCGGTCAACTTTGTGTCCATTAGAATATTTTTTTGTTGTTGATTTCTTGCTTTTAGAAGCATCGTTTTGAACTCCTGCTCCTACAGATTCTGTTCATTTGGAACAATTTCTAAGAAAATCAACAGAGGTTTTTAAGGCTTCCTTTTTCCTCTCTTATATTACCTGTAATTTCATGACTGTAGGAGTGAATCATCACTATAGTTAGAATTCATTTTACTTTCTCATGGCACAAATTCTTTTTGCATAGCAGTTTGAGGGAGACAATTGAAGGAGGGGTCATTTGAAATTGTGTTGCTTTTATCATCAACTATGTATGCAAATGTAAAAAAAAGCATTGTTTCAAACCCATTTTAAACCCTAAGTATCAAAATTACATTGATTCAGTTCATTTTCATGCAGCTTTTCAATACTTAGTGCAGTGCACATTCTAAAGACAAACTAGCTAAGTAAGAACCTTGATTCCACCATTTCTCACTGTTTGACCAAGTTGCTTAACCTCTCTGCCTAAGTTTCCACATCTGTAAAATGAAGATAATAATACCTGACATGGCAATGTTGAAACTATTAAATGTGTTAATATATTTAAGCTCCTGGGTACTTTATCTAGCACATAGTAAGTACTCACTAACAATAAGCGATTTTTTGAAGAAATAATATGTAATTTAAAAGTAAATAAAGTATAAGTGTGCCAACTTGCAATACTTAGAAACTCTTGAAAATAACACCCTAAAGGAAGCATGAGGCATCCAAGGATGTTTGTTTGATCTTATCTTTCTTTCATTAGCTATCTTCTGGGCCCTAGAATGTATGAATTTACAGCTCTTTGGAGTTTATTTTATAATAGCAGGAAAAACAAAATAAGAATAATAAACCAGGTGTTGTATTTTACAAGTTGGGCATTGAAAAAAAAAAGAAATGTATATACTATAAGGAATCTGCAAATATATAAATACTAAGACAAACAAGCAATTAACAATAACAAAAAGAACCAATCTAATCCCACCTAATAATGGTAGTATTTGAATGTTTGAATATATTATACTCTAACCTTAGAATTTTATAATTCTCTTGAGATATTTGTGAATCAAATATTGTATCATTATAATACTCTATGCACATGGAAAAATTATGCTCTAATAATATTAGTCAAGCAAGCCCATAAAATTTCTATATAATTTGGGGGGAAATATATATCATATTGCTTTTGACTATTAAAGAAGCAGTATTTAAGTAACTTTAAGGGCAAATTATTTTAATGTCTAGGTAACTGTACATTCAAGTGTATTGTGTTTATTCTAAATGAAAAGAAAGTGAAGGCAACTACAATAGACTCTCTCTTCACCAGCCTCCACTTAATAGACTCACTAGAATAACTGCTGCACAATGCTGTCTCCTTAAGGCACACAGACCAAAGCCTTTGATGTGTTGAGTGCTGACTTTTATTGCTTCTATGAAAAAAAAAAAATGTGTCCAATTGGGAACTGATGGACAAGGCAAGTATTTTCATATACAACGACAATGACAGCAACAATGCTTTTCTATTGGCTATGGCCAGAGTCAGAATGTGGGTAGGTGGGGATGTAATATCTAGTACTTTACATTCCTATGGCTCATGAAGAAAACTGAAATGAAAAATCGTACACAATGCATTGCAAAAGTAGTGCCAATGGCAATTTTGTTTAAAAATAGTAGTAAATAAGCCCTGTATTAAATGACTGTCAAATTGCCTTTCATATTTAGGTTCAAATAAGATATTACTGCATATTTTATGCCATTTATTATTTCCCACTTTAAAAAGATTTTGATCAGCCAAGTAAGACTGACTCTCAATTATTTTATATAAGGATGCTTCTGTTGTATCTAAAACATGCAGGAAAACTTCACATCTGGTTCTTACATAAATAATTAACAAGTATGTCCTTTTCTGAGCAACAGTATAGTATAAATCTGAGAATTAGAGAGTAGCCATACATTTCAGATGCCAGAATGGAATATAAATGAGGCCTACCTATCTCATTTTTAATGTATGCATGAATGCTGAATTTAGTTGATCTGTTGCTTTTAAATAGGGGACAAAATAATACAAAAAAACCTGAGATAGTTCATAACTTACTCTTTCATAAACGGTTTGGTTGGAGTTTCTAATTATTAGAATTTATCTTTTAAAATTGTGCCTTTCTTTTTATTTACACTTAGTTCCAGATTATTCTTACTCTCCTTTTCCTTCTTTCTTCTGAGTAGATTGGTGTTATTTTTTAGTTATTCTTCTTCTGGTTAGACAAATATAGCAATTCTAGGTGTTACAACCACCAATGATCATCTCCAGAGGTAAAGAAATAAAAGAAAGAAAAAGAAGTAACAAATTTTGTCTACTTTTTAAAGTGTGAGATAACCACATATTTCTCTCACCCCAATATTCTGTCTCTGCAACATATATCTTGTCACATTTATTTGGCCAAAAAAGTCACCATAGTATCCCAAGCCCATCATTGCCCAGGGAAATGGGAATGGCATGATTGATTTAGACTAGTTTGAATTTACCCATTTATTAGAGATAGGGATATCTTTGGTGAACCATGGATACCTAAGGAAATATACTGGCTGATGGCAAGAAAAAGGGCCTGGATGTTTTGTGTGTAGACATTAAATAATGTGTATTAAAATTGAGGACCCAACCTGTTTAAAATCTTAAATGATTTAATTGAATCCAAACTCAGTTAACGTTGAAGTGATGTAGATTCTACACAGGATAATTTTAGCTGAAGGAAAAGGAGTGTTCTGAAGAGATTATACAAGAAAACATTCAGCAGTCCAAACAAGAGTCAGAATTGCAGAAGTTTAGAGAACGAGGTAGGATGATATTTGACAGGGAGTTCTATTGGGAAAACAGATAATGCATATTCAAAAAAACTGCTCAGCAGGTAACATCAGGAAAGGTTAGATCTTAGCACAGTTTTCAAGACTGCTGTGATTTAACAGAGGACAAATCAGCATAAAATAGCAAATAGTTCCAGATAGACAAGGAATCTTGAGGTTGATACTAAAACCTGGAAGTAGGAAAAGGAGAACATGTTAGAAAGTTAAATGTTTGACTGTTGGTAATGAAAAAGGGATTAACTTTTCAATTTTATGGCAAAGACAAAGGTGAAGGAACAATCAGTATGGTGGATATGCTACTGAGATCTGAGTAAATTACCTGAGATATTTAAGTGATAGCCAATATGTAGATCATTGTTATCTCTGATAATGGACACAAAAAACTGCAGAACCTGGATTAGGAATGAAGCTAAAACGTGAGGTTATTATTTATATTACCATGACTGTGAGAGGAAATGACTTACAGAAAAGCAGATAGTACCTGAGCATCTGGGAGGTAGTGCCTGAGATAGTGAGAGAAATTAATAGGCATGGGCTGGAGAAGAAGTTTATTAAAGTATTGCAAAGACTTTTGACATATAGTAGAGTTTATAAACAAATTTTAAATGACCACCATCTGTTTTTTACAATATTGGAAAGTATATTAATGCGTTATATATTATATGTGTGTCTTATAGATAGAATTTAACATCCATAAAATATACTTGCATAGACTTTTGATGTACTCCAAATATATAATACATTAACAGCACATAATTCCCCCCCTTATAATACAGTATGATGTAACTGCAAAAGTTTTTGATTCCTTCAGATAAATAATGTGCTTATAAATAGTTGACTAAATGTATTAGTAAAATTAATGTTCATTCTTAGACTATGATAACATGTGATTCACCTTGTTACTTAAGCAAAATTAAACATTTACACATGTTTTAGAAGCATAATTTATATTTTATTTTTAATACTTATTAATTAACTTAATACTCTATTTATAGACTCAAACTAAATTTTCTGGGCATTTTGCCCACAGAACTATTTGTATTTATCTCCATACAGTAAAAAGTGAAAGGCAGCTGCTACAAAAGAAAAGAATATGTAATATACATTTAAAATATATAAAATTACTATATTAGAAAATAATACAGTATAATACTTATAATATAAAAAGAATATATCTAGCTCTTTTAAAATAAACTATGAAAATATGTGTTTCTCTCTTTATATCAAGGACCAATACAGTTATGGGAATTGAGATTTGTATATAAGTTTCTGACATTCAGAGAACATTGTAGGTTGGAGAGCTTCTTAGATGCCAGTTATCTTACACCACACACTGCCACTGCTCTGGCCACAGCTGACTGAATCAGACACTAAAGGGCAACCATCTACAGGATAAGCAATGGCCTAGGTGTGGTCATAGAGAAGAACTCTTCTAACAACATTTTGCCATCCTAGCCCAGGGCTGGAATGCACTTTGATCCTTCTTATTGGGTGTATGAGGCAATCATAGAGAAGAAAACAGAGTTGAAAGAAGGGGACTCAAGCTGTCAGACGCACAAACAAGAAGCACTGAGCAGAGGCTATGTCAAAGGAAAAGCCACACAGACGCAGAAGCAGTGATGTGGAGAGATATTTATGGTATTAGCAGGGACAATCACATTTAGAAGCGGAGACAGAGGATTTCTGAGTCACCATCACAACATAAGTATGGTTACTGGCGCTGGGAGCAACGTCTTCTGCCTGCTGAGGAAATGAGAGGATGGCCAGCTTGTCCAGCTGGACCACTAGAGATCCTTCTGGGTCCTGAACAACATTCCTGACTTCCTTCAAGTTTCAACATGAGGCAGCTGAAGTGATGACCTATTTTTCCTTAATCCTCATAAAAAATCCTTGACAACTGAGACAGCCTTTATTTCAATCTGATTCTTGCAGCCTAAAAGAGCCTACCTAACACAGTCAATATTTAATTATTCATTTTCCACATACTTCCTCAAATGAAAGAATGAAATTTAAACTAAGAAACTGTAAATTTAAAAACTGTGAAAATATAAATATCAAAATTCAAGACACGGAGGAACACATTTTTACCAATTTAAGAGCTAATCTCATTTCTAAGTTTAAATATTATATTTAAGTATAAATTTCTTGTGATCAGAACAAAAAACAGACATCTGATGGGGTAGGAATGTCTATATAATTCTTATTATCTCATGAAAGAAACAATACATGCTATCCAAAGAAAGGCGTCATTTTTGTTCACAGTAATTTTCAAGTCCAAAGTGACCTTAGACAAACAGCATTAAATCACAAGCTGTAAGTGATGTCTTTAACAAAAGTTTATAGTAAATCCAGTTCTTTTATATGACTCTTTCCTATGATCAACCATGATAAAAGACAAGGAAATAGTATTGAAACTGCAGAGTCTGTTTTCAATTTGCTCTGTGTTTTGGTCTACAATCTTATTGTCCTTGAAAGGTACTTTGGAACTGTCTTTTCTTTCTATATATAAATGTAGAACAATGCTATTCCTCAAATTTCTATAGCCTCATTTCCTAGTTTTAACTATAACTTAACAAAGCTTGCCTAACATACGACTTAAACGCATTTATTCCTTTGCCTGAACTTGAGTTGTCTACTCTAGTACATTTTCTCCAAGTCAAACATTACACATTGCATGTTTTTTAATACATAGATTTAGTTCCTCAGAAAGGCATTTCCAAAAGAAATAGTACTTCAAATGCTATGATTTAAGATGTCCAATATTTCAAAAATGAAACAGCACAGCTAAAAGGATGATATAAAAATAAATCAACTAAAATATTAAGGACAATGCAAACATTCTGACAGCTCATACAAATTATCCATTACTAATGTCTATCTGGATTTCATCTCTAGAAGTTCACTGTATATTTCTAAAGTACTTTCTATTTAAATTTTAAAAATCTCTTTAATCAAATGGCAAGCAATGATATTTCTTTGGGTTGTAGTGCAGCCATAAATGGTGTCAAAGTCTAAAAAATTGTTTGTTACAATTAGAAGCAAAATACCACTCTTTCTTATTTTAGCTATATGTATCCAAACCCTTTTACTATCTAAATTTGGGTACGAATATCTGGTTTAGAATGCAAGCTTCATGAAAGCTCTGGGTTTGGGGTGAGATCTAGTGGTGGGGGACTTGAGTATTATTATTTGTCTTTAGGCTGCTGTACATCTATCTGGGGAAGTAATTCATGATGTGGTGTTCTAGAAAAATCAAAATTCTGGATAGACCATCCTAAAGGTAGTCAACCTGAAAGAGATAGCAAAGAGGGAAGTCTAGATACAACACTTACAGGATAGGTTTTGGGAAAACTAAGAGGTAGGGAAAGGTAAGCAGAGCACAGAGTAGTAATTAATTTTTTAGGGTGGAGAGACTAAAGAGAAATTTGAAAGAATATCCCTTTGTATAGCAGAAACTAACACAACATTGTAAAGCATTTATACTCCAATAAAGATGTGAAAAAAAAAAAAGAAAGACTATCCTTGACCTTGGCAGGAGGAGGGAGCAGTTAAAAGCACAGACTTACTGTAAACCACAAGGATGGGAGAGGAGTCCCTTGATTTTGAAACAAGAGTAAGTAGCAGTAGGCTCTCAAAACTCACCTAGAAACATGGATTATTGCCAACTTCAGGGCTGATGGTGTCTAGTTATATCTTCACATCAGAATGTGCCTAGTTGGTTTGGTAAGCATCAGTCTTTCCATCTAGAGAACATAAATATAAGTTTCAGTAGTAGCTTATTTAATCCTACACTGTGGGCTGAGCAGCACACAGCTATATAACATGATATAGTTAAAGGTTTTAGAAATGTTCATTTTTTACAAAGTCTATGATGAAATAACTTTTTGATTGCCACCCTCCTCCAATATGAAGCTTCCATGCTCAGTTTAAAAAAATAAGAGAGATTACTGAAAGGGTAAGTAAGAAACAAAATACATTAAACATATCCTGTACACAAAATAGTTCCAATTAACAATTAGTATTTTTCCTTTAAAATTTCCTGTGAATCTTTTATCATAGTTGATTTTATTTTCTTCATATATTTTGATTTTCCAACAGCTATTCTTTTTTCTAATTTCTCTTTCCTTTTTTCTTTTCTGAGACATTTGTTGACAAATGAATTTACTATATATATTACCTATTTATACAGGAATTCTTCAGACAGCCTCAAGCTATCACCTAGCCAGGTTTCCAGACAAATGATTTCCCACCCACCCAAGCCCAAAGATATGAACATCCAATTAAAACAAACTGTAGCCACCACTTCCCTTATTCAGAAATATTTTCTCAGACTCTTATTCAGATTGTCTCCATGATCATTCCAACTGCTCTCACATTCATTGGTGCTGTAGTGTCTCCCCTTCTGACCAGCCCTACCCTTTACATCTTTGATTTTTTAGCTGATCTTTGTTGCAAAGTGACCAAGTAAATTTGGACAAACACAACTACTAAGATTTTTTTGGTACTTATTTTGGCATCAATGTTACAGGTAGTAAGAGGAATAGGTCTCCTCTGTCACAACTTCAATATCAAGTGCTGACGAAATCAAATCTCAGCAGAGTGCCACTGTAAATCCTCACACTGATTAAACATCACTAGTAGGAAGACAAACCCCCTTTTCTATGGTCTCAGTGAAGCTTCAGCTCTTTGTGTTTTTTAGGCTCAGGTTCTCTGACCCCACCTAAAAACAAACCTCACAATATTTTAGAGGCAGCATTTAGGTAACTATACATTCAGCAGCAGACAATCAAAATTCCACAAGTATATTGATTATCATGGGGCAATTTCATAAAAGACTGAAAATCAAACGCTTGCTAGATTTTCAAAGCTAGTTCATGAAAAGGTAGAGACTCCCTAGAATAGTTTAGCCAATCTACTTATTTTGTTTGCTTGTAATTTTATCAGTGAAATCACATTTCTAACATGTTATGTATGCCTCAGGTGTTGGCCAGAGCAAAAGATGTCTGAAGAGATCTCTGAAATGTGAACGTTTGACTGACATTCTCAATGTATGCATTACTGATTTGGACAACTGTCTCCCCCTAGAAGTATAGATCAAACACTCACACATGTGCATTTTTAGCAGAAGTGTGTACTGAAATATTTTCTGATAAATTATGGATTATTTAGTAGTCTCCCAGATATTATGACAATCTCTCTCTAGAGTGCAGCTTCCTGAATATTCTTCTCAACATTGACATATACAGAAGTCTGGCCCATGATATTCTGCTCAAGACTCCTGCCTGGCTGGAGGAGTAATAAGAGAGAAGGAGAGCATGGACAAGGTAGCTGATGTTTGTAATACCTGATTATTCTCTCCTTCCCAAGAATGTGGGCATACTTTCCAGCCTCTCTTGCAGTGGGATATAGCCAGTGACAAGTTCCAACCAAGGGGATGAATTTTACTTATAGGTGACTGCAGATCAGACAGTTGCATTTCTGTAAAGTTTTCCTACTTCTCTCTTGCCCTGATTTGGCTAATCGTGAGGTACGTGTTGAGATGATCATATCACAAGACGATGAAGCCTGGTCTCTGAGAAATATACGGTGAAGAACTACCCTTTTGTCCTCATTGGAAATACTGTGTGAGTGAAAACTGAAATGTTCATGTGTTGAACCACTGAGATTTCAAGGTTAATTTCTTTTTATAGCATAACTTGCCTATCCTGATTTACATAGAGATAGATTAAAATATGTAAAATCAATAGGCCATGTTAATTTTCTTTTAATTAAATAAAATTTGGGGAGAAATGATGCACACGCATTTTTGAATTTCACTGTATATATCATCTATTGCACAATGAACTACCGTGTGATTTAGCATGCCATAAATTTACATATAAAAATTAAAACCTGATGTATTTTACTTGTCTGCCCTTAATCACCATTAAAAAAAAAACTAAGAAATTAATTGAAAAATATACACACACACAAAATAAAAGTATGGAAATTTGTAGTTTCATAATCATCACTAATGTGTTATATTCAGACCTCTACAGAGATAAAAATTCTATGAAAAACCAAAAGAAAACCAAGCACTATCCTCTGGTGCATTGATTTGTACTGCAGATCTTGAGAAAGAGCGTGAGTTTTCACCAGATGGATAAAATTTTTAATTTTTAAATTAATCCAACCCTTACTGACCCATGTTCCGTGGAGAAGTTATTTCCCCTTGGGGGTGCAGCAGATATTTATGTAGCACTGATTCTCCCTTTGAAGGGCACACTCCTGAGACGTACTGGCACAAGAAATACCTATGCCTCCTCCAATTTCACAAGCTGAAGTGCACAGGTTTCCCTGCTCCCTTTCCAGTAGAGTCAGGGCACGTACTCATGAACCAGTCTCCTTCCCTGGGACTTGTTTTCTTGAGTGAGGTGCATCCTGACAAAGTGGCACCAAGTGATCTCTGTGCTTCTTGCTTCCTCGTTCTCCAGAGCTGCCTCAGATCATTCTAAGTCTCTCTAGTTTTTTATTGCTTCTCTAGGGTATTCAATTAATTCTTCTTTGGCATGTGTCATGAGCTGGTTATTTTTTGTTGCTTGAAATGCAAATATCAGATAAAGCTGGACTCATTTTCTTCTGTGTAAGAGGGAGCCCCTAACACTGACCTCCAGGCTGATGGACGAGCCGAGAGAAAACCTGAACATATCTGCATGGTACCTAATTTCCATTCAAACCACGGTCTTCTCCTCACTCCTCATTTGTATTTTCTGTCTCTATAATGAAGTAATTTTACCAAACCATATTAATATTTGTCTCCAACAGGTGTTTGATAAAGATCTTATAATTTCATTTTATTCTCACTTTGAATTATGTTTGCTAGGACCAGTGTTTGCATGGCCAGAGATAAATGGTTAAAACTGAGGAAACAAATTGCACACTCTGTTTTATTTTTAAGCATATAATATGTGTTAAATACAAAATAATATATGTAGAATATATGTGAATTACAATAAAATAAATGACATTATACTGCCCTTTAGTTTAAGAAAGAAAATATTAAAAGTAAAGAATAACTGTTGATTCAGAATTGAGCATAAAAACATCTAAGGAGTACCAAGCTAAACTGATGCAGGGTCTATGCCCTCCAATTTGAAGCAAGGTGATACCTTAATGTTGTTAAAGAAAAGTGGAGTGGGGTTAGACAATATGAACATTCTATATTAGATTGAGGCTATTAATCATACACGTCAGTTTGATTTCCCTTGCTGAAGGAAAAAAATTAGTAAGGACCAACACTGACTTAACTATGCTTAAAATTGCATATTCTTTTAATTAAAAGTGATGACCCTTGACCCCTACAGCCCCACCAAGTTAATGGGAACTAACATCGCAGCAGCAATAATGAGCTCTGAACTGGAAATTAAGAGTTTGGGATGTAGTTTCACTTGTGTATTTGATGCTATTAAGAATTGTAATTAAAACTTCACAAATGCACAAAAAGGTGAAATCTCAATTGTTAGTATCATTAGTGCCAAAAATGTTATCAATACAGAGAGGCAGAGTCAGAGACAGAGAGAGTGGAGAGAGAACACTAGCCCTCAGTGGTCAGTGAGTTATTGCTTAAAAAAGCATGTTTAGACTACGTAAGTTTTCACAGTAAACTATAGGAATAAATTATAGAAAGTAAAGATAATTAAACTTCTCTTTGCTGTTGGAATATAAAGAAGAAAGAGTGAAGATGCACTGGAGTGGGGGATGGACAAGAATGGATGAGAAATACTAGTAAGCAAATACTAAGGTTTCTTCCATCTAACTTTCAATCATTCATGGTTTCCCCAGCTCCCAATTAATTTTTTTCCTTCTTTTGCATTTAAAACAGACTAGTTTAAAGTATCGCAGTAAGACACAGTATAGTTTGTATGTATTTATAACATAACTATTCATCAGTATTGTTATTTTACTGGTTGTCCTATTTTTAAAACAGGGAAAAACATGTCAGCATGTAAACAAAAACAAAGTGATACACATTTCAAGGTAGAATTTTTAGAAGTTTAAATTACACCCACTCTTTCATACTTTAAAATCACTTATATTAGACGTGAGAACAATTCAAGAAAATGTGTTTTGATAATCTAAGGATATTAAGTTTAAAAAGAGAGAAAAACAGTTTTCTGTATATTAAGTAAAGGAATAAATTATTTTTTAAATTAAAAGTTTTAGGATCAAATAGAGCAGCATGATCTTTTTTTTTAAAGTAACTTTGAAACCTCAGAAAATAAAATTTCAGTGTGTATAATTGGTATATATGCATAAGCATAATTGGTAGATATGTCTTTATTGCAAAAGGCAATTGCAGTCGTCTGCATCATCATCAATGTCTAAAGATGGCTTAATGTGTGCTTGTTTTATTATATCCCTATTAATACAGGGAACATTGCATCCAAGTCCCTACCCCACTGTGGGTTATAATATTATATTATTAGGAAAAGGACAAATATCTGAAGTATTTCCTTTATTCTGACTTCTGATGCTGCAAACTCTGTTGAACTCTTTTCCACTCACTAATACACTTGTATCACATTAATATAAAAACCTATCTTTCAAGTCATTAGTATTCAGTAAAGCAATGTTTAAGACTTTACAAATCCCTGTATTTATAGGAATGCTATGTTTATGCAAAGTATATAATACATGTTTTTAGTGGCAATTTAATCTAGATTTTATATATCAAGATTTAATAAATTGGTTCAAGCTATCTATAAAGAAATGAAAATATCTGAGAGCCAATGGTGAGGTTTAAAACCATTTTAAAATTCACTTTCTGATAGCCCTCTCTCTTTCTAATTTCAAAAATTATTCTTTTTTTTTTGCTTTTTATTTATTTATTTTAAAAAATATTTTATATTGGAGTATAGTTGAGTAACAACGTTGTTAGGTGTACAGCGAAGTGATTCAGTTATAGATATACATGTATCTATTTTCCAAATTCTTTTGCTATTTAAGTTATTACAGAGTATTCAGCAGAGTTCCCTATGCTATACAGTAGGTCCTTATTTGTTATCTATTTTAAATATAGGAGTGTGTACATGTCCATCCCAAACTCCTAATCTGTCCCTCCCATGCATGCTTCCCCGCTGGTAACCATGAGTTCATTCTCTGTGAGTCTGTTTCTGTTTTGTAAACAAATTCGTTTGTATCATTTTTTTAGATTCTAGATAAGCGATGTCATATGATATTTGTCTTTCTCTGACCTACTTCACTCAGTATGGTAATCTCTAGGTCCATCCATGTTGCTGCAAATGGCATTATTTCATTCTTTTTAATGGTTGAGGATACAGAGAAAAATATGGTTCAAAAGGATACATGCACCCTGATGTTCATTGCATCGCTGTTTACAATAGCCAAGGCATGGAAGCAACCTAAATGTCCATCAACAGATGACTGGATAAAGAAGATGTGGTACATATATACAATGAAATATTACTCAGCCATTTCAAATATTATAATAACGAATCCTTTTTGTTTGTACTTTAAAAAATTTAACCTTTAAAAGCAACTTCTATTTCACCAACCATTCTGAAAAAAGCTAGTTTATTTTTTTCTCCAGTGTCCTGAAACAGGAACAATTTCATTGATACAACTTTTGATTTAAAATAACTCCATAATGACAATTTACTGACTCTCTGATATAAGAAAGATTACAGGATGCCTTAGGTGTTGAAAAATTAATATGGTACAGAATCTGTGAATTTCATCAACTAAATTCTCAACTATTCTAGTTAACGTGCTTTTCTGAAGGCAGTTTTACATTTGTGTAATAGTTATAATAAGAGAGCATGCACATATATTAATTTTATTTAATATAAGGTTTACACACATAATTATAAATATATTCTTAATATTTTTAATATTTCTACAATGGATGAAATGAGTCAAAGATATCCATATAAAACCAAACTACCTAAAATAAATACTCTTCCAGAAAATACTTACTGGACACCAAATGTGTGCAAAAATCTGAGATAGCTTCTTTGTTCAAGGATTTGTTAAGTCTCACTCTAGAATTACATTCTGGGGGCAAAAATGCAATCTCAAATGCTTACAGTGTCAGTCATGTATTCATGATTGCCAGGCACTTGAGTGTGGGGTGCAGGTCAAACTAGAATAGGTTCTTGGGCAAGTCATTGATTTTGGAACCAGAACACCTGAGGAGAACAAAGGCAAAAATAAAACACATTTTTGACAACTCCTATTTTTAATATTGTTCCAATATTAGAATATAGCTTTGAATCCTTTCGTATAGTGAGCATTTTTTTATTGACTAGTTTTCCCAGAACTAATTATATTTTCAGATTTGAGATTCTGGCACTGAAGGACTGAATCCCAACACCAGAAAGGTATTTCATACATTAATTTTGTTTTAACTTGAAGCACTTTTTGTTAATCACATTTTTTTCTTGTAATTTTCTGAGACAGTAGGAAAAGGATATTAAAATTTGAGGAGTTAGCTAATTAGTGTTTTTCTCTGCCTTCCCTCTTAATTGATCATTTAGCCTACATTGATAATTTAGATAAATTGATGTTATCTTAATTGATAATTTAGATTTCAATATTAAATATCATATTCAGAATTTTGAGGGCAGTGGTCCATTCTTTCTAATTTCTCAGGTGTCTGGTTAAGAAGCATTATTATTCCAGATTCTTTGTACATTATTCACCTCCTTCCCCGTACCCAAGACTTTTTGGTTTTTTTCTTTATTTTCAGTGACCTGAAATTTCACAGTAATATACCCTAGTGAGTGACCACTTTTGTTTCTATTGCTAAACACTCAGTAGGGACTCTGAAACCTATTTCCTTTTAGTTTGATGAATTTTTTGCTCCCCTCCCTTATATCTGTTCTTTGTGAAATTAATATCATTTAGATTTTATACTTCTTAAATTTTAATTTAAAATCATCTTCATTTCTCCATTCCTTTCTTTGTCTTTGGGTTCTTCTGTCAGGAGTACTTCTTCAACTTCAACTTAGTTTGACATTTAACTCTCTGCATTGATACTATTCTGTACAAGTTCCTTTTTTAGGCTTATTTGTTTTCAGATTCATTTTTTATGTTGGAGGGTTTCCTCAAATAATTGGTGACAATTGGTATGTTACTACATAGGAGTAAGATATCAGAAGGTGAAATAAAGCTCTTATGTCTTTACAGGGCTGTTGATTAGTGGGTTTTTATAAATGATTAATGCACAGGCACACTGATATTTCTGTGAGGGATCTGCAGATGTTCGTATTTGTAGATCATCTTTTTGGGTGGTCATTTCTCCAGGTAATAATCTTCTAATTACCAGTCTGGAAGGTATAATCCTGGTGGTGGTTGTCCGCACCTGGGAGAAGTAGGGGGACAATGGTCCTATCTCGAATTAATTGCCTTTCAAAAAGGTGACTTACCATGGCCCTCAACTGGGCCTGGTGCCCCAAATCTGTTTGTTTCAAGCTCTAAACCATAAGCCTCCGGTGTTAGACTGGGAAGGTAAGAACTTGTGGCCTGAGGTAATATGTGTGCAAAGACACATATGGGCTCTTTTAAAGGCTTAGCACCAGTTATCCCTGTTGGCAGCACTCTCCATTCACACATGTGTGATAGGTCCTGTGTCTCCAGTTCCTGAGACTTTATGAGGAGAGGTTCTAAAAAGGACATTATTTGCCTCTTGTTAACTTCTTTTACTCCAGGTTTAGAAATTTAGCTTTATGTTAAGTTAATTTCAATAGCCCATAGTGTATTCATTTATTAAAAAAATGTTTTTCTTTGTTTTCTTATTGGACTGAGCAAAGATAAACATTTGTGACCATTATGCCCTGTTTTCTATGCCCTGTTACATTTATTAATTTATACTATTTTGAGACGTTTTAAGGCATGTACACTTCTAACATTATCTCCATATCCACTGCTTGGTCTTGTGCTATATTTTTAAATCTCCTGCTTGCACAGGTCTCTAGAATTGACTTGTTTTTATTTTTAATATTTCAATGATCTTATTCCCTAGTTTAATAGGTCACACACAATTGAGTATTATTTTATTCTTTCAATAAATTTGATTTGCTATAGGCATAAAAAATGCAATATATATCTTTGAAAATGTTTCATATGATTAAATTCAAAACTCAGAACTAAATCCTTTAGAGATGATTTTAATAATTTCATTTTAGAGGTCTTAAAAATGTGTTCATTTAATTTTAACTCCTTCCCCAGGCCGTCTGGGAAGCCACACAAGATTTCATTGAATCCTTATTTAAAACTGGTAGAAGTGAACCGAATCTTTGAAAAGACTCACCCCATTCTCAAGTTCCAACTGAAGTATCCACACCAAGTATGTCTAAACACACTGATGTTAACAAAGTCACTATATTTGATGGAAGTCAGTTTCATAATTAAACAGCTCTAACTGCTGAAATACATTTTTTATTTATTAAGAAGTGGTATAAATCAAGTCTGGAGGCAGGGAAATCAATAAGATTTTTATTATTGCATTGTCTAGTAAAAGTTGATAGGGTCTGGAGCAGGGATTTGCAAACTATATGCCATGGGTCAAATCCTGTTGGTCTCCTGTTTTTGTAAATAAAGTTTTATTGGAACATGCCCAAGCGTATTTGTTTTGTTATGTGAATCATAAGTGTTTTATGACATTATAGTAATTATCATATTAAAATTATTTGCCAGGGAATGCTAACAGTAATTATTAAGTTTGTTTAGCTTTTGGATTGAAGAGTAGGATATGCTTAACTGAAACTTATTCCAGATAAATTGAGGGAGATAATTCAAACCCAGTGTGGCTGATTTTTAAAAGAATGGTTTGTGGTATAAAAGAAAAATGAGACAAGATGGTTTTAGTAGCTACTATAAAGGACATCTTGTGGGAATTCCCTGGTGGTCCAGTGGTTAGTACTCTGTGCTTTCACTACCAAGGGCGTGAGTTCAATCCTTGGTCAGGGAACTAAGATTCCCGCAAGCCATGCAGTGAAGCCTATAAAACTTCTTATGGAAAAAGTGAAATAAGATGGTTAAAAGAAAATTTCAAATGTTTGCTGCATTATGTAATCCCACTATCTAAATTAATCCTTTACATTATGCAGTACTTTAAGGATTGATACCTTGTTGTAAAATTCATGCATTTTTATGTTAAAGGCTATCAGAACAGAAAATACGAGCAAACAGACATTGATTTTATTGCAATACTATTTCCAGCATTAGGGGAGAAAGCACAGACCAAGTTGGATACTCAGCTCTGTGGGAGAGTTTAAGAGCTGGAGCGGGGTGACTGTAGACCATATGTGTTTGCTAACTGGCTTTACCCAAAGGAAAAGTAAATTCTTTCTTGTCTTCATGACAGGAGATAGTTTTACATCTTAGAGCACGGTACTCAAGGAAGTTAGGCTTTTACTCTTCCCACAGATATTGGAAGATGGAAAGCTATCTTCCCTGATAATTACATCCATGGATTCCATTCTGCACAGAGAAAAAAAGAGTGGAGTTCACTAAAGATGATAAAAGTAGTAACATCCATCATTATTGGCAGATGAGTCAGTCCATGTGGAAAAACTATATAGAATAATTAATGAGTCATTCTACTTGGGTGCAGACTCAAGTCCCAATACTTGTAGGATCTGTGACCCTTGGAAAGTGAAACAATTTATCTTTCTCACAGCTTCCTTTTCTGTGAAATGTGAACAATGGTGCCTAGGTAATAGTCTCTTTTGAGAATTTATTTATAGGAAACTTATTTAGTGACTTCTATGTGTCCACATCATTCAAAAACTCATTTAATCTGTACAGTCACCCGGAGAAGTAGTATACATATTATCCCTATTTTATAGGTAAGAAAATGGAGACCTACAGAAGTTAAGTAACACATAAACATGGAGATTGAGTATGGCTCTATAGCTGTGCTGTCCAATATGTGGACACTAGCACATGTGAGTATATAAATTTAAATTAATGAAAATTAAATAAAATTATTCAGTTTATTAGTCAAACTACTCACATTCCAAGTACTCCATAGCACATGTGGCTAGTGACTGCTACAATTACAAACTTTCTGAGTTTTTCTTTTTCCTCTGAAAGTTTTAGTGGACCGCACTGCCAGAGCCAATAACCGTAGCAACATTCTATCTTTCCATAAGGAAAATAGTCAAGTGTCCAACATATAGCAACTGTTCATAAAGGTTTATCTCCTTCTGTTCTTCAGGAAAAAAGGAATCTTTTATCAATGAGATCCTTCAATAAAAAAAGATATGTACTTCCTCAGCCCCCAGAATTTTATTGAGAAAGAAAATTCAAGTTTCTCAAAATCATGTTTACAGAACTTTCCTGAGAAGGCAAAACTACAGTTTATTTACTTGTATGCGAATCAACAGCTAATAAGAAGCAGTGAATTTTAATCCAGTCCTCCTTACTCTGGCTGCTGGAATGAGATGAATTTGTTTTAAGTATTTCATTCAAAGGTACTATAATTTCATCAAGCAACATCTGCCAGACATTACTCCTCTACTGTTATTACAACTTGTAGAAAATGAAATTCCTACTATCTGTCTCATTTAATGTTTGGATTTCAGGAAATTGTGTTTGTTCAGCTATTTGCTATGTATGCTAAATATAATTTTGCTTTAAAACTGAATACAGGATAGTTGTTTTTTTCTTTTTTTCAAGTATGAAATTCTGACCTATAAAAGCCAAATGAGGAATATTTTAGGTCAAGTTCTGCTGTATAGCTAAGGTCTATCTCTCTGGCTCAGCAGTTTCTTACCAAAGGCAATAAATTCAGATTTTCAGTACACTGAAATAATTTCTCCTTATACCTACATTTTTCATTCTTTTCAAATTTTTGACTGCCATTACCCTAATTTTGTAAACTGAAATAATTTCCTAAAATATCAATTATGAGATGAAATTTGGACAGTCAATAAAACTATTAGTATATTAAATAATTTTAACATAACTGGACCTTTGGTTAAGCAAATAACTTTGATTTCTGTCTAATTGTGCTTCTAAGAAGTCACACTTAATTTGCTTCTACAAGGGAGAATGAGAATATTATTATTAGTTCCTGCCTTTTTTAAAAAAATTAGACTAAGCAATAAAAGAAATTAGTTACAAATATGAATATAAATTGGCATGCTTATACCAAGCCATAAAATCATACATTATACCAAGTAATAAAGTCATACCATACGTACTGAAGTTACATCAATTCCAAATTATTTAACATCAATTCCGAAATTGTTGAGTGGTTGCAAGGCATTAAAGCAAAGTGTCAGTGAATCGGACTCTGGAAAGAAAATTCAGATGAAGCAAACTTTGTTGTAAGGTAAATATTAAAAAAAAAACAAAACTTTATTATATCAGCAATTTTTAATTTCCATGACAACTTTAAAGAAATTACTAACAGGACATCTACATGTGTGATACACTATGTAAAAATAATGTTTTTTAATTGGAAGATATCACTCATCCTTTTTGAATTTAAATAAAAAACAAAGTCAATTCTTGAATGGTGTTTTTACCTATTGAGAGTTGTTTGAAAAGTACAACCACAACAATAAAGACAAAGTGTTCTTTTCTTTACTTTGCCTTTGTTTCACAGTGTCAAACAGGCCAGATTAAAAAACTGAGTTGCAGATGTGTTGGGCTTCTTATAATATTTCAAATACCTCTAAACGTCTTATCTTTATCAATTAATTATGGAAGTTAATTAATTTAGTAATAACCTATTAAAACATAGGCACAAAGTCAAATTTGTTGCAAAACCAGAATATATTACTTTCCAAATCAAAAATAGAACTATGTTCCACAACTCTTAACTAACGCAAATCATTTAGATCAGATTTTACATTCAAGCATCAAGTTTTCTCTATATGAAGATATCTATTTTTCATCATCTTATATATTTTCTTTAAAATTTTTAATATAAAGGGAAACATGCGCATTTGTAAGGAAATATTTAATTTCTTGCTTAAATAGCCTCAAATGGGAATATCAAAGCAGTAGGGATGCTTTAGTCAATAGTTTTAATATTTTGAACTATATAAAGAAAATAGAGGAGCTTATTGGTAGAAGTTTTCTCTTCCTCAGTCTTAAATGACTGAAGGTATGAATTTTATTGCTGAAAAGGAATCTTTCAGTTTCCATAGGCCAACACTCTCTTTTTACAAACAAAAATGTTGAAGGCCTGATGCTTTTTTTTTTTTTTAACATCTTTATTGGAGTATAATTGCTTTACAATGGTGTGTTAGTTTCCGCTTTATAACAGAGTGAATCAACTGTACATATACATATATCCCCATATCCCCTCCCTCTTGCGTCTCCCTCCCACCCTTCCTATCCCACCATTCTAGGTGGTCATAAAGCACTGAGCTGATCTTCCTGTGCTATGCAGCTGCTTCCCACTAGCTATCTATTCTACATTTGGTAGTATATGTAAGTCCATGCCACTTTCTCACTTCATCCCATCTTACCCTTCCCCCTCCCCGTGTCCTCAAGTCCATTCTCTACATCTGTGTCTTTATTCCTGTCCTGCCCCTAGGTTCTTCAGAACATTTTTTTTTCTTTGCTTTTTTTTTAGATTCCATATATATGTGTTAGCATATGGTATTTGTTTTTCTCTTTCTGACTTATTTCACTCTGTATGACAGACTGTAGGTCCATCCACCTCACTACAAATAACTCAATTTTGTTTCTTTTTATGACTGGGTAATATTCCATTGTATACATGTGCCACATCTTCTTTATCCATTCATCTGTCAATGGACACTTAGGTTGCTTCCATGTCCTGGCTATTGTAAACAGTGCTGCAATGAACATGGTGGAACATGACTCTTTTTGAATTATGGTTTTCTCAGGGTATATGCCCAGTAGTGGGATTGCTGTGTCATATGGTAGTTCTATTTTTATTTTTTTAAGGAACCTCCATACTGTTCTCCATAGTGTCTATATCAGTTTACATTCCCACCAACAGTGTAAGAGGGTTCCCTTTTCTCCACACCCTCTCCATCATTTATTGTTTCTAGACTTTTTGATGATGGCCATTCTGACCAGTGTGAGGTGATACCTCATTTTGGTTTTGATTTGCATTTCTCTAATGATTAGTGATGTTGAGCATCTTTTCATGTGATTGTTGGCAATCTGTATATCTTCTTTGGAGAAATGTCTATTTAGGTTTTCTGCCCAGTTTTGGATTGGGTTGTTTTTTTTAATATTGAGCTGCATGAGTTGCTTGTAAATTTTGGAGATTAATCCTTTGTCAGTTGCTTCATTTGCAAATATTTTCTCCCATTCTGAGGGTTGTCTTTCCGTCTTGTTTATGGTTTCCTTTGCTCCTGATGCTTAAAAATATAAATGCCTCTGATTTTTCAGTCGTGCCTATTTGGAAGAGGGTACACATCTGCAGAAACATATATCCCCTAAAGTCTCATGTCGAGGAAAATAGAGTACATGTTGAAATAATATGATACTCTGTCTATAGAATTAATTCTCTAAGAAAGCTCTTAATACATTTTTTAGGGTGGAGATGGGGGTGGGGAGAAGGAACTATCTATAATTTCTGAAATGAATCTTGGCAACAACCATCCTTCTCATCCACAGTATCATTTGGGCAGAGTCTGGAAGATGGTCAACCAGATATTTCTTTTTCCCTAGTGTAGCCATCCTAGCAAAACCTAGCATATTTTTCAGTTCAAAGGAATTGTGCGTCCTCTCAAGGTTCATATTCATATGAAATTCTCAATTAGGATACAATTTTATTTTCTACTTTATCACACTACTTAAAAAAAAAGGCTTGTCCAATTTCAGAGAGAGGGTAACACTTGAATACACATTTATGCATCAGTCATTCAAGTTGTTTAGATGTTCTTTTATTCATCTTTTGACAAATGTTTTGTAATTCCTTTGATATGTTCAATAATTTCTAGTATCGTTGAAAACAAACAGGAAGACATATTATCTTGTGTTTAAGTATTTCACAGCAAAGAGTGGGAAGAGACACTAATTCTGCCCAGATATTAGATAAAAGATAAAATAAATGTAGTTTTTATAACTTTTAATATAAAGAATATGGACCATGGAAATTATGACGTTTTTTAAGGGGACATTGAAAAAAGGCCCACTTATACTGGAAAAAATTGCCTAGAGTGGTCCCTCAGAATCATAGGACTATGAAAGCATCAGTTATTAGGGAATACAAAGTACAAAGGAGAAATGGAGTATAAGGAAGCTTGATATGAGCCACACAAGAGATTGAGAAGATTTAAATCAGAGGAGGAAAAATGGCCAATAATAGCAGTCAACTTACAGAGACCATTAATGACAGTTCCTTCCTTTATTTTTTTTTAGCCTTTTGGTTAACTAAAAGTAAACAGGAAAAGTTATAAATTCTCCCTGAATACAAATGCATAGATTATTATTAAAATAGTGTGTTTTTTTTAATATCATAAGCACATTATTTTAACTGGTAACTTTACCAGAAAAAGATGACTTCTTTCTCTTTAAAATAGCATCACTTTTTAAATAGAGAAATTCAAGTACACAAAGAATATATATTCACACAGTATTGTTGGGTAATCTTCGTGTATCTTTTCTCTAAAATCAATGGAAATTTTTCCCTAGATTTTTGAACCTCTCATAAATCAGTATCTTATGTTTAAAGGTATTTTATTTTTAATGCCATTTGAAAAAGTTTATTTGTACTCAGAAAAAAAGATTAAAGTAGATAAATTTAACAATTTGACTATTGTATGCTAAACATGCACACTCAAAATTTATGGCAAATTAATTTGAGCATAACATTTAAGTTTCAAACCAACTTACTGTTTTGAATATAAGAGAATTATAAAATAGTTGTTTCTTATTTCTTATTTGTTAATAAGATTATCTATGGGAATTTAGTATTTTACTCAATTTACTTCCATTTTCATTTTTTTAAAGAACTTTGAAGTAAAATGCCTACAGTTAGTGCTTTTAACCATGTTTATTTTTCCAAGTAAAGAAGCAACAGTGTATACTCAGGGTAATACTTATAAGGAATATAAAAATAGAAAAACAATAAATATTCTGTAACATTTTACTACAGATGAAAAACATTTTTGTATCTAGCATTTTGGTATGTTTCTTTCCAGAGATAGATTCAAAAAGGGTAAGCCAACCATAATTTTTAACTATTTCTCCTTTACTTAAGAATATATTATGGATTTCTCCTGTGTCATTAAGTGTTCTTGGTAATCCTGTTTTAGTCAAGCTGTTTTCAAAATATAGGGACTTGAAAACCTATACCAAAAAAACCAGATTATTTTAATGAACTTATTGTACTCATTACCCAGCTTCAGCAGTTAATCAAATATGTGACTAAGCTTGTTTTCTCTATATTTCTACCTACTCATCTGTCATAATTATTTTGAAGTTAGTTCTGAACCTCATATCATTAGATCTTTATTTTTGATGGCTGCTAACTAATATGTTTCTTCAATTTACCATAATTCTTTTATCACTCTTTTTTATTGGATATCTTAGGCAATATCAATATCTATTATATTTAGGTATTACTATTTTAAAATCCTCTTTGAATTTAATGATGGAAAGGCAAAAGTGTCTAGTGAAAAGTGCACATGTGTTGGAGTGAGACTAATATCAATTTGAATATTAAATGGTAGGACTGTGACACCAGAGAGTTTATCTCTCTAAGCCTCAGTTCCTCCTCTGTGAAATGGGAATTAAAATACTGTACTTGTCTAATAGAATTGTTGTAATAAATAAGACACATACATAGTTCCTGACACAAATTGGTGACCTTGTCTATTGAATAATTTTATCTTAGACTCTGTAAGTATATTCGTGGAGGAAAACAGTGAATCTGGTAAGAAAACCTTTACATCTCAGGCTTAAAAATATGAAATAAGTCTTGTAAGTATATCTATGACTTTACAGTGTGAATAAACAGAAATAAAGTTATCTTTATTTAAAAACTTTTAAAATATTTTTGGTTTTCAAATTTAGCTTTAAAGATAAATAATTGCAAATTATGCTTTATAGAGTATTGAATATAGAATTGCTTTATATGCAAGTTCATGTATTATACTTGAAAGAATATTTTAGTAATTTATATTTTTATTTGATGCTGTTGGAGAATAAGGGCAGACTAGAACATATTGCTTTAGATTATTTTGAATTTCATTTCAATCTATTAACAGAATTCTTAAATTCAGGGAAAATATTACTCTATAGCTATTTCAGTAAAAATATTTTATGACATATGAAATAGCCATTTGGAAGTTTTACAAATTGTAAAACAGACTTTTATGTATGGAAACAGTCTCTAATATGATAGAATTGGTAATTTGGAGAGCTCTTTTTTATAAATGTAAACGTGCCAATGATTCTTTTCTGAACAGTAATAAAATGAAATTTTGGTAAATTGACTTGAAGCAACACTTCTAAAGGAACAAAGAGTAATATCACTGAACTTAATTGCCAAATTATCTTTTTGTCCATTGAAGAATGTGTTGTTATAATAGTTTGTAAGTAGTTTGAAATATTTATATTATAGAGAAAGTGACTAAAGTACATTTAGATTTTGTGGATATATCAAGTAGAGCCCATTGACTATAGGCTAGAATACTGGTTCAGCCCAGACTAATAGCAAGCCTGTAAATAAATCATTTATACTATCTCACTGGCATTTATCTATGAAAGAACTGAGCCATTGAAATGCTCTTTTAAGTCCTTTCAACTACAAAAATTGAAAAGTTTTGCACATTACTTTTCCAGGCCCAAACCATTCTGTTATAGGTTTTCCATGAAATACATACCTTATAAAACTTCAATAGACCTGATTTTTAAGTCTCAAGAAAGATTGATAAAGGAGAATGACTCAGGTAGGTCCTACTGATATCACATTGATAGTTAAGCTAAAATCAGTGTATAATCCATGCTTATGTCTACCAAAATAACCCCCCAAATCTTCCCTTTCTTAATCTTTTGTTTCTTAGAAGGGGGTCCCTATAGACAAGCAGTGTTCCGTAGAGCATGTCAAACAATAGAAAAATAACAGCAAGACTGTCAGTTCAGTTTAAAAGCTGAACTTAGAAGCATAAGGGGAATGTTGATAGAATTACCAGACAGTAGGATCGGCCACTTAAGAAGTGTAACTCAAAGGTAAATTATTTCATAGCAGTTTAAGTTCCTATAATGTGTCCAAGGGGACTGGTCACCATCAAACAGAAAAAATGTCAGAGGGCTATGATTAACTGGTCACATTCATGCAGGGTTTATCCTGTCTATGCTCAACTCAGTTATTTCTCCCAAAGGATCCAGGAAGGAATTTGATACCAGATAGTGAGTCTGTACATAGCTTCACAGTTCAAAACAAAACTGGGTGATAATTTTGATAGTGTTGATATTAGTGCTAAAAATTATACAGAGCTATTGTTACTGTTTATGCTGTTTGTGTAAAGCATTTCTGTAAAGGTCTGGTTTATGACAGTTTAATCTTATGTAATATAATTCTTCTACACGGTCAGCTGTACAGGCAGCTGAAATAAAAGTGCAAGGCATGTTAGAATCATAAATGATTCAAACACTCAGCAGTAATGAGCTCAGAAACAGATACTGTTATGAGATTTACTTTGTGCTTAAAGACCAAATTTTCCTTTTCTTGATTTGGACAGTTATATCATATTGTGTCAACTCTGAGCATCTCCAAGTGGGTAGACAAGCCAGATAGGTTGTTTACTACAAAAAGTTTTGGCAGAGCTAAAAATGAAAACACTTAGAATAATGTAGTATGTAATATTAGCTTATAATATAATTTCTAAAGACATTGTTAGAACTTTATGCTTCTGATAATAGTTTATTATATAGTTCTTTCAAATTTACTATAGTAAATGTGATGTTAGCGTATGATTTAATTCCTGGAAATACTATGTTAACGAATTGACTAATTTAAAAATACCAGATTCAAATTTTCCAAGCTATTTTAGATTTGTTAGTAGAATAGGAAAGGGATTGTGTTTTTTGAAATTCAGTAAAGGGGAGCCCACACTCCATAGAAATGCGAGTAAATGCACATTTACTAAGAATGATATACTTTACTATGTGAGCCGCAAAAGCAAAAACTAGAAACCGTGCCCTAGGCTGTGATGGTGTGCCTTAAAACCTTATACAAACAAGCTACAAAACAACAAACGGAGGATATTTTTTTTTTTTTTTGGTTTACTGTGTGTCTGGCCCCTCAATCCTTGCTGCAAGAACCAGATCCCCAAGAAATATGTGTGGATGGATACACAAGGAGAAGGCATGCTATTTATATTGTTTATCTCAATGTGACTATAAGCTCACACAATTATGTGTTCTCTTATAATGCTCAAGGTACAGACCAGCTTTTAGTTGCAGAGAATAAAATACGCTCTACCTAGTTTTATGGTAAAGGGATGTAATAAATATCATAAAATATATTTACTGTATTGTTGGGAGATCTGAAGAGAGAGATGCTAGCCTGGATTTCCAGAAATGATTCCCAGTGTCAGTATCAACCAGGATGCCAAAGAAGCTGTTACTCCTGCTGAGACCAAAAAAATTGCCAGGACTTAGGAACTTGCTTCTTCAGCATCTAGCTCTAGAATCCTGCCTTTTCTTTCTTGGCTGACCAGCATAATGGATATATTTATATCATCCCATATCTCTCCAAAATAAGCTCAGGTGTTTTTTTGTTTGTTTTTGTTTGTTTTTGTTTACGGTATGCGGGCCTCTCACTGCTGTGGCCTCTCCCGTTGTGGAGCACAGGCTCCGGACGTGCAGGCTCAGCGGCCGTGGCTCACGGGCCCAGCCGCTCCGCGGCATGTGGGATCTTCCCGGACCGGGGCATGAACCCGTGTCCCCTGCATTTGCAGGCGGACTCTCAACCACTGCACCACCAGGGAAGCCCAATAATCTCAGTTCTAATTCAAGTCTCTAGTGAAGGAATTGCTTTGCTAGAATTTAAATTAGATACAAGTTTCAAGGCCCTCTGAGAAATGAATTTTTAGTGTTGCAATTGCTGCACTATAGAAATGCAAACGAGAAGTTTTAAATAAGATTGTCTTTAAATAAGACCGTCCATATGTCCTCCGTAATAAAATAACCTGAATTAACTATAAGGTGGGAAGAGTCATTTGGCTCTATACAAAAATCTAGACTACATCCTTATGTCAGTCCTCAAATTTCTATTGAGTTGATGTAGAAGATTAATACAGACTAATTTTTCCCCCTTTCCTCTCCTCAGTGCCGCTACTCCTCCTCCCACCCCATGTTCCTCAAAACTGGAGCAGATGCCCCAGCTCACAATGGCCCTGGTGTTTAAAAGGTGGTACGGTTTTCACACAACATGACTCTCAACTCACACCAATCACTCACCTTCCCCTACACCTGCCAACTGTCTAGTTCTAATTTTTTTAAATAACAATGGAAAAACTCATTTTTCCCCCAAAGATAAAAGAAGCATGTCAAAGATAGCTGCCATTCAGTTCCTCCGTGATTTTTTTTCATAAATTTATTTACTTATTTATTTATTTTTATTTTTGGCTGCACTGGGTCTTCGTAGCTGTGCATGGGCTTTCTCTAATTGTGGCGAGAGGTGGCTACTCTTCGTTGTGGTGAGCGGGCTTCTCATTGTGGTGGCTTCTCTTGTTGCAGAACAGGGGCTCTAGGCACGTGGGCTTCAGTAGTTGTGGCACATGAGCTCAGAAGTTGTGGCTCGCAGGCTCAGTAGTTGTGGCACACGGGCTTAGTTGCTCCACGGCATGTGGGATCTTCCCGGACCAGGGCTCGAACCCGTGTCCCCTGCATTGGCAGGCGGATTCTTAACCACTGTGCCACCAGGGAAGTCCCTATTGCATAGACTATTAAGCAAAGAGTGATCCGACTTAGAAAGGATTCAAGAACAAGAATAGAAAGATGTGTCACTGAGCCATAAGAAGAGCTACCAATCTGTTTATATTTTTTAATCACTCACTTACTTCGCTAGGAATCCCATCCTCCTGGATAATGTCATTTGTCATTTACCTGTAGAGGATAACTCATCTTCCAGGTGGATAGAATGAGGTGAATAAAAGAGAAAGCTTTAAACCTTCCATAAAGATTACAGTGCTTAACAGGCACAAGAGTCAGTAAAGGAAAAAGTAACATGGAGCTATTATGTTTTATTATATAAATATTAGATAACTTTGAGAAATTATTAGCGTGTCAGATAAATTTCAAGTATAAAACATTACTTTAGAGCCACATATATTTTATAAATTTAGGCTGGTTACATTGTTATTTGTTTATTAAATACCTGTTAAGCTTTATATAGCAGGCTCTACATACACATAAAACACATGAAACAATCTAGCAGAAGGGAGATTTTCAAATTATTAAATATGAAAAATTAAATGTATTAACATGGAAGTCATAGAATCACAGAGAAGTGACTGATCATTTCAGATTTTTATTTTTATTTTTTAATGTTTGAATTTTATTTTTTTATACAGCATGTTCTTATTAGTCATCAATTTTATACACATCAGTGAATACATGTCAATCCCAATCGCCCAATTCATCACACCACCACCCCCACACCACCACCACTTTCCCCCCTTGGTGTCCATACATTTGTTCTCTACATCTGTGTCTCAATTTCTGCCCTGCAAACCAGTTCACCTCTACCATTTTTCTAGGTCCCAGATATATGCGTTAATATATGATATTTGTTTTCCTCTTTCTGACTTACTTCACTCTGTATGACAGACTCTAGATCCATCCACATCTCTACAAATGACCCACTTTCATTCCTTTTTATGGCTGAGTAATATTCCATTGTATATATGTACCACAACTTCTTTATCCAGTCGTCTGTCGATGGGCATTTAGGTTGCTTCCATGACCTGGCTATTGTAAATAGTGCTGCAATGAACATTGGGGTGCATGTGTCTTTTTGAATTATGGTTTTCTCTGGGTATATACCCAGTAGTGGGATTGCTGGGTCTTATGGTAGTTCTGTTTTTAGTTTTTTAAGGAACATCCATACTGTTCTCCATAGTGGCTGTATCAATTAACATTTCCACCAACAGTGCAAGAGGGTTCCCATTACTCCACACCCTCTCCAGCATTTGTTGTTTGTAGATTTTCTGATGATGCCCATTCTAACTGGTGTGAGGTGATACCTCATTGTAGTTTTGATTTGCATTTCTCTAATAATTAGTGATGTTGAGCAGCTTATCATGTGCTTCTTGGCCATCTGTATGTCTTTGGGGAAATGTCTATTTAGGTCTTCTGCCCATTTTTGGATTAGGTTTTTTTTAATATTGAGCTGCATGAGCTGTTTATATATTTTGGAGATTAATCCTTTGTCCATTGATTCGTTTGCAAATATTTTCTCCCATTCTGAGGGTTGTCTTTTTCTCTTCTTTATGGTTTCCTTAGCTGTTTCATTAGGTCCCATTTGTTTATTTTTGTTTTTATTTCCATTACTCTAGGAGGTGAATCTAAAAAGATCTTGCTGTGATTTATTTCAAAGAGTGTTCTTCCTATGTTTTCCTCTAAGAGATTTATAGTGTCCGGTCTTACATTTAGGTCTCAAATCCATTTTGAATTTATTTTTGTTTATGCTGTTAAGGAGTGTTCTAATTTCATTCTTTTACATGTGCCTGTCCAGTTTTCCCAGCACCACTTATTGAAGAGACTGTGTTTCCTCCATTATATATCCTTGCCTCCTTTGTCATGTATTAGTTGACCATGGGTGCATGGGTTTATCTCTGGGCTTTCTATCTTGTTCCATTGACCTATTATTTCTGTTTTTGTGCCAGTATCATATTGTCTTAATTACTGTAGCTCTGTAGTATAGTCTAAAGAAAAGGAGTCTGATACCTGTAGCTCCATTCTTTTCCCTCAAGACTGCTTTGGCGAGTTGGGGTCTTTTGTGTCTCCATACAAATTTTAGGATTTTTTGTTCTAGTTCTGTAAAAAAAAAAAGCCATTGGTAATTTGATAGGGATTGCATTGAATCTGTAAATTGCTTTGGGTAGTATAGTCATTTTCATAATAATGATTCTAACAATCCAAGAACATGGTATATCTGTCCATCTGTTGGTATCATCTTTAATTTCGTTCATCAGTGTCTTACAGTTTTCTGCATACAGGTCTCTTTGTCTCCCTAGGTGGGTTTATTCCTAGGTATTTTATTTTTGTTGTAATGGTAAATGAGAGTGTTTCCTTAATTTCTCTTTCAGATTTTTCATCATTAGTGTATAGGAATGCAAGAGATCTCTGTGCATTAATTTTGTATCCTGCAACTTTACCATATTCATTGATTAGCTCTAGTAGTTTTCTGGTGGCATCTTTAGGATTCTCTGTGTACAGTATCATGTCATCTGCAAAGAGTGACAGTTTTACTTCTTGTTTTCCGATTTGTATTCCTTTTATTTCTTTTTCTACTCTGATTGCCATGGCTAGGACTTCCAAAACTGTGTTGAATAATACTGGTGAGAGTGGACATCCTTGTCTTGTTCCTGATCTTAGAGAAAATGCTTTCAGTTTTTTACCATTGAGAATGATTTTTTCTGTGGGTTGTCTTATATGGACTTTATTATGTTGAAGTAGGTTCCCTCTATGCCCACTTTCTGGAGAATTTTTGTCATAAATGGGTGTTGAATTTTGTCAAAAGCTTTTTCTGCATCTATTGAGATGATCACATTGTTTTTATTCTTCAATTTGTTAATATGGTGTATCACATTGATTGATTTGCATATATTGAAGAATCCTTGCATCTCTGGGATAAATCCCACTTGACCATGGTGTATGATCCTTTTAATGTGGTGTTGGATTCTGTTTGGTAGTATTTTGTTGAGGATTTTTGCATTTATATTCATCAGTGATATTGGTCTATAATTTTCTTTTTTTTGTAGTGTGTTTGTCTGGTTTTGGTATCAGGGTGATGGTGGCCTCAGAGAATGAGTTTGGGAGTGTTCCTTCCTCTGCAATTTTTTGGAAGTCTTTGAGAGGGATGGATGTTAGCTCTTCTCTAAATGTTTGATAGAATTCACCGGTGAAGCCATCTGGTCCTGGACTTTTGTTTGTTGGAAGACTTTTAATCAGAGTTTCAATTTCATTACTTGTGATTGGTCTGTTCATATTTTCTATTTCTTCCTGGTTCAGTTTTGGAAGGTTATACCTTTCTAGGAATTTGTCCATTTCTTCCAGGTTGTCCATTTTATTGGCATAGAGTTGCTTGTACTAGTCTCTTAGGATGCATTGTATTTCTGCATTGTCTGTTGTAACTTCTCTTTTTCATTTCTAATTTTATTGATTTGAGTCCTCTCCCTCTTTTTCTTGATGAGTCTGGCTAATGGTTTATCAATTTTTTTTTATCTTCTCAAAGAACCAGCATTTAGTTTTATTGAATTTGCTATTGTTTTCTTTGTTTCTATTTCATTTATTTCTGCTCTGATCTTTATGATTTCTTTCCTTCTGCTAACTTTGGGTTTTATTTGTTCTTCTTTCTCTAGTTCCTTTAGGTGTAAGGTTAGATTGTTTATTTGAGATTTTTCTTGTTTCTTGAGGTAGGCTTGTATAGCTGTAAACTTGCCTCTTAGAACTGCTTTTGCTGCATCCCATAGGTTTTGGATCATCGTGCTTTCATTGTCATTTATCTCTAGGTATTCTTTTGTTTCCTCTTTGATTTCTTCAGTGATCTTTTGGTTATTTAGTAACATATGGTTTAGCCTCCATGTGTTTGTGTTTTTTACGTTTTTTTCATGTAATTCATGTCTAATCTCATAGCATTGTGGTCAGAAAAGATGCTTGATATGATTTCAATTTTCTTAAATTTACTGTGGCTTGATTTTTGATCCAAGATGTGATCTATCCTGGGAATGTTCCATGTGCACTTGAGAAGAAAGTGTAATCTGGTGTTTTGGGATGGAATGTCCTATAAATATCAATTAAATCTATCCGGTCTATTGTGTCATTTAAAGCTTCTGTTTCCTTATTTATTTTCATTTTGGATGATCTGTCCATTGGTGTAAGTGAGGTGTTAAAGTCCTCCACTACTATTGTGTTACCATTGATTTCCTCTCTTACAGCTGTTAGCAGTTGCCTTATGTATTGTGGTGCTCCTATTTTGGGTGCATATGTATTTATCATTCTTATATCTTCTTCTTGGATTGATCCCTTGATTATTATGTAGTGTCCTTCCTTGTCTCTTGTAACATTTTTTATTTTAAAGTCTGTTTTATCTGATATGAGTATTGCTACTCCAGTTTTCTTTTGATTTCCATTTGCATGGAATATCTTTTTCCATCCTCTCACTTTCAGTCTGTTTGTGTCCCTAGGTCTGAAGTGGGTCTTTTGTAGACAGCATATAGATAGGTCTTGTTTTTGTATCCATTCAGCAAGCCTGTGTCTTTTGGCTGGAGCATTTAATCCATTCACGTTTAAGGTAATTATCGATATGTATGTTCCTGTGACCATTTACTTAACTGTTCTGGGTTTGCTTTTGTAGGTCCTTTTCCTCCCTGGTGTTTCCCACTTAGAGAAGTTCCTTTAGCATTTGTTGTAGAGCTGGTTTGGTGGTGCTGAATTCTCTTACCTTTTGCTTGTCTGTAAAGCTTTTGATTTCTCCATCGAATCTGAATGAGATCCTTGCCAGGTAATCTTTTTTGTAGGTTCTTCCCTTTCATCACTTTAAGTATATCATACCACTCCCTTCTGGCTTGTTGAGTTTCTGCTGAGAAATCAGCTGTTAACCTTATGGGAGGGACTTCCCTTGTATGTTATTTGTCATTTTTCCTTTGCTGCTTTCAATAATTTTTCTTTGTCTTTAATTTTTGTCAGTTTGATTACTATGTGTCTTGGCATTTTTCTCCTTGAGTTTATCCTGTATGGGACTCTCTGCACTTCCTGGACTTGGGTGGCTATTTCCTTTCCCATGTTAGAGAAGTTTTCGACTCTAATCTCTTCAGATATTTTCTCGGGTCCTTTCTCTCTCTCCTCCTTCTGGGACCCCTATAATGCAAATGTTGTTGCGTTTAATGTTTCCCAGAGATCTCTTAGGCTGTCTTCATCTCTTTTCATTCTTTTTTCTTTATTCTGTTCCGCAGCAGTGAATTCCACCATTCTGTCTTCCATGTCACTTGTCCGTTTTTCTGCCTCAGTTATTCTGTTATTGATTCCTTCTAGTGTATTTTTAATTTTAGTTATTGTATTGTTCATCTCTGTTTGTTTGTTCTTTAATTCTTCTAGGTCTTTGTTAATCATTTCTTGCATGTTCTCGATCTTTGCCTCCATTCTTTTTCTGAGGTCCTGGATCATCTTCACTGTCATTATTCTGAATTCTTTTTCTGGAAGGTTGCCTATCTCCACTTCATTTAGTTGTTTTTCTGGGGTCTTATCTTGTTCCTTCATCTGGTACATAGCCCTCTGCCTTTTCATCTTGTCTATCTTTCTGTGAATGTGGTTTTTGTTCCACAGGCTGCAGGATTGTAGTTCTTCTTGCTTCTGCTGTCTGCCCTCTGGTGGATGAGGCTATCTAAGAGGCTTGTGCAAGTTTCCTGATTGGAGGGGCTGGTGGTGGGTAGAGCTGACTGTTGCTCTGGTGGGCAGAGCTCAGTAAAACTTCAATCCGCTTGACTGCTGATGGGTAGGGCTGGGTTCCCTCCTTGTTGGTTGTTTGGCCTGAGTCAACCGAACACTGGAGCCTACCTGGGCTCCTTGTTGGGCCTAATGGCAGACTCTCGGAGGGCTCACACCAAGGAGTACTTCCCAGAACTTCTTCTGCCAGTGTCCATGTCCCCACGGTGAGCCACAGCCATCCCCCCTTCCTCTGCAGGAGACCCTCCAACACTAGCAGGTAGGTCTGGTTCAGTCTCCACTGGGGTCACTGCTCCTTCTCCTGGGTCCCGATGCACACACTACTTTGTGCCCTCCAAGAGTGGAGTCTTTGTTTCCCCTAGTCCTGTCAAAGTCCTGCTATCAAATCCCGCTAGCCTTCAAAGTCTGATTCTCTAGGAATTCCTCCTCCCGTTGCCGGACCCCCAGGTTGGGAACCTGACATGGGGCTCAGAACCTTCACTCCAGTGGGTGGACTTCTGTGGTATAAGTGTTCTCCAGTCTGTGAGTCACCCCCCTAGCTGTTATGGGATTTGATTTTACTGTGATTGTGCCCCTCCTACCATCTCATTGTGGCTTCTTCTCCTTTGTCTTTGGATGTGGAGTATCTTTTTTGGTGAGTTCCAGTGTCTTTCTGTCGATGATTGTCCCGCAGCTAGTTGTGATTTTGGTCTTTTCTCAAGAGGGAGTGAGAGCATGTCCTTCTACTCTGCCATCTTGGTTCCTAATCCCAATCATTTCAGATTTCAAATACACTTAAAATTTTTCTAATATGTGCCTGCTATGTAATGGGTGCTTAGTAGATATTTGCTAAATAAATCAATGGAAAACAGAAAATATGAAACTCCTAGAATTCATTTATATATATTATAATGTAACATATGAAAGCATATACAACATAACAAAATAAGTATTAAATCATGATTACATACATATTTGTAACATAAGCCTACACTGCAAGATGTAGAGAATTCAGTTGTGTGGCTTTCACAGTTGGAAGTGCAAACAGGGTGATACTATAATAGAGAAGGGATAAATAAATTTCTAGATCCTGGATAACTACTATTGATATTAAATTACTTGGAGGTTTCTGTAATGCATGAAAGTTAAAGAATATTTGAGTTGCATTGGTAAAGTATTCTAGGTTTGTCCACTCTTCATACATTTCAGTGTTTTTAATCTGAAGGAGCCTCTTGGAAATTTGCCACATCTGCACAACTGAAAATGGTTAGAATTTCTGTTAGTTAGCCTATTCCATTGTCTCTCTCAGCTTCTATTCACATTTAAAAGGTTTCAGCAAAATGTCCATGAAACTGTAGTTTCTTTTTTTTTTCTTCTTTTTTCTTTCTGTTTTTCTTCAGGATTCCCATCTGTCCCATGGAGTTCTCTGTTACATCCTTAGGTAATCTGGGAACCAACCTATTTTCCAAAACAAAGGCTAAGACTCATTCACTATTATTATGCAGAACTCTGATGTGTAATTTAAGCCTTTTCTTGTGAATCCCCCTAGGTATTTTCTCACCGTCCTCACTGAGGTGACTTGTTTTGTGTCCAATTCATTGAAATTCCCCAGACCCAGATGGTTTGATAGCCTGATATTTTAGAATTTTGCCCTTACTTACTTTCATCCATCAAGTATAGCTAGTATATTTTTCTCCCATCTCTTTTACAGGAATCATGAGTGTTAAACTGTGACAATAACTGCTTAGTGTGTAGAATACCTTAGAGCAATATTATTTTGACAATTCTTGTTAATAATGTGAAGTTTAATAAATTTCAATGTTGGGGGGAAAAAAAGACTCCATAAATTGTCCCTTTGTGTATCTTCCTTTAATTAGAAGGAATCATTGGATTTCACAGTAAAAATTTGAAAACATATGCCCTCAAATCAAAGGCATGACTACTTAACACCAACATGTATTTGTTTACAGTGTGGGTTATGGGCTATATGTGTAAATAGTAGGGGGTACTACTTCAGTACCATATTAATTCAATACTAATAGTAGTACTGAATTTCATACCATGATTTCTTTGTCTCAAAATTATGCCATAATTTTCTTTTCTCAACCTCAAAAATTCTCTATCATCAATCTCAGGGTTTTCTTTATCAAAATAAGAATAAAAAGTTCCTTTTTATTTATGAAATCAATCCTTTCCCAGTATTTTTCTTTTTTGACATTAAGTCCATTATTAATATTTAATTTTATGGAATCTATGATTAATTTCTAATATAATTGGTTATAATTATATAATTTTTATTAATTGTAAATCCTAGTGAACTATTAGCAACTCAGCAAATAATAATATTTAATAAAGATACATTTGTAAAGACATTTACATAAAAATTTAATTTCATATCATAAAATTGAAGCATATTACCTTAAAGAAAACCTTATCTTGTGAGAACATGTAGTATCATAATTTAGTGATAAGGTTTTGGATTTTGCTGTAACTGAGCAACTGACAACTGTGTTTAATCTTGGCCCCTCCTGTTTCGTTGTTTTTCTTTTTTGTTTGCTTTGTGACTTCAAACTCATTTTCTCATTTCTTTATCATCTCTAAAGTGGCTGTCATAACAAAATCCATATCCCAGTTTGCTGTCAGCACTAAATTCAGTATTATAAGTGAGTACTTTAAACATGTATTGTATACATAAATTGCTCAATAATTGTTAGATACTATAAACATTTCATTATCAAGGTCCCCTAGGTTTACTATTTACTGTTAGTGTCATAGGGAGTGCTGTCTGCAGTGATTATAACTTAACATATTTTGTAGGACAGAGATGACAGCTCATGTGTATCACTTTCCAGGTGCAGTGTTTCTATTGGCTCATCCTGCCTGGGCATTTTCCAGGTGTGATTGCACTTTTATATCTTATCACTGGACGGGTACAGTAGCTCATAGCACAGGGCATAGCATCCTAGGTAAAATATTTGTAAACAAGTCACAACACGAAATCAAGAATTTTTGTTATTTCTGTCAGGACCTGGAAGTTAAGATAGTGAATGGTGTGCTTCAAAACTGGATATGAGTCCACCCTCATTGGAATCAGTGTGGATCCATTTATTCAGATCCCATTCTTCCCTTGTCTAACTCAACTGTACTGGGATGTCCAATCCTTGCTTCAAGGCTTTTCTCCCTAAAAAGCACAAATGCCATAATTTTCTTTGCACCTGCACGAAGTACATTGAGTACTGGTTCTTTATCAGTTGTCTTCTGTGGATTCTTTGTTTGCCTCCAACTTGCTTTACAAATTTCTGGCTAGCCGCCTTACTTTTCAAACACATTTACCTCTTCTTCCAATGTAATAGCTCTTTGTGAAAATGTTCTCTACCTGTAAATCATGTTCTCTTGGATGCAGTCAGTTTTCCTGGTTCTGTGTACTGAGGCTCCTAGAGAGGCATTTTTTAGCAAAAATGGTAAAGTTGTGAAGTGAAAGAAGGAGTCTTCCATCTCAGGGCACCATGGCATTTAATATATAATCTGAATAAATATCTGTGTACCTCTACTCCTAAATCAGCTTGATCAATTTGTTACTATCTAATCACTTTACAACCAAAACTGCAAGGTTAGTCATACATTAATCCCCATTCACCAGGGTTACAGCTTTCTAATTAGCTACTGTATTAACAATCTTTCTTGTATTGTGGCATCAAATATTTTTTCTAAAATATTACTTGAGTTGTGGTTTTAGCATCAGTTTTTTAAACTTTTCATTTTTAACATCTTTACTGGAGTATAATTGCTTTACAATGGTGTGTTAGTTTCTGCTGTGTAACAAAGTAAATCAACTATACATATACATATATCCCCATATCTCCTCCCTCTTGCGTCTCCCCCCGACCCTCTCTATCCCACCCCTCTAGGTGGTCACAAAGCACTGAGCTGATCTCCCTGTGCTATGCGGCTGCTTCCCACTAGCTATCTGTTTTACATTTGGTAGTATATATAAGTCCATGCCACTCTCTCACTTCGTCCCAGATTACCCTTCCCCCTCCCTGTGTCCTCAAGTCCATTCTCTACATCTGAGTCTTTATTCCTGTCCTTCCCCTAGGTTCTTCAGAGCCATTTTTTTTTTTTTTTTTTTTAGATTGCATATATATGTGTTAGTATATGGAATTTCTTTTTCTCTTTCTGGCTTACTTCACTCCGTATGACACACTCTGTGTCCATCCACCTCACTACAAATAACTCAATTTCATTTCTTTTTACGGCTGAATAATATTCCATTCTATATATGTGCCACATCTTTATCCATTCATCTGTTGATGAACACTTACGTTACTTCCATGTCCTGGCTATTGTAAATAGAGCTGCAACAAACATTGTGGTACATGACTCTTTTTGAATTACGGTTTCCTCATGGTATATGCCCAGAAGTGGGATTGCTGGGTCCTATGGTAGTTCTATTTTTAGTGTTGTAAGGAACCTCCATAATGTTCTCCATAGTGGCTGTATCAATTTACATTCCCACCAACAGTGCAAGAGGGTTCCCTTTTCTCCATACCCTCTCCAGCATTTATTGTTTGTAGATTTTTTATGATGGCCATTCTGACTGGTGTGAGGTGATACCTCCTTGTAGTTTTGATTTGCATCTCTCTAATGATAAGTGATGTTGAGCATTCTTTCATGTGTTTGTTGTCAATCTGTATATCTTCTTTGGAGAAATGTCTATTTAGGTCTTCTGCCCATTTTTGGATTGGGTTGTTTGCTTTTTTGATATTGAGTTGCATGAGCTGCTTTAAAATTTGGGGGGTTAATCCTTTGTCAGTTGCTTCATTTGCAAATATTTTCTCCCATTCTGAGGGTTGTCTTTTTGTCTTGTTTATGGTTTCCTTTGCTGTGCAACAGTTTTAAGTTTCATTAGGTCCCACTTGTTTATTTATTTATTTTTATTTCCATTTCTCTAGGAGGTGGGTCAAAAAGGATCTTGCTGTGATTTATGTCATAGAGTGTTCTGCCTATGTTTTCCTCTAAGAGTTTTATAGTCTCTGGACTTACATTTTGGTCTTTAATCCACTTTGAGTTTATTTTTGTATACGTTGTTAGGGAGTGTTCTAACTTCATTCTCATGTAGCTGTCCCACTTTCCCAGCACACTTCAGCATCACTTATTGAAGAGGCTGTCTTTTCTTCATTTTATATTCTTGCCTCCTTTATAAAAGATAAGGTGACCATAGTTGCATGGGTTTATCTCTGGGCTTTCTATCCTGTTCCATTGATCTGTATTTCTGTTTTTGTGCCAGTACCATACTGTCTTGATTACTGTAGCTTAGTAGTATAGTCTGAAGTCCAGGAGCCTGATTCCTTCAGCTCCGTTTTTCTTTCTCAAGATTACTTGGGCTATTTGGGGTCTTTTGTGTTTCCATACAGATTGTGAAATTTTTTGTTCTAGTTCTGTGAAAAATGCCATTGGTAATTTGATAGGAATTACATTAAATCTGTAGATTGCCTGGGTAGTATAGTCATTTTCACAATGTTGATTCCTCTAGTCCAAGAGCATGGTATATCTCTCCATCTGTTTGTATCATCTTATTTACCATTGCAACAAAAAGAATAAAATACCTAGGAATAAAATACCTAAGGAGACAAAAGACCTGTATGCAGAAAACTAGCATCAATTTCTAAATGTAGTATTAGAATGTTTAGATGTTCAGTACTTCAAGAAGCTCTTTAAAAAATCATGTTTTTCAAAGGTAAAATTTAACAAACCACCCATTGATTTGTTTTGTCCTTCTGTAATGTTTACCTTCTGCTCCAAATAATTTTAATTAAATACCCCATTTACCTTGAATATGGTCTATTTTCAACTTAAAATTATGCCATTAATGGCTGTCTATACGTCTCAAGTTTAGTGTTTGCTATCATCGACATGAATATCATAGATGTTTATGTCACATAGTTTTTGCCAAAATTTATTAAATTAAATGAATAAATCAATTAGTTAGCATGCTGAGATTTACTCCAAATATTTTGCCATTATAACAATAGAGAAGGGGAAAATTTTCAAAGTAGTATGTATATATTGGAGATATATTCATAAGAAAATATTGTCTTATGTGCAGACTTAAATACACAGCTAACACCATTCATTAAATATTATGAGATGGTAAATATAATAATTGTAGCCCAAAAGACAAATACTATGTAAATATAAATCTTAAAAAAAAAGTTGTTACTTACAGATTGTGGAACTATCACATTTTAGTATACTACTTCAAAATATATAGTTACTCTTGGTCAGTTTTTAAGAGCAAAAATATTCCAGAAGGGTTTGCAGAGCAGCTTTTCTCTTTATGGTTTCAATATACATTTAGAGGTAAGAATAAATTACATTTCACAAAAAGGTGTGCTTTTTACCATTGTCAGCTTGAGGTAAATGTCTACAAACATACAACATCTTGTGGTTGACAGCAAGTTTTTATTTCTCTCGTCTGTACTTTTACAGCAGAAATGAAATGAGTTAAAGAGGCATATCAACCTCTGGACAAAAAACACCTGCTTTAACCTTTCTCCTTCTACTGAAAAATTTATTTTGAAACAAATGATGAATCCTAGGTTTCTGAGATAGGGTAAGATCTTAAGTAGGTTCTGTTAAAGACAAAAATATGCCAAATGTTACTCACACCAGCAGTAAAATGAGAGACCACTTTTTAAATTCCAATCTCAGCCTAGGAAGTAAATATCTAAAAAACAGATGAAAATTACAGTTTTCCAGGCACCAAATGGAGGGCTCTTAATTTTCCACATTGATAATTTTGCTTATTGCTGGGTGGATGGGAATTTGACTGAAACATATGATTTGCTTGCAGATAGAAATGTTGGGAGATTTAGCTCAAGAATAAATTCTCATAGTCTGAAAAGGAACTGGATATTAATATTTTTTCAAATATCTATGTTATGTCGAATATGACATGTACTTTCACATATTCTGTCTTCTGTTACCATAAAAAAAATGAACTAAAACACAAAATTAGCATTTACCTGCCTTTTCATATATATTGTTTATTCAGTAGTTACTGTGAACCAGCAATTCACAGATATTGTTTATTAAATAATTACTATGAACAATGCATTTTATATACTTTATTTTAATAGTCAAAACTACCCTTCAAAGTTTGCATCAAAGCACCCACTTTGCTATGAAATGAACAGAGGGTCCATTAGATTAATTAACTCACTTCATTTAATATGGCAGGTAAATGCTGTAAGGAATGAAAGCTGTAAGGAATGAAAGCTGTAAGGAATGAAAATCTTCTGCTTCTGAAGCATGTTTCTTTTTCAATATTTAGCTACTTTTCAAAGAAGACTATTGTATTGGAAAAATAGATAAAACAAGATAAAAACTTCCATCAGTTAATTATTTTAGCTGAGTGCTATGAACTAAAGTATGGAAAATCGATGACACTATTGAAGACATAGTAATTAAGACCCCAAAATAAATGGGTTTCTCAATGCCAACAATATAGTCTAAGCCACTATCATTAATTGCGTGACCATCTAAAATACTAGTATACTCCTATACACCCTTTCTCTACTTTACAGACTTTTTATTGTAATTATTAAATTTGTAATTTTAATATCTTTTTAAAAATATTTAAGCCGTATTCCAGTAATCATGTCCTACTCACCATAGCAGCAACTGCAGTTAGCATGTGCTAGTTGATAAATAAATATTTGTTCAGTTTATTAGTTAATAAATATAATATTGACCAAATATCTCAGTAGAAAATTCTGTTGCCATGTCATTATAAAGTGATTTTTCTTCTAATATTTTTTGCTTCTTGACCTCTTTGTATTTTATGTCTCAGGGATTTTCCCTATCAGAATAATTAGTCTAGGATACCTTGAACCAGAACCTGAGAAAAAGTCTTGTGTACAAGTGGCTTACTTGGAAATGTGATTTTAAGAAGCAGGCAGAAAGTGGTTCTTGGGGACAGAGTGTGAAAGGATACAGCATACAAGGGTGCTTTGTCCAACTGACTACTGCTTCAGGTGCCTGGAGCTCAATCACACAGAACCTTTGAGATGCCTTAAGAAATGTGCCAGGGTACTGTTCACCTGGGGAAGGAAAGAGTGAAGCATTTTTTCATCAACTTTTTTCTTCACTTTCATCTTTCCCTCAACTAGGACAACACATTGCACATGAAGTTGCCCTCACTTCCAAGTTCCCCAAGTGCAAGTGCCAAGTAGGTTTATCGAGGTGGCCACATTTTTGTGTTAGGTTAGCCTGGGAGAAAAACTGAGGTGAGGTGTTGTCAATTTGCACCTGTAAAGAGCTGGCTGATGTATGCACCAAACTGACTCATCAGGAGTAATACTTAGGATAGAGAAAATTTGAAGTGATTGCCCTTGAGAAGGGAGACCCCACCCTTGTATCACTTCCATCCACTTAGTCATTAAATTCTTCATTCATCACAAGGTCCCAGTCAAGGTGGTAGCTTTCCAAATCTCTAAAAAGACCAAATGGAACAAGCTAAAGACCTCTGCTGGCTGCAGCTTATTCTGAGGCCTTGACTGAGAGCAATCATCTCAAGTATTTACTGGTCATTAAGCCTCCCTTTCCTCAGCCTGCTTCTTTAGGTGGTCCAGGTTGCTTGCCTTATTGGGTGACCCAGACCTTCATCCCCAAAATACTTTTTTAAATTGAAGATTAGCTGTTTTACAATATTGTGTTAGTTTCAGGTATACAGCAAAGTGATTCAGCTATACATATATATTTTTTTCAGATTATTTTCTGTTATAGGTTATTACAACATATTGAATATAGTTTCCTGTGCTTATCAGTTTTATGTATAGTAGTTTATGTTTGTTAATTCCATACTCCTAATTTATCCTACCCTTCCCTCCCTTTCCCCTTTGGTAACCATAAATTTGTTTTCTATATCTGTGGGTTTGTTTCTGTTTTGTATATAGATTCATTTGTATTATTTTTTAGATTCCACAAATAAACGATATCATATAACATTCATCTTTCTCTGACTTACTTGACTTAGTACTATATTCTCTAGGTCCATTCCTGTTGCTGCAAATAGCAATATTTCATTCTTTTTTATGGCTGAGTAATATTCCTTTATATATATATGTATGCGTGTGTATATATATATATATATACATATATATGTATGTATATATATACATATCTTCTTAAACCAATTGTGAGTTGATGGACACTTACACTCAGGTTGCTTCCATGTCTTGGCTATTGTAAATAGTGCTGCTGTGAACATTCGGGTGCATGGTTCTTTTTCAGTTAGTTTTTCTCTGGATATATACCCAGGAGTGGAAGTGCTGGATCATATGGTAGTTCTATTTTTAGTTTTTTAAGGAACTTCTATACTGTTTTACATACATTCCCACCAACAGTGTACAAGTCATCCCCAAGATGTCTTAAACCTTAGTTTCCCTATCTGTGTCAGGTCTGAGGGGTTGCAATTTCTGTTCACAATTACCATTTGTCATGGAAATATCAAAATGCTCCAGTGAATGTCCTTCATTTGAGGCATGCCACAAATAAATAAATGCTCTTATTGTATAGAAACAACTCTAGAATGCCATTGAAATCAGGATTACTTTTGCCATCATTGTAGTAACTCTTACGTTTACCTACTAGTCTACAGGTGGAAGACCGAAATGGTGAGGCAGTGGTTGCTTCTTCCAGTTTAGTGGAACCTTTACTATTTCTCCATAGAAGTGTTCTTTCCTCGAAGAACAGAACTTCTGATATGAGCTCCTAAGGCTGTGAGATGGGATGCATATATTCTGCAAATGGGTCTCAGGGAGTGATCTGGAGATGTGCTAATCCTACTTACAACTTTTGTCTCCTGAATCTGGCCCTATATGTCAATTTGATTTGGCATATCTATTACAATTGGAGAACAGTGCTCAAGGGACACAGGGTGGCACAGGTGCCATCATAAAATGGTGGCAGCGTATTTACAGCTAGCATCAACAACATATTGCTCAGCCCCTTCTGTGAACCAGGTTTGACATTTTCTTCCTGATTATGTGGTTAAAGGTAATTTCCACATAATCCATATGTCTGAAAGAGAGGTATTTGTCCAACAGGAATATTTGTCAAGGAATCAGTGCCAAATGTTCATGTAATTTATTTGTGCTTTTTGGAACTGATTGTGCCCGATCCTCTTTTTGACATTTCCATCATACAGTGGATTACTGCTGCACCTGGATAGCCTATGATTCAGTGGGTTTTATGTTAATCGGCTCATGATAGGAAGGTTTGATTGCACAGTCACTTGGTGTCCACAGGCCAGTGTTATTCTCTTCCAAAGACTGGTATTATGCCAGGGACTTCATTTTCAAATTGAGAACAATTCTCTGCTCCAGAAGGCATGGACATGCGTTTATAACTTAAGGATCTACATAGCAATTCTCCTACTGAGGCTTCACAGATACACCACACAGCACATTCATCCATCACAGATACCTCTGACATCTCTAGATCACAGAGAAGAATGCCTGTATCCTGGAGCTGCTGCAGAGCTCTCACTTGCTCTGTACCCTAGAAAAGTAGAGTGAATGTATGATTTGTTTTATAACATGACTGATTCTGTTTTTTAAATAGTAATACATTAATAGAGAGAAGATGTAATGGGGACTAACACCTCAGCATCTTTTAAGTCTTTGATGTTGTCGCTCATTATTGCAATACCTGCCATGGTACCATACTGCTTCTGATTTGTGATATTGACTAGGGAGCAGAAATTACCCACTAGGAAGTTCCCTTCATAATGGCTTTTAGTCCACAGGTCAGGAGACCAATAAGAGAGAGTGGGCAACTACTGAGCATATCAACCCTAGATACACACTAAGGGGGGAAACTGTACTTGAATTGATCTCCAAACACCTTTCAGACACAGTGTGAGATGTACGTGAAATAGAACACTATTTTGTATCTAGCTTTCATAATTCCTCTCTCTAATTGGGGACAATAATATTTTCTAGATTTCCTCTTATTAATGTCTATTCAGATATCATATCCAGTAGTCCTCAAATTTTCTGGGTATTTTCTTTTGCCTAATGCACATTAACCTGGTAAATGGCTCCAGCTTTTTTTAAGGAGAGGATCAGAAAAATGTATACACACACATGGCAGGATTGCCTGGTCCTTCTCAAAAAGTTCCAATACCTGCTCAACTTTCTATGCCACTGGCTGGTATCAGGCTCTATCTTGAAAGCTATTATTATATTTATTATATACTAATAAAAATATTTTATACAAGTCAAGTAACATCCTCATCTTTGTCCATCTTTTTCACCACTTGGAGCTACATTATTTGTTAGTTGTAACTGATACATTGAGGAATCCTCAGTTCACTGCAACCATGAATGCACTTTTTTATATAAAGTATAGACTCATTTAAAATATTTTCTTAGCATATAATTTTTAAGGGATTATATTATTTTTGATCGACCATGGCATTTCCTACTGTATACTATAGGTACCTACAGAGACTTTCTTAGATAAGAAAAAAATCATTATTATCCAGCATTGAAAACAAACCATTGAATATTTCTACCTTTAACTCTCTCCCTATTGGCCAATAGTCTGAATCTACTATAAGTAGGCACATGGATTTTATTATTTACCTCATGTTCATCATAGTTTTACCTGTACAGTAAATTATAACATTAAATCATCCAGTTTACTTTTAATGCAGTTACCTATTTAAGTTTATTTCCTGTTACTTTAAAATATTCTCTTTTTTGAAAATCCATGCTTCAAGGAGCTAAAAGTTCATGTAGTCTGTACCTTGGTTTCTCTGGATATCATTAGGCTAAGTGGAATAACATCTACGTATGGTTACATTTGTCTGGAGTGGTTTATGCCTTTAGCAAGTACAAGTATTATAAACAGCCTGTAGTCTTCTTTAAAATCACACACCATGAATCTTGTTTTAGAATTATCTACATTCACAAAAAATGTTTATAAAAAGTGATTTCAAATTTTACATCTCCAAATGCATGCCCTCAATTACATAATACACTTTACTTCAAATCAGTCTTTTAAAAAATACTCTAGTTTCCTCTTTATATCCTGGGCCATGTACCCTAGTCACACAAAAATGAGTAATTCAGAATGCATAGAACAGTGTACCTCTGTTTTTCTCCACCAGACATGGAAAATTGCTTCTGACACTGAAAATAACATTGTGATATATTTTTGCTGGAGATCATGTATAACTATTTCACTTTATATCCTTTGGTGAACTGCGGTTAGATTTTAAAACCAATTTTTCTTATTGGTTTTGAAATTCCAAATTCCAAATGGGTAATTTATAATTAAATTTCTAAAAATATACTTGTCTGTATTGTTTAATATCCATTGAAAGTATTTATTATAAAATATTAATATTAAATTATTAAATATTAAATGAAATATTTAATAGGAATGTTGAAGATATTCAATATGAATGTTGACAGCTGACAGCAGTTTGTAGCTGTATATGATTAACTGACTTGTCATTCTGAGACAATAGGAACAAAGTTGACTCTAGGTAACATGATTTATAATGGATAATGCTTTTTGTAATCCTACTTATTTCATCAGATTAAAAATTCCTTTGCTTTTCTTTAAGTTTTGGTTTAATGTGTTAAATAAACACAGTTTTAGATTTAAATGTCCTTAGTTAGTGGAAATTGGAATTGTGATTGCATTTTTCCCAGAAATTAATTTGATCCTTTTTTTAAAAGACATTATCAGTGAAACTATAGTTGGTAACTTATCAATAACTTTTTATCTTTGTGTAAAACGATGGTTATTTTTTGATTTAGATAACAGTGTGTTAAAAAGTGTGACTTCTTTTGATATTGATAAAACAATCTGACTGTTAAATATTAAGCTGTCAATATGATCTACATATAGAGAATTGGAGATTAACATAAATTTGTAATTTAGCATAGGACCTGTTTGTATGTTATTCAAATAATATCATATATGAGAGCATATCAATTATTCAACACATCTAAAGATTCAGATAGCGGATAATATTCAAGCACAAGTCAACTAAAAATCATAGTTTAAAAAAATCAACTCTGAAATTTTGTATGAAGCATAACTGATGATTTACTAAAATTATTTGGTGTGATTTATCTGACGGTTTGAGACTCATTTATACAATGTAACTGAGAAGACCCAAATGCAATTAGCTGTTGACTTAAAAATACTTTATAAAAATATTACCAGTACTTTTTAAATTTAATTGCACCTAAGTCTGATCACATAACACTTTGGACATATTCTAGATATATTTAACTTATGACTATGTCATCATCTTCACCATGGCCATCACATACTCTTGCTATAAATAAAAGGATAAATTGCAGGATAAGATGTGGTGACCTGCTTTATGCTCTTCTATATGTGTTCCAGTGTGTCTCTTTGGGGCATACATAAAAGTATTCTATGACACATAATATGCATATCTATATACATATATACATGTACATCTATATACAGATATCTATCTATATTAGCAGTTATAGTTTTTATGTTGATCATTTGCAGATTAATATATAACATAACCAGAGTAGACAGTTGTGATACATATTCAAGTATTTTAATCAATTTCAGCCTTAAATGTCTAATATGTGTTACTCTTATTTTTTGAGAATTTAAAATATATGTTCTTATTATTTTAAGGTTTTTTTTAACAAATATCTTGCAATCTTATTTAAATTTTTATATATGCTTAACTGAATTGAAGGTACTTTTCTCTTTAACTGAGTTTTCTCTATTGACGTAATATCTTTAACTGAGATGACTGGTAACTCAGAATACATTCTAATGAAGGTTGTTCTCAAATCTGTCTTCCTATTAAAATGTGCAAATATGTCAGCTTACAGCAAGAACAGTAGCCAGAGCACCATCTTTTCAACTGATTTCCAAATCCCAATTCCCACAAGACAACATAAAAAGAACAGATGACAGCCGTTTACAGTGGGCTGAATTACAAGAGATGAAGCTTGAGCTTATCGAAGCTGAACCTTTTATAACGGGCAGTATACAAGCCTTCTCTCTGCTTAGAGGAAGACACTATCTCTATCTTGCAATGCTATTTGCTATAAAAATATCCTTGAATAGAACCTCTGGAACAAATGGCAATCAGTCTCTCCTTAGCAAAATGCACGAGACCAATGGAGAATTGTCTTACAATTCTCTACTACTCTAAAGTTAATTTGCAGTATAGTTCTTCAAAATCTCAGTTCTAAAATTTAGTGGATTTACAGTGACAAGGCAAAAAAGAATAACAGCTGAAGTACTTTTAAATATTCAAAATTATTAAAAAGTTTTGTGCTTCACTTATTCTGTTTACATATAAAATTATCTATACTTTTCAGGCAATTTTTGCTTCTATTAAACTGGTAAGATTGTGCATGTTGTTTGAGAACAATTTCGTGTGTATACCAAAACAAATTCCAAGTATACATTTGTCCCATCATGCGTTTAGTAAGAATACTGTTTTTAGAAAAATAACGTGGTCTTCTAAAACTCATATTTGCCTTATCAACCTCAAAGCAAATAATTGTATTTTCCATGTTGGACTTTTAGCTATATTTACAATGGCACTGATAATATTATGAGATTGTATTTACAATAGAGTGAACTTTTGAAAGCTTTATTTTCACTCCGTGAATTAGATGAGAAAAGTGAAATCCTTATCAGGAAAAAAAAACAACTTTGATTTTCTATTTGAATATTCTGATGACATTGATGTAAACCTTGTATAATTTAACTCTTTGAAGTGTTCTTCTGGTAACACAGCTAGCACATTAACATCTATTTTTTTAATACCTGCACACACACACACACACACACACACACACACAAATACATCTTTTAATTGCGAATTGAAAATAAATGAGATCATTTGATCTACATGAAAAACCGTGCTTCACATGGTGATATATAAATGCACTTTGTTTAAGTTCACATGTTAAACTATTGTGCTTTGCACAGCCTTTTTACTATAAGTGATAAATTGTGAGGTAAATGTTGAAGCAACTTCAGCAGATGTCTGTTTTTCATGTGGTCTGTGATGTTCTGATATCTGTATGATGTAGGCTACATGGCATCAACTTTCAGAAATAGAAATTCGAATGGCAGTTTTTTTATTAAACATGCTATTTCATTTCTTTTTCAGTTTATTGCTGTGCTGTCAAAAATATTTTATTACAAAATTTAAAACGTTACTATAAAAATGGATATAGATTAACACCATATAATAAATGATTAAATCACCATATAACAAGACATTGAGACTTCCCCCTGTATACTCAACAACTAAACTACTCAGCTTCTATTTCCCACACACATTTGATATACAGCAAATCTATACTTTATCCTGTTTCCCAACTAACCATTTACTGTGGCCTGATAACTTCATGCAACTCACAGACTTCAGTGTGGGTCCATGCATAACAGGCTGATACATCAAGTGATGGGTAGAGGCAGCTATGTTTAAAACCTGCTCCCACTCACATTATAGACCAGAATGAGTTAATGCTTTTTAACTGAACTCGTCTAAGAAGCTTTCTCTTAATAGTTAGCATCATGAAAACTGTCTTTAAAGGGGAGGTTCTCAAATCCAGGTGGATTATATTAATGCAACTTAATAATAACACCTCATTAAAAACTGAAAAATTTTGTACAAAGTTTCACCTGAACAAAACACCAGTACAACAGGCATAAAAAGGGACTGTCTTCAAGTAACTGGGATATATATTCACCCTATTATTGGCTTATAATTGATAGTAGCCACAGACTATTAATATTCATTAGTATATATATAGTTAGTGGTTTTTCACTTACATTATCTTAATTTGTATTATTATCATACTTTATATGGGTGTTTTCCTTTGTGTATTTCATCTTGTTTCTAATTTTCATACAATATATTTCATATGCTCCCTGAATTCCAAACATCTGTGAATCACCACCATTATCACTTAAAGTTTAGTGCTTTGCTCACTCATCAGGCCTAGAGAAATATTACTCTAAATGAACTACAGTTTCCCAATAAAGTGAAAATAGCAAGTTCAAGAGTCATCAGAAATACTAGAGTATAAAAATGTGATCTGGGTGAGAGAAGAAATGATGATTTAGAGGAGATATTTTATAGCAACAGGTGATTAAGAAATCAGTAAATTATCTGTTTTCTGAACATTATTCATGTCTACTCAAAGTCTAATTTCCTTTTTTTTAAACTTACTAAATATCTCACGAGAGGCATTTCAGATGAAGAGATAGATTTACTTTTAAATTTCAGTTCTAACATTGATTAGCTTTTCACCTACAAATATTAGTTTATTTATTTATAAAATAAGATTACTGATGCCTGCTACATAAAATTGCTTAGAGAGTGAGATGAAGTATGTAACCCACTTAATTTAGTACTTGACTTAGCTTTTATTAAACTATAAATGGGTATATATATATGTATAAAATTGTGACTTTAATCACCATTTTCAATTACTGGATATATTAATTAACTTTTATGTACACTACACTCTTTTTAGATTATGGGAGTAAAAATCCACACTATTTTCTATTCCCTTTTTTTATTGCTACTGTCATTGAACTAATTCGATTTTTCATATTTTGCCTGGATTTTTGTTTGATTTTTCTGCCTTGCTCTCTTTACTAAGTCAGACTTCAGTTTCTTGGCAGCTACCTCCCAAATCACCCAGGTAAGATAGTTTAACTCATATCATTAATCACAATGATTCTTTATTACTTTTTAGGAGTAAATTAAACACCCAGAAAATATCCTCTGTGTGACTTTAGCAGCCACTTCCATAGTTATTTATTCATTCTGGCATTGATTTAAAATTTAATGAGGACTCTGTATGTGCCGGATTGTGTTTTGCAGATTAAGCATGGAGAAATGATTTCGGTATGGTATCTACTTTAGAAAAGTTAGTAAGAAGATCCCCTCATTGAGTTATATAATAGAAGCACGATGTTGAGGCTGTGGGGCTATTAGGAAAGAGTAACTCACTCTGTGTAGAGAAGGTGGTATTTAATATCATCCCTGAGAAAGAGATTATAGTTGCCAGAAGACACAGTATGTGAAAAACTCAGGAAAATTAAAACATATACCTATTCAAGGACAGGGTGATTGGAAATAGCTGGAGATAGGATTATAAAAGTTGGTTGGAGACACATATGATGGCAGGTACTTCTGACAGTTTTATTATGTTAGAGAAAAGAATGTGAGCAAAATATTAGACATAAATGATGAGCATTAAGTATTGTCATAGTGTTAAAAGGAAAAAGTGAAAAAGTAAGCAACATGTGAGTGACTGCCTATTTCAGGTAAATACTCTAAATTACTAACTGTAGCAATCAAGGAGACCTGAATTTCTAAACCTGTGAAAAATAACATCTCATTGGAAAAGTTAGAGAAAGGTTTGCAAGTGACGTTTACATCAGTGAAAAGAGCGGGACTTTGCAACAAGGACCTCAAATACCCTACAGGCCATAAAATATTGAGATGGAATTAAATACAAATCTTGCAGGAATGATAGAAGGGTATACAACATTTTAATGTGCTTGTTAATGTATTACTTTTTAGACATTGAGGCAAAATCATGTAAGAAGCTGTGTTTAAAGGACACTCAAATAACAAGTCTTCAATTAATCTCGTGGCTGGATGCCTAAGACAAGTTGAAAACATCCAAACTATTAACTTCATTTTTTTCTTTTTGTAATTATAGTATTTTAAATCATATAAAACCAAATAACAGAATAAAATCTTTCTGCCCCACTCTCCTACATAGCCATATCTTGATCTTGCATAAAAACAAAATCAGCAGTCCTGTAAGAGTTTCTGAATTTGGGGCATTACATATTGCTCTGAGAATCTAACAAAAGTAACTTTTTCCATCTTGTATCTTCACCACATATAAGACATTTCTGCCTAAACCCATAGTAAGTTTATACAGTATACCAACTTATAAGTAACTTTAAATTTCTTGAAGCCCTACCATAGTTCTCTTTGAGTTCATAAAATAAATGTTAAGAATACTATTTTTAGAGATATTTAGAGATTTAATTATCTTTTACAAATGAGTAAATTGGAGAAAAAATTTTTTTAATTATCAGTCAATATGTGACTTAGCCCTGTGTTAATTAAGCAACCTAACCAGCTACTTCTTAGGTTGTCAATTATATTTGCTCAATAAGAAGTGTAATAAAATTCATGGAAAATTTCAAACCATAAGCAACTGCCCACCATTCATTGGCAAAAGAATCTACTCCAAGGATTATCCTGGCTTTTCCTACTGAGTCTTTCAGGCACTTCCATAAGCACTTCAGTAAGAAAATGAATAATGAAGATAAGGGAGCTCCAATTCAAATCATTTGGCAGTAATTGATGGCAAATAACAAAAATAAAATGTGGAGATCATTTATGTATTTCATCTATATATATGGTTCCTGTTTAATTGAGAGTTGGCTCAAAGTCCTGTGATTGATTATAATTTGATTATTTATATTTCATACTCAGACTCTAAAAATAATTTTATTTTACAGTCTGTTAGTTAATGGATTACAGAATCAGTATGTTCTGTAATTTAGGGACATTCAACTGTTGTTTTCTATTTTCGCCTAGTATTGGCAATTAGGTTTCCACTCACTACAGCAATGACTCTCACCCCAGGGCAATTTTGATTCCCCCAACGCTGCCCAGGGGACATCTGGCAATGTCTGAAAATATTTGAGACATTTTTGGTTGTCACCACCTGGGGAGGGTTGCTACTGGCCTTCAGAGAGTTGAAGCTAAGGATGATGTGGAACAAATTATAAAGCATAAGGCAGCCCACCACAACCAAGAGTTAGGAGGCTCAAAAGTCTCTAATGCCAACTTTGATAAACCTTGAAGAAGAGAAAATGCAACAGAAATACTAATGCAATGATTTCTCCTCTTCCCATCCTCTTCTTGACTGACATCCAATAACTAGAGAATAGGGGCGATTCTATCTTCCAAACCTCTTTGACATGCTGTATCTTTAAAAACTTGTCAGATATTATTAGGCCTGTAGTTACTTGGTCATACAGTAGTGGCTAATTGGCTGCATACCCAAATAATACTAATGCTGAATCTAGAACACTAGATTAACATGTGATTTGCCTTACTAAGACAATATATTTGAGAAAATATTAATTATTATGAGTACCTGAAATAAGCTCTGTTACCCAGTTTATCTCTAAAACTTCCATCTCATCATTTAAAAGTATATAATTTTATTGCTATTTCCAAATGATTCTTTCTACAGTTTTACACCCAGAAAGGAAATCTGTAACTCCCAGCTCTGTCTTTTGTTTGGGAAAAATAAATAAATAAATAAATTGATCTGGCTATGTGATTCATCCCACAGAGATGTTGAGAAGTAATTTCCTTTTTTTCTGTCTTTTTCTGCTTTAATTGTCTATTGATGAAATATCAAAGGCAATTAAAAAAACTGTTTACTCTCAAGAAGGAGCAGTTGAGCATTTGCATACTAGAAGTCAGGGAACAGAAAAGCTCTGCTTGATCAGCACGTTAGTAGACTCGTCAATAATTTAGATGCAGCCTAAAGGCTATAGATGGATATTTGTTATGAACTGCTGACTTGAAAAAGAAATGCATTCTATTCTGAAATGCTTGCAAGACTTCAGCTTTCAAGTCAGGGAATGCTGCAGACAGCTGGAAGCAGCTATAACAATCTCCATACTCCCTTCCCTTTCCCTTCCATACTAGGAAGCACCACATGCTTCCACACTTGAGGGGAGCTTTTCTTTGACCTTTAGTTTTAAGATTTCAGTTTTTTTCATTTCTCAAACAAAACAAAAGAAAACAAAACAAAACCCCCCAAATTGCTTATTGGTTCTAAAGACAAGAGAATGCAATCATGGTGAGGTGACCTAGGCTATACCCATGTTTAATTTCAAAGTTCTAAATGCTGAATGACAGTTATATAGAAAAGTTACATTTGAGGCATTTTTAGAGAAACCATTAGGTTCTATAGCAGAATTTAAAGAGTAAATCTACATCTTTTTTTTTTGTCTCCAAGATTATTTATACAAATGCTAAATATGTTGAAAATTATGCACACATACCACAATTTTTTAAAATTTAATATCAGACAATACTGATACATATCAAAAAGATATTCTTCCAAAGTTTATGAAAGCCAACATTCTTTCCCTCAGATCTGTCTGACTAGAAGAGGCTACAGTATTTGAGATACAGCACAGCTTGCATGTAGGGGCTGTGAGCTGCAAAGTCCTCATATCTTGACCCTTAACATATTAAATGACTTGGGTTTAGTTTTAAGAAAACATAAATAAGTTAAAATATGTGAAATTAAGCACCATCAATCTTAAATCTCATCTAATAAATGGTAAGGAATGCAACATAAACAACTGAACTAATTATTTTTGAATAGGACCAATTTACTGCCATATTACAGTGTGGTGGACTAGAATGTGTCATTTGTTATCAACCATTTCCAAAGAACAGTTTTCTTTATATGTCAGTCTCCAGTATTCCATCCACTTGCAGATCTCTGTTCTTTAATGGCGTAAAAATAAGACTTCAGAATCTGCCCCAACTTGATTAATATAATTTTGGACATGCAGGACAAATTATCTTAAAATTGACTTTTATTAATTCACTTTCATTGGGGCTTTCATATCTAGAAAAATGTTCCTGGAATAGCAAACACATGCCAATAACTGGAAAGATATAAACATTGTACATTAATAAACTTTTATTCTTCTTTATAAATTAATGTCTCATCAAAAATATCAATAAAAATTTCAGAAATTAATTGGATTCTGAAAATACACTGGCATTCTTACTATTTGGATGGTCCCTAGATAACTGACAACTTCAAAACAGGAGAGACTAATACTTAAATATATTGGCTTTTGAACTTTGTTCACATTTGTACACTTTTGTTAGGTAGACAATGGCTCTAATAACAAGGAACAGATGCCTGGAGAGTGACTCTGCATCTTTGGGAAGAAAGAGTTCTAAACAACAATTACAGGAAAATCTGGTGACACTCAGAAGAAACTATATTACAAGGCTAAATTCATTGAAAAGGATAACTGAACATTTGTCATTATCAAGAACCTGAGAAGCCCAACTTCCAGGACACTTGTATGAAGAATTAGTTTGATCTTGATTTTGTTCATTTCAAATTTCTAAAGGTTTTGATGCCTGAGAAGGAGAGAATGTGGAAGCTGGCTAATTGTCTATCAACGTGACCAGAATGATGGCTATTCTTAGTTTTTTTCTGCTGCTATAACAGAATGCAATAGACCAGGTGGCTCATGAACAACTGAAATTTATTTCTCACAGTTCTGAAGACTGGGGAATCCAAGATCAAGGCACTAGCAGATTCAGCATCTGGTGCGAGCCAGTTTCCTGGTTTATAGACTGTTGTCCTCATATGGAGGAAGCAGCAAAAGAGCTTTCTGGAATCTCTTGTAACGGTACAAATCCCATTCATCAGGGCTCCATCTCCTGGAGTAATCATCTCCCAAAGCCCCCACCTCCAAATACCATCACACTGGGAATTAGGTTTCAACATACACATTTTGGAGGAACAAACACTTTCAGTCTATAGTAATAGAGAATAATTTTTCTTCTTTAAAATCTTGTAATGTTCATTTTCTTTGCAATGTTTACTTCAGTTTCTTTCAGCATGACCAACATAAATGATTTTAGTGTACTTTGTACTTTAACCATCAGTCTTAAACTCTATTTTATCTGCTCTAATTTAGCATTCATTTTCTACAAAAAGTCAATTTGATATTATGAAACAATATGTAACAATAAATTAAAAATTACAGCAACAAAGATGATAATCAGTTATATGGTTACTTAGTAGTTCATTTATCAAGTATGATTTAGCTGTTTTATTTTATAATGCTATATGATTTGCATTTAGTGTTCATACTATTTTTTCATGAAGGATCAGTTTAATGTAATTTCACTGCCTCAGTTGGAACTGAGGCTTACAGAGATGACCTTTCCAGTGTCACAGTCTATTTAGTATTCAGATTGATGTTAGTCTCACTCTAACACATGTACACTTTTCACTAGACACTTCTGCCTTTCCATCTTTAAATTCAAAAATGATGTTTTAAAAGTTTCCATTTTTTAGACAGGCAACTTAAATAAGAATTCTGAACTTTCTTATTATAAGCTAAAATATGTAGAAATATTAATTCTTTACTAAGAAAAAAACATTTTGAATTGTAAGATATGAAATGTTCTACATAGACTAGTAGCAACAAAATAAATCTTAGTTGAATAATTACAACCTATTAGATCATATTATCAAGAGAAAAATTTATATCATGCACCAAAAAATGAAGCACTTTCAGAATCTGTGTTTTTACAGGTGTTTACGTATTTATTCATGGCTTTCTCAATGAAATATTTATGTGGAAGATCTTTTGACCACAATGCTAATAATTTATTTCATATTTGTACTTAAAAGGAAAATCTACTTAAAATTTTTCTAAATTGTATAGAGTGATCCCTAGGAGACATTAAGTATTATTAATTTATAAGATCTGATGTTCTTGACAAACAAAATAAAACAAAAACAAATTCATAGGTACAGAAAACAGATAAGCAGTTACCAGAGAGCTAGGGGGTTGGGGGTGTGGGCAAAGTGGGTGAAGGGAGTCAACTATGTGGTGATGGATGGTAACTAGACTTGTGGTGGTGATTATTCTGTAGTGTATACAGATGTTGAACTATTATGCTATATACCTGAAACTGTTTTAAATTTTAAAAGATCAGACATTCTTAAAATTTTAAGATCATGGCAGAAGATAATCTAGGAAAACATAAAAACTAAATCCATGCAACATAATCTAGAATTCTCTGGTGGTAAGATGCTGAGGCAATGTTGTATAATTCACAGTCATTGTTCTCGTCATCTACATCAGTTCTGAATGCATGATATGAATTCAATATAGCCATCTTTATTACTTGTTTTATAACATTTATATTGCTTTACTTTGTTTCAAAACAATTAGATTTGTGTATGTGGTACTCATTAGACAATGAGTTTGAAATGGTCCCTCAGAGATTTAGATCTTGAAGAGGTTCAGAGCATGCTACCCCCAAAATATGACACCTTGGCATATTGAATATTTAAGCTGAAGGAATTTGAGGAAAAAAGCAAGTTCAAGGGTGACTCTGACCTTCTCCCACTCTACTCTCAGGAAGAAGTTCATAAGACCATCATGTGAGAGGTGCTTTATACCCAGAGGACAAGAACTTTCTTATCTCCAAGACCAAAGGGATAGCAACAGGAATCTGAATGAACAGGCCTTGCTACATTTCTCCCAGTTTACTACACTTAGCTCATACCCCTTTTCGTCCTATTGCATTTTCCCACTACTTGCCACTCTTCATCAAACCTAGCCTAAAACCCATCAGGTTTAACTACTTAGGAGGTCCTCATTTCCTCATGAAGTTTCCTGTGTCACATAGCACTTATTTTAAATAAATCTGTGTGCTTTTCACTTGTTAATATGGCTTTTCTTATAGGGTGCCCAAGGGTGAACTTAGAAGTGTAGAAGCAAAAGATATTTTTCCTCCCTTACAACTTCCAGGAGCAGTCAAATTCAGGAAATTGGGAAGGCACAAAAGGAGGAAAAACAGTTGTATTTTTTTCTCCATCAAAATGAAGGGAAATTTTTGTCCTCACCTTCATTTAACTCTAGATAAGTGACAGGGGAAGCTTCATGCTTCATTCACCCTTTCAGATCCTTGGAATGTTAATATTCTTACGAGTAAATTAAGTGGCTTATCTTACATGCTGGTTTTGTGAACAGAGGAGGGTATCTCAAAAATTCTTCTCTCCCATCTTTGAAATATTGCAGGCACTGTGAGAGTGTCTTACGGTCCTTACTCAGCGGGAGGACGCACATTGCCTGAGCCACCATGTCAACCTGCCTGAGCGAGCATTATTAGCCCTCCACTAACCTAATAAAGCACATCCGTGCTTGTGTCTAAGGATCTTGACAATTGTAGACATTTGATACCTAAAATTGTGAGAACCGGTTGGGTTTTCCATTTCTTTGCAAATTACTTCATGACTTGTTCCAGACAAGAAAAATATTTCAAATATACTTCCATAATCACATGCAATGCAAAGTAATTAGTTTGAGATGAAAGTTAATTATGGATGCTCTGAAAAAACAGGTTTGTGGGTTTATCGGATCAACTTCCAATTGTAGTTTTGTAAATGTATAACCTAATACTGGAGTCACAGGAAGAACCTGTACATAAAAATCTAAATATGTAACTCAATTATAGACTATCAACCTCCATAGCATATGGCTCGTTACAAACAATTTAATTATTGTTACAAAATGCTGCCTTATGTGTATACTTGTATCAGGTATAAAATTATACTTAGCAAATCCTTGCAGGTTTTTAGCCAAGATTCTTCCATAGTTGGTTTTGAATCTAGAAGTATGATCTTTTAGTTTCTTGTCTGTAAAATAAAAAAAAATTTAAGTTATAACTAATTGCTTAATATTAAGCATTATGCATTACATTTTCTGTATCTTAATTTGTTTGATTTTTAGTTGACAATGTGTTGAGACACATCAGCTTTTAGTTTCTTTCTACAATTTGTAAATAAAGACCTAAAATGCTATTGTTGCTTTTACTTTTCTTTAAACATTAGGAATCCTGATAGATCTGTTTCCAAGAAAGTTGATATACAGAAATTAATGATTCCATTTAATAAAGTAAAATACATAAGATAGTAGAGTACTTCTTCCCAAATTGTTTTGTTGTTACTCCTGTTGTTATTGTTGTTTTGGTTTGATTATTTTTCCCTCAAGTAAACCGACCTACCTCTACTATGAAATTTCCTGGAATATCTCAACAAATATTGGGACTATATGAATGTGTATGACATACACAAATGTCCATGAGTGTGTGAATCTGCATCTGTGGCTTTGCCAAGAAGCCCTTAGGGAAAGAATTTAGTATGTATAGGACTCAGTTTTTACAGACATACAGGCCTGGGTCTGTGTCCTGGCTTTTCCTGCAAATCAGAGAAAGTTTAATTATCCAGATTCTTGGTTGGTTAACTACTCTGATAGAGTAATTATCTCTGGCAGTGGTAGACCTATTAAATTGTAAAAGAAAGAGAAAGTCCTCAGCACAGTGACCCGGACACTCAGTAAACTTGAATTATGTCCCTAACATCTGGATTTCAGATTTCTGGTTCCTTTGAAATGACTTCCAGAATTAGGATTCTCTTGGCTACTCATTTAGATTTAGTCATTGTTCCAGCTCCGTTAATTTATTTGTTTTTCTTGATTTCTCATATATTGTGCAATATAACAGTGATTTAGAATTCTGAATTCTGGGCATAAATTAATGCTTCTTTGACAATCACTAATAGTTAAGAAATGCTTTGGATCAAAAGTCACCTTTCACAATAATTGATGTGTTTTCCTTTATCACTTAACATGTTTAAATTATAATTAAATTTCTTGTCTACCATGTAATGTCCTTGGTTGTAATATCATTTTGTATGTCTGTGGAACATTAAAAATGATAATTACTACAAATTTTGCTTATATTATTTGTTAATTTTATAACAATATAACAACTTTTGACTCTAATAGCAAAAAGGTTTCTTCAACTTTCTCTTAAATTTATTTAACTATTGTAAAACATGAAATAATTACGTATTGTTAACATTATCAGTCTGATTAGTTTATAATAAACTGGTACATTTGATGAACTAATATAATTAAAAGTGATCACAACTGAGTATTCTGTTATCTCTTATCTTTTTCATGTTCAATTAAGCTTTAAATATTAAACTTTTATCTAAGTGGTATTAGTTATATTGAAAAACATGAGTTTCTATTCTAATGTTGGAATATGTATGAACATGTAGAATATGTATGAAGTGTACAAAGATTCAGGAATTTTAAAACCATGCAATTCATTATCGATAGAAAATGGTGTCTTGTTTCACCTGAGGTTGGGTGAGAGGTACAATTTAATCAGCAGCTGACTTCTGTAACCACTCTAAGTTTAGTTTAAAAATATGTAAATAAAATGAGGAAGAAAGATACCTATCTATATGTGTGTGTATATATATATATATATAGAGAGAGAGAGAGAGAGAGAGAAAGAAATAAACTTTATTTCCACATATTAATCTTGCTATAGTTTTGCTATAGTTTGATATATATTTAGTATTTCCCAGGTAGTTTTTCAAGTTCTCTTTTTCTCATTCAGATATTTTCAAACATTGTGCATCTAAATGTGACATGCAATATTTATTCATTTATTTATTTTTATTGAAGTATAGTTAGTTTACAATGTTGTTAGTTTCAAGTACACAGCAAAGTGATTCAGATATATATATGTTCTTTTTCAGATTCTTTTCCATTACAGGTTATTACAAGATATTGAGTATAGTTCCCTGCACTATGCAGTAGGTCCTTGTTGCTTACTTATTTCATGTATAGTAGCACGTATATGTTAATACCAAATTCTTTTTTATTTTAAATTAATTTATTTATTTTATTTATCTTTGGCTTCGTTGGGTCTTCATTGCTGTGTGCGGGCTTTCCCTTGTTGCGGCAAGTGGGGGCTACTCTTCATTGTATTGCGTGCGCTTCTCATTGTGGTGGCTTCTCATTGTGGAGCACAGGCTCTAGGCGCATGGGCTTCCGTAGGTGTGCCACGCAGGGTCAGTAGTTGTGGCTCGCAGGCTCTAGAGTGCAGGCTCAGTAGTTGTGGTGCCTGGGCTTAGTTGCTCCGTGGCATGTGGGATCTTCCCGGACCAGGGCTTGAACCTGTGTCCCCTGCATTGGCAGGCAGGTTCTTAACCACTGAGCCACCAGGGAAGCCCTCAGATTCTTAATGTATCCCCCCCTCCACCCCACTATCCCTTTTAGTAATCACAAATTTGTTTTCTATGTGAGTCTATTCCTATTTTGTGAGTCTATTCCTGTTTTGTAAATAAGTTAATTTGTATCATTGTTTTATATTCCACAAGTCTATCCACAGATGAATGGATAACGATGTGGTATATATATATATATATATATATATATATATATATTTACACAATGGAATATTACTCAGCCATGAAAAATAATGAAATAATGCCATTTGCAGCATTGCCATAGATGGACCTAGAGATTATCGTCTAAGTGAAGTAATTCAGACAAAGACAAATATCATATGATATCACTTACATATGCAACATTTATTTTCATACTAATGAAATAGCATTTCTTTTCCAAATAGAGGAAATACTAGGAACCAATTATTCAATAATAATAATAATGATAATAATATAGCCTCAAAAGGAAAAAAAAGTATGACCCTGATATATTATTTTCTAAACTTTATCTATTTTCTTTGCTACTATAATTTATCTTTCCATTTTATGTTTGTTTAGAACTGAAAGCCGTCGAAAAATAAGGAGATATAGATGTAGGTACCGATATAGATGTACATGATAAAGGAGAGAAAAGAATGATTCACATTATGTTTAATTTTATTTAAATTGGTGAAAGCTTAAAAGTGAAATATATGTTTAGCAAGAAGAAAATAACATTCAGCTTCTTTAAACTTATTTAAGGCAATACAGTAGGAGAATTTTATTTCACTGTTAGTTGTGCCCGTTGATATACATTTTAAGTTGCAATTGATACTTTTAAATGTAGGCTTTCAAGCACTTTCACCCATGCAGTGCTATTTGAAATATATTAAACAGCTGTTAGTTATATTCTAATTTGTTTGCCAGACTCAGAATTATTTGGTGCTCATAATTAAAGCAAAATATGCAGAGATCAACATAAAGGCAAATCAGAATGTGCCATGTAGACGAATAAAGGAAACTTACTTAAAGGTTCTGTTCTAGGAAATTGATAATACCCACAACTGAAGGAGCCGAGGAATTACTGGCTGGTAGAGCCCTCAGTGGGCTGATAATATTCTTAAGTATCTTCAGATGTCATACACCATGAAACTTTCATAGCACTTTGATGCTCTTCTGGGAAAACTATTATATGTTTTTCAAAAGTTAACAAGCTCTACTTTATTGCCCTCAGCTGTGCAAAGCTTTTGTCCCGTGTTCCTTCCTTCACGTCTCCAATATCGTATGTACACATAAAATTCCTTTGATGTTATGGTCCTGGAATTTACAGAAGCCCACCAAGAGAGAGTTCAGTGGAAAAACCTCTGGATTAGGGATTTGGGACATTTTCTGTGTGTGTGTGTGTGTGTGTGTGTGTGTGTGTGTGTGTATAATTTCTGAAAAGAATACATTTTCCAAAGAAAAATGAAGCAGCATCAGAATATGGAGAGAAATGAGGTATTGGATTTGAGGGTGTGTTTTTGGAAGACTTTTAGACAGGGTGCTTGGGAAGTACTTTTTCAGAATGAGATTTTTGAACAGAGACTTAAAAATGCATAGGAAAAAGCAATAAGAAAATTGGATAAGAAATAAGAAAGAAAGAAATTCCAGTCAAATAAATAGTATGTTCAAGAACTTAGAGGTAGAAATTTGCATAATGTATTCAAGAAACTGATTGGGCATGGGTGACCATGGTAGAAAAATTAGTTGAAGAGGTAGGCAGGGGCTAGAACATACACGTGTTTGTAGTCAACATAGTCAATGGTAAGGTTTGGTTTTATTCTAGTTGTAAAGAAAGTTGTTGTAGGATTGTGCTTAGTTGAATGTATGATATGATTTATATAAGCAGAGACCACACCGGATGCTAGGATAAAATCCATTCTCATGGTCTAGGAACCAAAGATAATGGTGGCTCAGATTTCCATGCAAAGGAAGAAGAGGTAAGAGGAAGAGGCAGAAATTAGGCCAGTTTGGAGTATAGTTTGGCCATCAAAAGAACAAATGAGGTTGAAAATACAAATGAAGTCTAAAGAAAGAAGACAGCACTGTTTTTAGTCCTAAACAACTAGATGAATGGAGGTGCTGCTTATGTATATGAAGATACTGAGGAGGGACAGGGTCAACAATGTACGGTTGACACATCTATTTTACAGAAAAATGGAGAAATATAGATGTACTTCCTTATAAACTGGATATGTGATCCAGACGCACACAGGTGGGCTCCAGAGATATGTATATAGAAAGATAACATTTAAACTTAAAGAACTAATGAGATCACCTCTTCAGTGAATATAGATAGTGAGTGGACACAGACTAATGCCTGGGAACTCAGATATTTAAGGATGAGAAAGAAGAGGAAGAAGAAGCAAAGAGATGGAAAATGGACACTCAGTGAGCAATCAAGCAGACTGGAGTTTCCTGAAACATGAGTTTACCCATTGGGAGAAGTGACTGTAGGAACTTGAGGTAGTTTATGTCAAATTGTCCCTATATTTCATGGAAATAAGAAAAGTCATCAGGTGAAAATGTGGAGATGGGGCGGGCAGTCGTTTTACAAGGAGAGGTGGAGATGTAGCCAACTTTTTCAGAGAATGGAAGATAAAGTTGAAAAAGACATGTAATATATTGGATTAGTTTTTAGGACCTATTTGAGATTTAAGTTTACAAAGTGGGATATGCATTTTTTCAGTATCAAAAGTGAATATATTTAACCATACTCAACTTACAACAAAGGAAATGGGTGAGCAGAATAATAATTCATGCTACAGCATGTTTAGTCAACTGGCAACAGAAAAAGTCAGGTGTAGGAAGGCAGAGAACTTTGTCTTATAAGAATTAGAACCAAGGTTCTGTAATCATCTGGTATACACTCAGTGTTTTACCTCAGGTTAAAATGTACGTGATGGGAACTCCAGGGATCTTCCAGATTCTTTGTTTACTGTCACGGTCAACTGTGGCCACAGTGTAACACTTGTCCTGAGTTACACTCTGTACTAAACAGTCATCTGTATAAGTTCCTTTGTGTGCACTTCATAATCATTCAAATCTTTGATCCTGAGCAATACTTAGAGCCACTTGATACTTCTGCCATTACACAAGCAATTATCCAAGGGATACACTTGGCACACAGACAGTCCATCATTGACTGCACTAAGTTTAGTTTGGCTTTAATGGAAATGTTGATAAAGTTGGTATGAGCCAGGATGTGGTAAAGTGGCCCGAGCTGTGTGTTATAATGGAAGAATAAGCAGGAAAAGTGACGGGAGCCAGGCACAAAGGCTGTGTGTATTTCTTTAAGCCTCATGCAATGCTGGGGTACATGTAAGCAGAGTAGATAGAGGTTTTTCTACGGGAGTGACAAAAAAAAGGAGAGATCTACAAAAGTGTTATACTAGAATTGGCTAGATTATGCTGCAGAAGCATACAATTCTAAAATCACAGACTTAACACAAAATTATATACTTTTCAATTACGTTACAACATATGAATCATCATTTAGCTGCTCAAGATAACAAGGCTTCATCCATCATCCTTTGACTATACCATCTAGTGATACAGCCTTTCTGTCACCACAGCAAGGAAGAAGAGCTGCTAGGGAATCCCACACTGGCCTGAAATGTTTCAACAGGGAAATGATTCATGTCACTTCTATTTACAACCCACTGACCAGAACAATTAATTTGTCCAGACCACACTCAAAAGACCACTGGGAAGTGCAGTAGTTGATGTTCTAACAAAGAGAGGAAAACCAGGTATTGGTGAGCACAAGTAACCACAAGAGTGAGCATGTATACACAAGAGAGGATCTCATAAGGAAAGAATTAAGGACAGGATGACAATCATGGACAATGAAAAAGTGACATGTTCAATATGTTGGTATTTTTCAAAGGAATAGAATAATGATTGCAGCAGTGAACTAGCCAATTGACATGAAAAAGAACATATATGGAACATTTAAATTCCATTCATTGGAGTTGGGGCAATTATGGTAACAACAAGCTAGGAACTGACTTTTTTCAAAAAATTTCTCATTTACTAGCTTTATGGCCTTAGCCAGATTATTTAACAATTTTACATGGGTTCATCTATCCATAAATTGATGAAAATTCAGGGAACTTCTCTCATATGGCTGTTGTGATGATCAGATGTGATAACAAACACAAAAAGCTGTATGTTTTATTATGTAACACATAGTCAAAGTAAAATTCCTTATTATTAATGGAGATGAAATGGTAAAACCCTTAAATGCACATGAATAAGCTTTTTCTAAAAACGAAGCTGGAAACCTAAAGAAACTGGCTTAGAATATCCCTTTAAAAATAGTGAATTTATTTTGAGATGAAGTCAATAAAAATTTGAGGAATGACTGTTCTGTGGTTGGATATCTACAGTGCACATTGAATATAGAATATTTTAATTTGCTGCTATCAGCTTTCCTTAAAGCATAGCTTAAATCATTTTTAAATTACATTCTTTAAACACTTTTTTTTGTACCTAGTGCAAGTGTTTAGAAGTGTGTATTTTTTTCATTTATCTTACCAGCTGACTTGGAATTGTAGTAGTCTGTGATATAACATGGAACATTTTATCACTTAGAAGGAAAAAAGGAAAGGATATCATTTGTGCAAGTGACTGTTTTCTGATCTTTCTATTTATCAGAGAGTTTATTACTCTTTAGCCATTGAGTTTATTGTTCCATGTAAACAAATATGTGCATGCTTGTGTGTGTATGTGTTGGTCTGTGTGCATGTGTACGTATGCTGAGAAGAGCATACATGCATGTATTTTCATAAAATGTATGGCAATGTCTTCTTCCGGTTAGTTCTATTTTGTTTGAACTTTTCCCAAACACACAGCATTCTATAGATAGCAAAGGAATCTACACAAAGGTCTCAAACAAAATCAGATAAAGACATTAAAGGACAACATCAAATCTATTTCACAACTATATTATATCATTATATCATTTTATTGGAAAAATATATATGGAGAGTCAGATTCAGAAAATAAAGCATGAGAAAAAATAAGAATGCTATTTAGAGATCAGCATTGTTGATTATTTATTTTTGAGAGATGTTTAGTCTGGTATTCTCCTATGCTTTACATGAACACTCTGGCCTTACTTTCTTATTCAGCTCCAAGTTTTCTCCATAAATTATACCCAGGCACTGAAACTCTCTCTCTGGAGCTAAACTGTTTACATGCCAGTAATTAAACAAGTTTTTTAATCTAAATTCTACTCTGTTAATTTTTTGATACACATACAAAAGTATATCATTCCTCAAATCAAGGAACTAAAAATATGCTTTAAGACGGTTTAAAAGAGAGTTAAATATGTCAGCCTTTATATAATTGAATGAATAATGAAGACAAAACCAGTCAAATTGATTTTTTATAAAATCTAACATTTATTCTGGGCAGACATGGTCTGTGAAGGACTTTTTCTGGAGAAACGATTTGAGGTGATATCTGAAAAATTAGCAGAGTTGAATGAGTGAAAATGACATAAACTATAAGTTAATATTCAAATTATTCTTTCTTTTACTTTCAATTCTGCTTTCCACTCCTGGCTCTTTATTGTTTTAAGAGATGTCTTGCTCGCTATTTCCTTCCCATGCACCGCCCTACACCTGCTTTTTTCTTTTCCAGTCACAGCCCTCTTTTTTCTTCATCTCCTGGTTTAATACTGAGCAATAAGCATGTTCCCTTTGGTAAATACTTATCAGAATGATGGCATTCTAAATGCTGCCGGGCACAAGCAAACAGGTGTGTAGGTATTTAATGGAAACATTCGTGGGCCAAAGTAAATTGTTAACTAGAATTCTTCAAAGGCTCAGTTAGAGAACATATATTCTAAAAGATAATTCTCCTAATCTTTATTTTATCACTCAGATACAACTTTGGTAGTTCTTTTCTTAGATTACAGCTGCTTCCTAACTCCTCATTTAACTAGCTCTTCTTGAAACCTGAAATAAAGTATTCCTCTATATTTTATATTGAACTGTTATTAAAAAAAGTATCTGAAACTTGAACGTAGACAAAAAGTTGGGTCAATGTCTTTCAATGTTTGTGGGAGTTGAGATCTCCCTAGGATTAGGATTATGCAGATTCCAGGGGAATATTTTTAGTTCTGTTCCCTACTTACTGTTGATTAAAGATTTCAGACTTAGAGAACCCACAGGTTCACTTGTGGATTTTTGTCCAGTAGAGATGCAAATAATTTGTGTCCATTGGAGCAAATAACCCTAGAGGTAGCAGTTTATGGGCCTATTGGACATTAAGCGGCTATTTTTTCATCTAACCCACAAATTTTGCCATTTTATAAGAATTTTAGCTTCTCACATGCTCTTTGAACCAGAAATTAATATGTTAAAATATTTGATATGTGTTCAATTTATATATACGTTACAGTTATAATCTGATCTTCTTGACAATTATGTGAATTATATTTTAACACATTTCAACACCTGTGTCTTCCCTACATTGATTTTTCAGGATCCTTGGTTCCTTTTTTTGTACTCTATAATTCTAAAACTATTAAAATAGTTTGTATTACAAAGGTCACAATGCTTCTTCGCATAGATTTAATTTAGGATGTGAGGAAATACCTGGAGGGACAGTGGGTGCTGTCCCATAACCCTTAATCCAGCAGATGGAGCTTCAGTTATAAAGCACATCTGTTGTTTCTGAAAATTTTCAGTTGATCAGAAGAGTGGAGATGAGACAAAAACCCAAGGATTCTTCATGTAAGAAACTTCATATTTCTGACAATGCAAACCTCCTGGGAATATTGAGTATGTTCAGAGGCTTCATAGCGATTCACCGACTCTTCTTCTGAACCTGGGGGGTTGATCTCCTTTCCCTCTACTGCCAGCAGTCTTTCTCCTCCCCAGGCCCAAACACATACTATCCCATACTTTCCACCTTTCTTGCCTATGTCTACGGCAAGCATACAATCTTTTTTGTGGTTTTCTGACTTATCTATTATAGCTAATTATTTGGGAAAGAGCCAGGAAGGGAGAAAAAATGAATATAAAGTAAAAAAAGAATCACATAAAGAAAACTGTTTTGGTCTCACCTAATTCTACAGATACAGGCCCTGCCGCTTCTTTGTTCCTATCCGTGTCCCTTCAATTCTCTTTCTTCCCAGGGATCATGGTCACAGTTCATCCAGACAGGTAACCTTGCACCTCTTCCCTGGGACTCTTTCCCCTCTCTGGGGGATGTCATGATGCGGTGCTCAGATCTCTTTTCAGGACTGAGGAACTTGTTGCTTCAGCTACTGAGAATGTTGTCATAAAACTACCTTTAATTTTCAGTTTTTTTCTGAAATGCCTCGAGGTCCCTATCAAGTCCACTTTCCTGGAGTGGCCCACATCCAGTGGTTGACAATGGGGAGTTATAGAGGCCAAGCCATCTAGATCAAACTCATGACAGTTCTGAAGGGTCCTTCCATTTCCAGAGTACCCTGGGAGGTCAGCCATAGTCATGGTTGGGATTGTTTCACGGATCAACTCCCTCTACACAGACTCTTCCCCTTCCCTCCCTTCACAGGTGTTGATTCCAGGGGTAAATCCTAGTAAACCTTCTGCAGACTTGCTTCCTAGTAATCTTTACCTCTGAGCTTCTAGCAGAACCCAGCCTGGGACTGCAACCCAGAGATGGTATGTCTAAAATAACAGTTGTGTAGGTAATCATGATTGGTGTTTTTAAATACAAAGAACTAAATAAAGACTCATTTGCATTTCAAAAAGCTATCCAAATTCCCCTCCTTTTCCTCCTCCTTAAAATGATGTCTCAACTGGGCACTTTACCGCAGAAATTGCATGAGAACTCTGAGGAAAGGACAAAAATAGAGTATTCAGAGAAGGAAGTAAGTGTAGGTGAGAAGAAAGCTGCGGGTAAAGCCCAGTGTTGACAGGAGATAATAGAGTAACGGGAATTTAATTTTCTTTGCAGTCCATGGTATCACAGCAGTTACTCCTCACATCAGTGTTAAAAAAAATTTGAAATAGATTTTCCCTCATTAAGATGGAACTTTGGTCATGGGGTATAGAGGAGAAAGATTCTCAAGCAGTAGGAGAAGAACCATTAGAAGCAAGAAAATAAACAGAATTCCTCTGGTCATCATCCTAAGGGAAGCAGCGAAGGAGATTTGCCCATTTGAGACGTATCAGTGGGAAAGATAGTAGTAGTCTAGACTTATATATGCAAGAATGACAGTATTGTGTTACCTGTCCATAGATAAAGTGACAAGCTTAGAGGGCAGCATTTTGTGTATGTATCTATTAAAAAGAAATGAGTGTTCACATGAAATAACCTCTGAACTTTGATAGGTTACATACATTTTGAGATTAGACTACTATTAAATAGGTTCACCAAATCAGACAGCATTCACTGGCTTGAAGATCTGGGAAAAGGTAACAATGTGCAGATACCCCTCTTTGTGATGGAGTAGTTGTTTTTCACAGATGTTACTTCACCCCCCTTTTTATTCATCACCACTCACCATATGATTAGTTTCAGCATGTAGTGGGCTCATTAGTTGCAATTTGATTTGTGCTAGCCTGTCATACTGGTATTTTCCATTTTGAGATTAAATCATTCCTCTATTCAAGAGATTCCAAAGACTTAGAATAAAATCAAAACGTCTAACTGTGGCTGCAGGCCAATTCTACTGGCCTCTGCATCTCTCCAAACCTAGATCCTGCAATTTTCCTCTTTACTACTTTCTTCAATCACATCAGCCTTCTTATTCCCTCAAAGTCCCAGCCTTCTTTTTTTTTCTACATTTACCTCTTTCTGCAACCTTTTTTCTACATCTGCCCTTGTCTCGGCCCGTGAAGCCCTTCTCCTATACTCACACATTATATATAACTCTCTTTATTCATAACTCTGGTATCACCCAACAGTTTCTCTAACCATAATGTAAGTTAGACCTCATCTCCGATTCAACTGATTCTCTCAACCCCTTAGTTCCTTAAAATGTATTTTATAGCACTTATCATGACCTGAAATGCTTATCGATGGGGTGAGGCCCACACACATTATGAAGGATAATCTATTTTACCTAAAATCTACTAATTTAAAAATTAATCGCATCTAAAAAAATACCTTCACAGCAAGATCTAGACAAATGTTTGAGCAAACAGCTGGGCACCATAGCCTATCCCATTTAACATGTAAAATTAACTATCACAATGAGTATTTTTTTATGTATTTAATTTTAATTCCAATTTATTAATTTATTATTAAACAATCATCTCATCCCATGTGATCTATTTTCAAGTCAGAGTTTCAGATAATACAGTTAGCATCAACTTTCAGGTCCAAGTTGGAGATTTAAAACTATAAATACTATCCCATATCGAAGTGTCTGTTTATCATATTGATTGATTGTAAACTTTAATAGTAAGTGAACAGGAACCAGAAATTAAATCCATACTTAGACTTAACCTCAGCATATTATGTCAAGAATCCTTCTCATTATCAATAACATTATTTATGACTTGATAATGTTTTCCGCTTCACAGTAGAGAACATTTAGTTTGATGTTTTATAGCTCTTAACTGACCTGAATGTAGGCAAGTGAAACAAAATTGTTTGTATAATATATGGATGTGAGATATATTGAACATTTTCACAATGATCTTACCTGGACTTCCTTTGAGGTATAATATGGAGCTTCTTTTTATAAAAGTTAACCAAGAAAGTACAATTATGATATTAAAGAGTAGATTTTCTAAGAATTATTCTAATTTTACTGTTGAGAATAAATACCTTAACTTCCTTTTATGTGCTCATACCTCAATAAATACATACTGTTTTCTAATTATTTACTTAATACTTACTATCACCTCATTTACTGTAAGTTAAAAGATACTGTGAAAACAAGCTTTCTAATACTTGTTTTTTATATGAAATGAGCCTCTCACTATATATTCACTCAACGATATTTTATTTTTAATTTTTTTTTACATCTTTATTAGAGAATAATTGCTTTACAATGGTGTGTTAGTTTCTGCTTTACAACAAAATGAATCTTCTTTCTTGCATCTCCCTCCCTCCCACCCTCCATATCCCACCCCTCTAGGTGGTCACAAAGCACCAAGCTGATCTCCCTGTGCTATGCGGCTGCTTTCCATTAGCTATCTACCTTACATTTGGTAGTGTATATATGTCCATGCCTCTCTCGCTTTGTCACAGCTTACCCTTCCCCCTCCCCATATCCTCAAGTCCATTCTCTAGTAGGTCTGTGTCTTTATTCCTGTCTTACCCCTAGGTTCTTCATGACATTTTTTTTTTCTTAAATTCCATATATATGTGTTAGCATATGGTATTTGTCTCTCTCTTTCTGACTTACTTCACTCTGTATGACAGACTCTGGGTCTATCCACCTCATTACAAATAGCTCAATTTCGTTTCTTTTTATGGCTGAGTAATATTCCATTGTATATATGTGCCACATCTTCTTTATCCATTCATCCGATGATGGACACTTAGGTTGTTTCCATCTCCGGGCTATTGTAAATAGAGCTGCAATGAACATTTTGGTACATGACTCTTTTTGAAGTATGGTTTTCTCAGGGTATATGCCCAGTAGTGGGATTGCTGGGTCATATGGTAGGTAGTTCTATTTGTAGTTTTTTAAGGAACCTCCATACTGTTCTCCACAGTGGCTGTATCAATTTACATTCCCACCAACAGTGCAAGAGGGTTCCTTTTTCTCCACACCCTCTCCAGCATTTATTGTTTCTAGATTTTTTGATGATGGCCATTCTGACTGGTGTGAGATGATATCTCATTGTAGTTTTGATTTGCATTTCTCTAATGATTAGTGATGTTGAGCATTCTTTCATGTGTTTGTTGGCAGTCTGTATATCTTCTTTGGAGAAATGTCTCTTTAGGTCTTCTGCCCATTTTTGGATTGGGTTGTTTGTTTTTTTGTTATTAAGCTGCATGAGCTGCTTATAAATTTTGGAGATTAATCCTTTGTCAGTTGCTTCATTTGCAAATATTTTCTCCCATTCTGAGGGTTGTCTTTTGGTCTTGTATGTGGTTTCCTTTGCTGTGCAAAAGCTTTGAAGTTTCATTAGGTCCCATTTGTTTATTTTTGTTTTTATTTCCATTTCTCTAGGAGGTGGGTCAAAAAGGATCTTGCTGTGATTTATGTCATAGAGTGTCCTGCCTGTGTTTTCCTCTAAGAGTTTGATAGTTTCTGGCCTTACATTTAGGTCTTTAATCCATTTTGAGCTTATTTTTGTGTATGGTGTTAGGGAGTGATCTAATCTCATACTTTCACATGTACCTGTCCAGTTTTCCCAGCACCACTTATTGAAGAGGCTGTGAGAGTGTATGTTCATACGCCCTTATTTTCAGTCACAATTACTACATTATGAACTGAAAGTAGAATGTTTTATATGATTTATAACGTAACTATCTTCATCTCCTGACCTTAGTGATCCTCTAGAAAGTACATTCATATTTTTAAATGTTACCATGTGCAAATAAAATTCTAGTGCATGGTTTCTAGTTCACCTTATCCCTATACTCAGGTATGATGTACTAGATGTACATCTGATGAACTTCAAAATGACTTATTCCATAAAATAGTATTTTCTGGAAGCTCAACATGTGTCACTTTTCTATGAACTGAGTATACAGCGTGAATAAATAGAAAAAAACAACAAAACACTTTCTTGTCCTTATTGAGCTTTCAATCTATGGAGGGGATGCAGACAGTGAAAAAAGAAATACACACATATAAGATAGAGATATGTAATATAGAGAAAACTCACCAGAATTAGGGTGTAAGGAGACCTGGGGAATGGGTTGCCTCAGTGGAGCAACTGACATTTGAGCAAATATATGAAGAAGTTGAGGAAGTGACCTACTTAGCAATCCAGGGGAAAACATTCCAGGTAGAAAAGTAAGTGCAAATAGCAAGGAGGCTAGTATGATTGGAAGTTAGTGTGACTGTAATACATGATGGGGAAATAAATAGGAGAGGAGGGCTGAGAGTTAAGAGAGAGATCATGTAAGTCCTGGGAAGCTGCCATAGATAGTTAAGCCTTTACCCTAAGAAGGGGAAGCAAGTGGGTTACGTGGAACAAGGAAGTAGCATCTCCACTCAGCTGATGTGAGAGTAGTCTTATAAAGAGGGAAAAGGATGAATTAGGAGAGTATTATAATACTACAGATGAGAGATTAAAGAAATGAAGTTGGTGAAATGTGGTTAGATTCTAAAAGAAGAAGTAGTTTGTGGTTTGGTAATAGACTGTGAACGAAAAGACAGAAATGCTCCAAGTTTTGGGGCTAAGAACGTAGAAAAAGAACACACTTACCCATTTACTGAGATGGGTAATATTGATATAGGTGCTGATTTGGTTGAAGGGAGGGAGGAGAAGCTGACTTTTGGATCTGCTAAGATATTTAGTTGTTTATTAGACATCCTAATGGGGATTTTGAGGAGGCAAATTGTATATGTGCCTATAAATAAAAAGATGAAATATTTCAAGCTCAGCTATTAATAGTCCATGTAAAGTTTAGGAATCAGTTTAGTAATCATTTGGATAATATGTGAATTATGTAAATTACCTATAATTACATGAGAATCTTGCATTTTAGATATAATTATGAACTAATAGTTTAGTGATTTCAAAGTCACAATGGTTAGTTACTTCAAATTTTGGTTAAAAAATTTAAAAATTTGGTGATTCAGTATTGCATTGAGAATTAATTAAGGTAATTTGATATTCTATGCTTGCAGATTTCATAGATAATATTACTTCTTATTTATCGTTTAAGGAAATATAATACTAATCTTGAGTTTACGAACTTTGGAGGAAAAAGCAACACTGAATGTTTTAATTTTTTCAATACTATTATAATGATAAATACACTTGAGTAATAGCATTACTTAGTGATTATACATGAAAATGTAAGCATTTCTTAAGTTTAAATTAAGGACTAATAAAATGAGGTTTACGTTTTGGATATAGACTAAAATGAAAATAGATAATATATTGAAATATATGTCATATATATAATATGTAATGCATATAACCATACATTGAAGTTCATAGTAGAGATTGAGGGTATATGAAGATCATTTCAGTTAAGTATGCTTTAAAATTGATATAGTTATTAAAAGCTTGTATTTTTTGTCCATTTATATCATGTACATTCTGATGTCAACTTTTGAACATTCTCTTTATCTAAAATTACATATTTAATCAGTCATGTGATAGATAAGTATATTTTGCAAATATAAATACAGATTTTTGAGATGAAAAACAAGCAACAAGAGAAAAAAACACAAATAAGAAAAATATAGATAGTACGTGAGTGCACCAAAAAAGTACTTGATCTGTCACTACGAAGTATCCTCAGAAAGGAAAACCAAACCAAAAGGTAAAGAGTTTATGGCTATTGTTTGTCAAGAAAAAAGAGGCAAAAATATACAATTGCTTTTCCAAATAAGGATATATAATGTTAGGAAACGAATATTTTTTCTTTCGTGCATGTCAAAATATAAACACTTGTATAAACATTTGGCTTGTGTGAAAGTGGAAATGAAACTGAGTGAAGATACCGATTTGCTTCGTGAGGTGTTAGGTCACCTGAGTGAAATGGTTATAATGAAAACAGTTATTCAACCTTATCGTGCTATAAAAATGCTTCATAATCACTTTATGAAATATCCAGGTTAAAAAAAAAAACTGTAATTTAAAACTCTTCAATTTAATGCTATGAATGAAAAGACCAAATGAATTTATCGGATGTAAAAATGTAAACTACTGTAAGAAGTAGGATTACAGTTCTCAAGATTGCTCAACATCTCCTGAATCTGAGGCTGTGATTTGAAAGAAAAAAAAAAAGAAACGTACTAATGGGCTTTCCTACAATCCTACAAGTAAATTAATAATATCAAGTAACACCTTATCTCCTAATGAATGTCAACAGAATAAAATGAATTCACACAGTAAATAGACACATTTAAGTCCTTTAAGATGTTTTATTCTCATAAATAAACATTCAAATATTGTGGGGTCTTCTCTCCCATCATCATACCATTGCTAAGGTAAAGCACAACCTTGTTTTTACTCTCCAAAATGAATTTTCATGTAAAGAAGTGATGAGTACTTTGCACTTTAACACCCAGTCTGACCTAGTTAATAGCAATTCTTGTTGACCTTTATATAGTTACCTGGCAGCTTCAAAGTCGGAATGGGGTGGAGTTGAATTCAGTTGGTTCTTTTCAATTAAGATTCTCTGTGGATTCTATAAGCAAAGCCACATAGAAGTGTACACCTTAATAGTATAAGAGTAATCTGGTAAAATATAATAATAAGCCATTCTTTTAAGTTCATAATAATGCATGTTCTACATAAGTGTAAAAAGGAAGTCCAATCTCCACCACACTTTTCTTGCTCTGCCTCATGTAAAACACACCTCAAAGTCATTATCAAGCTTAACAACTTGTATTGTTCTAGATATTTTTCCATATAATTGTATATAGATGTTTACAGATGTGTGTATTCATGTGTACATACATACACATACTTTTTATTTATAGTTTTTTATTTATATTTTACTATATTGTTTAGCAACATGCTATTTTAGCCAAAGATGTATCATAGATACTTATGACAATCCACACAGACTTTTATTCTTTAACAAGGTCAGAGTAACTGCATATTATGCATGTCCAATGGTTCATATTATCATTCTTCTAGTAATGGGATACTTAGGTTGGCTCCAATTGTTTACTAGCACAAATAGCACTGTAGTAAGCATAGTGGATTTTATTTTTTGGTTTATTTCCTTGGGATGTGTGTGTGTGTGTGTGTCTACAGAAATAGACCTCAAGAAAACAAATCCTGGTTCTGCCAATTATAAGCTATTTGACATCAGGCAAGTCCTATCCTGTCATTGCCACGATTTACCCATCTGTGAAGTGGGGATAATACTATCTCCCTCATAAGGTATTATTGTGAGGATTAAATGGGATAATACAATTACAGTTTCTGGCCTATAGTTTCTGGCCTATAGTGATCAGAGATAGATGTCTTTTGTGAATGTACTTTTTTTCAGACTTTGAATAAAGCTGAGAATTTTTTATGTTAATTATGCATTTGGATTTATTTTTCTATTCAGCTCATTTTTTTCTGTTGAGTTTTTCTTTATCTTGATGATTTGCTAGTGGACTTTAATGATATTGTCTAATTGTTATGTCATTTGTTTGCTATTATCAACATTAAAAAGCATGGGCAACAAAGCAAGGCTAACTAGGGAGATGCCTTGTGTGGCACATCCAGATAATGAGGACATGTTGGCTTAAGTAAGTTGTTGAACAATGAACTCAAAGTTTGTGTTTATTCTTCATCTTGAGTATTTTTCTTAAGCTAAAATAGGAAAGCAAAATATATCTTACAAAAGAATGCTGCCAAAATCAAATTGTGCTTTTATTGTCTTTGATACAATTAGTATCTACCTGGCTCAATAAGGGCTCTAGAGTCTAACCTACAAGAAAGGAGCAATTCAGTCATTTCTGAATTGGTGCTGTGGCACCCAAAAAGACTTTTATGTTTAGGAAGTTGACAAATGATTCAATGTGTTGTGTCCTGTAACTCACCCATCCAATCCCCTTCCATAACAGGAGAAGTGGCACTCCATTGGCTGAAATAATTATCTTGTAATATAACCTTATCTTAAACAAAAGATCATCAATGTTCTATTCTTCTATATAAACTTAATTCTACTTACAACCTATCTACATTTTAGGAAAAACAGATATTTGGGATTTTAGATTGCTGAGACTTTAAATTTTATATTGCCAGGTTTTTGACAGATATGAGTGTTTTCTAATCATTCCAAACCTTTTTCCTTAAATCAAATCATATTGATTGACAGCCTTAGAGAGAAAAATTCACTATTACTATTAAAGAGCTGAAAGCTTGATACATATAATTTAGGAATTGCTGCCCCTCTCGTAACTGTTAGATTTTATTTAGAAGTTAACAGAAAGGAAACATTAGTTAAACTAATGATTAACAGGGTATAATATTTTAAACTAGAATTTTTAAACCACTCTAAATATTTACGATGTCTTAGCTAATGTTCTAATTGTATCATATTACTTATGCTAAATGTCAGCCTTCAAAGAATTATCACTGTTGCAAAACATTCCTAAGTTTCTCAAACTCATGGTATCATTTTTTGAAATCAGTTTATTAAAAGGAATTTTTTTCAGGTCCTACTTCTAATCTCAAATCCTGTTCTAACCATCTGATAAATGAATTACACATAACATTTATAAAAAAACAAACATCCATATTTATCATTCTTTTTAAATGCAGAGCAATACTATCTTATTGAATGAATGATTACTTTTAGTTTTTTTTTTTTCTTAATTTCATTTTTTCTTGTAACCCACAGAGTGGAATTCATTATTTTGGGAATTTGAATGTCAAACTTAAAAAGAATTCCTACCAGGAATACTTGAATACTGCAGTAAAGAAAGCACAATTAAATTTTGGTTCATTTCACTAGGAGCAGATAAAAAACAACAACAGAAACAACAACAAAAAACAAAAATGATATTTGTTAATGTAACTGTGCACTCATAACCTGTCAATCAGTGTGTTGAGGGATTTACTTGTATTCACTCCTGTAATCCTCACAACTCTGAGATATTTCCCATTTTATAAATAAGAAATAGAGGTAGGAAGAAAAGTTTAGTGATCTGCTAAGGTTACACAAGTAGTAAAGGCAGAATCTAGATTCAACTCATGTCAACTCCACAGTCTTAAAAACTGAACTACAGTGTGTTAATCTGAATGAGAATTGTAACTCACCATGTTTACATGCAAAATCTGTTGATACAGAATTGCACCGTATAGTACCAAATGGGAAGAAATTATACTCTAATACCTATTTTAGGCTGGTCTCATAAACTAAATTAAAATGATCCATTTCTGATTGCTATTTCTTTCTTTTTTTAACTCATCAGAGCAACCTTAATGGGCATTTACACTCATGATTGTGCACGAGATGCATTATGTGTGAAGTAAAAAAGAACTTAACTGTTGGTAACATTTTAAATGCCTCACACTTATTTATTTCCTCTTCTATTCATAATTAATAAATTCTTATTAAGCATAGTTTAGAAAATATAGGACATTAAATAAAACAAAAACACTTGCAATTTTACTATGCAGACATAGTTATTTTTATAATTTCAGTTTATAATTTTCCAGGCATACTTTAGAAATAATAATTTTAAAATGATAATCATAATGGATAGTTTGGTTTGTGAGCAGCTTTTTCACTTGCTATTATAGCATCTTTTAAATGGCATGAATATGCTTATACAACAAATTGTAATGAATGCAGAGCTAAGTATTTCTTAAAACATTTTGGATGTTTGGGGAGCAATACCTGCCTTACGGCCCCTATCAAAACCCTGTTGATGAAGTAACTAATTTCACCACATCTGTGTTTGTGAAAACCTGGTGCTCATTTTTCTTGTACCCGTGTTGACAAGAATTTTGAAGTAGCTTTAATAACACACAAACACATTCCCTCTGTCTTCATGTCAGAGAGAAAATATGCAAGATGCAAACATGCAAGTTAGATAAATACCTGGATTTTCAAAATGAAATTAAATTTTTATTAGAGAATTCTCATTTCCACACAAAATTCAGGGATGAGGCCATATAATAGTGACAGGTGGTAATAATTTATGAGAAAAGATAGGGTTATTTCCTGTGACTTGCATTTTGTGAAGAAACTTATAGAAGTCAATGCAGATTAACACTTGGGAGATTATTATTTATTAAGATTTATTATTCTTTGCTTTATATACAAAAAATCAACAGCTCTAAAGGTTTTAAATAATGAGATTCAATTGTCTAGGATGTAGAAAATATTTCTCATATATTATCATTGATGACAAAGTTACAAATAGAGAAATCTTTAAAGCACATCTGGCTTTCTTGTCAGAATATGAATAAAACAGCATTTCTAACAGTTTTTTATTAATACAGGGTTTGTGGTTTTATCTTGATTCAGAAAGGATTATTTTTTAAATGAAAACCAATTATAAGCCTTAATTTAATAATCATGACGTTAAACATGTACCATTTTTCTCCATGAAAATTGTACACTATTTTAAGCTAGTTTTAAGTAGTTTTAAGCTAAATAAGCCCAAGAGGATTCTCGTTTCTAATTACCACTCATATTCCACTGGCACTCCATGTATAGAGAAATAATCGTGGATTCATATATAATTGTATACTTTATGGTCTCAATGATATTTTCTTAAACTTTGTTTTTATGATGAAGAATTTTAAATAGACCAACTTGTACATATTTCTTGTATATCATCTGGTCAGTGGTCCTAAAAAATTAAACCAAACAAAAACAAACTACTATGATCTTGGCAGTAAACATGTTCTGGAAAATTTCAGATGTACTTAATTTGGTTCTCCATTGTCCATTTGTACATTGGTTATTTCATGACATCTTGAATAAGCTGACTGTTTCTCTGTAATACTAGAGCCTATGCAGCATTCTAATAACATCACTTTATTTATCACTTTAAGGACTCCATTCTTCAAGAATGTCTTAGTTCCATCCATAGGCCCTTGCTTAGTTCACTTCATTCTCTGTTTATGCACCAGCATCTTCGTGCACCCTGCTTCATTAATTGGAAAAGTATACGGACCTGACTTAAATCTGCATCATATTTGCACTCCAGATTTTTATCAGATAATATAACCCTAAACTCTGTGCTGTCTAATTCTTTATTTAAAGTTTTATTGCAAGGATCAGTCATCTTGAAGAGTCTCCTGAAGCATGTACAGTGGCACCATTACTCTCAGTTATGTACATAATGACCTATGATCATCTGGAAATAAGACAGTTGTGTAACTACCGTGTTTTGGCTGCTTTTAGAGTTGCTTTGATGAAATTTGGTTATGCCATTGGCCTTTGATGAGAGACATTATAGCAAACATTCATACAAAAAATGTTACTCTATATTATGTTAGCAAAGACATATGTCCACAAGATTACATCATGTTCTCTTTTATCAGGATTGAAGAGTCATATTTTTCTGATATCTCTTTGTAAAGTTTCTCTTGAGGAACTGGTTCATGAAAACTTTTGTTTCTGTTTCCTATTTTGTTTTGTTTCTTAGTCGCTAGTTCACCGAATGTGCAACTACTTCCAAAGACTTTTCAGGATGCCATTTAAAACATTTCATTTGATTAACGTCAGGAGAGTCATTATTTACTTTAGGTTGAATATTTTTTAAATATTGTAAAAATAGGTCTTCAGAACTTCATCCATTTTGTTTTTCAGTCTCCACAGAGAATGCCTAAAAGCTAATCTAATTTTAATATTAATTAAAGTAAAATGACAAATTGAGAGATTTCTGATGTATATGTTGCTTCACGTCCTGTATATTCGTGTTTACATTAACTTATGTAATTAATGGTAAGTTTATGAAGTTGTAATTGAGTTTATTGGTTAAATTGCTGTGTTTAAATAGGTTGTCTTCTGCATAAATCAGATATAATTATTAAAAATAAATGCAAGAGTTTTTTTTGTTTTAATGTTTTATTACTGGTACACACATGGTGAGTTCTAATGCCTCATTCTGTCATATACAGAAAAAATAAGTTATTATTGTAAAATGATAGGGGAAAAAATGATTCATTGCCAATTGAACTAGCCCAAACAGTCTGATAACATAAAGTTATCTTAAATTTATACTATTAAATATTCATTATATATGTAAATTATTCTTTACGTCACATTAGATGAATTGGCTAATTCAGAAAGTGTGCAATCTCAGAAACAGCAGATAATGAACATCTTTTGCAGTGAAATTATTTTATGCTATAAATGTCAAATACTCTCCTTCTTGGCAGGCAATTCTAGAAAGCTCCTGAAACTTGCAGTTTTCTTGAAATGAATTTGAAATAAAAATATCTGTTCAAGTTTTTTAAGGTGTAAGGAGCTCCATGTATCCTGGAACTAGTAAAATACTGTCTGCTTGGTCTTTCCAGCTAATAAAAATTTAAGACTTTCAGCAAGAAACATTTTAAAAACATAATCCTTTTGATTATTTTTTACAGCTTATTTTATAATGATTTGCTATCTTCAAAAGAGAACAATGACCATAATTTAAGTGTTTTATAATTACTTGAAGTCATCATTATGAAAACCCAAATACAGTATAATTAACTAATACCTTTGAGGTTTTTACTGATGGTTGATATTCTAAAACTAGATTCAGACTTCTATGCTTTCTGAATTTTTTCTGCTTACTTTAAACTTTTTAGTCTTCTGCTTTGATTCAGCTGCTAACCTGAAGTTTCTTTCTGTTTTTATTTAGCCTTCTTAGTCTGGTTCTTCTAAAATACTGAGGTACTGGTAATTGATTTATTAAAATTTTCTGTACGTTTAAAACATAAATTTCCCATGATTGTGAACTTGTCAAGTATGACAAACTTGTGACAATTGGGCTTTTAGGACATGGGGAACTCAAATGAGAGTCACAGATAAGATCATAGAGGGAACTGTATTATTGCTTTATGCTTATTGAAGTAACATATGCTGCTACCTAACTTTGGATAGTAGATCACATACATTATCTTTATTAGAAGTAAAAACTACAATAGAAACAGAGATGTACACACTCCAATATGCTTGCTTTAACCATTTAAAAAATGTGATATTTTGTGTGTGTCCTATCAAGGAGGCTTCATAATTGTAGTGATAGACTGTTGATTGAAGCATAGTCTCCAAATTTTACTTTTCAAAGAATATGTTTCATCATATCTTCTGTTGCTATACAACTGAGAATGATTTCTTTAGCACAGCATTTATTTAGACACAGTAATTACAAGTAATCCACTAAAACTCTTGCCTGACTTTCAGTTGCTTTCATTGTAAGTCCAAAATCTTTAAAACAGCCTGTTACTGGTACTGTTCAAACATTTGGGGTCACATATTTACTAAATACCTAATTTTAATCCACAGTATTTTCTTGACCATTTTTTAGGTTGTGTTTATAATATTTTAAAATTTTAAGTTTAATTAATATAAAATGATGAAATGACAAAACTGCAACTGCAAATATATTGCTAAATTGGCCAAATAAATCCATGACATTCTTTTAAAAATTATGAGCAACAGAATTCAAAAGCTAACACAGGTTATACCCATAAATGCTTCAGTATCCTTTTGAAAACAACATGAACAAGTACTTGTAAAATAGGAAAAAAGTATATATATACTTGCATCTTATATTTTAACTCACATTTCCATTCTATTTTTCCCAGAGATTGCTATCCTAATATATGATTTTAATATGCTAGTCTTATATTTATGACCATGTTATACACACCTGAAAAATATCTGTATGTAGATTAAAAAGAAAGTTTCACTGGCTAATTTCCCATAATCAGTTCATTGGAAATGTATCTCAAGGTAAAATAGATGGAGTTTGTGAGTCTCAATCATTCAGTGGATGATTTAATTCTGTTAGCTTCAAAAAAAGATTTCTATTTTTATTTATTTTTTAAAGATTTAAGCAGTGCAAAATATTATTGTATTAATAAGAATTTGCAAAATCACTCAGTTCTCTGCACTCATTCTGGGTTATATGCCAATTATTAAATAATCAGTTGGAAAAATTATCCCAAGCTTGGACATAAGGCAGGAAAGTTGGAGGCACACCTTTTCAGTGCCTTATGGGGGCAAAATCTTTGGAAGGGTTCTCAGGGTAAGGTACTGAGTTTCTCTCACAGTTTACTGTTAATTAAAGGATTCAGATTGAGTGAAGTTACTTTGTTAATTTGATTTACTAGTAATGTAAATAATTTCTGCCCAATGGTACAGATAACCCAAAATTAATGACCCTACAGGGAATTTATCAGTTTTATATATAACCTGGAATTATTATCCTAACTTGTTTTTTGTTAAACGTCCTCTAAATATACTAGCTTCTTAGTTCCTCTTGGAGTTGGTCATAGCATCTTACCAGTTTCCTCTTTAATTAATGAGTTAAATAAATTCTTGATACAAGTCCATTTTATATTTGTCCAATGGTTAAGAATTTACATTTTAGAAATCGTACTTTAACATTATCCATAACAAAAATACTTACAGTGATCTATCAGCTGAGACCTCAATTAAGCTTTCCTTCACACTTAAAACAAAATTGCAAAGAATTTATTACCTAGTCATTAGAATAATTCACTGGCTTGATTTCTCAGAAGTGTATCAAGGAGGATTTACTGACATAAAATTACTTTTATTATGGATTTTACTTTTTTTCTTAAATATATCTTGTTTATGGAACCAAAGTTAGATGAGTATTGAGTAAAAATAAAGCCTCATAGAATTGGACATTTTGTATTTTAGGATGTTATCAATTGGCTGTGAACAAAGGTTTATATATATTTGGTAAATACATACAGAGAGGTACATATCCACATTTAATAGTTGAACATAAATAATAGTTTAATTATGCATTTTAGTGGATTAGTAAAACAGAGCAATATCAAAAACAGAATTAATTCTAATTAAATGCAACTGAAGTTTTGAAGTTCAAGACATTAAACACAAGATTGCATTTTGCTTTTAATGGTTGCATAAATACTCCCTCCTCCCCAAGATTGAAGTATAAAATCTCTTGTGGAAAATACCATCCACAACATCAACAAAAGAGAAACATTTAAGGAATACTGGAAAATATAGGGCTTTGGAAAACTATATTAATGATTTTGTTACTGTATTTTTTTTCATAGAAACTACAACCTCCAGTTTATTTAATATATGATACATAAATTTTATGAATGAATAAACTAGTAGAAATGTGGTTTGCTACCAGTGATAATCAGCAGCCTTGCAACAATAAAACACTGTATATTGATTACCAGTATACAAATATTTGAAGAAAATATTAATAAAAGTATTTTTTGTTAAGGGTCTGATTTATTTTTAAGAAAATATAAAACAATATTTTCAATATGTTATTTTTTCAAAATATAAGGTTGATTTGTCAAAAGTAAACATATTTTCACCCTCTTCTTCCTTGCAATTATGCAAAATATACAACTAAGACACAGAGTGTAATATGGATGAACTAGATTACTAAACCCTTTAAAAAATACTGACAAAGAGAAAAATTCAGAGAGTATAATCTTCATATCCCATTAATATCTTCCAGCATGCTTTTTTACAAGGATTGAGTATTTAACTTTTAATTTAGACAGATAGACAAAGATAGAGATAAAGACAGAGACATGAGAAAGAGAGAGAGAGAGATAGATATATAAAAAACATGAACCCTTGCTATGGGTTTATGGATTAAAAAAATATATATTGAGCTTTTCCATATTTCTGCCTATCAATGCCCTTGCTTTACTCACAAGAGACTCTCCATGAAGAACAATACATTCTTTGATAATTTTTAAGAATAAAAATGTGATTTCCTTAAATAAAACTTGCCAACAATTTTGCTTCTAAAATCATTAATATATTTGAATTCACAACATTCCAAGGTATACTGAAATAGCCAGTTTATAATATGACTCTTGACTCTTAATTTATACATCAGGGAAAGATATAAACTCTATCATAAGTTAATGGTCGCTTGGTTAAAAAAGGGTATAGTAACACCAAGAATGGATTACCTTTTTGCTTGGCACACAAGAATTTTTTTCCATTTTTTAAAATGTTACCTTTCATTAATATAGAAATATACTTTGTTCTTTTCTTGTTTTATTTTAGATCTTTATTGGAGTATAATTGCTTTACAATGGTGTGTTAGTTTCTGCTTTATAACAAAGTGAATCAGTTATACGTATACATATGTTCCCATATCTCTTCCCTCTTGCATCTCCCTCCCTCCCACCCTCCCTATACCACCCCTCCAGGTGGTCACAAAGCACGGAGCTGATCTCCCTGTGCTATGCAGCTGCTGCCCACTAGCTATCTACCTTACATTTGGTAGTGTATGTATGTCCATGCCTCTCTCACGCTTTGTCACAGCTCACCCTTCCCCCTCCCCATATCCTCCAGTCCGTTCTCCAGTAGGTCTGTGTCTTTATTCCTGTCTTACCCCTAGGTTCTTCATGACATGTTTTTTTTCTTAAATTCCATATATATGTGTTAGCATACGGTATTTGTCTTTCTCTTTCTGACTTACTTCACTCTGTATGACAGACTCTAGGTCCATCCACCTCATTACAAATAGCTCAGTTTCGTTTCTTTTTATCGCTGAGTAATATTCCATTGTATATATGTGCCACATCTTCTTTATCCATTCATCTGATGATGGACACTTAGGTTGTTTCCATCTCTGGGCTATTGTAAATAGAGCTGCAAAGAACATTTTGGTACATTACTCTTGTTGAGTTATGGTTTTCTCAGGGTATATGCCCAGTAGTGGGATTGCTGGGTCATATGGTAGCTCTATTTGTAGTTTTTTAAGGAACCTCCATACTGTTCTCCATAGTGGCTGTACCAATTCACATTTCCACCAGCAGTGCAAGAGTGTTCCCTTTTCTCCACACCCTCTCCAGCATTTATTGTTTCTAGAGTTTTTGATGATGGCCATTCTGACTGGTGTGAGACGATATCTCATTGTAGTTTTGATTTGCATTTCTCTAATGATTAATGTTGAGCATTCTTTCATGTGTTTGTTGGTAGGAGCTTAACAAATATTTGTGTAAGAATGACAAATATGGTGAAAAGTCTCTAGGCTCAATTCTTTGTAACTTAAGTCATCTAAAATATCATCCCCATCTTTCTCTGTAAAACAGCTTCCCATCCTTGATATCTCCCTTTTTCTTAATTCCTACTTCCTGGCATCTATTCCCCAGTGACCCAGTTAGCAGTACCTGCTTGAGAGCATAGACTTTTAGATTATTGGTTCGTCACTCCTTGCAGAGGGTTGGAGGAACTGCATTTGGTATCAAATATTGTTTTGGTCACTACATTGAGAGGCATTGAAAAAATTCCACTGTTTTTTCTTAATGCCTTATGACTTTTCAACCACCGTGATTCAAAATTCAAAACACATGCTGGTCTGTAAATCAAGTGTCTACTCCAATACTTCCTACAGAATGAATTGTTAAAAGATAAACTATGGCATTTTAAACCAATGTTTCCTCAATAAAAAATAAGTTTGAAAAAAGGTAAGCTAAGGCATATTAAAATTTTTCAAGAGTTGATTTGAGCAAATATCAGTTCAAATCAGGCAGCCCCAAACTGGAAGTATTTAGTGATGCTCCACAGACAGGAGCTCTGGGAGAGACTTTTATAGAGAAAAGGGGGAAGCAAATTAAGAAAATTTTTGAGTAGCTATAGCTTAAACCTCCTTGGCTGTTTGTGACTAGTTATCATTAGGTTTCAGTTTCTTAATCTTGAGGCATTTACAGGCTTACATTTTGGTTTCCTTATGTAGGCTGTCATGGCATTAGAGGTTCCTCAGTTTAATGGCTTCTTTGTCTAATTAACAGTATTAATACTAAGAAAATCTGGGAGAATTGTTCTCACACAGCATAGAAATCACAGGAGAGAAAATGCTGAACATCATTAAGTAGTTTGTAGCTTAGAAAGAAGTTTAAAATATGAAATTTATTTGACAGTTTGAAGAATTCAAAGTTATAGAAGTGAGGATAGAATTTATACAGTAAATTGATTTTGTGCAGTTAAGATCGAATCTCCATAAGTAATAAAATGTCAATTTTCAGGATAATTAGAAGTCAACCTGATTTTCTGGAACTTTATCTTCAGAAAAATAGAATAATATGGTGTTATTTCCTTGTTAGACATTAGGATGATTTGACTATAGAGACTCTTTTTTAGTGTTTTCCGAAATATGCGCATGGTATCTTTTGGAAGACTTGAGTTACTCATTCTATATAATGTTATTAAGTGTTTACATAATGGGAGACTATTTTTTTAAGTTTTTAAATAATTTCCTTGAAAATTTTAATAATAACATAATCATCACTATTTTGGTATACTTCTCTGCCACATCTATTTTATGATCATTAAAATTAGTAACATGTTTTATTTCTTTTAATGTCTGAACTTAATTATTAAATGTTAATCAAGATAGTTTTCTATCTCTTGATTATATATCCTGCTGGTAGGGAAGAAAGTCTGTTACTTCAGTGATTCATTATTAACCGAGGCCGACTTGATTTTATACCACTTCACAATTTACATTGAACTTTATTAGCAAGGCTTGCATTTAGTCTTTTTGACACTTGTCATAAGTTGGTGATTGTTTTATGAAACCTATTTAGCCATACATTTATGCAATAATTTAACATTTAGTGATAAGACATTTGCTTATGTGAACATAGCCAGAAAAAGACATTAAAATTTGATTTGGCACTGTATTTGTTTTCCTTAATAAGAAAAGAGCTATTACAAACCTTTTTTAAAAGCTCCTTTGCAGAAGGTTTTATTTTGAAATCTAAGATTGAAAACATGGTTAGAGATTAAGACATATTTTGAGTGCCCTTTGCTAATAAAACCCACAATAAAACAGGTGAGGCTTGTTTGACTTTTATTTTGTAAATCTTTTATCTTTTTCTTATTCCTATTTTGTTTGCTATTCTCTAGCCTATAATTGACCTCTTCTGTCTCATAATAAGAACTCATAATGATGGAATGTTACAAAAAGGATAACTGTACTAAGTAAATCTTAAGTAATTTGAGATGTTATACAGACTTTGACCAACATGCTCAGCTTCCAAAGACTATTATGTTAACATAATAAAAGGCACTGTCTTCATTTCACAAGTATTGTATTCAATGGGCCTGAGGTAGAAGGAAAATGAAAGTTCTTAATTTGATCCTGGGTCACATGTGCTTTATTTTACAAATTAAAATGTAAGGAATGAAGTGGTTGAGGAACGTTTCTATCATAGACTCAGAAGCAAGACAGAAATTAGAACTAATAATCCTTAGAACATGCATAGTAATACAATTCTTGCAATATGTATAGGGTTTGGATAAAGTTGGATGCAGATTTAGAATTTTGATAGAGGTATATCCCTGAAATAAGTAGAGGGAAGTCTGGATAGTAATTAAAAACATTCATTCAGTAAATTCACTAAATAATAACTACTGAACTGTGTATTGAGAACTCTTTTAGATATTTGTATCAGAGATTCTAGAGGGCATGACTCAATTCGGATTCCATTCTTATTTACTATGATTTCAAAAAGAGAATGGCCCCAGTGTCTCAAGACTGTTCTTCACCAAGAGCTCTTAAAACAGCCTTAGCATATGTGGACAGTTTCTCAAACAAGGAGCTTAGCCTGCTTGACGTCATGATTGTAAGAAAAAAATATTCAGTTTCACCACATTCAGCCTATTATGTGCCTTTTTGTTTATATTTTATTCAAAGTACTCCTGTTTCTTCAAATGTTCCTTTTAATTCATGTTGTTCTCCAATAAAAGGGTAGAATTTTATATATCAAATATTATGTTAATATATAGGAGTGAATTACATTAATATATTATTTATCTATCAGGGCTATAGAAGGAGAAAAAGATGATGCAAGCACTGATAGAGTGAGAGAAGAAAAAGGGATCATTTAGAAGCATGACCAAGGCAGACTTGAATTTGAACACTTGTCTTTTAATTTCTGGGCTAAGTTACTCCTAATTAAGTTACATCTTAACTTTTGTGAGCTTCAATTGTATCATTTAAAAGAGGAATGAATGCTTGTTAGTGATTAATGTATTTTAACATCTTGACACTGTATAGACTCAAAAATTAAAAGTGTTTTTTAAAAATTTTGATTCTTATGGGAATGCCATTAAAAATTAAAATGAAGACAATTTTGGAGCAAAAGAAAGAGGAAAGTGAGTATTTCTAGAAGTTTGGGTTAGAAGAGAGGTTGAAAGAGGACAAAATATAAAAAAGCAACAGGGAACTCTACTACAAGTTCATTTCTTTTGACATGTCTTACACTGTTCATAATACAAAAACAAAATTGTATTCATGCTACAAGTAATGTATAGTCTTCTCTTTTATTATGCTGTGTGCTTGATCTCCCAATGTCTCTCACCAGATTCTTGCGAGGCTATTATCATTGCTAAAATATGATCCCATATCATCTGAATTCTCTACTTTTTCCCTTCATTCTCCTGCAAGTGATAAAAATCCTAAAAAGGAGAGCAGAGTAAGACAGTTTTCCATCGTATTTTGAAATATTTACACTGTTAACCTGCTGGCTTTGTGCTTTAAGTCTTCCTCTGAATCCATCCACAGCTGTGACTGACTTTAACCTGAACCCTTCTGCAGAACACAGAGGTTTTCCTGATCAAGTCCAGTGCAGATTTTGTTCCTGGGCAATGGGAAGGTGGCTGCTTTTAGTGTTATGTAGATACTGATTTCAGATTGACCATAAGTATTTGTTCTTTTAGATGTTTAGTCAAATAAATCCGTTAATAAACAATGGAACCTTTTGAAACATTTATTTTTCCTTGAATTCTGTTTTATTTTTCCAAATTGACATTCATCTCTTTGATGTGGTATTTATAAGTTTGGGTCCTATAAACATGTCTTTCTTTTTTCTTTTCATAATGTTTACCTTCTCACATCTTGTCTGTGTCTTTGTTATTTCCCAGGTGATATTCTGAAGATTGCATTGTGTTTATTACTTTAAAGCTTGTATGTCTTATCATCTAAACAAACGTGATTTTTTTGAAGTTGATTTGCAATTTGGTTCTTGCTCTAACTCTTTCTCCAGATATTCTTTTATCTTTTACTGTACTTAACAGGTGCTTGCTTATCTTCCTCTTAAGGATGATAGAATTAAATACATTAACTCAGTGATTTCTATATATTACAGTTAGAACAAACAGATGTTCTTCTGTCAACATACCCTCCCAATAATGTTATTAACCCAGAATTGGGTATTATTCTACTAATTTAATATTTTATTTTCTCTTTTCTGTTCTATAAAACTAATAGATCTCAAAAGAAAGTCAAATGTTCTCATAGAGCATTCAAATATTTTAATAATTTAATAAATTCCCACAATATTTCCCTTTAATTTACATGACTACACTTTGAAAATTGGTATAAATTTTAAGTGATAAACATATCTATAGTACAAAAATGGCTGTATTCTTAGAACTAGAATACTTTTTCCAAGGATACATAGGAAGTCTTAAAGAACTTTAATGTTTTCATGGCTCTATACATCACAGTTTCCTTCTAACTAAAAGTATATTGGCAATGAAGCAAACATGAAAAAAAGAGGATAAATCATGAAATCAAGGCTGCTTTGTAATTATTATTCAGGACCTCAATTTGTAAGGAGTAGGGATTGTTATTTAAAATATATATTGTCTATTTTTGTGTTTGGTGTTAAGGAGTGTTCTAATTTCATTCTTTTATATGTGGCTGTCTAGTTTTCCCAGAACCACTTATTGAAGAGACTGTCTTTTCTCCATTGTATATTCTTGCCTCCTTTGTCATAGATTAGGTGACCATAGGTGTGTGGGTATATCTCTGGGCTTTCTATCCTGTTCCATTGATCTATATTTCTCTTTTTGTGCCAGTACCATACTGTCTTGATTACTGTAGCTTTGTAGTATAGTCTGAAGTCATGGAGCCTGATTCCTCCAGCTCCATTTTTCTTTCTCAAGATAGTTTTGGCTATTCGGCGTCTTTTGTGTTTCCATACAAATTGTAAAAATTTTTTGTTCTAATTCTGTGAAAAATGCCATTGGTAATTTGATAGGGATTGCATTGAATCTGTAGATTGCTTTGGGCAGTACAGTCATTTTCACAATATTGATTCTTCCAATCCAAGAACATGGTATGTCTCTCCATATGTTTGTGTCATCTTTGATTTCTTTCATTAGAACACTCTCTAACACCATACACAAAAATAAACTCAAAATGGATTAAAGACCAAAATGTAAGGCCGGACACTATAAAACTCTTAGAGGAAAACATAGGCAGAACACACTTTGACGTTAATCGCAGCAAGATCTCTTTTGACCCACCTCCTAGAGTAATGAAAATAAAAACAAAAATAAACAAATGGGACCTAATGAATCTTAAAAGCTTTTGCACAGCAAAGGAAACCATAAACAAAATGTAAAGACAACCCTCAGAATGGGAGAAAATATTTACAAATGAAGCAACTGACAAGGGATTAATCTCCAAAATATACAAACAGCTCATGCAGCTCAATATCAAAAAAACAAACAACCCAATGAAAAAAATGGGTGGAAGACCTAAATAGACATTTCTCCAGTGAAGACATACAGATGGCCAACAAACACATGAAAAGATGCTCAACATCACAAATTATTAGAGGAATGCAAATCAAAAGTACAATGAGGTATCACCTTGCACCAGAAAGAATGGCCCTCATCAAAATATGTACGAACAATCAATGCTGGAGAGGATGTGCAGAAAAGGCAACCCTCCTACACTGTTGGTGGGAATGTAAACTGGTACAGCCACTATAGAAAACAGTATGGAGGTTTCTCAAAAAACTAAAAATAGAACTACCATATGACCCAGCAATCCCACTCCTGGGCATACACCTGAAGAAAACCATAATTTGAAAAAGGTACATGTACCCCAATGTTAATTACAGCAATATTTACAATAGCCAGGACATGGAAGCAAGCTAAATGTCCATCAACAGAGGAATGGATAAAGAAGTTGTGGTACATATATACAATGGAATATTACTCAGCCATAAAAGGAACAAAATAATGCCATTTGCAGAGACATGGATAGACCTAGAGATTGTCATACAGAGTGAAGTAAGTCAGAAAGAGAAAAACAAATATTGTATAATATTGCTTATATGTGGAACCTAGAAAAGTGGTACAGATGAACTTATTTGCAAAACAGAAATAGAGACACATGTAGAGAACAGACATATGGATACCAAGCGGATGGGGGGATGGGATGAACTGGGAGATTGGGATTGACATATATACACTACTATGTATAAAATAGATAACTAATGAGAACCTATTGTATAGCACAGGGCACTCTACTCAATGCTCTGTGGTGACCTAAATAAGAAGGAAATCTAAAAATATGGGGATATATGTATATCTATAACTGATTCACTTTGCTGTACAGCAGAAACTAACACAACATTGTAAAGCAACTATACTCCAATAAAAATTAATTTTAAAAATATTGTCTATGAGAGACATAATTACCCCCTCCACACACTCTTCATTGTGAAGGATTTGAAAAATTTGAATCAGGAAATGCAGAAAGAAATGTTTATCCAGAAATGATCTTGAAATATGAAGTTTCAAAATGAATTAGCAACTTCATGATCCTGAGTGAAGAGTAGAATTAGTGTAACCTTAGCGTATCATGAGACATTTGTTAGAATGGACTGAAACATACATCTATTAATCAATATTTAGAAGTTTCCTCTTGTATGTCAAGCACTGGGGTTGGCTATTAGGAGTGAATGGATGAATAATGTTATTGTTTATGTTCAATAACATCATTGAAGATATTCAATAATAATGTTATTGAACATAAACTATATATTTTAATATATATATTATAAATATGACTTTCAGAATGTCCTGCTTAAGTCTAACCAATTAAATTATTTACTAATGGAAACAGTGGGCTCCTCCTACTGTGTACCTCTTTATTCCTTGCAATGAAAAATGTGAATGTACACTCAGTAAATTATCATTTGTCTTTTAGGCTGTATATATAAATTTTGGTTGTGCTCTTTCAGATGAAAATGACACATCTTTTTTCAGGCATTATATGTGTCTATTGCAGTGTGGTTTAGAGTTTTTATACTTTTATAAAGAGTTAAAATGATAAATATAATGTCAATAAAAATAGAATCCAAGGCAATAGTTTAAAATCACATTGGATTTTAAAAAATCTCTAATGAAGCACAAAACCTTACCTCTGGAAGTTGCTGTGTAAATAATTAGTTCAGAATGTCTCAGAATGTCTTACACTTCTAAGGATAAATAGATATCTTCTATTTTATTTTTATAATAATATCCTACAAATATATGGTTTAAATAGAGTAATAAAAATGTGTTTTTAATAGACTATTAATAGACTATTTAATAGACTATTTGTTTGAGCAGTTTCAAGTTTACAGAAAAATTGGGCAGAAATAACAGAGGGTTCTCATATCCTTCCTTCTCTTTCTCCACATCATTTCCACTATTATTTACATCTTGCATTAGTGTGGTACATTTATGGGAATTGATGAGCCAATATTAATGCATGACTTTAGAACAGTATAATACTGTATAATAATTCTCCACCGACTCATCCCTTCCCCTTCATCTGAACCACTGGTGATCACTGTTTTTTTACTGTTTTTATAGTCTTGCCTTTTCCAGAATGTCATATGGTTGGAATCACACTGTATGTAGCCTTTTCAGACTGCCTTCTTTCACTTAGCAATATGCACTTGAAGTTCCTTCATGTCTTTTTGTGACTTGATAATTCATTTCTCTTTATTGCTGAATAACATTTGAGGGGACTCAGAGCAGGCCACCCCCAAATATGTCAAAGTAGCATATTGATTATCTTAAGTTAAAATTACTTGGGCAATGGCTTATGCAAGTAGGACACTCTGACCCTGCTCTCTGTGCCCCTGAAAGCAGGAAATAAATCTTGCATGTGAAAAGTACCCTCCCTGTGCCAGGAGGTAGAGAGACCTCCTTATGGCCAAAGAGAAGGAATTCAAGGCCTAAAAGACTGTAGAAATAAACTGTTTAGTTTCTTCACTAATTGTTACCCAAGCCTAAGTTTCTTTGTCTTGTCAGATATTCACAAATTTATTGTTTCTTTGTCTAAAAGATATATAAACAGACTGCTTTTATCACATCTTAGGTTCCATGTCTATGAGCTCTCCGTATGTACAAAATTAAATTTGTTTGTTTTCTCCTCTTAATTTGCCTTGTGCCCATTTAATTATTAGAGCAGCCAAAAGAACCAAGAGAAGTAGGGGGAAATCCCCCCAAACATATTCCATTGTATGCATGAACCACAGTGTGTTTATTCCCTTATTTAGGGACATCTTGGTTACTTCTAATTTTTGTGAAGTCAGCAATGGAGAGAGTTGGTCCCTCTTGCTTCATACCTCTTACAACAAAAAATACAAATAAATGTTCAATATATCATTGTTTATATTTTAAGCTCTTTATCTGTTGTTTTGGTTATGCTCTTTCAGATGGAAGAGACATTTATCTTTTTTCAGAAGCTGTGTGTGTGTGTTGTGGATAAAGCTCCTGTAAACATTTAGGTGCAGGTTCATGTGTGGACATAAATTTTCACCTCACTTGAGCAAAGGAATATTATTTCTGGATTGTAGAGTAAACCTATGTTTAGCTTTCTATGAAACTGCCAAACTGTCTTGCAAAGTAGCTGGACCATCCTGCCTTCCCATCTGCAATGAATGAGAGTACCTTTATCCCACATCCTCATCAGGATTTAGGTCATAGTTTTAGATTTCAGCCATTCTAATAGGTATATCTCAATGTTGTTTCAATTTGAAAATCCCTAATAATATACGATGGTAAACATTTTTTCGCATGCTTATTGCCATCTGTATATCTTCTTTGCTGAAATGTTTGTTCTGAATTTTGCCCATTTTAATGTTTTTCTTATTGTTCAGTTTTAAGAGTTACTTGCATATTTTGCATAACAGTATTTATCAAATATGTGTTTTGCAAAGATTTTCTCCCTGTCTGTGACTTCTCTTTTCATTCTTTTAACAGAGTCCTGCAGAGCAGTTTTTTTTTTAAATTTTAATGAAGTCCGAAGTATCAATTTTTTCTCTCATAGACTGAGCTGTTATCACCAAAAGCAAGCTCACTGAGATTTGCTTCTATGTTTTCTTCTAGAAGTTCTACAGTTTTGCATTTTACATTTATGTCTATGATTCATTTTGAGTTCATTTTCATGAAAGCTGTAAGGTCTGTATCTAAAGTCATTGTTTTACATTTGGATGTCTAGGTGTTCCAGTACCATTTGTTGTAAAGATTATTCTTTCATTATAAAATTTCTTTTACTCATCTATCAAAAATCAGTTGACTATATGTGTGTGGATCTGTTTCTGGCTTCTTTATTATCTTGCATTTATCTGTGTGCTCATTCTCACCATTTCCACACTGTCTTAATTATTGTAGCCTAATATTAAATCTTGAAGTTAGGTAGTGTCCAATCTCTGCTTTTTTTCTCTTTAGCATTTTGGTGGCTATTTGGGATCTTGTTATTTTCTCTATATTGTCAAATCAGTTGATAATTCACAAGATAACCTACTGGAATTTTAATTGAGATTGCATCAGATCTATAGATCAGGTATGGAATAACTGGCATCTTAATATTGAATCTTTCCATGCATGAATCTGTAATAGCTGTGCATTTATTTAGATCATCTTTGATTTTTTCATCAGAGTTTTCCATTTTCCTCCTATAGACCTTGCACATAATTTATTAAATTTATACCTAGGTCTTTCTTCCTCCCCCCCTCCCTCCCCCTTTCTCTCTCTCTTTCTTTCTTTCTTTCTTCCTTTCTTTCTTCCTTCCTTCCTTCCTTCCTTCCTTCCTTTCCTTCATTTCTACTAATGTAAATGATGTTGTGTTTTTAAAATTTTAAATTCCTACTGTTCATTGCTTTTCTTTATACAGGGCTATTAGCTCTTGTATATTATCTTTATAACCTGAAACATTGAAATAATTACTTATTAGTTCCAGGAGGATTTTGTGTGTTTTTTGTTTTCTATTATTTGGGATTTTCTAAACAGAAAATCATATAGTCTGTGGAAAAGGCAGTTTTACTTATTCCTTCTTCTAGTTTTTCACCATTAAGTATGATGTTAGTTATAGATTTTTTAGTTGTTCTTCATCAAGTTGGGGAAGTTCTCCCTTTTCCTAGATTTATGAGATTGTTTATCATGAATGGAATTTGAATTTTTTCAAATGACTTTTTTTGCATCTATTCATACGACCGTATGATTTTTTTCTTCTTTACCCATTTCATTTGATGGATTACCTTAATTGATTTCTGAATGTTTAACCAGCTGTGTGTAGCTGAAAAAAAATCCCACTTGGAGAGATTGTTTTTAAAAAGTAATGAATACTATTATGATTTTTCCATTTTATTATTAGCTTGTTGTTTTTTAATATTTAAAATGTCTTAACTTTTAGCCACCAAATAACTGTGCATGCATGTGTATACTCTCTCAACAAATTTCTCACACTCTTAAATAAAAAAGGAAGTAGCTAGAAATTAATCTGTAGTGATGTTAAGAGGAAGGGCAAGGCTTTCAGGCTTCCTCTTTTTTTAACAAAAAAGTTATTTTTTAAATGTTGAAAACACTTTAAGGAATTACATATGTAGCAGCTCTTTAAAAATGAAATTTGAAAGTGATAGAGTTAATATATCACTGTCTTATAAAAATATTTCCTTATGTAAAGAAGTTATTACAAAAGCAAAAATCTGGGAGGCCTCCTGGGATGTGATGTTACATGCTTTCCCTCTTAACTTATTTGTCAGTCATTTACTTGTCTCTGTGCTTCGCTCTCGTGAAACTGTGTTCCCTCTCTTCATGTGCTTCTTGTAATCACAGAGGACCTGCCATCTAAGTGAATAAATAGACCTCTCTTCCAGTTGATTAATGGAAAGCCATAAATCCTCTTAGTCACTGATGAATAGTAACAGATGCTTCACATCTTGTGGCATCAGAGCATTAGAGCAGACCTCTAGATCAAAGAAACTGGATCATTTAATAAATATACCTGCACCCAGAAGCATGCACTCTAATATTTATGGATCCTAAAGAGATGCCTAACTCTGAGATATATACTGGTACTTTGCAAAGGTTCTGTATTGATGAAATGCCTCTGAAGAAAATTGCATAGAGAAAGTCAATAAGAATACATGCAAGCCACATTTTTTCCCTAGAAATGGAAGACGTGTAATTCAAGCAGTTGTATTCAAAGCTGAACATTACTTCAGATCAACATGGGGATGAATACCCTGGTACACATGATGATGATCATTTAGGTGAGATTTTTTGAGGCTCCTTGACCAACCGAAATTTTAAGTGTTTGCTCTCATCACGTTCAGTCTGTTTCTTAGAAAGAAATGAAATCAATTTGAATTTTGGCTTTCTGAAATATTGAGGGAAAAGAAAGAAACAAACAAAAAACAACAAGAATCTAGCTAGCTAGGCTGGTTGGAAGCTGGCAATCTCATTCACTATTATTCTTATCCTGTACTTGCAGCACAGTTATTTCTAAACCAATTAGAATAAAATGTGTTCTTAGTGGAAGATATTAATCTACCCTTAGATTCAACTGGTAATTGGCCTGAGTGAGTTAGGAAGGGTCACATGCTATAACGTTCCACAGACATCTTTCAGTAGTCCAGTATGTGAGCACATTGAGTTGTATGGAATACAAAGCATGAATCCCCTTCACTACCTTATATTATCAAGCTCAGTTATATGGATGGTAGTTGATAATACATAATTAGTTCATTTGAGAATGGCAAGCCATTGAGTGCATTTTCTTTTCACAAAAAGGAAATGAAAATGTTTATTTTATAACTTTGAAGATAATTCTCAGTGTACTGTGGAGAACGGAATGGAATATTGATAGATTAAGACTATCAAATATGAGTACAAATAAACACATTATTTATCCTACTGTTAATGTTAACATAACCCATAGAATCTTATTTCATAAAGTAATTTTAGTAGAATGCAATTCAGAATCTCCAAAATTATATCACTAATTGCATTTTATTGTAACTGTAACTGCTAAATGATCCAAGACTGTGGTGACTCCCATTGATTACTGCTTCATAATACTGACACCGTTTTCTCTTCTCCTCCCATATTACCTAGGACTGACTTATGGAACTGCTAGGGTATTGAGGAAATAGCAGTGTGTGGTTTCCAAGGTGAGGTTATAGAAGACATTGTGGTGTACACATTTCTCTCTTGTATCACTTGTTCTGGGGAAGCCAGCTGGTGTGAGGACCCTTCAGTAGCACCACAAAGAAGGACACATTGCAAAGAACTGAGGCATCCTGCCAACATCCACAAGGGTGAGCTATGTAGAGTGAGCTATGTAGGAAGCAGGCCCTCCAGTCACAGTCAGACCCTCAAAGGACAGCACCCCAGTCAATACCTTGATGTCACCTAGTGAGAGACCCAGAACCAAAGCTGCTTATGATTTCCTGACCCACAGAAACAGTGAATAATTAATGCCTACTGTATTAAGCTTCTAATTTGGGGGATAACTTGTTGAGCAATAATAGAAAACTAATACCAGATCTTTAGTGAATAGTTCCATGAAAATGATAGTAAACTGGGACTTCACTCTCTATTTCATGTGAACCAGCTAATTATTAGTTTGTTAAATTCTGTTGACATTTTTCTAAAATGTTTATGCTAACCACGTTTCTGTGATAACGTGAGGAGCATTTGGTCCATGCTTAGTGCTTCATCACAGTTGTACTTGGCTTAAAATGGCATAATGACGCTGGGGCTCAACCCACTTAACAATATCGATTTCTATTGCTCATAATTTCTCTCTAAGGTACGCTTGTTTTCCTATGTGAAACATTTTGGCACTTTTCAGTATGCGAACAATACTGTTTTACTCTTTTAGAGGAAGCCGTATATGTTATTTATTCATTGTATTCTTTGCTGACTCTCCATGATTAATAGATACTTTTTTTCTTTTCCCAAAGAAATGAGGTTATACTGTATTTTTTATAATCTAATTATTACTTAACTATTCATTAAATCATAGCTCCCTCATTAAAGTCAAAGGCAGGCGATCATTATTATCCATACAACATGGTGGCTAGCTCGTATTGACATTTGATGAGCATTGGTGAAAATGTTAATAGATTATTTCTATTAAGTTCGATACAGCAGACATGATGTTAAATATTTATATACATTGTTCATTTAACACACATAATAGCCTCCTGCTCAGCACTGAGTGTGTTTTTTTATTCCAATTTTAGAAATAAGGAAGCTAGAGTTTCCACCTAGTAACACATTGACCAGAATTACTCAACCAGCACACAGGAGACGTGAATTCATCTTAGCCATAAATTATGTTCCAAAGCTGTCTTTCCAGTGATATGAAAATTGTGGGTTTTAAAATTTCTGTATCTTGGATATAATTTTTTGCAAGGTTTCTATGCCTAATGAAACCTGCTTTCTGAAAATTTTAAATTTCATTTGTTCCTTCATTCTTCACACATTCATCCAGTGTCTGTTAAATGTTGTATCTTGCATTGGCTTCTGGAAATAAAATAGTGAGCAAGAAAAGAAACTATGACTTTCTGGAGCTCACAGCCTACTAGGGAAAAAGAGGTTTTAATCAAGAAAATACACAAATAAGTATAAAAGTATAAGTGTTATTAGTGCTTGAAAAGGGGTATATAGTCTTAAGTGAGTGTATACACCCAAGGATTTTGTCTAGGATGGAACTTTGGGCAAGTTTGAGGTTAGAACTAATAAATGAGGTAGCATTGTCCATTCAAAGCGAAGAGAGAAGTATTTTCTGGCAGAGAGAGAGTCAAGTGTAAAAAGTCTGAAGATCAGATCTGATCAGACTGGGGAAGGAAGAGGGGCTTTGTTTATTTTGATTTATTACATCTTGAAAAAAAAACAACCTTTGGAACCACAGTTGTCCAAGGACATTTTTTAAAAGTTCATTGTAAATGTTGTGTATAATAGCAGTGATGTAGACAGAACAATGGGCAGGCCAATGTCACAGTACAGAAAAGAAAGGTGAGAGTAGAGAACACCAGAAATAACATTTTTTGAAAAAAAATCTAACTCCAGAAATTTCTCCTGGAGAATGTTTAACAGATTGTGGCCAACTACCAAAGATGCCTTATTTTTAAAGAATTATCGTGTTAGAAAATAAAAGGACAATACATTTAATTATTAAGGTGTTTTATTTTAATACCTATAATAACATTTTTAAAAGCCTTTTTGGCAAATATATTTTAAAGGCATAGAAAAAGTATAGATTTTTAGAGTCTTTTAACTGAGACACTTAAAATTATACTGACTCTAAACCTCCAGTTAGGTCCAAGTACTGGGAGATCAGCTCACTGCTTTGTGACCACCTAGAGGGGTAGGATAGGGAGGGTGAGAGGAAGACTCAAGAGGGAGGAGATACGGGGATATATGTATATGCGTAGCTGATTCACTTTGTCATAAAGCAGAAACTAACACACCATTGTAAAGCAATCATACTCCAATAAAGATGTTTAAAAAAAATAATAATTTGGAAATGTCACATATTGTATTTAATAGTTTTGTTAACTGCTTCCAGCATCTCAGGTATATTTGACCTATTTAAATCATAAGTGATCACTCATGAACAGTGCCTCTTAACTGTACTAGTAGAGCTAGACATGAATTGTCAGTTAGCAAGAAAACTAGAAAACATAAAAAGCCAAGAAAATGGAATGTAAATCAACTTAGAATAAAGTCAAATAAATCTTGAAAGTAGACCTCCTACAAGAAGAACACAATGTACAGACAAGGAGCTGCTACTATAAAAATTCAATTTAAAAACCAAAAGGTATCTCTGCTTCTCTTTAGAGCCATTACCACCCATCAAGAGTGTTAATGATATCCTGAGATCCATGTCAGCAGGGATCATAAGCATAACTTATGATGATATGAATACAAGGAACGCTTCAATTTATAATAGCAAGAGTGTTCAGCAGACATGGCGCTTTTGTTATGGGATATTTAAATAAGAGAAGGACATTGCAACAACTTTAGTAGGAAACAGAAATCAATTGCAGAATAAGAGGCATCATGCTCAATGAGACCAAAATAATGATCATAATATTTATTCAGTGCAATCATTTTTAGCATCTTTCCGCATTCACTGACTGGCACCTTGTTTTTTTGTTGCTTTTTTGTTTTTCTTTTTTAACATCTTTATTGGAGTATAATTGGTTTACAATGGTGTGTCAGTTTCTGCTGTATAACAAAGTGAATCAGTTATACATATGTCCCCATATCTCCTCCCTCTTGCATCTCCCTCCCACCCTCCCTATCCCACCCCTCTAGGTGGTCAAAAAGCACCGAGCTGATCTCCCTGTGCTATGCGGCCGCTTCCCACTAGCTATCTACTTTACATTTGGTAGTGTATATATGTCCATGCCACTCTCTCAATTTGTCCCAGCTTACCCTTGGCCCCTCCCCGTATCCTCAAGTCTATTCTCTAGTAGGTTTGCATATTTATTCCCGTCTTGCCCCTAGGTTCTTCTGACCATTTTCTTTTTTTTTGCGCAGTCTTTTCAAATATGTATTTTAACCCAGGTGACTTTATCAAGTGACTTTATCAAGATTTTGTATTTTTTCTTCTGAGAACATATCACATTATTTATGAGGTGTATCTAAATAAAGAATCAAATGATTACTAAAAAACTTGAAAAAAAATCAAAGTAAACAAATAAAAATAAACCCCATTGTATTCTGCAAAAAGAAAATCGTGAATAAAAATGTCTTAAGTGCCTATTATAATTTATCACTTAGAAATATGCAAAATATTTGGACCCAGTTAGAAAGTTAAAATATTTCAAAGTATTCTCAAGGCAAATCAATCCAAAAAACAAAATTAAGACTTTGCACACTAAGAAGACAAATTATAACAAATTTAATAGACATATATGAAAATCTTCTCATATCATGGTTTATAGAAATTTAATGTTCTTCAAGTACAGAATAACTATATAATAAAGTAAAAAACAAAGATTTATATTCCAAAGTTTTCATGATTTAATAGCAAGCTAATTCAATACAGTATTAATATTATATATTAGGATAGAGTAAATTACTTTTGTTTTACATGTATGCTTAACTATTTGTGGCTGAAAGTTTTATCAAATTTTCTATTTACTGCTTGTAGATAACCTGAAAAAATACCTTTCCTACATTTGCTTCAGTCTCTTCCAACTCATTGTTATTTCTCGGCTTTTGATTCCAAATATCTTGTCAACAACCTTATGACCTCTCACTAATACTGATCCTAACACATCAGTGAATAGTAGCTTTAAGAATTTCTGGAATAATTTTTCACTTTTCTTATGTTTTATACCTTTCCCTGGAAGGCAGGTGTGACATCAGCAATTACAGAATGCATTAAAGCATAGAACTATTTACACTGCATTTGTCCATTGACATCTTTGTTTAATTTGGCAAATCTGAATCAAACATTTTAAAAGAACTTCAATTAAAACACTCTCTCACAAGTTTTTTCTTCCTTGCTATGTATCCTTATCTTGTAAATTCTCCAAAACTAGTTTATAAATAAAACACAATCCTTGATGTCACTACTGTCTTCAAAAATACTTTCTTGCTGTGATCTTTAATAATCTATAATAATCTGAAGGTAATATGCTAATAAATTAAAACGCTTAGTGTTTTAACATGAGAAGATAGATGCTATAATATCACCGGAATATAACAGAATAAACTGTTTTTCTCAATTTCTTTAACAACCAATCTATTGCAACACCTGCATTCTTAATCAATTGACGAAATAGACAATTCTAAGTTGCAAGACAGTAAGTCACCATCCTCACACAATATAAGAATTTTAGGAAAAAAGAGTAAAATTATAGGTAACTTTATCTTCTGCTATTGTCTTAAATCACCATCACCAAGATGCTAAAATTTCTCAGTACAATATAGTTTTTTTTCTATAAATGGCTGCACCTTTTGAATTCCCATCAATAGTGGATGTGTTTCAATTTCTCAACATCTTCATCAACACTTGTGACCTTTTGGTTTTGTTTTCTTAATGATAGCCATCTTGAAAAGTTTGAGGTGATATCTCATAGTGGTTTGTAAGTTGCATTTCTCTGATGATTAGTGATTTTTGAGCACACTTTCATATACATGTTGGCCATTTGTATGTCTTCTTTGGAGAAATGTCTATCCAAATACTTAGCTCATTTTTTAATCTAGTTATTAGCTATTTTTGCTATTGAGTTGTAGGTGTTCCTTGCATATTTTTGGAAATTAACCCCTCATCAGATGTACGGTTTACAAATATTTTCTCCCATTCTGTAGGTTGTCTTTTCATTTGTTTGACTGTTTCTTTTGCTTCGCATAAGCATTCTAGTTTGATAAAAATCCAACTTGTCTATTTTTGCTTTTGCTGCCTGCGTTTTTGGCATCACAACTATGAAATCATTGCCAAGACCAATGCATATAGCTTTTATCTTATGTGTTCTTCTAGGAGTGCTACGGTTCCAGGGACTTACCTTAATGTCTTTAATCTGTTATACATTGACTTTCTTGTATGATGTAAGATAAGGGTTCAATTTAATTTTTTTGCATGTGGATATACAGTTTTCCCACCACTACTATGCAGGTTTCTCAAAAACTAAAAATAGAGCTACCACATGATTCAGAAATCCCACTTTTGGGTATTTATTGAGAGAATTGAAATCAAGATTTTTGAAAAAACATTAGCGCCTCCACGTTCATTGAAGCACTATTCATAATAGTCAAGATGTGGAAACAACCAACTGTCCATGACAGATGAAAGGATAAAGGAAATATGATATATACACACAATGAAATATTGTTCAGCCTTTGAAAAAGAAAATCCTGCAGTTTGCTACAACATGCATGAATCTTGAGTATACTATGCTAAGAAATAAGACAGTCACAGAAGGACAAATTCTGCATGATTCCATTTATATGAGGTATTTAAAATAGTCAAACTAATAGAAGCAAAACAGCAAAATGGTGGTTGCTAGGGGCTGGAAGGAGGGGGAAATGGGGAGATGCTAATCAAGAGGTATAAAGTTTCAGTTATGCAAGATGGATAAGTTCTGCTGTACAATATTTTGCTTATAGTTAACAATATTACATTATATACTTAAAAATCTGTGAAGAGGGTAAATTTCATCTTAAGTGTTCTCATTATAATAATTTTTAATGAACTAATCAAACATTCCCAGAGAATATTTATAATTTTCTTCTCCAATAGATTTTGGAATATAGAATATACATGTTAACAGGAACAAATTCCTATTCCTTTCATTTCTTAGAAGATGACAGTGGTAGTATCAAATTAATATTTCCTAGTGAATTAGTACACATGGGTCAGTGATTAAAGAATATTTCAAATACAGATTTTCAACAATGATGATATTCCAAGGAAAAAACATTTTTTTCAAACAGTTGATGGAGTTTGACAAAGAACAAAAATTACCTACTATATAATTATGGATATATGTTTGAGCTCCTGCCAAGTATATACTCCTCAGTTAAATGTGGGAACACAAGGAAGTATAAAATATACCTCCTGACATCAAAGGCTTTGCAATCTAGACACAGAGATTGGATAATAACAAGAAAGATAACTATATAAGGCAGTATATTCTAGTGTCTAATAAAAATTATTGAGGCTATTATGGCAAGACTCATTGAGAAGGGAAGTCATGGGCTGAGCCTTTTAGAAACAGAAGGAATAGCATAAACCAAAGATATAATATAGGAATATGCGCAAAATGTTCAGAAAAAAAATCTATAGGTCTTTTGGCTAAAGAAGAGTCAGTTTTTGAGTTTCTGAATACAGTGCAAATAAATTATTCATTAATCTGTGTTTAAATTTTGAGAAATGTGGAAAAGCCTTAGATTAGCTGCAGAAACATATATAATCTAATTTTCAATTTTCTATTAATGATCAAAAAGTGGTGGGGGAATTTTGTTAATACTGAAGTTTGAAAGACACTTGCATAGAGTAAATTGCTCATACAAAATTAATCATAGCTAGTTATGTATTTTGGATGGGGTGCTAAGTCTCTCTTATAAAATGAAAAGCTATTGGAAGAATAAAACTTGTTATTTTTTAAACATTTTATACTCTATAGTGCTTCAGCCTATAATTTGCACTCAATAAGGTGAGCAGGACTTACTGAACTAATATACTTCAATTACATTTTAAAATCAAACTTCCATACCCTTGGATATACTTAAATGTCAGTAAATGCCTACATAAAAATAAATTCTGTTTCATAAAAATTCTTCTAATTTCCTAACTTAAATGTTAGGAAATGTTCTGTGATCAACTGGCCTTACTGCTATGTAAAGACATGTTCCTTTTGGAGCAAACTGTTGCGTTGCATTTATTTTCTCAGTTTAGTCATGATCTAAGGACATATTAGAAGGATCCTAGGTTCTTAATAGAATTCAGGTCATTCAAGGTTAAACGGAATTACTTGAATGGAAGCTGATGTTGAAATCCAGGTCAGAAAGCCCAACTCTTGCTGCGATGGTGACCCTGCCATGAACAAGTCTTCCCAGCAGCCTCACTGAGGCTTCCTTTTCACCCACATTGGATGCCTAAAGCTCTAAGTACCCAGGAGAGAATAGCTTCAATATATGTGTGAGGAATATCTCAAAAAGTGAATGCAGTCATCTACTCATACTATTGCCAGCAGTGGTGCTAACCATTTGACACCATCCAAAGTCCACATTCTTAAGTGCTCATTACTTCAGTCACTGTGGACCAAGCACCATCTTTAATAGTGAAACAGAAATGAAAAAACCTGTCCAGACAAATGCAATAGCAATGTAATAGTGAGAAAAGTACTGCTTAAATGAAATGTAAATGAGATAGTTTGCATTTGACATGTATATTACTTAAGAGTTTGGCTTTGATTTCAAAATTAAAAAGAATAAAATAAAGAGGCATTAAATCTTGTTTATCACAGCAATGGATATAGTCAAAATGGCAATTTCTTTATTAGCTCCTCTCCAATTAAGAAGTATGATAATTTTAATTTTTCTTTAATATTAGATTAGAATACCTTTTGTTATTTTATAAAAAATTATAATATTTCCAAAGTTATTAAAACAGTATAAATTATCATTTTGGATTTTATAGATGTACAATGTGTTTCTTGTCTTTTACAAATATTAATTCTCCTTGGATAGTATATGCACTTTCCATTTTACCACTCAGTATATCTAGATATTGTTTTCTTAAACTAACCAGATATCTTGACAAAACTATTTAGAAAAAGGATGATTCATTTGAAAGTCTCCACAGGCTAATTATCTGTATGTTTATACTTTCTTTCTTGCCAACCTCCTTTTATCTGTATAGCATGTTCAACTCTGGATAAGAGATCAAACATAAAACAGTCAATGACAATTTTATTAGCAGCTAAGATTTTGTCTTTGTTTATAAAATTTATGCTATGAACTAAAATTAAGTTTGAGGGAATAGATTCACTTAATCCAACAATATTTCTCGTAAAAATAATGAAAGATTGGAAATTCCTTTATTCTGCAGATCACTTGCGATCAATTTGTGAGACTCCTTTTATTACCACAATTTAAGCATCCAGTGAATTAAAGTCTGGCTCCAAATAATGATAATGAAAAAAATCATAAAATTTCATAGGATTGATTGTAGGTAATTCTGACTCTCATTATCATTTTTCCTGAAACTTTCTGTGTAATTTAAACTATAAACTTTATTGTTCCTTTGCTTTTTATTTTAGATTTTTAAAAATTTCTCATCTTTAATTAGCATAGTCACAATGACTGACAAATGAAGTATCATTCAGAATCTGCCACCTCTGTGAATTACATACATATATGTCTTCCCAGCCAAAATGCTGCATTATATTCATTTAATCTTTCTAAACAATAATTGTTCTCTGAACAAGATCTACAAATAAGATCCTCACATATCTTCACATATCAGTTAATAACCTCTCTTCTTGTAATTGAGTCACAAAAGGTTGAGTCATCAACAAGTTTTGAGAGCTACAACAGTTAAATGCTTTTTTAAAAATTCTATTTGAAGTTTTATTGCTGTAGCTACGTGTGACTAATACACTAGAGAAAAGGGTAACAAAAATGTGCTTTTGAAAGGAATAAATATCCCAGGATGAAACACTAGTCCTAGATCAATTCATCTTTCCTTTGAATTTAATACTAATTACACAATTATGTGTCATTGCATTATTATTTTACTGAAGTCCAAAGCAAAAGGACTGATTATCAGAGAAGTTAATTTTCAAGTGAAAAGGTCAAGGTCATTTGTAATTATTTTCCTTTAGAATTCTATGCCTCTAGGGTTAAAAAAGAAATGTATTGCAGAGGGAAAAAAAATCAGCTAAAGAAACTCAGATATACTGTACCCCTTTAATCTGGAATTTTTCAGAGAAGGGTAGTAGCAATACAGAAAAGGCAGTATTAACTTTGACAAAGGCAACAGGAAATTATTTAGTGAACTATGACCCTGTAGTAAAACTGAAGTCTAATCACATCCGGATATATAATGTGATATGGATTTGGACATTACCTCATCTTGAATCATTTAGGCATCACTGGCAATGTTTTTGGACCTGTGAACTGCATAAATATAATTTTGAAAATTTATTTTGAGATTATTTTACATGTCTTTATACATTAACACATATATGCATGTACATTATTGCTAGCTGCTTCATTTTTTAATGTCTTCCCTAGAAGTGCTGAGACTAACATTTTTACCCAATGCTGGCACTATGAATCATTACATTCCTATTTTGATGGATTCTTTTCCCATGATTATGTAACTCAATATGAGAGCTGGGAAGAAAGTAATTTTCTGTGATTTAGAGATCAGTTATTTCCAGGCTTTTGGGTATTATGCAGCAATGGCACACAGCTCTTAAGCATCAATAGTGCAGGTACTCTTTCTAGTGGAGAGCAAACACTTTTCTAATTCACTAAATGTATTCCTGAGGAGTGACATTTTTTCTCATATTACTCTCATATATTTCTCATATTCCTTCCAAATTGTGAATATTTTGCCTGGCTTCCATCCAAATATATATAAAAGAGATGAATCATAAAGAAACATATTTGCCATATGACTCCAGCTGAAACAAAAAGGTACAGAATTGTACTAAAAAACTCCTGGGTATAATACAAACCTTATAAAGGACACTGCTAAGAAGAGTCCTGCTAAGCTCACTGTTTTACATTCACATTCAACACTGTGGCTTCAGGAAATTCAGACCCAATGATACTAATCTTTATAACTTGACATTTTTCTCTCTTATATGTTATGCCTTGTCAGACATACTATGTAGTGTTAATGGCATTCAAGGATTAAATATAGAGACTACAGATGTAGAAAACAAGTTATGGTTACCAGGGGGTAGGATACAGTGGGGGTATATACTGGGAGTTTAGGATTGACACATACACACTACTATATATAAAATAGTTAACCAATAAGGACCTACTGTATAGCACAAGGGACTCTACTCAATACTCTGTAATGGCCTATATGAGAAAAGAATCTAAAAAAGAGTGATATATGTATATGTATAACTGATTTACTTTGCTATACAGCAGAAACTAATACAACATTGTAAATCACCTATACTCCAATAAAAATTTTTTAAATAACTAAAAATATAGATACTAAAATAAATTATATTGTAAATAATGAAACAATCCATTTTAAATTGCATATGATTTAAAAAACCCAACACATTGTTATTTCAACAAATGGGCATTCACATGCCAAAAAAAAAAAAAAGAATCTGATTTCAAACCTTACATCTTTCATGGAAATTCACTCAAAATGGAAATGGATCATGGACCTAAATATAATGCACAAAACCAAAAACCTCTTAGAAAATAACATGGGAGAAAATCTAGGTGACCTTGAATATGGTAATGACTTTATAGATACCACAAGAGGCATAATCCATAAAATAAATAATTGATAAGCTGGATTTCATTAAAATTAAAAATGTCTGCTCTGTGACACTGTCAAGAGAGTTAGAAGACAAGCCACAGACTAGGAAATATATTTACAAAAGACATCTGATAAAGATGCATTATCCAAAATACACAGAAAACTCTTAAAATTCAACAATAACAAAACAAATCACCTTATTTTAAAAATGGGCTGAAGAGCTTAACAGATACCCCATCAAGGAAGATATACAGATGGCAAAACAGCACACGAAAAGATGGTCCAAATCATATGACATCAGGAAAAGGCAAATTAAAACAATGAGATACCACTACAAAGCTATTAGAATTCCTAAAATCTGGAACACTAACAACACCAAATGCTGGTGAGGTTGTGGAGCAACAGGAATTCCCATTCGCTGCTGGAGGGACTGCAAATTGGCCGTTTTGGAAGACAGTTTGGTGTTTTCTTAGAAAGCTACACATACTCTTATCTTATGATCTGAGATTTATGCTCTTTGGTATTACCCAAATGAGTCAAAGACTTATGTCCTCATGAAAACCTGCAAACGGATGTTTATAGCATTTTTATTCAAAATTTCCAAAACTTGGAAACAACCATAACATCCTTCAGTAGGTGAACGGATAAATAAACTGTGGCACATCCAGGCAATTGAGTGTTATTCAGCGCTATAACAAAATGAGGAATCAAGCCATGAAAACATATGAAAGAATTGTAACTGCTTATTACTAAGTGAAAGAAGTCCATCTGAAAAGTCTGCATAGTGTATGATTTCAACTATATGACATTCTGGAAAAGGCAAAACTCTGGAAGCAGTTAAAAGATCAGTGGTTGCCAGGGAGGGATGAACAGACAACACACAGTGGATTTATGGGGAAGTGAAAATATGCAGTATTATACCATTATAGTGAATACATATCACTATGCATTTGTCAAAACCTATAGAATGTACAGCATCTACAGTGAATCCTAATGTAAACCAATGAGTTTGGGTGATAAAAATGTATTAATGTAGATTAATCAATTATAAAAACTGTACCACTCTGGTATAAAATGTTTACCTTGGGGATGGCTTGGCTTTTGTGGGACCAGCAGGTATATGGGAACTCTGCATTTTCTGATCAATTTTGCTGTGAACCTAAAATTGCTCTAAAATAAAATTTTACTAAAAAAGAAAAATATAATCCTTAGTGTTATAAAGCTGTCTTTCTAGTATTCCAATGATAAATTCATTGAAATAATTATCTTTATTTTAACTTACAAGCATTACCACGTAGATGTAGTCACTTCAGGCAGAGATCTTAGAAAATGGAATAGTGAAAATACCAATATCCTATACCATAATCTCTATATCATAATTCTAACAACACTTATATTACATATTGTGTGTACGTGAAGTTTTAAATCAATGAAATATCATGAGAACTATACCCATTGTATTTTTTGTCTATGCTTGATTCTAAGAAATATGACAGAAATTACATTCTTAAAAATTGTGTTTGGAAAATATAAGAATATTGATAAATAGTAATTCTGAATTTATAAAAAACTGCATAATAAGTTTCTGTCTGCCACATGTGTGTGTTGTCCTAATTCACTAACTCATTCAACACTTTTCTAGCTGTATCTAAAATGTGCTTTTATACCATTTTGAATAATTTAGAATTACGTAACCCATGTCTAAAGTTACTCAAACATCTATTTTTTCTTCCATGAAGTTGAGTGTCCTACCTAAACACAGAAGCAAAGTATGTGCAAGGGTAAGACATACATTCTTTATGATTCTATATGGCCTGTAAATATTCATTTTCATGACAGGCAGTCTGGTGAAGACCAGTGCCCTGAGAATGAAACAAAACAAAGTAAACAACAACAATAAGAAAACATTCCAATTCTGGCCTTATTACTCTTACTAACTATGTAATGTAAGGCAAACTCCTTTATTTGTAAAATGAGAAAATTAGAATAAACTCTAGAAGTTTATGATGTGCTGTTATCTCGGAATTGTGTTTCCTGCATCATAATACAATGTTTTCAGATATATATTTCTAAGCCAAAATACTTCAGAATGCTAGGAATAGGCCCAAAACATGTCCCTGAAAGCCTTAATTGATGAAATCATATGTAGCACTTAAACTGATCTTATTCTTCCAGAATGATGACTCCTCTGAACTTTATTGTTCCTTTTCTTATTCTACCATGTATCAGTATATTAACTTATAACAGTATGAGTCATGAAAACACAGTAATGGGGACTTATATATCTTTAGACTGCTCATAACACCAAATAAAGGGATGGAAATACATTTAACATCCATTCACTAATGATACTTTCATCACTGATAACACCACGAATTTAAAATTGAACATGTTCATCTTGGCAACAAAATGATTCATTTTGCGTGTAGCATCTGTTCAAGAACTTTATAACATCAAATATGACAGGACAATGAAACGCCTGGAGATTTACACAGGCAACTCAAAATACCTTACCATTTACAGATAATCAATTTTCTCACTGGTAGAGCCTTAGAGATGTAAGAGGCAATAATTATTTGTGGAAGGTCAGGTCTTCTGCTTTCCATATTTCACATTTCTGAAATAATTCTCTATTTAAAAATTGTGCAATTTTAAATCATTTAAATTGGAAATACATGAATGATTCTGTGTACGTGTGTGCAGTTTGTTGTTTTGAATTGTTTCCATTCTTTATTCACTAATCTGTTGACAGACATTCACTAACAGAAGAGTATTTGTCTGTTTATACTTTCAAAGCAGCTAGAAAAGGATTCTACATCTGGCAGTCTCCTCTATGTTCCACATACATAGAATAGATGTGTGTATAGTAAATATAAATTCAACTTTAAAAAACTAGATGGGTTCTAGAGAATAGATAATGGAGTTTATTTCCATATAAGACAGAAAGTTGTTAAAGAATATAATTTTAATAATATAATCATCTTATAATTCAGTGATAAACAACTATTATGTCCTATAATTTATTATAGTTATAAGTCTCAGGGAATATTTGGACAAATATCTATATTTCAGGATGTATGGAATTGAAAAATCACAAAGAAACATTGTATTTTTAATCACATGTGTGCTCCTCATTAAAGAGATCATTCTTGATTTGGCTGCCCAGATATATAGGACCACTCCTTGTAACTGTCTCCTTTCCTATTGTAAAAGATTGTCCTTGTATGATATTCCATCTTCTCAAGAAGAAAACTGCAGCCATTCATGCTTGAACCAACAAAGTGTTCAGGGAAAAGAAATAGAGAAGAAACCTCAAATTCATTGTAAAACCATTTCCCAATTACCAGGAGATCCAAACTTCTCTAAATAGTCAGGATTTTCTGAACATGGATACCCCTTTTCATGTACAGAACAGCCTCCTCCAAAGATAATTATGTAGAAAGTCTTACATATAAGAAATATTGTGATCTTCCCTTAGATATATATTTGTTTGTGTTAAAAAAAAAAAACAGATTATTGCCCAACAATTCTGCGTTATTAGTATTCCTTTTCTTTTAAAAGTACCTTTGATTATACCTCTATTAGTTATCATAGAATAATAAATAATACAAATAAATTACACATATGAGACTATCATTATCTATTTCATCTTTAGTAGTTCTCCAAAAAATATATATATGTAGTCATATATATTTATATATATAATTATGTATGTATTGCCAAAAAGTTCATTCAGGTTTTTCTGTAACATCTTACGGGAAAACCCAAATGAACTTTTTGGCCAACCCAATATATGTAAAGACATAAACCAGTATATTAAAAAATTTTTCTTTTTAATGACAAGGGGATAGTCATATCACTTTTGTCAATCCTGGATTAAAGCTTAAGCATTTTAAAGTAATTGAATCAAAGCATGAGAGCAGCTTAGATGATACTGCTACTTCCATTTACTTACTATTAGAGCAACAAGGAAAAACTTTCCTCTGTGATATGAGATTGATTCAAGAGGGAGAATCAGCATTATTGATATAATCCTTTTTTATATAGATTGCAAAATTATCATCCCAGTATGGAGATCAATGGAAGATATCTGAAGAACACTCATAAATTTCCAATAAGTATTTTCATGGTTATTTAGTGAAAGTAATTTGTTAAATACACATTAATACAATTTGTGTCTAACAGATTGACAGAATCGAAAGGGTTTCATCCAGTATGATTATACACTACTATCACAGTACTACAAACATTCAAGATTCAGACATGAATCAGAGCTTGCCCTGATATGCAGTGAACAAAATGTAACTTCTGTTTAAATTTTAAAAAAAAGAATCCTTGGTTAATGAGAAGTCTAATTTTTTTTGAATGCCCAGGTACAATGTAAATAAGGCTGAAGAATTAGGATTTAGGACTCTGAATCTGACAATTAATTGCAGAAAGAGACCACCTTGGCCTTGTAAGTAAATAATCAAACAGGGAATATAATTAAAATTATTCTGTAGTGGGAGGGAGAAGACATATGAAATACAGGTAAAATAACCGAAGTTCTGAGTGATTATCACCAGTCACAAGACCCATTAAGAGGTAAAGACCATCACTAGAGTTCCCAACTCTCAACTACTTGTAGTAGGGAAACAAATTACATAAGAAAAGTTCCATCATGAATTAAACAGTTAAGCCCTTACTCTTACTCTTTGGAAACCATAACTATTCCTACATCATTGTAAGTAATATCCAGACTCTTATAGGATTTCAGCATTGGGGTTGAACCTTATTTGGAGGATATTTTTACATGACTCCATAAGCAACTTTGTTCTGTCTTTGATTTTAAGTTGAAGAATGAATATTATATACACAATGAACGAAGATTTAAAAAAAATATTTCCATCACTCAAAAGAGAAGAATGTTCCTGAGGACATGTCTCTGTCTGCATTCATGGATCCATTCCAATGATCCTGCAGGCATGGGGATTTCTTAAGTCTCTCTAATACCTCTATGCACTTGATTAGGATCAGGAAATATTGGCAGACACTCTACTGAGCAATAACATGAATTCTGCTCTTGATTTGTTCTTTTCTTTAGAGTGTAACATTTAAATTTATGCTTTGGAGGGTTTACTACTCATTGTGCTGAATATTTTTTAGTGGATAAACATATAAGCATTACATATGCACTCAGATTTCCTTTTAGTAAGTGTTAATTTAAAAAAGAATTCCCATCTTTGTCCTTTCCAACCTTAAAAGTTACTGGAGAAATTTAGGTTTTTAATGGACTTTTTAATATATAATATTTTATTGCTTTATATTAATATATGCAATGATTTTTTAAAAACTTAGTGATATGATGTCATAATGAACTCATAACTGTTCTTCATACCATGCCACACAGGCTCCTACTGTTTTTAACAGGGAAGTCTCATTCAAAATCAAAGAAACAATGTATATTTAGTTAGTAGTGCAGAAAATTGAGTGTTGAAGACCAACACATTTAATAGAACATTCACAAATCACTAAAATAGTGCAAAGTAAATTAAAAACATCCTTCCTCATAGGAAATATGTTCCTTCCTAACCCTGTGCATGGATCTGAGTGGTGTTCAGGAAACAGAACTAAATTATCTTAAATCCACTTTGTCTTGTGAAAATCTGCTGTATGATTGATTCTATAATCAGAAAGAAGAAAATAAAATCATTTCTATTTGTATTGAGTGGGAAAATGATTTGCCAGAAAGGGAAAACCACGGGTCAGATTTAAAGTTTGGTTCCATGTCAATCACATTGAGACACTTAATGGCCCTTTTGCACATGGTGAAGAAACTGCTTCTGTGTGGGTGACGACAAACAGAAATCTTGTTTTTGCTTGTTTGTGCTTGTGTGCCTGCGTGCATGTGTATGCGTTAATCCTGACTTGACTGAATTACAGATTAGACTAACTGAAGAAAGCACATTTAAAAAGAGGGTTTTAATTTTAGTTTTATTGTAGTGAGCAGTATTTTTAATTTTCTTGAAAGGCACCCAAGAATAATTACCTTTGTGAACCAAAAATATACAAAACTGTACAGAATAAATAGTTCATAAAAATCTAGCTATACTTTCTTGTAAAATAAAGCTACGTTGTCCCAGTCTTGAGGCAACTTAAACTACTTACCCTTTATATGTTCCTTTTGCTACTAATTTATGGCAACTACCAGTTTACATCAATAAAAATAAAATAATATTTCCTATTTGTTTTACACCAGCAAATTCTTACTTACCACAAGAAACATATTTCTACTGTGGTATTCAAATGTACAAAGGATTAATGCTATGAAAGAAACCAAACTTAATAGATGCACTAATCATATTTACAGTTGAATATCAGTAGCATTTTTTAAATATCCCAAGAATAAGAATTAAACTTTGAGCACAAATGACGTACCTTAATTCACAGCAGCATTAACAAGATTGTCCACAAAAATGTGCAGAAAAACCAAAAAGTTTTCTTATCCATTCCACCTGAACTGTTAATCATTTCCATTTTTAAATTCAGAAAGCATAGCAGTGGCATTTTTAATCATCAAAGGTTCAAAGTTTTGAGCCACTCATAGCCTATATAATTCAACCTTCCATTTTTTCTTTACTGTTACTATTTGTAATTTTAAAGTTCCAGTTCCTTTTGCCTTTATTGCAAGAAAACTAGGTGTATCTAAGAGTTTACATTTTTGTGGTATATATACTGGTTTTATAAACAATATATTTCTTACATATTATAATTACATATACAGGTATACTTTTTAAATGACAAAATCCAATTCTATTTAATCCATGGGCAATATAACTCAAGAAAATAAGGGTTGCTTAAATTTTGAACCCTTTTAGATGTGCAGGAGGACTTCTATGAAACACTTTATGTATATGGGAAAATATTACTATAATCCTTGAATGATTTACATGCAAGGATTTATTTTATTGGGGATAGATAAAATTGCCTGAAGACAATGCAATGGCTTCTCCCAGTTATCCCTGAGTTTCTTTTTATTCTTTTTTCCCCATAGGATTGCTGCTGTGCTTAAGTTCTGATTGATGATACACTCATATAAGGCACTTATTTACAAGGTCTAGACTTAAGACAGAATCACAGCATTTCTGCAAAAGCCTTCTAACTCTCTATGTTTGCTGCTCCAGGACTTCTAAGTAGTCAGGTTCAGCATGTAAGTTAGCTTTCAGCTCAAAATACTCATTTTTAGTCTGTTCCACTAATACCTTCCTCGGTCTTGAGTACATTAATGTCTCCATCAACTTTAACTCTTCATGGGCTCCTGGATAATGTACCTCCATATCAGGCTGAAGTTGAGCAATGTTTTTCCTTAGGTATTCTGTGATTCCCAGTTGCTGAAGTTCTCTTTCTCTCTCTAAAATGTTCCTATATAACAAACTGGCATCCTGGAAGGGTAAAAATTCAGTGGATTGGTCTGTGACTTTGTACTTCATATTTGATCCTGTGAGTGGGGAATGATTTTCTCGTTCTAAGAGACTTCTTTGGAGATGTTTTGCATCACTTCCCTCTTTCTCACTCCTTTCTTCTTCTTCTTCCAGATGCTTTGAGCCAAAGGATGGGCTTCTATAGACATGAACCACAGGGCTCACCATGTGCTGCTCATAGAGTGATGCTGTGGGTCTCTCAGTAGTGTGGTGAGTTGTTTTATGGCCGTACATGCTATACTGGAGATGCACAGGACTGTTGTCTCTCATCTGTTCATCAGCTTGTTTCTTTTTGTATCTTCTCCTACGGTGGAGGACAAGAACCACTATCCCTGCAGCACAGAACACGATAGTTATGAATACAATCAGCAGTCCTAGTATTAAAACAGATAGTGGTACAGCATCGGTAAGTGATTTAAAAATAGTGTCCGCTGTAGTTGTGGCTGTAGGAGTATTGACCATTACGTAACTAGTCTGAGTTGGCAAGGATGGGTTATTGACCAAACCTGGGCAAAGAAGTTCACTGTTAAGTGCTCTCAATTCCTTTTTGTCTAGGTGCTCTGGAGAGGTGCAGAGTATTTCATCTGTCACTGTGTTCTTACTTAATTTTTGTATCCATTGCTGCAATCCAACCAGGTCACAGGAACAATCCCAGGGGTTGTCCTCAAGGTCAATCTGGGTCAGTAAATCAAGGTCATCCAAGATATTACTTACAGGTAGATGGGTAAATTGGTTTGTTTTAAGGTTTACCCTCATAAGAGGAACCCCTGAAAAAATATGTGGTGGTAAAACTTGCAGGAGGTTGTTGTTTAAATAGAGGACTTTAAGTTTAGGCATTGGGCTGAAGCTACCAGGTAATATTTCCTTAACGCCATTGTATTCAAGATATAAGTACTCAAGATTGTGGAGACCAAGGAACATACCTCCACTTAATTTAGTCAGATGGTTACCATTCAGATAGAGCTTTTGTAATCTTGTTAAATTCACAAACGATCCTTCTTCAAGAACCTCAATACGATTGTTTCCCAAGTGAAGCATTTCCAAAGTGAAGTATTCCACTAGATCAGACTTCATTAAGGTATGAATAATATTCCCTGCAAGAATAAGCTTTCTAGGATTTTGTGGAGGAGGTTTTAGATCTGATAAGCTTTCAATATTGCGCTCTTGACAGTGTATTAGAAGTCCTGATGGGGAGAGTACTTTGCAGTTACAAGGAATAGGACAGTAGAGTCCTGGAAGTTGAGTGAATGGCTTTGTAATATAAGGTATTAAACCTGGTGCTTTGGTGGGTGGTTTTAAAAGAGACGTGGTCTTGGTTGACATGCGACCATCACTTATTGAAGATGTTACTGCCAGATGTAATGATCCTGAAGGATCCTCGTGTTCTTCAAACACTGGTGGAGTGGAGCAAATTGATTCCTTTTTCAGCCGGCTCAGTATGCTTCCTTTTAAAAATGGAGGGCTGTTGCACACAATATCACCAATTATAGACTGAGGGGGCATGTTTTCCAACCAAAGTTTTAGCTGTAATAAGTCACAATTGCAGGCCCATTTATTGTCCTCCAACTGGAGATCCAATATTCTGCCAATGTGTTCTAAAAAACCAACATAAGGCAATGTTTGCAACTGATTTCCACGAAGATCTAGATGGGTTAAAGGAACGAATCGAAATATGTTTGGAGGAAGACTCTCAATAGCATTGTCATTTAAAATTAACACTTTAAGTCTGTTGAGCTTGCTAAAGGCACTTGGTTCAATCACTGTAATAAAATTGTTATCTGCTTGTAGGAATTCCAGGTTTTCCAGTCCATGGAAAGTATCCTCTTTAAGAATTTCTAAAGAATTGTGATTGATGTGAAGTTGCTTAAGAAGGCCAAGGCCATTAAATGCACCAGCCTCAATATCTGCAATATTGTTAAATCCAAGGTGTATTGAGATAGCATTGGTAAGCCCGGAAAAGTCATTTGTGTGAAGCATTGTCAAACCATTATTTACTAAACTTAAGTGGAAAGGTCGTGATGGTGGCACGCTTATTTGGGATAACTTCTTGATACCTTTCTCTTCACAATTTATTAGCATCGTGCTGTCTTTTTCCTCACAATTGCAAAGAGAGTCACAAGAACCTCTGGCTGAGGCAGAGGACATTGGTGATTGGGACTGTGACGATATACAGGCAAGGAGAGATGAATACAAGAGATGACTCCAAAGTTTCATGTTGTCTTGTGATGGATCTGATTCTGTAAGATAAAATGCAATAGCAATGGGCTTCAGTGGCCAGGAGCAGGGAGGAGATGAATCTGACATTTTCAAAATGATAGGTTTTCCTCTAAAAGGCAAAATATTATTATTCTGAATATATAAATACATTGCTGAGTCCACATTTTCTTTTACTTTTTACAAATATTATGACTGGCAGGTTTATTTTACTTTTAACTTGCATTGTGATAAAAATCTAAAATTTAGGTCAGGGAGAATTTAAAATGTCAACTCAGTTGTCTTCAAATCTACCAAATAATCTGCATTTTAATAGACATGAGGGGTGCTGGCTAAATGGACCATTGATACTTTGATATGATACAAAAATGTATACTTGAGAAGACCCTGGCTTTTTTTAGTTTTTAGCTCAAACTAAATGAATCTAAGGCTGAAGGATTACAATAAAAGACAAATATGTAGGTATTAGCCAGAAGCAGAGAGACCCGTAAGGAATTCAAAGATGATCATTAGAAGGAATGTATGTTTGCATGCATTATACACTTCCTTTAGTTTTGTTTTTGAACTGGATATCACAATATAACATCTAGTAACTCTGTGTTTAACCTGCGTTGATTTTGGCTTAAGATACTTATTAATTCCATTATTTATTTTAAAACTTTGAGAAAAAATATGTCTCTATGTAGTAAAGTTGAACTTTATAAAAGATTTTGTTTTAACTATGTTGTCTAGGGCAGTTTGTATAAGCCTTGTAGTATCAGATATATATGCTTAAAGGCATCCATTCAAATTTCACTTCAGTCACACTTTATATTGAATTTCTAGAGGTGGAATATTCACTGCTACTTTTAAATTCTGTGGATAAGGTTAATATCATAAAAAATAAAGAAGAAAAATTGATCTTTAACACATATTTCAGGCTATTATAAAAGAACAAACAATGCCTCATATAAATTTCTAGCAAATGACTCCCTAATGAGGTCTTGAACCAGGTTTTAGGGCACTGAATGTCATCACATAGTTAAGCAGTTGATCTTTATTATAAGGCTTAATGTTGCAAACAATGAACTCTAAAGCAAGCTTCACTATATTAAAATATTTGAGGATATCTCTAATTTAGGAAATAAAAAATGACAGTTCAAGATAACAATATCACATATTCCAACTCCTTAAAAATTTAATACCTGCACCTGACATAGCAATTAAAAAAAAAAATTCTAGCTCTAAAATGACAGCAGTGATGTGGTAAATACTTTGAAGTCTAATGGTATCTAATTTTATTCCCTTCTTTTAAATATTGCACTTTAAATTTATATAGACTAAATCGAAAGGTAAAGAAACACCACATCTTATAACTATTCGACTTTTGGAAATGATAATTGCTTTCATGTTTCTGGATGGAATGTGAACTTTGAATCTAATTAAAAATCACAATTAGATAATACATCCCAGAATCCAATCAATAATCCTGAAAATAAACTTTCACTCCATGAAAATACATTGTCTTATTGAAAACATGTATAGTATGAAGTTCCTGAAAGGTAAAAGGCAACCAAGGACATCAAACAATAGAGTCCCTTTCTATATAAAGTGAAAGTTAGCAGGCTGAATGTTTCCATAGGGAAATAGTTTGATTTTAAACAGCTCTGAGGGCTATGCTTAGAATCAAGCAGCTTGAAGTTGGAAGTCTTCATCTTGTGGATTAGCATCCACAAACACTGAAACTACTTTTCCATAGATTACCAAGAAAGAATACTATGCATTTCACCAGGCACAGTATCTTAAGAAAAGAGTAAATAACTTCCAGATGAGACTCTCTCCTCTCGTTATTTTTTTTAAATCTTATGTGCATTTTATGCTCTTCAAAATGTCCTAGGGAACAGTTTCTAGTCTTTTCAGAAATACACACAAATGTGAAAAGTGGTTCTATATTGACAATCTGATACAGTGTTAAAGAGGTCAAAAAACCTCTATTTACATATTTTCAAGTCAGGAAAAAATAAAAGTGGTATACAAAATACAAAGAATCTTTTCATATTGTGCTTGTATTTCAAATACAACAATGGTGTTTGGAAGTAATCTTCCCTTCAAAAAGCACAAATAATTCAGTTTCCCATAACAAACTGCATGCTGTAAAAGAAATAGTAGCATATTATTTTACTTGTTCTTCTCTACAGCCAGCTGTTGGACTAAATGCCTGCTGCTCACAGAAAACAGGCATCTGCTACAGCATTAGTTGTGCCAGTGAGCAAGAATGAAACTGGATATCCTTTAATGCAAAGTTATTTTTTTTTAAAGAGGCAAACAGAAATTCAGTCACTTTGGGATAATGCAAAAATATGTATAAGGAAAGCCTGGAAACATTCATCTTACCTGTAAAGCAAAAACTTCCTGACGTTATCTGTAATGCACAGCTGGAAGAGATGTTCAAAGTAAATTCAGTTTCTTTATTAAAAAAGAAAACACCGACCACCACGTACTTTCTTCTCAAATATCACTTTTTGGCAAGTCCCATCGCTTTATAAAGTTAAAACCTCTGGTCAAACACAAAATGCTGAGCATTTCATTGAAAATATTTCAAGCAGAGTGCATACTAGATCATCCTGAAGCAGTTGTCCTTTTATTCCCCAATTAAAATTCACGGCATACTTCACAGCTATGCTGACTTTTTTTGCATATAGTTAACCATTTGCAAGCTGCCGAGTGCAGTAAGTAAACAAGATGTGTAACAGAGCTGGGGTTGATCACTCTTGCTTTCTTAGGCTGTAGATGCAAGCTGCAGCAATGTTCTCTTTCCTCCCTTTCTAGTCTTTCTTGTTAGTTCAGTTTGTTATTAGTCAGATTGCCAAGGGCTGGGAGGTAGGCGTAAATAGACTTCTTGGCTTTTGACTCAGCCTTTAAGCCCTTCCCCAGCAGAGCGCTTTAATAGGCCAGTGTCATTTAACACAAGAGACAGCTCCACCTTGGGACTCAACTCCTCCTCTGGCAAATGGTTTTTCCTCTCCCTTTAAATACCAAATACAGTGCAAGTGAATTTTGATGCGAATAATTACATGTTTCTTTAAATGTTTAATAATATTGTGTTATACAGCAGGCTAAATAATACACTATATTAAATTCTCATCTAGCACAGTACTGTACTGTTTGCACATGTGTGCAGAAAAACTGCAAGTATGCTACCAATAGAATAGTTACTTCAGTTTTATTGTTTTTAACTGGTATTTATGGTTGAAATTGTGCACTAATTAAATCTTAAAATGTTAACATGAACTGCTTTCCTGAAACATTTGTATTTTTGTATTCACCATTTGAAAAAAAAAATCTTCAAAGCCTCATGTCTGAGACTCTAAGCTTTATACTCCTTTTTTTTCCCTACAGCCAACGTTCAATAATGAGATTAGAAATGAGGTTCTTTTTTCAGGTAGATAGTATTTATTTGGAATGGAAATATGATCAGTTAAAAATACCTTCAGGAATCTTCATTACAAATGGTTGTCTCTAGTTGAAAACAGCCTTTCACTTTCAAAAATATGAAATTATGTCTTTCCAGATAAAATGAAACAAGTTAAATGAATACGTAAAAATTACAATAACCTGATTTTTATGGTACTAGCTTAGGGAGCATTTTTTTCCTAAAAAGATTATATTTAAAAAGTTACTTGTTTCTTCAACTCTTAAAAGTTTCTGAATCATCACTAATAAAACTCTCAACTGTCAGATTCGTTATTTCCCCAAATGCCTATGTTTTAAAACTCACTCCTCTCTGCCTACATTCCAAGGACCTGGACTTTTTCAGAGCCAAAATGAATATACTAGATGCTATCATTTATTCATTTTGAAACAGGCTATGTTTAGAAACACTCTTCCCTATAGGTTCTAGAGGTTACCTATATTATATTAGGTCTCATTTCAGAAAAAGTATTTTTTAAGAGGTTTTTTGCAGCTTATATCATCGAAACAGGAAGATACAGATTAGGTTATTATTTAATGATTGTCTGCAGTTATGCACTCAAATTCACAAAGTTTTCATATCCTTAATGTGGAATAGCTGTTTTAAAAGCTAAGGATTTTGAGGCAATTTCTAATATTCTCACTTTTCTTTATTTTACAGCTTCTCACTAAGTTCCTCATTTAATAGCACTGTGTGCTTTGATAGAATAGAGATTATAATACAGATGAGGGTGTGGAGAAAGAGAATAAAGATAAGGAATAAGATAATAAGGAGAATAAGAGAGAATAAAGGAAATGAATTACTTTTGGGCAGAGTCTGCTGCTAACTGAGAGCCAAGTTAACTTAAATCAGTCTAATGATTTAGACAGGTGGTGACAAAACAGAGTTAGAATCAGTGAGAAAACAGGGAACTAGAATAATTTTTCTTCTAACACTGTAGACATAATTCTCCAAATGCATTCATTTAGGTTTTGGAGGCAAAATAACACGAGAAATGCTCTGGAAGTATAGTCTGTGGTGGAAAAGTTGTTCAAATAGCCATATGGGACAAATGGAAATAAATTCCTTATAAACTGATATATCTTCTCCAGCTTGAGGATGTGTTGATTTTATTCATAATATATACTAGTATATATTTGCTGTTATTTTTCTTGAATCCTTTGCCTATATATAATATGTTATCTTTTTCATGCATAAATTACTGGTTAACTACACAATGGTCAGGGATAAAAGGAGTGACTAACAAGCCTTTGAAAAAATTCTCTACAATTTTCATAAGTTTTGGGTGGGAACATAAAGAAAGGTTAGGTGAAGAATTATTGTTTGAGAAACATTCTGTAACTTTTAACTTAATTCAAAGGAGTAATATTGATAATGAATTACTTAGCATTACCTCAAACTTAATAGTAAAGTACATAACAGCACATTTGAAATGATTATAGCTAAATCCACCCAGCTCTATGTTTTGTTAACTACAGTTCCTCAGTTGTTTCACTAAGTCAATAATGCAGTCATTCTTTCCAAAATGCTCATGGCAGAATGTGTTAATTATTGTTGGACAACATTTATTTTAGCAACATTTTTAATTTCCAATGATTACCTGGAAAAGTATTTTCCCGTGTAGCTTGCTCCAAGTTTTAATAATAAATATCTTAAGTGATCACAATAAATACTCAGTTTTATTACTCTTTCCACATAATTTACCCCAGTGACTCTACATTGAAAAATACTAAAAAGTAATCTTTTTAAATCATATCTTCTAAGTTATGCTTTTTAGAATGTGCATCTTAAATAGCAAACGTGAAAATATTCTTGTCACATTGAAGAGTACCAAGCAGTCAAAAGAAATAAACGTATCTGTGTTAGTCTCCTTAGAGCAGCAGCATATGTAAGGCAGAGCAGTACTTTCGGTATCAGGACTTAGGAGAAGGCCTTTCCTTCCCTGCTTATCCAATGCGACACAGACCAGATGGAAGAATATTTTATGAAATTTATTGGACCAATACTTTATCTGGAACAAAGAGAATTAAAAAAAAGATTGTTCACTGGAAAGAGGGAAAAAAATTAACAGTGAAAGAGATTTATTAATTCTGTATAGGTCTAGTTCTACTTCAGAACACCTGCCCACCTTCTTCAGTGCCACAGTTAAGTGGTCAAGTGAAGATGTATAGCAGATTGATTCCAACTCAAGAAAATGGAAGGTTTGAAGAGAGAGGTCTTTGCACCATGTGCAGTGTAGAATGAGACATATTTAAATACTCTGAAGGTAGAATGTATAAAACTTGATGACTCTTTGGGGATGATAATACTACAGATGGTCTTTCAATATTCGTTGGTGATTTCATTCTTTTAAGAAAGAATTTAAAGAAATAAGTCTAAATAAATGTCACTTTTTAAGTAAATACTTGTATCATTAATGTAAAAGAAAAATACAGCACACATACTTGAGAAACAGTTATTATCGTGGGCTCTGTCTGCTCTGTACTCTCAGGGAATTACAGTGAAATTCATGATAATGCTATGCAGACTGAATATTACAAATATTTTCAAATAATGTCTAAATTTATAGATCTGTAGAGATCTTGTGCACTGGTTTTATAAACATTAATAAAGACATTTTGTTTTTTCTTATTTCGAAGTAAAAGTTTTCTTTAAAATAATAACGCGGTGAAGTCTACTTGAAAAAATAATTTGACTTATATACATAAATTCCATTCACAGAAAATAATAATAAAAGAATATTGCCTATCTTTCACAATGCCATGCTATACAGTAACCTTTGAATTTGATTCCCAAATATTGAACTTAGGATTCTCTTTCATGTTTCACTGAAAGAGAAGCCCCAAACTCTTTACTATAATTACTTACTTTTTTGGTTCTGTTAGAGTCAGAACATAATCATTATGGATACCTTCACTTCTGACAATAACACGCAATTTAACTAAAGGAATGTGACTTTTATGAGGAAGAATAGAAGATCTTCTCACCTTTCACCAAAAACCTCTTGGTATATGGGGACATTTGCACACATTCATCAAGAATAATGTCATCTCAGTGAAAAGTCTATGTATCTTAGAAAAATTTATATATTTTTAAAGTGACACATGAATGGGTATTTAGGAAACTTGCCTTTTGCGTTGAACATTTAATAAAAAGTTTAATTTGTTACTTAAATCTTAAGTTTCCTTCATGCTCAATTTGATCTGAGAACAAAAGTATAAAACTAATAATGGAATTGCCTTATTCTAAGAGAGGTCTTACAATAAAACTTCCTGTTTTGATTTGAAATCTGCTGACACAAAGGAACTCTTTGATGCCACTGCTTAACCTGGCAAAACTGAAAACAAAACAAAAAATTTCTCCTGGAAGCTTGGACTGTAAGTTGTCTTGTCTTCATAACAACAACAACAAAAAAATCCCCTACTTCAAATGGATGACTAAGAAGACTTTTTTCTAAAAAAAAAAGAAAACAAAGTTGCAAAAAAACAACTAAAAAATGTTGATGGATGTTTCCATGATGAATAATGAGCAGTGTTCAAGAGAAACAGGTCCAGTGGAATAATGGTAGACTGTGGATTATATTGATTGTAAAGACTCATTGAGGGAAAGCTAGTGTCTACTTCATATTTTTTTTCCTAGAGTTGCACATAGTTATAAGTAGTTATTCAAGTTCAATAATTTCTTTGTACGTTCTCATTATCATGTAATCTTAGGACGTTTACTTACTTTTTCTCAGGAACATATAGAGTTTTAATTTTTAATTTTTGTCCACATTACAAAACCTAATGATGAAAATAAAAAATAAAAATATTGATCCCCATGGATCTTTCCAAATGTTGTCATATGGCAGATATTATAACACAATCCGTGTGACTATATTACTTTGTATTCAGATGATTAACAGTAATGGTAGGTAAATACCACTGAATCAAATATGCATGATAGGCTTCGTGGACCACCTACAGGGGATTTTAAATTTCTGGATGTCTTCCTATTGCCAATCACAGTTCAGACATATTGCTGTGTCACTGAAGGATGCAAACTTACTTTAATAGTTTTAATCTTGTAATTGTGATATTCAACCATTTTTTATAAAATATGTCAGTTTCATTTTGTTCAACATATTATTTCAATAAGATAAAGCTGTAAATATCATGAACTTGAATATAATGTATATATATAGAGAAATAAATTTCTTTGTTACAACTGGATCTATGTTCTGTAAAGAAACAAAATAATTGGCAAGGTACACATGTTTGTTGAGAAATATATGTACATAGTTCAACAGATGGTTCAGTATTTTTTAATTTTGCGTTTTTCATTTGATAATGGTAGAGTTAATATAAAAAGACATTTACTGAACTATTAATGTCATCACTGGAGTATTAATATTAACCAAGAAAGTGAATGAATTATCCTTGACAGAATCTACTGAATAATGTTGACTTCTTTTGTTAACAGAAATCTTGCCAAAAAACTCCAAACAAAATAAGAAATATTACATTTCAATATATAATATTTTAAAAAGTGTTACATAACTTAGAGAATAAACTTTTGAGTTGTAAATAATTCACTCAGATACCCAGGGAAAGATAGTCCTTCAGAACCAATCTATATTCAACATGCCAAAAACGCATTTATAACTTACCTACACACCTACATGAAGATAAATACAGATTTTTTTGTTAATATAATTATCTTTTTGATGCTTTTATTGTATACATTTTACTTTATTAATATCTAATGTATCTTCTGGAATAATTGAGGTTTTCTTATGACATATTTTGAAAGTATATATATTCTAGGTATATATATTCTACATAACATTACTATGTATATTGTAGGTTCAAGAAAATATGTCCAGTATTATTTATAATTTTCATGTTCCCCTATATTGAAATAGTACATAAATTATTATGATATATGATAAATAAATACCAATAAAGTATTAACACTAATAAATTCTAATAAAAATTAAGACCTAATAATCAGGCAACCATAATAAGTTATACTTGTTTAAATTGACAGACATCCTTTGTTGTTTTTTTGGGAGGGAAAGGACAGAGGGAACAAGTTAGTTTTTGATATATCATACCAGATTTTCTGGGGAAATAAAAAATAAAATCTAACCCTCATAAAACACTCTTTTGAACTAAGAAGGACTTTCACTTCCTTTAGCCTCAAATAGTATTAAATTTAAAGTCACATGACTACAGTAAAACAAATACTCCTTGAAATATTTTGTAGCCTTTTCTTTGGCTAATTATAATCAGAGGCATTTCTAAAAAGTAGTTTTAATTGTAACTGCAACCTACTAAAACTTAGCAAACACTAATTTTTAGAAATTTCACAGCTTTAAACAATTATTTAGCCTTAAAACAATTTTTAAAGCACAGCTTCTCCAGCTTAAGAACCGAAGCAATTCAAAATAACACTTACCTGCTCTTCCTTCCTATATACATAGAAACACGCTTTCAACAAAAAATTACAAATCTTTGAAACTAGTAGAAATCCTCGATTTGGTGGGGGGGGGAGGAAAAATGAAAATAAGGATTTTTCAGTCTAAAACCAACCTTGAATATTTGTATGATATTGATAAGAATTAAGAGAATCATTCCTAACAACTCCCTTGGTTTAAAGCTTTTTTTCTCTTTCAGCACCCTCTAGTGGATATTTATAAAAATTCTTGACAACTGAAAAAAGTGGCAAGCATGCTAACTTGTCCAAATTTTACTCTATAAACATGTAGTTTTTTTAAAAAAATTAGTTGTTTAATATTAATAATAATAAGTAATATTTTATACAACTGTGAGCACTCCCCATGTTTTTAACTACTATGATAACTCTATACATAGTAACAAAGCTATTCTTAGAACAAAGCTATTCCACAATTACTATTACAGTGGGAAATTGGAGCACGAATGTAATATATATAATGTTACAGAACTGGTAAGGGCAAAAATCTAGATTTTAACCTATCCAGTTCACTCTGACTTCAGAATTCGTTTATTCAGCAGATAACATTGCCACTCAGGACAAATATTTTAATGAGTTAACATAATTTATAATAAGATCAGGTGTTAGTCCTCTACATAAGAGGAACAAATTTAAAAAGAACACTTCTGTTTGTCCTTTTGAATAAAAAATTTGCTTTCTAAAACATTTCATTCAATATGTAAACTTTACGGACAACTGTGGGCAAATCATTGCATCAGTTGAAAACACAAAGATGAATCATTTATATTTATACATGCGTATATGTATATATGGTTAGTACATATTTAGATGTATCTGAAAGACTGTATCAGAGTGATGAGATGTGTGTATAAATAGCAGTTTCCACATGATACTACAGTATGCTAACCATCTATATTTTCTTGTCCTTCTTTCTATCTCTATGTCAAAGAGAACTAAGACTGGCTATAAGACTGGCATCAAAACGAAATCAGTTTATATCAAGTCTACATTTCTTACTCTAGGTATGCCTGAGAGAAGAGCCTCTTGTGCAATACACAATCAGAAGGCCTTTGGATCAGATTCATGTTACATGTTCTACATCTCAGGAGCTCTGTACTCTCCCTGACCTATAGTGGACCCCACATATTTTATAAGATTCCCCAAGTAGATATATAATCTTCCCTTTAAAATATTCATCTCTCCCTCCAACCCCACCCCAGCCTATAATAGATACAAGTGTATCTTAGTAATTGAAGGGGTGGATAGGTGCTAATGATGTCAGTGGGCATCCAACAGACCGGTGGATTTTCTGAAGAACAAATGCAAGCAGGAGTGAGATTTGAGGAAACAAGTCCACCAGGTACAAGGTGCTGAGGTGTTGTATGTCTCTAATCACCTAGTTCTTCAACAAATTTAATAATTAATATAATACTGCTTCTCATCCTCATAAGGATTTAATTTTGCTGTTCTGTTGTTTGTTAAAGTCCTAAGATATTAAAATCCATATTTTTCTTGGTAGCTCAGTGTCATCTTTGTGAATATTAGTTATTTTACTCTGCCCTAAAACGGTAGATAAACCACCTGAATTATGATGGTTATGTCATTATTCTTTCACTAAATAACATTAGTGAAAGAATAATGACATTCATATTATAACATATTGTGGACCATTGTGCTTTCACAGAATCACAAGAATGTGATTATTCTTGTGATAATTATGTCATTATTCTTTCATTAAATGACCTTAAACCTCAGCAAAACCTTGCCCACACTATCAACTTTTACTGACTGCTCTCAGGGAACTCACTTCTTTAATCTCCCTTTAAAACAAATAAACAAGCTTTTTAAATGTACGTACAATTTGAGAAAATAAGTTTACAATGGTATGACATGTAACTTTACTTAAATGTGATATTTAGCTTAATCTTGTATTGAGGTCATTTAAAAAATTTTTAATTTCTTATGTTTGTACCTCTTCTAGATAGATAAAGCAGTTTTACAGCTGAGGAACTTACAAAGATTTATGGAAAAAAAAATCATTATCACAACAATAATATAAATTCAGAATACTTACATAACTTTAGTAAATGTTAGATAATATACTTGTATATAGAAAAATTTTGAACCTCACAGTCTTAAAGTTCATAAAAGAACTGATTTAAATGTGAAAGAGTTGTAGAGATTACTTAACTCACAATAATATTTTAGGTGCAGTTAAATTTCAGGAAAAGTGTGAAAAGAATTGTTAAATTTATCTTACAGCTTAGTAAAAGAGTTAGGTTTGACGGGTCGTTTGATTTCAGGGTTTAAGTTTTTGTTGTTTTTGTTGCATGTACATACACACTCAAGAACATATATGTATATATTCTTAATTCACTATTATGTAAATTGTGGTTAGTTACTTTTTCTTGGAATTCCAAAATTAGTAGTACTGCCACAACAATTTTTGTGAACACTCTTAAATATTTAGAAAGTTTCATGGCTGATATTCAGAGTGTTTCCTGCTGGTGTTATATTTATTAAGGCTGATTTGATAGATCTTTTTGCAGACTGGTATATAAAATAGCACATTGACCCTTGAACAACATGTGGGTTCTGGGTGCCAACCCATGCTGTAGAAAATCCAATATAACTTTACAGCCAACCCTCTCTACCTGTGGTTCCACATCCAAAAATCAACCAACGTAAAGGACCTTCAAGATGACGGAGGAGTAAGATGTGGAGATCACCTTCTTCCCCACAAATACATCAAAAATACATCTACGTGTGGAACAACTCCTACAGAACACTTACTGAACACTGGCAGAAGACCTCAGACTTCCCAAAAGGCAAGAAAATCCCCATGTACCTGGGTAGAGCAAAAGAAAAAACAGAGACAAAAGAATAGGGATGGGACCTGCACCTGTGGGAGGGAGCCGTGAAGGAGGAAAGGTTTCCATGCACAGGAAGCCCCTTCACTGGTGGAGATAGGTCTGTGGAGAGGGGAAGCTTCTGAGCCGCAGAGGAGAGCACAGCAACAGGGGTGTGGAGAGCAAAGTGGAGAGATTCCCACACAGAGGATCGGTGCCGACCAGCACTCAACAGCGTGAGAGGCTTGTCTGCTCACCTGCCAGGGCGGGTGGGGGCTGGGAACTGAAGCGCGGGCTTCGGAGATCAGGTCCCAGGGAGAGGACTGGGGTTGGTTGCGTGAACACAGCCTGAGGGGGCTAGTGCATCACAGCTAGCCAGGAGGGAGACTGGGAAAATGTCTGGACCTGCCTAAGAGGCAAGAGACCATTGTTTCAGGGTGCGCAAGGAAAGGTGATTCAGAGCACTGCTTAAACGAGCTCCAAAGATTGATGCAAGCCACAGCTATCAGCACGGACACCAGAGACGTGCATGAAACGCTAATGTCACTGCTGCAGCCACCAAGAAGCCTGTGTGCGAGCACAGGTCACTATCCACACCTCCCCTCCCGGGAGTCTGTGCAGCCCGCCACTGCCAGGGTCCCGTGATCCAGGGACAACTTCCCCAGGAGAACACACAGTGAACTTCAGGCTGTTACAATGTCACGCTGGCCTCTGTTGCCTCAGGCTTGCCCCATATTCCCTACCCCTCCCTCCCCCAAGCCTGAGTGAGCCAGAGCCCCAGAATCAGCCGCTCCTTTAACTCCTTCCTTTCTGGGCGAAGGACAGACATCCTCAGGTGACCTACATGCAGAGATGGGGCCAAATCCAAAGCTGAACCCCGGGAGCTGTGAGAACAAAGAAGAGAAAGGGAAATCTCTCCCAGCAGCCTCAGAAGCAGTGTATTAAATCTCCACCATCAACTTGATGTACCCTGCATCTGTGGAAGACCTAAATGTAGGGCCAGACACTATCAAACTCTTAGAGGAAAACATAGGCAGAACACTCTATGACATACATCACAGCAAGATCCTTTTTGACCCACCTCCTAGAGAAATGGAAATAAAAACAAAAATAAATGGGACCTAATGAAACTTCAAAGCTTTTGCACAGCAAAGGAAACCGTAAACAAGACCAAAAGACAACCCTCAGAATGGGAGAAAATATTTGCAAATGAAGCAACTGACAAAGGATTAATTTCCAAAATTTACAAGCAGCTCATGCAGCTCAATAACAAAATAACAAACAACCGAATCCCAGAATGGACAGAGGACCTAAATAGACATTTCTCCAAAGAGGATATACAGATTGCCAACAAACATATGAAAGGATGCTCAACATCACTAATCATTAGATAAATGCAAATCAAAACTACAATGAAGTATCACCTCACACCAGTCAGAATGGCCATCATTTAAAAATCTACAAACAATAAATGCTGGAGAGGGTGTGGAGAAAAGGGAACCCTCTTGCACTGTTGGTGGGAATGTAAACTGATACAGCCACTATGGAGAACAGTATGGATATTCCTTAAAAGACTAAAAATAGAAATGCCATACGACCCAGCATTCCTACTACTGGGCATGTACCCTGAGAAAACCATAATTCAAAAAGAGTCATGTACCACAATGTTCATTGCAGCTCTATTTACAATAGCCAGGACATGGAAGAAACCTAAGTGTCCATCAACAGATAAATGGATAAAGAAGATGTGGCACATATATACAATGGAATATTACTCAGCCATACAAAGAAACAAAATTGAATTATTTGTAGTGAGGTGGATGGACCTAGAATCTGTCATACAGAGTGAAGTAAGTCAGAAAGAGAAAAACAAATACCGTATGCTAACACATATATATGGAATCTAAAAAAAAAAAAAAAAGTTCTGAAGAACCTAAGGGCAGGACAGGATTAAAGATTCAGACATAGAGAATGGACTTGAGGACACGGGGATGGGGAAGGGCAAGCTGGGATGAAGTGAGAGCGTAGCATGGACTTATATATACACTACCAAATGTAGAATAGATAGCTAGTGGGAAGCAGTCGTATAGCACAGGGAGATCAGCTCAGTGGTTTGTGACCACTTAGAGGGTTGGGATTGGGAGGGTGGGAGGGAGATGCAAGAGGGAGGGGATATGGGGATATATGTATATGTATAGCTGATTCACTTTGTTATAAAGCAGAAACTAACACACCATTGTAAAACAATTATACTCCAATAAAGATGTTAAAATAAAAATCAACCAATGTCTGCTTCTGTAGTACTGTAGTACATATTTATTGAAAAAAAAAAAACACATATAAGTTGACCTGTGCGTTTCAAATTTATGTTGTTCAAGGGCCAACTGTATAAGAACAGCTATGCTAAAGGGTAGCATTAAATGATAACAGTTTATCTTCGCTAGTCACCAGTTCTGTATTTTTTAATTCATTTGCCACATATTTATCTGTAACTCCAACATCAATACTCACTGCACTTTACTGACATGTACATGCTCAGAGAGGTAGAAAATTTTAATTGCCAGCTGTGCACGTTCTTAGCTGAAGAGGAATTGATACTCTGCCTTTTTCTTTGAGCACTCATAGTGTAAAAGAGTGTCCCATTCAGAGTATATTTAGTGCCACATTTTTTGCATTTTTGCACTCTTTGCTGTTGATTTTGCTGATTAAATTGGTCCCCAACATAGTGCTATTTGCTATTCCTAAGCACAAGAAGGTTGTGATGTGTTTATGGAGAAAATATTTAACAAAGCTTCATTCAGAGATGAATTGTAACGAGGCTGACCATGAGTTCAATGTTAATGAGTCAACAGTATATAGTAATGAAGGGTCTTTAAACTAAAACACACATAAGAATGGTTAGGGATTGGTCAGTTGTTGAAATAATTGTGACCAGAGACCGACAGTTACCTAACCCTGTATTCCTCTTGGGAGCAATGATTCAGTATTCATTAATTCAGTATTTGTGGTGACTTTATGAGACAGAACTACTGTGAACTGTGAATCACAAGAATTCACAATATGTTATAATATGAATGTACTCATTCAATTAAATTTTCATAGAATGTTACAAATACCATTCATGCACAGGCTTGCTCTTTCTGCATAGCTTGTTTGATAAATGGGGATTGAAGATTTTAAAATCTTAGAAAATATGTTGAGAGCTGGAATTAGACTGATATAATTGTGGTTTATTCATTAGAAATTTTTAAGAAAAATAAAACATCATGAAACACATAATTGGTTTTATGAGCTATTATTTATTGAGACTCTAAGTCATGAACACGTATAGTCCAGAAGTATCTCTGGAGTCAGCAAGGGGGCCAAGGAATTATTCAGGTGCTTCAGCCAATGGTTGAAAATTTGAGGTAGCTCAGGAGGTATGTGGGACTCTCACACTGCCCAGAGCAGCCCAGTATGGGGTATGTTGGAGCAATGATGGGCATTTGGCACTGCCTGAAGCATGTCAGAGACACAGGCTGCTGGGTTTAGACCATGTGGGAAGGACAAGTACTTAGGGCATGTCTCCTGCAACAACTCTTGAGCAGTGGACTCATCTGTCCCTTGGCTATACCGTAAGCCCTCTTGCTGGAAGGCACGACGACCAAATTAACAGGGAATTTGTCAAAAGTGTTTGATTTGATTCATTATTTCAAATACTAATTAAGAAAAGGTCATATTCTTATTAATAAGTATTGCATCCTAAACACATTTTAAAAATTAAAAAAATAGGAAATTATTGGAACATATAATGGACTTTGAACAGTTAGTGGGCCTAGCTCTGTGATAAAAGACCTTGGCTTCTTCTGAAGGACACTATTCTTACTAACGTCAGAGTGAACACAAATGGATTTGAATTTCAGTTTGGTATCATGGGGTTCCAGCTCACAATCTGGACTCCCAGACTGTGAGTTTCCGTTGCTGACTACTTGCTTTGTGGACTTCAAGCTCCAGCATTGGATGCAGAGAAAACAGCCTTACAGCAACTGCTTAACCAGCTCCCACAATTGTGTAGGATCACTTTCCTTTAACAAATCTATCAGTCTCCATATTTCATAGAATTCTCTGGTTGAATCCTGGCTGATACACTTGATAAGACATTGGATGGTCTATAGATTGTAGGCTATATATATATAAATATATTTTTTTTTTTTTTTAGATTCCATATATATGGGTTAGCATACGGTATTTGTTTTTCTCTTTCTGACTTACTTCACTCTGTATGACAGACTCCAGTCCCGTCCACCTCACTACAAACAACTCACTTTCATTTCTTTTTATGGCTGAGTATTATTCCATTGTATATATGTGCCACATCTTCTTAATCCATTCATCTGTCAGTGGACACTTAGGTTGCTTCCATGTCCTGGCTATTGTAAATAGAGCTGCAACAAACATTGTGATACATGACTCTTTTTGGATTACGGTTTTCTCAGGGTATATGCCCAGTAGTGAGATTGCTGGGTCATATGGCAGTTTTATTTTTAGTTTTTTATGAAACCTCCATACTGTTTCCATAGTGGCTGTATCAGTTTACATTCTCACCAACAGTGCAAGAGGGTTCCCTTCTCTCCACACCCTCTCCAGCATTTATTGTTTGTAGATTGTTTGATGATGGCCATTCGGACCGATGTGACATGATATCTCACTGTAGTTTTGATTTGCGTTTCTCTAATGATTAATGATATTGAGCATTCTTTCATGTAGTTGTTGGCAATCTGTATATCTTCTTTGGAGAAATGTCAATTTAGGTCTTCTGCCCATTTTTGGATGGGGTTGTTGGTGTTTTTGATATTGAGCTGCATGAGATGCTTGTATATTTTGGAGATAAATCCTTTGTCAGTTGCTTCATTTGCAAATATTTTCTCCCATTCTGAGGGTTGTCTTTTGGTCTTGTTTACGGTTTCCTTTGCTGTGCAAAAACTTTTAAGTTTCATTAGGTCCCATTTGATTATTTTTCTTTTTATTTCCATTTTTCTAGGAAGTGAGTCAAAAACGATCTTGCTGTGATTTATGTCATAGAGTGTTCTGCCTATGTTTTTCTCTAAGAGTTTTATAGTGTCTGGCCTTACATTTAGGTCTTTAATCCATTTTGAGTTTATTTTTGTGTATGCTGTTAGGGAGAGTTCTAATTTCATTCCTTTACATGTAGCTGTCCAGTTTTCCCAGCACCAATTATTGAAGAGGCTGTCTTTTCTCCATTGTATATTCTTGCCTCCTTTATCAAAGATAAGGTGACCATATGTGCGTGGGTTTATCTCTGGGCTTTCTATCCTGTTCCATTGATCTGTATTTCTGTTTTTGTGCCAGTACCATACTGTCTTGATTACTGTAGCTATGTAGTATAGTTGAAGTCATGGAGCCTGATTCCTCCAGCACTGTTTTTCTTTCTCAAGATTGCTTTGGCTATTCGGGGTCCTTTGTGTTTCCATACACATTGTGAATTTTTTTGTTCTAGTTCTGTGAAAAATACCATTGGTAGTTTGGTACAGATTGCATTGAATCTGTAGATTGCTTTGGATACTATAACCATTTTCACAATGTTGATTCTTCCAATCCAAGAACATGGTATATCTCTCCATCTACTTGTATCCTCTTTAATTTCTTTCATCAGCGTCTTATAATTTTCTGCATACAGGTCTTTTGTCTCCATGGGTAAGTTTATTAATAGATATTTTATTCTTTTAGTTGCAGTTGTAAATGGAAGTGTTTCCTTAATTTCACTTTCAGATTTTGCATCATTAGTGTATAGGAATGCAAGAGATTTCTGGGCATTAATTTGTATTCTGCAACTTTATCAAATTCATTGATTAGCTCTAGTAGTTTTCTGGAAGCATCCTTAGGATTCTCTATGTATAGTATGTCATCTGCAAACAATGACAGTTTTACTTCTCTTTTCTGATTTGGATTCTTTTTATTTCTTTTTCTGCTCTGATTGCTGTGGCTAAAACTTCCAAAACTATATTGAATAATAGTGGTGAGAGTGGGCATTTTGTCTTGTTCCTGGTCTTAGTAGAAATGGTTTCACTTTTTCACCATTGAGGACGATGTTGCCTGTGGGTTTGTCATATATGGCCTTTATTATGTTGAGGTAAGTTCCCTCTATGCCCACTTTCTGGATGGTTTTTATCATAAATGAGTGTTGAATTTTGTCAAAAGCTTTCTCTGAATCTATTGAGATGATCATGTGGTTATTCTCCTTCAATTTGTTAATAAAGTGTATCACATTAGTTGATTTACATATACTGAAGAATCCTTGTGTTCCTGGGATAAACCCCACTTAATCATGGTGTATGATCCTTTTAATGTGCTGTTGGATTCTGTTTGCTAGTATTTTGTTGAGGATTTTTGCATCTATTTTCATCAGTGATATTGGCCTGTAGTTTTCTTTCTTTATGACATCCTTGTCTGGTTTCAGTATCAGGATGATGGTGGCCTTGTAGAATGAGTTTGGGAGTGTTCCTCCTTCTGCTATACTTTGGAAGAGTTTCAGAAGGATAGGTGTTAGCTCTTCTCTAAATGTTTGATAGAATTTGCCTGTGAAGCCATCTGGTCCTGGGCTTTTGTTTGTTCGAAGATTTTTAATCACAGTTTCAATTTCAGTTCTTGTGATTGTTCTGTTCATATTTTCTATTTCTTCCTGGTTCAGTCTCAGAAGGTTGTGCATTTCTAAGAATTTGTCCATTTCCTCCAGGTTGTCCATTTTATTGGCATATAGTTGCTTGTTAATCTCCCATGATCCTTTGTATTTCTGCATTGTCAGTTGTTACTTCTCCTTTTTCATTTCTAATTCTATTGATTTGAGTTTTCTCCCTTTTTTTCTTGATGAGTCTGGCTAATGGTTTATCAATTTTGTTTATCTTCTCAAAGAACCAGCTTTTAGTTTTATTGATCTTTGCTCTTGTTTCCTTTATTTCTTCTTCATTTATTTCTGATCTGATCTTTATGATTTCTTTCCTTCTGCTACCTTTGCAGTTTTTTTTTCTTCTTTCTCTAATTGCTTTAGGTGTAAGGTTAGGTTGTTTATTTGAGATGTTTCTTGTTTTTTAAGGTAGGATTGTATAGCTATAGACTTCCCTCTTAGAACTGCTTTTGCTGCATCCCATAGGTTTTGGGTCATCATGTTTTCATTGTCATTTGTTTCCAGGTACTTTTTGATTTCCTCTTTGATTTCTTCAGTGATCTCTTGGTTATTAAGTAGTGCATTGTTTAGCCTCCATGTGTTTGTATTTTTTACAGATCTTTTCCTGTAATTGATATCTAGTCTCATAGCATTGTTGTCAGAGAAGATACTCGATATTATTTCAATTTTCTTAAATTTACCAATGCTTGATTTGTGACCCAAGATATGATCTATCCTGGAGAATGTTCCATGAGCACTTGAGAAGAAAGTGTATTTTGTTGTTTTTGGATGGAATGTCCTATAATTATCAGTTAAGTCCATCTTGTTTAATGTATCATTTAAAGCTTGTGTTTCCTTATTTATTTTCGTTTCGGATGATCTCTCCATTGGTGAGAGTGGAGTGTTAAAGTCCCCTAATATGATTGTGTTAATGTTGATATCCCCTTTTATGGCTGTTAGTATTTGCCTTATGTATTGAGGTGCTCCTATGTTGGGTGCATATATATTTATAATTGTTATATCTTTTTCTTGCATTGATCCCTTCATCCTTAGGTAGTGTCCTTCTTTTTCTCTTATAATAGTCTTTGTTTTAAAACCCATTTTGTCTGATATGAGATTTGCTACTCCAGCTTTCTTTTGGTTTCCATTTGCATGAAATATCTTTTTCCATCCCCTCACTTTCAGTCTATTTGTGTCCCTAGGTCTGAAGTTGGTCTCTTGTAGACAGCATATATACAGGTCTTGTTTTTGTATCCATTCACCCAGTCTATGTCTTTTGGTTGGAGCATTTAATCCATTTACATTTAAGGTAAATTTCGATATGTATGTTCCTATTACCATTTTCTTAATTGTTTTTGGTTTGTTTTTGTAAGTCTTTTTGTTCTCTTGTGTTTCCTGCCTAGAGAAGTTCCTTTAGCATTTGTTGTAAAGCTGGTTTGGTGGTGCTGAATTCTCTTAGCTTTTGCTTGTCTGTAAAGGTTTTAATTTCTTCTTCAAAGCTGAATGAGATCCTTGCTGGGTAGAGTACTCTTTGTTATAGGTTTTTCCCTGACATCACTTTAAATAGGTCCTGTCTCTCCCTCTGGCTTGCAGAGTTTCTGCTGAAAGATCAGCTGTTAACCTTATGGGGATTCCCTTGTATGTTATTTGTTGTTTTTCCCTTGCTGCTTTTAATATTTTTTCTTTGTATTTAATTTTTGATAGTTTGATTAATGTGTCTTGGCATGTTTCTCCTTGGATTTTTCCTATATGGGACTCTCTGTGCTTCCTGTAGTTGATTAACTATTTCCTTTCCCACATTCGGGAAGTTTTCAACTAAATCTCTTCAAATACTTTCTCAGTCCCTTTCTTTTTTTCTTCTTCTTCTGGGACCCCTATAATTCAAATGTTGGTGCTTTTAATATTGTCCCAGAATTCTCTGAGACTGTCTTCAATTCTATTCATTCTTTTCTCTTTATTATGCTCTGCAGTAGTTATTTCCACTATTTTATCTTACAGGTCACTTACCCATTCTTCTGCCTCAGTTTTTCTGCTATTGATCCCTTCTAGAGAATTTTTAATTTCATTTATTGTGTTGTTCATCACTGTTTGTTTGCTCTTTGGTTCTTCTAGGTCCTTGTTAAACGTTTCTTGTATTTTCTCCATTCTATTTCCAAGATTTTGGATCATCTCTACTATCAATATTCTGAATTCTTTTTCAGGTAGACTGCCTATTTCCTTTCCATTTGTTAGGTCTGGTGGGTTTTTGCCTTGCTCCTTCATCTTCTGTGTCTTTCTCTGACTTTTCATTTTGCTTAACTTACTGTGTTTGGGGTCTCCTTTTCGCAGGCTGCAGGTTCGTTGTTACCGTTGTTTTTGGTTTCTGCCCCCAGTGGCTAAGGTTGGTTCAGTGGGTTGTTTAGGCTTCCTGGTGGAGGGGACTAGTGCCTGTGTTCTTGTGGATCAGGATAGATTTTGTCATTCTGGTGGGCAGATCCATGTCTGGTGGTGAGTTTGGGGGTGTCTGTGACCTTATTATGATTTAGGCAGCCTCTCTCCTAATGGGTGGGCTTGTGTTCCTGTCTTGCTAGTTAGTTGGCATAAGGTGTCTAACACTGTAGCTTGCTGGTCGTTGAGTGAAGCTGGGTCTTGGCGTTGAGGTGGAGATCCCTGGGAGATTTTTGCCATTTGATATTACATGGAGCTGGGAGGTCTCTTGTGGACCAGCGTCCTGAACTTGGCTCTCCCATCTCAGAGGCACAGCCCTGATACCTGGCTGGAGCACCAAGAGCGTGTCATTCACACGGCTCAGAATAAAAGGGAGAAAAAAAAGAAAGAATGAATGAAAAAGTTAAAATAAAATGAAACTAAATAAAATAGTTATTAAAATAAAAAATAATTATTAAAAAAATTTTAAATGTAATAAAAAAAAAAAAGAAAGAAGAAAGCAGCCAAACCAAAAAACAAATCCACCAGTGATAACAAGTGCTGAAAACTATATGAAAAAAAAGAAAAACCAGAAAAAGGACAGACAGAACCCTAGGACAAATGGTAAAAGCAAAGCTATACAGACAAAGTCACACACAGAAGCATACACATACACACTCACAAAAGAGGAAAAGGGGGGAAAAATATATATATATATATATATCATTGCTCCCAAAGTCCACCTCCTCAATTTGGGATGATTCGTTGTCTATTCAGGTCTTCCACAGATGCAGGGTACATCAAGTTGTTTGTGGAGATTTAATCCTCTGCTCCTGAGGCTGCTGGGAGAGATTTCCCTTTCTCTTCTTTGTTCGCACATCTCCTGGGTTTCAGTTTTGGATTTGGCCCTGCCTCTGTGTGTAAGTTGCTTGAGGGCATCTGTTCTTCGCTCAGACAGGACGGGGTTAAAGGAGCAGCTGCTGCGGGCTCTGGCTCACTCAGGCTGGGGGGAGGGAGGGGAACGGAATGCAGCACGAGTGGGCGGAGGCAGAGGCCATAGTGACGTTGCACCAGCTTGAGGAGCACTGTGCATTCTCCCGGGGAAGTTGTACCTGGATCATGGGACCCTGGCAGTGGCAGGCTGCACAGACTCCCGGGAGGGGAGGTGTGGACAGTGACCTGTGCTCGCACACAGGCTTCTTGGTGGCGGCAGCAGCAACCTTAGCGTCTCATGCCCGTCTCTGGGGTCCGCGCTGATAGCCGCGGCCTGCGCCAGTCTCTGGAGCTCCTTTAAGCAGCGCTCTTAATCCCCTCTCCTCGCGCACCAGGAAACAAAGAGGCAAGAAAAAGTCTCTTGCCTCTTCGGCAGCTCCAGACATTTTCCCGGAGTCCCTCCCGGCTAGCCGTGCCGCACTAGCCCCCTTCAGGCTGTATTTACGCCGCCAACCCCATTCCTCTCCCTGCGCTCCGACCGAAGCCTGAGCCTCAGCTCCCAAGCCCCACCCGCCCTGGCGGGTGAGCAGACAAGCCTCTCGGACTGGTGAGTACTGGTCAGCACCGACCCTCTGTGCGGGAATCTCTCCGCTTTGCCCTCCGCCCCCCTGTTGCTGCGCTCTCCTCCGCGGCTCCGAAGCTTCCCCCCTCCCCCACCCACAGTCTCTGCCCGCGAAGGGGTTCTAGTTTGTGGAGACCTTTCCTCCTTCATGGCTCCCTCCCACTGGTGTAGGTCCCGCCCCTATCCTTTTGTCTCTGTTTATTCTTTTTTCTTTTGCCCTACCCAGGTACGTGGGGAAGTTTCTTGCCTTTCGGGAGGTCTGAGGTCTTCTGCCAGCGTTCAGTAGGTGTTCTGTAGGAGTTGTTCCAGGTGTAGATGTATTTCTGGTGTATCTGTGGGGAGAAAGGTGATCTCCACATCTTACTCTTCTGCCATCTTGAAGCTCCCTCTTTCTAGTTTTTTTTTTAATGGATTAGTGGGGGATATATTTAATTTACTTATATTTTAGTTTATACATTAAACTTTTAACCATTAAATTATTACCATATCTGCATGGCAATTTACATCACTTAGTAAGCAATATCATGTAGATTGGAATTTATATAGAGGTATATCATCTGTATATAATATATATTACATTATATATTAATATTTAGTGGTTATATATTAATGCATATTATCAGATCTGTTTTTAAATCTTTAAATATTATATCCAGATAGGTATCATGTAAATTTTAAGCAATGAATCAGTTTTTTGTTTAAACTTAATATGTGTGAACAAAGTAGAACAACACAGAGTTTATTTGTATTCATTTAAATACATGTAGATTTTAGATATATACTAGTATATAGAGAGTAAATGACTTCAAGATAGCAGCATAAGACGATAGTAGTTTTAAAAGAACACACTAAGTGTAAATTCCTAGAATATTTTTATTGATCTACATTCTTTTAACTAGAAAGGGTACAAATATCTAATAAATTTCTATTATATATATTTGAGAACACATCTTCCTTTTGCTATGATAAGCTAGTAATGTTTTAATATATAGGATATTTGAAATGAGTAAAATTGAAATTTTGCCTTTTTTCATTGTAATTAAAATATGCACCCTAACATATAGTGAAGCATATTTTCAGAAATGAATTCACCATCTTTCAGAAGACTGCTCATTATCTTATGTTATTATGTGGTCAGTGACATCAGTGTATCTTCCCAGTGACCTGAATCTCAATCCTTAAACCCTCTCTATTTTCAGTACTACAACATTCAGTTTATTTCTAAATCCTAAATATTTATTCTTTCTCACATTGGTTTTGCATTTTACCCACACTATTTTTTGAGTTGTCTTAATATTTCTACTTGCATACCCTTAGGATAAGTTTTCTGATTCTAGTTTTTCTTTCTTTCTTTCTTTTCATTCTAATCAATGCTACACATTACTGCAATTTTTATTTCCTAAGTAAGTCTGTCTCTCTACAGTTCACAGATTCCTAATGGAAGAACTGAATTCATTTTTTTTTTTTTTTTTTTTAGCTTTGACTCTTCTGATAGCTTGGAAACAGACTTCTTCAGTACTTATCTCTGTTTCCTTCACTGTTCTCTTTTCCCACCCATGAAAATAACTCCTCCGATATCTAGGAGTTAAATACATGAAGACCCTAGGGAACACCTCTTTCACTCCTCAGAAAATATGAATTTCTCCTTCTCCTCTATGCTATAGATTTTATCAAACATGTATGCTTTCTCTTTGAGTCATTTGTCATATAATATGTTTCTGTTGGTCAGAGATTATTTTCTCTTTTCAGTTGTTCAGATAAATTTTCTTCTAGCATTTCCTCCTTGTGTACTAACAGAATTTTGAAATATTTTATAGTCCCCTCAGGGAGAGAAAGGAATCTGTTAGGCCACTACTAAGGGTGAGACTCACAAAGAGTGTTCAGTATTTTAATTAAATGATCTCAGTACAGGTAAATTCACAACATGTTCTTGTGACTTTAATCCAACATAATTGATTATTGGTTGACTAATGAGAGTGAGTGTCAGCAGGAAACTTGTACACAAGTAGAAATAAAAATAGATTTATATTTTTCAATAATCTCCTGGCAAAACATAATTAAAATATGTTTTGAGTTTGAGTATATGTTCAATAAAATACAAAACGTACTTCTACTTGTTTTATTTATTAAAATATATCACATTGATCTATCAAAAGTAAAAATTATACTTTTTATTTTTTCTTCCTTGAAACCATGCAATAGAAGCAAATGGATTATAGACTGACTACAGTTGACCCTTGAACAATGTTTGGGGTTCGGGGTAATGACCCTCCACTCAGTTGAAAGTTTGAGTATAACTTACAGTTATACTATAAATCCACAGTTCTGCATCAGCACATTCAACCAATCAGTGATTTTGTAGTACTGTAGTATTTACTACTGAAAAAATCTCCATATAAATGGACCCTTGCAGTTCAAACCCATGTTGTTCAGGAGTCAACTGTATTCATTGACCTCTTGCTTAGTACAGAGAATGGTGGAGAGGATGTCAATCACAACACACTTTTTCCTAATGTGTTGGTCATGGTTCTGTTATCAATGCATTGATAAGGCATGGAGCCTTGCTACTGCTTTGGCACTTGGATGGAAAAAGAAACAGCTGTCTTCAATATTTCTTTCTTATGTTCATTGCTTGGCTCTCCCAGGACAAGCACTCTTTGATGATAATCAGGAGATATTAAAAGTTGTTAAGTAGCAGTCATCAAACACCCAGCAACCCAAATCTTACAAAATAATTATATTCAAATATCTCAACCTGGAGATAACGTGCTCTATTTCTAATGGCAAATGTCACGTTTCATAGAAATACGAGTAAGAAAAGAGCATGCTTATGTTGTAACTTATGAGAAGAATGATTATAAAAGCTGATTTGAGAAAGAAAACTAGCATGCCAATCTTCAATTTTGCCGGATGTGCTTGAGCCGACTAACTGGATGAATAGAAGCTGAAGATCTGGAGTTGAAGAGAAAGACAAGCAAATAATTCAACATCTAAACATAAACTTAATGAGTATAAGAATAAAGAAAAAGAGAACAGTTAAAGAAAATGTAGAGAATGAATTAATACTGCTTAAAGGTCATGGGTTATTTGTTATATCCTGCCTAAAGGGCACAATCTACCTAACATAGGAACAAAGCATGTGCTTTATAATTTGTAAAATATTATAAGGTATGCCAGAAACTTTTAATGCAAACTTATCTTCTCCGTTTCTTAATGAAAATTTTCTGTATGTGATTCTGAAAGGATAAGCTTTGGCTTCTGTGTATTGCTCTTTAATATAAGTAGGTATGGACTAAATTTTCACTACGCATATTTTAATAGGATAAATTTATCCTCTTACTCTGGTGTTCAAAGGTCTATAGAAAATGTCTTTAGTTACTTTTGCCCTTTGCTTTTAGGCTATCACTGTTACACTCTCTTGTCTAAGGTAATCTTTACATCTTCAAGGGCTCAGGGCTGTCCTGGAGGACGGACTTTCACTCTTGACCTGCCCTTATCATCTTCAGACTCATGAGCTAATGGTTGGCAAATACATTCACAACTAGGTTGTTAGTCTTTAAGAAGATTTTCTATCCCTTTATTAATCTAAGGACTCAACTTGACATTAGAAATTCTACATAATTTGACTCCTTGTTAAATTCTTACATGCCTACATATATACCTGGCGGTAGATTACACCTACAGTTGATTCCCTAATATCCTCTCTTTCCCCCACTACTTAAACTGCCTAGCTTGAGCTGCTCCTTCTGACTGAAAAATGTATTACTTCTTGTTGCTCATCTTGCCTGTCAAAGTCTTTTCTCTCCCTTTAGATTGATTTTGAATCTAGCTCTTCTAGATCTATGAGGAATACTTGATTCTTATTTACCTCATTAGACTTAACTGGTAGAAATTTCAGCTGTAGGGCCTGCTAGTGGAGAAAACATTTTTCTATAATGGGAGCTTATTAGAAACTCCCTTTATATTGTATAGCAACATAATAAAAGAAATCAGAAAATGAGATACTTAATTTAACAAGGGTCAAGTTTTAATCATTCTGTATAGAATAATGTTGCATCGAAATGGAATCTATACCAATCTTTTGAATGAGAATTATATAAACCCAAAGGAAAACCACAGCTACTAATTTCAGTATAATTAAATTCAATCTGATACTTCCATTTGAAGCCATTGAAGTAACCTTGTTCCAAGATGCAACTATGTGGTAACAGTATTAGCTCATTATCCGCCCTTTATTTTTTAATATCCTTTTTAGGAAATTTATATAATTGAAATGGCATGTGTGTTGATGACATTTATTGAAATTTGTAAATGAATAATTAGCTATTATAATAAAAATCTAAAACAGAAATTTTATATTAGGATGGTTATACTGTACAGGGCACAAACATGTAATTGCATGTTTAATATTCAAGTCATATCAGGCACATTTGAATCTATCATACACAAAGTATTATACAGTATAAATGCATAATATCAGAAATGTTTTAGATAATCTAGTTTCATATGGTAATAATTGCATATGTACATATTTTTTCATGTATTACTTCAATAAATATTTCTTGAATTCTAAAAGTAGTAATGATAATATTAAGAACTTAATAAATATGTTGACAATTTTTAATGGGAAATTACTGCTGGGCACTTATTATATTTGAATTTTTAAAAAATCTTCACAGCAACACTATAAAAGACATAATATTTTTATTCTCATTCTACAGATAAGGAAAATGAATATCAAGAAAGAAAAATAACTTGCCGAGGGTCACACAGCTGGTAAATAACAAACAGAGAGAGCCATTCTAGTCTGGCTGAGGATAAAAAAACATGCTTTACTGCACCAGCCAGTTCTAATGACATATAAAATGCTTAAGGTTTGTGTTATTTAATGTTTAACTCTGAGACATTTAAGTAAAATATCAAATGATGTGTTAGCATAATGGAAATACATTAATTTTCAGATTTTATAAAACACCTTCTTGGTTGTGAAAAAGATCTTGGGGAAAAGACTTCTTACTAAAATAGTTAAAGAAGGTATTTTCTCAAGAAAATAAAGTTCAAAATCAAAGTCTAATTGGCTACAAATCATTCTGCAAAAGATGTGTACTGAAAAATAATTTGTAGTTCAATATCTCCCTCTGCTGTTAGAAAACACTAATGAAAATTGTTTAAGCATATATGTTAACTTAGATGATAGACTACGTTTATACACTTAAAATGTCAGAATACAGTAAGGTTTTCATAATCTTTATTTTCTTCTGTTTTGAAATTGTGACTCCTGTATTATATTAAAATTTTTCATTTCTTGAAATGTGTAAAAATGGTAACTGTTAGACATTAAACTGATAGTGAGTAACTTACATGATTAATTTACTCTCCTGAAATTTTATGTCTGTCATGTAGTTGTTTCAGGTAATCATTCTACTTAACAAGTATAACAAATAAAAGAAGACCTACAAACTTGTTCTGTTACCCCAAATGATAGACATTTGCATTCATATTAATTTGCATTGGAATAGTAATTTTTTCATTATAAAATTAAAATTTAAGAAAAAAAATTCCAATTTCACAGATTTCCAGGGTAAGAAAGTATTATAACTAAATATATAATTTTTAAATAGCTACCTTAATAAATTGATAGAATCTAAATACAGTATTAAACAAAACTTCCTAATAATGATTAAGAACAACAACCAAAAAAAATCATAGATCATAAAAGTGAAATATATTACATGATTACCAACATTTTTCTTTCTGAAAGTATAACATAGATATTAAAAAGAGTATACCATTTTTGTATTTGCTAAGAATATTAAGTGTTTTATAAGTTGTTTCCTAAAATTATGTTTGTGGTAAGTAGTGTTGCATGGATATCCTTTAATACTCCCTATGTTTATGATATATTGTGTTGCATAGATATCCTTTAATACTCCCTATGTTTATGATATATTGTGTTGCATGGATATCCCTTAATACTCCCTATGTTTATGACAATAAACATATTGCATGGATATCCTTTAATACTCCCTATGTTTATGACAATCAAAAATCCCCAGAAAGTTGAAGATTAAATAAGTGGAAAAATTAAGTACTTTTAATGAAGGAAAGAGAGAATATAACAGTTAAATTAATCCAGATTAATCTCAGGGAAAAAAGCATAAAGCTATTTCTAATTGAATGAAATAAATTTCATAATGAAATTAATATGTTATTTATAGAAATATCTAGTATAATGATTTAACATAGTGCAAGCTTATACTTTACCTGTTTGCTCCCATTTTTACATGTAGTTGTTTAATCCCTTTCCTGTTTGTAACAGTTTTTTTCCCTTGAAGCCAAGGGCCAATAACTTTACCACACTCTTCCTTAGATACTTCCATCAATGTAACTATCTGCCAGGGATTCACCACACCTTCCTTTGAAAGAAATGTTTTCTTTTCCACTTAACTCATCATTGTGATGGCATAGCTATCATTCTCCCATACAGTCTTCTAATAATTTTCTCTCATTTCTTCTTCAGCTATTCTCTTCTATGATCACATACTGTTCCTTGTCATATTCACCAAATGTGTCATATTTAATTTATGAATTCAGTTACAACACACCCTTCAGTGGTTTGATAGTTTAACACCCAGCATTCTGGGAAAGAACCAAACAAACTCAAAAGAACAACAAAAACAATGAGAAAAAACTCGGTACATGTTGTTTGTCTATTTATCTGACATAAATACTCCCACAACAGCTGATTAAGAAATAATATTGTGAAATCATTGGGCATAGAGTTGTGAAAAGAAGCACAAAATCACACAATCAAGCCAGCTCCAGCACATAACTAATCTCTCTGACCACAGTCTTCATTACAGACTCCCTGTTTGTTCAAATATTCCCACTACAACTTATTTTAAACCCCATATGAATTCCCAGTTAATTTTTATAGCCCAATTTATCTTGGTTTCCAACAATAAGAATGAATTGCTTGCTTGCATGCATTCCAAGCAGTTATTTCTGGCCCAGAATCTGTCCTCTTCACAGTGATTAAAGGGTTCTGTCTCTTTACACTTATGGCTCTCACAAATTTTAGAACCTTCAAGTCCCTCACTTCTAATTATGGAAACAGGGAAAAACAGAGAGAACATGAAGGATTGCCAGACCATTATAGGGCAGACCCAGAAGGGGTGTATATCATTTTCAGTACATTACATTGGAGGTTTGGATGAACTAGATATTTGGCAGAAACTAGAAGTCGCTAGTACATTTTCTTTATTGCAGTTGACTTTAATTTGGTTTTAAATGACAGTGGTGTGAATATTTTGTATTCTCTTTGATTGATAAGCATGGCACAGGTTTTTTTCTGATAAAACATGCCATGTTCCTATTTCACCTCAATTTGAAAGAGGATATGATTAAATTCCATTCCAGAAAAGAAAAGCTATGGAAAACTTTTTCTTTGTGAAGTCTGAGGAGGCTGAAGAGAAAAATAAAAGTAAAACATTAAGATCATAGATCTCTGTTGCCTTACCCTTTTTTTCTCAACTCATGTGTTAACCTTGAAGAAGTGTATACATGTATAGTATATTCCAAATAAGTACCAAATAACATGAAACATGGAATCAACTAGTGATACATTTCTCTGGATGTGAACTGGAAGAAGCCATAAATCTCTAAGACTCACATCCATCCATGTAACTACGTTCATGGCTGTTGAAGGGTGATAGATATATAAGCCCATGTAAATACTCATGTCTGAACTCTTGCTTGTGATTTTCAAGATATAATGTAGTTCTCATGTACTTTTGGGAGATGATTTATAGAAGATAAAAATAAAAATTGGTTGATTTGTAATTTGGGGACATAGTTTGATTTTAGAATGTAAAACTCCACATAGAATTGATACTTATGCTGGCATTTACAGGAAAAATGATGAGTCAGAAAATGGCTTACTTGTGTGTATATATTTGTTTGTGATAGTGGGGTGCTTCTTGTGAAAAAGACAAGATATATATGAGATTCTGGCAATTGCAGTCCTCAATAGTAAACATTTGGAAGGAAACTAAGCCTGTGATATACACATGGAAGATTAAATACTTTGTATATTCCATATCCTCCCAACACCATGGCCAAGTGTATAACTGAAGATCCCTTTTCATTTTTCTTCTAGAGCTGAAGTACATGAAAACACATAATGAATCAGGCTATGGAAAGTGCCTAGCAAACTTTATTTATTTATTTATTTTAGGTTGGCCCATGGTCTACTATCCAAGAAGGGATTTGAGGTCCTGAGGACCAGCTACCCCTCAGGGTAGTGTTTTTCCTTATAGCAAAGATTTAAAAACAGAGGTAAGTGAAAGGAGTTTTAACAATAGAAATGTATATAGAAAGCTTTCTACTCCCAAGCTGACTCTGGAGAAGCCATGAACATAATGTGTAAGTATGGATCTTGTAATGTAACACAAAAACTCTGAGTAACGCCTAAGGGGACAAGTGTTTCCATAATTTGTTTTGTGTCCAGGAGAAGACAACTTAGAGTGGAAAAACCTGAGCATAGCAGACTAATTTGAGTGAAAGCTTTTAAATTTTACTCTTGCTTCATTTACATTTTCACCTAAGAGGCTTGCCTACTAATTCCTCCAAGATACGGAAATTAGCGGCCCTAGCCAAAGGTGTTAGGTGTGGGTGGACGCCATATAACAGAAAAGCCATGCTGGGGTATGCTGTCATCTGTCCCTCTGCACTTCCTGTCTTGCTTCTCCCAGGGAGTAGACAGCACCTACACCTCTGGTACCAGAAAAGTTGACTTGTGCACTGGCCAAACAAGAATATTATTGATGGGGGTTTTGTAGTTCCTGAGACTCTTTGGTCTGTGTACATCCCTCTTCTCTCTCTAGATGAGTCACTAAGTATCTTGAATTTTATTTAAAGTTAATGATTCTCATTTAGTTGGGACTGCTTCAGACTTAGGAAACCCAAATTGGAAAAAAGGGTGTTGATCTCATTCTTCTAAATCTCTAAATAGAGCCTCACCTACTCTGCCACCCATCCACACACAAACACACACACAGGCTACTGCTTTCTGATGCCTGCAAATCTGGATCAGTCCTAGTAAAGACAGGTGAGTGGTATGAAAGGTATGACTTCATTGGTGTTAAGTAATCTGGAATTCCTCTGGCATTATCAGATGCTTAAAGCTGACACTTTAACTTGAGGTACAACTTGTGGCTTGTTTTGTGGCCCTGCTCTACTACACTTTCTATGACATGGAAAATTGACTCCTCCAGCTGCCTACTTCCAGTTCTTCCTCTTACAGTTCCTTTCTGAGAGACTTCTTCCGGTCTTATGCCTCCAAGGAGCTTTCGAGGGCAAAGAACTTTTAAGATCGCTCCAGACCTGCTAGTTCCCTCTTAGCAAACATCTGGTTCATGGGCAACCCTTGGAGAGATTGCCTTGACAGATTGTGGGAATCCTAGTCATTCTTTATGAAGTCCTCTTCTCTTACTCTGTCATCAGACACTTGGCTTTACAGTCTTTAACTTGAAGCATTTCTAGGTTTGTGCTTAGCCCATGTCCATCACCTCAAAATCAAGGGACACAAAATCAGTTATGAGTGGTCTCCTTGAAGCCCATCTCAGCACAAATTAGAAAAAAAAATCATGTTTCTCCTCTCCATGGAGACTAAGAAAATTCCACAGAATTATAACATTTTCCAAAAAAGTTATCTCTCCCTTCGCATTTTTACTGAAGGCTTATAATGGCTCTAGTCTCAAAACAGATGTGTACACACCTTTATTGTATATCTTGCCTAGGTTAGCTACCTTCTCATTTTGGGTGTGGGGATACTTACCAAATATTTACTTATTTTGGTGTTCTGATACTTCAGCCAAAAGTGATTTGGAACAAGTCACATTTTAACAATGTGTTACAATATCAAAATTCAATGATAATGTGATATCATCTAAGAAATTTAGCTCAATTTTCTGTACCTAAGCTCTAATTAAGAAATATCAGTTTGATTTGATGTGCATTCTTTTGTCAAGTAAATACTTTTCTGTGGTATTTATTATGTCATCTTAGCTCCAGGAGAGGGTATAGAATTCTACACCAGAAACAAGTACGATAGAACACGTAGGATATACAGGGTGCAAAAAAAAAGACTTAAAACCGAAAAAAATCTGACAGTTAAAAAAGAGAATACAGGGAAGGACAGGGGTTGGGTCCTAGACAAGTGTGTCCTGACCTGCTTCTGAGTTTCTAGGTCATGTGGAGGGATGTAATAGAGAGTTTAAATGAAAATCCAAAGGCAAGGGTCTTTTGCTTCCATCTCTACTTGGGGCTGTAGGAAAAGATAACATTTGTATTAAAATCACATGAATGCAACAGTAAATTCCTTCATGATGCCTTCAAAAAAGCCAAACAGAGCCAACTATCTCGTTAAAAGCCAATGTAGAAATAGAATAGGTGAGATAATCCATTACAAAGATCAAAGGGAATCCATTGGGTTAATCATGTATTTAAGCCCCACTCTCCCCATTGTCACAGATCACATAACCCTTTTCCTATACAGACAGATGCCTTCTTGGAAAAGAAGAGGTAGAGAAAATCTAAAAGACTGAACTTCTATTTCTGCTAAAAATAAAGAAAACAACTTAGGTGATAAAATTTTATTTAGCACTTCTTGAGGTGGACAGTCTCCTTTTGTAAGACTGCAAAATGGGGCAGAAGACAGGAAGCTTTTATGGAATAAAGAATAAAGACCAAGAAGAAAAAATAGGAAATATCTGATTGACTGGGGCCACACAGTCAGCCTTGTCTGCAGTGAGAAAGCCTAGAGTTAACTTGGTGTTTGGGGATAGGCACAATGGATATACTGAATTTCTGATCAAGCAGAGCATTTAGAGGGACACAAAAGTTATCTAAGTTTTGGTTATGTATTTAAATCAATGCTTAATTTTCTTTAAGCTAATTAAGTGGTGGTGTTTATAAATTCATTTTGGTAATACCAACTGAAGGTAGAAAAATATATATCTCTAACATACAAATGTAGACATATATAAACACACAGACACAAACAGAAATCTTACAGCTTCCCTTTTAATATTTTAGCCATGAGACAGGTCCAGTAATGCAAAACTCACTAGGTTACAAAAGAACAGCTGTATTCAACTTGAGTTTATGGCAGGTGGAATAAGTAAAGGTTACCTGTTCAGATGGCTTAAACTTTTTTTCTAATATTTGTGGAGAAGACTATTAAGATTTTTCATTTGCTTAGTTTCCAAATAGATTCCCCTTGGTCTTTTTTCTTCTGAAAACTATTATCCCCTGAAGTTTGTTTTTCAAGGAAATGGCTCTCAGTACCTAGAGAAGACTTATATCTCAAGGTACAGAGAAAGAATGAAAGTTCCTCTAAGAAGGACCTTTGTTTCCTGAGCCCAGAATTTTTATAATACCTACAAGGGGAGGTTTTAAGATTGAGAAAAAGGATAGGCAGGCTTTCTTTCTGTTCTTGAAGTCTCAGTTTGTCAAACAAGTTGTACAAGTTGTCTTCAATTTGTAAGAGTAAGACAGTTGTTTTTAAATCCTCAAAGAAGTGGGTTGCAACCTGAATTACACCCAACTACATTATTTTCGATTTTCTTCTTTACATGAAGGAAAAGATCTTCAACTAAGATAGAACTCAAAAGATACCTACATTCTACATTAAGAGTCATTTGCCTTTGGCACCTCAGGCTGGTGCAATGTCATGTAGGCCTCTGCCGCCTCAGGCTCACCCGCATCGCATCCCTCCCCCTCCCTGCCCCCCTGCCTGAGGGAGCCAGAGCCCCCGAAGCAGCTGCTCCTTTAACCCCATCCTGTTTGGCAGGACCAAAACCAAAGCTGAACCCCAGGAGCTGTGTGAACAAAGAAGAGAAAGGGAAGTCTCTCCCAGCAGCCTCAGGAGCAGCGGATTAAATCTCCACCATCAACTTGATGTACCCTGCATCTGCGGAATACCTGAATAGACAGCGAATCATCCCAAATTGAGGAGGTGAACTTTGGGAGCAAGATAGATTATTTTTTCCCCTTTTCCTCTTTTTGTGAGTGTGTATGTGTATGCTTCTGTGTGTGATTTTGCCTGTATAGCTTTGTTTTACCGTTTGTCCTAGGGTTCTGACTGTCCTTTTTTTATTTTTTTAATTTTTATTTATTATTTATTTATTTTTGGCTGTGTTGGGTCTTCATTTCTGTGCGAGGGCTTTCTCTAGTTGTGGTGAGTGGGGGCCATGCCTCATCATGGTGCGCAGGCCTCTCACTGTCGCAGCCTCTCTTGTTGCAGAGCACAGGCTCCAGACGCGCGGGCTCAGTAGTTGTGGCTCATGGGCCTAGTTGCTCTGAGGCATGTGGGATCTTCCCAGACCAGGGCTCGAACTTGTGTCCCCTGCATTGGCAGGCAGATTCTCAACCACTGCACCACGAGGGAAGCCCTTTTAATTACATTTTTAAAATTTTTTCTCAATAACTATTTTTTCTTTTAATAACTTTATTTCATTTTATTTTTTCTTTCTTTCTTTCTTTTTCTTCCTTTCTTTCTTTTCTTTTCTTTCCTTTTCTCCCTTTTTTCCTGAACTGTGTGGAAGACAGGCTCTTGGTGCTCCAGCCAGGCATCAGGGCTATGCTTCTGAGGTGGGAGAGCCAATTTCAGGACACTGGTCCACAAGAGACCTCCCAGCACCACGTAATATGAAATGGTGAAATCTCCCAGAGATCTCCATCTCAACACCAAGACCCAGCTCCACACAACAACCAGCAAGCTACAGTGCGGGACACCCTATGCCATACAACTAGCAAGACAGGAACACAACCCGTTCCATTAGCAGAGAGGATGCCTAAAATGATAATAAGGTCACAGACACCCCAAAACACACTACCAGACGTGGACCTGCCTACCAGAAAGACAAGATCCAGCCTCATCCACCAGAACACAGGCACTAGTCAACCTCCAAGAGGAAGCCTACACAACCCACTGAACCAACCTTAGCCACTGGAGGCATACACCAAAAACAATGGGAATTACGAACCTGCAGCCTCTGAAAAGGAGACCCCAAACACAGTAAGTTAAGCAAAATGAGAAGACAGAGAAACACACAACAGATAAAAGAGCAAGGCAAAAACCCACCAGACCTAACAAATGAAGAGGAAACAGGCAGTCTACCTGAAAAAGAATTCAGAATAATGATAGTAAAGATGATCCAAAATCTTGGAAATAGAATGGAGAAAATACAAGAAATGTTTAACAAGGACCTAGAAGGAATAAAGAGCAAACAAACAGTGATGAACAACACAATAAATGAAATTAAAAATTCTCTAGAAGGGATCAATAGGAGAATAACTGAGGCAGAAAAATGGATAAGTGACCTGGAACATAAAATAGTGGAAATAACTACTGCAGAGAAGAATAAAGGAAAAAGAATGAATAGAATTGAAGACAGTCTCAGAGACCTCTGGGACAACTTTAAACACACCAACGTTCGAATTAAAGAATTCTTCTTCCCAAAAGAAGAAGAAAAAAAGAAAGGGACTGAGAAAATATTTGAAGAGATTATAGTTGAAAATTTACTTAATATGGGAAAGGAAAGAGTTAATCAAGTCCAGGAAGCACAGAGAGTCCCATACAGGATAAATCCAAGGAGAAACATGACAAGACACACATTAATCAAAGCACCAAAAATTAAATACAAAGAAACAATATTAAAAGCAGCAAGGGAAAAACAGCAAATAACACACAGGGAATCCCCATAAGGTTAACAGCTGATCTTTCAGCAGAAACTCTGCAAGCCAGAAGGGAGTGGCAGGACATATTTAAAGTGATAAAGGAGAAAAACCTACAACCAAGATTACTTTACCCAGCAAGGATCTCATTCAGATTTGATGGAGAAATTAAAACCTTTACAGACAAGCAAAAGCTAAGAGAATTCAGCATCACCAAAACAGCTTTACAACAAATGCTAAAGGAACTTCTCTAGGCAGGAAACACAAGAGAAGGAAAAGACCTACAATAACAAACCCAAAACAATTAAGAAAGTGGTAATAGAAACATACATATCAATAATTACCTTAAATGTAAATGGATTAAATGCTCTAACCAAAAGACATAGACTGGGTGAATGGATACAAAAACAAGACCCGTTGGGCTTCCCTGGTGTTGCAGTGGTTGAGAGTCTGCCTGCCAATGCAGGGGACACGGGTTCATGCCCTGGTCCAGGAAGATCCCACATGCCGCGGAGCGGCTGGGCCCGTGAGCCATGGCCACTGAACCTACGCATCCAGAGCCTGTGCTCTGCAACGGGAGATGCTACAGCAGTGAGAGGCCTGCGTACCAAAATAAATAAATAAATAAATAAAATAATAATAAAAAATAAATTTAAAAAAAATTTTAAAAATGAATTTAACTTGTTTCATCTACTGAGACACAGAATTTAATAGGGCAATTTGTACAAAGATAATTGAGGCAAGGTGACATAAAACATTAGAAGGGATTAACCTCTAGTACATTTTAGTTGGAATTTAGAAATATTGCAGAAGCTTTTGTGCTCTGTATGAGCCTAAAGAACCCATAGAAAATCAGTAATCAAATAGGAGAGAAAGAAATACCACAAAGGAGTTACGGCACAGGAAAATATGGATGGTAAATGTCTAAGATAATTTTAATATATGTTTATTATATGGATTACTTTTTCCATGGAGGAATGCACATGATTATATATTTGTGAGATATTGCAAGTATAGCATCAATATAGAAAAATAAAATTAGATATGATTGGGGTAAATGGAGATGGCTAGAAGTGTTGCTGGCAATGTGAGTTGGGTCCCACTATAGCGTGCCTTAAAGAAGTTTTTCAGAACCGTGGAGTTTTTCAGAACATGTAGATTCTAGCAATTTTGTAGTGGAGAGGTTGAAAACAAGGAGAAAGGCTAGAGATTCAGGCAATATTTCAATCTAAAGTTAATAAAACCTTCAATTAGAATGATAGTAATAGAATAGAAAAGCAGAAGATATTGACACATGTAGATTTGTATTACTTTAGAAAGCAGTGGGAAATTTAAGGGAACCAGGCAAACTGTTAAATCCATAATTCATCATAGCTTTAAAGCTATTACATTTGCTCATCTTGAAGGTTTATGTTCTGTTGGCATTAACAAAAGACAGTTGTAATGAGGAAGAAAACACGTTGACGATACATAGGTGTTATGAATATCTAGTTAACATGACTAAAATTAGAGAAGGGAGAAGACTGTGAAATTAGGTGAATGTGAAAAGTTTTCAGCGCTCTTCTAGGTAAACACTATGGAAAAGTATATTCATGAACACAGAGGCATTTGCAAATAGGGATTGAAAACCACCTATTGATGAAACATGACCACTGACATGAGGGAGACATTGGATGTTAACTGTCAATTGTGATGCCTCTTTAGAAAGTGCGAGCAAGTATTTAGGAGATTATGGGGACAGACTATCTGAAAGTCTGAATTCTGTGCAGAAAACAAAAACCATTAGATATTTAAAGCAGAAAGGATTTAATATATGAAATGAGAAGCTTAAAAATGGTTTCAGTGACTGAAAGAGGGGAAATCAGGGGTCACAACTGAAGTACTGGGTTAAAGAGAAAGTATTGCAGTTGTGCTTCTGGTTCTGTTACACCATAGTTAACAGCATCTGCGAGCAGATTTAGGACAGCAGAGACGGGATGTCTCAGCTCCTTCCCAACATGAATGTCTCAACCTCATTCAGTCACCAAAATGGCAGTAAGAACATGGCCTCTGTGTTACTTAATCATCCAAATCTCCTTTCAGTGCATCTCATACCCAGAATCCTAGCAGCTAGGGAGTATGGTTTAGTTTCTCGTATTCTGTGATTCAGAGGGCTCATAGAAGGAGATGCTGAGTGAAGCCCAGAAATATGAGTGAGGAAGAAACAGTAGGAGATGATTTTGGCAGATGAAATAAACAGGACAATGAGAATTTAGGTCTGAACCTAGTTATAATGCTCATTTCTCAGGTTACTCCTGGGTCTCAAGCAGCATCAATTGCAAATATTGTGGCAACATTAAGACATGAAAAAATTGCACACAAGAACAATATGAGACTATTCAAGAGCTGCAACTTCTCTTACTACTAGAAACATACTTTTCAGCATTTTACAGATAATAATGTTTGGAGCACTTCCAGTGACCTCAAACATGTGAACTCTGGCAAGAAAAGAAAAAATGTATATGTACTCTCTGATAAAGAACAAAGTAGGTTATAGACATCAGAATAAATTCTAAGGTACGTAGTGCTCTACAGATACAAGGCAGTATTATACAATGGTTAAAGAGGAACTATAAAGTCATAGGTAAGGGCCAGGAAAAACCTCTGATTCCTGACTCTGCAGGCAATACTTATGTAACCTTGAAATACTAGTCACTCTGCCTCAGTTGCCTTATCTATAAATTGGGATAATATAATACCTATCTTTTGAATTGTTGTGAATGTTTAATTGGCTTTAAGTGGACTAACTAGGTCATAATACAGAACCTGACATGTGATAATACTTACTAGATTTTTAAGTATTGCTATAGAACACTTATTTTCTGTTAGCACAATTAGAGATATTAAAAAAGCAAACAAAAAATTTTGATGGGGTAAGATATCATTTCCTGCCTACTCCTCCCCTTTCCAAAAAAAGGAAAACAAAATATTTTGAACTTAACATTTTTTTTACCAGTGGTACAGCCCTGAAATATACTAAAGAAGACTTTAAGTTTCCAGTCATTTGTTTCTGCCATAGCGAATGCCTAGCTCAGTGAAGGAGTACATGTTACAATTAGAATCAGGCTTCTATTTACATGACCATGTTTAGATGTTAAGTTTGACATACCTCATATGTGGTGTGCTCAGAATTTTTGTTCTCTAATACACATATATTTCACTGAACCAAATATTTCACAGGATTATCATTGGTAAAAAATACAAAATTAAAAAATCAAATCTTTATTTTTGGCAGATCTAATCCAGTCCTACACGTTTTAAAAGAGGGAACATTCCTAAACATTAGATTTCTGACTGACCCACTCTAAGTCCTGTAAATTCCAATAATGAAAAAATTAACCTTCATCAGAATGAGGTCCTTGTCATGAAACAACCCTAAGGCTCTCAGAGCTGTATTTCACATGCAGCGTTTATCTCTGTGCTGATCTCTGGCCCCTTGGGGCTGCTGTTTACCAAGCTGGCCATGCTGAACCTGACAATTTTCTGGCTTGGTTATGCCTTCATAGCCCTCCCCTGACAATAGCATCTATTGAGGTCCTTGCTGGAGATATTTTACTTTCTCTGAACTGTGATTTTCCAAAAGCTTGGTAATTTGGGATCTTCACCTGAGTGGCAAGAGGTGAGATGACCGCATTACAGATACCTTGAGGACTGTAATTTATCTAGTGGCTGAAGGAGAAAGTTGAAGTGACTTAGAAGGTTCTACAGTTCTGGTGAGAGCTACTGGGGGCTGAGAGAGCAGAGAATGACCATCAGTCTTAATACAAAAACAGAACAAAAAAACCTTAATGTTTACCCAACTGAAAGACATTGATAATTCATTCATATATTAAGATGTTTTTTTTTATGCACCTTATTCAACTAGGGGGACAAAAAAAGTAGTCATGGGGGAGACTAAGTAAGTTATAGAAGATGTTCACTGTGAATATTTGTGGTCCCTATACATCTATGACACTGCACTCTCTTAGTTTTTGTTTTAATTATATTGTGCTTTCTCAGTTTACTGGACTAGCCCTTTAATAAGAAAGTTCTTCAGGACTTTGTGTTCAGATATTTTATAATGTTGAGGGGGAAGTTTATTTCTCTCCTTAAAAAAATTAAAAAAAAAAACAATTACACATGTCTAGTATATTGCTTTCCAGTTCTTCTTGATATAATTAAGGCACATAATTTCTTCATGTATTTAATTTTAAAACATAGGATGTTTGGGCACTAGAAAATCTAGTATTAATTTCTAACTTATATGAAGCAGAAAACAGCAATAGTTGCTTTCCTGCATGCATTCACAATTCATTGACTCTCTATTATGAGAGTTAATCTTAAGGAGATTAGTCTAGTGGATTTTAATCATGGTAAATTCTATGGCATGATTTTGCTATTAAACACACTATCTAGAAAATATATTGAAAAAAGGGGATTGATATTCATCTACAGCTTGTACTTGTCAGAAGAAATGTGATATAAAAATCACTTCTGGTCTTTATGAGCCACCAGCAGTTCTAAAATAGTAATATTAAATATTTTTGAGATGTCAGTAGGTTAGTTAATGTAGAGACAACTCATATAAAAAGAAAAGCACTCATAACTATTTTGGCTTTGCTTTGAATTAATCAGATATGATTTTCAAATGGTTAACATTTATTTAAATGTAAAATGATTTACATCTTTCTAAATTTAAAATGCATTATTAATGAAAAATTATTGATTAAATGAACTAATATTTTCCAAACATATATGAATTGATTACAAAATTATTTAGCAAAATGGTCTATCTCTTTAATTAAAATTTGGAAGCAAATGAATTCAATTCTCTTAAGTGTTATACATATTTTAAAAAGCTAGTAAAACCAAATATATGTACACTGTAAGTATAAAACTAAATGCACACATAAAGCAAAAGTGGTTAATATAAGGACTTCAATTGTTTTTATATTTCTCATTATTTTTACACCTTCATAAGTTGCAATTTTTAGTGTTTAGGCCTTCAGTAATTCTACAAGAATCTAATCTTACAGTTTAATCTTATGGTATTGAAAGGAAAAAGAAAAATCTCATAAAACAGGTGAAGTTGCAAATTCTGTGTTGATGAACAATTTATTCCTGATTATTATGAATGAGTTTCCATTGTATAGATACATTTACTTATATCAGTAAAAATATGCAGCTTTCACAGAGGTTTAAATTTATGTAATTTAGCACTTTCTTCTGAAATTGTCTTAGTCCATTCATTTCACCAGTACTGTTTCTTTGGAAACTGCCACACCGTGTCTCTGTAATCAATTCCCTGGAGCATCACAGGCTATGTGTCATGTGTCAACACATGTGAATCATCCATCACATTTAAAATGATTAGGAAGCACTGGTATGCAATTCTCTTTATTTCTAAGTAGGCAAATATGGAAACAGGGAATCATAGCTAAATTAAAGAAAGCTGGAAAAAATAGCTATTGTACTGGAAAAAGGAGGAAATGATATGCATAAATGAAACCCTACCCAAAGTCCGAGCATGCTTTAGCACATATTGAATTATCTAAAGTTCTCAGAGGAAACATTCTATTCACAGATATAAGATATCAGCATGGAAACCTGTAAATCTAAAGAGAGGGTGTAATATGTTTAAATATAGATAAGCAAAAACATTGGATTTCTAATATGTTTGTAATAATTAGTTTGAAAATATATGGGAAATTATCTCATTTGAAGTGAAAATAAAATTATCAAATGCCTAACACTAAACTTAGTAAAATAATTGTGCAATATTTGTTAAAATCAATGAGCAAAACTTTATTAAAAGACAGAAAATCATGTCTGGATTAATTAGAAGCATATTATGCTCCTGAAACTAATATTGAGAAATGTGAGTCCTATCCAAAATTAGTACATAATTTTGATGTAAATCTAAAGTAGTTGAGTTGATAATAATGTTTTACTGGGGGTGGAAATATGCTAAATAGCAAACAAATTTGTCCCCAAATCCCCCCCCCAATAAAAGAAGGAGGAAGTGGAGGAAGAGGAGAACTAAGCCTACTGATATAAACATATATTCAGGGGTTGAACACAAGACTGTCAAGTAGATAAAATATATAGAATCAAAAACCCAGTAAAAGTAACCAGGAATATTTGTGAATCCAGGAATAAAAATAGCTAATTGGTTCCTTTTTATATTAGATTCTGCTCTGTATATTTTTATATATTAAGTAAACTACATAAATAAAACTAAATAGCAAGAGCTATTTTTATCATTTTTTAAAATAAGGAATTGGAAGCACAGAGAGTTTAAACAACCTGAACAAACTGACTTATAAATATTACCAAAATTTGAACCTAGGAAACCTGGCTTCAAAATTTGAGCCCATAACCATAACGCTGTATCATTTTTAGTGTTTAATAAATATCATATTTCTTATTAATGGAGAAATGACAGGCCACTTAAACTGTTAGGAAAAACTGTCTAATCCATTATACCAAAATAAAAATCAAACAGACAAAAATTAAAACCCTAAATTAAAAAATAAAAATAATGATGTTATATTTCTGCCTCATATCATATACTTAGTAATATTCAGATGGGTTAAAAATATAAAATCAAAGCCAATTAGAAATGTATTCATCCATAATAATTCTATAATCTTGAAATCTTAAAATGGGTAAGGACTTTTCTAAGCAAGGCACACCATGTAAGACCCTAAGTAACTTAAATTCCTGGCACACAGTACTTAATACTCATTTGTTGAATAAAAGTACTACTGAATGAATGAATGAGATGAGATGAGATGAATGAAATAGGATACTTACTATATGACTTTTTGCATATGATAAATCTTAAGGGAAGATTTATCACCTTTTTTCCTCCTAAATAATCTTCTCTTATTCATGCCTTATCCTAAAGGAGATCACTAGTGTTTGATCTGTTTCTAAGAATCTCTGCACATAATACTGGGGATCAATAATAAGTTTTAGATATTATTTGGTCACAGGATCAGACATTGCACTTTTTCTGAGCAAGGTAGGGCAAGTGGTATCTTAAATAATCATGTGAGTGTATCAGAAGAGATCAGAAGAGTATTCTGTACATCCAGTTATGACCGGGAAAAACAATTAAGAGAGAGGGAAAAGTTGATTTTCTTATCAGAATGATTCTGGGGATAAGGGAGACCCTGAGACACCCCCCCCCCACACACACACAGAGCTTATATGTTGTGACATCTATTTAGGATATAGCTTTGATGGTAGTTAAAATTTAAATTTCTGTAAGGAAAATTGGAGTTTGAGTTGATATCATCTATTGGCATCATAGTGTGTATGAAGGCTCTCAGCGTAGACCTGAGTAAGGAGGATCATATGAGGAATTGATTAGATGTCATTGGAATACTCTGAAGATTAAGGGCTTGCCTTCAAACTTTATCTAAATCCTTAATCCACTGTAAGCAGAGTCCACTGAATCTTTGTGGACCTTACTATTCTATAATCCCCTGCTACTCTATGCGTCTATACATACACACACACACACACACACACACACACAAGTGAATTGCATAAGGCAAACAAATTTTTCAAATACTTGATTATTATTTTTTGTTCTAGGTAATCCAAGTTTTAATAGTCAAAATGCAGATTTTTTAAAATATAAGAGGAAATCTAAAACTTTTAAAATAATAAAATATTCTTGTAAAACTGCATATAGAAATATACAATGATGTGTGTGTTCATGCTCATACAAGCTCATACAATTAATAATTGGTTAGAAGATATATGGAGACTGTCTCATTCAAAATGAAAAAGAATTATCAAATTTTACAAGCATGCATGCACTCACTTCTCAAACTCTGGGATATAGATTATTTTATTTTAATTGATCTTACTTTACCATTATGCAAGAAAAATACTATACTCATTCCAGGGAAAATAAAACTAGGATCAGTAGAAGTAGTCTATTTAAAATAGTTTCCTTTATATAGTAACATAATAATAACTTTAAAACTTTCTACAAAATATTTTGAAAATAAATTCTAAAGAGTCCTATGTTGCTTTTGTTTTCCTAAAAAAAAGCCGAAAGTATAATCTTTTTCTGAACTATATTTATGTGATTGCTTAATTAATATAGTTAAAATGTAGATGAACTACTCACTAGAATATATTTACATTGATTTCACAATTTTTTTGGAAGAAAAGTTACTTACAATCCTATAAGCTACTCTTTGTTTGTTTTTCTCCTTGTGCTCATTGTCACAAAAGCCAGGAGTCATTTTATTATTCTATACTGCTTTTTTTAAATTAATTCCTCACCAGCAACTTCTATAAACCTGGCCCCTCAGGTACATTATAACCTTTCATGTGTTTAATTACATCTAGATCAAAAAAACGTACAGCCATTCTTTTCCCATTGCTATTATTTCTAGATGAGTTAGAGTGGTATCTTCAAGATTTCTTAACCCAAATCATGTTAAACATTGTAAAACAAGCTCTTAATCTTTACTTCACATCTTTTCTTCATGTTCAACTTTATGATCTCTAAAACAAAAAGCCTTTGAGGCATTCTTGTTAGACTGTTTGTCCTCTTAGAAGAAAACCTTTAAAAAAAAAGAGCAAGTTATAGATAGCATTAAAAAGGTAGAAAACAAAATTGAAGTGTGAATAAAGTTCAGTTTTACTTTATCTTGCATATTGCTTTTTATAACCTCCAGCAACTTAGGATATCCATAATGTGTAGTATATTTGCATAGATAAAAGGGATGGATACATTCCGCATTAAGATTGTTTCCTCAAAGGACTGCTAAACCTTTTTAGATTTTTGGCAGAATAATAAAAAAGTCAAGTATTATGATCAACTTTCAGTACACTTTTTAATTTTTTCAGTCCAATGTCTTTCCTTTTGCTTTTGAACTTTCAGTAAAAGCAACCAAGAGGCTATGAGAAGTTGCATCATAGACAATGAAGAATATATGTGTTGGCTAAGCAACAAAATAGTTGCTTTCTTTTACTGGCTATTTATTTGCAAAATAGTAAGTGGATTGTTCCTTCTTTGTAAATCTAGAACTAAAAGCAAGTATAAAATACAAAAAATGCCTTTAACACCCTATAGTCCCCAATAGTATCTACGACCCTCTATTTTAAACCTGAGTTTCAGAGAGATGTGCTTCAGATGAAATACTGCAGTCCTCACTGTCTTTAAAAAAAAAACAGTAATATCACTGCACTGACATTTTCTTTTACAGTGACACTAGAATTACTAATACCACTATAGGGATGTCTGAAACTGCTCACTTCAAAGCTGGTAGTGTCCCTTTTTCATTTTATATCCTTTACAGACTGTCTTCGCTTTAGAGGTTAGTAATTCATTTCCATTGAAATGTTCATTGGAATAATTCAGTAGTATTTTCAGGATCTGAGACACTGAGAGTAACGTAAGAGAACTTGCTGGAAGCTTTTGTTTTATTTTAGACTTTTACTAGAAAAAAATTTTTTTTAAATCTCTTTTTTGTACTAAGTATGGAGAAATCTATAGTAAATAAAATATATGCAAATGAGTATTATGTAAAACAATATATGTGCGTATTTTAAATGATTATAATAAATGAGTCACATCTTACCTCTACTAAATTTATAATATTCTGATATTTTTTTATAGAAAGATTGGTCAATAAAAGAGGAAAAAATACAACTTGAAATTGAAAACACACAGATCTGACATATGACATATATTTTTACAGTTCAGGCTGTGGCTATCTAAACTGACCTTAAATCTAGAATATTATGATCTGACTTGAAAAGTACTTGAAAGAGAATATGATTCAAATAAGTTACGTTTATTCAGAATTGAAATAATCTAAAAATTCTTGCTCTGATGGAGGACAGTGTACAAAGATATTTCTCAACATTTTTTGCCCAAGCCATTCCTTCTATTATTTGGCAACTATTTGTCACTTGTGATTAGGCTATAGGATAAAATAATCATCAGATGAATTTCCTGTTTTCTCTGATTTCATAGTGCAATGAAGACATTTTTTTTGAGCCTCCATTAAAGTACAAGAAACATATCCAATTTGTAGATTAGTAAGAAAAGGATCAACTCTTGTACTTAGAAGTGTATAGTACATTGGTTGTGCAGCCCAATAACACATTTACGATTTTTGGTCATTTTGAAAGAACATAAATTATGCTATTCATAAATACCTTAATGCAACATTGTTGTTTGAAAAATAAGGTAAGGTTTATAATAGTGCAACCACTTTACATATAGGCCCTTCAAACCTTAATTTCCAAGAAAACCAGATGCAACAAATTGATGCATGTTTGCTCATTCTGAAGACAGAATTATTCCAGTATTCAGGAAAAAGCAACTATCAATCAAACAAACAAATCTTTGTATTAATTCAACAAGACTCAGCTGAGCAGATATCTAAATGCATTAGCATAGCATGTCTGTGAAAGAATAGAAATATTAATAGATTAGCTGTGTCTCTCTCATCCACATTTCTAATTCCTCACCTTTAGGGGATTTACTTATAAATACTATATTGCCTGACATTGACTCATGACCACCAATTAGTCCCATTACAATATTCTACCTCGCACTGACTTTTCTTATTATACATGTTTTTCTAAATTTCCTTTCCTTCAGTGTAATTTAAATTTTCTGAGCCTATTTTTCATAGAACTTGACTATCTTCTAGGAATCAAGAAATTATATAATGCTAATGGGAGTATATAATGTTAATGAGTTTATATATTATTCTACCATACATCTCTGTCATTTTCTTCTTAAAAATTTATTGTATTATCTGCATGAAATAAAGTGCAGAGTGTTCGGTTTAATGAGTTTTGGCAACTGTATACATCTGTGTGTACACCTGTTACTGGGTGTATTAGTCAGAATTTCCAGATAAACGGAACAAATGGGAGATAGATGATAGATAAATAGATAGATAGATAGTTGATAGATAGATAGATGATAGATGTATATAGACAGAGATAGAGGTATAGAAATAGATATATAGGGTGAGATTTATCATGAGTGATTTGCATATGTGATTATGGAGGCTAGGAAGTCCCACAGTCTGCCGACTGCAAGCTGGAGACCCAGGAAAGCCAGTGCTGTAGCTCTTATCCAAATCTAAAGGACTGAGAACCAGAAGGGCCAACAGTGTCAGTACCTGTCTGAATCCTAAGGCTCCAGAACCAGGGCGACAGAACCTTGATGTCCAAGGGCAGGAGAAGACGGGTGTCCTAGCTCAAGCAGAGAGCAAATTTTCCCTTCCTCCACCTTTTTGTTCTCTTCAGGCCCTCAATGTATTGGATGAAGCCCACTTGCATTGGTGAAGACAATTTCCTTTACTCAGCCTACCGATTCAAATGCTGATCTGTTCTGGAAACACTCCCAAAGACACACTCAGAAATAATATTTTACTAGTTATCTGGTTATCCCTTAACCTAGTCAAGTTGACACATAAAATGAACCATCATAGGGGCAATGTTTGTATTTATCCTGCTTGAGTTTCCTGAGCTTCTTAAATTTGTAGTGGGTGTCTTTCATCCATTTTGAAGGCTCTCAGCTATTATGTCTTTATTTCTTCTGCTGCATTTTCACTCTCTTTTTCTTTTTTGGCAAGCTGGTTGTGCACTAGGCCATATCATGTTCTACCATAGATCTCCAATTCTTTCTTTTTCTTTTTTAGCCTTTTTTTAAAAACTGTTTTTTTCAGTACAGACTTTTTTTGTTATTATTAATTCAAGTTCATTTTTTCCACTGTTCAGTACATTAATTTTTAGAATTCATCAGTGACTTCTTTATTTATGATGTATTTTAATTTAACATTTTTTTCCATTTTATTCTTTTTATTAGTTTCTTTGTCTCTGATAATTTCCCCATAACATAATACACATTGCTCACAATTTTAAGTATGTACTTGGGCATTTTTATTATAATTACTTTAGAGTCACTTTCAGAGAACATCAGTAGCAGGGAAATCTAGTTTCTGCTTCTCATGATAGTTTCTTTTATGACCATGTGTCATATGTTCTTATTTATTCCTGTGTATTGTGATACTAGTGTAATATTGTTAATCTTTTAAAATGACATACCTTTTCTTGAGCCAGACTGAGTGGGGAGCTGAATCAATCTGATCAGTAGATGAGCAATATCTGGATTTTTTGAATGTTTAATTTGATTCAGTTTACTAATAGGTTCAATTTTTTTTTTTTTTTTGCGGTACACGGGCCTCTCACTGTTGTGGCCTCTCCCGTTGCGGAGCACAGGCTCCGGACTCGCAGGCCCAGCAGCCATGGCTAACAGGTCCAGCCTCTTGGCAGTATGTGGGATCTTCCCGGACCGAGGCACGAACCTGCGTCCCCTGCATCGGCAGGCGGACTCTCAACCACTGCGCCACCAGGAAAGCCCAGGTTCAAATATTTTTAACCATAAGATCAGAACTTTTCCTTCTTTGGGAGATATGAGGAAAGATGAGATTCTATAGATCTTTTTGTGCTTTACAGCTGAGGCTCGATTTTTGGCACTATAATTCTCTTTATGCTCTATACCCTACTGTCAGCTTTCTGTTCAATGTGAAATTCTTCTTTCTCTTTAGTCTTGACTACCCTTTCTGTGCCTAGAGAGATCTTTTTGAAGGATTTGTGTAAGAGGGGTTTCTCTCAGAATTTTGTCATCTCCCTCTTACCTCCATCTACAGTAGATTTTCCTATTTTCAATGCTCTGTCAATAATGAGAAGAGCCATAGGTCTCTACTCTCTTATTAAGTGTGGATCACTTTCCATAAAGTATTTCACTTATTATTATTATTATTTTTTTTGCATATTCTCTGATGATTTCAGGGAAGCTAGGATATTTAAGCAGGTCTGGCTTGTTGGGCTGTTTATGTGAAAGCTACAATCTGTTGCAACTATCTAGAACACAGAAGAAACAGAGGTCTCTCTCTCTCTCACACACACATATGCACTTTTGTTGTTTTGCTGATAACAAATAATTAATTTATTAGCAAGACTTTCCATTCATTTATCAACAAGATGCTTTGTAGACCTATGGCTAAGAGACGATGTTAATATGCAGCCACTTACTCCTTTCTAGGACTGGTAAATAACCTAGTCGGAACATCTTCAAAAAAGGAAATTCCATGTTATTTTAGGTAAAGTTATTCAATGTTGAATCATCACTGCAGTCTGGGCATTTCCTCTTGTGTGATCTTTATTCTGTTATTTAAGGTGTTTTAATTTATACTTAAAATTTTCCATGTTCTTAAATATGATTATTAGGTTTATCTTAAGAATATGCTCTTTAGAATAGCTTTCTCAAGTGATTTGCTAATAGCTTTAGGTGTTCTTTGTAAAGAATTATTAATTTTTTGTCCATCTCATTTTAACTATAATAGAGTTTGCCATGATTTTACTGCAACCTATTTCTTGCTTGGTCTCCAACAAGAAAAAGAAACAGGAGAAGAACAAGTGAGCTATCGTGGTTCTCAAAAATCTTATATTAAGCCTCACTATCATTTTTTTTATCATTTTAATCTTTAAGAAAACAAATATTAACATGTTTTAAATATCCATCAAGTGTCAAATCTAGAATCCATTAGCAAACATAACAGATATGAACATGTGCATATATGAGAGTGACTGTAAAAATACAGCCCAGTTTTCCCCCAACCCTTCAGTTGGTCTCACGAGCTTCCCTTTTCTGAAGTTGCCAGAATGACCCCAAATTTTCTTTTATTTCTTTATAAAAAATGTTAGATCCATTTTAGTCATCATCCTTCATCCTATTATATTCTCATAGTAACTCTTCATTAAGAAAAACATTTGGAACTGGTTGGCTTTAGTTTGGAAAATCCTAGATTTGCTATTGTTTTCCTTGACATGGTTTAAATAGAACTTTGTTTTACACTCTGCAACATGCTGAGGAAGAGTCTATAAAGTACTGAATTATTCATGTTTGTGATCCATTGTAGTCATTCCCTAGTGCCTTCTGGGTTTTGCAAGAATGAAACAAAGAGGAGTTATGTAAGTATCAGCAGTATCGCGCGGCCTTTCAAAATAAACTTTACAAATGAAGTGTTTGGGAACAGTTTGTGTTTGTCAGAGATAAACTACTGAAACTAAGCAAACTTGGTAATTTATTAGAGTTTGCAGAACACATAGACAAAGAGCAGGTTATTATTTTAATAGTTGTATCTAGGTAACTCAGATAAATATTGAGATACAATGCTTGGGAAAATTATTTCTACTTGTAAAATTAGAGAAACATAAATGATTGTACATATTCAAGGACCATATTGTAACACAATAAAAATTAACATGAAAGTTATGACATTTGGATTTTATTATCTCCTTTTAATTACTATGCATGATAATAAAGTTATTAGGTCTATAGTCATTAAATATATTTTATGTCAAAGAGATTAATAAAACAGTTTCAAGTTGGGGTGTGATGTCACCAAGATGGCAAAATAAGAGGACCCCAGCCTCCATTCCCCCATGGTTATCAATTACTAGGCAACTATTCATGAACAAAAATTGCTTTGGGAGAGCTCATGAGTCTATGTAATAGACTTCGACAAGATAGTGGAAAAAGAAAACACTAAGAATAATCACACACAAAAAGAAGGAAGAACAGCCTCATTTTTCCTGCATTACCCCACCCCCAGCAATACCAAAAGGGAGCTCACCAGCTAGAATAGTTCCCCTCCCTGGGAAAGGGAGAGTGAGATGAGAGACCAGCTTCTCCAACCTTTCAGAGCACCCTCAAAGGACCCGCTTTGGTCTCAGCCCTCCCAGAGACCAGCAAAGCTGAGACAAGTAGAGGCACCAAGGAACAAGGAAGAAGGGCAGCCGCCTTATAACAGGAGGAACTGTGGTTTCCAGTAAGCTACTCTGCAGAGGACCCCAGCAGCTATTGCCATGGAAGAAATCAAGGACCACCACAGCTGCCTCGGACTCCTTGCAGATTTCATCAGTTTTTACCCCACAGGTATTTGTGTTGGCAGATGCCAGCCACCTGGGTCCCCAGCCCTGCTTTGTTTTCTCTGCCCTCACTAGAGCCTGGGATCCACGTGGCAGCCAACCCTGGCCTCAGTGGCTGCATGAGTGCAAGATGCTAGCCTGGACCCCTGCAGTTATCCCTCACTACCAGGGAAACGCTTGAGATTAGCCCTTCCAGTTGTGCGCTTGCATGCTGCTGACCTGACCTCATTGGCCTCTACTGCCATGTGTGTGACCTTAGTGAGATCCTGCAGCCACAAAAGTGCACACCAATAGCCAATGCCTCCATAGCTGCTTGTAGGCCCAGATTCAGCCCTATCTCTAGTCCCTGGATTGCACCATTGAGCTCAACTAGCTAGGGACCCTCCTGGCAAGGGCTGAGGCCAACAGCAGGCACACTGGTGGCTGCAGGGTGCCTGCTGTAGGTATATATTACCACGGATGCTGGGTCTCCCCACAGGCCCAGGACAGTGGAGGCTGGTATCTGGAATCAGGCCAGGTGTGAGCAGATGCACAACTGGAGGGGCTAATTGCAGGTGGGCATGGTGGTGCAGTCCAGTCATGGGAGACGGGGCTGGGTCTGGGTCCACAAGCAGCTGAGCATGCCCAGCCTGTTGGTGCACACATCTGTGGCTGCAGGGTCTCCCTGCAAGCTGTACACATGGCCGTGGAGACAAGGCATGTATATATATTTTACTATCGTATCTTTGTAGCTCAAACTACAACCTGGCACAGAATAGACAGAATAATTGCTAAAAATTAATAATCAAACATTTAGATGTATTATTTTTGTTTTACAGGAAAAAAATTAAAATCCCATCCAAGCTAAAAAAGGATGAGATGTAAAGCACAAATTTAGAATTTACAGTTCTCTTATTCCTGTTTTGAAAATAAAATGTAAGAAAACCATAAATGAAGTCCTTTACTTAACAATGAATCATCTTTTAAATTTGCTGTTAGTATAATTCAATAAACTGGTAATGTAGCAGAGATAATTTCTTCTAATATGTAAGAAGCTAAATTTTCAAATAACTTAAATGATCAGTCCTTCTCTAAACAATTTAATAACACAAGAATATGACATAAAACATCCAACCTCCTTTAAGAGTAGATCTGATTGCATTTTCAGAAATTACAAAAATTTGCTTCAATGCCTGAGTACATTTAACATATGTGCCTTGTTTGGAAGCTAAGTTAATTTAATAATAACATTTAATAGTGTAGTATTAGAGAAACATACAACCTTGTTTTCTCTGATCTATCCACAAAATAACTGCCTTAGATACTAACCTAAATGATTCCTCAATAAACTTTATGTATTTAAGTACATCCCTGCAAAATGCTCAGATTTCTCCACTTAAATATTTCCAGAGCACCAGGCCAGCAAAGACTATCAGCATCTGGAGACAGCATTTTCAGACAGATTGGTACAAGATGAAATTAGTAGGAGATGAAAAAAGGAGAAGGATTTAAACTTGGGACTCAGGATGGTTAAATGACTTACCAATGACACCAGGAAATGAAAATCAACAGATTTGAGGCTTATGTTCTTTGTACTACATGATGAAGGAAGACTTGTACATAAATTCCTTTTTTTTCCCCCAAAGAATGAAATCTCCTTACTAAACTCTAAAAAATATCTCGGCCATGCCATCTCTCGGATAAATAGTAGAACAAAATCATTATGCATGTGTGTGTGTGTGTGTGTGTGTGTGTGTGTGTGTGTGTGTAGTGTGTGTTTAAATATGTGTGCCTGTGTGTTGTGGTAAGTGTTTAGATGTGTTGATTCCAAAATAAATCATTTCTACGTGTATGTAGTGGCACTAGTAGTGCCTGTGGTACCTTGTAGGATTGTTGTCCTGGACTCTTTACTCCCTCCGGCAAGGTAACTTTGCTGTGCCCTCCCTCTCTGGGCAGAGTATATTCACTCTGCCACATTGATGATGGTACTGACCAAGTGACTTGTATCCATCACCTATATGTGATACAGTGAGAGACACCTTGAGTAGAAGAGAAATATACATTCATTATTTCCTTTCTTTTCCTTCCCACCATCTCTTCCCTCTGTTCTTCACTTTCATTTAATACCAAACAGTACTTAACTTCATCCCCATAACTGCACTCTTCTAGCATCTGGGAAGGACAAATAATTTATTCTAACCCTTCAGGGACTTACCATAGATGAGGAGATGGGGTTACTGGTTGTGAAGAGAGAGAAGGAAAAGTTCCTAACTAATGCATTACATTACAGTGTAGCACACAGAGATTTAGTCAAAGTTCAAGAGGACTATTCAAAAAGACTTTCACTTTGTGAAGTAAAGAAGATCTTGAAGGTGATGAAAATTTGCACATTCATTACAATTTCTGTAACAGTAGTATCAAAAATGCATATATAACATATTTTATTTTATTTATTCTTCAAATATTTATTCATTTTAAATACACATTCCCTACCAGATATTGCTAGTGAACCTAAAACAATAAAACAGGAAATTGAAAATCAGATCACTTAAATTTTCATTTGGTCCATTGTACTAGTCTCATTTGTCCTCTCCTCATATAAGACTGTCTATGAATATTTTCATGGTTGTTAATTCTATTATCCTTGAAGGTAACTTTAGAGTATGAAGGGTAAATTAATTGCTTTTAATGTTTATAAGGATGACAGTAGGGTATTCAGCTTGTGTCACTAACAGCTTTCTTGATTCAGCAACTACTTAAAAATAGTTTTCTAATATACTAGAGTGTTATAATTAACTGACAATTTATGCTTTCTAATCTGTAAAGACTAAGCAGAGATTAATAGTTGATATTTATCTACAAAATTACTAAATGAAAATAATAAGACATGCAGATAGACAATTTTTCTAAAGGAATTAAATATTTTATCAGCTTGTTTAAATATTTTATCAGCTTAAGTTTTATCAGAAGTTGACTGATTCTATTGAGAAGCTCACCTGGTCATTTTAGAAACATGCTAATTCTACTCTTCCCCCTCTGAAGGGCAGAAGGTACTACCTAGTGAATTTTCAGGAGTCAGGTCTCGGCTTCAGACCTTGCATTGTAAATCTTAAGACACGGACTGGAGCATCAAGCACAGTCACTCAAGTTTGGTGCAAGAGTGTTATTTGTACTTTTTAGCATTTCTTTTTTATGTTTCTTGAGGTAATTGTGAATATTTTACATTAAATTTTTAGGAAAAAAGATTGTCATCATGTTTCCTTAGTTTTATATTTAATCTCTGACAATTCTGTATAATTTTATTACTAAACATTGGCAAGTAAATTTTCAGTAGGCTAAGGCATTTTACTCTGGACATTTTTAAAATTTAATTTCCTCTTGCTGATCAATTGTCTTTTCTCTAGCAGTATGCCCTTGAAATTATAAATCTGAGCTTAATAAAATGAATTGCCTTTTGAATAGAATTAGTTTTTTAAGTGAGCAAAAGATACATTTATATGTTCTTCCCTTCACCTTTACTCTGTTCAATCTAATTCAAAGTCTGTTTGCTATATTGCTAAAGTTTATTCCAAATCCATCTACCATCTCATATTAACATCTACCAATATAACCCAGACTTCCTAAACTTTGATGGATGCTTCCATTTGTTCCTCCTGTTTCCATTTCTGAGTTCCTAAAATATCAGTAGTATTCTCCAAGCAGCCAAGGTTATCTTTCAAAAAAAAAAAAAATACTCTCATTATCATAACCCTTCCTTGCACAAAATCCCCCAATAGTTTTCCTTTGCAATGAGAATAAAAAGCAAACATTTTTTCATGGCCTACAAGGCCATCTGGTTCTTGCCTATTTCTCTGCTACCTTATACTACAATCCTTCTTCATCTCTACACCATATACATAGTAACTTCTCCTTCCTCTTTTAATGTTTCAAGTTTATTTCTTTAAAGAGACCTCCTCTGACATCCCTGACTACAGTAACTGCCTCATAATTCTGCTTAGCTCACTGTCTTCATGAAATGTATCAACATTTATTTTATCTGGTTAATTTATTTACTAGTTTTAAAATTATATCTCCTCAATAGAAAGGGACCTTTTCTGTATTGTGAAGTGCTAAAATCCCAGTAAGTAAGACAATTCATGATATATGTTAGTCATTTAAATCACTTTTAAAGTCAATTTGTGGGATGAAAAGTGTATTAAATAATACAGTGCTACTTGTAATATATGTTGTTTTGTATGGCATCTGTAGAAATTGAAGCTTATTTTCTTAATATTATAAGACTCCCCCACCCCGCCCCTCAAATAGCCTATGCCCTGACATAATCATCTCCCCTTGAGTGTGGGCAGGAACTGAGTTTATGACGGGACATGACATCCAGAGTTAGGTTATGCCCTATGACAATGGCGAAGGGATTTTCCAGATGTAATTAAGAAACCTAATCAGAAAAAAAAAAGAAATCTAATCAGTTGAATTTTAGTTAATAAAAAGAGCAGACTTTCCTGTTGAACCTGACCTAATAAGATGTATCCTTAAGGGAGGCTGGAAGCAGTAACAGAAGCCTTTTGGCTTTGTTAGCCATAAATGATTCAAGGACACAGATTCACTCCATCTTGTTATTTCAACATAAACAAGGACATTGTCCTTTTACTCATGTTCAAATTGTACTCATGATAACAGGAAGGCACCGGTTGAAGTTAGAGACTCTCTTTTTATTTGAAGATGACACAGAGGAGCAAAGAATAGAAAGTATTATCTAATCTAGTATCTTTGTAGATCCAATTAATAAGCTTTACATAGAATAATAAAGTTGATTTCATATGAAGTTTTATTCCCTCAGCCATGTATCACTATAAATAGCTGTGAATACAGAATATTCATTTTGTAAAGAGTAAAGTCACATTATTTTATGAGATGAACATTTGAGATGAATAAAAATCTTGCATTTTGGTAGAACAATTTTATTACATTAAAATGTTCTGTTTAGGTATTTGAATTAAAGTATCTAATTATAAAGTACTATGTATTCCACTTTATATTAAATTTAATATCATTTTTTTCTAGACAGTGAGAAACTAAGGCTGTTAAATGTCAGTTATATTCCTTAGAATTTTTGCTTCACTTTTAATTTGTCATTTTTCAGATTTTATACAGAGCAGAAATCTTGTATAACCTTAGAAACTTTGAACAGTTACCTAATTAAGGTTCTTCAAACATGCTTTATAATTTTACAACGAAGCTTTCACTTCAGGAATGTTTAAGTGTTCATTCTTCTTACAAGTTATAGCCCAGAGAGTAAGACCATTATGCTTACACACAAAATATGTGATTTCCAGTATAAGAGAAACTTGTTCAGTTTTTCTCTTTGTTGAAGTAATCTACCTGATCCGTGAAAGTAAGGATAAAATAGTATAAAATTTGTGTTTTGGTCTTTCAAATTCTAATTTTTTTCCCTTAATATGTGGTTTTTGTTTTGTTTTGTTTTGGTAGACTGAGTCTGTACGAACTGCTATTTCAATCAAGTAAATTAACATTGGACTGTAATAACACAATGTATTTTTTCAGTTGAAAATGTATTAGAAAATAGTCTAGACCAAAAAGCTGGAAATGGGAGTCAAAGTAAGTTCTCCTTCAAGTACTACGTAAAAAAAAATTAACCTTTCCCTGGATTTTCCAAAGTTTTGTTTTACAGTAACTCAGGAAAATCATGAGTATTTGAGACAATCCATTCTATTTATCTTGTATTTACACTTTAAGAATGTAATTTCTAATTAAACAAACATTAAGAATAGCGTTCCAAAATGTTCCATGAATTTAACAGTGTTTAACTTGCCTCTGATCCCACCATTATTCACTTAAGAATGGTCGTTTGATGGACTTGTCAGGTCACTGAAAGTACATCTCTTACTAACCCACTGAACTGAGATTTAAACATAAAATATAAAGTATATATCTATATATTATACATGTGTATGTTATATATATATATATATATATATATGATTGCCTCTTACTCAAGAGAATACTAGAGCTTATATTACAAACCTTATTTTTGTAATAGTTTTGGTCTTTTTGAGATTATTATAAGGGGAAATTATTTTCAGAACATCTCACAATATAAATAAGCTTTTTAACTCTTCTATTGGATTATAGTTATCACAAAAGAGTTATAAGGTTCAGCATTATTTTTCTCATCATTAAGTTACCTTGTAGAACATTAAACTCAAAAGAGTATTAGAGTTTCCCACAGTTTTAGACTAAGTAGGAGGTAGAATTTTAATTGAATCTCAGATTTTCTGTTACCAGTTTCTATTTGAATAATTAGACTGATATAACTGCTGCTGTACAAACAGGAAGACAGAAACCTCTTGTAGGAAACAGAGGAACATAGGCAATATATCTTGCAAAACGTTTGCGGGTAAGGTTTGCAAAAAAAGGCTTGGGGTGAGAAGAATAACTAAAATATTCTGTTTACTGATACAAGGACAGAGGAGGCAGATTATTCATAAGGAATGCTAGCTTCAGAAACTTTTCATTTCGAATCTATTAAAACTCAGTTGCTCAGGAAGAGGATTTTTTAAAATATGTGGTTTGTGCTTGGGATAATCAATTTCTCATACTCTGCAACAATAGCTGCATTGCATTCATTTAGAATAAAGTTTATTCCTTAAACTTGTCTCTTCATCTTCTGGCTATAATTCTTTCCAGAGGGCACTCCTGCAGACTGTTCAAATAGTACACAATCTTCTCCACCGCACCTTCTATCTATGAATCTAAAACTGGGAGGCAATCCTCTGTGTTCCTCATTGCTGTTTTTTAAATGAAGTTCCATTCCTCTTTTCTAGAAATCTCCATCTTTTAATCACACATCTTCAGACACCCCCAGATCTCTCATTGGAATTCTCTGCTGACAACCATAGTGTACCTCATCTTAAAAACTTTATTTCCTACTCATTTCCATTGTCTCCAACACAACTCATTTTAGAATTGCTGGTGATTTTAGCATCTACTAATTGACCCTCACAACAGCTGGCCCTCTCAGTTTCTTGACCTCTCATTACTGATGTAGTTGTTGCTTTGCAGCCTCCTCCTAGCTTCTGGGTATAACCTGAAACTGAGTTCCCCAGTACGGGGAGGGCAGGAAAAGACTGAAGAAAAAGGCAAACCACTCCAGATTGGTAGGTGGCAGGTTTAATAAGCAAGGGAATTTACTTAAGAGGCTTGTCCTCGGTGACCGCGAGAGAAGCAGATTCCATACCCTGCCCCCAGAACCTTAAAAGTTTATATAGAGGCCTTAAATGAGCTCAGTCATGTACCTAGTCCAGGTAGCTTCAATACAACATTTCTATTACAAGGCTGTCTCCTTGGGGCAATTTCTGGGAGCAGGAAAGACAAGTGGAATGCATATTCCAAGGATGGGCTTGGTGAGGGTGGGGAAATTCCAATTACCTGGTTCTGACTTGTGGTCAAGCCTTTTTGAAGGCCTCCTCCAACTGTGGTCTACCACCTACCTCAACCTTGCACTCCTGAAACCGAATCCTTACAAATAATGATATCACCTCAACAGTTTCAACTTTATGTATCTTACTCTCCACCTATAATCCCCTACATTTAGGGTTCATTCCCCCTATGACCCTGAAAATTCTCATACCCTGCCTGAACTAGTATGCTATAGATCCTACCACTTTTACATCACCACTTGGATATATCCACTTTCCTAATTTCCCAGTTAAATTTTTGCACTGACTTATCATTTGCCTACATCTCCAACCGACTTAAATCACTCTATCCCTTATTATAATTATTTTGCATTATCATGTCTAGCTAATTAGCTCTTCATCATAGTGCCTCTCAATAGCGTCTTTTCCTGGGTAGTTGAGTAAAGCCGGAGGAAAAACAAGCTGACTGATCTCATTCTATATTTGTATCACTAACTTTAGCAGTAGACTTCTTATGGTGACTAGCAATCATATTTTTCTCTCCTTATCTACTCACTATTAACTCTTTCTACGATTTTTTTCAAGCCTTCTTCTCTCTCTCTTCCAGTAACTTTCCTCTATTCTCACTCTTGGGTGATGGTATTGACATTTTAAATTGGACTTAAAATATCATAAAATTTACCATCTTCACCATTTTTCAGTGTACAGTTCAGAAGTGTTAAAAATATTTACATTGTTGTAAAACAAATCTCCAGAACCTTTGACTTTGACATTATTCAGAAAGAGAAATAATTAGAAGTGAACACCCACCAGTGCCTTGGTGCAGACCAGCACATTTTTCAACATGCTTGCATTGACCACATGCTTAATTTGGTCACTCTGCATGAGATACCCAAACTCATGAAAAAGCTAACACTTTCACAAGTGTAGTATGCCTATCCCCACTATCTTATTCAAGAGCATTAGAGCAGCGCTTTTCTTCTCTTGCTTCCTCTCTACTTGACCATGCCCATCAATAGACATGCTTTCTGCCATCTTAAATACAACTTTCTTAACCATACTTCCCCTCTCCAGCTACTATTTTATTTTTCTTCTCCTATTAAAAGCAAACAAACAAACAAACAAAACCTCCTAGAAGGAATGTATATTATATGCCTCCAATTTGTTTCTTCTCATTCTCTCTTAATGTAATACCAGTAGTTTTTCTTCTACCACTATTCAGAAACCGTTTTTGCAATACCACCTATGTTGCTAAATGTGAAGTTAATTTTTCAGTCTCTACCTCAATTAACTAGGTACTTCAAATTTCCCAGACCACTTAACACTGGATGCCTTGGAGCTCATTCCTGTTATATCACCTCTGAACTTCAGATACATATCTATCTACTTAGTTGACATTTATTTTAGGATATCCAATAAATATACCATGCATCAGTAGCTCATTCCTTTTTATTGCTAAATAATATTCCATTGTATGATATAGCACAGTTGTCTATCCATTTACCAATTAATTGGAAATTTAGGTTGTTTCTAAATTTTTGGCTGCTTTGAATAATGCTCCTATGAACATCCATGTACAAGACTGTGTGAACCTATGTTTTCATTCCTCTTAGGTTTATATCTATAATTGGAATTTCTGGGCTATTTGGTAGTTTTATGTTTGATTCTTTAAGAAACAACCTTTTGCAAAGTGTCTGTACCATTTTACTTTCCTACCAACAATGGATTTGGGTTCCTGTTTCTTTATATCCTCACCATCATTTGTTTTTATTTATTATAGCCATTCTGGTAGGTAAAAAATTACATCTTATTATAGTTTTGATTTGCATTTCCCTATTGAGTATTATTTTTTCATGTCCTCATTAACAATTTGTATACCTTCATCTGTGAAATATCTCATATCTTTTTCCCATTTCTTGATTTCTCATTTTGTGCTGTTTATCTTATTGATGTGTAAGAGACTTTTATTGGATGTGTGTTTACTATTATTGTATCACAGTCTATTTTGTTTGTTCATTTTTCATTTCACCTTCTCAGTGAGACCTTCCCTAGCCATAATATGTACAGTTGCAATCAGCCTACAACTGGCTATCACCATTTGCTTTCTTATTTTTATTAATATTACATATCATCATCTAACATAATACAGGTTTTCTTTATTTAATAATTTTGATGTCTTTGTCTCTTTATTAGAATGTAAAGTCTATGAAGAAAACATTTTTTAATCTCTCTACTTGTCACTGCTTTGTACTTAACACATTGTAGGCTCTCACTATAATTAATCATTCTAAGAAAAGGATGGTTCAAGAAATTCAAGCAAAATAAATGTCCTTAAAATAACTGTGCATCATTCCTTTTTTTTGTGTTGTAAAATAATAATACCCTCAGGCTTTTACTGGAGGGGTGTGTATTTCCTTCTGAAAGTCTAGCTATTATTATAACTAACACATATAATATCAAATTATGTTAATAATTGTGATGCATTCATAGAAATATAGAATTTAATGCAATGCATAAGGACATATTGTGTATCTGTAAAATAATTTTGCTGTCCAAATAATTTTATTATGATTTTGTTTTTTAAACTCTTTTCATAAACAGATAAAAATTGATCAGTATTCAGTAATGAACAAAACACCTATAACATTTTGTCAAGCTTTAGAAAAATTAGTGTTATTGCCTTGTTCTTATCTTGCAGCTAGTTCTACAACTAAATCAATCTTGAGTTTGTTTTTAGCTTCCTGCCTACTTAGGTTTAGAACCAATCTATTATGAGCTGTCTGAGGTTCTTTTCTGGATCCTAAAGTAATCTCATCCCTAATGCTTTCATACAGTAACCACTTAATCTTCTTCATAGAGTGGGCAGAATAACCTTACACTTTATTTTTCTAATAAAATGTTTCTTGGCTAAGAATTTCAAGTAGGAGAAGAACTGGGCTATCTCATTCAGGCACACATGAAGTACACACCCAGCTCATTCACAAATTAAACAGTTTTTGAATTGCTGGTTTTATTTAATGTGTATAAAAATCTATATTTTTAAAATCTCTTTTTAACACAAATAAAAAAGAGAGAAATAATTCCTCTGTGGAGAACTTAAGGAAAGTAAGTAGATTTTTAAAAATTGAATTCTTTCATTTTACTGATGATAAATATGAATAAGTCACTTAAATTTTATATATCAATTCCGGCACTTAAAAAATGGAGATGACAATAATATTTAGCTAACCTATTATTGGGAACATGAATAATGTATGTTTGGTATATTATATATTCTAAACTATTGAGCAAATACATGTTATGCTTTTTAAAACACCTATTGGAAGGTTTTGAAACACATAGTTTACTAAACATTTGTTTTCTCAATTCACAGCTGATATGAAATGATCATAAAGCTACACTGTTTTATGGAGACCATTTAGTTTTCCAATAGTAGTGTCTGGTATATATAATAGAGGAATGAGAGACAGAAAGAGAGAAAGACAGAGAGAAAGGGACTCTATTAAGTTACTTGATGATAATCAAAATATTTAAATGAAAGCAATATTTTATAATAAGTTTTTAAATTTATTCTTCTTTATCCTCACATTCTGTTTGGTCTTGGAATATATATTTTTTTAATTAGTGTTCTTAAATGTCATCATAAAGTGCAAGTTCACTAAATTCCTTATGATACCATGTTACCTTTGTCAAAAGTATAGACACACACACACACACAGAGGTATGATAAAATTGAGTTAAGTTTAAAGAGTTTAACATAAATTTGGATACAATATTTCAGAATTGTTTCTCTTTATTTAACCAAGTTACAAATATAATTTCTCCAGGTTGACATAGACAGATAAGATTAATAATATAAGATTTGATTCTAGAAAAAAAATCTAAATCTAATTAACCTGAGTATGTGATCTCTTTTCACTTAATTTACATTTTCCTTCATGTAATATATGTGTCCTAAATTCTTGAAACCACCTTATTCACTACAAATTTAACTAAAATACCCTACATATCATAAAGTTGAACTAACATTGTCTTTGAATTAGTGAAAAATAGTGTTATTTTCATAAATTTTTAGGCAAATAACATGCATTTCAGTATGGAAATGCAAATTTATTATCTTACAATATAGTTTGCTTGCTAATTAACTTAAAATTACTTTTTTTCCCCTATGATATCATAGACATATTTTTGGCACTATTTCCCTAGACCCCTAAATTTATAGTTTGTTACATATTTTGTGGATAATATTTATTGAATAATTGAAATTTCTCAGAATAAGTTAAAGTATGGTGAGAAGATTTTTGATAGTATTTATTCAGAAGTTGAAAAGTCATCCAATTCATTTTCTTGAAACTGAACATTATAGTAAAAACTTTACAAGCAAATGTCTAGTAAACTTAAATCCAGAATTTTTTTTCTTTCATTTTAAAAATTTTAGATTTCTTTTTTATTGAGTGACATCTATTTTGTTTTCTTTTTTTCACTGGAGTATAGTTGCTTTACAATATTGTGTTAGTTTATACTGTACAGCAAAGTGAATCAGCTATACATATACTTATATCCCCTCTTTTTTGGATTTCCTTCTCATTTAGGTCACCACAGAGCACTGAGTAGAGTTCCCTGTGCTATACAGTAGGTTCTCATTAGTTATTTATTTTATACATAGTATCAATAGTGTATATATGTTAATCCCAATCTCGCAATTCATCCCAACCTGTCCCCCTGCTTCCCCCTTGGTATCCATATGTTTGTTCTGTACATCTGTGTCTCTATTTCTGCTTTGTAAATAAGATCGTCTATACCAATTTTTTCAGATTCCACATATATGAATTAATATACGATATTTGTTTTTCTCTTTCTGACTTACTTCACTCTGTATGACATTTATTGATATAACATTATATAAGTTTCATGTTGTACATTATATGTCTACTTCTGTGTGCCCTACAGCGTGCCTGCCACCAAAAATTTAGTTTCCATCCATCACTACAGTTGATCCCCTTCATTTATTTCACCCTCTCCAGCCCCTTCAATTCTCTGTTCTCTGTTTCTACATATATTTTAAACCCAGAGCGCAGTTTATAACTGTTCTGAGAAGTACGCTATTATACATTTAAGGGTATTGTTCTGTAAGTTGGCATTTTAAAAAGCATAAAATACAATGCTTTTTCTTTAAAGAATTTACATTAGCCCTAAAGAAAATCTTGTTTTGTGAGATTAACTAATGTGGTTTTCACTCAGTAATACATCCCCCCAATTGAAACTGTTGAACAAGATTTCTTAAACAGTGAAAATACATAATACCATATAGTCACTGTAATGCTAAAAGTATTTGCACAATTCTCTCATTCTCATGAATGTTTGTCCACTTTTCTAACATATATATTTGATGTGTTTTTCAAAAACATCTGTTAGAAAACATTTCAAAGTATATTTTAAAATATTTACATACATCATATACCTAGCATAAACAATAAAACCCAAATGTTAATTCTTATAAATCATACTACTAATGATTCACTCAATTTATTCTAACAATTTCTCAAAAAAGATAGTTTTTAATATTTTATATTAAGTAAAATATTTTATTATGCTAATAGCATAAAACTATTTTATTACAAAAACATTTTTAAAAATAGACTGATTTTTATTCATAGAAAATTTCCAAAATATATAATTCTATTGATAAGATTATGTTAAAAGTAGAAAATGACCTGTTATGAATAGAAAGATACAGGACTAATTTCCATTTGGAAATGATTTGAGATCATCTTTAGAGGGCAGCACCTAACTAGGGAAAGAGGTATTTCAGGTCTAAGCAGGAATTTGAGTACATATTATAATGGCTAAAACTGGCAGTTAAAAGTTGATTGTCCATTAAACTATCACTTATTCACAATTCAAATATAAAAAGAGGCTAAACAACAGCATCTAATAGTAACCTAAATCTGTAATGCAGTTGCAAAATACGCTTTATTGAACATCACCAGCGGTTAAAAGCATATATATTTTGTCAATTAACATTGAAGCACATGGAGCAAATTTTCTTTATTCCTAGCATGGTAATACATAGCAACAGTAATCCATGCATTAACAACCATGTTTTATGAAAAAAAGAGAGTAGGAATGTATTTCACATTTAATTTGGATGATAGCAAAAAAATTGATAAAAAGATACAAATAGTGATGTAAAATGAATGAGGCTCTTCCTATATTATTTTATAGTTTTAATGAGGCTAGAATTTTAAAACATGGGTCAGAAAACTTTTGTTCCATGTTACTTGAATTAAAAAAAAAGAATGATAGTTAAGAATTATACAGTGAAATATTTTAATAATTACTTTATTAAGCATGCTCACATTAATGAAGCAATTGTTCCATCACTCCATGATTGTGTAATGGGAATATCGTATCTGCACATAATCATTATTTCTGGAAATCCTTGATATGATAAAACAGTCTTCTGAACTTTTCTATACCCAATGACAATCCTTTTGTAAAGTTTTCAAACTATAAAAGACAAACTAAGACACTTCAAGAATTGTATAAACTGGACTCTAATAATCTTAGTGCTTAACATTAGAGACTGGGTGTGTTATTACTTATTTATGTATAAATGAATCACTTACACATATAATTAACAAATAATTTACTATCTCACCAGTAGATTATCAAAACTACCATACAAAGCAGCACCTCATCCATTTATCCATTCAACAAATATTTACTGAGCATGTACTCATGCTAAGCGTTCCTAGGAGCTGCCCAAGACTTCACAATATAGGCTCCTGTCTCATGAAACATTAAATTACCAGTCTTCTCATTTTACTTTTAGATAGGATGTGTGTGTGTCTCTGTGTGTGTGTGTAGTGACAAATGGGTACAGAGGCAGTTGTTCTGACTGCCCCATCAAGAAAAAACCTTCTTGTTTCTTTAGCACAATGTGATAAATTGTACTCATATAATATTTTAACTAAGGTAGTAGAAAAAGCATTTTCTACAATATTCTGTGCTTATGCTGTTATCTGTAAAACCACTTAAAATAATTTTTATTTTAAAATGTGGCTAAATTTAAAAGATACAAATATGTCTACAGTATTCTAACCCTTAATCATACATTTTAATTGGCTGTAATAGCTTATTAAAAAAATGAAGACATATAATTAGCATAATAATTTTAAGGAAATCTATTAACTCACTTTTACTTTTATCCAGTTCTTTAATTTTAATTTAAAAATATATGGTTTTAAGGGCATTACTTATTAGTAGTTACAGCAACTAGCCTGGTTTAGAGATTTAAAAATCAGACATTTAGACTAATTATTACTGTTGTACAGATCTCTGCATTCAAATGAAGTTCCAGGCATGCATGTAAAACTAAGATGAAGATGAAAGGGAGTTTTATTAAGACATTTATCTCCATGAAAAAGGCAAAATCTTGGCCTTGTCAGTTCTCAAGTTTTTATTAAGTATCTATAAAATACAGATAAGCCTTTATGTTGTCAAAATATCAATTTTAATGGAATGCATGGAAGATCCAGGGTGAAGCTTAAATTTGAATAGCATGATATACTATGAAATTACTAAAAAAGAGCAGAGGTATGCTTCAAGTATATCTTATGCTGACCTTAGATAAATAGCCCCACAAATTATAGAGCAGCTATTTTATTGACATGAAAGAAACTTCAATCAGAAAAGAGAATAACATGTTTTGTTTGTGCCTTAATATTAGTCTGCAAAGCCAATGTATTTCTTGTCATATTATTATTATTATTATATTGCTTTACTTACCTTGAATGACTTACCTTGTGATTAACTTTTGAGTTATTATTATTTTACATGTTATATTTTAATTCTAAGGTTTTCAAGGACTTTAAATACCATAAAGTTGAAGTCTTATTAAACTTTCTTCAACTTTATGGTATTTAAAGTCCTTGAAAACCTTGGAATTAAAATATAACATGTAAAATAATTTTGACATTTCTTCATTTGGCCTCTGTTATGCTGAGCAATATTTGCAGCTGTGTAAACCATATGTTCTCCAATATCTGTTGAAAGAAAGCTAGTATTTGTAACTTAAACCTGAAATGTTTACAGAAATTTTTGAACATTTCAATAGATGCATGAAGATTTTTATCTTACTTACTTGAAAACTATATTCAACAGAGTTGATTTCCCTCAGAATCTTCCCATGGTTTTGAAATTCTCATAAGCATGCCAACTTTCATTTCACTCACATCTTATGTGGCATCATATTAAACAAATCTTAAGGTCCCCTGATATTACTCTACTTCCTATTTTCTCATTGTCTTCTACTGATGACAGATATTGGCTACAGAAACTGTGGTTGCATAATGTGGTTAGGACGCTGTCCATGGGCCTCTTTATTGTTTAGGCAAAATATGTACATGGGAGGTTTAGACAGTCCCATTATGGCAGAATGGCTCAGTCTTCATATTTGGGCACTTCATTCTCTTCCACAAAGCCCCGCAAGGCAAAAGTTTTCCTAATGTTTTAATTGGCTTACCATATAAAAATTAATAGTATCAACCTGTGAACTGAACTCTCAGCACCATATGTTGCTTTGGAAGATAGTCTCTGATAATTTTATTTATTACCCTCATTAAGTGATCCGATAAACTTCATACAATCATGATCTGTCATTGCAGATAACATTTATTATGAAAGTATACAGACAGAGGGTGTCCTCACATCATTTAAAGAGGCCATGTTATGTTTCAAATTGATACATAAAACCATGAACTGTGTCACCTGGTGGCTGTCCACTGACCAACAAAATCTGTTCCCAAATTTGTTAATTTCTCCGTTGCTGATGCCCTGAAGACTGTTTTTAGTTGCATCCACTTTTTGGCTCATTTAATTTTATTTGTTCTCATGATTTCAATGATCTTAATTGCCATCCTTAGATCATTGCCTTATTTGCTGGCACCTTTATTTTAAATGGTCCATATCTGAAGCTAGTGCTTTTTCTTTTACTTTACCCTGAAGCACTTCACTAACAGTGTTGCTGAAGCAGAAGCCACTAGGAATGAGCTAATATTCTATAAACTCTAGTGTGATAACAACCAGGGTCATACTCATGTGGTGAGCACCTATTGCTATGGGCTTACTCCAGATCAGGGAAAGTCGGTTTGGCAGACAAGACAAGAGCCCAAGTGGCTCATTGCTGGCAGTATTATCGCTGCTTACATACATTCCTGGCCTTCTTTCTTTGGTTTCTATGTTACCACATATGTCTCCTATTCCTGCATGTTTTAACAATATTTTTCATTGCCATCCTCCTTAAACCAATCTTGAAAATTTACAGTTTCTCTAGATTCAACCTTAGTGTCTCTTTATCTAGACAATCCTAACTATCCCATATCTTTAAATTCCATCTATAATTCTCCAGTTGAAAAATATCAATGCTAAACAGGGAGATCAGCTCGGTGCTTTGTGACCACCTAGAGGGGTGAGATAGGGAGGGTGGGAGGGAGACGCAAGAGGGAGGGAATACGGGGATATATGTGTACGTATAGCTGATTCGCTTTGCTATACAGCAGAAACTAACACACCATTGTAAAGCAATTATACTCCAATAAAGATGTTAAACAAAAAGAAAAATATCAATGCTAATTCCAGTTATTTTTTTGATTCCAAATCAAGATGGCAACTAACACTTCATAGCTTCTTTTGGTATCTTGAAATCAATTCAGACCCAGTCTAAACTGAAGTTGTTTTTACCCAACTGAGTCCTTTCTAAGAGTCCTCTATCTGTGAAAATGGCAGTATTATAACCAGAGACACTTATGCCACCCTTATATCCAGTAAATCACCAATTTCTCTTAACTTTTTCCTTTTATCCATACATGTCTATATATTCCCATTACCACTAGTTCAAGCTTTCATCATATTTTTTTCCTACACTATTGCAATAACCCTCAAACTTATTTCAATATATCCATCTTTCTCAATGTCAATCAAGTTTTATAGAGCAGTCAATGTAATATTTTTTGGATAATAAGACAAAATTACCAATTCTCTTCTTTACAATACTCTCTAACAGATTGTTATTCTTAAGATAATTTTTTAAAAATCCTTAATATAGCCTAAAATTTCTGTATTATCTGGCTTCTGTCTATTCCTTAGGCATCATATCATTTCATTATAAAATCAGGGACACTCTAGCTGTTTTGAATTCCTGGTAAGCAGCAGACTCCCCCTGGATTCAATGCTTTTGCACTTATTATTTCCTCTACCTTGAATATTGCTCCATTTGTCCTTAACCCTAATACTAACCCTTACTCTTTATGGGTTCAGATTCAAAGTTACTTTGTCACCAATGTTTTCTCTGATATTTCCTGATACTATAAAAGGTCCATATTGTTTGCTCTTATTTCAAACTGTTTTCCCTCTTTTTGTTACCTATTAAATACCTATAATAAATTTTTTTAAGTTATTGATTTCATACATCTACCCCCAATATACTTAAATTCTACCAAAAAAGCCAGCCTTATCAGTGTCAGTATATGACAATTTGTCAAGCAATGTTTAGAAAATGAATGAATAACTGGATTATTACTTTTGTAATAACAAGCATTTCTACTTTGATAGAATATTAATGTTACATAAAAATTTTTACTCTAAGTTACATCTAGAGTGTTTATTTCTATTTGAAAGAGAATATTTAAATATCGGCAATTAATCATAATAATATTTCTTGTTTGAATTGCTGATGTTATAATGATAGGATGTGATGAGTACCTACATCATCCCAGGTTGAGGGATTCCTAAATTGAAGTTTAAGTGTAGGGATTGGCATTTGGCCTTCAGAGGCTTAGGCTAAAGCTGAATGCAGATCATTTGGTCAAATTCTGAGACTGAAGCTGAACATCAATGTTACAGTCCTTAATAAAAGTTACTACTATGCATTGTTATATAAGTGGAATGTCGATTAGTGTTGATAAGGAAGAATTAGGTTTTAGCTCAACTTTTTATGTTTGTTTGAATGTTTTATGATGTAATGTCAGTGTCATTAAAGTGAAAAAATATTATGCTGAACAAAAAAAGATTCTAGCAGAGTTTTATTAAAAAGGACTGAAATGTAAAAAATTAATGAATGAATTATTTTGTCTGTTTCTTACAATTCTATATCAGATCTCAATGAGGGCAATATAAAATCATACTTTGGCTGAGATTATTTATACAAATTTTTTACTGTAGTTTCTACAATAATTTTATATACTACTTTGTATAATTAGGAATGACATGGAGATCACTCATTAGCAAATCCTTAGTTTTTTATTCTCATAGTGAAAGTTCAGATGTGAAAATAGATCACAAATTCAATTCGATTTTGAAAAACACAATCAAAGAATCTAGTTGATCTTTGATTTGCTGGGAATCAGTTTCTGTTTCTACTGGTATAAACTCCATGAGAATGGAGATTCTTTTTTCATATTCCCAGCACTTAGAATGGAGGATAGCATATGGTAAATGCTGAATGAAAAGTTACTGAACAAATTACATGAATGTATTAATCATTAAAACATTTTAAATAAAGTATATTTAATCTGGAATAGAGAAAATATACTTAGCATTTAGAGAGAAGTAGTAATTTGGCATAAGATTTCTCTCTGCCAGCCCTTTTATTTAATTGCCCAGAGTTGGCTTTTCTCCAGTATATTTGAGCGATTATTTTTTTAATTATTTATAATTTTAAATGAAACATAAATAACAAACTACTTGTAAATATTCGAAATTGTCATTGTTAAATTATTGCTATGCAAATACCAGGGAAGAAAACCTGTGCAAATATCCACCTTTAGCTTCATATGTCAACAAGTACACATACACACTTCTAAAATACTATTACAATGTTAATGATGGAAAATTTTACTTACAAAGTTTTTATTGTTCTATAGGAGAATTTTGAAACCTTTAAATCATTGATCACTGAGAACATCACCATGTAGCTTCAGTATGATTGCATAGAACACAGATACTCAGTTCAGAATACTTCTCATGCAAGGAGAAAAAGAAAAATCAAAGAGTTTTTAATAAAAACTTTAAAGTGCAATAAATTAAAAAATATACTTTTAGTCACAATTAAAAATATGTACATGTAACATTACTTTTCTTTCAATTTTATTTATTGATGATTAATGAAATTAAATCCTTTTTTCTCACTGTGATTTCCTCTTACTTGTCTTTAACTGCTACTTTCCTTTCAATCTTACAGTGGAGGATAATTGAAATTATGTCTGTGACTTGGAAACTGACCAGTATTCTGAAATGTGAGTTACCTTCTTAGTTTTAATTATCATCTTTTTGTATATGTAATGTATTACTTTGAATACTATAAAGCAGTGGCATAATGGAAAGGAGACATATTACCAAACTGACACAGTCTTCAAACCCCCAGGCATCATCATTCATAAACTCTGAATGACAATGAGATAAGCCTATTTTCCTTTATAAAATGTACAAACTGTATTAAAAAAAAAATTAAAGTGCCTCTAGCCAATTAGTTGTGTGCCTTTAACCCTTAGTATCATAATGGAACTGGAAAGAGAGCTTGTAGTAGTGTTTGGATGTCTCTGTAACTCCCTCCACTCATTTTTCTTAGTCCTCTCTCCATGTAAGTTTTATTCTACAAATATTTAAACAATAACTAAGGACAATTCTGTAGAATGTCTGTTTAAAAATAAAAATCACTTGCTTCTTAGCTGTTCCCTACTCACTTTGGAATAACTTCTGTTCTAATGACTGGATAAATTTCTCTCAGTCTCCTAAATACTTTATCTGGTTCTAAAATCTCCAAGTTGAATAAGAAGACATTTTGGTCCAGCTACCAAATAGATATAAAAATATTCATTATAAAATTTATCCCTACTCCCTTTGTAATCAGGGAAGGAATATTGGAAGCTTGTATAAATAAGATGGTTAAATATTGGGATTTGTGAGGAGGAACTTGTGGACTCAGGTACAGGCTTATGAGAGATAAATATATATTGTCCCTGTTAGTACTTTCCAGTCCATATTAATTGATATTTATGCATGCTCAAATATTAGGTTGTTGTTTTTGGAATGTGTGTGTATACCTGTAAAAAAACAAGGTAATTTACTTGAGAGTAACTGAGATGATATCTAATTATATTCCTGTCCAGCTTGAATGTTAAAATGTCATAGTTAATTATTTTTAAGATAAAAGAAAATTGAGAGAGTCATTACCATTTTGAAATAAGACCAGGACATAGATTTATAGCAGAAAAGAAAACCATGAATTAGATGAAATCAATAGATGTCAAGCACATGAGAGATTCTTGTGACACTTTAAGAAAATTAGTGACTTTTAGCTATAGACAAAAGGACTTATAAATGTAATCTAAAAGGTTTCTCATTTAATTGACAAAGAAAATCTAAAAGCCTGGAGTGAAATGAGTATTAGATCATGAATTGCAAAATGCCACAAGCTATCTTAAAAAAAATTTCTAATTCGTAAATATATCCTTCGTTAAACTGAAATCGAGTGCCTCTCCTAAAATATATTAGAGTTGTTTTAAAAACTTTCTTCAATAATAATTTATTCTATATAAATGTCAGAAAATGATCACCTGTTCAATTCATGAGTATTTATCCTCATTATTACATACTTTAATTAAAGTATAAATACTAACTTACTGTTTTTTCCTCATTTTAAGCCTATTTAAATTTACCTACATTACACCAATTCTTTTAATCTTCAACTTTGCTCTCAAGTTATTAATTTCTAGTCTGGAAAGTTATAAGGTAACCATAAAATTAATACAAACTATTGAATATTAATTATTTTACCCTTTCTGTCTGAGCTTCAATCTCCTAATTTGGAAAACAAAATGAGACAGCAAAAAAAGGCAAAAATGATAAATGTCCACCTCACCTAAACAAAGGCATGTGTCCCAAGTTAGACAATAATTTAATACTCTAAAATTTTAAATAATTAACAGAGTGAAGCCAGGGCCAAGAGGAAAATTATTGAAGATTTTGTCTATATTATACTCTATCTATCATCTATCTATCCATCTATCTATCATCTATCTACCTATTTAGCCATCTATCTATCTATCATCTATGAGGGAACAGTTCCTGTTACCTAAAACAGAAGCTGCACTAGATTCTGAACTATTTCTAAGACTTATCCTCAGTTCCCAGGAAATGTACGCACTGCCTTGTAACTCACAAAAAGTTGTTTTTTGCTTAATTATGCATAGTTGGTTTTTGGTGCTTATAATTGAAGAACTCCAGTTAATAATTTTGGAAAAATTTGCCTTATTCATTGACTTGTTAATTTATTATATACTTATTGTGCTCTTTTTGTAAGCTGGATTATTCCAAGATGTTTGAACAATGGCATGGACAAATCATTTTAAACAAAGATAAATGGGTATTTTTTAACATTTAGATAGGAATCTCAGAGCCTTGCGTACAGTTATTTGTATATATAGCTTTAAAAATAAGCCTATTTAATTAAAAAAATAATTGATTATATGCTCTGACTGTGGGAAATCTATTTACATCTTGAAAATGTTGAAGATAATAGAATAAACCTTGATTAACTTTCCCTAAACAAAGAGATGATAATGTTCAAGACAAGGTCTTAGCTATTATTCTAGTGTTGGGTTTTAAAATTACTATGAAGACAGAGTTGTTATTGACTTAGTTCTAGATGCAAATGAGAATTCTATACCAACATATAATTTGAAAAACGGAATATGACTTTTATAAAAACTGCATTCTTATGAAGCTTGACAGATCTACAATTTGGCTGAACAATCTCCATTTTCAATCTTTCAACTATATAATTTTACAATATAAAATAAAACAATAAATGCAATTTCAAGCCTCTCAAATGTTACTACTACTGTGTTTCATGTTTTTGATTTTCATAGATGAAGTCACCCTTTAACAGTACTGATGGCATTTTTAAATGTGGAGAAATAAAAATTTACCATATTGCATTTTGTCCTATATAAGTCCATATATTTTATATTTTCTTTTAATTACTTTAACTAAAGCTATAGAAAATATCTGTATTACCATGTAGTTGTATAGTGGTCAGTATTACACTCTAACAATATGTGTAATGTTCTATAATAGTGGTAAGTATTTTAATTGGTTTAGACATAATTTATTCTAGATCTATGATGTTTCTCATCATTTCATTTTGTCAACTTTTATAATTATACCTGAATTTTAAACATAGCATTTAAAATCTGTATTTTTGTTCTCTCCTAAAGTAGCAATTTCATGCAAAATTGCTTTGTTTATGAGAACACAGCATATGCTTAGTTTTCTCCCAGGATGTTCTATAAATCTGATGAAGTTGGGAAGTAAAATTCCATTAGTACCACTACTCTAATTATAGTATTTATACTAACTTGTTTTGAACATATTGGATGATTAAACATATTTTTTCATATTATTTTATAATGATAAAATAATAACTTTTGTTCTAGAATATTAATTGCAGCCCAAAAATGTTGAAAAAAGTTAGATGAAATCTTGGGTTCCTATTTTATTGCTATCCTTAGTTAACATAATGTCTTGATTGTAATTTTGTCCTGGATCCAGGGGTGCCAGAAGTAGAAAGATGTTCTTCCCCTGGATTTTCAGCTACATCAAACAGTAAATTGTCATTTTCCTTAAGTCAGTTTTAGTTTTATTCTGCCAATTGTAATCATTTTATTATTAAATAACATATCCATGTATAACCTTGACAGTCCTTATGGAAACTGAAATCCTGCTCTGTCAGTTAAGTGACATCTTTTAGTTTCTCTTATTTTGTGATCCTTACACTTACTTGCTAGCAAATCATCATATTCTGTACTGACTCTCCTACTGTAAATACTAACCTATAGAGAAGAGTCCCCAATAACTTTTTTAATGACATCAGTGCCCCCTCAACTTCTTATAGCCTTGGTGTTTGGAGGATTGTCTAGATCTTCCAGTGAAACATAATCTCTGGTGGGTCTTCTAGTCATTAATAACATTACTATATCCATTTGAGTAAGCACATATTTCTCTGTCATAGAGCCTATTCTTCCCTCTGTGGTAATTTAGGCATTTCAACTTCACTAAGTTTAGTTTATTACTCTTTCCATGTTTCCAATTGCCTTCTCTTGTTCTCATCAGGTGCTGAATGCTGTAACTTGGGAAAATTGTCTCAAGTCAACAAATATTTCCTTAACCATTTTTATCTTTCAGCACTTTTGTTAAAAATCCTCAGAATCTTGTCTCATGGGTATGGGTTCAGCTTCTTCCACTCCATGCTGGCTAGAGCTTGCAGGTGATTTTCAGCCTGGAAGAGTATTTTCATTATTAGTTTTATGTGTAAATTTTGAATGTGAGAATGGGCAACAGCTCCCAGCAAAATAACTTAAGAATAATGATAGTGCAGCACCAGTGCAATTAATTTACTGCACATTTTCCTCCAGTGTGAATGGTGAAAATGCAAAAGATGGATATCAAGTAATTAATAACTCAAGTATTTCATTTTTATTATTTATTGGTAGTTTAATACAGATGGCAATAAATCTCATAAATGAGGTTTAAGGAAAAGCACAGAACAAATATACTAAAATGTACTGAGGCTTCCTGTATATATATATATATATATAAATATTAGATAGAAAATTATAGTTATCACTTTCAAATAAAACTGCATTTATAATATCAGATTAATATTAATAGATATATATTTTTGAAGTGTTAATAGCTGCTATAATAGCATGTTTTGTGTATTTGTGGGAAAACAATGTTAAAAAAATTTGCAAGAAGTACTAGGTAGATAATTTTGAGACTTTTGTGAATTTAATTTTAACCAAATGTCTCAAAAGAAAAATATTATGTAAAAATCTGAAAAAAAACCCAACACATTCTTTGTTAAAATAAAAGTTAAATTTTGAGCATTACGTTTAAATAAATTTTGCTACGATTTTCTCAATCCCTGTTTAGCTTTGGATGAGTTGATCGTTCTGCTAAATGGAGTTATTAAAACCAAATATTAGCATAGCATGTCTAGATTCCTTAACATACGTTATTTTACTTAGTTACCTAAATGCATATGATCTTATTTGGGGCTTATTAAGAACAACATACTGAGTAGACATGTCATTATCATTCTACAACTTTTAAAGACAAAGATTTCAGATTAAGTAATTGATGCAAAATTACCAATTTAATAAATTGTAATGTCATAGATCAAACTTAGACTTCCAAATTCATGTACAGTTCATCTTTTGATAAACTATTGGGTGTCTTTATAAGCTCTAACATACTGCAATCAGAATACTTATAAGTATTAAAAATAGATTGTTTTAATCCTAAAATTATAAATAGATTTTTATGTGGATAACTTAGATGCATTGACACATTTTTTCATAGAGTAAGTATTAACTGATATTTTTTATTAACATTCTTATGGACTTTTTCAGGAATCATGTCATAAATATTAACCCAAACAATAGCATAACATAATTAACAAATCTTAATGGTTTTAGTTATATATCATGTGTAGTTCAGAAATAAATCCTAAAATAAGTAGATCTGTTCCCTATTAAAAAACTTTCCCCCCAAAATTTTTTTAAACCTAGCTCTTCTTTTTTTTTTTTAAACAAACCCTTAAAAAAAATTAATTAATTAATGTTTTTATCTTTGGCTGCGTTGGGTCTTCGTCGCTGCACACGGCATTCTCTAGTTGCGGCAAGCAGGGGTTAGTCTTCGTTGCGATGCATGGGCTTCTCATTGTGGTGGTTTCTCTTGTTGAAGAGCACGGGCTTTAGATGTGTGGGCTTCAGTAGTTGTGGCTCGTGGGCTCCAGAGCACAGGCATAGTAGTTGTGGTGCATGGGCTTAGTTGCTCCACAGCATGTGGGATCTTCCTGGACCAGGGCTCGAACCAGTGTCCCCTGCATTGCCAGGCATATTCTTAACCACTGTGCCACCAGGGAAGTCCCTAGCTCTTCTTTTTTACTACCATATTAGAAGGCAAACTCTTCTTTTTCTCTTTCTTTATTCTCTCTTTCAGTGTGTTTGTTTGTGTGTGGAGTGTGTTTGTGCAATTTATATTCCAAGATTGATCAGCATATTGTAAAAATATATACTAATCTGATGTCACTTAAGCAATATGAAAATAATAAGGAAAAGTTTATAATAAAAAAATTGTCTTCACTATTCTTCCAGCATTAAAATTAAACAAGATGGGTCTTATGACTGCTTTCTTGTAACAAGGTACAACTTCACTCATCTAGTTTACATTTCATGTAATTGAATTGAGAGACTGAATATACAAACAGACAATAGCTAGATGATACGTAAAAATAAAACTTTGACCCACAGCCTACAGCAAATTGCTCAAGAAACCAGCCCTCTACAATAAACAACCCAGGAAGCCAGCCTGCTGTCATTTGGACATGAAGGAACCCAGATTGCTATCTCTAGTGACAATTCAGAAAGCTAAACAGTAACTTCTCTAAGATTTGGGCCAAAATGGCCAGGGCTTATTCATAACTAGCAACTTTCCTAATTTTGTCCCCACTTCTTACTGAAAGCAACCAGAGAAAGCCAAATATGCACCCCTGACCAATCACATAGGATTCCCTACTTCTAGTTATACAACTACAGCTTTCACATGCCAACACCTTTAAATGAGGACATATTTGAAGCCTATCCTTTTTACCACTGAGAAGTTCTCCCACTCTTCTTCCTGTCTTTGAATCACTGCAACAAGCATATGATGGTGGTTGACTCTCTTATATGTTCTAAATAAATAGCCTTTGCTTTGTTATTTTGTTGGTCTTTTATTTCTGTAGAATCTTCTTAAAATAGAGATTGCCACTCTTTCTTCAGAACATTTTAAACTTTCACCCTTATTTACAGTATTCAAAAGGCATATTTTTTTTGTACTGACAGCTTCTTCCCCAATTTCTTCTAAGTAATATGTAAGTTGGCATGCTGCATTTCTTCTTTTATGCCTGTACTCTTGAGACTTAATTTCAGAGGCTTCTCCAAGTTTTAAGGACAACCTGCCATTTTCATACTAGATTATGTAAAAGAAATAAAGGCCTCTGTCTCCCAAGGACCCCAGAGTGTATATGTCCTTTGCATGACTCTAAAATTGAATATCCAATAGGAATGCAGAGCCTAGGATCCGAGGTTTGGAATTTCATCTCCTCCCTTTACTGGTTGTACTGCATTGCGCTAGTTGCTTAACTTTCTGTGGTTTCAACTTCCACATTTATTTGATTTGTTGTGAAGATTAAATGGGTTAGCTTACTTGAAGCAATTAAAACAATGTCTATCACACACTAATGTTGTTACTGAACAAAACTTGGGTTCGCTTGTCTAAAGTGCAGCAAAGCCCATCTACTGAGATCAGATTGTGGTGAAGGAAAGTACAGCATTTATTGCAAGACTCATGCTCAAAATATCCAAACTCCCAGATGACTTTCCAGGAAGGGTTTATAAAGGCAAGGTGAGGGACAGGGTCAAAGAGTACCTGATGAGCCTGTGTACATCCTTCTGTTTGGTTGTTGGTGAGGTAACAGGGTGGTGTTTCAGGAATCTTAATTATCAATTTTCTAGTTCCAAACAGTCTAGAATCTACAAGCTAGTGGTCAGCATTCAATTAACTTATTCCATCTGGTGGGGGTTTTAGTATCTTCAAAACAACTCAAGGATTTGATTCAGGGTATTATCTATAGCCCTTGAGGAGGAACTAAAGGTCCTAGACTTTGTTTTATAGCTAAACTATTATTATTTTGTCTTGAATGATGGGTTTCCTTTGTTTCTGCATTTTCTCACTTCTCTGATTAATTTTGCTCTTTGGAACTCAGGGAAGGTCTAAGCTAAAGCTTTTCTACAAAGAGGCAGGAGGGGGACACAGGAAGGTCCGCAGGGTCTTGCTCAGTTTCAATGTTAGAGGAAAAGAGACAGAAAAGAGCAACCATCCATCTCCCTCATCTCATAACTTCATTTTCCCTCATAACTTAATTTTCTTTCTTTTAAGAATGAACAGTTATGTTAGATTCACCAGGACAGTACCACATAAACATGCCTCAAATTATGCCATGATCTTAATTTAAGAAAATTTCCATTAAAAATACATTTTCTTTAGGACACATGAAAGGTGTTAATCTTTTAAATGGCCCATAATTGAAATAATAATATCTAAGGCTTCAAGTAGAATGGTAACTTTAGGCAATGTAAATATTTTTAAAGTGAGAAAATTAAGGCTCAAATAAATTATGTAAAATGCCTAATATCTTGTTATAGTATCTTCAGTCTCTATTATCTTCCCATAATTTGAAAGAGCTACAAAACAAGGGAAGGTACTTATTGTTTGAATATTCTGACATTTTTAAAGCATTAAGAGAATGTTAAGCAAACAAGCATATTTTAATGATATTATTCATTTAATATAGTATTTTTTAAAATAAATTCTAAAGTGAGGTCAGAATTTTAAAAGAATAAAACAAAAGCCCATAATTTTGTAAAATTTAACTTTTATTTTGTAATGTTCACCAAATATAGTGTTAAAATATAAACTGAAGCATATTAAAATTTTAAGTTTCTTTGAGCAAAAATCCGTTTGAATAGGGCAATACCAAACCGGAAGTTGTAAGGAGTACTCCACCCAAAGGAACTAAGGAGAGAGATATTTGTAGGAAAAAAATGATGCAGAATAAGGAAATGATTGGTTGGCTACAGCTTAAAGCCCATTTGGTTTTTGGGGACTGGTAGCTTTTTTTTTTTTAACATCTTTATTGGGGTATAATTGCATTACAATGGTGTGTTAGTTTCTGCTTTATAACAAAGTGAATCATTATACATATACATATGTTCCCATATCTCTTCCCTCTTGCGTCTCCCTCCCTCCCACCCTCCCTATACCACCCCTCCAGGCAGTCACAAAGCACCGAGCTGATCTCCCTGTGCTATGCGCCTGCTTCCCACTAGCTATCTACCTTATGTTTGGTAGTGTATATATGTCCATGCCTCTCTCTCGCTTTGTCACAGCTTACCCTTCCCCCTCCCCATATCCTCAAGTCCGTTCTCTAGTAGCTCTGTGTCTTTATTTCTGTCTTACCCCTAGGTTCTTCATGACATTTTTTTTTCTTAAATCCCATATATATATGTTAGTGTACAGTATTTGTCTTTCTTTTTCTGACTTACTTCACTCTGTATGACAGACTCTAGGTCTATCCACCTCATTACAAATAGCTCAATTTCGTTTCTTTTTATGGGTAAGTAATATTCCATTGTATATATATGCCACATCTTCTTTATCCATTCATCCGATGATGGGCACTTAGGTTGTTTCCATCTCCGGGCTATTGTAAATAGAGCTGCAATGAACATTTTGATACATAACTCTTTTTGAATTATGGTTTTCTCAGGGTATATGCCCAGTAGTGGGATTGCTGGGTCATATGGTAGTTCTATTTGTAGATTTTAAAGGAATCTCCATACTGTTCTCCATAGTGGCTGTACCAATTCACATTCCCGCCAGCAGTGCAAGAGTGTTCCCTTTTCTCCACACCCTCTCCAGCATTTATTGTTTCTAGATTTTTTGATGATGGCCATTCTGACTGGTGTGAGGTGATATCTCATTGTAGTTTTGATTTGCATTTCTCTAATGATTAATGATGTTGAGCATTCTTTCATGTGTTTGTTGGCAGTCTGTATATCTTCTTTGGAGAAATGTCGATTTAGGTCTTCTGCCCATTTTTGGATTGGGTTGTTTGTTTTTTTGTTATTGAGCTGCATGAGCTGCTTGTAAATTTTGGAAATTAATCCTTTGTCAGTTGCTTCATTTGCAAATATTTTCTCCCTTTCTGAGGGTTGTCTTTTGGTCTTGTTTATGGTTTCCTTTGCTGTGCAAAAGCTTTGAAGTTTCATTAGGTCCCATTTGTTTATTTTTGTTTTTATTTCCATTTCTCTAGGAGGTGGGTCAAAAAGGATCTTGACTGGTAGCTTTTAGGTTTTGGATTACTTACATAGACTGCCAGGGCATCAGAGCCACTTCAGTCTACTGGACCCCTTACTAATTAATTTAACAATAGGAAAGAATAATCCTAATTTAAAGTGACTATTCTTTATAAATCAAAAGTATTTAAGCATATATTTACATTTAGAAAGTATTATGTGATCTAAATTGACCTAATTAGTGGAGAAGTAAAGAGTTGCTAAAGTTGACACTTAAAAATAATAAAAGGTTTGAAAGCAAGACCATGTCTTCTTGAGAGAGTAATATTCATAAACTTCAAGTAAAGTTCAAAGTATAATCAGAATTCCAGATGCAATAAAGGCATCAATCAAAGTAAATATTAGGAATCCATGACTAGAGATGGTAATAGAAAATATAATTGAATGTCACAAAGAAATATAAGGAAATATGAAGCAGAGGCAGAAGATTTTGTGAAAGACAACAGATAAAAATGAAATTCTGGAACTGTTCTGGAATTTTACTTTTCAGGTTTACTTAGGGAAATTGGTTAGCAATTTTTGGCAGTGTTTCTCAGAAAGGTGGACCAGAATTAGCATGACCAGAACACCAGTGACATGTAAATGTGTATAGAGACATACTTTCAAAAGCCAGCAGGAAATCTAAGGTTATGAATTCTACTTATAAAGATAATTTGATTTTCTACTCTATCTCATAGGATATGAAATGCTTTTTGATAAAAGTTTCTTTCCTAGGTTCAGGCACAATATCACACAACTGCAGTAGAAACAAACAAACAAAAATCCTAGTTTGAGATCCAAGGAATTTCAGACAATATATGAACTTAGGATAATAGCTAAAGTATATGGGTTATGCTAGGGACTCAATGTTTATTTGTTTTTTGATGATGTATAAATATGCTGGATTTTGTTTATAAACATAAAATATAATGACAACTAATTAATATTTGAATTAGTACACCATCTTCAATAATTATTGGCTATGTATTACTTACCCTGATACCTCTCATTGTTCAGATATAATATTTTAATGTTTTTAGAAAAGTTATCCATTTTTAATAAAAATACAAATAAATACATATACTATTTGAAATAAGCACTTGTTTCATTTATAAATATATCATTTAATGGAATTCCTAAGGTCATGTAATTCCAGAACTTTATGAAACTTTAAATTTCTCATATTAAGAATTATGAAAGGAGCAAACTGTGGTGCTGTAAGGACAAAGAACAAGCTAAACTCAAAGGGCCAATGTTGCCGGAACAGAGTTACAGGACTCTTATCACTCTGTCACATTGTGACCATTACAATGTCCCAGAGCCCTCCCAAGCAGCATGTTCTGTCCCTTTCCTGTCCCATATAAGGAAAGGTATTTGTCCCATTCTTCTCACGCTCTGCACACTGAAAGTATACATACCCTGCCCAATCAGCAGATGACTCGCAGATTTCTTTGTTCCCTGGCTATAAAACCAAACCAGTAACCCTTGCTCGAGGTCATCTCTCCCTGGCTATCAGGAATTCACCTGTTCTAGCAGCGACCCTTCCTTTTAATAAACTCTATCTTTTTTTCATTCTGCTTTGTGTTTCGAAATTCTCTTCCAACTGACGTTCGGTCCACGTTCATTGGAGGTTATAGTGCATAGTTTCCTTTTCTTGTAATATCTTTTCTGGTTTTGGTATTAGATTAATGCTGACCTAGTGGAATGAGTTAGGAAATATTCTGTTTCTATCCTCTGAAAAAGATTGTAGAGAATTGGTAAAATTTCTTCCTTAAATGTTTTGGAAAATTCACCAGTGATGCATCTGGGCATAGTGCTTTCTGTAGTGGAAGTTTATTCTTGATTCTTTCTCTTTAATAGACAAGGAGCTATTCATATTTTTATTCTTGTGTGAGTTTTGACAGTTGTGTCTTTCATTGAATTGATCATTTCATCTAGATTATCAAATTTGTGAGCACAGCCTCATTCATAGTATTCCTTTATTATCCTTTTGATTTCCATTGGATCTTTAGTGATGATCCCCTTTCATTTCTGCTATTAGTAATTTGTGTCTTCTCTCTTATTTGGCCTGACTAGAACCTAATTGATTTCATTAATCCTTTTCAAGAACTATCTTTTGGTTTTGTTGATTTCCTTTCAAATTTATTTTCATTGATTTTCAGTTTCAATTTCATTAGTTTTTATCTGTCAAATGATGAGAGATTAAAATGCTTACATAGGTGAAAGTAAATGGACACTACCTTAGCTTGCTGAAATTAATCTTCCTTGATTTTAATGGAAATTTGTCAATAGCTATCAAAGTATAGGTGAAGGAAGAAAACCCCTAACTTGAAAACATAGGTTTGTAATTCAAAATTCAAAACATAAGGTTAAGTAATTATGACTATATTTTAGTGAAATATGAGCTATACAATATTATTTTATTATTAATTTCAATGGATAAATGACAATAAAATTATTTAATGCTGTAAAAATTGCAGTGTTATATGTATGATATCATTCACATAACATTTTATTGTAATAAAATAAGTCCAAATGGCTAATTGGCAGCATTTACTTTCGGCATACATTACTTTCCTTGAATATTATCCTAGTTTTGTTTTAAGGTGCATAAATTAAATTTATAATTAAGAAAAATATGATTGCTTTTATTAAAAAAACAATGAAAGTAGCTCAGATGCTGAGCAGAAAGTAGTTAAGAAATCAACATCATTGACATTCACTGACTCTGATAATAATAATGGATCTAGAAAGAAATACAGAAAATTTTATGCAGAGATTGTCTTCGGCTAATGTGATTAAATAAATTTACTATTTTTTATTTTATTTAATTTTCCTTTCTCTGGAATTGTGTGCTTTTCACTTAAAGTGATGTCTCTTACACATTTTGTTCCAGCACATGTAATGGTGTGAGTACAAACCTGATATCTGACTACCTTGGCATAGATCCCAAGTCAGCCACTCATTAATTATACAACCGTAGCAGATTATCTAACCTCTATAAACCATTATTTTCTTATCTATAAGCAGGAACATAATTTTATTTACTCACAGGATTGTTCTGAGGACTAAATATGGTGCTTTCTTTAAAATGAGATATGTGCTCCTCAAGTACATGAGAATTTTTTAATGATTATTTGGCAATGGAAAGCATTAGGGAAATATATTTCCAGAATTTCATATTCCATATACTCATTCCTAATAATCACCTGCCAGAAACGTTCCTGTGTGTTCTCTTTTCCAAACTCAGCTGTCATAAACTGAAGTCCAGACCCCAGACTTTACAAACAAGGAATGCCTCTAACCTCATTATGGTGATTTGTTCTGAGGTGTTAAATTAAATGTAGACACAGGAGAAACTTTTAAAATATTGATACAGTTATCAAGAAAGTGAACTACACTAACTATTGGGTAACAAGGTATTTTGTAAGTCGGGCAGATTTTTGGTTGTTTGTTTCAACATAATTGAAGGAGGACTTCATCTATGTTACCAGTTGATAGGTCAATAGGCATACATTCTGGTAACTGATCACCATATAATTTTTGGCATATAACATTTTAATTCAAAGATTGAGAAATGGCTATACTCAAACACCTTCCATTTCTATCCACTTATTTAAATAATTTTTTTAAAGAACTTGCTTATTTCTCTAAGGACTATGTAGTGTATTATATTGCAATGACATTTCATTGATATTGCACACAAACCTCCATTTAAAAATTAATGTTACTATTTCTAATAATCCAGAAATTTAAACTTTTTATCTATTTCTGCATATAATGACAAATTGAATTCCATTTAAAGATTTGCCAATTTAAAAAAAACTTTTTTTAAATTTAAAGGAGGAGGTTTTTGAGAAGTCTTGAGTATATTAACAAAGTAGAAAAACCACTGGTGCAGCTAACACCTAACATTAATTGCTTATTATTTTTCAGTTGCTAATTTTAAGAATATAAATGTTTTATCTCAGTTATTGCTCATACGGCTCTATTATTTTCATATAATAGATGAGACAGTGTGTGGAGAGGTGAATTAAATTCCTCATGCCTATACAGCTAATAAGTATGCATATTTGATTCTAATACAGGCACTGTGACTCAAAGTCTGTGCTCCTAACCCTTTTGGTGTTATTTCAAGTGTTTAATGTAGTAAGTAAATGGTAACCATTATTTTAATCATCAGTAGTAGAAATAATTATATAAATAAAAGAGTAATTGCTAAAACCTATTAATTATAAGACCAATATTTCTGTTTTCTAATCATTATTCTAATTATTTGTATCTCTCTCTTTTTTTTGCATTATTACGCAAGCCTAGGCTATAGCATAGAGGACCAAAAACTATTTATTAGATAATTGTTAAATGGATAAATACTTAAATAAATAACAACTTCTGAAACATGTAGTTTCAGAATTATATATCATTTTCCTTGGCATTATCATCGTACTATGGGCCTTATGTTCAGCTTACTTATTTTCCTATGACATAGAAATATGTGAGGACTGAATAATAAATCTTATCATGGCCTCTTCATGAGTAAAACACAATATTAATCATATTAATAAATATATTTTAAAGAAAATCCCTTGAATTCACTTTTCCTCATGTGGTTATAAATTAATTTTTTCCCAGTAGTTCATTATATTGACCCACATGCTTTGTGGTATATATGCACACAGTGAACTCCTTGCTTAGCTTTGTGTAACATCTGTGGCCATACTTTAGGTAAAATGAAGTGCGATAGAGAAAGACAATCCTCCTATTTATACTGTATACCATTTTGCTAATATTTTATAAAATCATAAAATGAATGAAAACTGATTCATTAAGAAAATAATATGTTATATTAAAACAAAAGAAGTGTTGTCATGGTCAAATATGACTGGAGATTTCATGCCATTGTCAGTGAATCTCAATACATGTTAGCAGTTGAATATCTTAACATAATTCCTGTAATAAATAAATATGCTTAAATTTCCTTAATACATTGCGTCTCAGACTTACTGATCATGCAATACTTATTATTTATCTCTTAGAATTAATGTTCTAATGCATATAATTTAAGGACAAAAATTTCATATAACGAGGCAATATAAGAATTTGATAATTAATTCAAAATATAAATAATCTAGCCAGGGAACAGCCAAGATATAAATCATGAGTGATGCTCTGGTTCACAAGTAAACAAAATGATGTTGTATGTTTTATTACAAATCACATATTCTAGCTTTGTGACCTTTAGCCAGTTATTTAACATCTCTACCCTCTGTTTGCTCCTACCTCAAAGAGGCGTGAAGCAGAGTAAATCTCAGAATGTGTGCAAAAAAACACAGAAGCAGACCCAGCAAGCTGTGAATCTAGTCAAGTTCATGTTGATGATGATGATTGAATTTTACAATTTATTTCATGTTCTCTTGGGACCTTGAATGTACATAGGAATTATTAAATCCTACATAAACTCATTTTAGAAGTTTCTTTTTTTCTGGAATATTGCTTCAGTAATAGTGTTTGCTTAGTGTGGAGTAGATGGATTGATATTTATTGTACTTGCTCAGCTACATATTGTTTTGCACCTATCATATCTATCCATCCATCTATACCTGTCCTATCTGTCCCTTTCTATGTCTATAATATAGATGAGTAAGCAACTGAAATGTATTTGCAAAATCAATAATATAGGTTAGTGTGCATATTGAAACACTTTTTGAGAATACAAGAGAACTACATGACCTCCCCTTTTTGATGTTTGCTCATGTTTTAAAACCATGAGATTTTACTTATTTTCTTGTCACAGAGCTAAATAATAAGCTAGATATTGCTGTTATGGGAAACATAATGTCTACTGTGCCATTCAGCATGGAAAGGAAATCACCTGTGGCTAGTTTGAAGTTTGTTCCTGAAATAGGTATGGATCTCTCATCACCTGCCTGATGTGATAGAGGCCCAACAAATCCTTTTATCTCAGCTGTGCTAGTGAGAGAGCCTTTGTTTAATCGTGATGAAAAAAGATCTTCCAGTAAAAGGGAAAGGGGTTCCCTGCAGAATAGGAGCCTCCAAATGGCCATAAAAAATGTGTGTGGGTAAACATCATTTATACAGTATTGCATTATAGCAGATTATAGGGCACATGTTGTGTGCCATAGACTCCATGGGGGAATCAGGAGGAAAACAGTTTCTATTTCCTTGAAAGTCCTATCAGGATAACACAGCTAAAACAGTTGCTAGAAGTAATCCCTCAACAGAGTTTGAAATCACATTGCTTTAAAGAACAACAATGACAAATACAAACCAGTACGATATTTGGCACAATTTTCTAAAATATATTTATTTTAGATCATAAAAATATCAATTCTATGTGTCAAGAATATTTCTCAATTATAACTGTGTTATGTGAAGAGAATGATAAATCCATTTACTTTTAAATATAGCATACATTAAGATAATGTCCTAGGAATAAAGAAAAAACACAGATGCAGGTATTTGAAACATGTATTTTGAAAAGATCATGTTTTTCCATCTTATGATGTTCATTACCTTATGATTCATCAAAAATGTTAGTAATGTGATAATTACTTTAGGTCACTAGGTTAATTGTATTGTATTGGCAATAAAAATGTCTGTATAATCGTGTGTGTGTCTGACTGTGTGTGTGCTCCAATAGATTTACAGAGGTTAGGGCTAATAGATGACAGTCAAAACTACAATAAACAGGGTTTCCCTGGTGGCGCAGTGGTTGAGAGTCTGCCTGCCGATGCAGGGTACGCGGGTACGCGGGTTCGTGACCCGGTCCGGGAGGATCCCACATGCCATGCCGCGGAGCGGCTGGGCCCGTGAGCCATGGCCGCTGAGCCTGCGCGTCCCGAGCCTGTGCTCCGCAACGGGAGAGGCCACAACAGTGAGAGGCCCGCGTACCGCAAAAAAAAAAAAAAAAAAAAAAAGAATTAAATACTTTTTTCAATTAAGTTATTTACTCCTCCCCTTCCTCTTTTTTTGCCGTACGCGGGCCTCTCACCGTTGTGGCCTCTCCCGTTGCCGAGCACAGTCTCCGGACACGCAGGCTCAGTGGCCATGGCTCACGGGCCCAGCCGCTCTGGGGGATGTGGGATCTTCCCAGACCGGGGCACGAACTCGTGTCCCCTGCAACGGCAGGTGGACTCTCAATCACTGCACTACCAGGGAAGCCCTCCCCTTCCTCTTTTTCCTATCTTCATCATTGCCATCATCACTTCATCATCATTATTTATATTTATCTTCTGTAAGTTTTACCAATAAGGTCTGTTAATGTTAAACCTCAGTATAAAGAGGAAAGTACCAAAGGAAATTAGCACTTTTGAGGATCTTTAATACACTGTATGTGGTTCTACGGAATCAAGGATGGCTGAAGAAAGACTAAACTCTTTATTTCTGTAGTTCTTGGAATAATTCTTTTGCATTTGACCCACATTATTTGCTTTTCAAATACCCCCTAACTCTCCTCTATTTTCTTTATAAAATATGCGATTTTCTTTACATTCATTCTTTTCTCTCCTGGTTAGGAAAGGAATAATATTGTCTTCTTTTTCAGAATACCTATGAATTTTTTTCCAAGGAAATTACTGCATGGTTTACTCTTCATAACAATAATTAGTCCAGAGTTTCAAACAGGTCTTAATTTATTAGTAGTAGTCTAAATAAACAGATTTGCCATCCATGTCAGTCAAGGTTCTCTCTGATTTAATCAGAATAATAATTAAAGACTATTAGTTAGGCCATATAATTTTCTGGAATATCTGATAGCATGAAACTAGGTTTAGAATCATTGTAGTCAATAACACTACCCAAATTACACTAATAACTTATGTTAATAACATGCCACCAAAAGCTTGGTAAGGTCCCCGCACTCACCACTGCTGGCTCTTGGTACAGGGGTTTCTGCTAGAATTTCTCCCACTACTGCATCTGAAACTTATGTGTCTCTCAAGATGACTCCTGGATGACTTCTGAGCAAACAACTTCTCATCACAATCTTCCTAGTCAAGGAGCACGTGGGTGTTTCTTATCTGTGGAGACCAGGTTAAACGCCAGCTGTTTAGAATGGCAAAGTGGGGAAAGGGCCATAGACTTGGTAATATCATTGATATCCTACCCTTAGTAGTGCCTGGATTTGCCCTTGCCACTCCTATTGACTCAGGAGACACATATGCCCTAGTTTAATCATGGTCCTACTTTTAGACTTCCAGTTGAGTGAGATAATATAATTCATTTTTATTACAGCCAATTTGAGTTAGAATTTATATTGCTTGGCCAAAAAGTTATTCTGGCTAGTAACATCCTGGGAGTGTATATAATAAGGCCAAAACAGCCCCTTCCAAAGAGCAACATAAACAAAGCCCAGTCTAATCAACTTGTTTTATGAAAAGAAAGAACTGAGTTTTAAAGTTGGCATTTTATTTTAATCATACACATAGTAATTCCAATTTGCTCCTCTCTGGTTCTGCTTGCTTGTTTTCCCCTAATGGGCTTTATAATGAGAGTTAGGGTAGAACTAAAAAATCCTGGTATTTTTGTTATTTGACAAGGAGGCAAGCCTGGTGAAGTCCTCGTGACTGTAATTCTTATTCATACGGTCTCATCTCAATGTACACATTAAATTCCCTATTTCTCTTAGAACTCCCGTTTCTGACATACTGTTTTAAAACATTTTAAATTCCTATGTGTTTAGTCCTGTTGCCCGACTCCCCTCCCCTTGCCAACATACTCTCTATTGAAGTAATTAAACATGTATAGGCTAACTGAATTTTAGAATACTCATCTTAAGAAAATTGTTTCTAAGGTCAATTGTAATATTTTTAAAATAAATATTTCTTCCCTGACATACTTTGGATAACACGTAGGAGCTGAATATTTTTTCATTTTACAGCATAGCTGAGGATCAAATTACTTTACAATGTTTTCTCTGATTTATATATTTTTTAATTTGTGTCTTAATTCTCAGTTAATGTACATGACTTTTCTCAGCATGCAACCTAAACAGAAAAATTGTGTCATTTTTAGACTGTGTTTATGATGTTCAGAATAATCAACTCCCAAATGTAAATTTTCTCTTTTTGGCACATGCATTATTAATTGCAGAACACTATATATGGTAAAAAATATCAAATCACTCAGTGGACATCATGGAAAAAGCCTTACATTTCTAAGTGACTTTAACTCATTCCCTCTACTGTGCCTTCCACAGGACGTTTAAGCTATATATATTTTTCTTTATTATGGATTATTGAACTGAATATTCATTAGAAAAATATATTTCACTGTCAGTCTATACTGATTCTTTATATTATTTCATTTCTCATATCTCAATTTCCTTATATAAAATGACACATAGTTGTTCAGATCAGATGATAGTAATGATTCTTATTCATACAAATTGGATGAATAAAAGTATAATATAAAGGAAATATGCTTTTAGATATGAGAGATTTATTAAATAATACAAACCCAGAAGAAAACAAATATAGTATTATTTTGTTGGTACCAGAATGATCTATTTTATCACTCAATTATATATTTTATTTAATTATTTTAATTAAAATATATAGTTGAATATTTCCTACCTTCAATTAATGAAATATAAACCTCAAGAAGTAAATATCTTCATTTATGTGAAAATTGATAATGTGATTTTTGTCATTATTATTTTGAGATGTGATGTATAGGTTATTGCATTTATCAGCTTATGCATTTTTGGATCATGTCTCAATATCTAGCTCAAATCTGATTTCCTATCAATTGTCTTGACAATGTGAGTGCTTCAATCACACACAAACCATGTAACTGCTAACTCTACACTGTCCCATCCCAAAACATATCCACAGTACTGAATAAAAATTTAGAGGGATCATTTGTTTTCTATTTAAATTAGTTTTCTGACATCAATATCACACATATAAAGTCCTACACACTATTCTTTAAAGTATATAAACAGCACGTTTTCTACCGGCTTCTAAAAATTTATGTATCGCAATTTTGTATACACTTGGTATCTAGACTCTGAGCCAAAAAATGAGGGATTAGCAACAGACAAAATCAATTCTGTGATGGTGCTCATGCCAACAAGGTTTCTTCTCCACTATTCATTCTAGTTTTGAGTCATTCATAAAGCAGGGAAATTGCCCTGGTCTTTTCCAGAGAGCTAAATCAGAAGTGACAGATTAATCTGGTTAACTGCAGTGGCTGGTTGGTCTAGAAATGCATTTTGCAAAATATATCAGAATATCCCCAGAGGGATCTATAGACAGAAAGCAACAGCAACAAAAACATGGAGTATAATCAGTACTTGTTGATTGTAAGAAACTACCTTAAACAAGTTTTAATATGAAAAATCTTAAAACATATTTTGCCAGAATTACCTGAATTACGTATTTTAAAATTTAGTCTTAGTAACTAAATAATTTGACAGATGGCGGCATTAGATTTTGAAAAGAAATGAGTGTGACACTACCGAATTTTTCTTTCTAATTAATGCACATGTAATCCAATTTAATTGATTAGAAACATTCAGTTTACTTACAATTAAACATGACAAATGTAAAGTATTGGCTGCTCCAATGTTTCTAATGGATGACTGGTTTTTTCATCTCATAATCATGGTTACACAAGGTTTTGATGATATTTCTTTGACAGCATATTTAAAGAAATACATAGTTTGAGATAAAAGAAAAGTTAACTATTAATTATTCACGATTTTTTAACCAAATGATGATTATATACCATCTTTGCTTAGGAAAAAATGCTTCCAATTATACCTATACTGACCTAGGAGTTGAGTCACAGAAAGATGGGTTAAAGTTTTCTGTTACATATACTTCTTGGTAACAAAGGATAATTTTCAAGTTAAAAAAAAAATGCCCATTGAAATAAAATTGTGACAAAATTCTCATTCGTTTTAGCCAAATGTGTTGGCATTTGACTTATATGGGTATAAAATTTAAAGCACTTGCCTTTATGAACATGACTTGTATATATTACTAAAAACCTGTAAAATTATAAAACAATGTGATAATTTCTATGAAATATTTTAAAGAAAAATATTTCAAAATATGAAGGAGATATAAAGCAATAAATTGAGAAGATGATAGGGAACTTTGCAGAAATTATAGTTGGTAAGTGGCTTAAAAGTTTTATAATTTTGTAAGTAGAAGAGGTGCAAAGGAGATCTGTATAGGCTAAAATGCTATAGTTAAGAGACCCCCAAACTGATAGTTTTAAAATATAAAAGCTTAATTTTCTCTCTCATTTAACTGCCTGGAGTTGAACTGCAGTCTGGAAGGGCAGTTCTGCTTTAAAATATTCTGAGTTTCACGGTTCCTCCATGATTTTGCTCTTACAGCCTCTAAAGGCGGGGGTCAATAAATAACAGTTCAGGAGATAAATCTGGCCTGCTGTTTATTTTTCTAAATGAAGTTTTATTGTAACACAGCTATACCAATTCCTTTATGAATTGTTTATACCTGCTTTTGTGGTACAATGCATACATGCAGTGTGATGCATGAAAATCGAACCCCCCATAATGTGATTAGTCCTTATATGAAGAGAAAGAGACAAGAGCTTTCACTCTGAGTACACACACAAAGAAGAGGTTATGTGAGCACACAGCAAGTTACCAACCATTTACAAGCCAGGAAGAGGGCTCTCACCAAGAATCTGTAGGCACCTTGATCTTGAACTTCCCAGTCTACAGAACTGTGAAAAATAAATGTCTGTTATTTAAGCCAACCAGTCTATGGTATTTCATTATAGCAGCCCAAGTTGACTAACACAGAAAGTTATGTTTATCATGTGTTATTTTTTATAACATTAACATATGTCCATACAAAACTCTTCTGGGGAAATTCTAATGGAACAATCTTCATTTCTTCTTATATATAAAAAATCAATTTGAACACTCAACACAGTTAAAAATGAATATTTTTGTTGAGTGATAAAAAAAAATAGCATGATATAACCACTTTCCTTTTACTTTCACTACCATTACATCTCAAAGCTGAATAAAATGAGTTCTAGATATTCACATGCTCAGAACTGTTTTGGCAAACAGATGCAGTGTGTGTTTTCACTTGGACCAGGACTTCCCCAAGGGGCCTTCTTAATGCTTCTCAACATAATCTGATCACATGATGGAAACAGATCATACTGTTTTGGATATATGAAGAACTTGTACAGATGTAGCTTTAGGCCATTTCCTCCATCTCTTTGTACAATATCATCAAAACAGTAAAGTTGAAGATTTATTAGTACAAACTATAAAAGGGTTATTCATTGTCTCCCTTTATTTGTAACATAGCTTTGACTAATTTTATAAGTTTAAGGTAAGTCTCAAACATCATTGCCATGTTTTTAAAGCAATTGACCTCTTATGCCTCTATAAGGAGACAAATCTGCAGTCCCTGGTAAACACTCCCATACAAATGAAGATATTTTCTGTGATCAGAAGTGGAAACATAAAGAAATCATCATGCTTACTGTACTGAGACACATTAACCTATAACAAATGAATCACAGATCTCAATTTTTTAAACAAAAGTTAATTTCTCACTTATGCCACAGTCCAATATATGTTCTAATCCACAAAATCATTTAGGGATCACCTTTTCCTTCATCTAATAAGTCTTCCTTCTTGAACCTTAGAACTGTCAATTAGATGCCTAAGGATTTAGAAAAGAGATTTAGAAGTCACTTATGTCACTTTTTACTAAATTTTATTGGCAAAGCTCAGTCACAAGACTATCATGAAAGGGACTGGGACATGGAAACTATCTGTATATTCTGGAAAAGAATACAGGGACAGGTTAGCACTACTTTTCAGTTTGTCTACTCTACCGTTTTGAATACCATATATCAATTCACTCTATGCTTCCCATACATAAAATAGTCTTCTGGTAAAATTACACAGAATTTAGTCAGTTAAAACAACCATTTAATTTCATTTACAATAATGAGGGTCAGGATTTGGGAAATGTCTTAATCAGGAAATTATTTCTTGGAGTTGCTCATGTGTTTGGAATCAGATGTCATTAGGAATCAGTTGTCGGCTGGAAACAGATGCCATTTCTAGGACTAGCTGCACAGGATGACCAAGACAGCTCATTCACATGGCTGGCAGTTAAAGCTGCTGTCAACTGGGAGCTCATCAGGCTGTCAGCTGGAACTCCCATGTAATCATCAAATAGAAAACGATAACGTACACAAATATGGGCTACATGCCTCTTTCTAAAGATAACAAAATATTATTTTATTTTTAATTTGTTAAACTTAAAAAATATGATTAAGAAAAATATAAGCACTTGGATTATATTAAGTATATAATTTATTTAAGAAAATAATTATATTAGTAAGAATGAGAAAATGTGTGAATAATTATGGGGAAAAATTTTTAATAAAGTTTATGCTATTAATATATTTATATTAGGAATAATTTTCATTATAAATTCAGTTAAAGGGTTGAAATATAAACCTCTTGCTCTTTTTGTGAGCATGTAGCTGAAATTTTTATTTGTTTATATGTATATATATATATATGTTCATTTATTTATTTAAATGCTTCAGTGTACAGATTTATGAAATTATATATTGAACACATGTGTAATCACAATCTGGATGAGATATTAAGAAATTGACCCTTATCAAACCTTTGTTTTGCTTACAATTTGCACACACACACCCAACACAAACACATACCCATAGTTTTTTATATACCAAGAAGTTCAGTTGCTAGTTCATAGGGTATGCATATGTCTGGGTTTTATAATTACAGAGATTTTTCCATAATGTTATATAGTAGTAAACAACATTTCTAGGTGCCTCTCTCCCTCTCCAACACTTGGTATCTTGGTTTTTTTAAGTTTAGCTTTTCTGGAGAACCTCACACCTCACTATGGTTTACATTTCCATTTTTATAATGACCAATGACGTTGAACCTTCAAATAATCTTATAAACCATCTTGGCTACCTTGTTTCAAGAAATGTTCTTCCAGATTGTCCAGTTTTTAACTTATGGTGGCAGTCTTTTTGTACTTGATATGGAAGAGTACTTTATCCTCAATATGATTTCTTTTTGAATATATGCATTACACACAACTTTTCTCACTCAATGTCTTGCCTGTTTTTGCATAGAGCCTTTTAAGTAATAAAAGGACTTAAATACACTCTATTGATGAAGTAAACGTATTTATCCTTAACTTTATGTGTGGCACCCTTTATATTTGGATTAAAAGGTCATGAGAAAACTTTCTGTATTTTTTTCTAGAAGGCTTATTTTAAAATAACATTTTGCATATAGATGCACAGACTGGAACTTGCTTGCCTATGTTGTGACATAAGGCTCTTTTGCTGTGTCCAATTTACTATTTATCTAATCTATTTAGTTATTAATTTCAGTCATTAAAATTTTTATTTCAAGGATTATAATTTGATTCAGTTTTGGTTTATTTGTTTGTAATTTCAATTCTCTGATGAAACTCTCCAGCATATCTTTTCTTTATTTCGTCGTATTCACCATGGGTATTTTAAACTTTTCCTGAGATTTGTAGCGCCTGGAACAGCTGTCTGTTTTCTCTTGATTCTCCATCAGTGAATCCCATATTCTGGCATGTCTTTTAATTACTCTGAAATGTTAGACTTTGTGTACCTGAAAGGTTAATGGCTCTGAATGTCGTCTTCATCCAAGGAGCATTCAATGTGTTCCTTGCAGCAGAGGGATTGATTACAGGCACATCACCTTAATCCAAATAAGGCTAGTCTATTTCCAGCTTTTATGTAATCATAAACTATAAACCTTTCAGATCACTGACTGAGTGCCTTGCATGCTCACTAGCTCTTCTCTTTCTTTTGCCCCTTAATCCAAGTTTTTGCTTCTCCAGTTCTCCTATGGCAGCACCAAATTCTATGCTTAGCTTCTCAATCTTTCAAAAAGTTGTTTTCTCTCTTTATTTCTCTCTAAGTAACAAATCCCAAGATTATAATAAAAGCCCCAGGGTCATATATATATGACATTTGTTTGTGTTGCTTGGATGTTTTACACAGTATTTAGTATTTACATACAAGAAAATGCACACAGGTTTTCTAGTGATTAAATAATATGACTATTTCATTCAGAGATAGATGCTAAGTGATTCTATAATCATGCATCTTAGAGTTACATCCAAAACTGCAGGAAAGATACAATATAACTATTTTCACTAAACTTGGATCTCAGAATCTCTTTTGTATTTCCACAACATAATCTTATAACCAAAGTGCTATAATTTCCATGGTTACTCAGACAGCTAATGCTTGCTATGGTTAAAATTTGTGTCAGATTTCTCGGAGATTTTTCATAGAAGTAGACAATAGCACAGAACTATTTCCAAGGTTACCAAATTTGGCAAGAATTGTGTAGGTGAATACCAAGAACAAAAATAATTTTTTTTTGAGTTCTTACTATCTTTCTGAGATATCTTTAATTGCTTTTAGTTAGGTGCTCTGAATATCTGTCTTTGATCAATGAATCTCAGCAGCTGATTGTATGTCTAGGTTTGTTCTACAGACTTGTTAAAAAAAAATTAACTTAGGCTCTACAGCTTAGAAGAACGACGTTAACTTTAAATGACTGTAATTGTTGTAAATCATGCGGGAAATTCAAGTTGCCTCAACTATGACAATCCAAGGAAGGATTTTTGTATTAGATCCTGACTATTTAGTTTTCAATGAACCTATTATATATTGGCTAGCATTTGTTGGCTTTTTAAATTTTTTCTGATACTTTGATATGATCTCAGAATATTTAAAAAGATGTTTATATATAAAAAGTATTTATTTTCATTTGTTCAGATATAACGCATATTGTTTTCACATTATTCTAATTAACTAGAAATCTGTTGTCTGAATTTTAAAATATTTATTTATTTATTTATTTATTTTTGGCTGCGTTGGGTCCTTGTTGCTGTGTGGGAGCTTTCTCTAGTTGTGGTGAGCGGGGGCTGCTCTTCGTTGCAGTGCAACGGCTTCTCATTATGGTGGCTTCTCTTGTTGCAGAGCATGGGCTCTAGGCACGCGGGCTTCAGTAGTTGTGGATCATGGGCTGTAGAGTGCAGGCTCAGTAGTTGTGGTGCACGGGCTTAGTTCCTCCGTGGCATGTGGGATCTTCCTGGATCAGGGCTCAAACCCGTGTTCCCTGCATTGGCAGGTGGATTCTTAACCACTGTGCGACCAGGGAAGCCCTGTTGTCCGAATTTTTTAAGTCAAGTTTTCTTTGGCTTTTGTAGCTCACTTATTCATGAAGATGGAAGACATTATTATATCAACTTGATGCTTACTTTATTTAATAAAAATTTAAATTTTATATTGCAGCAGAAAGCTTAACAAGCCTTGACTGCTATCTTTCTGAAAATATGAATGAAAGAGTGACACTACCTACTACAAGGATGGAATTCATAATCATAAAATGTGAGGGAGAGAACAGACCATTTTTTAACATTTAAGATATAAATAATAACCTAAGTCAACATGGGTTTCCCTGCATAAAATTTATCAAGTGGTTGGAGGGTAAAGTATGAAATATGAAGCTTATATTTTCAAGAAAATAGGAAATGTACACTCAAAGTTATCATTATTCTACAAGCTGGAGCTACTGTTAAGTCCATGTATTGTCAGTAAATGAAAAGCTAAACACTGTATTTACATGCAAATACAATGTATAATAGTAAAAGCAACCTGTGTTGTGATACTACTTGCTAAGTATCCAAATGTCTACATTAGCTTCAAATTTTATTAATATTATTTTTGTAACTAATTAATAATAATTTACATGATATAAATTTATTATACATTTTGACAAAATTGTAATTCATTTGACAAAATACAATGAATAAATTGAGTAATGTATCATTTAAAGCTTGTGTTTCCTTATTTATTTTCATTTTGGATGATCTGTCCATTGGTGAAAATGGGGTATTAAAATCCCCTATGATTGTGTTACTGTCGATTTCCCCTTTTATGGCTGTTAGTATTTGCCTTATGTATTGAGGTGCTCCTATGTTGGGTGCATAAATATCTACAATTGTTATATCTTCTTCTTGGATGGATCCCTTGATCATTCTGTAGTGTCCTTCTTTGTCTCTTGTATTAGTCTTTGTTTTAAAGTCTATTTTGTCTGATATGAGAATTGCTATTCCAGCTTTCTTTTGATTGCCATTTGCATGGAATATCTTTTTCCATCCCTCACTTTCAGTCTGTATGTGTCCCTAGGTATGAAGAGGGTCACTTGTAGACAGCATATATATGGGTCTTGTTTTTGTATCCATTCAGCCAGTCTATGTCTTTTGGTTGGAGCATTTAGTCCATTTACATTTAAGGTAATTATCATTGTGTATGTTCCTATTACCATTTTCTTAATTGTTTTGGGTTTGTTATTGTAATTCTTTTCCTTCTCTTGTTTTTTCTGCCTAGAGAAGTTCCTTTAGCATTTGTTGTAAAACTGGTTTGCTGGTGCTGAATTCTCTTAGCTTTTGCTTGTCTGTAAAGGTTTTAGTTTCTCCATTGAATCTGAATGAGATCCTTGCTGGGTAGAGTAACCTTGATTGTAGGTTTTTCCTTTTCATCACTTTAAATATGTCCTGCTTCTCCCTTCTGGCTTGCAGAGTTTTTGCTGAAAGATCATGTTAATCTTATGGGGATTCCCTTGTATGTTATTTGTTGTTTTTCCCTTGCTGCTTTTAATATTTTTTCTTTGTATTTAATTTTTGATAATTTGATTAATATGTGTCTTGGTGTGTTTTTCTCCTTGGATTTATCCTGTATGGGACTCTCTGTGCTTCCTGGACTTGATTAACTATTTCCTTTCCCATATTAGGGAAGTTTTCAACTATAATCTCTTCAAATATTTTCTCAGTCCCTTTCTTTTTCTCTTCTTCTTCTGGGATCCCTATAATTCAAATGTTGGTATGTTTAATGTTGTCCCAGACGTCTCTGAGAGTGTCCTTAATTATTTTTGTTCTTTTTTCCTTTATTCTGTTCTGTGGTAGTTATTTCCACTATTTTATCTTCCAGGTCACTTATCCATTCTTCAGCCTCAGTTATTCTGCTATTGATCCCTTCTAGAGAATTTTTAATTTCATTTATTGTGTTGTTCATCACTGTTTGCTCTTTAGTTCTTCTAAGTCCTTGTTAAATGTTTCTTGTATTTTCTCCATTCTATTTCCAAGATTTTGGATCATCTTTACTATCATTATTCTGAATTCTTTTTCAGGTAGACTGCCTATTTCCTCTTCATTTGTTTGGTCTGGTGGGTTTTTACCTTGCTCCTTCATCTGCTGCGAATTTCTCTGTCTTCTCATTTTGTTTAACTTACTGTGTTTGGGGTCTCTTTTTCACAGGCTGCAGGTTCATAGTTCCCATTGTTTTTGGTGTCTGCCCCCAGTGGTGAGGTTGGTTCAGTGGGTTGTGTAGGCTTCCTGGTGGAGGGGACTGGTGCCTGTGTTCTGGTGGATGAGGCTGGATCTTGTCTTTCTGGTGTGCAGCATCACGTCCAGTGGTGTGTTTCTGGGTGTCTGTGACCTTATTATGATTTTAGGCAGCCTCTCTGCTAATAGGTGGGGTTGTGTTCCTGTCTTGCTAGTTGTTTGGCATGGGGTGTCCATCACTGGAGCTTGCTGGCCATTGAGTGGAGCTGAGTCTTAGCATTGAGACAGAGATCTCTGGGAGAGCTTTTGCTGATTGATATTACGTGGGGCCAGGAGGTCTCTGGTGGTCCAGTGTCCTGAACTCAGCTCTTCCACCTCAGGGGCTCAGGCCTGACACCTGGCCAGAGCACAAAGACCCTGTCAGCCACATGGCTGGAGTTCCTTCAGAGTTGGAGAAGCTGGCCTGCAGTAGCTCTCCCTCTGCACTGCACATTAGAATCACCTGTTTCTGCCTTGTTTTGCCCCAAAGGCAGTGTTCCACAGAGAAAAACAGTAGCCTTGAAAATAGTCACAGCTCTGAGATGGCTTTTTTTTTTCCTTTGTGCCTAGTTGGTTTCACTTGTTCACAGGGGGCCACGTGTGGAGATCTCACACCCGGCTCATCCGAACAGAGTTCCTAGTGCAGAATGGCTGCCGCCAACACCTCAGCTCAGGAGGGCCATGTCTATTTCTATTCTTATGATAGTTAACCTTGACATTTTTCCTGAAAAGAAATCCTGAAGACCCATCCTCTCTAACAAAATACTGTCATTCAAGTATTTATTTGTAACTTTGTTTTTTTTCTTTTCTTCTCCATATTTTTTTTTTTTTGGTAATACCCATGTACGTGAGGGTGTAACCTTTGTAGCATATGGACTGTCTGGGTGTCTTAGTATCAGCTCCTGTCTAGAGCTGACTCAAGGCTAAGTCTTTTACCCCAAGGAAGGCTTTAGAATTTATGTGATTTTTATTGTAAATAATTCCAGGAACAACCTTTCTCTCTCTACGCAACTGAGTTATTGCTTCAGGTCAGGATTATCTGAATTTCAGAAACTTTTTTGTTTTGAGTCGTGGAATAATCAGTTACTTTTGTAGGAACTCAGTTTTGCATTATAAAAGAATTTATGGGTTTTTTTCTATTATTTCTAGGCATTTTACACAGGAGGGCATTCAGGCTATATACATCTACAATGAAGTTCTAAGAAGTGGAAATGGAAAGGAAAACTTAATGCCAATACATTGAAATTTTTGATAATATATACAGTTCTTCAGAAACATTCAGGTAAATAACTGTATAACATTCTAATAGTAGGTAGCTTTCTAACAGTTAAATACATTAGATCATCTCCTACAAGTTATACCCCCAGTAGTTATGCATATATTTATAATCTTGTTTATTTCAGTAACTCCTCAAATGGAGTCCACAACGAACCAATTTTTATGACTATTGCAAAACTACCTTTACAATTGTCTGATTTATCATCTCTCACCAAAACTACTCCAATAGCTGCCTGATGTGTCTCCCAGATTCACTCTTGCCCTTCTTCTTTCTTTTCTCCATACAAACTAAAGTGATACTCTTTCCTCAAAACTATTTGAAAGCAAGATTCACAAAGGCAGAGATTTTTTTCTTTCCTTTCTCTTTGACAAAATATAGTTCTTAGAGGGCCTAGCATATAGCAAGCAGTTGATAAATATTTATTGAATTACTGAATGTACTTATAGTGAAGTTCTAAACAGTGCGGCCTCTGGGTGTCACTTTAACCAGAATTTCTACTCCCGTTCCATTCCCTCATCAAGTATCCATCTCTCTTCCTACTCTCTTGAATTATGCCTATGGCTTTATGGTCCAGAGATGTTCACTTACTTTTATGAAAGATGTATATCAAAGAATGAAAGTGGAGAAAGAAAAAAATGAAAAAAGTATTTGGAGCAAGATGAGAAAGCTAAAAAAAGCGTATATCTTTTCTTACAAAATATTTTTATAAACATTAATTTCTTTTCAACCCCAAAGTGTAATCTGTCAAAAAAATGCTCATAACAAAGGTAGGAAAATGAGATAATTGTAGACTAGACTAGAGAAGCAGTTTTATTTTCCCTCAGTTTTCTCAAATGTAATTACATAATGAAATAACAGCATGCAGATTTTTAAAGTGCTCCAAGCAGCTTATGATGTAATAATTAAATATATCATTTAATGTGTGAATTTTATTCAGGCCAATGAGCATCTTGGATAATCTATGTCACAGGGGAAAATATAAAGTATCTATTCAAAATTATCTTGAAAAGTTAGGTGTTTTTGCTTTTGAAAAAATATAATAGTGCTTATCTTTTGGTGCAAGATTCTCCACCTAGGTGTTACAATATCTAAATTCTATGAGTTGGTAGTAATATCTTGCATACAGTTTTTACCACAAAAATGTATACTATAACTCATTTTTTTTCACAAATAAGGATGCTTTTAGGCGTGTTCTCATAAAATAGTGTTTTAAAGAGTATATGATTCCTTGTGACAACCCCAAAGTTTATATGTAGTAATAATTTCACCATAACACTGCAAAAAACATTTGTGTGTAGAAAGTTCTTGAAGTAAAACCTTTCCTATTTAATTTTTCAGTATATACACTTGTATTTCTCTCTTCATGATCAAAATTATTCTTCGGTTTCTCCCAACAAATGTTATACTTAAAATATTTTTACAAACTGCATTTTGTTTGCTTTCTGTTTGTTTCAGTTGGCTGGGTAATTCTAAATGTATCACTATAGCAGCAAAGAATCAAGGTCAGATAATGTATAATGGAAATACCTCATAGATAAAAGTTAAAAACTTTCCAGAGTTCTCTGTGTTAGAGATAAAATCCATTGTGACAACTGACTGAATCAAAACAGAACACTGTATATTTGCTCAGTTCAGTATTTTAGTAGAGTGATGGAGTGACTTAAAAGATTACTTCTGAAAAGCAAATTATATTTTATTGGTTTAATACTATATACAATTAGTTACAAATATTTGCTCAGTTTAAAGTAGTCAAATATTAGACTCTACCATACCTCACACCTACTGTTAAAAAATACAAATTTTACTAATAAATCTCAGGAAAATATTAAATTATACTTATTTATAAGCAGGTAAGTTTTTTACAAGACAGTCAAAACAGTGAAATGCTTAGGAAATAAATTTTTATCAGCAACAGCAGTAATAGCATTTCCTTCCTTTTACTGCTCTACTTGGATTAAAATGATTCCTGGCATTACTTACCTGATCTTGGTGACAGTGCCAAGTTCTCAAATGTCCTCACATAACATGTGGTTACAATTATGGTCATAAGTGTTATTGATAACTAGCAAAGTTTAATTAATTAATAGATCAAGTTAAGTAATCTCCTAATTCTCTGATAATGGCAATCGATTTTTAATTTTATTATAAAATTTGATGAGTGTATTTTTAAATGCATTTAAAACTGAGTCTTAGTTTTTCTTCCTTTTGTGTGCTTTACTACATATATATTCAGTTTCATTTTATCAGAAATGTCTTTTATGAGCCTGACTTTAATGTTAATTTAATCTTTTAAGCTAATCCTTTGTGTACCATGCAAAAAGTGTTATTCTAATGACAAAAGCAGTCAAAACACTAGAATTAATGTGTTGTTAATTAACACAGTTTATTATTTTGTTTCCTTAAATTTTCAAATATTTGAGTAAAATACTGTCACAAGGTAATTAGAAAGTTAGAACATAGAAACCTGTTCTCAACTGCTGAGTAAAGTATAACCACTTTAGAAATGAAATATGACAGGTGCTATTTCTGGTTAGCATCTTGAAATGACATATCAATCTCTAAAAGCTTACTTCTCAATATCAAAAAAGATTTAGCATTTTAAAGAAAATAATCTCTGTCAGAGGAATCAAAACATAAATCCTCAAATTTTCTATCTCATTTGCCTTCTTTCACCTTTTTTCACCTTTTGTTGAGATAAGAAGAAAAACTATACCCTGCTATACTTCTGTTTTTCCTTACAAGGCTTTGCAATCTTCTTATACTTTTAAGCTTGTATTCTAACCTATGTGTGAAATTTTGGAATAGAATGTGTACATAATGAGACCCTGTGCTGGCAAAGTGATGACAATAAACAACAAAAATTTATTGCTCACTGTTCTTGAGGCTGGGAAGCCCAAGCTTAAGGCATTGGCAGATCTGGTGTCTGGTGAGAGCCTGCTAGACAGATGGCTATCTTCTCCCTGTATCCTCACATGGCCAAAGGAATGAAGGAGTTCTCTGGGGTCTCTTTTATAAGGGCGCTAATGCCATTCATAAGAGTTCCATCTTCATGACCCATGAATTTTGAGTGTCACAAACCTCAGTCTACAGCAGATCCTATTTGTATTTTGATAGGCTGCATGTTTGACATAAAGTTGTGTGTGTGTGCATGTGTGTGTGTGTGATCAATTAAGTAATTAATGGAAATAAATTTAAAAGTTGGTTAAGAAAATAATCAAACATTTAGAAACACTTGTGTGCAAGGTAATCTATTTAACACACATACTGGTTTGTGACCACTTCAGAATTTTCTTATACTGATGAAATGGAAATAGAAGAATACTGAATTTTTTCTTGAGTTTCCATACTTCAAGGGCTCAAGTGTTACAGACAGCATATCACTACATATTCACTCATTCATACGTTTCTCCTGAGTTCAAACTTTCACTGAAATTGCTGCAAAAAACATAGAATTAATGTATTTCCTATGTATTTATATTCAATGAATTTTGCTAAAATTGAGGCTTTTGCCTATAAAGTATAATAAGATGAAAAAGAAAATTTTACATTAGTGTCAACACAGTTATTTTAACTACAGTGAGCCATATGGCATGTATTAATCCTAAAAAATAATATGCCAATAGTTTATTTTTATTGAGCTATAGTGGTTTAAAATATATAGTTACTTCAAACTTGTGGCTTCTTTCAATGAGTGAAAGAAAACCAAAAATCATCAAGGATTATGATGATTTCGGCTTCAGTCTTTGGAAAACTGAAACTAAAGGTCTCATTCCTTTGGTATTAATCAATTTTTTTCAATTACTTACTCCATTAAGTAAAAGGTCATATGCATAGAGTATAACAGCTATTATCTGTAATATTTCCATTAACAGTATTTTACTACATAGTGTGAAATACCAGTAAGATAAAATACCCTATTTTTCCCTTAACATTTGTGATGGGATTAAAATGTTTATTCATATGAATTTTTATACTAACAACATAACATTTCCAAATATGGTATTACAAATACATTAAAATTACAGTGTTGTTGAAAGGTACAAATATGAAAGTATATCCTCTGTTTCGCTATACATCTAAAACTTGGATTTTAAAATATCTGTTTCCATTTGGGCACTAACATTCACTGACTAACTGAATCAAATATTCAAATATTTTGAAAGCCAAGTTATCCTATTATATAGTCCTTCCAGTATGTGTTTGTGTGTGTGTGTGTGTGTGTATGTGTATGTGTGTGTGTGTATAAATGTATACCCACACATAGTATAACAAATTATTCTCTCTAGTGAGAGAACAGTTAAAATTTATTACTAGCAGAGTAAAAAAGGGGAATTTAAGAACACATGGTGAACTCAATGAAATTCTGCAAAAATAAATTAATAAATGAATAAATAATATATAAAGAGCTAATATACAGTCCAAAATTTTATAGACAGAACTTTTTCAATAAGTGAGGTTGCCAGAATAAGTAAAAATCCAACACACAGGCACAAATACACACACAGAAATATAAACACACACTAATAATTGCTATGCAATCTTAATAGGAAAAACACAAATATAGAGGCACAAAGATCCTTTGTACAGGTACAAATTTTAAGAGAATGTAAAGAAACATTGTTTTCTATTGATTTATTTTCAAACATTAAATAGTACTGCCTCTCAACATTACCTTAATGTATTCATTCTGATTTATAGAGAAGATAAAACTGTTTTAGGAAATTATCAATACTCTGGAACAATCTGTTTATCAAAATGGTAATCATACTCTAAGATACACAAACTTCCTGTTTTGAGGGAGCATCCTCGTGTTTTCATAGCTATTTATTCTCACAGCTAAATTAATCAATCTTAATTGCAATATCTTAATAATGATATATTTTCCAAATCCTTGTAAATATTCTATAATACCTATTGCTAATTATTTTTAATATAATTTTGAATTAATGTATCAAAATACAATTTTTTTCTCCCAAGGAATTATTATAGTCCCTCAAATAGAGTGAGGTTATCAGAAATGAACAATTAAAAAGGAATAAAACTTTACATGTTGGCTCTTTACACATTAGACATGGCCTTGACTTTAGAAATATATTACCTCCTTCACTTTTTGAAGTGAGGTGTCTGAGACCTAGAAAAGTCATACAATCTAAGATTGAGAGGCTAATTTTGCATAATGAATTGTTTTTTCTATATTTGCTTTTATGTTGCCCAATAGATTATTTCCAAAAATTATTGAAAAATTGCTATTTTGTCCTGTCTTTTATCTAAAAGCATTAAAATATAAATAAAAGAAAACTGAATTAAAGAAAAAGGAATGGTTTACACATATAATCCTTCTCTAAAAATATTTACTTCAATTTTAAGTTAATGTCTCAGTAAATCATATTTCCTTTCTCTCAGTATTTATATAATATTTTTGTCTAATTAAAACAACTTCAATAGAATTAACACATATTATGGCCTGCCTGACTAACATAGTAAATATAAATGGAAAGTTATCTGATGAGATTTCCAGTTGAGAAACACAAAATAATTTAGGTAATAACCTCTCTTCTCATGGCAAACATTGTGGAAACTGGAAAAATTATGCTAAATAAGTAATAAGATAAAGAGTATGTGTTAATGTGAAATATAAGCAAAACTTGGCAAATAATTTAAAATATTGTGGAGGACTGGATGATATTTACAGTCCTGGATTTCTGGGAAACTGAAAGGTAACCCATTGAAATTGAGATTATGCTTAGTTTAGTTTTTTTGGTGCATGCTGCATGATTAAATAATTATGTGTAGAATACCTCAGGAGGTCTGTATGGCTTGGATGAGCATAGTGGTGGTTAAAATTTATTTCATAATGGGGTAGACAAATGAGTAAAATTACAGAATATATAGGATGCATGATGTTTCAAAAAAAGAGATAAAATGGAATTGGATTTATAAAAGAAGCTAAGTCATGAGATCAGTTGATTAGGCTTTGTAGAGAATTTCTCTCTGCTTTATGTCTACCTCAAGTATTTCTTTATAATATTATAAGTACAGTTCCTTATGTAAAGCATAACACTCTTATGCACACTTATCAAGATAACCTTATATTCTTGAACATATAGAATATGGATTTTGGCCTATACTGTCTACACTTTAAAAAAAATAATAAGTTCTGTATTATTATATAACATCCTATGGCTAGATGCACTTAGGTGGGTTACCAGACAGTAGGAAGTTGAACAGTATTGATATGGGGGTCAGGCATTGAGGCTCTGGTGGTCTCATGGTTGAATGGGTCCACCACTGTGAAAAAGAGAACATTGTGTGGAGGGCATCATTGGACTTGTGCACTGGGTCCAAAATGGAAAATGTTTCATCCCAGGGCCAGGGTGGACCTTATCATGTGGAACTATAGCCACCCAGATGAACACACACCCTGGAGGCACTGCCAGCAGGAAGAAGCCTCTGGTCAGAACTGGATCACTATACCACTAACTTTGGAATGTTTTTATGGTTTAAAAGACCTGCTCCCAAAGTCACTGAATTTAACATTACTGTGTTGTTTAGACTATGGATTTCAATTTGGGGGGTTCATCTTGGACGTACTACAACAGTCTAGTCTTGTGGAGTTTCCTTCGAGACCAGAAGCGTAAATTAGGTCATGCCATTAGATTCTGTCTACTTATGTATGGAGTAATCTCGTATTTTTTATCTTGATAATTGCACTACACTTATGTATGATTTTTAACAATGAGATAAAGATAGGGTAAATTGGTTAAAACTTTTGGTCTCTAAAACTCTGATATACAATGTGTTAGGTGATAAAGATGTAAAGATGAATAAAACTAAGTCTGTGACATTAAAGAAATCCTGTTTTAACCTGAGACACAAACATCTCCTAAATAACTGCAACCTGAAAGATCAAATGTGACCTGTGGTGATAATTTCTTTGAGAGCACAGAACAAAGTGAGCCCACCTAAACAAAGTCAGTTTCCTTCATTGCAACCATCTCCACTAAGAATTTTTTGTCAATAAGTGTGTCCGTGTCTTACTATGATCTGCAGAAGGGGTTTCCGAACAAAGTCTGCAAACAACTTTCTCTTGGGCAAATGTTATTCTGATTGGGTTCTTCCAGTACTAGAAAGCATGTCTCCAACTCATTTGTGTTGTATACTTGTAAATAATGTGCTCCTACCAGCCATTAAGTTGTTCTAATTAAAATTATTTTCTGGACATTAATAGCAGGAAAATTTACCAGTGTATTACAAGGAGATTAAAAAACAAACTAAACAAGACAAAACAGAACAAAAATCTTTCTATCTAGTGTTTTCAGTACAAGCATGCTACAAGTTTCCTTAGCTATTTGGATTAATAAAAGCTGTGATCATGAAATATGAAAATTTTCTGAACATCAGCTTATTTCCTAGTGACTCCATGTGCAGATTTTGTTGATGATATCCTATAAGAAGAACATATACTACAACAGTCTCACTTCATGACCAGAGACACTTTTTCTTTTAGCTTTATTTTTTTTTTCACTATTTTTTCTCATTAGAGGCAGAATCTGCCTCTTTATTGGTTCTTTATTTGCCTAATATTTTTTATTTCAAAAGCAGAAAAAAGAAAAAAATCAATTAGCTTCTTTCACCTTGAGAAAACAAAAGTCTTTTTAGTACTTTTAGTGAAGTACTTTATTAAATTAGGAAAGAGCTATTGGTATTATCAGGATTCATGATTTAAGTATAAAAATGACAAACCACAAAAATAGAATGCTTATTTCCCATACAAATTCAAACTTCCTTCAAACTGTTTCAAAGTACTTGTGCTTTACCTCATAAGATGCTATTTTCAAACTTGAAATAAGGAAATCATTTTTCCTTCTTTATGGCAGATAAACCATTTAACTTTGTCACAAAATGTTATAAACTACGATAAGTGACAATCATAAATATATATTGCAAATGTCCTTGCATTGTTCTACATATATTAAACTTATTTAAGTATTGTAAAAAGTAAAATTTCAGTAAATCATGTTCTGATTGCAGGTGTGCTGATAATCAGAAACTTGAGTCAGAGTTTATTGAAACAAGTCATCGTAAATTCTATAAAGCCATCAATTCATTTATCTCAGCCTAGTCATAGATAAAAGAGTCTTGAGAATCATTAACTATACAGGATGTCCCTACAAGCTCACTAAATGATAGAGATACATAAATGTGGTAATATTATGATGAAATATGTAAGAATATTAAATTTTTAAAAAACTATATTAAAATTATTTCAGAATTAAAATACATAGCTATAAGCTATTATTTAATAGTAATGTAATGGTAAATCTATTTCACAATATATTATCTCTATACTTTATTGGAAAGATTTTTAAAATAATGCTCAATGAATACTCAGATTATACCATTGAAATTTTCATGAATTTAGTGCAATCTATTGTGACTGCACTCTTATATTGCCAGTTTTTCACCTGATCTATTTCTACAGATTATTTAGCTGTCTGTATATCTTGATATTCTTTGGTTACTATTATAAAAATACATATAAAATAAGTTTGAAAATTAGGAAAAATTTCCATTCTGCCATTGACAAGCATTGTCATTGAATGACCTAAGACAGACTGTAAAATATCTGTGTAGCCTCTTGAATGTCAATAAAAGTGTTAGATTGTTTGGAAGTGATTTATAGCCTCATGAGAAATGATTACCCATATAGTAAAGGATAATTTAAATCTTAAATTGTGTTATGCTTATGGTTCAAAGAATAATTATTACAAAGAATCTCTAACCTCTCATATAGCTTTTTATCCACTGTTCAACAAACTTAGCATCTCTTTTGAATAATAATGACCCTAACTTTCAAATTTGACATTTAAAATAACAGCATACAGATATATATAAACATAAGTGTATTTTTGAGGAATATTACATTATTAGGTTTATTGTTGAAAAATATCCCGATTTCTAGAAATTTACAAAATGATTTCAGAAAACTGCAGAGCGTAGTAATCCTTTGAAAGAGTCATTTCTCTAAGGCCTGAGTTAGTATGAATGCATGTGGAATGTGCTAACTAAAATATTTTGTCTCATATAATTTATCTATACATTATGTAGTAACGTTACTTCATTGTCTGGGTCAGTCATTTTTTCAGCACATATGCACTGAATGCTTGTTTACTGTATACTTCTCTCTATTCCAATTTATTGTCTAACTCCATTCTAGGTTCCTGCCACAGATCTATCTTCCACCTTATCCCTCACATCTTTAAAGACTACCCTTAATTATCTGGCATCAGTAAGGATCTAATAGTCCTTGTTAGATAAAGTTTCTTTTCTTGTCTCCTTTGCATGGTATTGGCTGCCTCTGATGTATGTGTCCCATACAGAATATATATATATATATTTTTTTCTTTTCTTTTTTTTTTGCGGTACGCGGGCCTCTCACTCTTGTGGCCTCTCCCGTTGAGGAGCACAGGTTCCGGACGCGCAGGCTTAGCGGCCATGGCTCACGGGCCCAGCCGCTCCGCAGCATGTGGGATCTTCCCGGACCGGGGCACGAACCCATGTCCCCTGCATTGGCAGGTGGACTCTCAACCACTGCGCCACAAGGGAAGCCCCAGAATATTTTGATTAAGGGTATTTCTGGGCATACTTAGCAACTGACTACCAGAGTCTATCCACTTTAATAAAATAGTATAAACACATTTTTCAAATCATACTCTATAAATGCAAGAAGATACAGTTACTTGGGAGGAGTGAAAAAGTTTTTACCTCTACCTTCATTTTTAGAATTTTTCTTAAATCAATAGGTTTGCTTTAAAAATAATTAAAATTTCCACTTTTTGAAAATAATAAACACCATAATTTACATGTATGAAGTAATTTAGATTATATAAATAATTTCCTATAGTTATCTCAGAATATTTTAAAATATAGTTCAAATAATATATACTAAGTAAATTAGTCTTGTTTATTGTCTAGTATTAGTCTAATTTAGTCTTTTTATTACTGACTATAAAGTTAACTTTGTTTTTATTACTTTTTAATGTCAGAGTGATTCAGACCTTGGAGATATTTATTAAATATAAAACAGCAGGCACACAGTCAAATTCAAGTCAAATTTAGAAGGACGCAAGAATTGTGTTTTTAATGCCATCAATTCTTTACTTCACTTGGAGGTGCATCTGCTGAACATGTGGGTGATTTCAGACAAAAAGTAAGCTTTCTGGTCCTCATGTCTTATAACCTTTGCATAAGACCACAAGCCAAGAAAGTAAAGGTCTTATTGCAAATCAGTGTTGCCCTATTTTATTTGTATATGTGTTTAATATGTATTCATCACTCTTATAGTCTACATCTAATTAAAAACAGTAACAATTATATTTAGCTATAAAACACAAATATATTTTGAAAATATTATATTTTTTTCTGCTGCTGTTTGTATTAAAGAAATATACACTCATGTATTAACAAAGTTTAGCTGAATGTTTCAGTTTCCACATAATATAGAAATTAAATTCTCATAAATTTCAGTTTGCAACATTCTATGTGCTATTAGGATTATAGATTAAAATTTAAATCCTTAATTAATGATGCTTAATAATTCTATTAATTTATTAGATGTGTTTGTTTCTTAATATCAAATCCCTGAGCTAGATTTTATCACAGAAGCCCCAGTAGAAGGTGAATGTTGCATGCTTGCTTATACTCAAAGATTAGTGACCTGTGGTCTAGCTCATACACTAAATTGGAATCTTTTCAGTCCACAATATACTGAAGAGGTTGCCACAACCTGTTTTGGGTCTCTTGTGTATCTGCTTCCCCAAGCTCTTTGACTATATCTGGATTCTCATTCTTAAAAAAGTTGTACAACCATCTACGTAGTTGTTGAAACCAAAACCCAAGAAGACCATTTCTCTCTTTCTCTCATTTTTCTTGTTAAGCCCATTCCATAGTCATAAATATATCCAGTATATATCCATTAAATTTTCTCCATCTCCTTTTCTATCATGCTAGTCTAAGCTATCAACATCAGGTAAGAACCTAGGCTGTTGCAATAGCTACCCAACTTCTTTCCTTGCTTCAACTCTTGCACAATTCATCTTCCTTGTAGAGACTAAAGTTACCTTTTCAAAACAAAAATAAGTGTACTTCTCTCCCAGCAATATAGTAATTCTGGTATTATGAAATGTTCTCCACAATCACAAAATACCCAGATGACAGACAAATGAAAATAAACAATTTTATATGCTTCTAACTGAACTGAAACTGCAGAAGTAGATACATTGAAATACTGAAGCAAATGCTTACTCAGGGACACAATTTAATAATGAAGGTTTGTGAGATTAACAGACATGTGGAGGAATTAATCTTAGTAAAGCAACCATCAAAGCAATGTATTCCCTGACTTCAGTTAAGGTAAATGGTTCCCAGATTTTGTAGCCTTGAGCTTTTACTATTACTTGAAATAATTTTGGACTTGTAATACCCACATATTTAGGGACTTCCTAGACTAATACTTTTTAAATGAAATAAAATTTAAAAAAATATGTTTGAATAAATACAACTAGTATCACACATTGACACTGGTGAAGGATATCCTCATTTCAGAACTTTCCATGATTCTTGCACATTAAAATATGCTTAGTATGACTTCACAATCATACCTCAACTGATATATAAGAAAATCAGCAATCATAGTTAAGAATCTGAAAAAACACAATGTATTAGATACTAGGGCTTGAAAGACTAGACTTTGGATGTTGGAATTGTAACATATAGAATAAGAAGTTATTTTTAAATAAGGCTTTAACAAAATAAAAGCTGGTAGAGGAAAATGAGAAACAGTATGAGATTATCAAAAATGACAAGGGGAGTTTGAAAAAAAAACAAAACACTACAAATTCTGAAAGTGAAAACCAGAATTTTTTCCATCAAAATTCAAAAGAAAAAGGTCTACTCTTTAATTGCTGAAAAACTTGTTTTGGATGAACTCTCTCACTTAGCATGACTAGATAGGATAAAAACAAAAACAAAACCACTTTTAATAAACTTCATAGCAATAATGGCGATACTAAAATGTTGGGTCACAGTCTGGTAGAGGAACAAAACCACAAGATAAGGCTGATATTTGAGGTCATTTTCCCCCTTGAGAAAGTTATAGATACATAAATATAAGTGACAGCAATAACTGTAAGGCTCATTTTCTGTATCATTATCCCATTTTCACAAGTGACATTTGGCTGGAAAGACAAACATTAAAATTCAGGGATAACCAAAAAAAAAAGTTGTTAAGCACTCAAATCTTTCACCCAAAAGATACACCTTAGGAGTGAGGCTGCACTGGGTATAGATGAACCACCACAAAGCTTGAAACATAAAACTGAGTCTTCTTAGTCCCTCGTTGTAACAGGTGATTTGCCACTAGCCTAATGGCTGTAAGGTGAATCTTCACTGCAACAGGATAACAATATCCATAGCCTTACTTTATACCTAAGAGTTTTCATGAATAATGTTCACATCCAGTTTTTTAGAAATCTAGTATTAATATCACAGATTTCATCAAACAAGAGGAAAAAAGATGACAATAGAAGCAGATCCAAAAGATATCCAGATATTGGAGTTCACAGATAAAATTTTTTTTAAGTCAGCATTTAATATGAACAAAGAGTAAAATATTATGGTACAGAATTATAATAGATAAGTGGAAACAAAAAATAATCATAAGCAAATTTTAGAAGTGATTAAATTTAGTAACAAAACTCCAAGTTTGTATTTAGCAATAGATTGTACATATATAAAGAAGGAATTAGATAATTAAGAGATAAGTCAAAAAAGGAAAAAAGATTACAAAAAGACACCAGGGTAGAAGATTTAGGAAGGATCATAAAAAACATGTGACATATAGTTGAAAGATCTAATAAATGGATAATTGGACTCCAAGAAATGAATGAGAGATGGAGGTAGGAGAACAGCACAAAAAGCAATATGTAACAGATAAAAACTGAAGAAGATATCAAGTTACAGACGCAAGAAGCACTTTATATAACAAACAAGAAAAATAAAGGGAATTATTCCTATGCCTGCCTCCTAGTAAAACTAAAGAAAGTCAAAGATGAAGAGAAAATATTAAAAGCAGTCAAACAAGTGACTTTATAGGAAAAATAGAAGCCAAAAGAAAGTGACACCTTCAAATTGTGGTGATAAATTTATGAAAGTAGAATTTTATATTCAGCAAAAATATGCTTTAAAATGGATATACACTCAAAATATCTTATAACACTCTAAAACAGAAAGCATTTACCACCAGCAGGTAGAGAACTAATTAGAAAGGGAAACACACAGGAAGAGTCAAAGATGGTAATGTTTTATTTCTTAACTTGGGTCATGAGTATTGAGACATTTGCTCTATTCTCTTGTCATTATGTCACATATATTTTTATGTATGAGATATTTTATATTAAAATCAGAGTGAGCCTGGTAAAATGTGGCTGTTTCTGCATTTAGAGCTGGTGAAGCAGGGAGCAGGCCACAGCAGCCTGCGCCAGTTAGACCCCAGAGGGAAGTAGTTGACAAGTGGGCTTCCACTGGTCATTGAGAATAGTTTGCCCCTCCCGTCCCCTCTGAAGAGAGATGAGTTCCTCTTTAAAAGGGATCTTTTTAAACATTCAAAGAAGTATATTCCTGAAGCTTTTCGTTATGAGCTCTTTAAAAACTGCAGAGAGAGCACTAGGAAATTGGAATCTGAGACAAGCTGCTATGTTGGGGAAGAGAGAGGGAAACACAAAATGGATCACAGTTAACATTGTGGATTTCTTCAACAAGAGTATTACAGAATTCTGTCCCGAAGAAAGTTGTCTGCTCATGTCTGCATGCCCAACATATGAATATAATTTGGCAGGTGATTCTAATATTAAAAAGCCAATCAATTACTCTGCTCCAATATACATTGACTACTTGATGACTTTGTTCCTGGTAAGCTGGATGATGAAACATTTTCGTTCTACTATTGGTGTCCTGTTTCCCCAAAACTTTATCTATGGCAAAGACTATTTTAATGTGTCTGTTCAGGGTTTACACCTGTATTTCTCAGCTGCACTTTCATTCTGTAATACAACTGCAGTGTTTATACCTGTATTTATCCGCTGCACTTTCATTTTGTAATGCAACTGTGAGAGGAGACTTAACTCACATTTCCTGTAAACATTTATTTCTTTACTCAGGAGGTCAACCTGATTGATAGGCATAAATTGGCACCAGGAATTAGTTGAGAGGCTTGGATCAAAAGACAGATAATCACTTCTTCTAGAACATGATTAACACTCTTGCTTCATTTATTACTATTTCTCAATGCTATTTGTTATAGACTAGTGATTCAAAAGACTAGTGATTCAAAAGACTAGTGATTCAATATAGACTAGTGATTTGTCCTGTTGACAAAACAGGAAGAAAGACACCCAGTGTCTACCTACTGCTAAAATGGCTTCAAAGGTAGGTGAGCCCCATAGCTTTTGAGTGAGAACTTAAGAGCACAACCAATTCTGAGTCACTACTATGTGTGACCACTTCTGCTATTGTCATGGAATCACTCTTAATTGTAATATGTGATGACTAACCTGTAGTTTATTAGTTTACTTATTTTTATAAATTGAAGAAAAATGACCCTCTACTTTAGGTAATATCAAAGGATATAAAGAATTACTAGAAATAATTTTAAAAGTTTCCAAAACAAATTTCCTAAAAAAAAATCAAATATGTCTTATTTCACTTCTGTTTATGAATATAAAAGGTGACTTTAACTTTCTATAACATTTAGAACATTTGTATCACTTTGGATAACCTTTATTCTCATGTTTATATGCCAGTGTTTTATAGATTAAGAATATATATTTATATTTTTACAAAACCTATGATTTTAATTCAAATCATCACAGGGCATTATGATATAGGAGCAACCAAAATTGTTTCTAAAATGACTTAAAATTTTTTAATCTTTATTTGGAATTTTACTAACAAATAAATTGACCTAAATCTTGTATGTATCAGAAATACATTTTAAGGTTTCTAAGGATGCTTTTGTAGATTTTCACTTTTAAAAGCTTTATTAATCAATGTTAACACACATAGTTTTGGTTAAGGAAGAAAAAAATCTTCCAAAAATTGTGAAAAACTTAGTTTTCAAAGTCACTTTATATGTTGTTTTTCAAATGTGTTTAAATTTCGGTTTGGAAAATGAAAGAAAGTGCTTAGTATTTTAATTATTTTGTTTTGAGTTCACTTTAAAAATCACTTCTATACTTGTTTTTATATGACTGAGTCTTTAGTTAAGAGTACTGTGGAATGTAATGTACTAGGGGTGTAATGTACAACATAATAAATGTAATTAACACTGCTGTATGTTATATATAAAAGCTGTTAAAATAGTAAATCCTGAAAGTTCTTGTCACAAGGAAAACAATTTTTTTTATTTCTTTAATTTTGTATCTGTATGAAGTAATGCATGTTTGCTAAATTTGTTGTGGTAATCATTTCATGACGTATGTAAGTCAAATCATTATGCTATACATCTTAAACTTATACAGTTCTGTATGTCAATTATATCTCAGTAAAACTGGAAGAAAAGAAAAAGTACTATGGAAATGGATGAGCTTTATTTAAATAAATATAACCTAAGGAAAACTTAAAGAGAACATAATAAAGACCATGAAAGTGAACTAAATTTAAAATATACACACACAAATATTGTTTTAACAGCTCAGTTTAAATATTCCTAATTAAAAGAGTAAAATTATAAGTAATGGGCCAAAAAAAGAGAAAATGAATTAAATCTACAATGTATAGAATTTCATAGGCTTAATGAGCTATATTTAAAACATATTGATAAGTTTTCACATATATCTACATTGTGAACTAAAATTGTTTAGTTTTTTGAGTAAAATCTTTAGATTCCTGAATTTAATAAAAATTCCAGAAGAGGGAGATGTTTACTCTCAAATGAAAAATTTTTTTCAGTGTGAATGAATTGAATTCTATAAAACAAAGGAAAAAAAGACCTTTATATATCATCTTAAATATATAGGAATTATAGATGGTAAATCTCTGTGGTGGTTAAAAGTTTATCTTACTCTATGATCTATCACAGGTACTTTTGCTATATGAGGTTAAGATTTTTATATCAATTTATTTGTCTTATTTATGTTCCCTAAAACATGTGCTTAATTTTTCAAACATTTAAAAAATATTTTATCAGTCATTTTAAATAGAAATTAGTATTCAACTTTAGGAATAATTCATTAAGATATATTTTCTTACTAATCGTGAGATGACTAATGTTTTTGTTAAAATTGTTTAAGAATAATATAGAAACAATTATGTCAATATTCTGAAATAATTTTAACTTAATCATGCACTATTTCTAAATATCTATTTATATGTAAAGACCAATATACCTTTTTATTTGACTCTTATTTACTGAACAATCTACTAAATAAAAATATTTTCAAATAAATTTTTAAAGTATTTTTATATAAATCATAATAATTCCTAATAAGTAAAGGCAATGAATAATTTTCCATTGTCTTTTCTGATGAGAAGGAATGACAATAGATTTAATACTATATATTAGTATGCTTAATTATAAAGATATTATCACAGCAAAACACATTTGTTATTTACACAGCTAACTAGCCCATGAGTCTCAATATTGGCAGTCTGGATCTTTCAGGAAGAGCATACATACACAAAACCCTATGTTATTTTGTTTTCCTCTGCAGGTATCTTGACATTAAATTTGTATTTCTACACTCTCCTGTTTCAATTTCTTGTCTCAGTTATTAAGTACAAAGTTTGTGAAAAACCAATACTAATTTACATATTATTTTCATCAGTGTATTCTTTTGCCAAATCTTTTTATTTCCCTGAAGCAATATGGACATGTGCCCTATATTTTTCACCAGCTTTATTTGAGTTTCCAGAAGTTACTCTGAGGAATAAGCAGTGCCTCGTTAGCAGAGATTTTCATATTGTTTGCATCCACTTTTTCCTCAGCTTGCTATTCCCATTGCTTCAGAACTGCAGGGAAATTATGGGCTGAAATGTCAATGTCAGAATTGTTGAAATACAAATAATATTTTCAGAGAAATGCCAAAACTAAACTTACTGATGGTGAACCTAAACTTTTTCTCAAAAAAAGTGTGTTAAGCACTGTGAATCACTGTCAACATTATAGAAATGCTAACACCTGCACCAAATTAAGTGCTAATTGTTTTCTGGAATAATTTCTTGTTAAAGAAAATACAGTACTGATTTAGACATGCTATCCAAATGGGCTTTGTTTGAAGAAAGTTTACACACAGGGTGAAAAAAGATTCCTATGGGATTATTTGCTAATTGACTTATTTTAATAATGAACTTGTGAATTGGGCAGGCTATAGTAAAATATGTGAAAAAATGACAATTCTAAATCTTCATCTCCATCTTATTTTATGCCATATTTTACACTTTTTTCATAATCTACAGGAAAATATATCATCTCTATCCAACCTCATTTTAAATATTCATTCCATATAACATTCCTTCGAATTGGTTATTACCTTTCCAAAGAAAAGTCTGAGATCCCTCCTTCCTTCTCATTTTGTATTAAGTGTTCCCAGTCATAATCAAAGAATAGTTTTACAATGCCAAGTTGATATCTGTATATATTTGAGAATATTTCTGAAAGGAGTATGAGAAAAGAATGCTCAAGATAGAGATGCAAAAGTTAAGATGAATTATTTGTCTTCAAAGTGAAAATATCACTCTCATAAAAATCCTTCAAGCACTCTCAAGTGTGTTCAAATTAAAATTCAAATACTTTGGGATGACATTAAGTAATCTTATCACCTGGTCACTAGCTCTTAACCTTTGGTAAGTACTCTGTTACTTCAAATCCAGAAACACCCAAGGACCCAGTCTTGCTTTATTGTGATGCCTTTATGTCTCACACTCTGGCATATCCTGCTATATTTGCAATTGTGTTTACTGCCTAGAACTGACTGACCCTTAGGATTTTTTCCAGGAAACACGTATTCATCCTGTATAAAACATATCTTGTGTCTTACTCTCTTGGAAGCTTTTCTTTTCTTTCTCACTCTGTTAATTCCCATACAGTGTGTTTTATAGTGCATTTTACTTACTGTAATCAGAGAACTATAATGTCTATTATACTGAGACATTTTTTTCCACTAGGTTGTCAGCACATAGGGCCTGTGCCTCTTTGTATTGTATCTTGGAACTTGCACATAGTATTCACCCAATAAGTAGTTAATTATATTCCAAGTTTATGTTAACCTCCTTACCTTTCATGTTCTCTTATCTTAAAATATCTATGCTTATGATAATTCTTATTTATGTTATATCTATTATTCAATTGCAGGCTCACATTTCCCTCCATCACTGACTACTTCAACTTATTATTCCAGTCATCCTTGATGTTTCTCTACTATATTCTTAGACGTATCTATTTTAAACATTCCAGTGATTAGCATTTATATATTATCTTCTATTGCTTGATGACTCATATTGTCCTTATTATTAGATTTAAGCTCTTCAAATCAGGAACACAGTATTATGCTTATTATGAGTCGCTAATGGTCTCTAGATCAGAACTAGACCCAAAATATGTGCTCAATAAATATTGATGGGTTTATTAAAAGGGTCAGAGAGAATGAATAGATGATAATACATGACAAGTCATTTTTTTAGATGATTTTTACAGGGGAACAAAATTTCAGCTCTTTTAAAAGTTTCAAATGTTAGGAGACAAAAATAGTGCCCTTGAACATAAGTGATAGACAGCTGGCTGATAATATGATGATGAATCATATGACATTCTTTTCCATTTCTTCCTTTACAACTCTTAATAAGAATGTGTGCCATTAATCAACACCAAAGAGTGCTGCATAGTTTGTGGGTGGATCTCAGAAGTAGCCAGATTTTGTCGGAATATTCAAATGATAATATTTTCAATCTACTAAAGGTATATTGCCATGTGGATTGTTAGGATTCTTGATCCAGACATGCAGCAAAGGAAGCATAATACATTATAGGTTTCTATGTTCTCTCTGTAAATGTAGTTGTGTGAAGGCAAGACATTTTCTACCCACTGCCTGGAATCTTTTCTCCTAGTGCTTTCACACAAAATAGGCTTCTGTTTGCCAGTGAGATTTAAGCCTCAAGACCACGACATGTTTTTTTCCCAGCAGTGGCTTTTTATTGCAAGCAGAGCTATCAGCAGTGCCAGCCAAGATAATAGCCCCATGCTGAAAGGTTTCTTCATTGCTGGAACAGCTCTCAGGATATGGATTTTTTGAAGGTTGTCAAAGCAGCGTGAATTTCTAAAGAGATTTTTAAATATAAGAATGGACATTCTTACAAAAATATGTGTGTTCGTATTTATTGATGCACATTATCGTTTTTATGCAAAATATCCCATAAGGAATATAATCTAATTCTACCACCTGGAAATGAAAACATGTTATATGTAATGTGTATACTTATATAACATTCTTTCTCCATATTGTATCATGTTTGTAAACTTTGCTCTAATACAAATAACTCACCCATTATTAAATGTTCCTCTGAACTTCTACCTCTTTATTCAAATTTGTAAACATGAATTTTATAAAATCATGGTTTTTAAAGCTATATCTTCCTAATGTAGCTATATTTCATTTTATATTTGAAACATGGGGAGTGTTATATAATTTATAATATCTAAGATTTAAAAGATTTTTCTGGTATCAAATTCTACGTGTGAGATGTACATCTTGAGATAGAGATAGCAAACTTGGTAATACAACAACTGACTAGAGTGCTTATGGTGATACATCTCTACTTTTAAATGGAGGGATGTCTCTTAAGATGTACTTCTGCCTGTATTGTACTATTGATATTATATATCTAGGACATCCCAGACAAAACCACTCTGCTCATAAGCAGAAACATAATACCCCAAATGATGCAGATGTTAAAAAATGCTCAGAAGTCCTGCATACAAATAACTACATTTTATACAAGTGAAACCAAGTGGTTGAGGTAGACTAGAGTGCTATGAAAATAGAAAACAAAGTTCATGTTTTTAAGATTAAGTTGCGATATGCCTTTTACATTTTTTCTTGCTCTGAGTTAAAACAGACGATATTCTGTGAAAAACTTTACATTTTTTAGAAGTATCCAATATATACTCCTATTAAGTCTTTTTTATTAAAAAAATGTTATTGTTAGGAAACAGCTATTACTGCATGGTCAAATTCCTGATGTGAGAGGAATAGAAATAAGAAAAATAAATTACCTTGAAACCCATGTTTTGAATTTTCTTACTGTAAGTTTGCATGGCTATATTACAATATAATATTAATATATAGATATCATATATCCACTACAGTAGCCAGAAAAACACATAAACTTATCTATGTAATTAAAACATTTTGGGGAGAATTTTGAGGTAGCTCACGATTAGAGGTATTAGCATGACTTTTTCAGTAATCCAATTGAAAGATGATTGCTCCTGACCCAGTACATGGATAATAGAGAAGAGAGAAATGGATAGATAAGTGGACATTTAAAATTAAAACTGAAGAGATGTCATAATTGATAGAATGTAAAACATGAGAAATAGAGGGTCAAAAAAAAATGATTTGTTAACTGGGTAGACTAAAACCATTTATAGTACTATGAGATGTGCTTGGGAAAGGCAAATTTCAGGTCCAAGAGGTCGAATTCAATACTGGAACTATTTGATACAAGCCACATTGATATAAACAGCAGTTTGTCTTAGGAAAGACAGTTTGCCAAAAGCAAATTAATGTATGCCTTTAAACAGCCTCTGACATCTATTGTAGCAGAGATGTCAACTTGACAACTTGTCAGCATAAAGATTGTAAATAAAGCCATGGGATTTAAGAAGATTGAAGATGAGTAGAAGGAGAAGAGAAAAAAAAGCTTAGGAAAAACAAGATTTCTAAGAAGACAGAGAGGAGAAGCTAAGTTTAGAGGATAATTAGAACTTCCAGAGGAAAGTAGTGAGTGTATTTTCCCAGAAATTTTGTGGAGCATATTTCAGCAGAGAGAGAAATATGTAACACTCTCCTACAGATCAGGTGCTAGATTTTATGTCTACTAGTTTTTACTGCCAGAAGCTCATTGAAATTTTAGTGGAGGGCACATCTGGAAGGTTGAATAATAAAGAAATGCATAGGATTGAGGCCTATGTGTGTAAGCAGTTCTTTCTGAAAGGCTGTGAAGGGGAAGAATCAGAAAAAAAACATGTTACGTGGGAACTAAATCTAAACCGAGATGTTGTGTAAATGGGTTAAGTCATTCAGATAAAATTATGGTTGTGAAAGAGAGAGAAGCTTAGGATATTAATAAGGAAGGAGGCAATAAATAAAGATCTGGCTCTGAGGAGACTGAATAAGAAATGATACCAAGCATAGGAGAAGAGAGTAAGCACAGAAACTATTTAAGAAATGCCAATGTCATTATAGGAAGGAGGGAGGATGAGTGGGTATCCATAGAAGATGTGTGATTATAGGAAGTATTAGGAGTTTAATTCTATTATCTGTTTAATTCTGTGTGAAGTAAAAGGTAATGGTACCTACTGAGAGTTACTGGGCTCATGAGAGAAACATTTTTTAAAGATAATGGAATATATTTGAAATAATAATTGTGCATAAAGTATAGGAATTATAGAAGTTGAGATATAACTTTGATAAATATCTACTGAATGTCCAGCACACAAAAACACTACTTAAGTCCTAAAGTGATATAATGATACACAGCATAATTAGAAGTATCTCTGTCCTTCAAAACTATGTAATTTGTCTCCAGGGATGAACTTAAAGGAGGATATGTGCTGTGATCTGAGAATTTAATTCACTTGGTAGGAAAGAAAAAGTGGATCAGTGCCTTCATTGGGGAGTGTATGACCTTAGTGGTGGAAGATAAATGGAATTTAGCTAGATGAATCTGGAATATTAAAAAGTAACAGCATATATGAAGAACCATCGAGGTGAGTAAAGAAGTTGGGCTTAATGAAAGAATAAAGAGAAAAAGGAAGGGAGGAAAGAAAGGAAGAAACAAAATTGTGTGTATATGTATTTGTGTCATAGGACACAAGAATTAGGGCAGAAAATGTCAGCAAATAAAAGTTTTTACTAATTGTTTCAAGTTGAGTTTAACAGCTTGAACCAACATAAAATCAATAAAGAACCAGAATTATAGGTTAATGTAGTAAGTGGAGTTATTAATTTTGATTCAATTCACCAGATTTTGATGAAATAATTTAAGTGGAACAAGCTCAGAAACAAGGAGACTATCCTGGAACTTCCAGGTGAGAGATGGTGGGAGCCTAAAGTTGGGAAATGCGAGCATGGATAAATAGATAAATTTGAGATATTTTAAGGAGGACTAGGTGATGTGTTGACTCAGGAGAACACAGTCAGATGGTACCAAGGATGAGTCTAATGCCTTGTTTATTACTGATCAAAAGCTGATACCACACACTAAATAAGACAGAGCATATTTTGGAAGACAGTTATGAGTTAAGTTTGGGACACACAATGATTGATGTTCCACGTGGACATACAAAGATTAAACTTGATGATTTGGGGGTGGAACTTTTATTTTGCTTTGGTGGATTTCTAATTTGTTTTTGCCCAAACAACATATTCTATTTTATTATGGAAACGGATTGTCAGGATTACTGAAATGTAGTCAGCCCTGCATACCTGATGGATCTGAGATTCAACCAACCACAAATCAAAAATATTTTTAAAAATTCCCAAAAGCTCCAAAAAGCAAAATGTGAATTTTCCATGTTCTGGCTGTTATTTATATAACATTTACATTCTATTTACACTACTTATATAACATTTACATTGTATTTGTTATTACAAACAATCTAGAGATAACTTAAAGTATATGACTGGAAGTATATGACTGGAGGATGTGCATAGGTTGTATGCAAGTATCAATACTATGCCATTTTACATAAGGATATTGAGCACCCATTGATTTTGTTATCCAAGGGTAAGTCCTGGAACCAATTCCCTTGGGATACTGAGGGATGACTGTATTTCATCTTCTCCAATTAAAAGTTTGATATTTTCTCTTATACTAATTTTCTTTAATTTTTTCTTTTCTTCATTTTGCCAATTTTTCTTTCCAGAGATATGTGTCATTCATTAATGCAGTTTAATATATATTGAAACCTATTTCCTTGCACCTAATTTTTTTTAATTTACCATGTAATTTTTTAATTTTTAAAATCATGTTATTCCAGTGACAGTATCAAGTAAATTTCCCTATGAAAGATAAAGAAATAGATATGCTCAAGTCTTTTTAACCATTTTTATTTTGTATCATTCCCTGGAATTTTATATTCTGGTTATTATCAAATTTTATATTTTTATTCAATACTCAAGAATATAATTTCTATTTACATTCAACATGTAATCTATATTACAAACATCTATACAATGTAGTGTAAATTTTTTATATTTGAGTTTTTTAAATATATATTCTGTTATTTCTTCCAAATTGTTATTTTGAGATGAAAAACAATAACTTACTACCAAAAGTTAAGAAATATTAATATCAGTTGTATTTACATAAGTTAACCTTGAATAAATAATGTTAAGTGGAATATGCTAGACATAAAAGGATGCAGTTTATTTGATTCCATTTATATGAAATAGCCACAAATGGTAAATCCCTAGAGACAGAAACAGATTAGTGGTTACCAGGGCCTAGGAGGCAGATAACATTTGGGAAGTGACTGGTAACGGATATGCGGTTTCTTCATGAGGTGGTAAAAATGTTCCAAAAATAGTGATGATGGTTGCATAACTCTGTGACTATGCTAAAAACCACAGAGTTGTACAGTTTGAAAGGATGAAAGGGAGGTATATGAATTATACTCAATAAAGAAAGTTGTTTTAAACAATGTAGAAAACATTACAGGTAAGGTTGTAGGATCCTTTGTAGATACCATCAGTCCCTTTCCTTTTCCTTCCTCTACAGTTTATTTTTTTTTTAATTCTTAAGCTTCATAATAGTTATGTGTAACTATATATACTATTATTTTGTGTTTTTGTTTAGTTCACAAGTCAGTTTTCTTTATCGAGTTTCATTATTCTATTTTTTTCTCCCCTGCTATCATGTTGGGCTGAACAGTTTTCTGTGTAAAGATTTTTCTTTTTCTAGTTTTGAGCCCTATTCTATTTCTACTGCTAATTACCATAATTTTCCTAAATATTTTAAATTATATTCAATATCTCAATTTCCTTTTAAATGATGCAATACTGTTTAAACTCTTTAAATTGCCTTGGGGCAATGTCTCTTTTCAGTGTTTCATATTATATTTATTTTGTTATATCCAACTTGTTTCTATAGCAGAAAAATAGGTATATATTTTTTTCATTAATTTCCTCCTTAGGTTACCAAAAAGTTGTATCTTTGTGGTTGTTCAAAGTTATTGTTTCTTTTATCCCAGTTCTGCCTATGGGGTTCAGATGATTTGTTATTTTTTTCTGTTCAAAAATATCCTTTAATTTTATCTTAATTGAAGACTTTTGTGGGAGAAACTCTCTTCATCTACCTATCATCTATCTATCTATCTATCTATCTATCTATCTGTCATCTACATTGCTATGCTTCATAAATTATATTTTAACTAGGTACCAAATTCCAAGTTACAATTATTTTCCTCAGAAATGTAAATGTATTATTCTAATTTATGATAAGAAGTTACCTGTCAGCCAGGTTATATGAAATGTTTCTCTATGGTAATATGTGTTTGATCTATTGCAGTTTCTTTAATTTTGTTTTTTCTTTGAGAATATGTGATATCACCATTATAAGTCTAGCATTATTTTCCTTCTCATCCTACTCCTTAGTCTTTGTGATTTTTTTCAATCCATGCATTTATGTACTTTTAAAAAGTTCTCTAAAATACTCTAATAAGAATTTCAAATAATGCCTCTCCCTCATTAATTATCCTGTTTTTCTGGAATTCTGTTTTGCTGAATTTCCTGGAATTCTCATTAGGTATATTGTGAAATTTCTCATTCTAGCTTTAATATTTTATAATTTCTTAATCATAATCTGTATCTTTTTACCCCACTGTTGCTATACACTGTGCTGCTCTGTCTACTTAAGAGTTTTATTTTTCTACATTATTTCAGTTACATAATTTCCTTTTTTATATATTTCCATTTTTTCTAACTTCCTTACAGGACCATTTTTTCCTAACTTCCTTTTCAAACAGGGCCACTTCTGCTCTTTACTACTCCTAATACTGATAGTATTGTGACTTTTTAGTTTCTACACAACTTAATTAACATTCCTCCATCATTGTAAGAGCTTTTTACTGTATCAATTATTTTCTTTTATTGAATTTCTTATATGATGAAGTATGTATTTCTTTGAATTTTGTAGAGAAACAAAAATACATTTGTTATGAGAATACATAACAATGTACATTTGTATTCTTTTGCTAATTATGTACATTTTGCTAATTATGTACATTTTTTTTCAACTGTAATATTTCTTTCAACTACTACAAAATACTTTCTCACTTTTTTTAAGCCACTCACTCATTTTGTAAAAAATAGGTATCCCCAGATCTGCTTCTTGCTTAATAACATCTTTTATCATCTAACATAACTATAGATTACTACTCTCAGGTCTTCATGCAGAAGGCTCATTAAAGTGTACAGACTTTCCTGATATCTGTTATTACCATAAATAATTCATGAAATACTCCAAACTTCAGACTATCTCATTTACACAATATCAGAAAATGGGGAACTTTCCTACTTGGTGATTTCACATTCAGAATATGACACAACCTCACCTATTCACACCATATCAAAATTATACTTCTTGAAAGTATAATTCCAGAATGGATGCACCAAAAGATATCAGTGTGAATGTGTGGGATAAATTAGAAAAAAGAGTGATCAAACCTTCCCCACCTTTAGTTGGATATTCATAGTGGTGGGTGAATGGGAATATTTATTACAGCTAATCTTTCTAGCCAACACTTTGCATTTTATCACTTTATTACCATCAGTTGGTCCTTATGAGTAACAGATTACTGAATAAAATTTCTTATTTCAGAAGTTAGTGAATATTGTGTCACTGTCTTTATATCCTAAATATTTAGGTATTGGCAGATGAATCCTGATTTCATTTGTATAAAATCTAACTTAGAACTCTTCTATCATATAGTTTCTTTTTGATATGCTTTTGCTATATATAATTTTGTTGTAATTTTGTTATATATTTTGACAGGAGTTGCATTTCTAACAATACTTCCTTCTTAAGGCCCATATGGCTTATTGCCTTTCTTAGGATGTACTATGCAAGCTGCAAAAGTGTGCTTCAGAAAATGAGATTTTGATATATCTGCAAATTACATTAGTTGTGTTCCCTGTTAAGGACAGCTAAGAATTCCTGAAAAGATTATTACTTGGGTCACTTGTGTCTTCTAAACACAAAAAAAGTTTTAATGTTCACACTGAAGATAGATTATTTTCCCCAAAGTACTGTTTTTACAGTTGCAATGCCTTTTAGTTCTTAAACCAGGAAATTAAAGCTACCTAGCTGAACAAAATTAAAGCATTTTCTTTATAATTATTATGCCTTAAATTATTTCATATAAAAAATTAAAATATGATTAAATACAACTACTACTTCAATATACAAGTAAAGAAAACATGTAATTCTGCTAAATCTTTGTAGTTATTCTTCTTTAGCAAACTTTATATAATTTCACTTACGCTAAAATTCCTATGGATATCTTTCAGAACATAGTGATCAAGAAAGAGATCATAGAAACATCAAGAAAGCAATGCCCATGTACAAGTGCAGTTTTTTTACTCTGAAGGATGTATTCCAAGAAATGGAATTGTTGGAACAAAGTGTAAATGTATTTTTAATTTTTGTAGAGGTTGCCATATGGCTTTCTAAGATTCTTTTTTAACAATTCACATCTCTACAAGCAATGTAGGAGAGTACTTTTTGCCTACATTCCTGCTGACAATAGTTGTTATCACTCATCTTAATTTTGTCAAGTGTGATAGGTATAAAGTGATAGTTTACGCTTATTTTAACTTGCATTTCTCTTACCAGGAATGCATTTCAACATCTTTTCACATTTGAATTTGTGTTTGAATTTGTCGGTCATTCGGATTTGCTATAATGTGACTTGTATTTTCACATTCCTGCCAATTTTCCTATTACAGGTTCTGCCTTGTTCTTGTGACACACCTTGTCTTTTTATTGCAAATGTTTTTCTTAAAGTAAATCTTTTGTTAATCTGCTCATTTTAGTTACTATCACGATATTTTTCTTTAACAAAAAAGACTTCATTTTAATTTATGTCAATTATATTTTTTCATTTAAGAGTGTATTTCCTCCTCTAAGGTTGTACATGCATGCTAAGGGATTTTTTGGCTGGCTTTGTATTTAAAACACCTATAATTTATTTTTGTATTCTAAGATGTACTACCAAATTTATACCATTAATTTTATTAAAAATTGCTTCATTTTTCTTGCACCACTTGCAGTTGGTGTTACATCTTAAAGCATTTAGTAGAATTATCTGCTTCTGAAGATATTATTCGGGGGGCATATTTTTAACTAAAAATTCAACTTTCCTAATATTTATAGGGCTTTTCCAAATATATATTTCATATTGAGAAACTTGTGATAGTATTTACTTTTCTTGGAATCAATGCCTTTTAACTTAACTGCCAAATTTATGTGTTTAGAATTGTTTGTAGCAATAATATAACATAATAACAAAATCCTTTTTATGTTTGTATGGTCCTAAAGCCGTCCTTTACTTTATTCCTAGTGTTAGTAATTTCTGCCTTCTTTTCTTTACTATTAGTCTTCTTAGAGGTTTGTCAACTTTATTGACTTTTTCAAAAACCAGATTTCTTTTTCATTTTCCTTTTCTGTGTTTATTTTCTATAATCGATTTCATTAAGTTCTGCTTTTGTTTTTATTATTCTCTTAGTTCTATCTGCCTTGCAGTTTTTGGTTTTTTCTTGCTTTTGAAGTGGGAATTTAGATTGTTGATATAATACTTATTTTTTCCTAGTCCAAGTCTTTAGTGACACAAAGTTCCCTCTAACATTGCTTTAACAATAACCCATAGACTTTGGTAATTTTAAAAAATTTATTTTATTTATTTTTATTTTTGGCTGCCTTGGGTCTTCATTGCTGCACGTGGGCTTTCTCTAGTTGCGGTGCGCGGGCTTCTCATTGCGGTGGCTTCTCTTGTTGTGGAGCACAGGCTCTAGGCGTTTGGGCTTCAGTAGCTGTGGCACATGGGCTCAGCAGTTGTGGCTCGCAGGATCTAGAGCACAGGCTCAGTAGTTGTGGCGCACAGGCTTAGTTGTTCTGCGACGTGTGGGATCTTCCCAGACCAGGGCTTGAACCTGTGTCCCCTGCATTGGCAGGTGGATTCTTAACCACCATGCCACCAGGGAAGCCCAGCCTTTGGTATTTTTTATGCTTATTTTCATTCAGTTCAATGTCTTGTTTGATTTCTTTGAAACTTCCTCTTTGACCAATAGATTATTACTAGTTGGCAATTATAAATGTAGATGCTATAAACATTCTTATTGAAGTTGTGTGCACATAAGTTTTCAACTCATTTGTGTAAATACCCAAGAGCATGTTTCCTTGATCGTATTGTATGACTATGTTTTGCTTTGTAAAAAACCATGGAAACATCTTCCAAAGTGGCTGTACTATTTTGCACTCCCACCAGCAATCTATCAGAGTTTCTGTTGCTCCATATGCTTATCAGTGTTGGGTTTTGCGAATGTTTTGGATTTTAGCCATTCTGATAGGTATATAGTGGTATCTCATTCTAATTTGCAATTCCTTAATGTCATACGATATTGAAAATTTTTGTATGATTTTTTGTAATCTGTCTTCTTTGGTTCAGATATTTTACCCATTTTTAAATTGGATTATTTTCTTAATTTGAAGCTTTAAGCGTTCTTTACATATTTTGATCAACAGTGTTTATCAACTATGATTTTTTCCAAATATTTTATCTCAGTCTGTGTTTTATTATTTTATTCTATGGACAATGTCTGTTGAAGAACAGAAGATTTTAACTTTAATAAAGTCGCATCAATTTTTCTTTCATAGATTATGCTTTTGATGTTTTATCTAAAAAGTTATCATCATAACCAAGGTCTAGATTTTCTCCTACGTTATATTCTAGGATTTTTATAGTTTTGTGCTTTAAAAATTAGTGGCAAATTTTAGGAAACATGTAAAGTTTGTGTCCAGGTTTATTTTTTTGGTCTTTCCCCAACTGTTCCAGCACGATTTGATGAAAGGACTATCTTTTCTCCATCGGTTTGCCTTTGCTCCTTTCTGAAAGATCAGTTTATTATTTGGGTGTGGGTCTGTTTCCGGCTCTCTTTTCTGTTCCTTTCATCTATTCACTTTTTTTTTCTTTCCCATAGCACACTGCCTACCTCACTGTAGTTTGAAGTCAGAAAGTGTCAGTCCTCCAACTTTGAATTTCTTAAACATTATGATAGCTATTCTGCTCTTGCTTTTGAAATAAACTTTAAAATCAGTGCATTGATATTCATAAAGTAACTTTCTCAGATTTGGATTAGCAGTCCAACTTTACCCTGAGAACCTGGTATGGCTCCTGAAGGTAAAACCCACAAAGGCCTTTCTTAGAGTTTTAAACTCTCAAATTAGTCTACATGAAGTCTTTGTAATTCATTAAGTACAGCTTCAAGTGTTCCTTCCACACTAGTTTCAGATGCAGGTTTTGGCTCCAGGTATGCTGTGATTCTGTGTATCTGCCTGTCTGTCCAGTTTTCAGGGCAACTGTTTGCCTGTGACTTTAATTATCTGATGGATTTTAAAAGAGCTGTTGGTTTTCCCTTTGTTCAGTATTTTTTTTTTTTCATGTGACGATGAGGGTGATTGCTTCCAGGCTCTTTAGATGTTGTATTGGAAAGCAGAAGTCCCATGTGACCATGTTATTTTACTTTCTATTTAAAGAAAAAGATTTTCCTCCTGTTCCATAAAATATATCCTACAACTATTATTTGTACATTGAGTTTATGAGAAAAATACTTTGCTTTTAAGTTAATAACTCTCCTCAGTTCAGTTTTTTCTTCATTGTGTTCAGTATATTTTTATTCTCTTGGAAAATGTCCAGTCTCACTTAGAAGTTCATCCTTTTAATCATTTATAATCCATTCCTAAATTATTTTAGACATTTAAATGGAAGCATCCTTAATATTACATGTTTCTAAAAAAAAAGTATGATAATTCCTGAAATTCAACTGTTGGCTGTATAAAAATATAATTTATGGAATGATCTAAATCAGGGATTTACAAGCCATAGCCCATGAGTCAAATCTGTTCTACCACCTGTTTTTATAAATAAAACGTTATTGGAATACAGCCACCTTATCTGTTTATAATTGTCTATGGCTGCTTCCACATTATGGCATTATTGCTTCTGTTGTAACAGAAGCCAACTATCCCCAAAAGCCTAAATTATTTACTGTCTGTCCCTTTAAAGATAAAGTTTGCTGATCCCTGATATAAATAATAATAATCATTGATCATGGAAAGTTTGCCAAAAAAACAAATTGAAATGAAAAGCATATCGTTTTAAACAGAGCTGTCACTTCAAATTTTGTTATACCAGTATTATTCAATCTTCTATAGAATATAATTCTTGGCCTGATTTAAAAATTATGCTAAAGCAAACTAAATATTAAAACAAAATGTTACTAATTCAAAATTAAACATTTTTATTTATTTCTTATTGTGATATAATTGACATATAACATTATATTAGTTTTAGGCATACAACATAATGATTTTATATTTGTATATATTGCTAAACACTCACCACCATAATTCTAGTTAACATTTATGACCATAGAGAGTTACAAATTATTTTTTTCTTGTGATAAGGACTTTTACTCTCTATTCTCTTAGCAACTTTCAAATATACAATAACGTATTATTAACTATATATATATAGTCACCACGCTGTATATTATACCTTCATGATTTAATTATTCTGTAACTAGAAGTTTGTATCTTTTGACCACCATAAAATAAATTATATACAACATGAAGTTTTAAAAAATATTGTTGAAATTCTCAAAATGTAAATATTTTGTATGTAATTGTCAGAAATTCAGCTACAGTTTCTTCATTTATTTACATCTGCCAAATTTGCTAAAAATGACTAATGTAATGGTTTATTATTTATATCACAGATGCTGAATTTTTTTCTTTCTGTGATGGCTATTTTGCCAGATTTTGGCACAATTAAGTTTGTAAAAGTGGCTGAGCTTTAGTGTGATAGACACTTGAAATCTCTCATTGGATGGTATGTCATATTAATATAATAAATATGATTACTATCACATTAATAATATAAATATGATATAATTATGATATTAATAGCATTTTATACTCACATGCGTAGCATATTTTTTATTATTGATTTTAGAAGACAATGAAAACAAGCAAAACATCTGAAACTGGAGCTCCGAAAGAAAAAGAAAAATCACACATTCACTCAGCATTTTGGAAATATTCCCAAGAGACATTTAATTGGACTCCTGCACTAAACTTCTTAACAATGTACCAATATTTGTTTTAAAGTTACATGAAAGAGAGCTTATAATATTTTATTCATTCAGCGTTTGTCACACATTTTCTGGTTTCCAGTCTTACTAATCTATTTTGAGTTGATTTATGTTTAGAGTGTAAGTTAAGGGTCCAGTTTCATTCTTTATCATGTGGCTGTCCAATTTTCCCAACAGCGTTTATGTAGTTAACTGAAATTTCAATTCACTCGATGATTACCTTATTTTTAAAAACATTTAAAGTGCAATGTACTTCTCTGTGGCATATGTCAGCTAATAGGACATGAGATATCTCCTTGTTTAATGTACTCTAAAAGAGGTCACCCTACATATCAGCAAATTTCAGTTAATTGGTGGGGGTAAAGTACCATATAAACTGTTAATTCTTTATAAACCAACAGATTCAGATATAATTAGCTAATAGATCAATATCTGTAATTACAACTTGAGGTCCTACATGTAACTGTTGCATTTCTGTTTTGGTAATTACCTCTTTTCACATTCTCTATCCTCCATGGGTTTTTGAGAATTCTGAGTAGTGAAATAACTCTGTAATTTTCTCTCCCTCTTCAATCAGCAACTCCAAGTTAACCTCTAACCACAGTCTTCTCAAATATTCAGGAGTAATGAAAAGTTGTACTTTGCACCATTTGCTTATTAGCTCTCATTATGAAATCACAGATTAGACACAGATTGTATTCGATGAATAAAAGATGGAGCAAATTTATGACACAAAGACAACTTGAATTGCCACTTTGACAATGAAATATGGCAGGCAATATATAGAAAAAGTGGCACATTTTCACTTTTAATGTAAATAAAATCGAGAACACTAAAATTAAGAGGTAAAGATCCAAAAGGCAAATAGACTTGCCAGAAACAAACAGCATTATTAATGAAGTGACATTGTGTTTCCTCATTCTAGAATGTCTAGAATGACACGTGGCCTTTGAGTTCCCTAATTGATCACACTGCTCTGGAAACACCTTAAGAACTTGAAAATAAAGAAAATCCTGGATACAAGTTAATAAATATTAACTAGATATTATGTGTCTGACTTGAGAAAAAAATACAGTTACAGATAAATTTTCTTGGCCGACAAAAGAAAAACAGGCCATTATTGGAACAGACACGTGCTTTCAGGAAGACTGTGTTAAAATTTGTTTCTTGAATAAAGTGAAATTTAAGTAAAATTTTGAAAATGTGCAATACAGAGTTGAGCATTGTAAATATTTAATAGGAAAGACAAAGTGTACTTAAGTGATGACATTTATTGAGTTGAAACTAGTGATATGGCCAGAAAAAAGTAAAAAATGTGAGTATTTTAGTAAAGAATGGGAAAAAGAGCCTTTCTGGTCTTTGGTTAAAAGTTGTAATTTCATGTAAGAGGCAATTAAAGACCATGAGAGATTTCAGAAAAGTGAATGAATATCTTGACATAATCAAAATATCACTTCAGGAATATCATTCTTCTCCTTTTTTAGTACATTTGGGAAATAGAAAAGAATAGAGACAGGATAATTACGCTTCAGATAACTAAAACATTAGGATAAAAATTTTAATATACCTGGACTAATATTGATGATTAATTCAGAGGAATGAGGTATAGAAGACATCCTGTGGCAAATGTGACATGAAAAGAGATTAAGGTAGCAAGACACATGGATGCAAATTCCTCTCCAGGATACTACGTCTGAGAGACTCATTAAAAGAAGAGATAGTTATACTTCTCCTATACTCAGAGATGTAACATGATGGGTAGGAAACATGATGCCAATTTCAAAGGCTGGAATTTCAGGTGTCTTTAAATGGTTATAACATATTGGCTAATATAAGCAAGCAATATTTCAAAAGAATATAGAAAAAAATAAATGATTCCAAAATGAAATCAATTAATAGATGAGATATATAAATAGCTACATTCTCCTTGTCCCTTACAGCTCATGAAAATCTGCAGCTTCTCTTGGAAAGCCCAGCTCATATTCTCATCTAGTTACTCAGCATCAGAGGAATTTTATTGGGATGACACCTGCCCATTAACAGCTGCATCCACAGCTAATGAGAAATCTGAACCCCTGAGAATTACCTCTCGGCCTAGTGCAGATGCTCATAAACCTTTGCAAAATAAGACTGCAGTAGTTAAGGACAGTGGCAGCATGAGAAGGATGTTTTACCTCTAGAGCATTTAGTATGTTCTCTTCTTGGGAAGGACTATGCCCTCTCATCCTTTGCAGAGCCTTTTATGTAACAATTCACCTGCTAAGTAAGGGAGCCTCTCCATTGGCTTCACAGAGAAGTATTTTTACTACACACTTTATAATATAAATAATTGACAAATCCTTAATCAAGTTCTTAGTTCAGTGGAATAAATACAGCCATTGAAATTCCAGTAAGGCCTAACCCACGTCACATATAGGAGTTTACATAAAGGTTTAAAATCAAATATTGGTAGTGAAAAACAAATAATTTTTCTTGGCATGCCTCCTTCATATAGACTTTGAAAAAGTCAACATTTATAAATAATTAGTTGATAAATTTGGAGCCTTAATACCTTCTCCATCCATTTCTGTTAGAAACACAGCTAAAAATTTTAGATAATTCTGGGGTAACTAAATACATAAAACAATAATTACATAATATTTACTTTAAATATCAGAGTAAAAAATTTTTTTAAAGCTTGACTTAATTGGGAGGGAAGGATTTTTTAAATTAAGATGTAATCTTTAAAATCATACAGGGATTATTAAAATCAGTATAATTTTTAGCCCTGCTAATCATGTAAAATATATGAGCTTTTTGTCTATTCTCTACAAAGAAAATGGAGTGCTTTAATCAGGAATAATGCCACAGATATTCCTGGAATAAAATATAAAAGAGAGAATATATTTTTATTGCAATAGCCTCTTCTACTTGGCTCAGCTGTTTTAAAACACATTGGATTTTAGAGCTTTTTTATTATTTAGGCTGACTGAAGTTTAATTCACATTAGTTTTATGTTCTTGTAGGAAAGAGTGGTTATTTTGTGACCAAGGAATCCATTTATTACTGATTCTACCATTGATTTACTATGTGCCCTTGAACAAGGCAATTAACTTCTTTTTGACTCTATTTCTTAATTTATAAGGTGCAGGTGCCACTATTATGCAGACATGGTGGAATAAATTTTAAATTTCCAATGAAGAAGAAGCTATGGAACATAGGGTATAATGTGATGGAAATCTTGTCAGCTGTTTTAAACTGCTAACATTTAAATTCTATGGGAGCTACTTAAGCTAGCCAAATTTCCCAGTCTATATAATGGTGAAAAGCACGTGGTAGAGAATTGAAGAGGGGCAATATATCTAATTTTATTTTCAAACAAGGAAAAATGTCATTTTACATATGAATAAAGTAATGTTTCACCAACATCAGCTGGCTTCCACAGAGCAATAAGGACAAGATATAATAACAATCAGAATAAAAAATGGAAATTATTAGAAAAATTATTTTAAAATTATATAAAAATTATTAGAAATAATTTTTACTTCCTTATCATAGAAAGCTATGAAAAAATAATACTGCTAGTTTTCAGCTTTATAGAAGATTTTCAACATTAAATGTGATTTGAATTGTTTTGCATAAAAATATCTCCTTCAATAATGATTCAGATACCTGAAATTATAACATTAGAAAGTTATTTTCTTTTCAAATATGAAATTTTTACTCAATAATATGAAAAAGTTTCCCCAATCAACACAACTGAAATCCTGAATTAAACATGACAAACATCTTCTAGTTTACCTATAGGTACAAACAAATCACCAGGAGGATGATGGAATCTAAGATGGAAATTTCACCAGAAATAATAGCTGCCTTGGAAAATGTACAGTGTTGAGAGAGGGATTTGGATTTGGCAAGAAAGAGCCATGATCCAAGAAAGGAGAGTTTCAATTTACATAAAAGTTTGATCTAGAATAAAAAGTAAAATAACTAAGGCCAAAGAGAGACGGTATACTGAGAGATAGAGAAGAAAAGAGGATAAGAGAGAAGAGGAGAGGGGGAAAAGAGAAATTTTCTTCACCTGGGATTTGGTTAACAAGGAATATTTTTCTCCAAAATTATAGTTACGAATCTTCCCTCCTATTATTCCATGGTTATTAAAACCCAGTTTATAAAATTTTTATGATCTGTAACAATATTTTACCCCTCTGTACCAAATTTTCTATGCTATGTCTAACCTAAGGAAACAAAAAGTCTAAAACAAGAGTCTAAAACAAGATATTATATTCCACATTTATTGCAGTGGATCTACCATTATCAATACATGAAGAGTGAAAGAGAAGAGCCTATCCATATGTTACAAGAGTTTCACCTGTAAATGACGGAAAGAAATATGTTTGCATCCCATCCACTAGAATTCAGATACAGGGTAAAAATAAACCACAAGGGGGCCTGCGAAATATTTTCTTTAGCTAAAAATCCAGTGACAAGGTAAAGAAAGTTCTTTCTTATTAATTGGAAAATAAAACAATGGATATTCACAAAATGCATAATAATAAAAATCAAGGTTAAGGCATATACTGTTCTACATCATTTTAACTTTAAGTATAGTAGAAAATATAGGATTAAAAAAGTTTTTATATTCACTAAAAAATACATAGTTCTTCAGAAAAAGTACCTGAAATCTGCAAGAGTATAAAATAATGGAACATAATTCTATGCTAATTAATGTAATGAAAAAGTGATTTAATCAATTTATTAAAACATAAATATATATTTACTATACAAGACAGACAAATAGATAATTGGAACAGAGTCAGAAAGAGACCTAGACATATATAATCACCTGATTATGACAAAAATTCCACAATAATTCAGTGGGAAAAAGAAATGTTCTATTCAACATGTAGACCTGAAACAACTAGACATATATATGGTAAAAATGACTTCAGCCCCTACTTCAAACATAGACAATGAATTTGAGATAAGTGATAAATATAAATAATAAAGTAAGATAAGAGTCTAGAAAAATACTTAAGGAAATAACTTCATAAACTATGGGTAGGGAAAGTTTCTTAAACAGGACACAAATCATAAAAAAGACTGATAGATGTGCATAAAATAAGTAACTATTTTCATGGAAATAAGCCATATGCATGGTAAAACAGTAAGCTAGAGATTGGAAGACTATACTTGCTATTATATACAGATAAAGCACTAATATGCAAATAAAGCACTTAATTCAGTATATAACATGATTCTAAGTTAATAATTAATAAAACAAAAAGTAATAAAAATGTGCAAAAACCATCAGCATTTAACAAACAAGATTATCAACATTATTAATTATCAGAGAAATACAAATTAAAACAATTTACCTGAGTGACTAAAATTGAAGAAAACGAAAATAATAGGTGCTGACAAGGATTTGAGGAATTGTAACTCAAACTTTGATAGTGGAAATGTAAATTAACTCATCCATTTTGGAAGATTGGCAGTATCTACTAAAGCTAATATATGCCAATTCAGCAATATGTTCTCTGGCAAGAAATGAATACTTATGTCCATCAAAGACACATACCAAAATATTTATAGTGGACTACTCTTAGTTGCCCAAGCAATAAGGATTACCCAAATGCTCATCTACAGAAGAAGGAAAAATAAATGCTGGTCTATTTCCACAACTGAATATTACAAAGCAACAAAAAGATCTTAAATACTAATACTAGCAATGACATGAATAAATCTCAAATTTTTACTGTGGGGGAAAAATGTCAAGAATATAAGTACAAACTTTATGTTTCTATTTATGTGAAATTCAAAAACATTGACGTTGATATCAAGTGGTAGAATTTTAAATTTTGGTTACATTCTTGGGAAGGGCTTGATTGGAAGAGACCCTGAGGGTGGTGCTGGAAATATTCTATATCTTGATTGAGTTTATGTCCACATGGGTATAATAATTCACTGAATGATGTAATTAAGATTTGTACAGTTCACTTTATCTGAACAATACATCAATTAAATATAGAGTTTCATATCTTTCAATTAATTGCCTTGTAAATTCTCAAATTCCTGATATACAGCAAATAAGTCTAAGTTTCCTCATTACTTCACTGCATTATGGGATCTTACCCAACAATTGACTTAGGTTACAATTTGTTCATGTGTTTTAAACACAAGTATTTTTATATATTTCTTCTTTTGAGAACATCACACTGCCTATTAATTTATAGCAACATTTTTCACATATTTTTTTCCAATTTTCATGAAGAATCACTTTATAAGTTTGAGGTATACAGCATGACGGTTTGTTTATATATATTGTAAAATGATAACACAATATTGTGTGATAGCACAATAAGCTTAGCTAACTTCCACAATCTCATATAGACATCCTTTCTTTGAGTAAAAATGCTAAATATTCTTTGTTATGTAACTATAACTAACTTGATTCTTCTACCAATGACCCAAGAATACATCTAAAGTGACTAAGTATACTAACAGTCCCACAATTCAAAATTGTACTTTGTAAAAATATATACTTATTTTATGCAACTTATATAGATTGGTATAGATCAGTAGTATTTTTAACCCTAGTATACCTTGAACCAACGATTAACATGAAAAATTTCTGTAAAGTACACTAATATACACTATAGGAAAAAGCCATTGCTATCAGGGACATATCTAACTTAACTGTCTCTGATTGTCATAGAAAATAGAATTTCTTTATGTTTTATCCTTAGGGTCCAAAGAGTATCTAGTACATAATATTGCCCAATACACATTTATTAAAACTAGAAATATACTTTATTTTTAAAGTCACTATGGTATTCATCAAATATTTTTACATATTTTACCTAATATACTTTAAATAAGAGAACATATTCACAGAGCAATTGTTGAATAAAGCATCTATCTATGTGTGGTTACATAGAATAAAATTCTAATTAACTCTTAATTACTTATTTATTCATTAAAAGCATCACCTATATCTGTTTAAATAACTAAACACATTTTATATTATTTTGTTTTATATTCAAAACCATGAAATGTGTTAATTAATTTCAATATATATTCAAAAATATAATCTGTTAGGTGCTGCTCTATATAAAAGGTCATTGTTTGATGGGTTTATTATCTAGTAGATGACAAACATAAATAAGTTAAATATAAATATTAATAAGCATATTCATTACATTTCTAATGCCATTAAAGAGTTATGAGTATGATGTTCCAGAGTATGAGGACAGAGAACGTCTGCTAAATCATCTCAGGTAGGCTGGAGAGAGAAAGTCCATTAGAAGATATGCTTATCTTGAAGATTGAAGGAATAGGAATTAGCTACAGGAACAATGGATGCAGAGAGTCTAAATAGAAAGAAAACAATGTGCAAATGCCTGAGATGAGCAAAAGTGGAGTGTACATGATGAATTTAAAGGAGTTCAAAATTTGTGAAAGAAAAGACTAGGTACAGAATTAAGAGTTAGATATAATTAAATCCTGGGAAGCTATGTAGGTTTTGAATCCTTATTTCAAAAACTATGCTTAACATTACTAATTATTAGAGAAATGCAAATCAAAGCTACAATGAGGTATCACCTCACACCAGTCAGAATGGCCATCATCAAAAAATCTAGAAACAGTAAATGCTGGAGAGTGTGTGGTGAAAGGGGAGCCCTCCTGCACTGTTGGTGGAAATGTAAATGGATATGGCCACTATGCAGAACAGTATGGAGGTTCCTTAAAAAACTGAAAATAGAACTACCATAGACCCAGCAATCTCACTACTGGGCCTATACCCTGAGAAAACCATAATTCAAAAAGAGCCATGTACCACAATGTTCATTGCAGCACTATTTACAATAGCCAGGACATGGAAGCAACCTAAATGTCCATCGACAGATGAATGAATAAAGAAGATATGGCACATATATACAATGGAATATCATTCAGTCATAAAAAGAGACGAAATTGAATTATTTGTAGTGAGGTGCATGGAGCTAGAGACTGTCATACAGAGTGAAGTAAGTCAGAAAGAGAAAAGCAAAACAGCACATGCTAACACATATATATGGAATCTAAAAAACAATGGTACTGATGAACCTAGTGGCAGGACAGAAATAAAGACGCAGACAGAGAATGGACTTGAGGACACATTTTGGGGAGGGGGGAGCTAGGGAGAAGTGAGAGAAGCATTGACATATATACACTACCAAATGTAAAATAGATAGCTAGTGGGTAGCAGGAGCATAGCACAGGGAGATCAGCTCAGTGCACTGCAACGACCTAGAGGGGTGGAATAGGAAGGGTGGGAGGGAAGCTTAAGAGGGAGGGTTTATGGGGATATATGTATGCATATGGCTGACTCCATTTTTGTACAACAGAAACTAACACAGCATTGTGAAGCAATTATATTCCAATAAAGAAGTATAAAAGAAATAAAGACTAGATAATGTTCTCATGATTCTTATTTACTTCTGTATATTATATTTACTTGTGTATATTTACTTATGAATAGTGATGTAACTTAAAATATATATATATTTCATAACATAAAGTTACATAACTACTAGAAGTCAAAAAGTTTAACTGGCCTGTGATACATTTCTTTCCTAAATACTGGGAATATGTTCTAGGGAAAAAAAAGTGAAGACAAATGATCCATGTACTTTCTTTGTCAACATAATAACTAAAACTCTAGGTAAACAGACTAAAAATACTTGCTAGCAGAAGAGTCCTTATTTTTGGAATGTTTCTCTTAGGAATGCTTTAATAAAATAACCCAGAATTTATAGATACATGTGGCATGGTCACACAAGTTGGAGTTTAAAATATATGTATAAATTTCACAGATGAAACACTACCCTGCTGTGTGGGAAAACCCAAAAAATCCCATTTGGAGATTTCTTCTACAGTTATGATATTGTAATGATATCAGAACACATGTCTGATATGGGAAGAAAAAAATGTGGAAAGCTGACCTTGAGGTCCCAGACCACTGATGTTTTTTTTGAGTCTCTTTGTTTCCAGTATCCTTAAAATTATTAATAAAGCAAGATCTGTACTTCATAAAAGTCTGATTTGACAATCCAGTCCTGTATATTGATCTTCTTAATTATGGCTTTTTAGTTGTCTATTATAACAACAATTTCACACAAACTGTTGAAAATAAGCTTAGAATATTTTATATGTTTATTTCCTTTATCTTAAAAATATCACTATATTTGCAATAAAATATATATTTATGAGTTTAAAATATTTGAATATAAATATGACTAAATCTCTGACATCTTGGAGTAAAATTTTGTGGAGTATATATTCAATGTATCTTGGCATTTTCTGGGCAAATTTTATTTGATTAGTTAAATAAGGCATTCTTAAAATTTGAGACTAGTATATTAATCTTCCATTTGGCCAACTTAAGGGATCAAGAGAGTAAACTAAAATGCAAACAAATGGTTCTTAAAAACACAGGTACAGATTTTAGTGTTCCTTGAACACGCATTTGCTAAATTCAAATGCACTCTAATTTAGATTTCCTTTGACATAATTCTATTATTTCTTAACATAAGTATATTAATCAAAATTACAGTGGTAATAGAGATGCCCTTAAAACTGCCCTTGAAACATGCAACCATTCCTTAAGAATTTAAAAATATTTTGCACAACCTTCTGACACTGAACCAGGAAGAAATAGAAAATATAAACAGACGGATCACAAGCACTGAAATTAAAACTGTGATTAAAAATCTTCCAATAAACAAAAGCCCAGGACCAGATGTCTAAACAGGTGAATTCTATCAAATATTTACAGAAGAACTAGCACTTATCATACTCAAATTCTTCCAAATTATAGCAGAGGGAGGAACACTCCCAAACTCATTCTATGAGGCCACCATCACCCTGATACCAAAACCAGACAAAGATGTCACAAAAAAAGAAAACTACAGGCCAAAACTCCAATAGTACATTAAAAGGATCATACACCATGATCAAGTGGGGTTTATCCCAGGAATGCAAGGATTCTTCAATATACGCAAATCAAGCAATGTGATACACCATATCAACAAATTGAAGGAGAAAAACCATATGATCATCTCAATAGTTGCAGAAAAAGCTTTCGACAAAATTCAACACCCATTTATGATAAAAGCCCTTCAGAAAGTAGGCATAGAGGGAACTGACCTCAACATAAGAAAGGCAATATATGACAAACCCTCAGCCAACATCATTCTCAATGGTGAAAAACTGAAATCACTTCCACTAAGATCAGGAACAAGACAAGGTTGCCCACTCTTACTGCTATTATTCAACATAGTATTGGAAGTTTAAGCAACAGCAATCAGAGCAGAAAAAGAAATAAAAGTAATCCAAATCAGAAAAGAAGAAGTAAAACTGTCACTGTTTGCAGATGACATGATACTATACATAGAGAATCCTAAAGATGCTACCAGAAAACTACTAGAGCTAATCAATGAATTTGGTAGAGTAGCAGGCTACAAAATTTATGCACAGAAATCTCTTGCATTCCTATACACTAATGATGAAAAATCTGAAAAAGAAATTAAGGAAGCACTCCCATTTACCACTGCAAATAAAAGAATAAAATACCTAGAAATAAACCTACCTATGGAAACAAAAGACCTGTATGAAGAAAACTATAAGACACTGATGAAAGAAATTAAAGAGGATACAAACAGATGGAGAGATATACCATGTTCTTGGATTGGAAGAATCAACATTGTGAAAATGACTATAATACCCAAGGCAATGTACATATTCAATGCAATCCCTATCAAACTACCAGTGGCATTTTTCACAGAACTAGAACAAAAAAATTGCACAATTTGTATGGAAACATAAAAGACCCTGAATAGCCAAAGCAATCTTGAGAAAGAAAAAGAAAGCTGGAGGAATCAGACTCCCTGACTTCAGACTATACTACAAAGCTACAGTAATCAAGACAATATGGTACTGACACAAAAACAGAAACATAGATCAATGGAACAGGATAGAAAGCCCAGAGACAAACCCACGCACCTATGGTCAACTAATCTATGACAATGGAGGCAAGGATACACAATGGAGAAAAGACTGTCTCTTCAATAAGTGGTGCTGGGAAAACTGGACAGCTACATGGAAAAGAATGAAATTAGAACACTCCCTAACACCATACACAAAAATAAACTCAGAATGGTTTTGAGACCTAAATGTAAGACCAGACACTATAAAACTCTTGGAGGAAAACATAGGAAGAACAGTCTGATATAAATCACAGCAAGATCTTTGTTGATCCACCTCCTAGAGTAATGGAAATAAAAACAAAAATAAACAAATGAGACCTAATGAAACTTCAAAGCTTTTGCACAGCAAAGGAAGCCATAAACAAGATGAAAAGACAACCCTCAGAATGGAAGAAAATATTTGCAAACGAATCAACGGACAAAGGATTCATCTCCAAGGTATATAAACAGCCCATGCAGCTCAATATTAATGAAACAAACAACCCAATCCAAAAATGGGCAGAAGACCTAAATAGACATTTATCCAAAGAAGACATACAGATGGCCAAGAGGCACATGAAAATCTGCTCAACATCACTAATTATTAGAGAAATGCAAATCAAAACTACAATGAGGTATCACTTCACACCAGTTAGAATGGGCATCATCAGAAAATCTACAAACAACAAATGCTGGAGAGGGTGTGGAGAAAAGGGTACTCTCTTGCGCTGTTGGGAATGTAAATTGATACAGCCACTATGGAGAAGAATATGGACGTTCCTTTAAAAACTAAAAATAGATTACCATATGATCCAGAAATCCCACTACTGGGCATATATCCAGAGAAAAGCATAATTCAAAAAGACCCATGCACCCCAATGTTCATTGCAGCACTATTTACAATAGCCATGTCATGGAAGGAACCTATATGCCCATCGACAGATGATTGTATAAAGAAGATGTGGTTCATATATACAATGGAATATTACTCAGCCATAAAAAGGAATGAAATTAAGTCATTTGTTGAGACGTGGCTGGATCTAGAGACTGTCATACAGAGTGAAGTAAGTCAGAAAGAGGAAAACAAATATCATATATTAATGCATGTATGTGGAACGTAGAAAAATGGTACAGATGAACCAGTTTGCAGGGCAGGATTTGAGACACAGATGTAGAGAACAAACGTATGGACACCAAGGGGGGAAAGCTGAGGGAGGTGGGGTGGGGATGGTGGTGTGATGAATTGGGCGATTGGGATTGACATGTATACACTGATGTGTATAAAATTGATGAGTAATAAGAACCTGCTGTATAAAAAAATTAAATTAAATTAAAAATTAAATAACGGTTTGAGTGTGAATTATCTTATTTGACTTTCATTAGGGTCTTTAAAATAGGACATCTCTACAGAGTATTGAAGAGAGGATATTTTGAGACCTCAAGCTGTAAATCACAGAAAGTTGACCACTGATTAGTTTTTATTTCACTTTCCCTCTTTTCTAAAGTTTTTAAAATAGTATCTTTAACATGGCAAAAGCTGCTATATCATTATTGTTATTCTATATATTTTTAGTAAAACTTTGCCAATAACATCAAGGTAATTAAAGAAGTGAGGCTTTTATTGAGAGTATATTTAGGAAAACACAACTTTACCCCAGACAGGAGATTCAGTTTTCTCGTAGATGAAACCATGACACACAGGATGGAAGCCACTGTAGTTCTAGCACATATACTTATAAAAGGAATTTCCATTTCTCAAGTAAGCAGAGTCAAGAATCAATTTTAGAACTAATCTCTCAACTATCATTGATCTCAGAATATAGACTAAGGAAAGTGACACTGGTGTGATTTTTCAAGTGAGAGAATACTCTGGAATTTCTGTTGAGGAATCCAAGGCAAAGTCTGAGAAATTGCCTTTGTGTGAATTAAGAAATACAATTAAAATATTAGGCTTTTGTGCTGGCTTAGGTATGAGACTTATCAGATCTATGCCTTTATCCATTCTTGTGGAGCACTTTCTCACAAACTCAACAGAGACAAGATATTTAAGTGCTAAGCCAAATAAATGAGATGAGATTTTGTACAATTAGACAAACAAAAAGCAAGCAAGCGTCAGCTGTCACACCCAAGAGTATCCTGAGAATACATGGTGACTAAATATAATATGGTATCTTAGGTGGGATCTTGAAACAGAAAATGGATATTAGGTAAAAACTAAGGACCTTTGAGTAAATTATGGACTTAAGTAGTAATAATGTATCAATATATATTCATTAATTGTAACAAATGTGCCATAGTAATGTAAGATGTTAATAATAAGGAAACTCAATGTGGAGTATGTGGGAACAATTTGTACCATCTTTACATTTTTCTGTGAGTCTAAAACTTTCTTAAAATGAAAAGTTTATTTTAAAAAAAGCAAGAATAGAGAAATCAATGAAAGAATGAACAGATTAATACCAAGACTATTTGCTAACAGTGTTCTTCTGATCTAGGGATCTAATTACCTTATACAAAGACGTATTTGGTTATAAATTCTAGGATAACAATATAAATTAAGAAACAAAATCTTATTGAAACAAATCAAAACTCATGTTGTTGAAAAATCTGATCTGCACCAAATCTGAAGGACTATTGGGACATAAAGGAGCTTGTGGGTACTTCTTTTCTTGAGAAGAAAATTTCAAATAGATGGTCTTCAAAACAAAACAAAATATTGGTGAAACCGCTAATTGTTGATGCTCTAATATCTGAAACAATAAAGCAAAATGGGTTGTTTGTTTATAAAGGGAAAGCTGTGTTGTAATTACAGTCTCTGAGCACAGCAGAAATGCTGATCTTCTGTAGGGCTTGGAAAGCATGAATGAAGTTCAGGGATTGGCAGACTTTCAGAAATGGAAGTTTTTAGGAATGGTTGACCTTTATCTGAGAAGTATGTTTAATGGATTGTTGCTGTTGCTTATTGGCTGACTTCCAGACACATTCACTGAAGTGAATTGTCATTGATTTATGAAATGAATATAAACGAGTTTCAGTGGTTATGTTTTATCTTGGCCAGGGAAAAAATCATTCTTTTCCTGGAACACTATGAACTTTTATTGTCACATCAAATAGGATATAGATATTTCATTGTTCAACATTTTTATATGATAACAAATGTGCTGGCTTCTATAATGATATCTGACACGTGTTACATCCTGTATGCTGTCTGGGGGTGCCAAAGCTCTTTCAGTGTTATAGATTCAATCAGGGCATGTAGAAAAAAACTGTATAAGAGTTAATAGTGTTTTCTTCTAATTTTTATTGTGTTTTCTCCTATTTCAAAGGAAGGTAGAAATCTACCAAGAGTGTCTCAGATAATCATGATCCAAAATGGAAATAAAGTTGCATTTATTTCCATCCTGTTATAACCATGGATTCCAATAAGGTAATCAATAGAGTTTGCAAGCAAACTTCTGCCTTTGGTAAATGTTTCTCATTATATTTAAAGGCACTAAAAAGTGATACTAATATTATACAGTTATATTTATAGCAGCCATTTTTGAATTTGTAATATGCTTCAAGTTTTGTGGAAACCATATATCACAATTAATCATAATAATAATCCTATGGGATAAATACAAAATGGAATAATGTAACTAGCAACTCATTTCCTTAAAAGCAGAAATACTAAATGAGAAATATGAGTCTCATTGTAAGAGTCTTAATTTAAGTAAAATTGTGAGACAAATCACTTTTATTTAAGTATTCTTTAATTAAGACCATGTTGTAAATCACTTTTTCAATGTTTTCAATAATATAAAAAATAAAGACTATTTAAACCCAGGTCATGAAGCCAATAATTAATACAGTTACTAATTTGAATGATAGATTATAAAAAAGATTAACTTTGAAGAAGTTCTGCATTAGGCAATGGATAAGTAATTTTTTTCAGGCCAAATTCTCACAGAGAACAATTCAGAAAGTTGGACATAACAGAGATATCTTCCCTTGTAAAGATTTAAAGAGATCGAAAGCAGTAAGAAATTGTGGGGTCAGTATCTGCAAATAGAGGAAAGTCAAAAAAACTTAATTTGGCATACAAAGATGCTTTTCCTCTCAGGGCAATTGCAGATACGAGAGGAAAAAGTATTGACTAAGAGGATGAGTAAGTGATTAGAGCTTTCATCTGTCTCCCTAATATGGAGCACTCTGGAAAATATTCCAGGTTTTTAGAAGTGAACTTAAGAGCCATATCCTATGAGTAGAAGGGGTTTAGAAAGAGACCCTCCAACAATAATTGAAACCCAGGGTCAAATCATCTTAATACCTGAGTCTATTAAGAAAATCTGACTTTATTTTGGCTGCCTTCTGGAAGTAAAAGTAAATCCACTTGGAAAAATTAAGATCACCTAGAAATTTACATTACTTTGAATTTTTCTTTCCAATGGTCTGGAATTCTATTTTTAAAAAGGAAATAAGAGCAGAAGCAAGAAGAACTACAATCCTGCAGCCTGTAGAACAAAAACCACATTCACAGAGGATAGACAAGATGAAAAGGTAGAGGGCTATGTACCAGATAAAAGAACAAGAAAAAACCCCAGAAAAACAACTAAATGAAGTGGAGATAGGCAACCTTCCATAAAAAGAATTCAGAATAATGATAGTGAAGATGATCCAGGACCTCGGAAAAAGAATGGAGACAAAGATCGAGAAGATGCAAGAAATGTTTAACAAACACCTAGAAGATTTAAGAAAAAACAAACAGAGATGAAAAATACAATAACTGAAATGAAAACTGCACTAGAAGGAATCAATAACAGAATACCTGAAGCAGAATAAAGGATAAGTGACCTGGAAGACAGAATGGTGGAATTCACTGCTGCGGAACAGAATAAAGAAAAAAGAATGAAATAAGACAGCCTAAGAGACCTCTGGGACAACATTAAACACAACAACACTCGCATTATAGGGGTCCCAGAAGGAGAAGAGAGAGAGAAAGGACCCGAGAAAATATTTGAAGAGATTATAGTCAAAAACTTCCCTAACATGGGAAAGGAAATAGCCACCCAAGTCCAGGAAGCGCAGAGACTCCCATACAGGATAAACTCAAGGAGGAACATGCCGGGACACATAGTAATCAAACTTGCAAAATTAAAGACAAGGAAAAATTATTGAAAGCAGCAAGGGAAAAATGACAAATAACATACAAGGGAACTCCCATAAGTTTAACAGGTAATTTCTCAGAAGAAACTCTACAACCCAGAAGGGAGTGGCATGATATATTGAAAGTGATGAAAGGAAAGAAACTACAACCAAGATTACTCTATCTGGCAAGGATCTCATTCAGATTCGATGGAGAAATCAAAAGCTTTACAGACAAGCAAAAGCTAAGAGAATTCAACACCACCAAAACAGGTATACAACAAATGCTAAAGGAGCTTCTCTAAGTGGGAAACACAAGAGAAGAAAAGGACCTACAAAAACAAACCCAAAACAATTAAGAAAATGGTCATAGGAACATACATATTGATAATTACCTTAAACGTGAATGGATTAAATGCTCCAGCCAAAAGACACAGGCTTGCTGAATGGATACAAAAATAAGACCCATCTATATGCTGTCTACAAGAGACCCACTTCAGACCTAGGGACACATACAGACTGCAAGTGAGGGGATGGAAAAAGATATTCCATGAAAATGGAAATCAAAAGAAAGCTGGAGTAGCAATACTCGTATCAGATAAAATAGACTTTAAGATAAAGAGTGTTACAAGAGACAAGGAAGGACACTATATAATAATCAAGGGATCAAACCAAGAAGAAGATATAACAATTATAAATATATATGCACCCAACATAGGTGCACCTCAATACTTAAGGCAACTGCTAACAGCTATAAATGAGGAAATCAACAGTAGCACAATAATAGTGGGTGACTTTAACACCTCACTTACACCATGGACAGATCATCCAAAATGAAAATAAATAAGGAAACAGAAGCTTTAAATGACACAACAGACCAGATAGATTTAATTGATATAGGACATTCCATCCAGAAACAGCAGATTACACTTTCTTCTCAAGTGCGCATGGAACATTCTCCAGTATAGATCACATCTTGGGTCACAAATCAAGCCTCAGTAAATTTAAGAAAATTGAAATCATATCGAGCATCTTTTCTGACCACAACGCTATGAGATTAGAAATGAATTAGAGGGAAAAAAATCGTAAAAAACACAAACACATGGAGGCTAAACAATACGTTGCTAAATAACCAAGAGATCACTGAAGAAATCAAAGAGGAAATCATAAAATACCTAGAGGCAAATGAAAATGAAAACACGATGATCCAAAACCTATGGGATACAGCAAAAGCAGTTCTAAGAGGGAAGTTTATAGCTATACAATCCTACCTCAAAAAACAAGAAAAATCTCAAACAATCTAACCTTACACCTAAAGGAACTAGAGAAAGAAGAAAAAACAAAACCCAAAGTTAGTAGAAAGAAAGAAATCATAAAGATCAGAGCAGAAATAAATGAAATAGAAACAAAGAAAACAATAGCAAAGATCAATAAAACTAAAAGCTGGTTCTTTGAGAAGATAAACAAAATTGATAAACCATTAGCCAGTCTCATCAAGAAAAAGAGGGAGAGGACTCAAATCAATAAAATTAGAAAAGAAAAAGGAGAAGTTACAACAGACACTGCAGAAATACAAAGCATCCTACGAGACTACTACAAGCAACTCTATGCCGAAAAAATGGACAACCTGGAAGAAATGGACAAATTCTTACAAAGGTATAACCTTCCAAGACTTAACCATGAATAAATAGAAAATATGAACAGACCAATCACAAGTAATGAAATTGAAAATGTGATTAAAAATCTTCCAACAAACAAAAGTCCAGGACCAGGTGGCTTTACAGGTGAATTCTATCGAACATTTAGAGAAGAGCTAACACCCATCCTTCTTAAACTCTTGCAGAAATTTGCAGAGGAGGGAACACGCCCAAACTCATTCTATGAGGCCACCATCACCCTGATACCAAAACCAGACGAAGATACTACAAAAAAAGAAAATTACAGACCAATATCACTGATGAATATAGATGCAAAAATCCTCAACAAAGTACTAGCAAACAGAATCCAACAACACATTAAAAGGATCATACACCATGATCAAGTGGGATATATCCCACGGATGCAAGAATTCTTCAATATATGCAAATCAATCAATTTGATACACTATATTAACAAACTGAAGAATAAAAACCATATGATCATCTCAATAGATGCAGAAAAAGCTTTTGACAAAATTAAACACCAATTTATGATAAAAACTCTCCAGAACGTGGGAATAGAGGGAACTGACCTCAACATAATAAAGACCATTTATGACAAACCCACAGCAAACATCATTCTCAATGGTGAAAATCTGAAAGCATTTCCTCTATGATCAGGAATGCGACAAGGATGTCCACTCTCACCACTATTATTCAACATAGTTTTGGAAGTCCTAGCCACAGCAATCAGAGAAGAAAAAGAAATAAAAGGAATACAAATTGGAAAAGAAGAAATAAAACAGTCACTGCTGGCAGATGACATGATACTATACACAGAGAATCCTAAAGATGCCACCAGAAAACTCCTAGAGCTAATCAATGAATTTGGTAAAGTGCAGGATACAGAATTAATGCACAGGAATCTCTTGCATTCCTATACACTAATGATGAAAAAGAGAAATTAAGGAAACACTCCCATTTACCATTGCAAATAAAAGAATAAAATACCTAAGAATAAACCTACCTAGGGAGACCTGCATGCAGAAAACTATAAGACACTGATGAAAGAAATTAAAGATGATACAAACAGATGGAGATATATACCATGTTCTTGGATTGGAAGAATCAATATTGTGAACATGACTATACTACCCAAAGCAACCTACAGATTCAATGCAATCCCTATCAAATTACCAATGGCATTTTTTACGGAATTAGAACAAATCATCTTAAAATTTGTATGGAGACACAAAAGACCCTGAATAGCCAAAGCAGTCTTGAGGGAAAAAAACGGAGCTGGAGAAATCAGACTCCCTGACTTCATACTATACTACAAAGCTACAGTAATCAAGACAATATGGCACTGGCACAAAAACAGAAACATAGATCAATGGAACAAGATAGAAAGCTGAGAGATAAACCCACGCACCTATGGTCAACTAATCTACGAAAAAGGAAGGAAAGATATACAATGAGAAAAGACTGTCTCTTCAATAAGTGGTGCTGGGAAAACTGGACAGCTACATGGAAAAGAATGAAATTAGAACACTCCCTAACACCATACACAAAAATAAACTCAGAATGGTTTTGAGACCTAAATGTAAGACCAGACACTATAAAACTCTTGGAGGAAAACATAGGAAGAACAGTCTGATATAAATCACAGCAAGATCTTTGTTGATCCACCTCCTAGAGTAATGGAAATAAAAACAAAAATAAACAAATGAGACCTAATGAAACTTCAAAGCTTTTGCACAGCAAAGGAAGCCATAAACAAGATGAAAAGACAACCCTCAGAATGGAAGAAAATATTTGCAAACGAATCAACGGACAAAGGATTCATCTCCAAGGTATATAAACAGCTCGTGCAACTCAATATTAAAGAAACAAACAACCGAATCCAAAAATGGGCAGAAGACCTAAATAGACATTTCTCCATAGAAGACATACAGATGGCCAAGAGGCACATGAAAAGCTGCTCAACATCACTAATTATTAGAGAAATGCAAATCAAAACTACAATGAGGTATCACCTCACACCAGTTAGAATGGGCATCATCAGAAAATCTACAAACAACAAATGCTGGAGAGGGTGTGGAGAAAAGGGAACCCTCTTGCACTGTTGGTGGGAATGTAAATTGATACAGCCACTATGCAGAACAGTATGGAAGTTCCTTAAAAAACTAAAAATAGATTACCATATGATCCAGAAATCCCACTACTGGGCATATATCTGGAGAAAAGCATAATTCACAAAGACCCATGCACCCCAACGTTCATTGCAGCACTATTTACAATAGCCATGTCATGGAAGGAACCTATATGCCCATCGACAGACGATTGGATAAAGAAGATATGGTACATATATACAATGGAATATTACTCAGCCATAAAAAGGAATGAAATTACGTCATTTGTTGAGACATGGCTGGATCTAGAGACTGTCATACAGAGTGAAGTAAGACAGAAAGAGAAAAACAAATATCGTATATTAATGCATGTATGTGGAACCTAGAGAAATGGTATAGATGAACCAGTTTGCAGGGCAGAAATTGAGACACAGATGTAGAGAACAAACGTATGGACACCAAGGGGGGAAAGTGGTGGGGGTGTGGGGGTGGTGGTGTGATGAATTGGGCAACTGGGTTTGACATATATACACTGATGTGTATAAAATTGATGACTAATAAGGACCTGCTATGCAAAAAAAATAAATAAAATAAAATTCAAAAATTAAAAAGGAAATAATATATCAGAAAATAAGAATAATTTTAAAGAGGGGAAAAGCAAAATAGAACAAACTCATAATAATTTTAAATATTGGAGTTGCCAGTCATGCAAGTTAAAATTACTATGATTAATATGATAAGAAATTAAGTGACACAATAGAGATTATAATAACTGAAAACTATGTAATAGAAACAAATGGAAATTGTATAACTGAAAATACAATTGATTAAATTAACAGCTGAGTGAATGGCTTTCATGGCAGATGAGGAACAGTTGAAGAGCTAATTGGTGAAGTTGCATATATTTCAAAAAGAGTAATGCAGATAACAAGTCCAAAAGAGGCAAAAGATAGACAATATAGAAAAGAATAAAGAAGTCATGTGAAACATAGTGAAACATCTAATACATGTGTGAGTTAAATGCCAGAGAAGGGTAGAAGTATTGAAGTAGAAAACATCTGAAGAGATAGTGGCTGATAATACTCCAAAAGAAGAAACCATAATAAGTTACAGTTTCAAGAATCAATACAAAACCCAAGAAATAAAAATCTGAAAAAAAGCGTGACTAAGCACTAAGTAGAAAAAATTATGACAAAGACTAAAATATATTCTAAGTAGTAGTCAAAAGTAAAAAAGAAACAATTATCTATTGCTTATAACTACATTCCCAGTTGAGAATGACAGCCTACTTTCCAATAGAATAAAATGAAATCCAGAAGATAATGAAGTCATATCTTCAAAATATATTTCTATAACAAATATCGAGTTCTGTACTGAGTGAAATATATTTTAAAAATAAAGGTTAAGTAATGATTAAGTAAAGAAAACAACAATAAAAATATCATCATCAACGTAAACCCCACAACGCTTGAGATGATTAGGCAACATCCAATACAATCTGGGAAATAATAAAAATAATTCTTTGATTAGAATGAAAATGATCCCAGGTGAAGCTTGGAGATGAAGAGGAAAATGAAGAGCCAATAACAATAAATACATAGGAAACTCTAAATGAATATTTACTGGAAAAATTACATGTTTATAATATATATATTACATTTATATATAATAAAGCAATGCTGGTTGAATTTCCACTGAAATTAGAAAATAATTATAAAATAATATATACACCAAAAGATAATATAGAAAAACATTAATAATAATTTTTAAAACATTCCAAAATAAATCAGAATGGAGAGAGGAACATATAATCATGAAACAAAGAGAATACAAAGAATAAAAAGTAGAATTACATAAATTACCTTAGTAAGCGGAATGAGTATTAAAAAATAAACTAGTATTCAAAACACAAAATTTTTCATATGGTACACAAAAACAAAATCCAATTATATGCTGTTTAAAATAGATAACCCTAAGATATAATGATATAGGAAAAACCACAAATGGTGAAATGAGTTAAAACTTGCATGATGCTATACTAACACAAGTTATCAGGCATAAGAGAATTAAGAAAATAATTCTTAATTAGATAAAGATGGATATAATTAATCAGGACAATAAACTTGGAATTTATATTACTATTAAATGTGTATGGAAAAATTAATTATATATTAATATATATAATTATATATATATAAATATATGTGTATATATTTATAATTAGCCCTTGAACAGTGCCAAGATTAGGGGCATTGATCCCCATGCAGTTGAAAATCCAAGTATAACTTATAGTCAGCCCTCTGTATGTATAGGCAGTCCCTCCCTATTCATAGTTCTGCATTTTCCAAATCAACCAACTGCAGATCCTGTAGTACTGTGGTAATGTAGCACTTGTTTATTTTTTTAAAATCCAAGTGTAAGTGGATCTATGCAGTTCAAACCCATGTTGTTCAAGGATCAACTGTATATGTAATAGAAATAAAAGCATCGGTAATTAAATCCTCAATTATAAAGGTGAATTTAAACACAGCAAGACAAAATAAGGAGAAATAAATCAGGAAAGATATAAGGTATCATGCAGCACTGAGACTACATAAGAAACAAATATAATTTATATATTTAGAGAACTGCACACAGAATCTGAGAATAGTATGCATTAGTTTGAAGTGCATATGAAACACAGTGAAATTCACCTTTTTTATTAACTTTATGAAGAAAAAATTTACATAAAATAGATTGCATCCTCTAAAGTGGACTATTATCTGGGTTTTGCACAGGTGTTTACACCAATGAAACCACGAACTCAACCAAGAGGTATAGTATTTCCATCACCTACAAAGGATTCCACATGTTTTTTAAGGCCCATTATTCTGTCTATAATGGATTCCAGGTGATCACCAATCTACTTCTTTGATTCTACATATCAGTATGCTTCTTATACAATTTCTATAGTACAGAAAAAATGTCCTTCTCAATCCTTTTCTAAATGGCATAGCAATGATCTCCAATCAGGGGAGTATCTATTGTGACACAAGTGCGATAGAGCAGCGGTTCCCAACCTTTTTGGAACCAGGGACCGGTTTCATGGAAGACAATTTTTCCATGGATAGAGGGCGGGGGGGGGATGGGTCAGGCAGTAATGGGATAGTGGGGAGAAATGGAGAGCGGCAGAAGAAGCCCGACTTCCCTATCTTTGGCTATAAGTGTGGCCTTCTACCTCCAGATGCAGGTCGTGTACTTTTCACATGAAAGCTTTATTTCTTGCTTTCAGGGAGATAGAACGGAGAGGCAAAGTGTCCCTCTTACGTTGCCCATTTCTTAAGTAACTTTAATTCAGAATATTCAATATACCATTAAGGCACATTTTGGGGCGGGCTACCCTGGGCTCCAACATTCTTTACAGTTATCTTGCTTAGCATTTTTTCTATGTGTTTCGAAATTTTAGTGTAAATTGTAGATTTTTCTTCTTTGCACTAACTTCACCATGTTTAATGATTTCTTGGCTCTACCTAGTAGTCACAAAATCCTGTATATGTTGAGGTCTGTTTGGTATTTATGGCTAAGACTCCTTCCCACAGTAAATTTGACATTGCAGATGTAGTCGCTGAGTCAGTGGAGAGCTTAGTAAAAGTCCTATCTGTGTAGTTTTTGCAACCCCTTCCTACAACAGGAAGTACTGATATTTATATTAGTCCTTCTCAGGGTAAGGCTTCTAGCTTTTTTCTCCATCTTTTCATAGGTCAGGAGTACTTCCTTAGGCCATGCGTAATGGTAGTCCTGGATCCGGTTTGCCACACTGCTTATGTTTACTGTTCCTATTGCTGCAGAACTGAGTTTCAGCCCCAGGTATTGCTGTGTGTCTTATAAATGTATTTTTCTTACTTTGAACCATTTTATGACTTTGAAAAAGCCCTTCTTTACTTTGGAGCAAAGAGGGAATATCTAAGTGTGAACGCTCAGCAGTTTCTTGGTCAGAGGTTGAGCTTGTTTTATATCCAAAAATACCACTTCATTTATCAGTAATTCTTGGTCCTGTTTATAATGGCTTGTTTTTTGGCACTCTCTTTAGAAAGTAGTTTGGGTGTTTATTCCATGACAAATGCTGCTATTGAATTGTGCCCTGTGTAAGTAGGGGCAGGTCAGATGACCAACTGACCTAGCTGTTATAAATGCATTTCTTTAATTCATAAAAGTAAAATTGCCAGTATCACTCCTGCTCTTTATATTGGCTTAATGTTTTCAGCTTGGTCTATGTTTCTCCAGTGTCTTCATTTCATGTTAGTTTTCCACTAATTCCCACCACTGTCCTTATAAGGGATTCTCTGGTGTTGCACATTTATGTAACGTTTTAACTCTACACATTGACAGAGAGGCCCTAGATTTGTTTCTCAACCATATTGCCCTTATGACTACAATAAATGAAATTTCTTTTATAATTTTCTGATTTTCTTCCCATACCTTCAGTTGGGTATTTAAAGTCAATTGATCCTTTTCTTCAATACTCACTCCAGGATCAAAAGAAGCAGCCAGCCCTATGTCATAATACTTATAATCACAATTTTAGTCTTCATGACTAAGTGTAGTAGGTACACAATATCCCACCAAGTTGTGCTTTATTTGCTCAATTATCACATGCCAGTATTGGATAATTGTTATGCCAGTGACTACTAGTGTCTCATTTTTTCTTTACAAAAAATTTTTTAATGGTTCTTATAAAAATTGTGTGCTATGCAATTCCACAATTCAATTTTGGGTCTATACTTCACAGGACCACTTGTAGTACAAATTACACTTTAAGTCAAATTGGCAGCTCTCTCTTTACTCCTCCAAAAGGTTACATGCTCAAAATGGATTACTGTGAGTATTTAATGAAGGGAAAATTTATTTATAGATATGGACAGGACCAGGGAACCAATAAGAAATAGTAAAGCACTACAAGATCAACAAAAATAAGAAGCCATTATCATTCTCTTTAAGGCACACTGGGGAGAAGGGGTGCTGAATTGTTATTGGAATTCAGTAAGAGCTGTCACTGAAGGTAGGAGGCTGGCCTGCAGCAGCTGTGGCCTCCTGTAGAGGAACAGAGCCAATGCCTAATGATGGACCCTTAAAAAAGGAATCCTAGAGTAAATCACCTTATTCTCCTGTTGGTGCATCCTTTGGGAATAATGCAACTCGAAACTACAGGAAAAAGAACCTGATGTTATTGAAGTCCAAACAATCATTAGAGATTATCCTTCAGGAACACAGAGCATGATAGAAAGAATAGAGAGTGGGTCTTCAGGTGCATACAGAGAATATCCACTCTGTAAGTACACAAACATTGAAAAATTATTAGGGTGAAAACATTCACATGTTTCTTCTATGTTAGAAAATAAGATATTTTACTAAGTTGTATAATATGCATTAAATATTTAGGACAGTACTACCAGAACTTTGGTGGTATCTATTCTTTTATCTTCTTCATGTATTTATCATATTGCTTAACATATTTTGAAACTCTGTTGTATTTGTTTGACTGCCCACCAAATGACCTCCTTAAGAGAAAGGAAAATCTATAAATTTTGTTCTTTGAGAGCCCAGCGGATAATTGAATCACTAGTAGGAACTCAATAAATATTTTTAAGCTGAACTCTGAAGATTTTTCTGTCTCAATTCCTTCATTATTAAAATAGATTAATTGTGTATACTTTATGAATCTAAAGTGACCAATATGAGAAGATTGCTGAGTACTGAAAATCACAAAACATGTTACTTACAAACTACTCTTAACTAAATCATTATTTTTATTTTCATTTATTGAATATATTTTTCAAGTATAGTTTGAATGTAATGAAATATATACAAACAACTATTTTCATTGATCTTTGCTTAACAATTCAGTCATATGTCTCACTTTACCTTACTTTGTATCAATATATTGAAATTTAATACAGTATGCTGATTATTGTGAATAGCACTGTATTGCATATCTGAAAGTTGCTAAGAGTAAATCTTAATAGTCCTCGTCACAAGTAAAAATCGTAACTATATATGGTGAGGGATGGTAACTATATTTATTGTGATGATCACTTCTCAATGTATGCAAGTATTGAATCATAATGTTGTACACCTGAAACTAACATGTTATATGTTAATATAACAGAAAAAAGAAGTAATTTAGAAATAATATATGTAGCTTTCAGTTAAACATGAAGGAATTAAATCAAACTTTACTTCTGATAACTTTGATAACTACTAAAATGAAATTGAGATGCATGAAATGATGAAATAATATAAGTAACCAAAAAATGATCAACTGCAAGAAGAAACAACACACACACACACACACACACACACACACACACACAATGCAATCTCAGCAGCAGAGGGAACAGTGGTAATTGATCAAGTTAAATAGAGGCAGCTGAAACATAAGCTCTAATTAGGAAGAGCCAAAGACAAATCATATTACCCAAATCCCAGAACTCAAAAAATTGGATTCCCCAGATACATTTGAGAAAGAAAATAGAGATAACACTTAAAGACAACTTATTGGTTATAAATTATGTATAAGAAGAAGTTATAGGAGTTTTCAGATTTTCCTTCTGAATCATCCTGAGAAATAGGCACAGCAATACCCATCCCATTTCAACAGAAGACTGAAGATTTATTTTCAGGAAAGATATTATCAGAGATAGTAGATGTACCAAACTAGGAATGAAAGGACTAAATCTCCCAAATGTTAATAATCATCTACTCACCCCCTAATAGGCACTCAGTATGCTGCCAGCATTGCTCATTTCCCTGGGGAGAGTTGCTTCCTGGAATAAGGGATTATAAACCACAGATACTGATGTTGTGACTCTCCCATCCATGAAGGCTCTGCCCTCATGACTTAAACATTTTCCAAAGTCCCCACTTCTTAATACCATCACATTGGGCAGTAGGTTTCAAAATACAAATTTCCGGGGGTCACATTTAGACCACAGCATACATGTTAAAAACATGGAGGTATATAAAAGAAGAAATTACTGAAGTGAAAGTTGTTATCTAAGGAACAATAAAAATCTGAGATCAGCAAGGTGAGAAAATGGTTGTTTTATGAGTCTTTTAAGACAATTTAACCTTAAAGAAAATATAATAGTCCATATTATTTTTAATAGAATAAATTTTGCTACACTCATCTACCTAGTAGACTGTAAAATGACTTTTCAAAAGGAAAGCTCTGGTTAAATTTTTCCATTTACTTCCAAAATTGCATTTATGTGTTTGAGAACAATCATACACAATATTCTCCACTCATTTTTCTTTCATGAAAACATTTTTAAGATCCTTTCACTGTGTTGTGTTTATGCTATTTTTTAATATTTTATATTGGCCTTTCACTGTATATCATATTACACTGATTTTGGAGACACTTTTCTTTTAACATCTATGAAGCTAAATTGTATCTTATAGTGATAGTGTCTTTCTGTATGATTGGTAAGTTTGTTTTTTCATTTGCTAGTAGTACATAAAATAATAATGCCATTTACAATAATGTCTTAGATTAAGTGAAATATAATTTATAGTCAGACTCTTATTGATGGACTTTTAGTTTATTTCCTGAACTTGGAAAGTAAAAACAATATTGCAATACACATATCAACATTTTTTTCTTTTGGCATAAATGGGATAATGCCAGTAGAATTAAAGACATGGAAGGGAACTTCTAGTTAAAATGCATGTGCATTTTTAATTTAGATAAATGTTAGGGAATCAGCCTGTAAAGAGGATATAACAATTTGGGTATTCACCATGGGTCTTTGAAAATATCTATAGCTTTAGTTCTGCAAAACTCCTTTTTTTTTTTTTTTTTGTGGTACGTGGGCCTCTCACTGTTGCGGCCTGTCCTGTTGCGGAGCACAGGCTCCGGACGCGCAGGCTCAGTGGCCATGGCTCACGGGCCTAGCCGCTCTGCGGCATGTGGGATCTTCCCAGACCGGGGCATGAACCCATGTCCCCAGCATCGGCAGGCGGACTCTCAACCACTGTGCCACCAGGGAAGTCCCAAAACTCCTTTTAAAATTTTTAAATATTATTTTCATTGCCAAGATTACTGGTTAAAATTTCACTTTATACTATTGTTTTATTCATATTCCTTTAATTATAAGAAAATGAAACATGGGTAAATGGTTTGTTAAATGTAATTTCACGAAATATGAAATATTTGTTAATATTCTTGTCATATTTTTATTGTTATTGGTTTCAAAAATTTATAATAACTCTTTAAACATTAAGTTATATCATTGCTTCAATGTATACTTTGTAACTATGATTTAACCAATATTTAGTTTTCCTACTATTTTCAATACAATAATATATTCTATTTAAAGCTAATAATCCATCTTAAAACCATAATTATGTTATTTGTTTTTGCTTTGATTGTTTCAAATTCAAGTTTCATTTTTGAGCATGACAGTATTTCATTAAATAATTTATTAAGAAAGTGAAAATGAATAGGGCATTTAAAACATTAGTTTAGAAAATAATCACTATTTTCTATATGTCAACTCAGAGAGTTCAAAACTATATTAATAAAATAAAATCATGTATGCCTTTCAAAAATGTCAGAATGTAAAACAGTTTGATGTTTTGCAAGTCATTCATATTCTAAACACAGCTACATAAATATCATACACATTAAGATAAGTCTGAAATTACCTACATTTCCCCGATGGGTAAAATATATTTTTGATTTTTACATTCAATACAAATTTGTCATCAAACTGGCAATACACTGGTAAATATTGAAATTGTTCAAATTTGCATCAGTGGCCAGTATAACCTTACCTAGACAGTGAACATAACCTTATTACATTTTAAACTTCTTTCCCTTGGAGATAAAATCACTGTGACACACAAATATAAAAATAGGAAATTAAACTAGATTAGAGAGCTGCACTGACAGACAAAGACAGCGTAAAAGAGATATGCCATATCTACATGTACCAGAATCAACTGGAGTCAGCTACACCCAGGAGAGCTGAGAAATCCCATCCTGCCACTGATATCCCAGATAGCTATGGCATTCAGGCAGTGTCAAAATGAAGGCTTAACTGATCCTAATTTTCAGGATGATAGATACAGAAAATATATTACATAAAGAAGTCTTAAATGCTCACTAAAAACACATAGAACTTATAGGAATATGGCCTATTTTGAAAAAAAGGAGACAGAATAATATGAAAAGGAAGGAACAATAAAAGTGGGCTTAATTGCCAAAAAAACATTCATTCTCCAGAATAATAGTTTTAAAGATATGTCTTAGATTTCCTAAGTAAACAGATTGAGACTCAGAGATTTGTATGAAAAGTGTAATTGGGGAGTGATCTGAGAACAGCCCCTCTGAGCCAAATTATGATGCAGTTGCAACAGAGGTCTTAACCAATGCTATGGAGATCTCTGAAGTTAGGATGCCCATTAAAAGTTGTTCAATCTTGAGGCAAAGTGGTTCGGCACATATACGAGTGTCCTTTCCTTGGGCGAGGTCTTTCCCCAAGGAAAGGACATTATGCACCCATTTTGCCTGTTGTCAACTGATTAGGTAATTCTTTCTACTAGCCATTTAATGCTTTCCTATGGCAAATATTGCTTTGTGGGTGTTTATTTGCAATAACAAGTTATTTCAATTTTTTCCTGCCTCCATAGGTGCATTCATATGTCCCTGCTTTTCCAGTCTTTGTTCTACCAATGTTTGCCAGTTCTTATGAGTACATAAACATACCAAATATATCCATATATATTCTTAATTCTGGACAATTCTCTCTCCATACAAATTAGAGACCAGATAAACTTCCCAAAGCCCTCTTCATTGGGAAAATTAACCTCAATGCTGACTTTTTGAGGCATTCTTATGTGAGGCTATAGTGAAGAAGTCCATTTTTAGCCTGCGGCTATACTCCTATGGTGACCAATTCATGAACCAAGCTCAGCTACTTTCCTCCTTTGTCAGTCGGTCATACATACCAACTCCATATGGTCATAAGTGTGAACTGAGGGAAAGATACTGATGGAAACTTGGAGGATAACATGGGAATTTGGACCACCTAATTATGAATCTTACTTGCTCTCTGGTTTTCAAATGCTTGATTATAGATGTATCACTTTGATCTTATGATGGATTGCTACTGGAAGTATCAGATCTTTTGATATGGTTGGTCTGATAGAATCCAGCTCATGATCAGACACTCTAGTATCATGGTCACTTGACGTTTTATGCCAAGTCCAGGGAACCATCAGGAGACTTTTTAAATGGTATAAACTTCTGTGCTGCAGATGGCATGGCTTTGCTCTAATACCCTAGAGATCTACTTTGTGGTTCTCCTCTTGGATGTTTCCATAATCCCCACATGGTATCTTATCTCCTCACAGATTCTTCTAAAACCATAGGGTTTGACTGCTATCTTGGCCCAAGCAACAGGTTTACTTACACTATGGACTGGACCCATAGCAGAATCCTTTTTTCCTACAGGCAACACTTAAACTTAATAGCCTTTCTCTACACATAAATTGGTGGAGGCAGTATTCTCAAGTGTAGACTGTGTTATTACTTCCAGTACCCAAAGAGGTCTTCTAGGTGTTGTGCTTCTTTCTTAGTAGTAGAAGGTAAAGGATGTTAAAAGATAGTCTACTTTGGAGAACATATTTTGTTGTACAACTAGAAACACTAAAATTTCCTCTGACGTGACAGGTTCCTAAAATTTCTTTCTGTTTGTCCCCCACCCTTTGTAAGGTGTTTTATGAAAACCTTCAATGTTTTTACACCCTTTGGACATCTATTCAAATAACATGAGGTCATCAAAATGGTGGAATACTGTGATAGTCTGTATAAAGTGAAGATGTTCTGAGAGGTTTGGAAAATACTATGATGCGAGAAGGCAGAAGACAGTCAATTTAGTCCTTAGTGTATGTTCGTATTTCTGATGTGAACACAAAGTAGTCCTCTTGCTCGATAGGGATGCATTAGGTTTTCCTTGGTGCCAAAGTGATGATTTAAGTGAATATCTGAAGGGTATCACCATGCCTGCATAAGGTAACTTAAGGGGGCAGTAATCACTGCCTTCCTACAAGGATAAAATTATTATTTTGACTTTTTTAGCCAAGACAAGGGAAGTCAGTTTCAGTATGCTTCACTTGGTCTCGTCCACTGTAATAGTTCTCATACAACAGACCAAGGAACCAGTGTAGTCATTCTGCCAAGTCCCAAGTGTGCTCATTCTGCTTATATGTTCAGGCACTGGGAAAAGTGCCATCATGTGTGCCCATGGACCCAATACATTCACTGTGAACCAGACCCAGAACTAAGCTTGATTTATCACCTAAGCACTTTAAATTCCTACTCTAATAAGGGAGAAATGATGATGATGCCTTGAGTCCTTAATTATCAATGTCCAGCTGGACACGGGATTTAATAGTTTTTGGTATGTTTTAGTATTTCCTTTTTACTTATGTATGTTTGCCTGAGTAAATAGTTATAGGATACTTTGTGGAACGAATATAGGAATTATTATTGTGCACGTTTGCTATAGTGTTTTCGCATCCTTTCTCACAGAGAGTCAGGCTTCCCTTCAGTCAATGGGTTTCTGAGCTTCTTAGTGGTTCAAGTTTAGAAACAGGGCAAAAGATTATGCCACTTTATTGGCAATGCTGCCTACTGCCTCCTAATCATCCATCCTGAATATATTTTGTGTTTTATACATAACAGTATCCTTTTTGACTGTCCATGTATCTTACCTCTGGGAAGTCCATGTTCTATTAAATATGTCCATAGCTCTCTGTGAGTCAAGCCATCCTAACTGCCAATTTTATATCTCTGTTCATTACAATAAATGGATTCACTTGTTTTCATCTGATTAAGCACCACCACCTGGTCTCCATTATTTTTTGGATCTTATCAAGCCCATTACTATCAAGGAACCAAGTTCTGCAACAGCATCTGTTATCATCAGCCCTTGTCTACAAAAGATAGACCACTGAGCTACTTAATGATGCCAGTTCTTCTCTCACCAGTGCATTTCTGTGTCTTCACCTATTGGTTGTCTGTGAAAGCCAGATGGGTCAAGGCAGATCATGGTGTTTACCAACACAACAAAGCCTTGTCCTCACTGCTCTACTCTGCTGGATGTGGGGCCTTCACAGGAACAAGTCAGTGAAAGTGACATGCAGCTATTGATTCTATGAATGTATTATTTCAAATATTCAGCAGGGAGAATCAAAAGCAGTTTGTCTTCCAATGGAATAAAAAGGACAGCAGCACGTTACTGTGTATCCTCAAGGTTATTTACCGGTCCTGCTATCTGCCTTATTAGAGTCCACAGCAATTTTGATTGACTTGACTTTCCACATAGCAACATACTAGACCTCTAAATTGATAACATTTCCACTGACTCTGGTTAAAAGGATCTGTTATTACCTGGATGTCTGTTAGATAGCCTGGGTGCTCCATAAAGATAAATTCAAGCCAAGGAGTAAAAATAAATTCCATGAATATTCATAGATATTTCAATATACTGACATTTTCATGGATCCATTGTCTTGCACGTGTTGGAGGAATTGCTTCTACTAGGATGACAATACAACCACATTTGTGCTGGACAGACCCTTTACTTTCAAAAGGGTCATGGTTGGAATGATAACCTACTTTTATGCTAAAAAGGCAAATTGCTGCAAGCTGTTGCCCTTCCCACACAAGAATTTAAATAATAGGTCACAGAATCAAAAGGTCTCCATGGTTCTGGCATTCTGATTGTAAAAAGACACCATTCATAAGCTAATAGCTGAGTCATATCATCAAGGCTAGAAGCCCAAACTACAAGAGATACCTGTGAGGTAGCTGCTTGTTTTTTTTCAGAAGTTACAATAAAAAAAAAAACCCCATCAGTTTCATAGACTTGAAACTCTACAGGGTCATTAGGAATACAATTCTCTACATGCAGCCCTTCCCGATCAATATAATTCGTTCTGACACTTATGGGATGGGGAATTACAAGTGTACAGCACGTCAATTACTGCTATACATTCTCATGGAAAAGCAATAACAGGACATTGAATTAGCCCAAAGGGTCATACCTGCAAGATCATCGTTATATTTGTTCTTTGGTACATAATGTGTCTTTTTACTCAGTCTGCTTTTTAGATTTTCTCTTTAATACTCTGGTTTGGAGCAGTTTGATCCTGCTGTGCCTCAGTGTATTTGTCTTCATATTTTTTGTGGAAACTTGGAGTTTGTTGAGCTTCTTGAATCTGTGAGTCACAAGGTTTTGTTGTCTATTTATGAACAGGTAATGTACCCAGCTTTGTGTGGATGTTTTAAAAATGTTAGTTCTGTGGTTCTTCCCCAGAGTCAAGTAGTTTTCTCACATGCATGTTCTGATCAGTACTCTAATGAATAACAAAGGAATACTCTCTGAAGATTGCTGGATTTCTCTTTGTGTGTACCTCTCTTTTCTATATTACTCTTGTCCTCTCCTCTGTATTACTCTGCCTTGTCCTATCCAGATCCTCAGCGCCATATTTTCTATTCATGGGGTCCACTGGGCTCTACCTGGTTATCCTCCTTGACCTGCTTCTAGGAAATTCTCTCAAGGCAGTACATTTGGGTGAGTATAGGGCTCAAACTGTTTGCTTCTTGTGTCTTTAGGATCACTGATCTTCACTGACTCTGTCATTTTGGGGTGTTAGAGAAAAGAAGTAAATTTACAGTAAATATGAGTCCCACTACTACATCTCGGCAAGAAGCAAAGTCTGTGTTCACAACTGAAATCCTATTATATTTCAGGGTCCTGCCAATTTGCCATATTCTGACTCTGAGACTGCTGAAATCTTTGTGCGGTTTCTTATTTTTCCCGTGTGGTGGAAGGGTAAATCAGTTGGCTTAGAATTGGGCTGAGCTGTCTTACTGAAAGGTGATATGTATCTCCTTGCCACTGAACCCTGGTGAAGACGTGAAATTTGCTGATTAATAGTGTGTTCTGTAACCATGGGTCTAAAGAAATATGGGATGGTTTATACCAGCCTGACAGTATTTTTTATGGATAACCATGAGACTAATGATTTGAACCTGTTCTCAGTAAATACTCTATGTGCACTGCCACTGAAGGCTCATTACATAGCAACAGTATACCTTCTACTCCAATAAAGACGTTAAAAAAATAAAAAAAATAAAAATGGTTAAGATGGTAAATTTTAGGTTAAAAAAAAAAAGAATATACCTTCTAGACCAGCAGGGTATTAGGAATTCTGGATGTGACTTTATTCTGGGCTCCCTGATTCTGAGTCGTTCCATGGACATCAGCAGTTCTCCATCCAAGAGAGAAAACTCTTTCAGCATGGTTCCTGCAAAGGGAGACTGGAATTTGCACCTGGCTTCTTCTTAACGCCTAGTCTGAGGCAGCCTTAGCTATTTTGCACACTTTTGTTATATTGTATCATTTTTTCTGCAATAAACTATGTATTTGTAAGCACTTTCATTCTGAGTCTTAAGAGATTTTGTCTGTTTGTCAGTTTGTGTTTAACATTGATCTGTTGATTCAGGGGAGGTTCATGCTTCTTATATTCTAAGGTTTGGAAAAGGACTTGAGAAAAAATAACATTCAGTGTTTTACAGTACCTTCCCTAAGACATTTTTTCATCTTCAAATCTCAGTCTCTGTGAAAATCTTGAACACATTCTGAATCCCCATCTCAGAGAGAGTGCTGCAAACGTCCTGTTCCTCTTTTCAGTTTTTTTCTGTATTTCCTTTACCCATCAATCACAAAAAAAATCAATATACTAAAAAAAAGATGAATGTGCCTGTCTCATTTGTGTGTCACTCTTTTCTCAGATATTTTAGACCTTCAAACTGCCTATCCTAGTTGTTCTTCAATGACTCTTAGCAGTAGTTTTGTATATTTTTCTAGCTTTATGATATTTTACAGTGTGAAGATTGATACGATTTTAATTACTGAAACTGAAGACCTGAGGTACATTTTAACATCTTGCAAATTGGTCTGAACTTATAAAACACATCTACCACTTTACTCAAATGTAAGTGTTTAGATCTGCACTGCCTGATATGGTGATCACTAGCCAATAGGGTACTGAAATGTGAAATTTAATTAATTTAAATTAAATTAAAAATCTGATTCCTCAGCTGCATTAGTCACATATGACTAATGGCTACTTTATTGGATAGTGTGGGTATAGAATACTTCTATTTGAAATTTCTGGATAATCCACATAGGACTTGTCAAATATTTTTCCAATTGTGGTAATCATACTCAAAGCTAACAATTCATTCATAGGTAAAATGCTAGTTGGAGGAGTTTTTTTTTTTTTTTTTTTTGCGGTACGCGGGCCTCTCACTGTTGTGGCCTCTCCCGTTGCGGAGCACAGGTTCTGGACGCGCAGGCTCAGCGGCCATGGCTCATGGACCCAGCCGCTCCACGGCATGTGGGGTCCTCCCGGGCCGGGGCACGAACCCGTGTCCCCTGCATCGGCAGGCAGACTCTCAGCCACTGCACCACCAGGGAAGCCCTAAAGTGCATTTTTAATACATCTATTTCAAAACATGCATTAGGTACACATTCATTTGTGTCCATTTTATGGACTTTACCCTTTACACCTAAATTCCATAGAAGTCAGGGACAATTTGTGTTTTGCACCCAGCTTGTAGAAAGTGCTTATAATATTACAGCTGCCTAGTAAATATTTTGAAATGAATGTATAGATATATGGATGATAAAATAAATGAATAAATTATTATGCAAAAATATAATTACTATCACATACATAGGATTTATACTTTTTCCATCAGGATAACTTGTTCACAACTTAAACATTTGCATATAAATACATTTACTGACTATCATCTAAAGGACAATCATACTGATTATCATCTAAAGGATATTTTGTCTAAAACTTTTTGGACTGACATGCCACAGAAAACAAACTCCCTTGTCAATTGCTTCATTCTTGTAATGAGCTCTCAACAGATCTTTCACTTTTGAAAACATCAGTCATAATTTAATTATAGCCACTTTAAGTCTTTTGTTATCTACCTTCAAGTAGGTGTTTGTTTGTTTTGTTTTTACATAGATGCTTCCATGACAGTGATTATTAATCAGCTACTTGCCAGGGTGCATTTCCAACAAAGAAGGACTGTCTCAGAGTCCTCTGGAAATAGAGTATGCCAGGTACTTTTGGTACAGCTTCTTATGTCATCACTTAAGTAATTTTAAGACCATACCATTGGACTGAATCAGAATATACAGAACATTAACTGAGAAGGGACTATGAGATGGTAGATTTTATTGGTAACTTTTCATGTGTGTGTACTTGATTATGTATTTCTCATATTAATTCTTTACCACAACACTATGGTAGAGGTGCCTGAGCAAACTTGCCTCCCCGCCGAACCGCTACGCTCCCCCCTACACACACACAGTGACAGACTGCGCCAGCAACACAGGGAGTCCCAGAGGCAAGGGAATTGCTCACCATCCTGGCAATGGCAGTGGCTCTGGAAGAAGCAACACAGCCAGAACCCCAGAGGACAAGAGGTGATAAAGGCATGGAGTCACACCTCTTACAGAGACAGTGGTGGATGGAAAGTGCCACTCTCAAGCATAACCCTAGGCAGCTCAGGTAAAAGAAACCAAAATCTTGTGTAATTGCGCCATCTTCTGGAAAACAAAAGAAAGAATGCCAACTGCCAACTTAAACTCCAAATGCACCAGCCTAGGAACAGTTCAGCAAGCCCCAGGAAGGACCCCAGAAACACTGTATCACAGAAAGAAAATGACAAATCCCCAGATACCAAACTTAAAATCACAGAATATTGAAATATAACTGATAGGGAATTCAAAATATCTGTCATGAAGGAACTCAATAAGCTACAAGAAAACTCAGAAGGGCAGTTTAATGAGCTCAGGAATAAAATTAATGAACTGTTGGAATACTTTACCAAAGAGATTGAAACTCTAAAGTAAAGCCAAAAAGAAATTCTGGAGCTGAATAACTCAATAAACAAGATGAAAAATGTATTGTAAAGCACTGGAAATAGAGCATATTGTATAAAAGAATTAGTGAGCTTGAAGATAGAAAGCTAGAACTGATACAAGTAGAAAAAGAAAGAAATAAGTTGTAAAATAAAATGAAGAAATTCTACAAGATCTATCTGACATTTTAGGAAAGGGACTGTCTGGGTATTCCATAGGGAGAAGAGAGGGAAAAGAGATCAGAGAGTTTATTTTCATAAAATAATAACTGAGAACTTCCCAAACTTGGTGAGGAAACTGGATATACAAGTTCATGAAGCTAACATCTAATTACCTCAATGCAAAAAGACATTCTCTATGACGCACATATTAAAATTGTCAAAAGTCAATGACAAAAAAGAATTTTAAAGACAGCAGGGAGAAAAAAGGATGGTAACCTACAAAGCCCTACCTTGAGAAACAAGAAAATCTCAGATAAACAATCTAACCTTACAACTAAAAGAACTAGAAAAAGCACAAATGAAGCCCAAAGTTAGTTGAAGAAAGAAAATAATAAAATCAGAGAAGAAATAAATGAAATAAAGACTAAAAAGACAGTAGACAATATCAATGAAACTAAGACCTGATTCTCTGAAAAGATAAAATTGACAAGCCAAACAAAAACAAGCACATAGATGTAGAGAAGAGAGTAGTGTTTACCAGAGGGGTGAGGGGGGGTGAAATGGGTAAAGGGGATCAAGTGTACAGTGATGGATGGAAACAAAATTTTTGGTGGTGAGCTCCTCGAAGCAGTAATATAATGCTATACACGTGAAACTTATATAATGTTATAAATCAAATTACCTCAATAAAGAAAAAGATTTTTAAAGTTTTTCTCAAAATTTTTTGTCAAAAGTCCAAGTTTAATAATTCTTATCTGTTCATATGGCATGTTTATGGATCCTTAGCAACATATTGTGTCTGTCACTGACATACATTCTCAGAATGAAAATTTATTTGTTCATCGTTAGCAATTAGAATTGTAGTTAATTCTCATTTAATGAGTGTAATTCAGATTAACTACTAAGTTAAAATTTGACCCCAGTTCAGGGACTCAAGTCTTAAAACTCATACAGACCACTTTCTGCTCTGCCTATGTCCAAAATCCTTCTGTGCTCTATCCTAAACTGGCCCCATGACTGCACTTCTTACACTTACCTCGTCGTTCTGACTCCATGACTGGATTTGTACATATTACTCTGCCTCCAGTTGGAATTCTATCTCAGTCATGACCATGCTACATACAAGACAAAACTCTCAATCACAGCTTGGAGATACTTCAAACTCTCTTTCATCTGACAAGTTAATTAAAGCAAGTAAAACAGTGTTCTAGATGAACATGAGTAGGAACACAATATCCAAGGGATGGGATTTATATTTTCACCATTTTTTTCTTTTTAATCAATTTAAAAGAGACAGTCTATAGTAGCTTTTCCTAACCCAAAGCAAGCTTTATTGCTCATCACTTTTTCCTAGTAGGAAAATTTTCTCCAAGTAATTGTCTTTATTTTCACAGTCAGAATAAATGTTACATTTACATAAAGTAAGATCAAAATCTCAGATTCATAGGGGGAATGGAAAAGGTACAATATGGTGATCCAGAAGTATAAATGAAGCCACAAACTTGCATAGAATATTTATCATTAAGACAAAACGTTTTTGAATTAGGAAATTGGAGCAATGAATGTCCTTTGGATTATAGCACATTCTTCCCTCTTAATATATTATGTGGCTTTACCACTTTAGGCACAAATATTATCTAAATTATATAAATCCAATTTACTGGGAAGCTCCTTTTAAGGACCTACTTCGGTGACATTATCTCTTCAGGTTTACTTTCAAACATGCAGCTAATAATGGGAGTCCCTTCAACCATTGCAAAGAAATGACTGACAGATGGCATTGTTTCATACTCTCTTTGATGCAGTCGGTGTGAGACTTGGAGTTTAAAAGAGCCCTTTGTAAGTAAAAGGTTGAATAGTATGAAAGGCAGTCTATACAGCCTCTAAGTATTCCTAAGCGGGGTTGTCCCTGCTCTTTAAAACTTACCCTTTTGAAGAACTAAAATGATTTCAAAAGAAAATGATTACCAACATGGTACATTTCACTATGGATGAACAGGGAGCCATGCATTGAAATAAAGGTCAGCTGCAGTTATTGGTTAAATCTACAGAAACCAGCAAATCAAAAAGCTTTCACTGTTGAGGGAAATAAATGTGTATCTCACTAAATCCTTAACCACCCTCTAATAAGAGAGAATTCAACACTATTATGTTGACTAGAAATTACTAATAACACTATATTAATTGTCCTTATATTGACACAGTTGAAAAGTTAGAGAGGCACCATTCTTTGACTATAGGGAATTCTTTTGTAACATACCCCAAAGAGCTGTCCTGTACAATAGTGAATTTTAGAAGTAATTCACAACTGAAGCTTGGGACTGTAATTTTATAGAGGACTGTCCTTTAACATTTTAAAATTCTATATTCAGAACTAGATAAATATCCTATCTCCAACTTATGCCAGAACCTTGAAATATGTAGAGTTTCCAATTTTGAAAAAATATTCCTTTCATTTGATAGAGTCTTCAATTCTTTATGGGCATAGTGTATTTTATACACCTGGAGCAGGGTTTGGCTCTCAATTGTATATATTTAAATCAGTGATAAAAAAAAGTCCAGTGTCACTGAATTTTTAGAAGTTTGACACATTCTTAAATTGTTTGGAGTATAAATTGATAAATCTTTTTCTGGAAATGCTTTTATTATATATATATATAAAGATTCTTAATAAATTGACCCAGCAGTTTTATAATATGTGAGGAAGGAATTGAGGAAAGGAAACAAATGAAAATTAGGTTCATCTACAGCAGTTTCTGAGACCAGAACTTTGAACCAATCCAACAATGAAAGAACAGCTAAGTAAAATTTGGAAAACCTTGAAAGAATCATGTTAGTATTTTTTGCTCAGAAAGGCTTTCCTTTACTACCTTATCTAAAATTTCTTCCCACCTTTCCCAATATTGTGTGTTTTTTATACCTCTGCTGGAGCTGTGCTTCTGTTTCCTCAGTAACAGTCCTGTCGTTCTGCTTTGTACTGTATCTCAGGATGAACAGACTTCTCTCATTTCAGCTGGCATGTGGCAGCGTTTGGTCAATAGAAAGCAAGTGTGGGAAGTTGGGGAGTATGAGGAAGAGGGGCACCCATGGATTTCTCCCTCCTTCTTTGCTTCCCATTGCATCTCTAGCAGTAGCTGGGAAAGTTCTGTGGTTGTAGGTTGTCTTTGTTGGGTCTTCTATTACAAAAATACCACAGTCTGGTGGCTTAAACAACAATGATTCTCTCAGTTCTGAAGCCTGGGAATTCCAAGATCAAAGCACCAGCAAATTCAGTATCTGGTGAGAGCCCACTTCCTGATTCATGCATGACTCTCTTTCTCCCTGAGTTCACACATGGCTGAAAGGGTGAGGGGGCTCTCTGGGGTCTCTTTTGTGATGCCACTAACCCCATTCATGAGGGCTCTATTCTCATGACCTAATAATCTTCAAAGGCCCCAATCTTCAAATACTACTACACTGGGGACTAGAATTCAACATATGAATTTAGGGCTTTGTATGAAGTTCATATTAACTTCAACATATGAACTCAGTCTATAGCATAACTCCTGCCAGGTACGTCTGTCATGAATCCAGCTTCTGCAAGTGACTCTGGCTTCTGGGCTCTTGTAACACTCCATCCTCCATTTGTCCCTAGATCCTAGGAATTGAAGAAGTATCCTGACTTCTGTGTCTGGATTGCTTCACAGACACTGATTCAATTTCTCAAGCTATCACATCAGTAATTCTCTGCATTCAATTTCCTCTTTGTTAAATACTCAGAGAGGTTGCTTTCTGACTGGACTCTGATAAATTAGTATTTATCTAAAACTACCTTACTAATATCCTTTTACAATTTATTTTTGTGGAAACACTTATAAGGACTTCATGGGGACACTACCATTAGACACCAAGGTTGTTGTGAGTAAATTCCCTTTCCAGTAATCAAAATGTTTTTTGAAAATTTCTATTCCTTCCTAATTCAAGATCTTTCACTAATGTTGACTAAATCATGTTATAGCTGTGGTAGTACTTTAAGCACTTCTGAAAAACTGCATTAACCACCCTGTGAGAAAATACTGTCTCAATAAGTTTTTTTTTTCTTATAGGAAAATCTCAGTGCATTTTGTTTTTATTACATCTATTTTGACTTTATACAACTCAGATAAATCTCAAATTATCTACCTATCTTAAAAGCAAATTATTTGAATGGCAAGAATGGTATTTTCATTTTTTCAACATGCAAGTGGGTCATATAAATGACTCATTATGAATCAGTTTTACAAAATAGCATGTGAAGAAGTTCACTAAAATCACTCATGGGATTTTCATCTTTTCTTCCCTCTGTTTTGAATTTTTGCTTACCCTCTGAATTTGTTCTAACATTCTCATTCTTCTATTTTATTTTACATCATATTTGAAATAGCTTCCAATCACAATGTACCTATTTTATCTTTGGAAAGCAGTCCAAAATTATCTTAGACCTCAAAACAAAATTTAATTAGCCTTGCATTAATTTGGCATGAATGGATATGATGGCAGAGGTAAATGGGAATCAACATCTTATCCAAATTGGACTTTCCAGTTTTTGTTCTGTTTTCTTTGTTTTTTCAGTCTGCAAATACTCCAGTTTTTCAGTTCTCATACTATAACACGTGTGTATTCAATGTTTCTTCTAATTCAAAGTTATATTTAAAGTAAAATTATCAGCAATCATAGGGATACTGTATTTGGTATTTTAAATTTTATTTACTTTAAATTAGCAGACTGACCTGATATTTGTTTAAAATATTTTCTCTGAAAAAAATTTATAATCATGGAATTAACACAAATCTGTTTAGAAATATTTGAAATAATCATCTCTAATTTTAATGTTTTAAAGAAAATCCAACTAAATATAAATAGTTATATATATTGAGCCATCAGACCATAATAAGGCAATTTACTGATGATAACTCATAAATTTTCCTCAAATAGGGTGACAAATAGTAACAAAAATAGAGTCAAATAGTGCTGTTTATAAATTCACCAGACACCTGAAATGTTTAGGAACACATACCAGTAATTAACTAATTAATGCAATTTGTTAATAATTATTTTAAATCTATGGAAAAATAAACCAGAGACTTCTAATATTCACTGGTAACCTTAATTTAAAATACTTTGTATTTACTCAGAAATATGCCGTAAAGTGGGTTTCTTCTACAACCTGAAGGCATTCCACTGTCACACATTAAAAACATGATGCTAAATCTGTGTTTTTTTTTAAATACATGCACCATTTTGGTTTGCTTGAAAAAAATTGTAGGTCATTGCTGTAAGTAACCAATTTATGTTTGAAGCATCCAGAGACAGTGGTTCCACAAATCAAGCTTAAGCAGTTTGGGTTCAGACTACTACTCTCCTCCAAACCATTCCAATTGATGAACACCACCTGTGGCACTCCGAATTCACAGCAGCAGGCAATAATTTCCCTTGGATACCCATTACCAGTTATTATTCCCAAGATAGACTATTAGATATGGCTTGTGAACATCTCAGCTGTAAACTTGAAAAAATTAATTCTGATAGCTCCTGTGAGATCCAGTTGTACCTTGGTGACAACATAAATTAATGGAATTCTCTTTAAATAAAAAAGAAACAAATACATATTCTTACTTTTTTAAAAGTAATAAAATTGTTCAAAATAATATTTTTATAGATTTTGCAGGGTTCTTATGTGATTATTTTAAAATACAGAAACAGTTGTAAATCCTGCAGATAAGGTAGATGAAGCAGTTGGTAGTCAACTGTTTTTCTCATACCAAAGCTATTTCCAGATATTTGGCTTTGAGTACACAACAATTATATGTGGTTTAGCAAAAACATCGCTGCTTAAAAAGAAGAAAAAAAATAAAAACATTAAACACCTGTTACATTCAAATTGCCTTTGGAAACTTGCATTAACTGAATTTAAAAACATCATGTTAAATTCACAAGAATTTAGAGTGGCTGCTTTGAACATTCTTTCATAAAATTATAAATTTATTTATAAAAATGCAATATATAATTGCATGTAAGCACCATCTGTTTGCTAACTTTGTAATATTAAAAAATGATGTATTGTTTATCTCTTATTTTTATAGAGTACATATATTTGAGTTGGTTATGTCCTTGTTCATTTTTGCCACTTACAGTAATTGTAATATAGGTGACACATGTGTTTAAAAAAATGTGTGAATTGTATATTCATAAGCTTTTCTAGTCTGCTATAAAATGCTGGTGTATGGCAGTTGACTATTATCCATCTCTAAGTTTTCTCAGTGAAAGAGAAGATACTGTGGTTATAAATTATAACCAATATATATGAATAGAAGTATTAGTAGCAGAAAGGAACAACTTTGTATACAAAGTAAATGGGTGTGTCTTTTGTCAAGGAAAAAGAAGTAGTTTTGCCCTAAAGAGAAATGACTGGGTGTTCGAAGAACCAGAGAAAAGTGTAGGACAAAACCTGAGTAGATATATAAAGTTGTAGAAGATTCATGGAAAGGGATTTTTAATTTTCTTGGTCAAAACTGGCTAAGATTTGATGAGCTTATAAGATTTTCAAAAATACCTTTGGTATCAAATATTATACTACTACAAAATTAGTAGTTAGATATTCTTGCCTTTAATTTTTCTTAAAAAGTCTTAGATTATTGGTCTGCTTTTAATAAAAGCTTATAAAATGGTTTTTCTTTACCTTCTGAATAATCTGCATAAAAGGCAATAATTTTGTGACAATTTCCTGTGTTTTATGTTGACTTTATCATATTATTTGAGAAAGCAGACTTCTCACTTTTGAATGAGCTTAGTTTCTTTACAATCATATTGCCTCCTATATTTACTTTTAATATCTTTTTGTCATTTTCATTGAATAGCTAGCTACGTATTGCTTCTTAATAAACCAGGATCTTATTGAATCCAGCGTTCAAACTTCCTGACAAGTTTTAATATTTTGCCTTTTCAAAATCACATCCTAAATTATATCTTTTGAACCAAAACTGTTTTTAAGATTTCCCAGAGGACTCCTGGAACATCAGAATAGATTTTTTGTTTTACTTTTGAAAAAGAGAGATGCTAGAAATAGGCTTATTTGATATGTTACTATTGATAAGTTTCTTGAGAGTGGTCATGAATTCAGATATGTTGCTCAGCCTTCCTTAAGTTAAATGTGATTGGTAAAATATTAGTAAAATAAATATTTCAGAATTTGTATGCTGCATGGGAAGTTACTAGAGTTATGTCAGTTTCTTCATTTTCAATGATGTGTTTCTATTTATCAAAGTCCTGATGCTGCTTTTCCTTATATTATATAAAAACATTATAGTGTCATCAATTATAAATTCAATTATTTTTTAAAAATATTAACTTGATCACAACTTTCTCTGAATCCAGTATATTCTAAGCCATTAGTTTTCAACTGTGAATTTACATCACTTACCTATGAACATATTAAACTTTATTAATATACAGACAAATATATATATATAGTGTATATATATATATACATATATATATGACCTACTCCAGACTTACTGTATCTTATTTGATGATATATTTTTGGTATATTCTAGCTATATTTTAGTATATTCATGATATATTATGTCTCACAATTACTATATTTTACATTTAAGAATTTTTTTCTCTGTAAGGATTATGCTTATCCATTTTCATAAATTTGATACAATATTCACTTTTTGAAAATATAGTTTATCATATTTATAAATATTTTGTCTAAAACTTTTTGGACTGACATGCCACAGAAGACAAATTCCCTTGTCAATTGCTTCATTCTTGTAATGAGCTCTCAACCGATCTTTCACTTTTGAAAATCATCAGTCATAATTTAATTATAGCCACTTTAAGTCTTTTGTTATCTACCTTCAAGTAGGTGTTTGTTTGTTTTGTTTTTACATAGATGCTTCCATGACAGTGATTATTAATCAGCTACTTGCCAGAGTGCATTTCCAACAAAGAAGGACTGTCTCAGAGTCCTCTGGAAATAGAGTATGCCAGGTACTTTTGGTACAGCTTCTTATGTCATCACTTAAGTAATTTTAAGACCATACCATTGGACTGAATCAGAATATACAGAACATTAACTGAGAAGGGACTATAAGATTAGTAACCCAAGACCCAATGGAACAAGAATTAATTGCAAAGGAATAAATTAACCTATGGGGGATGATTGCAACTTTTTTTCAAATGTTGTTGATGTCTTAATATATTATTTTCTGGATACAAGGGACACCTTTCTCTTAAACTATCCATAACTCATAACTGTAGTAGACCATGTTATTGTAAATAGAAATGAACCATTTACCTTTTTCTTCCTACCTGACCCCTCCAGAATTTGGAATCGCTTTTTGAGTGTTTGTATTTCCATGGCAATGTGGTTATTTGCACAGGTTTAATAAGAGTCTGGGCTTCCGTGAAGATGGCGAAAGAGTAAGACGCGGAGATCACCTTCCTCCCCACAGATACACCAGAAATACATCTACACCTGGAACAACTCCTACAGAACACCTACTGAAGGCTGGCAGAAGACCTCAGACCTCCCAAAAGGTAAGAAACTCCCCATGTACCTGGGTAGGGCAATAAAAAAAAGAATAAACACAGACAAAAGGATAGGGACGGGACCTGCACCAGTGGGAGGGAGCCGTGAAGGAGGAAAGATTTCCACACAGTAGGAAGCCCCTTCGCGGGCAGAGACTGCGGGTGGCGGAGGGGGAAAGCTTCGGAGCCGCGGAGGAGAGAGCGCAGCAACAGGGGTGCGGAGGGAAAAGCGGAGAGATTCCCGCACAGAGGATCGGTGCCGACCAGAACTCACCAGTCCGAGAGGCTTGTCTGTTCACCCGCCGGGGCGGGCGGGGCTAGGAGCTGAGGCTCGGGCTTCGGTCAGAGCGCAGGGAGAGGACTGGCGGCGTGAACACAGCCTGCAGGGGGTTAGTGCACCACGGCTAGCCGGGAGGGAGTCCGGGGAAAATTCTGGACCTGCCGAAGAGGCAAGAGACTTTTTCTTGCCTCTTTGTTTCCTGGTTCGCGAGGAGAGGGGATTAAGAACGCTGCTTAAAGGAGCTCCAGAGACGGGCGTGAGCCGCAGCTAAAAGCGCGGACCCCAGAGACGGGCATAAAACGCTAAGGCTGTTGCTGCCGCCGCCAAGAAGCCTGTGTGCGAGCGCAAGTCACACTCCACACCTCCTTTCCGGGGAGTCTGTGCAGCCCGCCACTACCAGAGTCCCGGGACCCAGGGACAACTTCCCCGGGAGAACGCACGGCGCGCCTCAAGCTGCTGCAACGTCACGCCGGCCTCTGCCGCCGCAGGCCCGCCCCGCATACGTGCCCCTCCCTCCTCCCGGCCTGAGTGAGCCAGAGTCCCTGAAGCAGCTGCTCCTTTAACCAAGTCCTGTCTGAGCGAAGAACAGACGCCCTCCGGCGTCCTACACGCACAGGCCGGGCCAAACCCAAAGCTGATCCCCGGGAGCTGTGCTAACAAAGAAGAGAAAGGGAGTTCTCTCCCAGCAGCCTCAGAAGCAGTGGGTTAAAGCTCCACAATCAACTTTGATGTACCCTGCATCTGTGGAATACCTGAATAGACAACGAATCATCCCATAATGAGGAGGCGGACTTTGTGAGCAAGATTTATGATTTTTTCCCCTTTTTCTCTTTTTGTGAGAGTGTATGTGTATGCTTCTGTGTGAGATTTTGTCTGTATAGCTTTGCTTCCAGCATTTGTCCTAGGGTTCTATCCTTTTTTTTTTTCTTTTTTTCTCTTAAAAATTATTTTTTTATTTTAATAACTTTATTATATTTTATCTTACTTTATTTTATTTCACTTTATCTTCTTTCTTTTTTCCCTTCCTTCCCTCCCTCCCTCCCTCCCTCATTCCTTTCTTTCTTTCTTTCTACTTCTACCAATTCGTTCTTTCTACTTTTTCTCCCTTTTATTCTGAGCTGTGTGGATGAAAGGCTCTGGTGCTGCAGCCAGGAGTCAGTGCTGTGCCTCTGAGGTGGGACAGCCAACTTCAGGACGCTGGTCCACAAGAGACCTCCCGGCTCCACATAATATCAAAAGGTGAAAATCTCCCAGAGATCTCCATCTCAACACCAGCAGCCAGCTTCACTCAACGACCAGCAAGCTACAGTGCTGGACACCCTATGCCAAACAACTAGCAAGACAGGACCGCAACCCCACCCATTAGCAGAGAGGCTGCCTAAAATCAAAATAAGTCCACAGACACCCCAAATCACACCAACAGACGTAGACTTTCCCACCAGAAAGACAAGATCCAGCCTCATCCACCAGAACACAGGCACTAGTCCCCTCCAACAGGAAGCCTGCAAAACCCACTGAACCAACCTTAACCACTGGGGGCAGACACCAAAAATAACAGAAACTATGAACCTGCAGCCTGCAAAAAGGAGACCCCAAACACAGTAAGATAAGCAAAATGAGAAGACAGAAAAACACACAGCAGTTGAAGGAGCAAGATAAAAACCCACCAGACCTAACAAATGAAGAGGAAATAGGCAGTCTACCTGTAAAAGAATTCAGAATAATGATAGTAAAAATGATCCAAAATCTTGGAAATAGAATAGACAAAATGCAAGAAACATTTAACAAGGACCTAGAACAACTAAAGATGAAACAAGCAATGATGAACAACACAATAAATGAAATTAAAAATACTCTAGATGGGATCAATAGCAGAATAACTGAGGCACAAGAACGGATAAGTGACCTGGAAGATAAAATAGTGGAAATAACTACTGCAGAGCAGAATAAAGAAAAAAGAATAAAAAGAACTGAGGACAGTCTCAGAGACCTCTGGGACAACATTAAACACACCAACATTCGAATTATAGGAGTTCCAGAAGAAGAAGAGAAAAAGAAAGGGACTGAGAAAATATTTGAAAAGGTTACTAGTTGAAAACTTCCCTAATATGGGAAAGGAAAGAGTTAATCAAGTCCAGGAAGCACAGAAAGTCCCATACAGGATAAATCCAAGGAGAAATATGCCAAGACACATATTAATCAAACTGTCAAAAATTAAATACAAAGAAAACATATTAAAAGCAGCAAGGGAAAAACAACAAATAACAACCCCATAAGGTTAGCTGCTGATCTTTCAGCAGAAACTCTGCAAACCAGAAGGGACTGGCAGGACATATTTAAAGTGATGAAGGAGAAAAACCTGCAACCAAGATTACTCTACCCAGCAAGGATCTCATTTAGATTTGATGGATAAATTAAAACCTTTACAGACAAGCAAAAGCTGAGAGAGTTCAGCACCACCAAACCAGCTTTACAAAAAATACTAAAGGAACTTCTCTAGGCAAGAAACACAAGAGAAGGAAAAGACCTACAATAACGAACCCAAAACAATTAAGAAAATGGGAATAGGAACATACATATCAAAATTTACCTTAAATGTAAATGGATTAAATGCTCCAACCAAAAGACACAGATTGGCTGAATGGATACAAAAACAAGACACGTATACTTGCTGTCTACAAGAGACCCACTTCAGACCCAGAGACACATACAGAGTGCAAGTAAGGGGATGGAAAAAGACATTCCATGCAAATGGAAACCAAAAGAAAGCTGGAGTAGCAATTCTCATTTCAGACAAAATAGACTTTAAAATAAAGACTATTAGAAGAGACAATGAAGGACACTACATAATGATCAAGGGATCGACCCAAGAAGAAGATATAACAATTGTAAATATTTATGCACCCAACATAGAAGCACCTCAATACATAAGGCAAATACTAACAGCCATAAAAGGGGAAATCGACAGTAACACATTCATAGTAGGGGACTTTAACACCCCACTTTCACCAATGGACTGATCATCCAAAATGAAAATAAATAAGGAAACACAAGCTTTAGATGATACATTTAAATGTCCTCTTTCTAAGCAATTTATAGTTTTAATAACTTATTATGCAACCAAAGCCATCCCTGGAGTGTCATATTTGAAATGATGCTTATTTAATCAGCTATGACCATGCATTTTTAAGAAAGTTAAGCTGTAACAACCGCTAGCACTTGAGGCTGAAAGGTAGACTGCTTACAACACTCAGGCTTATTATACTTTATTGGGAGCCTCCAGTATGTATCAGGGAGGCACATCTACTGATCCTGTCTTTATTGTTGTAGTTACATTATCATTAAGTGTCTGCCTTTTATGATCATATTATTTTTTAATAAATGAATTAAAGATGTTTAAAGTTGTTTTTATAATTTCAAATATATGATTTTTATTTCTATTTACATAATTCATGACTCCTAACTTGAAATGCCTATTTTCACATTGTTGATTTCTGTGAAGTTTTTAAAACAAAAGCTTTCATTTAATTAGAATATTTTCAAATGATACTTATGTTTGTCTACTGGACAATTTATTTTCTCATCTAATTGTGGGAGGTGTATTGAAATCAGGAAGATATGAGGTTTGTCAATAGCAATCCACAAAATACTTTATTGTTAATTGGTTAAGACTTATTAACTAAACATTTAGAACTATGAAAATATCTAATTAATTAAATCATGTATTATTGTGTGATAAAATTTACTATCCCAAATAATGCCTATTAGGCAAAACAAAAAAATATTGTTTTTTCTAACTTATTTTTTCTTTATTAAGTGACTAGTGAGCATGTTTCCATCCTTCATGTATATCCGTTCCTCATTCTTATCTCTTGAAAACAACATATTATACTTCTGAAAAATGAATGTAGTCATCTCCATTCTATAACTGATGTTATTAGTCCACTTTTAAAAAAGATATGACTTGTATATCTATTGTTATCTCCCCTCTTTTCTCTGTCTTCCCTAGTTTAACTGAGTATTTTATATAATTCCCTATTGTCTACCCTCTTAGCAAATCAATTTTACTTCATTTCTAGTGTTTTTTAAAAGTGGTTTCTTTAGAATTTGCAATATACATTTTAAACTAATCCAAGTCCACCTTCAAATAACACGTATCATGTGTAGTGCAGCGTCCTTAATTTAGAGTATTTCCAGTTCATCCCTCCTGTCTCTTAAGGCATTACTGTCATTCATTTCATTCAGCTGTATGCTAAAAGCACTTAATACATTCGTACTATTGTCATTAAGCAGATTTTTTTTATCTGAAGAATAAGAACTATGAAAAATTTTATTTTACCTTCATATATTCCTTCTCCAATATTCTTGCTTTCTTTATGGACCCTCAGTTTTTGACCTACATCATTTTATTTCTCCCTGAAGAATTTCTTTTAATGTTTTTTGAAGGGCACGTTTGTTAATGATGAATATCCCGTTTCTGTTTTTCTGAGAGAGTTTTTATTTTTCTTTTACACTTGAATAATGTTTTTCTTTCTGAATATAGAATTCAGTATGAGTGTGTGTGTGTGTGAGTGCGTGTGTGTGTTTCCTTGCCTACCTGTAACCATTGTTTCTACATCTTACATCCTTCAAGGAAACCACATCATCTTCATGTGCTTACCACTCATTTTTCTTAGATACAGATTCATCCAATGTAATGGTTATTAATTATTCAGGATCCATTTATTTTGTGGTAAGAGGACTCCCCAGTACATTGGTCTGACATATAGCCTAAAGTAAATTTTCAATAGTGGTATTTCAATATTAGATAACACATATTTTAGATTTTATCACATTTCTTTACTAAATATTTTGTTTAATGACTACATAGGGTTCTTACAGTAAGTTTAGGGATATATGCCATTGTCCATTTTCTTTATAGGAATGGACTCTGAGATAACTTTAGAAGTAGCAATGAGTCTGTTCATTTTATTCTTCTATTAAATAGCTGTTATTGAAAGTAAAATACATATAAATGTTCAAATTGTTTGAACTATAATTTGCATATTTCTTAAAATAATCTATGCAATGATTTAACCTTAAGAAACAAATTTTAATTAAGAGAGTTCCAATATGTGTATGAGCTTTTCTAAACATAAATGTTTAGTATTTAGATCTGTACTATGTTTTAATTACAGTATACTACTGTGATGACTTGACTTGACTTGCTGTGCAGAACTGTTTTCCAGGCCTTTTTGACTTCTCTGTACTTTAGGAGGTTAACCTTTAGATCCCTTGTCCATTGGTTATAGCTTTGGCCAAAGCATATGTGGAGAGAGTTTAGTACACATTTTGTCTGCTCTGTTAATGCTGCACCACTGGTTGGTCAGTAGCTGCATTCTCTATGACCCCAGTGACATTCAGCTGGCCCCAATTCCATGGTTGTAACACTTACTAAGCTCTGATAAAAGTACTCTCCCCCCCTTATTTCTAGGTATGATAATAGCTTCTAGTTATTGTGTGTCCCTGGGAGTCTTGCCATCCATTTAATTCTCAACTCTGCATCTACTGATGTAAGTAGTATTTCATTAAATTATTCTTAAATAACTTTTTGATTATGCCTTCTCTTTCTTGTCAGGCCTGGTAAGATTAATAAATAGGCTAACTGAATCTTCAGCAGGATTAAATCAGACATATAATATTTTATTAATTATATGTTGTTACATGATAGAAAGCAGTTGAGTAAATGGTTGATAGAATTTTCCTTCTACCTAGAATATTAGCAGGAAATTACTGCTCTTTCCTCCTAAGCTATTTCAACATTAAAAAGCTAAAATTTGAGAGAAGATACAAATGTTCTGAGCCTAGAAACAGGTATAGGATGCTGTAGTTGGCTTTACATTAATCACATTAATATGGAATTAGAAACAAATACACTTCTTAGACCCTATCCTAATTAACATATATGGAGTTCTGCACAGCTGAAAGATCACTTAGAAGGAACTCAATAAACTCTTTTATCCTAAGTCACATCTCTCCTGTGAAGGAGAATTCCTGATCTGTAAGAATCTTCCATTACAAGGTCAAGAAGTAGAAAACAAATACAATTTTCCCCTCCTTTTAAAATCCCAGTTTATTACAAAGCATTAAATTCCATTGTTCAATGAGTTTAGGCTACACAAAGTTTAAATTGGCTGTAGATAAATGAAGTTACCTAGCAAATGCTTCTGAAGCTCAATGGATGAGACAGTAGTAATGATTCAATTCTACATTAATGTAGAATTCCTTCCACATTAATAGAAATGAGATATTTGAATTACATGTATATTTTCTCCACACTGAACAATTATTTAAGACCTCAGAAACAAAATTAGCATTTGTTGATTCCCAGTGCTTTATTTCACCACAGACATCAAAATAATACCACTAAGTCTCTGACATAAATCAGTATGAATAAATTACTTATTGTCCCCACCCAGTAATGTATGACTCTAATGGAATGTAAAATAATTTGACAAATCAGAGAAGCTATAGTGGCATGAAAGCTTAAAGAATTAACTACCAAAATTATAAACCCATAAAATATATACAGTGTTTGTATTCACTTAAGGTGAATAAATTACCATATAAACAGAATATAATTTCCTGTAGGGCCTGTATTTTCAGGTTTATAATACATTTGTGTTTTCAAATATTCTCAGTATACCCTGAGCAAATCTTCTCTTGATTCCTAGGCTGGCAATGGCATTTGTTAATATGCTCTTTTACTTTTATATTTAGTAGGTTAAATGTCATAGTCACAGATGTGTGTTGTCACTATCTCTAAATGAAATTCAGCAGCAGCAGTTATTTCCAAATGGTATTGACCAAATGCTAGAAATTCATGAAAAAGGAGAGGTAAAGGTAATAATAGGAAAAACAGGACAAGGGAAATTGATAAAGGAGGGTGTTATACCTATCTCATGATTTTTGATAAATGTAACAGTTACATTGGACCTCTGCCCAGAAGAAACTTGAATTTTCTTTTTTTAGCAAACCTCTTAATCTTTCCATTTCTGCCTTTCACCCTCTTTCGCAGTGTCTTCTGCATCTTCTTCATTCTTTCTTACTCTTTTACTAACATGGGCATTAATTGTGGGTGTGTAATCAACTTCTTAGACTTACCTTAACACCAGCTCCAACAGAAGGTCAGCAGTGAGCATGGAGTTAAGGTTATATCTGTTACTCTATCAACACTATCAATTTTGATGATATTTATCTCTTGAAAAGTTCCTTCATTTAATTATTAGTGTAGTGCTTATCAATTATTCATCCCACGTATTATCTGTAAATGTACTAAACTCAATGTTCTTTCCACTTCCGTTTGTCCCCAAATTCTATGACCACATTAAAAAGGATATCTGTCTTTTTTTTGCTTTCATACAATCAATTTATTTTTTAATAAGAAATGAAGGCTTAGGTCAAATTGGTCCCCTATAAGTCACCAGTGATATCATTCTACAAGTAGCATTCAAAACACCCATGGAGATACAAGAAGAGAGAGAAAGGGAGGGAATTGGCGGAAGGAAGAAAGGTCTTTAGAGAATAAAGTTATGATACGTACTTGTTTAAAAGTCTATATATTGATTATACTTGTATTTAGGAAGAGAGAAATAATAAAAATTTCCAAAATTCATGCAACTTTTGCTTCATTACATAATGTATCAGCTCCTTAAAATAATTTCCACTAAGGTTATAAAAAATTATTGGAAGCATAGATATCTTAGAGTTTTAACATCTTTATTTTAATGCATGTTTCTATATTAGATATTGGCAAATATTTCCTAATTAAGCTTTAGTGATCAATACTTGATTCTAAGATTAAATGTCTTCATATTACTTTTTCTTTCATAGAGATTAAAACAAATATATACAAATTTTGTTCTAACAAAGTCCCCAATTTTCAAAAAACTGTTTTTTTTTAAATGGATTCCATGCTCACCAGCAATGCTGTTATGACAGTGTAGCAATTGCATCTGCAAGATATTAATTCATAGAGGTGCCTGAGTGATGACATGGAAGGACTAATGTTATTGAAAGGATTTATTACTTCAGTTTCCTAAGAGGAGGGGTCACAGGAACACATGAGTCTGGTCAGGCAGTAGAAAGGAGGAACAACAGAAAGCCCAGGCCAGAGCCTTTATTGAGTTTTTTGCAGGAATGGCAAATAGGGCAGGGGAAATATCTTAGGATTTGTTAATTTGAATAATGTAGGTGTGCTCTGAGCTATAGGGGTGGTCTTCAGTTTGTCTCATAGCTGGTTCTGGATAGGAGAGAAATTGGCTTTGTGTGTGAGAATTAGATAAGGGAGTGGTTAAGAATATGGACCCTGGATAGCAGGGGGAATGTAAATAATTCTGGCCATTAATCTGGCCCTGTAATTAACGAATGCCAAATGGACAAATACAGAAGCTAAGAAAACACAGCATAAATTACTTTTGCATAACTGAGAGTTTTATTTTGACTCAACTTTTCTCTGCCTCTGTAATACTTTTGATTCATTTTTTCAATAAGGACTCAGGTATAAAAGGCTCCAGAACTCGAGTAGTGCCTGTATAACTTGAAATGAGTATTTTTGTTGTTTTTTTGGTCTTTAGAAGTTAGGTGAATGTCTGAGGCAGACTAAAAATTAATTATGGTGAATTAGATATTGGCGTGTAACTTTTCTATCAGAGAAACTTACTGCAATAACCATTTGGAATAAAAGGTCAAGAACCCGCAAAGACAAATAGGTGAGAAGAAGATAGCAGAGATAGTAGAAGAAGCTAGAAATTAGATACACAGTTATCTGATGCCAGGGAAAGATGTAATCTAAACTGACAAGAAGTGGGAGCTCTGGGAAGCTAGGCAGTTTGTCCAAGAGACCTGCCATCTCCCTCATCCCCCATGCTCAAAACTTAGAGGTATCAAGTCTTCAACTTACAAAAGTTGAATTAAAATCTGGATTGAACACAAACAAGTTGATTTTTTAATAAGAATCTTTGATAAGGATTTTTAATAAGATTCCTAAATGCCCTCCTCTAAACAAGGAAGCCAAGCAAAAACAAATATGCAAAGTTAGCAGAATTTTGGAGGTTTAAGTATAGTTGAGGAAGGGAGATTTGTGGTTGAAGGTTGGAGTGAAGAGTGTGACTCAGTTCCATTTTTCTCCTCATAACCCAGAACATGGCAGCCAGATTTTATACACTAGACTAAGATTTAGGATTCCCTACTTGAAAAAATCTATGTGAAAAGACATTGACCACTATGAATATGAGGACGATTAAAAAGGTGTGCAAAAAAGCCACTGACAACATAAATAAAACATTTTTATTCATCTTTATAGTGTTTTGTTGTATATAAAGATGGAGAATGAAGTATCATTAAGTTTCAGGGAATCATGTCTAACATTAAACAGAGAAAGTAGTTCTGCTTAAGCCTCAATACAGCAGTTTGATATAAAGCAATAGTAAAAGCAAATAGAAAACAAAATAAATGAAATGTAGGAGAAAACAAAATCCTAAAGAGAAGTAATAAAAAATTGAAATAAACAAGCATCCTGGAAATCATTTCCCCTAAGGCATTTGTCAATTTATAAGATAATGGCACCAGGAGGCAAAAGCTAAGAGCTTTTCATAGTCACATAGGGTAGTAAAGCAAAAAAATGGAGTTAACAGCCAGTACAATATACTTTAGAGGTAGTGACATTTAGAATAGAGTCCATAAAATTAGAGAAGTATATTAAAATTTTTAGATTAACTACTTTAAGAATAGTAAAAAAAAAAAATACAAGTCTAATGAAAACATAAAGAGAAAACCTGCAATTTAAAAAATGTACTGGGTTATTAAAATAGCAAATATCTTAAGATATGTTATCCATTCCAAAACCAATATTTTGATAAAATTATATAATAGTTTTCCCTCTAAATTATTCTCAGTGGGAGAAATGTCATGGTCACAAAGTAGAATATATGTGAGATGGGTGATATTACTGTGGCCATTTTTGAGAAACATCTCAAAAAATATTTTAAACGCTAGTAGGCTATGAGATGAGTTTCTAGATGAAAATTGATCGAACCTAGGTATAGTGAACAGAATATTTTCTAACCTGTCATATCATAAAATCAGGTTTCCCAACAGAAATCCATCTTCAAGTGAGATTCCTGGATCTAGAATAAGGCTTGACTACTTCTCCAGTGCAAGAATCATTGGTATTAGCAGAGGGCCCGCATTCTGTGATGGTAAGTTTTATGTGTAGACTTGGCTAGGCTATAGCACCCAGTTATTTAATCAAACACTACTCTAGGTTTTGCAGTGAAGGTGTTTTGTCTGTATGTTTAACCTCTACAATAAATTGACTTTAAATAGGATTACTTCGATAATGTGGGTGGGCCACATTCAACTAGTTGAAAAGCCTTAAGAGCAAAAACTAACCTTCTTGGAAAAGAGATTTATTTTAAGAAATGACTCATTTGATTGTGGGAGCTGGTAAATTTAAAATCTGTACACAGGCCAGCAGGTGGAGAACTTGGGTAGCCTCTAGACTACAGAATTTCTTTTCCAGAAAATTCAATTTTTGCTTTCAAAGCCTTTCTTTCAACTGATTAGATTGGTTGTTATTCTCTGGAGAACCCAGATTTATACACATGCCCACTGTCCCATCTTTTTCAGTACTGGCATTACACAATGAGGAAGAAATGGTTAGACAGTCATGGATCTTCTCCCTTTACTATGGGATCCTTTCTGGAATAAAAGGAATTTAGCTTAGTTAATCTCCTTGTATACATACAAATAGAATTCCTGGCAGACAAGCCAACACCATTTCCTCAAGGCAGGATCCTAATCTATGGAATAAATATTCTCAGCAGATTGAATCTCATTTGCCTAAATTTACTTGTGTTAAACAAATTTAGAATGAAATAATTTATGAGGTATGTCTCCCTGAAAAAATTTACTTAAGCTATAGAACTGAGTTAAATGTAGAGACATTTAATAACAACAAAATGACATTTTATGCCAACTGGGAACTTCATAACTTAATGGGAGTCAGAGTGAATCCTAATACAAGGATAGACCTGGGAGGCTAAATTGGCAGTCCTATTCCTATTCCTTTTCCTTTTCACTTATGGCTTGTAGTTAGTTTTACTCCTAAATAATTAGTAAAGCTTGAGACTGGTAAAATCTCTGATTCATGTAAGTCTAATTTGATAATCCTTGTTAGTCCAATTCTTTGTATGGTCACATTTGATTAATTTAGAAATTCTGAAACATAAAGAGAGGTATATATAAGGAAATTAAAACCACATGCAATTCTATTTTTAGTATATAATTCTGCGTTATAGTTATTGTGATGTCATTTATCTCATTCTATGCAATGCTGTGACTGATAGCATTATGTAACAGTCAGTATTATGATAATTACACATAATCTTTTCAAACTCAATATGGACAAGTCTGTTAAAACCCTCTGAATTTCATACTATTTAAGTGCTGCAGTTTACAGTTTATAAGTCTTCCGTTCAAAACTCAGCATTTTGATGAAATTATATAATAGCTTCTTCCTCCAACTTATCATATTTGGCTATATATGCTTTAAAAAATGTGTTTGAAAGTTCAGTTCCTTGTTCCACCTACAGCTCTTTAATATATTTTGAATTCTTCAAATTATCAGGTAAAACCATTACTGCTATAAATTATTTTAAGATTGAATGAGTAGATTGAATAATTTTAAATGACTAAATTATTCAAAATTTCCCCCACTTCTAAATGATCTATAGGCCATTCTGACATGACCAGTAAACTATTTTATTTTCTCTTCATTCTTTCTTGCTTTGGTTTGTTAAATAAGAAGAAATAAATTAAATAGTCATTAAATTTATTTATAAAACCTAAATTCCTACTGAACATAACACACATTTTCTAAAAACATAAAAGTATGTTGTTTTATAATAAATGTATATTTAATAAAATGTGAATTTATTCCAAATAAATATGTTTAGTAAGAAGCAGAGTTGAAAAACAAAACTATCTCTTGTTGAGTGATATTTTCATTTCCATAGAAACTATAAAAATAACCCAACATTTTATTGTTGTCCATAAGTAAGTTAGCCATCTAAATTATTTGCTATGGTTTTGTAGACAAATTTCAGTGTATTTAACCAAATGTGGGCATAATTACCAAAGAATTATATAAGAAGACATAAGCAGAGTTTTAAAAAAACATTCTCTCTTGTTGAATAGATTTTTCTTGAATTCTATAAAGCGATTATATATTTTTTCATCACCATTCATAAATAAAATAACTACTTAAATTATTTGGTATAATTTTGCAGATACCAATATTAAAAAATGTGGTTTTCTGTTCTCAAGCATATGCTCCATATTCTTTTTCTCCCTCTGAAATGCCTTCATTTATACATATTTATATACATGTTATATGTATTATATCAAGTTTATTAAAACATTTTGAGCATGGTTCTTATGTGTGAAATGCATTTTTTGTCTTAATGAATATTTTTAAATGATTTGCTATTATTCCATTTACAAGGCAGAATTACTTTTTATATAATTATGTGAAAAATAATACCACATAGACAGGATAGGGCAGTGATATTAATGTTAGTAGTAACTAATTCACTCTATAGCTTACAAATGAAGTTAAAATATTAAAAGTTGTAATATACTATCTAAATAATGCATTATTTTGATAATGTGTATCTAGACACTTCTATTTATCCCAAGGTCAATGATTAAGTTTGGAATAAATAATAATATTATTTTTGCTTCAAATCATGAACTAAGGAAGTTTCTCTTTAATTTGGTCCTATAATTATAAAGGCATAATCAATCTGTAGAAATAACTATTGCTATTTTGAAAAGCAGTGATTGCACAGGACACCAGTACATGACACAGAATAGGGCATTAATATATGAACTGAAGACCCTGAAAATCAACAATAAAAATTAGAGGGAAATGCCCACATGATTCTGAGGGAAATTTTGAAAATAGTTTAACCAATCTTTCCCTGAATATCATAGTAAAAAAATTGGCATTTTTGTTCAGTTGTAGGAAATGTTTTGATAGTTACAAAATTATAGGAATAACTAATTCAAATATGCCAATGAATTGCTGGCCAACAATAGCACTTTAAAAAAGAAGAGAAAAAGATCTTATTTAAAAATCCAGTATCTAGCTTAGTTACCACAGATAACATGTTTTACATATATATAGAATGCAAATTTTAATGTCTCAAAATGTATTCATGGTCTATAAAAATGTTATGATTTATGTGCTTTCAAAGCAATTTTTACATATTTTCAATACATATAATTGTCCTTCAGCCTAAAATAAACCATGCATAGGTTTACCATTTTTCTTAGTCTGTCAAAATATAAAATATATAAAATCATATCTACAGCTATACATAGTGATATAATTAAGATACCAGTGAATCATATTTATGTGTTCATTTAGCTATATTTATCTACCAAGCCTTTTTGAGGGAAATATTAACTATCAATTATATTTTCAAAGTACACTGAGTAATAATGTATTTTCTCATTTTTTGAAGACTTGGAATGTAATCATATGTTTAGCAGTGCTTTAGCTTTGGGAACACTATGTCAGGTTAATATTGATGAATTCAGAGAGAGATTGACTGCTTGTTTTCCAAATGCTTATAGGTAGGTATAAGCATGTATTGGAAAGCTTTAATTAAGTCATGGACAGAGCTTCATGAACCACGGAAGTAATTTAAATATGAATCACAAACTTAACAAGCATAAAACAAATCAATTAGAGAGGAAGAAAAATAATATCTTTATGTATAGATAGCATTACAGTCTACATAGAAAATTCTAAAGAATCTATAAAACATAAACAAAACCTACTAGAATTATTCAGTTTAATAAGGAAAAAGCGTATGAAGCCAATACACAAAAAAATAAGCATGTTCCTATTTACTAGCAACCCAAAGTTTGTTCACTGAAATGAAATTCAAGAGCTATCTCAGACAGTTGGTCACCTTAGCTAGACATACAGGTAAATGGAAAGAATTAAGCTCCCAGATACAGAAATAGAACCATACATTTTTGCACAACAGATTTTAAGGTTCCAAGACAAGACAATATGATAAGTGAGTATATTTTCCTCTAATATGTCACTTAATCACCACAATTAACATGCATGTTATTTTTTATTATAATTCCAATTTTGTAATTTAGGAAACTGAAGTACTGAGGGATTATGTTTCTTGCTAAATGTCATAAAGCTACTAAATAGCATATTAGGATGCTAACGTAAGATTCTGACTCTGCTTTAAGAATCTTAAAAGAATTAGAATAAAATTAGTATGCAATATTTGTGACTATGGGAGAGAAAAAAACTAACAAGACATAAAAAGCAAAAGTCATAAAGTAAACTTTGATAAACTTAGTTATATTAAAATTCCGATTCACCATAAATATTGTTAAAAGACAAGCAACAGACTGAAAGGAAGCATTTGCCACATGTTTAACATACACAGTATTGATATCCAGGGTATATAAACATTTCCTACAAAGAAAATAAAAGCAACTCAATTAAATAATTGGGAAGCAATTATGAAGTAGAGCCAAAGAAAAAGGAATAAAAATCGTCAGTAAAAGGGTACATCCTCTCATTAATAATGAAAAAGAATGCAGGTTAGAATACTATTAGCATCTTTTAACCATCAGCTTTTAATAATGCCAACTGTTGTTGAGAGAAGAAATTGAATTGCTCTGTAGAAAGCAGTTTGAAAAAAAAGATTGCAATAAAAATATGTATATCTTATATTTTAGCAATTACTTTACTTTGTTTATTCTCTAAAGATTTGTCTTTATGTATGCTTAACAACATATGTACACTAATGCCTGGGGAAGCATTTTTTCCTAATAGTGAATATAAGAAAACATAAATATACATTGTAAGAAACTGATTAAATAAACTTAGGGTACGTCCATATCATGAAATACAATACAGCAATGTACTCTTATTGAAATAATTTAAATATATACATAATTAAATTACTAAATGTATAAAATATATATACTAAAGTCAAAGAATACATTAAATTTAAACTATAGTATACATTGAGGAAAAGGAAGTACACACACAAACTGCTAGTATGGATTTCTACATCTCCATCGGGAGATGAATGGATAAAGATGATGTATACACACACACACACACACACACACACACACACTCACAATGGAATATTACTCAGCCATTAAAAAATGAAATAATGCCATTTGCAGCAACATGGATGGACCTAGAGATTATCATACTAAGTGAAGAAAACCAGACAAAGACAAATATCATATGTCACTAATATGTGGAACTTATTTACAAAACAGAAATAGACCAACAGACATATAAGACAAACTTATGGTTATCAAAGGGGAAGGGGGGGAGGATAAGTTAGGAGTTTGGGATTAACATATACACACTGCTGTATAAAATAGTTAATCAACAAGGACCTACTGTATAGCACAGGGAACTCCACTCAATATTTTGAAATAACCTATAAGGGAAAAGAATCTGAAAAGGATATATATATATATATATATATATATATATATATATATATATATAAAATCATTATGTTGTACATCTGAAGCTAATGTGCTATGTCAATTATATTCCAAAATAAATAAATTAATAAAAAATAAAAGTAAATAAACATGTTCACGTAGATATACTAGGGAAAATATCAGTAAATATACTCACCAAACAGATAACAGCTATACCTCAGTGGGAGAGAAGGAGAGATCTGAAATTGACAGAGCTGTCAAAAGAGGTATCATCTTCAAGAGTATCATTTTAATGTCATGATGAACAATGGAGAAATGCTTTTCTTTCTTTGATAAGATGGGTGATTTGGGGCAATAAACAAAATCTTGAATTTAGTTTCTTCACTTGTGAACTATCCATATAAACACTAACCTCCTACATATACACAGATAATGAAATTAAAATACATTATGTAGCTCATAAATGACTTCAATACATTTATAGTTTAAATGAATTATTGATGGTATTGCCATGATTTTTCATCATTCTACACTATTTTTATAAAATTCACTATTAAAAGTGATATTATATAAAATAAAAACTGGCAAAAATAGTCTCAAGCATGTTTTTATGTATGGTTTTACAATATCACACTGATTAATAACAATGACTATCTGTCATGTATCATTTCTATCTATCTAAATTAATGTTATTAGCATTATACTTAATTTGAGAGTAATTACTGTAGACTACTGTTTATAGAGATAAACAATAAATCAGTTCTGTACTTTTTTTTTAGTTCTGTATTCTCATTAAAAAAATAATTATTTCACCAAGTTTTATGTATTCCCAGGTCCTAGCTGTTTATTTCCAACTAAGACATTTTACAAAATAACTAAATAAGTTATCTTTTGTTCTAAACTGACTAATAGATCATATTGGCTCACAATTATCATTCTACTAATAGTAAATATTAATAAATATATCCTCACATGTTTTAGTACTTTAAATTTTCATTACACTTTTACAGCTCTTGTCCTCTACACAGCACTATGAAATTATTATCATCACTCCTGTACAGATTGTGGTAGACAATTATTGTTCAGCAAATAAGCACTCTTTTTCCCCATCCTCAGTCTCCATGGTGGGGGGAAATGTACTATTCCATCTCATTGATGCTAGATGCAGGTATGTAACTTCCTTTGGCCAATGAGATGGTGTAGATGTGGTTCAAGCTAAAGCTTGAAATGCCTCTGTATGTATGGTCTTTTCCTTCTTTTCTCCTACCTTTTGTCATGAGATTAACCTAGTTCAGGTAGCTTCTAGATGAAGGAGAATGATACATGTCTCGAGCGGACTTGGGTCCACCCTTCATCTTGGAGCCAAAGCTAGCTGAGTCCAACCTGGATGAGCTTTACACCAGCCAACTTAGAGAAATGTACATGAAAAATAAGTGACATTGTTTTATGTCACTGTAATGTTATTACAAAACAGAAGTCAGTTGAAATACAGGTGATAAAAATTCATTAAAAGTAGTAATTTTCATAATATTATCCACATTACTAGAGGAAGATCAACTTCTTTTTGTCTTGTATAAACCTAAAGGCTTTTTTTGGTATTAGAAGTCATATTTATGCAGACTTTATCACATCACTACTGAGTATAATGTATGAAAATTATTATAAAGATAAATTAACGAGTTAATGTTCTTAGGGTAGAAACATATAATCTACAAAAAGTAAACAAATAGAAACAATGTTTTTGGTGTTTATATTTTGACAGTTGATACTCTTCATTAACTGATAACTCTGTGCTCACTATTTTCACTTCCCCAGAAAACTATCCACATAGCTTTTCAATTATAATTGAATTATTATTCAAAACTTTGCTTCTTCCTTATAAATATGTGCCTGAGATTTCTTCCTCTACTCAATACATTTGCCTCCATTAGAATCAATATATTTTAAAACAAAGATCAAATAACAGAACACTATGTCTCTAATAACCTCTCATTAATGCCTATTGAATCAATTGCTGATTTAGTCTTTTGTGTAATCATGTTAAAAGTGCCTGTGATTATTGAGAAGCTGAAAATTAACAAATAAAGAAGCTAACCATAGTCATAGATACTTCGGGCTGAACAGAAATACACAGTTAAAAGATGTTTTAGGATATACAGGGGTGATGCACCCATTGAAGTTAACTTAAAGCAAGTTTTGACTGCTCAAATTCTGAGGGTCTTCACACATGTAGTAACTTCCAAAAATATCAAATGAATCATGCCTAAGTGGCTTCTTCCCTATAAATTAAACAAAAGATAGAGTATAATGCTAGAAATATGAGAAAGAGAAACTAAAAATGATGGAAATGGTCATTTCCACTTCTAATTTAAATAATTTCCTTTTTTGCATTTTTATGTTTTTATAGTGATGACAACTCCCTTCAAGAGCAATACAGAGCATTTTTTAAGCCATGGCACATGTTCTAATTCTGAGAGCCTGAGAGGATGAGTGGGTTTTGGGTTTTATAAAAAGTAGCTATTATAATTGCTTAACATTTATTTGATGTATACTCAATAATTGATGTCTAAACTGTCATTGAAGAAAATATTGTTTTCAGTTCATATTAAGTCACTATCACCATGGATCACTTTGTCCATTCTAAAAACATTTTGTAAGGATTTCCAATTACCTAACTACATGAGAAAACTAAAAGATATTCCATGTTTCAGATTTCATAGAAATGGGAATTGCCTAATCGTTATTTTACATACACTATATAAAATGATAATTTGAAAGCGAAGTTTACATTAACAGAAGTTTACCTTGTCATACCACCAGGAACAAAAGCTTAACTTAATAACTATGAAAGTAAATCGAATGACGGAAAAAAAAAGTCATAAGAAAAAAAAGACACCATACATAGATGATTTTAATTCTTTGTTCATTAAAATATACAAGAACTATCATATTGCTCAGATGACTAAATGCACAAATACTAATGGCTTACAACATCACCCAGAAGGCAATTCGACTCACTATAGCCAAGACTAGGATAAATAACTTTCACATATTACACATATAATACTTAAAACGTGGGATAATATATTCTAATTATCCTTTGTGAAGTGAGGTGATCAGTTGCTATGAAATTTAACTAAATTTAAATTACTCAACTTCCTAAATTTAAAAATGGCAGCATTTAAATGTGAACCTAGATGTGTGTAATTCCCTAGCCCATCTGCTTAACTACTTTGCAATATCAGGAATCGTGTTGGTAGGAAAGGATATTAACAAACTCATAACTTTGTCAGACTTTATTAGTACAGAGTTAAGGGAAAAGAAAATGAGTTTTAAATGGTGTAAGTTAATGTACCAATGAAGGGTAGTCAACAGTGCAGGAGTATAAAAAGCACATTATAACTGTGATCAATAAACTAGCAGGGCATTACATTTACATGAGCAATTACATTAGGACAGAAATAATTTGAAACTTATTTTAGGAAATTTCAGCCTCTCTTCCATATCATATGTTGGTGCTAAAGGAAATCATAGAATCTCATTATATTATCAAGAAATGAAGACAGAAGAGTGTCAATAATCACTTTTAATTTACCCAGTTTATCTATGGATGTATGTGATTGAAAATACTTAATGACAAATATAAAATTAGTATTTGTAGAATCTCATAAGTATATGAAAAGAGGTAAAAATAAATCCAAGTTAATTGAATATGCAATTTTCACACTAAACTAAATATAATATTTAGTCCGAGAAGATTCTGCTCATCCAAGAAAGAATTCAACTTAAACCACTGTTTCCTTCAGGTTTCAGCATGATGGTTCTCATCTGATGCATAAAATAATTAGCATTTCCTTTTTCCTTTCTATTAGATGTTAAATCACGCAGAAATTTTGTTGCATCTTTTTGACACATTTTGTTGCTTCTGCAAGCATAGCAGATTGCTTTATTTGCCAAAACTTACCTAATATATGGAATGATTTGTTAAAGTAGTTAAAAAAGTTAAGGGTTCTTTTGTTGCTTTTAATTTTTTGTTTTTTAGTAATCTGATAGAAAATGCAGATATGATTGAAAACAAAAAATTAAAGTTTAGTGTATTTTGAGCATAAGGAATTGTATCTAATAGAATAACTGTTAGGAGAATTAAATAGGACTAACTGAGCAGATGGAAGCAAACAGGACCAAAAAAGTAATTTAGATATGTAAAGCTGCATGAATACAATATGACAGAATAATATCAAACATCCAGAAAGTTATTTGATGCTTTTGTTGACATTTATTACAATCTAATGGAGTATAGAAGAGGGGAATTAGGTATTTAGGACATACTGACCATACTTTCCAGTGTATCTGCCAATGTCAATTTTCTCTCAATCAGTACTAGACATCACATCTAGATTCCCTGTGGCCTCTTAGCATTAATTGTCCTCTCTATTACTTTATAACTGCTCTATTAATGGGTAATCTAGAATTCTAATTGATCAGATTGATCAGTTTATGTACTCAAAATATATACTTACTCATTTGCTTTACAGATGAGTAAGTATTGATACATATATTAATACAAATTAGCTGTTATTAGGTTCCATGAAAAAGAAGGGTTGTTTTTATTTTATTTAGTTTTATTTTATTTTATTTGTATTAAGATACTCTGTAGACACAAGTAATCATTCTCCAAATGAACAAAAGGGATTTTCCTCCAAGACTGACAGGCTTTTAATCCTTAGCTCGTCTCTCTTGTTTTAGTGCTAAAGCAGGCAATTTTAAATGAGAGAAGACTTCCTACTTATAGATTAAGAATATAGTGGAGAAGTGCCCTGGGTGCCCCAAGATACCACATAGTATTTTAATCTCTAAAATTGGCATATTGATTCTTCCCTTGAATCAAATAATAGCTCATGGCATGATCTCCACATTTACTATATGAGTCAAATACTTTGCTAAAGAATTGCTGGGAAATGATATTATTTCATGGCATAAATATTGGCTTCTTATATCAAAACAAGGGTAAATACAGGTCAGTAATGATGTGGATAAGTGACAAAGGCCATGAGGACTTACTTGGACTGCCTCTTTTAACTGCTCCTTAATCAAAGACAGTACTCGTACGGCAGCACTGAGGTGTTTGATTGCATTGATAGATTTTCTGGGGTAAAATTATTATTTTTTTCTAGAATAAAGTCTACTTATGTTGCCAAATATTTAAACAGTTTATTATAATTAGCTAATATTTCTCCTAAGTATTTACTTTTATTGACCTTAATAAGTGACTTGACCTATACTATTAACCTTTTCAAAAGTTTGGTACCAGTTTGGTACCAAATGTTTGTAAAATGAAGTGGGCATGTTTGCTGTTATTATTTTCTATAATGAAATAGAGATTTAATGTGTTTTAACTAATAAAAATATAAGTTGGATATAATTTATTTTTTTTGAAAGGGGTGTTGCTTAACATCTAATTTCTTTACTGGCTATTGATATTCCAGGTTCCTATTTCTTCTTGAACCAACTTTACATTTTACATGTTGTTGTGATTTTGTTAATTTAACATTTCTTAAGTGGAGACCCGAGTGAGTGGGGTGTGGGATGTTAAGCCACAGTTCAACAAAAACTGCAAGAGAAAGTAAAATAGAAGTTTATTACTCACAGGTCCATTTGGCCCTGTCCAGAATGTCCATGAGAATATTTGGTCTGTGCCATATGGTTTTGGACAGGACCAAATATCAAGGACTTTTTGACATGGACCAAATGTCTTATGGACTGTTTGGATGGTACCAAATGTCTTGCAAGGCATCAAAAGAGCTCTTAAAATAATGAAAAAAGTGGGTTAAAAAGATTTGACTTCCTCACATGTCACCCCAAATACCACAGAATGTGACTCATATCTTATCTATAATGTTGATTTTTGTTAAACATAAATATAACTACATATTAACATAATTCATATTAACTTAGAATCATTTCTAAACTATGGTGCTATGGCTACTATTCATATTAAAGGCAAGTCTGCATAGGTGTGTTTGCTAATGCAACACTTTATTAAGCATTAATTGGAGATAATATGTCAATCACATTCAGATTTTATTCCATAGATTTCACTCAGTCAACAGCAATTAAAATATTGAGTAGAGCAATAAGCATTATACTTAAAATTGTCTTCATGCTATTTTTTATCTGTTAATCACCTGTAACTATTCTATAGTCTCTATTTTGTGATCATTGTATGTTAATAGCTCATTTTAAAAGGGCACTAAAACAAATCTCCATATGTCTAGTTATTTATTAAATTTCATTTCAACTTATTCTTTTTAAAGAAATGTATTATTAGTCATATGAACAGCCACTTAAGGCTTAAACTATATATGTGCAGTATATATATATATATATATATATATATCTTCCAGATTCATTGAGATATAATTGATACACAGCACTGTATAATGATTTGATTTATATACATCATGAAGTGATGATCACAGTAAGTCTAGTGAGCATCCATCACCTCATGTAGATACAAAATTAAAGAAATTAAAAAAATTTTTTCTTGTGATGAGAACTCAGGATTTATTTAGTCTTTTAACAACTTTCATATGTAACTTACAGCAGTGTTCATTAAATTTATCATGTTGTACATACATCCCTAGTACTTATTTATCTTATAACTGGAAGTATGTACAGTTTGACTGCCTTTATCCAGTTTTCCCTCCCCGACCCCTCACCTCTGGTAACCATAAATCTGATCCCTTTTTCTAGGTTTATTTGTTTGTTCACTTGTTTGTTTGCTTTTGAAATATAATTGACCTATAACACTATGTTAGTTCTTATTATACGATATAGTGATTTGAAATTTCTGTGTTTCAAACTGATTCACCATGATAAGTCTAGTTACAATATGTCACCATAAAAAAAGATATTACATAGTTACTGATTGTATCCCCCATACTGTATGTTTTATACCTGTGACTCATTTATTTTGCAACTGTAAGTTTGTATGTCTTAATCTCCCTCATGTAATTATTTCCTCCTCCCACCCTCCTTCCCTCTGGCAACCACCAGTTTGTTCTCTGTATCTATGATTTTGTTTTGTTATGTATGTTTATTTGTTTTGTTTTTTTTTTAGATTCCACATATAAGTAAATTCACACAGTGTTTGTCACTTTATGTCTGATGTATTTTACTTAGTATAATACTCTCCAGGTCCATCTATGTTGTCACAAATGGCAAGGTTTATTATTTTTTATGGCTGAGTAATATTCCATTTTATATTTATATACCACATCTTCTTTATCTACTCATCTATTTTGAGCACTTAGCTAGCATCCATATCTTGGCTATTGTAAATAATGATTCAATGAACATAAGGGGGCATATATCTTTTATAAGTAGTGTTTTTGTTTTTTCTGAATAAACAGGAGACGAATTGCTAGATCATGTGGTATTTCTATTTTTAATTTTTTTAAGGAATCTCTATATTGTTTTCCATAGTGGCTGCACCAATTTACATTCCCACCAGCAGTGTACTATAGTTCCCTTTTTTCCACATCCTCGCCAACACTTGCTATTTGTTGCCTTTTGAATAATAGCCATTCTGACAGGTGTGACGTGATATCTTATTGTGGTTTTGAGTTACATTACCCTGATGATTAATGATGTTGAGCATCTTTTCATGTGCCTGTTGACCATCTATATGTCTTCCTTGGAAAAATACCTATTCAGATCCTCTGCCCATATTTTAATTGTTTTTGCTGTTGTTCGTAGTGGCAGTGGTTTTTTGATGTTGAGTTGTATGAATTTTTTGTACGTTTTAGATATGAATTCCTTATCAGATATATCATTTGCAAATATCTTTGCTCATTCACTATTTGGCCTTTTTATTTTCTTGATAGTTTCCTTCATTGTGCAATGCTTTTTAGCTTGATATAATCCTATTTTTTATGTTTGTTTTTGTTTCCCTTTCCTGAGAAAAGAGCTTATATATTTCTTAAAGAAAGTGACTTCATATGTTTCAAACTTTTTTCTTTCTTCTCCCCTACTTCCATCTTTTTTTCTAAAACATAAACTGTCCTCAAAATTAACTAGAAGTTTATATTTAATAGAATCAACTGTCCAACTGTACAAAAGCACTAAAGTAAAACATATTCTAAAAAGTTTATTTAAAACTAACCAAGGGCTTCCCTTGTGGCGCAGTAGTTGAGAGTCTGCCTGCCAATGCAGGAGACACGGGTTTGTGCCCCGGTCTGGGAAGATCCTACATGCAGCGGAGCGGCTGGTCCCCGTGAGCAATGGCCGCTGAGCCTGAGCGTCCTGAGCCTGTGCTCCGCAACGTGAGAAGCCACAACAGTGAGAGGCCCGCGTACCACAAACAAACAAACAAAAACTAACCAAATGGTAGAATGCAAAAAGATATTACTCTTAAATTCTGCTATATTGATGAATGGAACAGGTACTACCATTATACTGTTACTGATAATTTTTATGAAATAGCTTTAGTAGTCAATCAGTTGTTTAACCAAGAAGTCTTCAATTGTCATTCTAGCAATGAAAAATATTAAATTACTGGGCAATTCTTCCTATTACATTGAAGTTTGTTTTTATTTAAATGTATGGTGTATTGCAGTATTCATCTACAAAAGGATTTATCTGGCTGCATATTTTTTGGATGAGCATTCTTTTATAAACACACACACACACATATATATATATATATACACTATGATAGTCAAAGATTAATTTAAGCATGTAGTTTCAAGTGTTGTTCTAATTTTCATTAAATAAAATATCTTTAAGCTTATCAAAATTTCCTTTCTAAAATTTATAGTATCTGCAAAAATGTTTCCTTTTTTTAGAAAGTCACATTTAGATGTCACATAGGCTTTTGGACAATTTGTGCATTAGACAATGTTCAGCTATTCCTTAAAATAATTTATTAAAAGTCTTTCCAACTGATACTGACCTTTCTTAAGTTAAATCATTCATTGGTATCATGTTGCTTTGACAATATTAAAAACATTTTAAAATCTAAAGTGGATAAATATCCATAGAGCTTCTTAGCTTTAAGGCAATTAAACAATAAAATATTAACCTATGCTATACTTGTATGAAGTAAACCATTGGAAGTGCAGGAATGACTTTGAAAGACATTGGAAATAACTAAATTATAACCATAAGATTTTTTTTCAACATTCTCTAACTTACAGCAGTGATATATATTTCTAAATTCTAACCACAACAACAAAAAATTGGTTTGTCTGGTCCAGTTGCATTCTTTAGACACCAAGTACCCATGATACGCTTTGGCACCAAGTACCCATGATATGCTTTGCACAAGGATATGCAACCAGCTAATACAGAAGTGGATTTAAGCCAATCAGAACATCCTCAATTTCATCTCAGTACGTGTTCATATGCCTCAGCTAGCATGGGAGCAGTGTTAACGCAGAGCAGACAACAGCTTTGTTCAGTTTATTTTTATCCCACTTTTCTACTTTCTGAAGGTAAATGAACAATGCTTATCTAGAAAAAAATGACAAGTTGTGTAAATATGTTGGATGCTGATGTATTATTTTATGCCTTGCTTCAATCACTTACTTTTTAAACTCTTATTTTGAAGAAAAATTATAAAACATAATTACTATATTTTTAAAATATTAAAATAAATTAGAAAATGATGATTTAGCAACAACTATATTCACACAGTCCTTAATTTCTACCCCTTCTTTCTGAGTCTCCTTTCCTTTTTCTGATTTATCTCTCATCTCCCCCCCACCTTTTTTTTTTTGCTACACACCCCTGTTTTTAAATTTATGATTTGTCTCTTCCTTTCTTTTTCAATGATTTTTCATAAAATGAGGGGTAATAAGAAGGTTGAAAGTACTTAATTTTTACCAGCATAAGGTGTACAAAGAAAAAGAAGGAGAAGGGAAAAATAAAGCTCAGTAGCTATTTTTGTACTCTGGTTGAATGGTATACCTTTTCAAGATTGTGTATTTCTTTCATTGAAAAACATTTACTCTTTAAATGTATTTCATTAGAGACTACCCTGTAAGGTACTTCATACATATAAAGTGGTTTTCACTACCCTATTAAGTAGTCCCCCAATATTCATTATTTAATTTGTTAAAATGATTAAAAGACTGAGGAGCGCAGAACAGGTTTAAAATACAGAGCTATCATCCAAGTCTTCCATCTTGGATGACTAGAGATTATCTCATTTCCAGAAATTAGCCACAATCAGAAGAAACACTAAGACTCTTCTTCAAGTGTAAGCATATATTTTTTCGTTTTTTAATTGATACATATTTGAAATATAATATCATACTAGCTTCAGTTCTACAAAATAATGATTCAATATTTGTATATGTTGTTAAATGATCACCACAGTAACTCTAATTAACATACATAACCACACTTTTACACATATATGTTTTTTTGTTTCTTGTGACAAGAGCTTTTAAGATCTACTCTCTTGTAAGCATACATGTTTTTGTTTGTTTGTTTGTTTTGTGGTACACGGGCCTCTCACTGTTGTGGCCTCTCCCGTTGTGGAGCACAGGCCCCGGACGCGCAGGCTCAGCAGCCATGGGTCACGGGCCCGGCCGCTCCACGGCGTGTGGGAAGAGCATGTGGGGTCTTCCCAGACCGGGGCACTAACCCGTGTCCCCTGCATCGGCAGGCGTACTCTCAACCACTGCGCCACCAGGGAAGCCCAAAGTATACGTTTTAATTTGGATCTCACAACTCCATTTTCTGCTCCTGTATCTCATTCATTCTTTTCTCTTTTATTCATTTACTCAAAAAACAAAAAAACTTTCTTGGTCTTGGCTTCTCAATATGGACTGTCCATTATGCTTATTAGTTTGTTTGACAAAGTGAACACACCTTGGATCACAGAATGAAGAGAATATGGATCACAGAATGAAGAGAATTTTCCTTTCATTTTGGAAACATGCATCTTAGCACTAAATTTTAAGGGCTCTTATCACTAAGATTTAATTACTCAGGAAAGAAAGGAGGGAAGACAGTAATAAGTTACTCCATTAATTTACCTTCGACTCATTCACTCACACAACACTTAATGAGCTCCTGTTTAACTTTGAGACTCCTAATACTTTATAGAATATTTGCATCTGTTTGTGGAGTAAAATGAAAAGCAAGCATTCCAAAAATGTGACACAGTCTCTCGATAGAAATATAGGGACTTCTGAAGGCTTATGGAGATTTTGACTATTATTGTCCAGATTGTAGGACTCAAGGTTACCAGAGGATTTGAAGTCAAAGCTATTAACTAAGGGGAAAGTTCCAGCTCTTAGGTAAAACAGAATTAGAAATATCACAGGAAGAAGGGCAAGCGTGCCAAGGAGGAGACAGTGACAAAATGGGACATGGATGAAAAAGCAGAGAACAGAGTGTGAGTATAAAGCAGAAAAAACTAAAGAGGCATTCTGGTCATAAAGTTGTTGTATGCTACATTAAGTAGATTAACAAGAAAGAATTGTTGGAGTATTCAAGCATGGGAGTCATGTAAAAATATATCTTTAGAAGTATATCTCTAGTTGCAGGGCCATAGGATTTGAGGACACCAACAACATGGGAACTCAGAAAAGTAGTAAAAGGTAATGAATTTAGTGGACAAGGTCAAGAGATACAAACAGGATCAAGTGGGCCAAGTGATTGATCCCATGAAATACTGAGGAAAGTGAGATGACCTGGGGCTATCCAACAGATCTCTGATTGATAAGAATGTCTAGATATTGTGATAATTTACCAAAAGAAGTAAAACAGATGGAAGAACTGATATCGCTAGAGAAAAATTGGGTGGTGGTTTAAATCTTTTCAGGTATCATATAGAGACAACCCCTTGTTTAAATCTGTTTCGAGGACAAAATTAATTAAGAAAAATGACATTATTATTGTTGTTATTGTGGTTTTAGTTCTTTATACCAGCCTGATTTATAACCAAGTTAGTGCACATACTATCTTGGGAGATATCAGGTGTACAAAACAATAGATCAAATATGAAATATACATATTTATAAGAAACTATTCAGTAACAAAGCCTTTATAATATAATTAACTAATTGGAAAATGTTTCATCATTTTTTACTATTTGACATTTGATATATATCCATGAAAAATATTATCTTCCTTTTAGTAAAACATTAATTATATTAAAAAATGTGGGATGGTGTTAATCAAATTTGAAGTTATATATTTAATTTTTATTTCATATTTTAATTTGAGATTAGAAATAGCTAGCGTAAAATAGCAAAGGTTTCTAATGTTATAGCTGGAATTAAAATACAAATGATCACCCCTATACCTATATACTATTGTTTAAACTTCAACTGCCTTATTAAATTCATCATTATGTTTTCCATTGAAGATTTTAAAGGAATTTTAGAATGTGTGGCAATAATTAAAGACAGGCAAAAAATTATAAAAAAAAAGTTTAAAGTGACTAGTGATCATTTTAAACTTTAAAAAACTACTATATACATATGTGTGTATACACATATGTATATATACATTATAAGTAACAATATTAATAAAGATGCTTTTAAATACGAGCACTGAGATCAAGGTGAGCATTAAGGTGTATAACAACAGGAGCATAAAAACTTTGCACAAAACAGCCTTGAAAATGCAGAGCCTGGTTTATCAGAAAAATAATCTTTCTTTTAAATATGTATGAAGCAGTAAGCAGACAATTTTCCATAATTTATCTCCCTACTGCATGCTATCATTACATCTTCCTGGGTAAAGAGATCGTAATGAATTATGTAAATTCTTGATTGTGTTATCAAGCACACTTGTACCTTGATAATCATTGCTTGATTCTTTGCAATTTGGAAATAAGGACCTCCAGAATGTTCACTACTTATTTGTAATCCACTCAAAGAACAAATACAAAGATTTCTTTGTATGATTAACGAGTATCCTCTAATTAAAAGCATGACAACAATATGTTGAAAAGCAGAAATAACTCACTGTGTTCTGTACAAATTACTTTCTGAAAGAATGGACATTTTAAAAAATAAATTTGAATATAACAAACCACCTAACGTTATCTGAATTAGCAATACAATTATTTGTATTGACCTTGATAAGGTTCAAACATTTTTTAATATTTCTTATACACTATGAAATCATAGGACTTGTGCTCCAAATCTATAGATTAACAATTAATCTATACAGAACATGTAACATTGGAGCACTATAGGGGAACCCCCACTTCATAGGTTACACAAACTACCTCAAAGGGTACACTTACTCTTGTTTATGTTTATGTATTTCTATTATACTCAGACTTTGTCATTTGAGATTTTACCTCTTTATTTTGCTTTTTATAAACAATAAATATATCACCAAATTTATTAATATTCTATCTATATTTCTTTAGTTATTATATTTCTGAGAACTTATAATGCTTCTATTAAGTGCTACCCCCACATTGCACTTATATTGATTAATACTATTGATAAATATCCACTTTAATATAACAACATAAGCTCCAAATGAGTCAATGGTATCTTAAGCCTGCAAAGTAGCACCTGTCATTTTAAACTAATACAATGACAGTACTGCCCTCTAACAATTCTTAACAACACATGATAGTTTTTCCATATAAGCAAGTAAAATGTTGCAAAGCATAGAGAATACATTAACATTAAATCTCTGCAATTAAAATTCTCAAATTGTTATATACATATAAATAAAATGAAAATTGGTCTTAAAACAAGTTGAAACAATTTTTTAAAAATTGAAGATTCTAACCCTTTGCAATTTACAAGTCATTTTAACTGTATAAGTTTAAAAAGCCCTCACAGTTGAAAGGTTTTAGATAATTTGTAATAAAGGGTCTTGTTCATTCACTTGAATTTTTCTCTTAGCTCAACTTGCTTTCCATTTTAAAAGTCACAATAAGATATCTTAATAAGATCAATATGAAGAGTATATGAAAAATAGAAAAATGAGAGAGAGAATGAAAGAGAGGGAAGGAGGGGTGAGTGAGGAAGGGAGAGAGAATGAGAGGTTGACTTAGAGACAGAATACACAGCCATTAGGAGAAAAGATTCAGCGAAGACAAGCAATAGTATAGCAATAATGGTCTACTTCGTAAATATGGAAATGCGTAAATAAAAGGGTAGGCTGGGTTTGACTGACATCACAATCAACACAAAAATGTTCTTGTCTACCACATTTGTTAAACTCATAAATTCTAGTAGCTTTTCTGTAGACTTAATACAATTTTCTACATAGAAAATAAAAATACTTTTTTTCCTGGATGACTTTTATTTATTCTTCCTGCCTTAACACACTGGCTACAACCACCCTAGAAGTGGTGAGAGTCAACATCCTTGGCTTGTTCCTTATCTTAGGGGAAAAGCATTTAGCCTTTCACCATTAAAGATGATGTTAGCTGTAGGTTTTATATAAATGCTTTTTATGAGGTAAAGGGAAATACCTTTTACTCATAAGTTGCTAAGATTTTGTCACAAGAACATAGTTTTGAATTTAGTCAAATGTTTTTTCTGGACCTATTGAGATGGTCACATTATTTTTTTCACTTAGTAATATGAGTTGTATTTATTAATATTCAACTGTTAAACCAACTCCACATTTCTGTGATAAACTCACTTGGTCAGAATAAATTATCTTTTTATATACTGTTGAATTTGATTTGCTACACTTAAAAAAATAATAAAATTTTATCACAGAATAGTTTTAGATTTACAAAAAAGTTGCAAAGAGTACAGACTTCCTGTATACCTTTACCCAGTTTTCCCTCTTGCCTCAATTAAGTACCTCAGTCAGAAGGAATTTATACATATACCTTTTGCTACCAGCTCTTAAGCCAGAAATAGTCACATAGTTCCACCCCACCAGGTGAAGGCAAGTAAGAGAATCTTATTACATACCAGAATGCAGAAAGCCAGAAAGTACACCAGGTCTATGAATCATCAAGTCTGCAAATCGGCAACCATGAGAGCCTGAATTTTCTCCAAGAAGTGTTTTATTTAAATAGTACCATGTTATAAACTTTTTAAAAGATACTGCAGTGTATGTGCTTTTGCATTTGCTAAAATTACCATCATTAGCTGTTGTTGTACCCTTGGTACATTCATATCATAACACTGTCTGCTTATCAATGTTAACTGTGTGCATTACACCAATACAACAATGGATGTATTTTTGTACAGTACAGCAATATAGATGCCATCCACTTGCCTTCTTGGGATCCTTCCTTCTTCAATTATAACTTTCTTTTTTAATATTGTATCAAAAATAACTGAATAGTCTACTGCTCATTATTTCAAGGAATATTCTAATAAGGCTTCCATAGACTATCCTCATAACACTGACCTTGGACTTTCCCAAAACTCTTCTACCATTCATTTGAAGATTTTCATATGAGGCTTCACATGTACAATATTCTACACATTACTAATCCCTTTCATTAGACAACAGTTCCTTCTCACAGGAAAAAACTTCAGGCTTTTAAGCTCTTACACCCACTCTCATTAAAGATAGGACTGAATATTTAAAAGAGAATGGTGATAATTTCCTCAGATTTGTATATGACTTCCATTTTCAAAATATTTCATGCATATTGGCCTTTCTCAAACAACTAGAATATTAAACACCTGATAGAAGAGAAAGCAGTGTAATTGATTTCCTGCATTTGGTACTTTCATCTCTATAATTCTGTAAGTTCCGGAAGTCTTTTATTTAATTGAGCCTCAATACTTTCATTATTTATCTATCAAATTATTTATTTGTGTCCATCTCATTTCCAAATAACATTTATAAGTGGAAATCCTTTCATAGCTCATTGCTTTATAATAAGGAATAAATTTGATTTTAAGAGACATCATTAATATATACTAGATTAAGTTGAACCCATGTTTTCAGGAGAAAATGCTTATTTTTATTATTTGAACTGCAATTTTAATTTTCTGCACATTACCTTCATTAGTCTATTTAGCATACATATTTCCCCCAAATTAGTAACATGACATAACTATTTATATCAGAAAAAAATAATTGTAAATATGTATGTATATATATGTGCATGTGTATATACACACGTACACATACGTTTATCTTAGAATTTAGTGATTGCAAAATCTTGGTAATATCTATTTAATTATAGTTAAAGCTTACATATTGGAAAGATATTATAAAGGTATTGCTATATTTTAAATTGTGTTCTTCAGTTTCTAGATGTCTTTAGCTAAAATAGTTGCTGGTTAACCACTAGTCTGATTTCTCTCACTTTAATAAAAATGGCTATATTTAGTTTAGTAATTTAATAATAATGGAATAAAAATTATGAACTATTTGTGCCTATCTCTTTTCACTCAGCACAGTTATTTTGAAAGTCATTTATGTTGCTAGGTGCAACAATACTACTTTGTTCTTTTGAGTGATGTGCAATGCTCCATGTTAGCCTACACCCCTATTTGTTTATGTAATCACTCATTGGCTATTTGGGTTGTTTCCAGTTTATGACTATTAAAATCAAGCTACTGCAAACGTTTGTGTCTATGTCTTTGTATGGAAATATGTTTTCATTACTTCTGCTCATACACCTAGAACTGGAATAGTTACGGTAGATATGTTCTTAACGCTTCAAGAAACTTCCAGTTTCTTATCCAAAACATTTGTCCCCATTTAGATTCCTAACAGCAGGGCTAAGAGTCCCAGCTATTACATTTGACACCCTTGTTAACAGTTGGTATGTTCAGTCTTTAATTTTTGTTACTTTATTAGAGATATAGTGATATGTCACTGTTATTTTAATTTGCATTTCTTTAAATAATACTGCTTTCATGCATCTTTTGTGAGTAGGCATTTTGTGTGTGTATCTCTGGGTTAGCTATTTGTTTAAATCAAATTTTAATTGTGATTGTCACATTTGTGAGCTCTAAGTGTTCTTCATAAATTTTCATTGTGAGTACTTTCCTAGATATTTTTAAAAAATCTTTGGTTGGATCTCCCTTTTCATTTTATTAACAGTGTATATTGAAGATCGAAACTTTTTTATATTTTATGAAGTCAATATTGGTTTTTTTCTGCTTTCATTGTTCCTGCCTATCATCCTATTAAGATAATGTTGCCTAACACAAGGTAAATATTTTTCCTTTCTAGAAGTTTAATAATTGACCTCCTTATATCTAGACCAGTGGTTGCCAACCTTAGCACTATTAATATTTGGGCCAGATAATGCTTTGTCCTGTACCATCTTATTCCTTGTGTGCTTAGTAGCTCTGCCTCTACTACTATGAGCTATTAGCAACTCTCCTAATTGTAAAAAACAAATAAATGTTTATAATTTCAGTGCATCAGTAATTTTATTTTTATTGCTTTGTAATATTCTATTATACGACAATACCACAGTATGTTATTTTAAACATTCCCCCAATATTCATGTCTTCAGCGTTCAGTATGTAAATGAAATTATCTTTTTTTCAATGACAGCTATGTTTTTGGTACGCATTTCAAACTTCACAGAATAAGAAACAAATTTTCCTCATCATTAGCAGGAAAATTATTCTACACTAATATTGAATGGTAACATGGTATTTATTCTGCCATTCATTCATTTTACAAAGGTTAATTTATATATTCAATATGCATGAATATATAAAATATGTATTTTCCCCCAAACAGTAGAAAGCTATGTTAAATATCTGATGAATATATGTACAGTTTGCATAGGAATGGGAAGTACATATTTTTATAGAAACCACTTTTCACTTGTTTTATCCTTTGGCTATTGCCAAAAGAGCAAACTTTTAATTAATTTTAAAAAATTTAAAATATTTGATACTAAAATATTTGTATCTTAGATTTCCTGATTCCTATCACCTAAAAAAACAAAAGAAAACAACTCAGCAGTCACAAAAACAGTAACAATTACAAAAGCAACACTGGAAGAACTGTGTACAAGAGTGGTAAAAATAACAAATAGTTTTCAGATGGATTTGGGTATGAAATCTTTCTCTAGCTTGTCAGTATGTGTAAAATATCATCACATATAAAATTTTATTCCAAGAAAAAGGAACCCTCCTACATGGTTAATGGGAATGTAAATTGGTACAACCATTGTGGACAACAATATGGAGGTTCCTTAAAAAACTAAAAATAGAGCTACCATATGACCCAGCAATCCCACTGCTGGGCATATATCTGGAGAAAACCATAATTCAAAAAGATACATGCACCTCCAGTGTTCATTGCAGCTCTATTTACAGTAGCAAAGATATGGAAACAACCTAAATGTCCACTGACAGATGAATGGATAAAGAAGATGTAATACATATATACAATGGAATATTACTCAGTCATAAAAAGAATGAAATAATGCCATTTGCAGCAACATGGATGGACCTAGAGATGATCAAACTAAGACAGAGAACAATAAATATCATATGATATTGCTTATATGTAGAATCTAAAAAACATGGTACAAATGAATTTACAAAACAGAAATAGAGTCACAGATGTAGAAAACAAACTTATGGTAACCAAAGTCAAAAGGGGGGAGGAGAGATAAATTAGGAGATTGGGATTGACATATACACAGTACTATATATAAAAGAGATAACTAATAAGGACGTATTGTATAGCAAAGGGAACTCTACTTAATATTCTGTAATAACCTATGTGGGAAAAGAGTCTAAAAATGAATGAATATGTATATGTATAACTGATTCACTTTGCTATGCACCTGAAACTAATACAACATTGTAAATCAACTATACTCCAATAAATAAAATAAAATAAAAATAAAACTTCACTCCAGGATGGTGAGAGAAAACCAACATTAACTTTGCACATCCCAGTGTTGTAAAAGGCACTAATCAAATGATTATTCAGTATATTCCAAATGAATAAAGATGTTTTACTTTTTAATTATTAACTATATTTTAAGAATACCCAGAGGAAAATCATAATTTTGTAGCTTGTGACTTTGTTAGGATAGAATGAATAAAATGCTACTATACAGTGTAAATTGTTATATTTAATTAGCAAAAAATTATCTAATTTTAAAAATAGGCTTTAAAATTGTATAGATTTTTGAAACATAAACATTTCAATGTAAAGTATATGAGTCCAACCATTGTATATAAATTTCCCATAAGTATGTGCTTAAAACAAAGATATTTTCAATAGATAAATTCATAGAAAGGTGTTTTGATATGTCATCATAATCTACAAAGCATATTCTTTTCCCGAAAAAGGTTTATCTGGTTGACATACAGATAACTGAAGTTTCTGAGTTAATAATGTGGGATATGTCATGAGTAAACAACTAAACCCACAAAATGTATTATTTTCGTATTAATAAATCATTTTTCTAGAGAAGCCCTGTCTAACACAGTAACCACTAGCATATTTAATTACTTAAAGTAAAATTAATTAAATGAAGTAGAATTACATTTCAATTTTTCAGTGTATCCAGACTTCAAGTGCTCAATCACTGAATGTGACTAGTGACTATCATGTTGAACAACATGGTGGAACATTTCCATCAATGCTGAATAAACATTAAGCAGCGCTTAAGAAGTTATTTTTGAAAGTTCCTGCTGAAACTCCAAAGAGCCTGCATTAACATATTGTCTGTCCATTTACTACCATGTGACCTTGGAAAATCAGATTTCTCTGCTCCAGTTTCCTCCTCCAGAAAATAAGTCTACCATTAGTACCTATCTCCTAGGGTTCACATGAAGGTTAAATGTATAATACAGGTAAAGTATTCAGGGAAGTGCCAGGTGTACTTATATGGTATATTACTGTTATTCTGGAAATGAATTAATAGCTACCCTTATTCTATGAAGAAGAATGGCATATTTTAATTGTTTCTCAAGTGTCACAGTTTCAAAATCTCTTACCTCCCTATACCATGCCTGCCAGTTTGCTTTTCTTACACACACACACACACAGTGGGAGGGAGGCCAGTGCCCAACTTCTATCAATTCATCCACTTGCCATTTTACTGCACTCCTTCCTCCAAGTCATTATGTCCACATGAGCCACGATAAACCCAAAGCTACGTTGAGCCTATAATTTATCTTCCAAATGAGGTACTTGCAAGAGTTAAAGTGAGCATAAATATCGTTTTAGATTATGACCTTGAAATGGAGACCATCCAAGGCAATGTGGTAAATAAGCGTCATTCTATGAGTAATCTTTAGCCCCAGAAAAGGCTGAACAGAACCTGAAGTCCTTGAACTATAGCTTTCTCTGATGTGCCCTAAATGAAAATTTCTGCCTTACCATTTGATCCTACATCCCTGGACACTGACACTCCTCTTATTTCATATATGACACGTGGCATTTACTCAAAAGCAGGGTGCGGGTAGAGGTAGTATTAATAGGGTGAATTAATAGAAGTAGGATTAATAGGGTGAATAGGTTGCTATTCATTTTCTCTCCAGCTTTTTCTTCGCCGTTTTTTTTTTTTTTCTCTTCTCCTGCTTCAAATTTCCTCAGTATTGTAGTGAAAAATGTACAGCCATTGACACTTTAATCATTGTCAAAATATACAGAAACATTAACTGACTTATTCTATATTATCCTCTATTTCACTGTTTATTCTGTGATTCTCAAGGGCCCAGAAAAGTGCCCCATAGCCCGTCTGTAGAAGTATCTACTTGATTTGCCTTGATTTAAAGAAAACATGACCTTAGTGTTTGCTGTGTGAAGTGGAGTAAAACTGCATCTCTTGCCACTAGTTATCCTACTGCCTGTTCCCCACTTGCCAAGGTGTCCACATATTATACAAAGCACATATTCATCCCTTCTTGCAGCATCTTCTACCACCCTCTAGCTTCCCAGGTGTTTGTACATTTCAGCATGTCTTGTGCTGTGATAGTCACCTACCAATACTTTCTATGGTTTTCCTATTGACTTAGCTGCATGCAGCTCTCTTAATCTTCACTCCCACTTCTCATAGTTTATTTTTCTCAGCCATACATGTTTTTTAATGTATACATTATGTACTCTTATGCCCAGAAATGAGAATTGGAATGTTTAATCTTGTCCTGATTTACCTCTCAACTGGAGAGCTGTTACTAATGTCAGATTACATTAAAAACTTGTTAACATTATACGATTGGGCATTAATCTTTAACAAAGCAATCTTTTTACAATAATTTCCCAAATCACTGATTAATTGTTATGCGTGCACAGATTTTTCCCCATGTACATAAAATAGACTGGAATATATCTTGACCACTCATTACCTCCTCTAGTACTGAAAACTTTTCATATTAAAGACTAGTTTCACACTGTGCAATTTTATAAAAAGGTAGTATGGTTTTCACTTCTCAATTCTTGTATGTCTTCATTCAAATTATCATGCATCAGTAATGTGACCAATTTTAGGGAGGAAAAATTTCATTTCAATTAATGTCACCGCTACCACAATGACACCTGGATACAGATATACAAAGTATCTGGCATCAGTTGTTTTTTTTTCTTTTTTTTTTTAACAAAGTAGTTATTGAATACCTACTATGTGTTCCACACTGTGCTGTGCTTAAGCTATTGCATATTTATCTAGCATATGTAATAGAAATTAGTAAGTCTTCATTCTTCACAGTTGGGTTACAGAGATAACTAACCTTCACTTTTAGAATACTATATTTTCATAATCGTGAATATACTCTGCAAGGTCATACCTATGTTACTTCTGACTGCCAATGTTTAAACTGCACTAAATCTACTTTCATTTTTTGTCTGGTAAAAATACCTAAAGACTCTTGTGATGTGGGTTCCATGAGAAGCACTCTACAGATATGCAAATTTCAGTTTGGTGGTAGGTGGCAATGTGTATCTGTGATCTTGTCAGACTGTGAACAGGTATGTGTGTATCAGAAATAAATGAAGTACAACTATTTTAATGGAAATTAGGTCCTCTTTTAAGTTAACTTCTGTGAGGATTGTGGGAAGAGGGCACTCAGCCCTCCCATGTGGAATAGTTAAGAATAGATGTTACTGCCACTTCATAAAGATGAGCTTGATTTGTTTCTTCCTTCTCTGCCTTCTGCAACTTTTTTTTTTCTAGTTCAATACACCTGTTGGAGCAGTTTCTTCTGCCTTTTGATGAGTGTTTAGGAGTTTAACATCCAGAATTATAATGTTTTGCCTTTCCACATACTCATTTGGCACCCTGCCATTTTCACAGATTTTCAGGTTACTTAGCCTTTAGAAAATCTTGAGTATAAATCCTATACACTTTTAAAAATGGTCTGTAATCTATATCAGATAATGGTCATTTTAGAAGTGCAATTTTAAATTATCTGAAAATGTTGGTTCCTCATGGCTTCCAGTATGGACTTCAATATTTGACTTGTCATCTTCCAGGGAATATGCTGGCATTTTAGGCCTAAATTCCAGGAGATTATAAAAAAAGCAGTTGGGGAAGATGAGGAGCTTGTGTTCAAGGCAACAGCATTTGGCTTGGATGAGTTGAATGAAATATTTTTATTTTACTTTTATTTTATTTTTGTAGGTTTGATAATTTACACATTAATTTCCAAAGTGCCTCAAGGTTTGTCACTCAAAGGCACCATAGTATCTTTTTTTCTGGAATAGTTTATAGAAATAAGAACATTATCACCAACAAAACAAATTGTATTAATTTAGTTGTGTAATTCAAACAATATTAAAAATTTCTTCCTAGGAATCTTTTTTTTTTTTTTTTTTTTTTTGCGGTACGCGGGCCTCTCACACTGTCGCAGCCTCTCCCGTTGCGGAGCACAGGATCCGGACGCGCAGGTTCAGCGGCCATGGCTCACGGGCCCAACTGCTCCACGGCATGTGGGATCTTCCCGGACCGGGGCACAAACCTGTGTCCCCTGCATCGGCAGGCGGACTCTCAACCACTGCGCCACCAGGGAAGCCCCTCTTCCTGGGAATTTTATAACAACAACAACTCATTTATGGGGGCACTAGCATGATAATAAGGCTGATTCCAAAAGAAAGTAGAACTGTGAAGTATTTACGGTAGTTGAAAGAAATAATGTTTGAATAAGATTACTAATTTAGCTTCAAAACTAAAGTTCTGCAGTACAATACAACTTTAAACTTGGTGATTTTCTTATGAACTGGACTTAACTGCAATTCTATCATACATGGTTCATTTGCATCTTCATTAGGTTTTGTTTGTTTGTTTTTTACTAGCTACTAGGTACAATTACAGAAATGTAAAATATCCTAATCAATAGTAAAGAGTAAATAAGGTTTTTTTAAGGAATGCATATTTTTCAACCAGAGAATCTTGAGTAGGGATGGAAACTATAGTTTACTACCAAAGCCTAGTTTGACATTGAAAAGGCACACAATAATATCTTTTATCTTCAAAAGTATTGCATATTTTTAAAGCACATACAAAACGCTCATTTTGACTATTCATTACCATGTTTCACAGAATTAAAGGAAACTGTCACTTTTTTTTTTTCAGGTTCATTGTTTTCAGCACTTTTTCCTGACTGGTTACTTCTGCGTCTTCTCAAAGGCTGATCTAATTTCACACTGGGGGAAGCTGTGGTAGTGGAGGGCTTCCTTTTCATCCTGGCAAAAAGACAAAAGACAAAACTGCTTCTCAGTTAACTACCTCTTCTAAATGGCTTCTATTAAGCTATAACATCGTCTACTGCCTTTTTCTGTACCTCCTTTTGAGCATGTGTCTTTTTGGTGTTCACTGCAGGCTATTGTTTCAGAATTAGTTTACTCTGTGTCTCCATATATAAACACACTAGGCATGTCACCCCTTCTATTTTTATTAACACATAATACATTCTTTATATATGGAAGTCACCCAGGGACCTCCATACATAAACATGGTTTGCCACTTTTTATACTTTGTCCACACACCATGCTTTTAAATGGAAGATTGCTCTGTGAGGTTTGTCACATACTCAGCTTCATCCAGGAAGCAAGGTGCAGTCTGAACTGACCTGGAATTCCCAAATTCAATGGGAATTTTATATTCCCACTTAAATCTTCAACCGAGATTTAAATCAGAGGAATGTACCATTCTTTAGATCTCCTCTCAGCTCCTAACTTTTTTTACTTCACCAGAAAAATAGAAATAATTTTCAAAGGTGGTCTGTTATTTTATTGATTATCTTTCCAATCTGTTTTTACGGCATAACCATTATGTGTTTATTCTTTTTGAGTATAGCATTTTAAATTGCAAAATATTTCTTACTTTTCAAAAGTGTTAGCTTTAAAATATCTATTTTACAATACAGACTTAGGAAGTTCAGTTTTTGGTTCTCTCTGACTTCGTTTTATTGCTTTCCTCTTGCTAATATATGATACTGAAGCACTGAATGCAGCTGACTGATTCAATGTGGTAGGGGAAGTATGGAGAAAGATTAAAGAAACAATGGAAATGTAGAGTGAAAGTCAAATTACATACTTAAACTGCATTTGCCTTTTCTTTCTCCATAATTACCTTTTTTTTCTTAGATTCATTCTTAACACACAATAAGTCACTCTTACAGTTTCGACTGTGTAATATTATTGACTAAACAATGCAGTAGAATGAATAAAGACAGTAAGAAATACAGCTCTACTTTACTAGCCCTGTGCTGCTCAAAGGAAAGATTTTTAAGCGCAGTGTTAAAATGGACTGTCTGGGGCTTCCCTAGTGGCGCAGTGGTTGAGCATCCACCTGCCGATGCAGGGGATACGGGTTCGTGCTCCGGTCCAGGAAGATCCCACATGCCGCGGAGCGGCTGGGCCCGTGAGCCATGGCCGCTGAGCCTGCGCGTCCGGAGCCTGTGCTCCGCAAAAAGAGAGGCCACAGCAGTGAGAGGCCCACGTACCGCAAAACAAACAAACAAACAAAATATAAATGGACTGTCTGTTCCTGCAGGTCATCACTTTTTATAAAAATGAGACTATATTTTCTTCTGTTTCTCATAATGTGATTACACCTTCTTTGTAAAGCTCTTTTCCTTTTACCACCAAGAGTGCTAAATTAAGTAACATGTTTCCTGCAGCCAGTACAAATTGGAATATCCATACATCATTAATTCCTACTAAATTCTAATCTTAAAATTTAACACCATAGTCACCTTCCCCTTCAGGTCATTAACTAGGGTCATTTTCTAGATTGTTATAGAGCTGTTATTTTTGCCAGCCCCCCCATTGGTTTATTGATATGTCTTACTTTATCTTAGTCATCTTTCTTTTTGATTGATTTGTGATGCTCAAGGACTATATAAACTTTTACTGTTTTACTGTTTCACTATGCTTTGCTTTATTGTGCTTTGTAAATATTATGTTCCTCATAAATTGAACGTTTGTGACAACCCTGTGTTGAGCAAGTCTATCAGCACCATTTTTCCAACAGCATTTGCTCACTTCATGTTTCTGTGTCACACTTTGGTAGTTCTTGCAATATTTCTTACTTTTTCATTCTTATTATATTTGTTACAGTGACCTGTGATCAGTGACATTTGATGTTATTACTATGACTTGCTGAAGGCTCAGATGATGATTAACATTTTTTAGCAATAAAATATTTTAATTAATGTGCATAAATTGTTTTTTTAGACAATACTGTTACACTCTTAATATATAACTATAAGTACAGAGTAAACATCATTTTTATAGGCACTGGGAAACCAAAAAATTTGTATTACTCACTTTCCTGCAATATTTACTTTATTATGGTGGTCTGGAACTGAATCAACAATATATCCCAGGTGTGCCTGTATATTTGCATAACTGTTGGGGTTTTTAATGTTCATTTTTTTTCCAGGATACATCATTATATATGACAAAATTCATTAGAATTGTTTGGACATTTGCTAGTGTTTCTCTATTTGAAAATATGTAATTTTCTTAGATTAACTTCAGTAACTCTTAATGTAACATTTTATTTGTTTTTTCCTACTCTGGTTCCTTTCTTATTCTTTGTTGTTTTTCTGAAAATTAAGGTAATTTAATGTAGGACATATAGGTTCTCATACTTTTATACTTTATATTTTTCATCATTTATATGATACCAATTGATTCTTTAGATATATCTTTTCTGTTCTTCAACAATTCTTAAACACAGGATACAACTTTTTAAAAACATTCAGGAACCCATTGTTTCCTTAGTTACTGTTCTTTCATAGAAGTTACTTTGTCTTTAGTTATGCAAAACTTCCCCGAAAACTTTCAGAAGCTCTTATTTTTCAAAGTTCTGTTAGTGCCTCAAACTGTCTTTGTTTCTTTGCGTTTTGTTTTTCTCTTTTCCTGGTTCTCAATTTACTTTTATCTACTACAGATGATAAAATGATAAATTATATTATAGACAGAAAGTGAAATCTTAAGTTTTTAATAAAGATTGGTCAACAGTCTAAACTTCTTATAAATATGACCACATTCTCCAACATCTTCAGAAAATGTCAGGAAATTCAAAGAGTTTGTAAATACTTTTCTACATTTCATAATCAAAAATTCACAAGGACATATGATCATTAATTTTCTATATATTAAATAACATTAACAATAGAAATTGTTAAGAAAAAAATTGATAGTTAATGAAATTTGTTACAAGTACCAGGCTAGGTGGATGAGTAAGAGATTTTGCTCTGGATTTGTTTTACTCAAGTGTTAGGGTATAAAATTTGATTTCTGAGCAACTGACTGAAATATTGTATTTATACCAAAGTTTAGCCATACACTGTTTCAACATCTGCCCGTTTCCAGAAGCTTTCAGGAAAGCATTACTTTGTCCCACCAAACCCTATTTTTTTTCCATTCCATCATTTATCTATTTAAACCTGCCTTTCCTTAAATACCAGTTTTTCTGCTTGAAATGCTTCCCAAGCTTAAAACAACCTATTTGTTAAATAATTTTTAGATGAAGGAAATTGTTTGAAAATTATGTAATAGTTTAGTCAATGTTCTGCTATTGCTTCAAAAAACCATCCTGCTTTCACATGCTATTACACTTTCTTTCTTTATATAGATAAATAAAGGCCTAAAGGCAGACCCAGTCTTAGCACTAGCAAGAAGGCTGGGTACAAATGGCAGCCCACATACCATATGTCCCAATACTTAAAAGTTAAAAATCAAGTTAACAGATTGTGAAATAAAGTATATTCTATCCTTCTGCTTTGACAAATATACCTTCATAAAGTCCTGGAAACCCAGGATTGAATTTGGAAACATTGGACTTCTTTCAGTGCCAGAATAAACTATGGCACTGTGTGGAGAGCCGGCTTGCCTCCCGCCCACATTCTGTTCCCATCTGTGGCTCCCTCCTGCACTGTGTGGAGCTTGAACACATGCAGGTGGACCAGTTGCCCATAGGACCAAGTTTCGTTCATATACGCTGAAAATAAGGCGAGTTGGCCACCATTTATAGGGATTGACCTGGGGTAAAGGCCCATGCAGACTCTGATATTGGTATTTGAACCATCTGAATTTAGAATTTTAGTCTCAGGTACCCAGTGCATGATCTCCAAAAGTGGAGGCATGGGCTCTAAGTGGGAATTTGCCCTTGGCCTATGGGGAGTGGTATGAGTAGAAATGGAATCTAGTAAGCCTCCAAAATAAGTGGCTGATGCATTTGAACTTTTGCCAGGCTCAAAGGGTAGCGGTGCCTTGATAGAGTTGTTGCCTCCAAGTGCAATACCAGGAGAACTATCCCAGATGTCATGAAACAGAAACACTCACAGACTGGTTTAAGGTGATTTAAACATATTACTTACCAAATTGAATTGAAATCCACAGAGAGAAGCAAGAAGGAAAATACTAGCGAGGTAAATACACTTAGGGAAATGTACTCATTGGTAGAAGAGCATACTATATGAATCCTGAGATATGTAATGTTCATATTCATTCTCAGTCTCTCTCTCCTCCCTCTCTCTGTCCCTCCCCCTCTCTCTCTCTTTCTCCCTCCCCCACCCTTCTCTCCATCTCTCCCTTACCCTCTCCTTCTCATCAGCTTCTCCACAGACAGGTCGGATACAAGAATCAGAGTCAAGGTTTGAGCGAATGGGTTCCAACAGATGGAACATGACTGGGCCAATGCTACACACACATCTTTTATTACAGTGCTGCACAAAAATAGGTGAAAATATGCTTTGCCAAGCATATTTGCCAAGCTGTAGCTTGCCAATTATCCTGCCAGCAGTTATGAGTTTTATCTGTATTTCTCTTTTTATATGAAAGATTCTTTTATTTAAAAAAAAATTTTAACATCTTTATTGGAGTATAATTGCTTTACAATGGTGTGTTAGTTTCTGCAAAAGTTTTTTTTTAAATTTTTATTGGAGTATAGATGCTTTACAATGTTGTGTTAGTTTCTACTGTACAGCAAAGTGAATCAGCTATACGTATACATATATCCTCTCGTTTTTGGGTTTCCTTCCCATTTATGTCACCACAGAGCATTGAGTAGATTTCCCTGTGCTATGCAGTAGGTTCTCATTAGATATGTATTTTATACATAGTATCAATAGTGTATATATGTCAATCCCAATCTCAATTCATCCCACTCCCCTCTTCCCCCTTGGTATCCATACGTTTGTTCTTTACATCTTTGTTTCTATTTCTACTTTATAAATATCATATATTAATGCATATATGTGGAATCTGAAAAACTTAGTATAGATGATCTCATCTGTATTTCTTGAGCTGAGCATATATGGCCAAAATAGGAACATGCTAAGTGTTCTCAATGGGTGGCCAATTTATGAGAGACAAAGCCATTAGCCCAGATGTGCCATAATAATGACTTATTTGTTCATGTCTTTCTATCTAAAGATGACACACTTGTTTTTTCATCAGTTTTTAAAATTTATTGCTACTATCCTTGCTTCTTACATTTAACTTACTGTACATTTAACACACTCATGGAATCTAAGTCTCTTTTGTCACTTGCTCCCTCTGTATACTTAAAGCATCCTATGAATGCATCTATATATTGTCAGCAAATAGATTACTTATTATCTCTGTTTAACTTTCCTTATGAATTTTACCCTTCTCATTGTTTTTTATATTGTTTATAGCAAAATCGAGCATTTCAAAGTAGTATGCAAATTATAAGATTTTCATCTGCCAATCCCTTGCTTGACTCTCTCTCTCTCTCTCTCTCTCTTTTTTTTTGATCTGCAAGTCTATTGTCTTAAAAAACACAAAATTATATTAAGGTAAACAACAAGATACAGATATTCATCAACATACTTAACTTTTTTTCAGTTATCTGAAATGCTCCATTGGGGAAGTATAAATTTTTTAAAAAGTAAAGGAAGATATCAAGCTTAGCTCTATCACTATGCATTAGCAAAAGTCAAATTTCAGCAGATGAGCAAAGAGTCAAGGTAGATTTTTAATGAAATGTGTTTACTGTTCCTTTTATCAATCAAAAGGAATGAAGAGAATTTTATATTTAGTTCATCAGTGATAAGCACCTCCACGGTTGTAATATAATTCATGACATGCTTTTATTCTAAATACTTGTCAGAGTCTATTAAACATCATTTCTTTCAACTTTACCTTTCAACTAGATGTGAACAAATAACTTTTGAATATTTAGCAGTTTCTGTTTTCCAAAGATCCTCATTAGTCCATATTTAGCTAAAGCTGTTCATGCAATGGATGTCTGTTATTCAGAACTAGACACCCAACAACAGAAGGTTGCTTTAACTTCTATTTTTTACTGCAATAAGCTAATTTTAACAAAGTTCATAGAGCTCTGAAATGCTTTACAATAAAATCTTATACAATTAATTGGCCAAAATAATTTACATGAGTTATTCTTCATTTAGTTTCTTATTTGCATTAATTTATACCTATATATATTCAGATGCAATTAAGCTATTATATAATTATTGGTGTGATAGAAAATGGCAATATCAAAATTCATTAGTATGATTAGAATCAATTCAATACCAGATGTTACTATACTCTATTTTGTTTATTTCTTTTCTTTGATACTTCTGAAGTGGACAATTAAACTAAATCTACTCCACATTTCATAGTATTATACATCATCGTCTTTGGTCTATAAAAGCCTAATCTTTTGTTTTGTTGGAGGGATATATGTCAAAACCACCATATTCCCTGGTGCCATTCTAGTGGTGGAGGCAGAAGAATGAAGATAGGCTTTTAACCTATGCCAGTCAGTAATAAGTGCTACAGAGAAAAATAACCAAGGGAAGAGAAGAAAAATGCTGGGACAGGGCAAAAGTGGACTGTTGTGAGAAAATGACTCCCTGGTAAGTTAAGACATATGAGAAGAGAGTGGACAACTCATGAGGATATGAACATTAAAAATAAATTAAATAATAATAATAAGAGTAACAACAGTAGCTTTAAAGGGGAGAAACTGATTGATGTCTAGTAATGATTCCAGTGCAGCTGATGTATCAGTGATAGTGTGTTACCTCTACTGCAGTGTGGCTGGTGCATCAAGGTAGAGTGTTAGGAGATGAAACCATAGAAACGAAGGTGGGAAAAACCATGCTGAAATATTAGGCCATTTAAGTATTTGGGCTTCTACTCTCTTTGAAATGGGAAAATTTGCATGGTTTCAAGCAGAGAAGAGACATGATCTGACCTTAGTTTTTCAGTAAATCATTGTGATTCCATTGCAAAGAACAGACAATAGGCAAAGAAGGACAGAAACAAGGACACCAGTTGGGTGCTTTTGTAAAAATCCAGGTGAGGTGTTGTGGAATCTAGACCAGGATTACAGCAATAAAGGAGGAGTTTAGGAGTTATTAAATACATGGATCTTGGCCTCAGAGGACCTGGTTTCTAAACACAACTTATAAACACAGTGTTAAGATATTGTAAAAGTTACATAGTCTCTCCTAGTTTCAGGATCCTCATCTATAAATAAAGTTTATATATGTAAGAGTGATGTAATAGATGTAAAGTGTAATACAAAATAGCAGGTATAGTATTAAAATTAAATAATTTATTACCTTTGTTTAATATTAGGTATGGATAAGGAACAGGATGGAATGAATGGGAAAATGAAATATGGTAGGTATACTCAAAACCATTGAATTGTACATTCTTAAAAGAATGAATTTTATAGCAAGTGAATTATATCTCAATAATAAAATAATAGAAAAGGAATGGAGATAATGGTTTTCTGAATATATCTTTATATATATCTAAAGATATATCTTTATATATATAAAATATACCTTTTTATATAGACCTTTTAGAGCCATATTCATGTTTCACATACTGAAAAATAAAATCAAAAAGGGAAAGTAAGCTCAAAATTGAATACAAATAGAAATAAATGAATCATTCAGTTTTAAGTAAATAACATAAACATAACACATATAAACAGGAAGGAGGGACAAAGTTAGGTAACTTTGGAACATAGCATTTTGACCATCTATGTGAGGCTAAAGCCAACAAGAACAGTAAGCAAATATTGTACCTCAGTTAGTACTTTTTTTTTTTAATCGGAGTATAACTGCTATACAATATTGTGGAATCTAGAAAAATGGTACAGATGAACCTATTTGCAGGGCAGGAATAGAGACACAGATGTAGAGAACAGAAGTGTGGGCACAGAGGGGGAAGGGGAGTGTGGAATGAACTGGAAGATTGGGTTTGACATAAATACACTACCATGTGTAAAATAGATAACTAGTGGGAACCTGCGGTATAGCACAGGGAGCTCAGCTTGGTGCTCTGTGTTGGTTTCAATTAGTACATTTGTTACTCGGAGTACATGTGTTACATGTATATTCTAGGATTGAGCAAATAAGTGGACATATTGTGGCTAAATATTTATCACACTGTTAGAGACATCAGTATGAACTCTTGTTTATATAGCTTTAGATACAGAGATAGAGTGAAAGAGAGGTAGAAGTACAAATGTATATTAAGAACATTTTAAAATTAAGTAATAAATATTTTAATTCATTCTCATATTGTCAATTATAGTTTATTTTCATGATGAATATTCCTCCCATTTCTTTTAATATTTAGCTATATTTTTATCACATAAAATCCCTTAACAATGACATACATTTGATGGACTATAAGTCATTGTAATATCAAAGAACTTTACATTTCTAGTCATTGCAAGACACAAGGGATTTTCCTCTATATATCATTATAATATAAAATAGAGTATAATGAGAGTATAGCGAATATGAAGTAGATGTCATCTTATATATGTAATTTGTAATATCAAGACATGATGATCTCATGAAAAGCCACAGAAAGTTTTCAGAGTAATGTGTGTAGAATAGCAGTTATCTTATGGATTTATGTTCACTTGTAAATAATAAATACTTTTATCATGCATCATTTTCCTAATGTATTTGATCGTTGTTGCATTTGTATTTACTCAAGCCTTTTAACATTTTAATACCTCAGTATTTTTGTGTATATGTGTGAAATGTTCTGAAATACAAAAATTCAAAAACTAGAATTTGAAAATAGTAAACTTAAAATGTTGACAGCAGCCAATAGAAAAACAGAGTGAAAAAAATCACAGCTAGCTCAGGGCACTGAAAAAGGAACTCCATAATTTAAAGCACAACCATCTCATTTGCAGAAAAAATAACTCAATGTTCTTATTCAATTCAAGGAATAGGAAAAGTGTCATCTTCATACACGAAGGTCAACATATTTTCTTTGTTGCACCTTGCCCCTAACGTAATTCTGATTTCCTGGCTTCAAAGAGAAATCCATATATGCTGTAAATTGGAGTTTTAGTAAAACACTAAATTTTACCTATAGATTTATGAGATGAAAATGTAATCATTAGTCATACACTCAAGATACAGATCCTTTCCTCTGGGTATCTCAACCAACTTTTTAAAAAGTTTGTCACCTTGAAAATTTTTTCTGTATTTCATAAAAGAAAAAAAATTGAGTTGAAACCTTAGGAAATATATCTTTATACTTCAACTAATCCAAAATTTGAACACCCTGCTTATTTTACATTGTAACTTTATTACAGGAAATATTTAAATAATTGATAAAATATTTTGTCAAGAGAAATTTTTAAGATAGTTTTCTATTACAAAAATGTTTTGCTTGCAAATGTATCCATGCAAAAATAGTACTCAAATATATTGTTTTAAATTGCTTCCTGACATCTTGATTACTTGATTTTAATCAAAGCATGGATTCCAATTTTGTAACTATTTAAAATTAATATTTCAATTGTGTTCTGTAACATTAAATTATTATATTAGTAGTTACAAGATATTGCATCTAATTAATTAAAGCTGCTTTCATTGATACTTAGAATAAATAAGATATTGAGAAGTCATCGACACATTTAAAGTACTTGTATCACCTAGGTTTTTCTTATTATACTGAAGGAAATTCAGTAAATATACTCCAGTAAGTTTAAAGTATATATACCTGAAATAAACAAAGAACAAAACAAAACCCCTATCCCTGATCATATGCAATATCACAGTAGAAATTTTAGCTGACAGGCAGTACTGGCTATGTTATACTTCTACTCTTTCTGTGCTAGGAATTTTGAAAAGAGAAATATTTTTAATTTAGTGTGGATCTAAGTATAGCATTTTCTAAAATCTTGAGCATATTTTTGCCAAGATGACTTTACCATTCTTTTTCTTTATGCATGCAGTTGATAGTTCTTGTCTTTTCTGTGATCTTAATCCCCAATATTATATACTGCCATCCCCAGTATTACAGATTGCAGAAGCCACTCCCTTCTTGCTCATATATGGCTATCTGCAATGTTAACAGCTACTATTACAATGCTTATTTCTCACCAAATTAAAATAGATTATATGTAGACAGGTAAAGAGACAGAGAAATATTAAAGTATGGCAAACACCTGATTTCACTGAATACAATAAGTACTCCTCCAAAAAATACAGAGACATAGGAAAAATATATAAATATACACTGGAACATTTACTAGTTTTTTTAAAACCTATTTTAAAATGAGGATTTTTTACTGTTTTTAAAAAAAATATTTATTCTATTCTTAAAAGAGCAAAAATGTTATGTCCTATAAATTGAGAATCTGACATATTACCTGTTGGTTTTGCCAGTTGTTATCAGATAAATAACTTTTTATTCCCCTGCTCTACTCTGAATCTTAAGACAGAATCATTTCTCATGCTACTTTTCCAATTGGCTTCTGGCCAAGTTCTGGTAATAAAGTTCCTGGAGGATGACTGGAGAACTGGGAGGAGGGAGAAACCTGGATGGATCTTTCAGGATTTTAGTTGCGGTCGGTTATCTCTGTCCTCCACAATCCTAGGTCCTACAGGGCAGCCCCCATCGTGGTTCTAGCTCCAGTTAGACATCACATGAAAAATGTTTCATGGAAAGCAGGTTGCAAGATGTAGTTTACCATGTGGACTGTTATTATTTAGTACGTAAAGGATCCTGGCAAACAATACCTGTGGAACGTGGAATGGCGAGAAAGGAAGGAGGAGTGGAGCAGGTGGAGAAGTGAGCTGTGATGTATACCCAGCAACAGTCTTGACTGACCTCAAGGGGAGGTCTGGAGCAAAAAGATCCTTCAGTTTTATCCTGAATGAGCTAAGATTACCATTCTTTTTGTTCTTGTTCAATTGGTTATTGGATGTTGGTTTCGTAGGTAAAGGTGTGGCTTTGGGATAGAAAGTACCAGGCAGCTGAGGAAATAGCAGAAGGGCTTTTAGCTGAAGTCTGTCTGCCTAGAGCATGCCCAGTCTTTGGGACAATAGGTTCTTTACTGAAGGGAGATCTGGGCAGTGCATCAGTGTTCAACACAGATCATCTTTTGTGCCAGCTTCTCCAGGGTTCTGATAAACTTCTCTTGGGGGAGAAATGTAGGAAATGAATGATATTGGGTTGAGCTACTAACTCAAATACTACAGCTGCTCTCAAGACCAAAACTGAAACTCATCATCTCCTTTCTTCTCCACCCATGCTAGATTCCCTCCATCCTAGGTTAGGATAATAGCTGGTATCCATGGCTTAGCTAGAGATGTGTCCAAAACCTTCATCTCTGAGAGATTTGAGCTTCTGGCACCGTTCCTTTCTCAGGATTCAGTTGCTATTATGTTTGCATTTGCTGTCAAACTGGGGCAAGGGAAATACAAGAGCTGTTCAAAATAATCACCTGGGTACCTAAGATTCTCCTCACCCCTTCAACTGTGTTAACTATGTTAAGCAGCCTTATTTCCTTCTGATGGTAGGGATCAGTTGCCCAGGCAATCACAGCTGATGATTCACTAGCTTTTATTTCTAACTTCTTGGTTCTTGACTCAATGGTTCCTGCTGCATAGAAACAGCACTATGTAGAAGTATATATGTATATGCATCTGTGTATATATGTGTTTAAGTGTATGTATAACAATGTAGAGTCTTTGCTCTACACAGATGGAGGATCGTGCTCCATCTTACTAAAATATTGACCCTAAGCTGGTACATCCTCTGGTCACAGGCTATCAAGCCAACAAATGTGTAGTGTTTTGGATCCCAAGGTCACAGGGCCACTCCCAACCTTTGGCGTAAAGTGAGAACCCTGGAAAGATAAGATGATAATTGTGATCCCATGCTAGTAAATCAAACACTCAATAAGTCTTTAGATAGTCTTACTGGCTGAGACTCTGTGGGCAGGAAAAGAGAACCCTGCCTTATGTATTTACCCCTGTAAGAATGAATCAGTTTGTCTGTCTACTGTAATCAAGTATAGTTTCTTTGAGGGATGGTGCCATATCAGAGACTCAGCATTGGTCCCCACTGCTGGAAAATTAGATATTCAGCAATTAAAAAAAAGGTTCTTTTTGGCTCTGCTCTCTCAGAAAGCTATACTATCTGCACTGTAAAGATAGAATAAGATGATGGCTGTCCACAAGCCAGAAAGAAGGCCCTCACCAAAAACCACATCTGCTCGGGGTACTTTGTTCTTAGACTTCCAAGCCTACAGAACTGTGAGGAATAACTATTTGTTGTTTAAGCCACTCAGTCTTTGGTGATCTGTTTTAGTAGTCCATACAGTCTAAGATATGAAAGTCACTTGAAAATTATTTAAGATTTCTTTTTGATTTACTTACAGTATTTTTATAATATGATGACCTGTATAGTTTTCTTAGCGGCTGCACTAGGTATTACAATATACGTAGGGAACTTATTATTGTCTGCTGGTATTGATGTTTTTCAAATTAAAGTAAATGTAAAAGTTATCTTTATTTAGACCCTTTTATTCTCCCCAATTTGAAATATAATTATTTTAATAATTTCCTTGGCATACATTTTATAAAACATCAGATGTTATGATTTTTACTTCAGCCATCCATGTTTTACATCACACCTTCACGTGTGATTTAAGAAACTCATGAGAAGAATATTATATTTATCCTTAGTTTTACTGATTTCAGTGTTCTTCTTTCCTTTCTGGAATTTCAAGCCTTCTATTATCAATTCATTCTGTTTATAGAAAGGGTATGCTTGCTAGTGATAAATATCCTTAGTTTTGCTTCATTGAGAAGCAAATTTTATTTTGTTTTATTTTATTTTGTTTTCATTCCTGAAGGATAGTTTTGCCAGATAAAGAGCTCACAGTTGATGGCTCCTTTCTTTCAGTATTTGAAGCATGTTATGGTACTTCCTTCTGACCTACATGATTTAGATGAGAAATACATTGTATTTGAAATGTTTCTCCCCTATATATAATGTGTTATTTCTCTCTGATTTTTTCAAGATTATTTATCTTTAGTTTTTAGGCATTTAATTACAATGTGTCTTGGCATGAGTTTCTTTAGGCTTATCCTATTTGAGATTCAAATTCTTAAATTTGTAGATTTACGTCTTTCACCATCTGGGAGTCCAATTATAGGAATATTAGCTCTTTTATTTTTGTTACTCAGGTTTCTAGGACTCTGTTCATTTTTATTTTAAATTCTATTTTCTCTCTGCTCTGATTGGGTAAAATAAATTGATCTGACCATAAGTTCATTGATTTCACAGGCTATCCTCTGTCATCAGCACTATACTATTAAGCCTATCAGGTTTCTTGTTTTTTGTTTTTGTGGGGGGGTGCTGTTGTTCTTGCTGTCATTATATTTTTCAGTTCTTTTTAAATTGGAGTACAGTTGATATACAATATTGTGTTAGTTTCAGGTGTACAACATACTGATTCAGTGTTTTTGCAGATTATATTTCTTTATAGGTTATTAAAACATATAGGATATAATTCCCTGTGCTATACAGTAAATCCTTGTTGCTTACCTATTTTATTTATAGTAGTTTGTATCTGTTAATCCCATACCCTTAATTTGTCCCTCCCTCTTCCTCCCCTTTGTAAGGATAAGGTTGTTTTCTATGTCTGTGAGTCTGTGTCTATTTTGTATATACATTCATTTGTATTATTTTTTAGATTCCACATATAAATGATATTATATAATATTTGGCTTTCTCTGTCTGAATTATTTCACTAAGCATAATAGTTTCTAGGTCCATCCTTGTTGCTGCAAATGGCAATATTTCATTAATTTTATGGCTGAGTAATATTTATATATATTAGTATGTGTAATGATGGTCTGTTAGGCCATCCTTTCTTCAGTCCTTTGGCTAGAGAGGAAGATTTTTGGTGGAGCTTTTATTTGTCAATCTATTGGAGTTTCTGGCTTGCTGGCTTCTGTAATGGCCTGTCCAAAATATATGGTAAACAACAAGGAAACCAGGGACCCACTGCAGAGTTATTCTTCAAATCACAAGGTCCCTTAATAATGCCACTTCTTCTTTCCGATTTCCAGGGTTTTCTTATGCATATGTTTTGTCTTGGTCCAGGACTTTTCATAGTAACAGAAGGGATCTAGTAGAAATGGGACTGCTCCATCTTGGCCAGATTTTAATTGTCTTTATAAATCTCTAAGGATCAGACCCCTACCTGATGGTTTGACATTTGCACTTACCACTTATTAAGGTAATTGCATCCACCTGGCTGCTATTGTTAGGGAGCCCTGCCATCCCCATTGATTATTTGGATGCTGCCCAGTATGGGACCTTTGCACTCTTACACATTTTGTTGAATATATCTGGATTGCAAGGCCCTGACTACTGTTAATCCTGGATATTTCTCAGGATTGTGTATGCAGCTAGCAGTTCTGAGAAGTGAGGTCACATTTCCCTCCAGACAAAAAGCCACCGTTCTTCTTCTTACCAATAACTTCAGTATTACCAACTACTGTTTTTTTTTTTGCGGTATGCGGGCCTCTCACTGCTGTGGCCTCTCCCGTTGCGGAGCACAGGCTCCGGACGCGCAGGCTCAGCGGCCATCGTTCACGGGCCCAGCCGCTCCGCGGCATGTGGGATCTTCCCGGACCGGAGCACGAACCCGTGTCCCCTGCATCGGCAGGCGGACTCTCAACCACTGCGCCACCAGGGAAGCCTTACTGTTTTTTTTATAACTATAAATTTGTTTGTCTCTGATCCAGGAGAAATGTCCTCTGCTAGCATCTGCAAAAACTATTGCATTCACTTGTAAGTATGATAAATCCAATACTCTCAGAGCTCTGGTTGAGCTTAGTTTCTTATAACTTCCTATTTTATTATCCCTTGTCTACAGAGGGGAGCTCCCATGCATCCTCACCCATCTGATTATCTTAGTAAATCAGGTATCTCCTGGTTCTTCTCATGGAGCATAATCATTTGTTGAATTTTCCAGTTTTATGTACTGTGTCTATTCTAGCATGTCCACTTCTCTGAGCTTCTAAAATCCTTCTTTCACTGTCTGTCACAACAGTCTTGGTGTGTCAACCATATTTGGTATTAGATATCCATTTTTCAATACATCTAGGGGTCATATTAGTAGCAAGTTTGTAAAATCTTCTGGAGTCATTTTCAGGATTTTAAATTATGTGTCCTAGAAGAATTCTCCCAGTTTGATAAACTATCCCTCATAATATCTGGTCCAACTGATCAAACTCAGATATATTCACCTGGCTCCTGCTGGTTCATGCCAGCCAGACCTTACCTCTCCTTTGGGTATTTAGTCCTCCCCAGCACAACCCTGGCAGGGTTGCATTGTCACTTAATCTTAGTCACAGCATTCTTCCCAAGAGAGGGCATAAGGGAAGAATCTGGAGGCAGATGAACATGGTGTTTTCTAGGAGAGAAGAAACCTCTGCATCTGCTCCAAGAAAGGAGGAAATTCTAGCTCTTATTAAGGACTGTTGTGCCACTTTTTCAGGCTCAGTGGGTTCAGGAAAATCTGGTGATTCACAGTTTGGAGATCAGCAACACAGATGTCTGTCTCCATATTATGTGTCAATATCCTATCCTTTTGTAACAAGGCCCTGAACTTGACAGAGCAGACCTTCCCTGGTCGGGAGTTTTATATTCTGTGGAGCTTGGCTATTCTGTTGATTAAGTCCGGGGTTTGATCTTCAGCCTTCTTTGCTCTTTTTTGGTAGGAAATGAAAGCATCATTGTGAACTACTGAGGAGGCATCTGGTTACACATTCAGCTTTGACTGGCAATTCATCATTCTCAACTCCTCAGATTTCCATTATATTTTTCCAGCGCTCAATTGATCATTTACACTACATTACATAGTCATCACTTACATTATTTTTGTATTTGTTCTGTCCCCCACATTTCTTAAGTACTTGATTTATCACATACACTACTGAATTTTTCCATCAGTATATATCACTACATATACTATTAATATAAATTTAAAGCGGTTGTGTTATCCCTTGTGTAGGAGCTTTGTACGTTGTACCTGCTACTGTGGATGGGGCCCTTATTATTTGCTAGAATGTCAGGGATCCCATATTGTGGTTTTCTTTCTTAGATGGATCTGAGTAGCCATTATCACAGATTGGATCACTTGGAAGTGATATTAGATGGATTTTATCATGCAGAATTTTCTCGGGATAAACCCTTGTGGAAGAAAAGGGAAGGAAGCAGGAATGGGAAGAAGAAAAAGTCAACCAGCATTGCAGGCCAAACAATAGCCTTAGGGTTTCTTATAGGGAGTTCTGGAAATAGAATGTCTTATCTTTTCAAACCTGTCCCTATAGGGCCAAGATAGCCAGCCCTTTATATTCTAACATTCATCACTGGATGTGGGCTTCCCAGGTTGGAATGTGACTTGGGTAATATGACTTCCATCAGCTAAAGGACAGATAGTTCAAATGGTGGATAATGGTCATCTGACAATAGCATTCCCAAATGGTTACTGCATGGAATTCATTGAATATGAATTTGGGCTTACATCACAATGTCTACCAAACCCTGGCTTTTAGCTCTAGTAACAATTCCACATTCCTGTATCCCTCCATCTCAAGGACTAGTAACAACTCCCTAACCTGGCTAATATATATAATGCATCACCTATGCAATTTTAATCTATATGTGTCTTCGTGTGTGTATGTAATCACATCTGTGCATGAAATTTCCTCTGAATGAAATATCTAGTGTGATTATTTATTTATTGACTGGATAATAGTGATATGTTATCCATTTGTTTTCCCCAAGTTGATTCACTTTTAAATTGCTTAAAACCTTTTGTGAAAACATAGATATCTTCTTTGAGATTTTTGTGTATAGTTATCTTAAGATTGATATTAATCAAACTATATCATTGTTTTTAATATAGTATTACATTATTTCCAGATGCATTAATTTATGTTGCCACTCAATCATAATTGTCCCCTAGGCAATTTCATTATTCTTAACTTACTAGTCAAATAAGTTACAGACAAGTATCATATGCTCATTTGCATTACTTACTGTGGAATTTTAAGTTCTTGAATGATGTGATATAATATCTACTGGCAAATTTTTACAGAATATGTATTAAATAACAGAAAAATATGTTAAAGTCATAAATACAGTTTGTGCATATGTGTTACTATAAGCCACTACTATTATATGTAATTAGAATGATTCTGTAAAAATTATAGAATGTATAAAATATTTTTGGAAACTTTCAAATTATTTGACACATATATACTAGTTTATTTTAACATTATAGTAATTTTAATGTTTCTGTCAGTTATCTTTATTGCAAGGTAGCATCATACAGATATAAGGATACAGGCTTTGAAATCACCCACACCTGAATTCAAGAAGCAGGACTAAAGTATAGATAGTAATCTGGGAAAATCGCTTAACTTTTCAGAGTTTTAGATTCTTTTGAAAATAGTGTGTATAATACTAGATACTGTTATTAGTTTTAATGAGATAACGTAGTTAACACAGTACTAGGAATACACTTATCAAAATTAAATGAAGTTATAATTTTGTCTGACATAATTTCATATTTAGTGAGTCAAGAAGCAATTCAATATCTTTTATAGAGGAGAAAACTGAGACACTGAGAGTTTAATGAGACATACTGTGATCAATGTTTAGAAAAAAATTATTCTGTGAGAACTCTATCCCTTACTATCACAGTATATTTATTATTTTGTAACTTCAAATGCAGAAAGCAGTTTGAATAGTTATGCTAACCCATGATGCTGTAAAACAACAAATTAAATAAATAGATAACTACATTTGTCTATGTTCTTTTTATCTTTAGCTTTGCAGAATATAGAAGAAAATATTGTGTTCCAAACTTACTCAGATTGGTTCCATTTCTCCCCTCTCCTCCAAGTAGTTGTGTCAGGCAGGTGTAATACTGTTAGGTTTGTTGCTTTTCGTATTCCATTTTGACTTTTCCCCCATGTCCTGGTTAGCTTCGGTTATTGTTTTTGACCATGTGAAACACTGTCATTGTTCTAAAGGGCAGAATTTAATAAAAAGTTATACTCATATCTATGGATGGACATTTATGTTGTTTCCACATTAGCAATTGTGAATAGTGTCACAATGAACAAGAGAATGCAGATATCTTTTTGAGATCCTAATTTCAATTCTGCAGAAAGACAAATACTGCATGATTCCATTTATATGAGGTATCTCAAACAGTCAAATTCAAAGAGTGGAATGGTGGAGACCCACATCTGGAGAGGGAGAAATGAATTATTAATCAATGGGTAAAAAGTTTTAGTTATGCAAGATGAATAAGCTCTAGAGAGCTCCTGTACAACATTGTAATTATCATCAAAAATAACATATTGTACACTTAAAGTTTTTTAAGAGGGTAAATCTCACATTAAGTATTTTTACCTCAATAAAATTTAAAAGAAATTATACTCAGAAATGCATCACTCACTCGTCATTTCTTTCTTCTACCTTGTTCTCGTTCTCACATTAATTTCTCCCTTTTTTCACTGGTAACAACCAAATCTCATTAGTTTCTGGCTTACCTTTTTTGTAATTTCTTTTTACAAATGTGGGGAGTTATGTATATATTTTTCTTTTTTTTAACCATTTTATTGAGGTGTTTTGACATATAAAATGCTGTACATATTTAGTGTGCACAATTTGATGACTTTAGAGATAAATATGCATCCATGAAACCATCACCACAAGCTATATCATAAACATACACATTGCCACAAGTTTCCTCCTAACCTTTTTATTTAGAATAGTATTAACTAATATTAATAATTATTATTGTTATTATTATTTGTGATAAGAACATGTAACCTTAGATCTATTCTCAGCAAATGTTTACATATACAATACAGTATTGTTAACCATAGGCACTGTGCTACTCAGTAGATCTCCAGGCCTTACCCAACCTGCATAACTGGAAATTTGTACTCCTTAACTAAACTTCATAATTTCCCTCTCCCCCATTCTCTGGCAACCACCATTCTACTTCCTACATTTTTATATAGAGCATAGTACACTATATATATTTTTTGATACTTTCCTTCTTTGCAATTAACAAATATCTTACAATATATCTTAAAAATCACTCCATATCAGTTCATAGAAACTTTCTTCGTTCTTTATGCTCCCAGTGTTTGTATAAACCATAGTTTGTTTAACTACTTTTTAATGGATAGACATGTAGGTTTACAACTTTCTTATATTGGGTTTCCTTCCTCTGTTTTAAGAGCTTTTTTATATTAAGCATATTAGCTCTTTGTGATATATGTTGATCTAGGTTGCAAATATCTTCTCACAGCTTGTCAGATTATTATTTTATTTCCATTAGTTTTAAAAATTATGTAGTCAAATTTATAATTTTTATTTTTTCCCACTGATTTTGATTTAGTTTTAAAGCATTTTCATACAGAAAACTTAAAGAAAAGTTCGCTTGTTTGTTTCCCTCTAGGACATGGGTAGTTTCATTTTTATACAAGACATTTGGATCTTATTATATTGTTGTTAGTAGCTCTGACTTTACTCCATCAATGATGAGATATTAAGTAAATGGAAAAAATCAGCACAAAGAATTAAATTGTAAATATCTGAGATCTAGAACTGAGAGCCAAAGGTACTGTAGATAGTGTAAGAATGGATGAAGAAAAGTGAAATGGATAATGTGAGAAGAATTTATATTAATTATTAATCTGAAGCAGGATAGTGTCTGCCTAGAAAACTTCCTCCTTTACTACCATCTACTAAAAGTTATTTCAGTCACTCAAATTACTCAAATTTTTCTTCATTCAGTCTGTGTGAATTCCACCTTATAGCTGTTTTTTGTTTTTTTTTTTTCTTTAGAACTTTGAAATATTTGGGGCAAAAATAAAAACAAATTATTCATTTGTTAAACAACTGCTTTCTGTACATGAAAGTTTAATGAAAAGCAAAACTGTATTATAAGAAAGATGTTTGAAATACTTTGCAATTAGCTATCATATAATCATGGAAAAAGAAGCTATTACTCTAACTATGATTGGATTTGCCACACAATTTCATCAAACTATGGTCATTGTTCCATTATTTTGGTTCTCTTTGAAAATGTGCATTCATTGGTTTGCTTGAATTTTTTTTTTTCCAGAGGAGGCTAGTCTTGTTGTCCCCTTAGTCATTGGTCTCCTGGAATCTTTAAAGTCCCTTACATTAAATTCATTTACTCCACAGCAGGTCTAGTGTTGCCAGTGCCAATAAATACAGTGCAACACAAAGTAATTATGCAATATATTCTAAAAGGAATAAACTATATTGTATGTTTGCATGTATTTTATGCTGACTGCTGTGCTTCTACTAGTTTAGACTAGGCTCACATGAAGTGTTTGGCACTCACATCAAAATATTAAGTCATTGAGATTTTTGTCAACTGAAATCCCTAAGAATTTTTAATACAATCTGCTTCTCAGGCCATATGATACTTTGAAATTAATTTCAAGGTTTTCATTTGCAGTTATTAAATATCACTTGTTAGATGTCGTCTATTGTCCTAGTCTGTCAAAATCATTTTTGCATCACAACTTTGCTCTACAATGTTTCATGCTAACAACAAAAAGTCACAGTATCTAGTATGCTATTAATATGCTAAAATTAAGCCAATGATTACAATATTCAGTATACCCAGATCAAGTTTAAAACTCTGATCAATTTTGACTGACTTCTGCCTTTACAGTTTGAAAATGATCATCATACTTTTTGTTGATTGCATTACTGCAGAGAAAACACTGGGATGAATTTGGCAACATATCCTTGATTTCTCATAAAATTAAATACTGTTGAAACATCATCCTCTTCTTATTATTTGTTATCACCCCAATACCACATTATATGCCTGAGAGTTAACATTGCCCTAAAAATACCAGCACATCTTATGAATTTCATCTGATAGTCTATTTTTTCTTCTTCTGTAGTATAATTAAACATTCTCAAATAACTGAAGTCCACATTACACTGATGGCAGATTAAAGTGAGTCATGTTGGGTAAGAATAGAAGCCAGATGGTAGGTGCAAATACATTTAACAATGTATATTTGATAAATAGTATAGTTTTTAAAATTACATTATGATTTTATAAGTATTAAAATATAACAAAAATAAAAACATAAAGTTTTCACATACACTGCTATGTTAATATTTAAATACAACAGCTAAAAAATCACAAAATAAGAACTGCAGAAACAAAAACCAGGTAAGATTTGTTTACACAACATTGTAAAGTGACTATACTCCAATTTTAAAAAAAAAAGATTTATTTAACGTGGTAGGTGTGCTTGCCCGTTCATAAATTCATTCCAGTCTGGAACACAGGAGGATAATGCTACTCGCATATCTGCTGCGCCATTTAATCCGTTCCTTTCCTTTGCTTTTAACTGGGTTAAAACTGAAAACCCTAGTTCACACAAACTAGTTGCTGTGAATGGTAATAATAGGATACTCTTTCGACTTATCAAAGGAAAGTCTTCCTTTATCTTAATCCAAAATGTGGATAAACTTAGTGTTTCATAATCATTCTTCGATGTATATGAAGAACTGAGCAGCAATAATTCATTTTCTTCTTCAGGCACCAAGTTTAACTCAATTATTGATTCTTATAGTTCTTATAAGTAAAAATCACTATTCATAATCAGTGGCTGACTCTGGGCTTTTTTTTTGGTGGGGGGTGGGGAAGCTTTCGTTTCTAACTGGTGTTTCACACAAAAATCTTCATGCATTCTAGATGAGGTTATAAATAAAAGAAAAAATGCTAAACACATATGACTGTATATATTGTTGTGGTTGGAAAAATTAAAATGACTAAAATCATTTTTTCTTCTCACTTTAAAAATGCTTTGCTGAGACAGCTTGATGACTGTTAAGTAAAATTTGAGATTATTGTTTACAAGAACTAAATTTAGTTAGATGCATCTATTTTAGTGTTTACAATTCTACTCCAGATATTGAAAAATGTTTGACTAATATACATTGTAAAACATGACCTCAGCTAAAGTCAGTCATTCAATTGAGACATTTTTCATGAAATATATACGTACTATTTTATGGTCATTACATAAGCAGGAAGCTTCATTTTGCCCTAGGGAACCCAGCTGCCAGAAAATGTGTTATCATTACATGCATGTCAAAAAAGATAGTACACACTTCACTAAAATACACTCATTCAACACATTCATTTGGCAACCTCCAGCTGCTACATAGTTAACACAACTTTGAAATTATCTGCTGTACTGGGAATTGAGAGCAATATTTACTTTAGAGGAAATACAAAACTAATTGGATAATATAGTTTGCAGTTTATTCCTTTATACTCCTATAAAAGCAAACCAATTTTCACTAGCTAAATTTTTTAATGAATTTATGATACCCAATCAGAATATGTAGTGCAACTATAGTGATTTAAAGGCATGTGTAATTGGATTAGGAAAAATATAAAAAAATTGATCTTTTCAGTTATACTTTAGACATGGATTTAGGGGAATTTCTTACAGGCGAAACCAATTTCCTTTTTATTTTTTTCTGCTGGCATTTGTAATTCACTCATATTGACAAAATACATCTTTGTGAGCCTGCTCTAGAAAGCTTTTCCTTTTGTGAAGACATTTTCAATTAGTTCCAGAAATCATCCTCTAGCCATGAAAAATTTAACTCCAATATATCAACAATAAAATTATATCAACACACTTCTAAGTTCTTTCTGATGGTCTTACTGCAAAGTAACAGTACACATACCTAAAAATCTACCTGAATGACTACTTTGTCATGAAATGGCCCATTTACAAATATGAGTGCTTTTTAATAAAGACTTTACATATATAATATGAATACATACATGTATGTCAAACAAGTCTTTTATTTTAAAGGTGTTTAAACAATATACATATTTGTACTAACAGTTTTCTAAAAAGGTAGTTTTAATTTTAAAATATTTTAATTTCAAAAGATAATTGTCAATACTGTTTGACCTATAAATCATCTTAACTCTATTCAATTAAACTCTACAAATACCTCTAAATATCCAAATATATGGTTTTATACTTTAAAACGTACAAAAAATTTTCATCATTAGTATTTTAACTTCCACAAATATTAGTTAGTAGAAACCAAACAAAAACTTACAAACACAGAAAAAGAGAGAGAAATTGATTGTTTTTCTCCAGAAGTGTAACTCCCTGAAAATTAAACAAAATAGAGAAATATACATATAATCTGGATTTTTCTCTCCACAATCAATATGTACATGATACTCCAAATTGCAAATGACCTTGATATTTTGTTTTTGGGACTCTGTGATTCATCTTGTGAAATCAGTCTTTATATTCAGAGCAAATCACGGTATTTGTTACATAATCTATGTGAACAAATGAGATTATGCATACTCAGAGGATTGATATCCTTTATATACTGCATTCATGGATTTCAAGGTATTAATTCCTGGCCTTTGTTATGTACAAATATTCACTTATGATACCTCTAAAAATGAGGATTGGGCTAAGGAGATAAACATAATTTGCAATATATATATGTGAACTCAGAAAGGACTGTTGTGTATGGTCCTTGGCAATTCTACTGCCTGGCCCAGGTGATGAAAATCTCTCTGGACTACTCTGTAGTGGATGGCTAACACTGAAATACCTTTTTGGTACTAAACACTGAGAAGGCAGAGGCAAATCTTCATTGTGGCAGAACTGAAAACTGAAACAATTTTGGAAAGTCTTTTCTCTGTAGGACACGATGATTCTGTAGAGGATCATCGATATGAAGGGTCTCCCCAACATGCTGATGCTCTGAGAAATGTCATAATTGATGTTAGTCTCCCAGGCCATCATTATCAAGCTGTGTGTAAGAGTGAGGACTAGTTTCAGTTGTCAGAAAAGATTTACGTGGAACATGTATTTTAAAGTGAAATGAAGAAATTTGGAATATGTAAATTATGTTAACTACATATATTGGTAGTGCAAAATTTGTGTCTCCTCAGTAAACAGAAAATATTTTCAAGCAAAGTATAAATCAAGTCATATGTTCTTTACCTAATCTATGATTTCAATGATTAAATATCTTGTTACTACTAAAGTAGTATGGTAATTTATAATACTATGGTGCAATTTGAACTGATGGCATTTTAACATCCTAGAATCACAAATATATCCTACTCATTAAACACTGATAGTAGATGAAGTTAGACATTACTGGATGTAAATTAAGTTTAAAAACATCCTCACCACATACTGCTCAAACTTCATTACTGCTATATAAAAATGGTAATATGATGTAGATTTTTTCTGATTTTTAAGCTTTCAACAATCACATGGAATTTATTTATCTATCTATCTATTTATTTATTTATTTATTTTTGGCTGCATTGGGTCTTCTTGCTGCGCATGGGCTTTCCCTAGCTGCAGTGAGCGGGGGTTACTCTTTGTTGCGGCACACGGGCTTCTCACTCTGGTGGCTTCTCTTGTTGCGGAGCATAGGCTCTAGGTGTGTGGGCTTCAGTAGTTGTGCCACGTGGGCTCAGTAGTTGTGGCGCACGGGCTTAGTTGCTCTGTGGCATGTGGGATCTTCCCGGACCAGGGCTTGAAACTGTGTCCCCTGCATTGGCAGGAGGATTCTTAACCACTGTGCCACCAGGGAAGCCCCTACACATGGAATTTAGATAGCACAAATAAATATGATATCCTATTGAGAATGCTGTGCTTCAATAAATATCAAGGTGTCAATTATATTGTCTCTAATAAATAATTTAATAAACTTTAACTATTCAGTGTTTTTATGGCTACATTAAAAATTATATTTACAGTATTGCTTATCATTAATGTGATTTTATTTTATTTTGATTTTACAACTACTCTTCTCTTGTTGTTGAATTTAAAAATGCAGAAGTACAACCTCATATTTATTTGTGCCCTGATTTAGAAATTGTGATTTTATTTTAAATCCGTGGGAAATTTTAGATTCTTTATATATTTTAAAAAGATCACTCCATAGAATTTTTGTATCAATATTTGTTATCACAATTGGAAAGATAGCTTGTCCTTATTCTTCAAAGCTAGGTCATATATGTCAAATGCCAGCATCCCACACATCAGTTTAGTTAATTCTAATCCATGTGTGTAGAAGAAAGAAAATTATATTTGATGTTAAGTATTATAAATTCTTCCACCATTCCATAAAATATCATAGACAAGTAGGAAATTGTTTTATTTTTATTCGCTCTGGGAAAATAGGAAAGATATGGACAAAAAAATCCAATAGTGGGGCTTAGTTATTCAATAGTTATTGATTTAGCTTGGATTTTCATTTCTCTCTCAACCACTTTAAGAATTATATTTATTTTATCTTTAAATCCAGGTCTCCCAGTTCTTTCCACCTACTTTATAACACTTTGTTAGGATCTATTCTGGTAACAGTGGTTCATTCTAAACTACTTTACAAATTATCTTTATTATCATTTAACTTTCAGTTTTCCAATACTATTCAGTGAGCACATACCACTTTGCCCTGATTTACTCTAATAGTCCATAAGATAATTTTGGAACAAGTCTAATGTTATGCCTGAAATGAACTTCGGCCTTCCCTATTTGCAAAAATGTAACACATGATTCTACTTGTACATTCAAAAGTACATTTTGAAAAAACAAACCTGTACATTAATTATATGTACTGCTCACATTTCTGTGCATTTCTGAGTTATTATAAAAATAAAGAATTTAAATTTGAGAAGTGACATAGAAATAAATTGAAGCAGAATATAAATAACAAAATACTTATACAATTATCATAATATAATCTACTTTGGTATGGCTTAACATCATTTATGTGAATTTTCTAAGTCGTTGAGAATGTCTACCTGTTGCTAGATATTTCATTCAGGGTACACACTACTACAAATAATATTTTTTGAAAGCATATGTTGTATAAAGATTTAGGGAGAATATGATGGCTTTTATTATTTCATGAAATATTCAATATATAAGGGTCATAACACATACAGAAACAATAAATACAAAAAATATCATAACCAAAATAAATAATTTAATGAATTTTTAAATGGATTTTTAAGAGAAATACTGTTACATGGAGAGAGACCTATGAAAAAATATGTAGAAGTGGGCTCTTTATCAGGGTCATGAATAAAGGATTATCTAGAAAATCACATGTTCTTGCTTTGTAGGAATTTAAAGGTCAGTCTGGTTCAAAAGTCTATTTTCATTTTCACTCTATTCTGCTGCGTGTCCACCAAGTCTCCCTTCAGCTATTTGTTTGAATACCTCCAATGACAGGCAACTTTATACCTCCTAGGACAGCCAATTTTAACTGTATAGTTTTTAATAGAATCACTTCAATAGAGTATATCTCCTTACAGACTGTGTATATTTATGTGTGTGTGTATATATATATATATATATATATATAGTTATATATAATTAAAAATTCTAACCACACGCAGAAAATTTTGAAATAAATTATTAACTGTTCCAAAGAGATTGATTCATGAAAGGGGAGGCATTATATGTAAACACACAAATTCACAAGCACATTTAAACAGTTATACAATGTAGATGTGTTGTTAAAATCATTTACACATGTCCATTCCGTTTGAGAAAAAAGATTTTCAAAAACTATTACCCACATATTTACAGGTAACTTAGACTGAATTTTAAAAAATTCATTATAAGATTACAGACAAAAAAGAATAGAATCCATTTTGAATGTAGTCAGAAGTTATCAAGATTTTAATATATTCTAAGCCAAAAGAGAAACCCCATAGTTTCCTCTATTATTTAATTTATGATAGTGTAAATTTCCAAATACTAACATTTAAACAGACTTATTACTTATGCTTTTAGTCCCTGAATATTTTAAACAGACAGGATATGACATTTTGGTAAGATCCCATCACTAAGAGTCCTTTAGCTGCCATTGAACCAAGTCAGTGATCTGCTAGAGAATTCTAAGTTGCTTTGATTTTATGAAAAAGCCACCTAGTTTTTGAGAACTTCCTCTTAGTGTAACTGAGCAGAACGCTATGGGGCCTTCCCTGGCAGACCACCCTCCATTTCCTCTGCCTGTCTCTTTTTGTAGAAAAGCTGCAGTCTCCCAGGCCTCCCCTGAGTCACAAAAGCCTGGCTCAAGAAAAAAGATTGAAAGGATGTGAACATGTAGTGACAAAAGTAGCAGGTGGGCCAGGAGAACTGGTAACAATTTAAACAGTAAATCAGCCATATTGCAGTCATAGAATCTTTTGTTCTTCCTTGAAGTACATAGATAACAGTATCTGACGCACATTCTTAAGTTGTTTTACAGATACTAAAACCCCCAACAAATGGAGGAAGTTAACTGCATGATGACAATGAGCACATAACCCTCAGATGGGCTGGAACCTGAGGATTGATAATGTGACACTGTGACACTGCCCTGTTACTTCACCATCAACCAATCGTGCATGAGCTGATCATGCACCCTGTGACTCCCCTCCCTCACCTTGCCCTTAAAAACTCTTCCTTGAAAGCCACTGGGAGTTTGGGTTTTTCTGGGCATCAGCTGCCCACAGTCTTCCTTTGGCACCTACAATAAATGCTGCACTTTCTTCACTATAACTTGGATCAGTAGGTTGGCTTTACTGCCCACAGGTGAAGGGACCCAAGTTTGGTTTGGTAACATCAGGAGATAAAACTGATGATACACACACACACACACACACACACACACGTATATATGTATATATCTATTGATATATGCATATATATAATCTACCTGCTTATTTAAAGAAAAACAACAATTTTATGTAATTTCTGAAAGGATATTACATTCCAAATTTATTTTCTCTGATTTGTATACAATATATGAATGATAGACAAGTAATTTCATTTTCAACAAAACAAAAAAATTTTAATAAAATATTTATTAATTACCTACTCCATAAATGTCATGCTGCTATGTTAAACAGGCTACAAAAATGACTAAACCATAATTCCTATCTTGGAAAGTTAAATATAATCAGAAGTATTAAAATGATTACCATATATTATGAACTACATAATTGTTTTGTAGAGTTGAAAGGGCTGAATTTAATGTCCGTTTGGTTTTGTCACCGGGTGGATGTGCTTTGTAAGAAAATAGCTTCAGCGGAAGAGGTCAACGGAAGACCCGGCCAGCAATCTCGGTCCGCTCTAGTAAGCAAAGAATTGCAAATTACCACGTTAAGCTTAAGCACAAAGCAAAGTTTATTTAAGCACAGGTACACTCTCAGAGAGGGAAAGAGCGAGAGCGGGCTGTTTCAGCGAAGTGAAGCAAGCCCAAAGCAGAGTTTATCAAAGCAAAGGTACACTCTCAGAGAGAGGGCGAGCGGGCTGTTTCTGCGAATTGAAAGTAGCATTCCTGTACAGGTTTAAGGGCGCTTTTAAGAAGCATTTTGCAGGGAGGCTGGGGTTAGTGACAGGGAATCATTATTTGATTAACAGTCCCGAGCTATGCAACAAGTTTACTGCTGTGCATGCTCTCACCCTTGAATCACTAAGAAATGCCCACTCGGGGGGGTCAAAACCACAGGTAGATTTTATTATAATTATGGTATAATGAGTTTGGGTTAACTATAGGTTATACGCCTGTCTGGTCTGGGCATGCGTAGCCCGGGGAAGTCCCCTCGTGTTGTTACCGTGCCCCTCTTTATTAGGATATAAGCTGCCCACCACACGACCATAGTTTCGACCATTCTGGGTGTGGTCAAGGGAGAGTCCCCAGGTGGTTGGGTATGACTCGATTTCTTCTTCTCGTCTTTCTCGTCACTGTCACCTCCTCGCTGCTAATGTCTGACTAACTACCGAACAGTTTTACAAAAAGATCTTTAGAAATGGCATTCAATCTAGGCAAAAATGTTGAGACAATTTCCTAGAAGAATGTCACAATTCAATTGCTTATTAAAATTCAGTGGATTTTTGACCAAGATAACTATTTTCAAATGACTACTTTTCCTTCACCCCAGATTTAAGAAACTTAAAAACAGTAAACATTTGGTAAAATCCCCTGGTGTACAGTAGGGGCTCAATAATCCTTTGCTTTATTAGTAGACTAAATGACAACTCCCCTTTAGGATATTGGACATCTTCATCCAGAAACAAATACATTTTTTAAAAATTAAGTAAAAGGTAGTCATAAATGTTCACATCTCTGGAAAAAAAATGCAACATTGCACACATTTTTAAATGAAAGACTTTAATTTAGCATTGCTACTACAGGTTAATGAGTATAGCTATAGGCTTTCTAATTTTAAGAATTCTCTGTAAGATTTCTTATTGTCTTTTAATAAACCACATCCATAAAAATATAAGATTATGCTGAGAAAATTATAAGATATCCTATCTTTCACCCAGTGCTAGTCAAATTATAGTCATGCAGCAAAGCACTTGGAAGGAAGCATACACACTTTTGAATCTTGGTCTGGAAAACCAAACCAAAAAATGACAACATAGGTTACATCTTCAACTAATGCTTACATCAGTTAGAGCTTTCAAAATAAAGGTTATTAGTTAAATATTATTTAAATATTGTTCCTTTTTTAAAACGATGATAAAAAGAAAATTACAAATATTTTGGAAATTTTTCAGAAAAGAAAATTGAATGTAACTTCTTAACATTACAAAACAATGTTGTTCTCAGATGACAAGTGATATGTGCTTCTCAAGTTAGTTGAGAAGGTTTATATTGGTCATGTCATAGAAAATATTAAATATTGGGAAGAAAGTAACTGTGATACTGGAATGTGACAGACAGTGATAGAGTTCAGGGAACCAGGGCACTGACTGATACGTGAAAGATGCAGCCAGCCTTAAATGCTTAAAAATGAGAAGATACCCATGTTTTAAGCATTGCCATAAAAGGGACTCCATTACTTATTGCTAGAAATTTTATCCAGATTGGTAAAAAGTGAAAGAATGAGATCTAAAAAAATGTTCGTATAGAACAATAGCTGTCTCAACTTCCTGAAGAAACTGAGGCATAGATCATCTAGTTACTCTGTTTGCAATTCCTACTTTATATCATGATACTTCATTCTTGATTCACTATGTTCCCCAAACCTTTCATATTTATGCTGCCCTTTCCTACTTCAGGGCTTTATACAAGTATTTCTCTCTTCTGTGAACATTTTTCCTTCCACTTTTGACATGGCTGGTTGCGCGGATTACAGACTTTAAAAAAAAAAAAAAGCCTTATCCTCAAAGAGTTCTTGCTTGAAAATCCTATTTTCCCCATAAATGTTCTAGCAATAGGGTTTTTGGAATAAGTTTTGTTTTTTGAATCAGTTCAAATAAAGACAAGGTCTGAGAATTAACATTTTAAGGAGATTCTAGGCAAGTCAATGGTGACAATTTTGTGGAAAGGAAGCTTTGGGAGAACTTCACACCTAGTCTCTTCATTACAAAGGGCTTCATACCTGCTGAGTTACAGCCACTGGATCTGTGAGAATGTTAGTTTTCAAGACTACTTTGGGTTTGAAGAAAGAGAGATGACAGTCAGACAAGTGAAAATGTCAAAAGCTCACTGGTTTTGCAAAGATTTAGCCTTTTTTTCTTGAATATACACTCCTTGGATTGTTGCAAGCCTTAGCTAATTTTCAGAGATGTGAAAAAGTTGACTTTGATTATTTTTGCCAGTATTCTCCTCACTTTTATAGTGGTACAGATTTTTATGATTCCTTACATTGCTGCCCCTGAAGTGCTTCTTGATTTCATAAAACTTCCAATGAACACCTGCAAAGATTGTATTTAATTTTTTTCATTAAGAATAGAAACCACTTACGGTAAACTGGTTTCAAAAGCATTTGAGAGAATTATATTGTTCATCAGAAAGTTTTTTTTAAAAGTATGTTTGGATAAGATTTCTAGGTTAGATACAAATCTTGTTAATCTACTAAAAGGCAATAAAAGAAACAAGACAAATGACTTTGGGGTTATATGTTTTTTGCAAATAAGAAATTTATAGGTTAACCTATAACTTAACGGTCATCTGGGCTTTAAACAAATAATAAACAGCTGAGTCAAACACACAAAGTCTTCTGAAAATTTTTTTTAATTCATAAATTAGCCTGTTAAACATATATATTTTGGCCTGACCTCCCACATTTCCTCTCTCTCCTCCTTCATTTCTTCATTCTATATAGAAATTAGTTTTCCAGTCTTACTAATATATCTTTACTGATTCACACTTACATTATGTAACCTAAAATCATTTGAAAGGAAGAAGAAATGTATGCAGAAACATACTGTCATTCATAAAATAAGGTTACATTCTTAATTAAAATTATTCTTAAGTATTTTGATAAGTAAAATCCATAATGCTATGATGTATGTTAATGTTTTTCATTATTTATAATTCACTTATAATGTAAGTAGTATATAAACAATTTTCTAAGAAATGACTAGATAAAGTCTCAATACAAGTCTCTTAAGTGCTTTTAGTACTGATGAACAAAAAAAATCACTGGGAAATACATTGCATTTATACTTTTTATAAAATCTACAGTATAAAAGTGAACTTCATGATTTTAAACAGTTTAATTTAAATTTAGAAAATGTAATACTTGTAAAATTTTATTAAATACAGTTTTAAATGATGATTTATAGTGTCAACTGAAAGAAATGCACAACTTAAAGGTTGAGAATTATGTTTTATTTGTCAGACAAAACTGAGGACTTAAGCCTGGACACAGCCTCTCAGATAGCTCTGAGATACTGCTCCAAAGAGGTAAGGGAGAAGCCAGGATATATGTGAGTTTTTGTAATAAAGACCAGGGAGTTGAAACTTCCAAAAATTACTGTTAATTAAAGAAAACCAGATATCTTGAGTTAATGAATTTAGCACTTTTCTATGTATGGGAAGATGCAAGTGTCTGGGCCCATTGAAATCATTCCTTTGATATGCACCTTAGCTCTCTAGGGCCAGCATCCTGTTCTTTTCCTATCCTGAATGCCCTGCCCTCTTGGATGCACAGTCTGCGGTGGCTGCAGTGGCTGAGGGCTTGGCAGTAGCCAGCCCATTTGTCTCCATCCTGAGTTCCCTTAGGGCTCTCCATGGGGGGCAGGAGGGCTGTAGTAGCTTGATGTCTGCAACATCCTTTGTTTACTGATAAGGCAGGCAACATTTTTCATTCACAGCAGCATAAGACACTAACTAGAATATAATCGTTTTTGCATTAAAATTTCTTCATGTTATAAAATGTTTTAGACTAAACAATCAAACATATAATTAAGATTTCTTTACATAATAAGAATAATTTTAAAATGAGCTAGTAATAATTGAGACACTCAAGGACATTTTTCTTTTCTTTTTTCAAAAAAATTCATTTTTCTCTTCTCTCCCTATCCAGATGTAACTGCATCCTCATGCAGGTATGATCCCGTATACTAATTAGTCGCCCCAAGGTCTCTACTAGACTTGACTCTGTCTCCAGAGCTGTCAGACAAATTAACAACTGGGAATGTAGTTTACATATAAAGGACTGTAACCTACTTTTTTTTTTTTTTTCCGTTACTCGGGCCTCTCACTGTTGTGGCCTCTCTCGTTGCGGAGCACAGGCTCCGGACGCGCAGGCTCAGCGGCCATGGCTCACGGGCCCAGCCGCTCCGCGGCATATGGGATCTTCCCGGACCGGGGCATGAACTGGCGTCCCCTGCATCAGCAGGCGGACTCTCAACCACTGTGCCACCAGGGAAGCCCTGTAACCTCCTTTTAAAAGCTTACACATTCTGATATTAATGCTGATGAACCACTTTTAAAATAACTTGAAGTATCATCTACTGAAGAAAGTTTTAGTTAGCTACTATTTAAAGATTTAAACAACAAACACACTGATATGCATTTTGTTGTTGTAAGGACAGTGCAAGCATTTGGCGAATATGTACGTTTTTCCTGTATGATCTTCTTTAAATATGTCTGAGATTAATTATTATGTTTTACATTGATGAATTAGCAGATAGAGATATTTTAAAGAATCAGTTTTCTGGAACACCATTATGAAGTGGCATACTCTGCTAGATGGAATCATCTTATGTGAATCTTTTCCCTGTCCCAGGGTGTTATTAATCTGTACTCTGTAAAGAGCTCAACATATTATGTGTAACATTACATGATCCAAGCACTGGCATTATAATGTACCCTCAGTGTGTTTATAATATCTACAACAGAATATTATTGTGAAACTTTAAAAAATTAATGCTTTAGGATTTCCTATACTTAAAAATGTACATTAAATAATTTGAAAAGCATAAATTGGCTCAGAGAGGGGAACTGGTAGTTCTTTGTAAAAAGAAATATGTATAGTATAAAGAAAAATAGTATGGATGAAAAAGCAGATGTGTACCACATATCAGATACTATATAAACCAGTTCAATGAAAAATTATTTTAGCAGAAATAAAGTGTTGGAGGAAAAAAGGAGATCAGTAAAAATCAAATGGGAATAAACCAGATGACACTGGATTAGAGTTGGATTCTTTACTATGATATTATATTTAGGTATATGTCTATATATATATATATTTTTCCACTGTCCAAAAAATCTTCTGTGCTTTGCCTATTTATCTCTCCTTTTCCTCTAACCCTTAAAAACTGATAATCTTTTTTACTGTCTCCATAATTTTGCCTTTTCTAGAATGTTATATAGTGAAAATCATGTGTCTGGCATGAATTTGGGAAAATTCTCTGTCTTTATTGCTTCAAATTTTTTTGCTTCCCAGTCCTCTGGTCTCCCATTTTGTATACATTACACCTTATTTAGGTTTCCCACAGTTCTTGGTCATTCTGTTTTGATTTTTTTTTCAGTCTTTTTTTTTTTTTGCTCTTTCATTTTGAAAGTTTTTTTTGAGATATCCTCAGGTCAGTTATTCTTTCCTTAGTCTTGTGGAGTCTGCTAATGAGCCCATCAAAGGTATTCTTCGTCAGTGTTTTTGATTTCTGACATTTATTTTTTGATTCTTCCTTAGAAATTTCATCTCTCTGTTTACAATGGTCATCTGTTCCTGTATGCTTCTGTTTTATCCATTAGGCCCCTTAACATATTAATCATAGATATTTTAAATTCCCAGTCTGATAATTCCAATGACCCTGTCATATCTGAGTGTGGTTGTGATGCTTACTCTTTCTCTTCAAACTGTGTGTTTTTGCCTTTTAGTATTCCTTGTAGTTTTTTTCTCAATTACCAGACATTATGTACTTGTTAAAAGTAGGTTTGGTAAACAGGCCTTTAGTAATGTAGTGATGAGGTGTGGGTAGATAGGAAGCATCCTTTTTTCTTACAATTAGGTCGCAGTCTTTTAATGAATTTGTGCCTCTGGACTGTGAACATTACACATGTTTCTCAGTCCCCCCACCTCCCTCCCCTTAGGTGGGACAGTATGGTTAGAGTGAGCTGAAGTTAGATATTCCCTTTCTCCCACTTTGAAGGCTAGATTGAGCTGGAGTTATTTATCTCCTTTCTGCCAAGTCACTTACACTCTTAATTATCCCTCTCAAGTAGCCTCTGGTAAAATAATTTCTCTATAGGACAGGCCTTGTTAAGAAGAACACAGTGTTCTGGCATATTTCAAAATGGTTATTTTCCCCTCCCCCCTACTGGAAAGAAAAAATATATATCTGATATTCACTGTGGGAATTTATTTGATCTTCTGGAGGTAAAAATACAAAAGTGTGGGTCCTCCCCTATGACTGTGTCTCCCTGGAATTTTTAACTCTCAGAGTTGTCCACACTGATCCTACAGCAATTTATCAATTACAGTTTAGGTTTTCTGACCCTGGCATCGGTTCCCTTAGAAATTTCTGCTTGTGGATTTCTGTTCAACTTTTTGTGATTCTCTCTACTTGCCTGTCTCTTGAATTTGGGGTTCAGAAGTTTGCCCTGTAAACTCACTTCTCTGATGGATTTTAAGAAGGGTTGTTGATTTTTTAGTTCGTTCAGATTTTTACTTGTCTTTAGGATGTAGTGCTGATTTTTGAGCTCTTTACATGCTGGACCAGAAACCAGAAGTTCCTCTTTGGGTTTTTAAATTCCCAGAAGTAAGTAAGAAAAGACAGGTAAGGAGTTGATTAGGATTTAATGTTGACTGGAAGTACCTTCAGCTTATATTCAGCACCCACACTGTCTAGGTCTACACAAGAAACTAACCATAGCATTTTAGGTTTCCCTCCTAAAATCTAGAATCCTTTTCACATCCTGAGATTATTCACTCATTTCTTTGGCTTAGAAATCTGAAAGGCAATCTTAATGCACTTTTTATTTTCCAGGATCTAGTCTAGTATACCACATTGTATGTAGTCATAATGTCTTCTTAGTTTGTCCTGGTCTGTAGCAATTTTTCTTTGTCTTTCATGACCATGAAAATCTTGTAGAGTACCTCTCAGAAACTTTGTAGGATGTCTCCCTATCTGAATTTGGCTGATATATTCCTCGTGATTTTATCAAGGTATGGAAATTTGAAAAAATACCAAAAAAGTTATTTTCTCTTTATATTAATTCAGGGGATACATGCTATCATCATAACTTATCACTTTAATTGCTAACCTTGATCACCTGGTCCAGGTAGTATCTTAATATGATAGTTTCTCCACTGTAGAGAAACTCCATTCCCTTTTCCATACACTATTCTTTCAAACCTAGTCATTAATCCCAGTCTACACTTAAGGGAGCAGACACCCAAATGGGGAATATCTCTGTAAATTATAAATTAGTTATAACTTTCCATATAGAATATTTGTCCCTCCTTTGGTATTTACATATTATGCAATTAGTTACTTATTTTAACATGAAGTCATGGAAATTTATTTTATTCTTTGACTCACAATCCAAAAGACATCTGTCCAAACCCATAGAATGTACAACACCAAGAGTGAACCCTAACGTAAACTATGGTCTTGGGTGATAATGATGTTTCAGGGTAGATTCATCAATCATAATAAACGTACTACTGTGGAGTATGTTAATAATGAGGGAGGCTATGCATATGTGGGAGCAAAATGTATACGGGGAATCTCTTTACCTTCTGCTCAATTTTCCTGTGAACCTATAACTGCTCTAAAAAGTGAAGTATTTTAAAAAAATAACTCAAAAATCGAAGAGTGTTTTGATACTGCTACAACTAGTAACATGCTAGTGGAATTCTCATGGAGCGCTTCTCTCTGTTAATAATAAGGAAAATCTTCACTAGAGAATGCATGTGTCTCTTTTCTATTTTCCACATGGAACACTGACAGATGGCTGCCATTGGCTCAGCCATCTTATGAAAGTGAGGTAGTAAGCAGAAGGAAAATTTGAAGACACATTTTCAGACTACACAACCAAAGCAGCAGCTGCCTAGCTCCAAAATTATTATAATAGTTAAGTAAGTGTTAGTTGTATTTTCTTTTATTTGCAGTCAAATTCATTGTTTTAGAAGATATTTCAACCAAGAAGAGAAGGAATGACCATCAAGTCACCTAAGTACACATATAGAAAATTTCATAAAACAGAACAAATTTAAAGGATAGAAAATGCATCATATGGTGGCAAATGAAGAAATTTCTAACAATTAAGTTATTTTTGTGTTGGTGCCACAATAATATTCCTTCATAACAGGAATATTATTCTGAATAATAAACATTGTTCACAGTGAAATTGGTTAAATCATACATGATCATCATTAATTTCCTTAGGTTACATTGGATTTTTCTCTCTAAATTACCACAATTTAGAATGATTTTTGAATTGAATAAAAGCCAGTTGTTTTCCAGTTTGCATAAAAATTGAAGTATATCAAGATCTGAAATACAAAAACACTAAAACTATCATGTGTTACAAATATACTTTATGAAATGATAGAAGAAGAGTAGTAAAATTCAGTGTACTTCAAAATTTCTATGTAATATAGATTAAAACCCACATTTCTAGCCTAGGCTTCTGATAAACAAATGACAAGTATCATCATAACATTAATGGAAAATATAAATAAAAATAAAAAGTCAAAACAAAAAAGCTAGTGAATTGTAGAGGTAAGTTGGAAGTTCACAAAATTCCTGTATCTGTGAATTTTAATTGTTCCTCTAATTAAATTAACATGTTTATCCTCATAACACTATGTCAACTTCTCTTAAACACTTGAAAACTATCAATAACTGCTCCTCTTTCAATTGTTTGTTCTTCAAGTCAGGTAAAAGGAAAATACTTAAGGTTTTGGTATGTCATGCAAACATGACCTGCTTGTCAATCACATGCATATGTAAAAGAACATTTATATAATGGGATGGGGACATTAAACTTCTTTCTGAAAAAGTGACCCAACTCTGACATGCCTTTGCATCATTACACCCCCAGTAGAGAGGAATATTTATTTGATTGGGCTACAGGGAGTACTGGGCATTGCTTCCTTTGCCTTAATAGGAGTAAAGTAGAAAGTAACTATTTAGAAGGTTCTAAATTCAACTTATACTGGAGTTTTGTGTCTTAATTGTACTCTGTTCTTGCTTTTTGTTTTAAAGAGTAGTTGACCCTAAAGCATTTAGAAACCCTGGATCTTTGACTCAATTACTTTTAGAATACTGCCAAAATCTTTTCTTAGTACTTAACTTTAGTCTAAAATTATTTTGAAAGCTCTCAGAAAACTAGTCTGGGATAATTGTAATACATTATAAAATAGCAATTTCCAATTTTAAGATATGCTATTATTTTAGTATTATAGTAATACAGTTTTAATTAATAACTATATATAGTGTGTAAAAATCATGCATTTCTCACAAAAGCTATTAATCTGTATAACTCACGTAATTGCAATATCTTTATGTCCACAATCTCTGTAAAAATTTGAGGGGACTTTGAGTGAATAAAGTGCACCATCTAAACACACAGCAGTGGAAAATGATTATACAATTAATCTTGGATTTTGCTGTTAAATGTTTAAGCACCTCAATCAATTCTAAGCTTCCAACAAGTCATGGACAAAATAAATTTATGCTAGAGTGTATGCATCTCATTTTATGAAAAAAATGTGATAACATTATTTTGTCAAGAGATAAGACCTTTTAACTGAGAATTAAATATGTATGTGTATTTCACGCATTCCAACAACAAAAAACGTTAAATACAATTGACTGAGTTTTCAAAACAGGATAGTATAGAACATACAGAAACATCCAACTTAAGAGTATTTCTTAGATCTTCAAGAAAAAGGCAAAGGCATTTTATGAAAAAAAGCTAGTCATCCCTCCTTAGGTATCTGTACTGACAATTGTGAATATTATCTTCATAGCGGTAGGAAAAAAGATAGTAATGGTAAAAGAAATTAGTGATTAATATTTTTCAGCATGGCTATGTCTAGAATTATTTATAAGATTTGATTTTAAACACTACACATTTATTTTATGATGACAGCATTAAACGTGGCAGCAGAATGTTGGAGCCTACTTTTCATTCTACTTGAACACTGATCTGTGAGAAAGCTGTAGCAGCAATGTTAATCAATGCATAAAGCTAGGACTACCATTCCATAATTCACCAGGATAGAGACAAGAAATGGTGGACCCAGCGTTAATATGTGGCTGCACTCATCCAGATTGAAGTCAGTTTAATTTGAGCAGAAGCTGAGTAGATCATTTATCAGGATTGAATGTATTACTATAATTCATTGCTGTGATTGTAGGGAAACAGCAGTAGTATAGATGTGTGGCTGTAACTCTTAGTGACATAACCTGGCTGGTTGCTTTCCACAGTGCTATTTTCAGCTAGAACAGTCTTTCTCTCAGAAATTTCAGTATAACATTGACTTATTTAAAAAATAAAGTCAGATAAACAAAACGTCATCTTCCAGAACATATTGAGAAAAATTAAAAGTCTGTCAATTCCTTTGGAAATAAAAGAATCACTTGTAAGGTAAATATATTATACTGATCACTGATCCTCCCCTTTCTTCATAAACCATTTTTTTTTCTTTCCCGGATAAGAAAAACTCTGGCCTCGTACATTCCTTAATATTTCATAGCTTCTTGGAAAATTTAAACATTGATCCAGGTGTGCCTATGGTATTTAATATTGAAATCCTGAACTCTAGGAGTTACTTAATTTTCTTCCATCAGACCAAGTCCCTTCCATCAGTTAAGTGGAAGTGATTCAAAATTATTAAATATATTTCTTTTCCAATTCTTATTTGCTTAAAATAGAATTAAAACAATGATATGATTTTGAATTACAGAAGTTAATTTCAGAAACTCTTCAGTACTTCTAAATACCCCCTTAAGAGCATTAATTTTTAAATCACCTTGGAAATCATATAAGTAATAAATACAGGCACTTTGCTAGTTTATCTTGCTTTGTATATTTTTCATACTCTGACTCATACATTCATAAAAGGCTTATTAAGAAGTTGCCCTTTGCAAACATAATTTTTAATTTGTATTTTAATACAGAACATAAAAAATTACAATTTTAACCATTTTTAAGTGTCCAGTTCAGTGTCATTAAGTGCATTCACAGTGTTGTGAAATGGGATGCACATTTGAAATGATTAAATTAATCAATTTCAAATCCATTCTATCTTTCTCTGACATTTTAACCATTATCTTCTATATGGATCCATAACTTTCTCTTCATCTCACTAGTCCCGGTCCCTAGTTGCCTTTAACTTGGATATTTATAACAGGTTTTTTACTTTGCTCTGACTAGAGCTTCACTACTCTTCAGCTCTTCCTATTAACATAATTTTTTTAAAAAAGAAAATTCAAGCATGTATCAATTCTATTTTAAACTCTTCATCAATAGATTCACTCTCTAGAACCTAGAACATCTGAATTCTACCATACTATCTACCTTTAGAATCCTGAATGATTTTACAAGTTTCCTTGTCCATCCCTCTCTCAATCACTTTTCACTTTTCACCCTCACTGGTCTACTTGAGTTAGTGTGCCTTACTGTTTTAGTAGTCCTTGAATTTGCACAGGCTTTTCACTCTGCTGGAATAGTCAATTACCCTCATTAAACCTGTAGTTATCCTTAAGTGCATTGCGTAGCATTCATTTTGAACACTTCCCTGAGTTAAATCCTCCTCCCACTCAAGTGCAATTTTAGGTTATACATACACTTACTAGTGTATCTGTCTTGTAATATGTTTGCAGTTATGTCTTGGCATGACTTTGGATGGATAATTATTTCTTTTATTCATTCATTGGAAAAATACTGGATTTCCCTGGTGACTCAATTGTTAAGAATCCACCTGTCAAAGCAGGGGACATGGGTTCGATCCCTTGTCCGGGAAGATCCCACATGCCACGGAGCAACTAAGCCCGTGAGCCACAGCTACTGAGCCTGCACTCTAGAGCCCACAAGCCACAACTGCTGAAGCCCATGCACCTACAGCCCGTGCTCTAAAACAAGAGAAGCCACTGCTATGAGAAGCCTTCCTACAGCAACGAAGGATTGCCCCAGCTCACTGCAACTAGAGAAAGCCCACGCGCAGCAACTAAAACCCAATGCAGCCAAAAATTAATTAATTAATTTTAAAAAACTTATTAGAAACCAGGTACTGAGGATTCAAGGGTGCACACATTCTACTCATGCAGAAAGTTATTAAATAAACAATGACAAGGCCATGTGCTAAATATTCTAATAGAGCTTTAGGATGAGTCATAAAAATATTGAGAGGGTAGGTCTGTATAAGACATCTTAGATAATTACATAGGAAAAGAAATTATATGAGTTAGACTTAGAAATATAAGTAGGAACTACGTTGTTAGAAAGGGTAAAAGGAAACCAAATGTGAATACGTTTATAGAGATGTAACTATCTGGGTATATTTAGGCATGCTTGTATATCCATATAATGCCTGTTAATTTTGTACTCTATCCTATAAGATGGATTTTGCCATGCATACTCTTCAGAGAAAGCCAGAAGTACAAGGATCATGTGAACCCCCAGGCTCTTTAAGTTCAAGCTTATTGTTTCTTTGAGCTATTACTATTATCTGAAAACTTCAGTAAGCTTCTTGTATTTGATTTGGTTGCTATTAATTCCATTTGACAATAACTGCAAATTTGTCTGAGGAACTTCTCAGATTGAAACAGAAAGGAAGGGAGCAGGGCACAACCTTTAAAAGAATGACATAGCCATTGAGGATATGACATAAACTGGTTAGAACCAACTAGGTACAAGATGGTGGAAGATTCAGCTTCCAGTATACCTTGAGCCTCATTATACACTCTTGTAATACATTAGCATATGGTAAATTACACACCCACCAGTGCCATGACAGTTCCTAGGCTGACCATAAAAGGTCAAAAAGTGGGCCATGACCCAGTTCTTGGAAATCTCCACCCCTTCTCCAAAGTAGCTGGAATAATCCTTCTACTCATTAGCCTATGAAATTACCCAGCCCATGAAAACTAACCACCCCATATTTTGGGGCCTCTCATCTTCTGAGATAGCCCACACTCTGTCTGTGGAGTGTGTTTCTCCCTTGGCCCCTGGCCGCTCTTGCCTTTTGAGACAGACTGCATTCTGTCTATGGAATGTGTATATCTCTAAATAAATCCACTTCCTACCTATCACTTTATCTCTCACTGAATTCTTTCTGTGATGAGACATAAAGAAACTTGAGCTTCATTAAGTCTTAAGACCAAGTGTGTGATCTCAACTAAAAGACAGTGTGTTCAAGTCCCAGTCTGGGTTCTTGCTGGGTTCGGGTCCCAGTCCATGGGTTCAAGTCCCACCTGAGTTGTGCATTTTCAAGATCTGTTATATTTTGCTCCTTTGCCTCTTTTGCATGTATCTTGGAAATGAAAGGCTTTGATGGGAGATCCTCATCCTTTATCTAATATTTGCTATGTGGCCCTTTGGTCAATTTAGAAGCATTAACAATAGCTGTGAAAGACATCTTAATCTGATCATTGCTGCAGATTGAGTTGAATTTTGGACTTCAAGATTTTTTACAACTTTAAAGGCTATCAGCTTTTCCAATATAACCACATCCTAAATTTCTGGAACTTCTCTATTACTATTCTCTTTCCAAACAAGTTATTTTAAGCCCATATCTTTTTGTAATATCTTGTAAAACATAGTCAATAACAATCAACACACACTACATAATGTTCTGTATTTGAATTTCCTCCCTTGAGGCACTATGATCAATCTCAAGTAGTAGTTCTTAAATTATAATATAGATTAAACTAAAATGTAGATTAAATTGACTTCAAATTATGACTAATATAAAATATTGTTTATTTAAAGAAATATATTTTAAATGTCAAAATATTCAGCTTATAGATTCAACAGTCTTTGCCACGTGAATGTATTCCCTTCTATGGTACAGAATCACTACATAAAATTCTTAGGAACTGAAGTGAAAGTCCTACATTTAAAGAGTCTAGGATGAAATGTTCAAGGGCTTAGGTATTAATATTTATAAAAATTTGGTGGTTTGGGCTCTGGGACTATAAGATAAAAAAGTCTAACAGTGTAATACAAGGACCCAATCTGTGTCTAAGATTTTAGGCCATGGATTGATTTGGGAAACATCAATCAAAAAACCATCCTAGAGCCATAAGAATTTCAAACAGGAAAGCCATGAAGGGTGGCCTGAATGAGATCAAAATGTTTTGGTGGGAGAAATCAACTATTCTGAAATTGATATAATGGTAGCTTATGTTTTAACTGTGATCTAGAGCTGGAATGAGAATTTGAAGAAAAATGACACAGATTCAAAATTACATTGCTCAGTAGCTGCATGCAGGGATCATCAAAAATAATTATACGGACTGTGTGATGGTTAATTTTAGGGGTCAACTTGGCTAGCTATATAGTGCCCAGTTCTTTGGTCAAATTCAGTCTAGATGCTGCTGTGAAGATACTTTTTAGATGTGATTAATATTTAAATCAATAGACCTTGAATAAAGCAGATTACTCTCCAAATTGTTGGTGGGACTCATTTAATGAATTGAAAACTTTAACTTGACTAGTCAAAATTTTTAATCAATTGAAAAAGAGTGAAAACTTTGTACTCAAGGCTGGAACATAAAAAAACATGCCTGGAAAAATTAATAGAATATATCTATCTCTCTCTATATATATCAATAGGATATGTATTCCATTGATTCTCCTTCTTTAGGTAACGCTAACTCATATGGACTAACTTTACAAAATGTATTAAATAAATTAAAAATTTTACAATAGCTGTTTCATCTAAAGAAAGAGTCATTTTCCAAGTATGTGACCTTAAACTTTTACTGGTTGAAATATGATGGCTGATTCACATATAGATTCAAAATCTTTAACAAATTATATCAAGTGAAATATCTAACAGACACCCAATATACAGATCCTATTCTGTTTGTCAGCCTATAACACTGAAATTTCAGATAATGCAGTGAAATTCTATAAATGTGGATGTATAGTGAACTTAAATGGAATGATAAAATGAACAATTTGGTGAGATTGGAGAGCTAATAGGAGAAGTACTATAAAGTAGTACTGAATGATAAGAGAAGAGAAATAAATATAACAGAAGGTGAATGATGAAAACCAATGATAAATTGAAATGCATAAATTCTTCTGCTGGGGTATCAGCAAGGACAGTTTGAATCCTTGTTTACAAAACAGAAAAAAAACTTTAAACAAAATCTTGTATATTTTGAAAATGTAGAACCAGAAAAAGAAAGGAAACTGACATCAATTTAATGCCTACTATGTGCCTAAAATGTATGACTTGAAAGAAAATACTGTAGTGCATTTGCATGAAACTAGAAAATAATAGTATCTTGAAAGAAAATTCTGAAAGTTTCCATAAAATGTATTTATAATATTTAATCCCTAAATGAAATCATGCATGGAACAAAAATGAAAGATACTCTAAATCTGCCACTTTAAATTTATCACTCTAAAATCTGATAATATACAAATTAATGTTTTTAATTGCTTCCATACCCAGCTGAATTTGAAATATGCTTTAATAAATTTATTAATCTTCTGAGACCAACTATAGTTCTTTATTGCTTTTACTTCTTAGACAAATTTATATCTTTTCTGTGAAATTAATAAATAGCCTACAGCAAAAGGGGAGTTTTACACTGATATCCTTATGATATAAATTAATTATGATGAATCATCACACTAGTAGTTTTTTTTTTTTTTACACCTGAAGCTGAAATGTTAACAAATGGAGCAGAATTGATAAACTTGAGGGAAGAAAGGCCGTTAATTATAGTCCAGCCTAACAAGTAGGTATGGGGCTTCAGATACACAGCTGGCATCAAAAGGAATCAAAGTGGTTACTAAATCTTCTACTGAGGTTAAAAAAAAAAATGCAGAAAAACACCAAACATTCTAAGTAAAAATTTGCAGAAAAATATCCTGAGCTAACACTCTAAGAAGAAATGGAAGAGGAAGAATCTAGTTATATGTAAACTAAAACTCAGAAGTGTCAAAGTGTTCACATTATTAAATATTTCAATATTTCACATAGTAGATCCAATAATCTAGAACCAAAATTTAAAATAAAACAGAACATATATATTTAAGCCTTTTAGAGTAAAAAAAATGTGTAAAATGGTATATCAAGAAGAAATCTCCTTTCATCAGGGACCTCACTTTGGCTTCTCCAAAACAACAATTCTAGATGCAATATTAATATCCCTGGACTATGGTAAAGAAATTTTCCCTAAAAAAATTAAAACCATAACTCATCCAATCTATCTTATTCCATCTGATAGCCATTCTTTTTTAAATTATAAGGTATCAAGTGACACTTCTCCTTTTGAACTGAAAACTATTGTTAAAAATCAAATCAGAGGACCAAAATCCCTAAGTAAATATGAGCTCATGTGGATGCCAGCTTTAAAGTCAGCCTCATTCCTGTTGGGATTGTTAAGAGGTGGGCATTTTCTAATCAGCAACCAAATTTGTCCCCCATCAGGCAATAAGAGAGAGATGAATTCCTGATGACATGGAGTGAGGTGTTGAGTGGCTATTCCAAACAGATGGTAATGTTAGATTTATTAAGGAAAGGGGGTTTTTAGAACGGTCAGGGAGGAAGAAATTTTCCTCTACCCTTCTAGGTTCTTCTGGTTGGTCTAAGAATTAAATTGACATGAACTAGATTAATTGGGGAAAATTTTTTTAAAAGTTAAATCATATGTATCCATGGAAGAGACCCAGGACAACCGAGTAACTCAACAAAATGGCCAAAACACTCACCTTAAACTGTCAACTTCAACTAAAGACAGAAGAGGATGTTGGGGGTAGTGGTTTGGGAATTCAAATGGGAGGAAGGCAACTCATATGGAAGTGGAAAGCAAATGTTTGCTTGGCCATACAGAGACAGTGGGACAGAGTGGACTCTGATCTCCAGGCCCTGCCGAATTTCCCCCATCACACCTAGACCACATTCTTTGCAGATATCTCTGGTAATAGTTCTATTCGGAAATAGATCCTCTATAAGGTACATTCTTTTAGGCAGTTAGGGGAAAGGTCAAATGTTCTTCCTGAGGCATCTGAACCTTGAAAATAATCAGCTTAAATCAGTCTTCATGATAGAGACCGTTTTGGGTGGCAGATTTTGCTCCCCCACAGAACCACCCATCTTCTGTCTTCCACCCAGATGCTGAGAGCATTTCATTAGAGAAATGTTTCAAAGTCACTGAGCCCTCAGAAAACATAGTGCTGCTGGAATATGGAGAAAAAGTCAACCAGAACATTGCAGCCTGCCGTCTCATTTATTCTCATGCCAGGTATAAAAAATGGGTATCTTGGAAAACCATAGGATTAAGAAACTTTGCTATTAACTCCCGTGCCCAGGAAGTCCTTCTGCTCAGCAAGGGATAGAGAAGAGATTGTCCATAGCAGGAGGTGATTAGACCTCGAAAAGGTGGAGCAGAGACATGTTACAGAAATGAGCAATATGATGGTCACAGGGTGCTAAAAATTGTTTTATGCACCCCATGGGGTTCTATGACTCAGATCATGGTAGTCACTAGTCACATAAATAGTCATAACTAATAGACAGCAGATTAATTAGCAACATCTTCTATTCATGTAAGGAGACCTTATGTTTTTTCCCCTCTCTTCTCTTAGTATCACCATTTTAAGAAAGATTAAATTTTCTAAGAGCCAGAAGATAGCCCACCTTTTTCTGTCTCCTGGTCACAATTCTAGTTTTTACTAGGTCAGGGAAAAAAATGAGTTTTGAATTAGATATGACACAATACATATTAAAAGGCAAATAAATGTATACAAATGGCACAAAGTAACTGAAAGACTACGGAATCTGGATAAGAGGTGGTTAACAGAACCTCTTTCCAGTGGTGAAGTGAACACCTGCATTATAACAGCAATTTTTGAAAAGTAAATAAAGGTTTTTTCTTGTTTATACTATATATCTCAAAGATGTCTCAATAAAAAAATATGTATATAATATCAGTACTGGGGATGCTCTTCCAGCAGTTTTGTTATGCTGTATAGAACCAGTTTAAGGCATTACCAGGCTTGATTTTTCACCCTATCTTAAAGAGAATATAAATAAGACACAACCACTAATTTATGCAACATTATTTTTGTGGCAAACATAGAAGTTTTCTTTTTAAAACCTCTAATTATTCAGGTGAATAATACAAATCAGTAACTCTTTTACTAATTTAGAGCACTATTCTCAAAGCACAGAGATGATGCGGTTGGGGCAGGGGATTTACTTTGTATGTAATGGTTTAGCCTTTTTAAATTCACAGGAACTGCATCTCACAGATTTTCATTTTGGATCATCTGCCAAATGTTTCTGTACCTCCCATGTAATTGAATGGTTCAGAAAATTCTCAGAGATTCTTAGCATGATTCATTATTCCACTTTTAACTTTCTTGGATTTAAATATGGAGCTTAAGATAGCCATTTCTATTCTCTTTCCATATTTATTATCATAATAATCAGTGAATAGGCAAGTGTATGCTTTGCCATCTATTCTCTCTATAGCAATTTTCATAACTTACAAGAATATGAAAATGGTTTCTTCCATGATATTTATTTTTGATTAAATAACATCTTGGATAAAAGATAAGAGTCAAATTAATAATATGCTATGTCTTTATCTTTTTTCAGTACTTTGGATAGTATAGGGTTTAGAGAGGTTTGTAGCCCAGGGATTTTAGCCCGATTTTAAAATGAGAAATTATGGAGTCTTAAAAAAAGTGATCTCTGAAATTAACAATCAGCATTTGAATGCAGTGTTTTGCTTTAATTTCTCTCTTTTTAGCTCCTAGGACTGAACATGCCATAAATTTACATCCGAGAGTGTAATGTCGATGTATGCTTGTTTGCTCTTCCCAGATAATTTGTTGTTTTAATTTATATCAAAGATTATAAGCAAGGATCTTGAAATGCTGTTGACAGCATTATTTAAAATCTGTCATTGCTCTCAAGCACTATCATAAATAATCACACACATATTTCACATTTAGATTAGGAACACTTTTGTAATCTTGGAATATTTATTATATTTTGAGTTTATTCCAAGGAAATTATAATAGTTCCATGTGAATCTAGAAAATGAAGATTGGTATGTATTACTCAAGTAACATCATTGTATATTTATAATTTCATTTTTATAATTCCCATAATAATTGACTTCATATGAAAACAGTGAGTATTGGTGGGACAAATTTATCCCCTCGCTTGAGTAGGTTACTTTATTTGAAGGATTGCTGAGCACATTATTCTTACTGCTTTCAGCCAATGGAAATAGAAGACATAGTTGGGTACCATTCATTATTGCAAACATAGTGCCTATAGATTAGACATGCAAAACCATGTAGTCTTACACTTTTTATTCTCCCTTCTGACATAATCTATATTCCATATACACCAATGAGAACCAGAAACATATAGCTTAACTCTAAGATCTGAACTGCAGTAACATCTGTGAGATAGCTCTTCTTACAGAAATATGTCCTAAATAGATTTAGAAGCAGATTGAACCTTCCTAAGATAGGCGTATGACTAATTAAATGAAAATACATCATTCTATCTCTCTCCTTTGAAAACTTACATTGATTAGGAAAGAACTGCAAGATATTAGAGGAAAAGTTCCAAATCATTCAAGATAAAAACAAGCAATCCTTAAATAATAGTATTAAAATTATTTACACAATTGTATTGATTTGAAATCAATAATGATCATGTGAATACCTCTCTAACAGTTGAGAAAAATTTTTAGTTGCAACACTTGTTAAATTAGCTAGAAAAAAATTCAAAATGAGTCTTTTCAGTGCTGCAAGATGTACAAACATGATGTTTTATTTTAGGAAATATTTGTTCATAGTAAATTGAGGTATGTTAATATTCACTTTCCAACCAAGTAATTCAAATTAGTTCATATTTATAAATATCTGTATTTATTTATTTTTTCCTTTTCTGACTGATGCTTGCTTTTGTAGCTGAAACTTTTAAAAATTGTGTCAATATGATAAATGGTTCAAATTTGTTTATAAGTTTAGTTATTTGTAATCATTATATTAAATATATAATATTGATACATTTCTATTTTGGAGTGAGTCTAATACTGTCATAGTTTTGTGTTTATTATAAATAAAATTGGAGAATCTAAATATCTAATAGATCACTAAGGAAATATGAGGTAAATAATCACAGTATATATAGTATTAATTTTTACTTAATACTTTAAATACTTCAATTATATGTAGAGAATAATAACTTTTCTAAAAAATTGCTTTTTATCTAATCTTAAGGATAATTTTTTTAAATGAAGGAAAATGTCATTGAAACAAACTGAAATACGACAAGAGTTTAAAGTTAAATTTTCTTGTATACTCAATAGTTTTTCTTCTTTGGAATCTTACCCTTGTAATTCAAAGTTTTTTGTCCTCAGACATGCTAAAATGTATCTAAAGAATTAATACATCACTTAACAATTTACTGGACACCTACTGTACTGATTTTGTTTTGTTGCTGTAACAAATTGCCAGAAACTTAGTGGCTTAAAATACGCACTAAAACTGATTTATTATCTAAAGATCTTGGAAAGGAGGTGCCTGAAAAATGGACTTCACTAGGCTTAAATCAAGGAGTGGGCAAGGTTGTTTTTCTTTCTGGAGTCTCTTGGTGAGAATCATTCCTTGCCTTTGTTTTTAGAGGATGGTCCTCTTCCAGCAATAGCAAATGATGCCTGCTTCTATTTTCAAATCTTCTCTGATGATCTGCTTCCCTCTTAAAAGGACGCTTGTGATTATATTGGGACCACCCACATATTCCAGAATAATTGCTCCAGCTGAAGATCCTAAACTTAATCAAGTATGCATAGTCCCTTTTGCCATATTCAAAATTCCTGACAATTAGGATATAAATATCTTTGGAGAGTCATTAGTCTGCTTACCCCACCTACTGTAAAAAATACTTGGAACATAATCGAAAACAAAAGTGAAGTGGTCCATAGAACTTGAAGGCCAGAGGACAATGCAAATATTGAAAATGGGATATTAGTAATGAGAGTAAGATATATGGGATAAATTTCCAAATGTAGGAAAAATTCAGATCTTGATGGTTCTTTAAATCATTTTAAAAATATTTTATCTTCAGGGCTATTTATGATCTTAGGAGAGAATCCTAAGCTTTATGAATATTGCTCTCATTGCAAAGTAGAGAATGGAGTAAAGACATGACAGAGCTAATACTGTTATAGTTGTAGACGGTTGTTTTCATACATGTAAGAATTAACTATACAACAAACAAGCTTGTTATCAGATGATAGAGAAAAAGATTAAAGGAATGTTAAAAATGGAAGCAGTATGAAATATATATTTCGGGGAGTGTGAGAGCAACGTAACACAAATATTTGAAGAGAGCTGCCAGATATTATTAAGGGCCAGATGGTAGTCAATAAGCATGACCTTGTAGAGGCACTTGTAAAGCATTCTTCAGTAGTACCTATCAGCTTGTGTTTAAGACACGGTCAGGCATTGCCAGACAGCTCTGTCAAAAAGTAATCTTGCAAGGAAATTTATAACGTATACATAAAAATGGTTGAAGTAAATAGACTATACAAGCTTAGCTGAGTACAAGGAAGAAAAGGCTGACAGGTTCTTATGGAGACAAAAAAAAGTAGAGAGAGAAGAGCATTAGTTCCAGTGAGACTCATGACAGTTGCATTGGGAGTAATCACCAAGTAATTTGAATTAATAGGAGGCTGTCCTTATAGAACACAGTCTTCAACTCACCTTATGAAAGGTATACAATTGCCAAGTTAAACATTCTATTATGTGACCAAAGAATGGGATAGAAAAGAGAGTCTAGAGATTAAAGAAAGACATTAAACTGAGAAATTGGGTGCTTAAATGTTCAAAATCTGATGGAGAAATATGTTGCCATTTATATCTCTTTTACTAGTTCTAGGACATAAAACAAGAAGTAAAGCTGTTTTTTAATTACATCATCTTTTCTGGATTACCCTTCTTTCATTCTCATTCTGAATGCTCACTCAAACCCTTTCCCTGCCTACACTGAAAAATCTATTTTATAATTTGAAATATTTGCTTTTATATATCTAAGATTAAAAAAATGCTTGTTCTCATAGTTATATGCCTCCTTTTTTCCCTACTAGCTAATTTAAAATATCTCTATTAAAGTATATTCAAGGAGGTAGCTGACTTTTTAGTAAAAACTTTGAAACACAATTTGGCCTGTAGGTTTCCCCTGCTTTTCTCCGATATTTCACCCATGGATTTTTCTGACATATCCCCTATTATTAGAAAAATGGAAGACAAAAATAATAGGTGGATAAGTAGAAACTGTTCAAAAAATATCAGCAGGTCTCCTAGCTTTGTACTGACCAGGAATGCAGACAAGAAGAAAAAAGTTTCCTGCAGAGGATAGGATTATTGGAAAAGGGAGAGGATTCATGGAGGTCAATAAAAATATGTAGTAAATCCAAGTAGACACAGTTAAGGAGCTTTTGTCAATCAGTAAGTATAAAGTAAATGGCAAATGATTTGTTAGCACAATAAAGACTATAGGATGTCAGAGGAAGATTTGTTATTTTAGTCACAAAAATATCACAGAGAAAATAGGACCTGAGTGCTATATGGAAGGAAAGCTACACTGTGGGTTTCTAGTGTGGGATATGATATGTATTATGATTACGTCTTAGTATCTGCTATATTACTTGTGATTTCACTGATTAATACATTACCGAAGGTGAAAAATGAAAGACTTCTGCATCAACATATGAATCTGTATGTTGAACTTGTTTATATCTTTCAGAATTTTGTGGCTAGTATCTTCTCAAATTAACTTATATATTATTTTTTACATGAATTTTGCTTACTTTGGGCCAGATCATGATCTTCCTTACCAGATAATAAATACTTATTTAATATACTTTGGAAGATTTACAGATATTATTTTGGTTGCATGCTTATAATTTCATGTACATCAGGTAACCAATGATTAATCATAATAAAATGAGGAGATTAGGGAAGTATAATGATGATAATGAACTTAGCAGTTAGAGCAAGAGTAAGTACTAAAATCCTAGATTCTTTGAAATTAATGTGGACATCTCCAGGATTAGTCTTTTTTTTTATATATATATATGGAATTAAAATTTTTTTAAAGAGTTACTTACTCCTCATTATTGGAAGTAAACCTGAGCCCCAGCCCCAAAGGACTTAGTTCAAGTTCTAGTGGTGTCATTTAGTAGTTTTATAAGGTTAAATTATTTATTTTCTCAGAGGCTCAGCTTCTTTATTCATGAAAAAATCACCATTGATGTGCAACCATCATACTTCTCAATATTTTAAAATAAGGTATAAGACTTCTAAGAAGATTAAATATTCATATCTACCCAACATGCATGCTTTCTCTGGAGGCAAATAACTGGGTAACCTCTATTATGATCATAAGACTTCTTAGTGAGCAAAACATAAGGAAAGCTGGTTATAGAATTTTCTCAGTGTAGCGTATTTGTCTACAGCAAATGGATACATTTACCACTTTGAACTGATAGTTTATTTTATTCAGTTTATTTCTTGAAGTAGAGCAGATAATTGATTTTAAAAAATCCATTGTTTGGATGGACTTTTAAATAAATTCTCTCTCTCTCTCTCTCTCTCTCTCTCTATATATATATATATATACACACACACACACACACATACATGTACATATATATTTTTTCATTTCCATAATTACCTAAGGACTTGACAGTAATACTTGACACCTTCATATAAAAAAGTGTGGGTATTTTTAAAATAGGAAATGCCTTGTTTAATTAATGGAGAGCCATAAAAATTAACAACACACTTGAAAAAATGTCCAACCATAAAGTGCTAAATTAGGTATCTGAGAAGGGTTATAAAATATTAGATGCTTCAATATAATGATTTAAATATAAGAGCACACTCAGTAACCAGATTCAGAGATCACCTAGTTCATAAATTCTAGTAATAGAGCATGGGTAATAACTTCTGAAACACTATAGTACATGTCAGAACAACTTGATTTCTGTAGGCAGAGCTATTAATGCACTTTGATGAAAGAGGATATAAAGGGAAAATTGTACAAAGTAGTCTTTAGTTGCAAATAAAACAATAATATGAATGCACAACTGTGGAACTAGACATCATACAAGTTTGAAATTTGGGTCTTCTGAAAAATTCCCTGAGGTATGGTCTTTGCCTTATCCAGCCAGTATTTCTGTAAACACTCAACAAATATTCATAAGTTGCTTATAAATGGTGACAACAGACACATGATTAGTATATTCAAAACTGTCAGAAAAGGAGGTGCTTCCAAGAACATATAAAAAAAAATCTGTCTGTGAAAATTGAAGAAATCCCTAACCCAGCAGAATTGTTACTCTTTCAACCATGGATTATCATCGAGTGATAAATCCCTATGGGGAATTTGTAAGCCATGGCTCCATAAATAATATTGTCATTATTTTCTATCTTCCTTGTCCTAACAAACTAGACTTCTTCTAAATGTATCTCTTGGCATCTTTCTGTCAAAATATAATTGTAACAGCCATGAAAATCAATGTGTGAATTAGAAGTGAAACAAATTTTACAAAATCTAATGAGAAAACAGATTTGGAGAGACATAAAATAATTAGGGGAAATAATAATACCAAAGTATAAGAAGACAGAACAATTTTTTATTGGGCCTTCAAAATTTGGTGCTTGGTGATAGAAGAGAAAATTTTCTGGAGTATTTTTCACTCTGAGTAGTGTCACTAGTTCTTGACACTAGGCCACACGATGTACTATCAATTATACAAACTTTGTTTCTCTGGTTATTTTATTGGTTCTATCTATAATAACAAAGTTTTCCAGAAGAAAAAGGAACAAAAAAATTAATGTATTATATCATTTCAAAAATTGACTTTCAGAACATGTTTTGCTTGAAAATTTTGAGTTAAAAAATTCTAAAGATGTTAGTTATTAATTTTATTCTGATTTCTAGCATAATTAACTGGCTATTGAAAAGCTGGATCATCAGAATCCTGTGGTACATGGCATTTGTTTTAAGGCTTTGTAAAAACTGGATTTTCACACTGAATGTACTTGTGACAAAAGATATAAAATGACAATAGTCCTCATGTGTCTATCTAACCTGTTCTGTGACCAACTTATCCTAGCTCCTACCTCAAGAGTCTTAAAGTTAGGTGGCAGCTCTCATAGATTTTAAGTACTTGATCTGTGCCCATGAAATGTGCAGCTTTGGTTTCCAAGATTCCCTTAAGCAATAGATATATAATTCCCTCCACAGATTTTTTTTTTTATAATGGTGGAGGCCCCAATGGCTTTTAATAGTCTGACTTGTGCCTACTTAAATTTTGATTGTGATGGTCAAAACAATTCACATTTTTTGTCTTAATTTATTTCCCCAGGTCCCCCATTGATTTATGCATGGACTTGTCTCGAGGATTTGTGAGTCCCCTAACTGCTGTCACCCCTGTTGTGCACACTGGAATTCCTACTTCTGTTGTGCACACTGGAATTCCTACTTCTTGAATCCCTAAATGGCTGCCACCCACTGCAGACTCCCACTATAACTACTTTGAAAATCTCATGGGGGCCCAGAACCTTTCCGGGAACAATCTTTTTTAAACAACATTTGTTTGGATCGGAGAGCTGCATGCAAGGGAGAGGAGCTCAAATATGAGAGTGACACTTAGAGGAAGAGTGAACTCAAAGCGTTCAGAAGGCGCCTTGCCTGTGAGTATCCTCCTGCAGACCATTAGCAGTAGGCTTAGGATCCCACCCTCTTGACCAAAAACTGTTAAGGGATAATTAATAAAGACGATTTAGGGAATACAAACAAACTTTATTAAACACTTCTTAAACAGCACTGCAAAATAAGACAGAAGGTTTCTTTTATAGGGTAAAGAGTATGGAACAAGGAAGAAAAAAAATCTGATTGGTTGGGACTACACAATCAATCTTTTTTACGGTAAGAAACAAGGAAATAAGTGTAAAGCCCAGAGTTAGCTTGGCGTTTGGGGACTGGATGACTGAATATACTGTGTTTCTGTTCAAGCACAGCATTTATTGGAACACAAAAGTTTGGTTTGCTGATATGGGAGCCTGGGCAGGAGAAATTTATTTCAACACTAGTAAGTACGTTTCATTTGAGAAAAAGTTTTCTATAGGGCATTTACTCTATATGGAGTCATGCAGGTGATTCCTATGATGTATCCTACATATTAAGTGCTTCTACAATTCCAGCCAGGGCTTTGCCACAGAGTCAGATCAATCCCTGCTCCCAAAGCCAGTTATTATAGTTATTATAATGTTGGAAAGGTGATTCTGGAATTTCAGTAGTTATGCATATTAAATGGATATGTGGCTCAGTATATCCTGCCTGAAATTGATTTTCTTAGCACTGTACAATTATTACTGATATAGTTAATACTTTAAGAACACTGCAGAAGTAGAAGTATCATTGTTAGGTAAGAGAAAATTCTAACTATGATAAGTCAATTTATAAAATGAAGAATTTAGAGTTTTGCATAATACTCTGGTCAAATATATCAATTGATATAACATTAAATACAGTGGGGATGACTTTACAGGGTTAAACTATGGGGGTTTAACCTTAGTATTAACTTTGTAATAATTACACTTTCAAAAATCATGAGCTACTCTTTCAAAGGAGGAGATGGTATGTAGATTAATTTGTGTGTCAAATGATGACAAAGTCCCAAACCACAAAATATTATAACTGAAAATATTCACTAGTAAAAAATAATTTAAAAGCTTTTGATCAGATAAAGAGTGTAGAAACAGTTTTTGTAAAAGCTGAATTGCATATAATTGGTTAGAATACCAAGACCCTTGACAAATTCAGAAGAGCAAAGACATGTAAGAAAAGGAAATCTATTTGGTATAGATTTGCTTGCCCTAGTAACTACCAAAAGCTCAATTTTGTGACCTGCACTGGACAAAAAGGAATCATTTGGATTTAGAGACACAAGTACAACTAAAGATAAATTTCATTCCAATAAGCTCTTCTAGTATGTTTCCAACAAGAAAATCGCTAGATTTTGTAAAGGATCTTTTATTAGGATTTCAAAATTCTGAAGATTTCCAGAGTCCTTCCTGTTATAAGTAATGATATATTTTGGAACAATTTGAAAATTGGTTGTCTTTTTATCAGTTTGATTTATTTTGATTCTTTGATAGTCTCCCATGTCCTCAGGTGTATGATGCTCTTGTTAATTATTTGAGACAGAATACTGAATTTGAAGGCCATTAACTTTGATTTTCTCTCTTTCTATTTTGATATAGTGTTTTTCACAGCACGTAATTATACTTTAGGCTTGATCAGGCAAAACTTCCTAAATAAGGAAAACTTTTAAAATATTTGAAGTTGGAGAGAAACACAGCAGTGGAAATCACAGAGACTAGAATAAGACATTACTACTCGACTAACATTTGCCTTGGTGATCAGCGTCTTAGAATCATTTTGTGGTGAGCAGTATAACAGTGATCCTCTCACTTTCAGTGCTATAAGATGTAAAATCATGATATTTAGGGGATGACACAAAATATTCCTTCCTTCCCAAAGCTAAAGACACCAAAGGGCAGCGGAAAGCTAAAGCTTTCTTTCAAAATTAAGCTTACAAAATTATTTTTGTTTTTATAAACCTAAACTTATTTAATCATTAAGTTTAAAAGGTCTTTAAAGAGTGCTTAGTCCCATTTAAATATCGAGTTAAATATCTTAAAGTATTTAAAACTACATTCATTAACTCAATTCCATTTTAAGTATTTCAATTTTCTGACAATAAAGAAAATCTCCTAAGTACTAAATACTGCTATAAAATTTAATAAAATAACCTTGCAAATAAGAGAACCATTAAGCCTCTTCACATATTTCAATATGTTGGGAATAAACACTGTAAGATTTCAGCTTAAAATAATCTTACACTTATTAATCTATTACAAATTCCAAATTACTCATAATGTTGTTACTCTAAACAGGCCTAACTTCATATACACATTTTAAGTACATAAAATACAAAATATGCACAAGCACTTTCCCATCAAAATTATTAATTTTTTATTATTTTAAAACCTTCTATATCTTTAAGCCTCTCAAATTTTCTGTTATTAGATATTTTATTACCAAAATTTTGACTGAGACATGGAGCTTTACATACCCAGAGCCATTCTTCTGAACACAAACTAAGGAGGACATTAATTATGGTATCTCTAGTAATTTGGCATTACCTTCTCAACTCTCTGCAGGCAAAAGATATATAATAGGATATTGTCTTCAGTCAAGCTCTCACTAAATGATTTAGTCTGGGCTGTCGATTATATACCAATTGATGTTGTTATTTTGAAGTTTATAGCTTGTTAATAAATGACATTTCTAAATGCTTAGAATGTGCCAGTTCTCAGTCTCTGGTCTGTCTTGGGGGCAACATTCAGTGACCAATGGATGGCACTTTCTGACATTCTCCATTGAAGGCCAGGGGAAAGCTCTAGCAAGTCATTCACCAAACACTATGTATAAGTTCAATTTTTCTTGCATTGACAACCTATAATAATGAATAATTATGAGTGCAAGATTTATACTAAGATTTGCACTAGACAAATCAGTCCTGTATTTCATTTAATTTCTAAGAATATTAGTACTCAAATCTTTCATCTATTCAAATTATTTTAAGTTCATTAAATCTTATCTTCCTCTGGATTTAGTTTTCTCTATTCCCCCCCCCCCCAAGTTTTCTAAGGCAGAAGTTTTGGTTACTGATTTAAGACCTTTCTCCTTTTTTAACAGAGGAATTTTCAGATATAAATTTCCCTCTGAGCACTAATTTTGCTGCATCCTATAAGTGTTGGTTTATTGTGTTTTTTAATTAATTATAAATAGTTTCCTAATTTCCTTCATGATTTCTTATTAAATTTTAGTTTGAGTTGAATTTTGACCTATATTGTTGCAGTAATAGGAAAGGCTCATTTTCTGGTTAATGTGTATAATCACAGTCTATTATTAACAATGTATCTCAATGATTTTTTTTTTATGTTTCCTTTTATTCTCTACCTAGAGATATTATGCTTAGAGAGCAAAATAATAAAATTCAATTTTAAAATGGCATTCCATTAGACTCATTGTTTCCTTCATGTATAATAGGTCCTTGACTTTAACTATAATGTTTTTTGTTGTTTTGTTTTGTTTATAAAGGTGAATATAATCATTACAATCAAACTAAAAAGCAGGAGGAAAAATATCTTACAATAACAACAGCTATATGAAACTTTAGTTTGAATTTTCCTGATCATGCAAAAATGTCTAATTAAAATTTAATTAGTATATGTTCCAATTTGCCCTTATTAATTGTCCAAAATAATTATATGACATATTTAACTGAAATTTATATTTTTATGTTAATCGGTGATAATGTTTCAAAATAAATAATTTCTGATTTTAATTTCCAGATGAATTCTGTGCTTGCACATTATAATGAGACGCCCTTTCAGGAGTGTGTCCAGAGAAAACCTAAAGAATTTTAAACACAATTATACACTCTAGTGTGTTGTTTAAGCCTTGTTTCAATTAGACTCTAAATATAATTTTTAAACTGCTGATTGAATTCCCTTCAATTATCCTACATCTAGTCAAGTTTTATAATTTTATTTTTATTTGTCTCTTTTCCCATGCATTATAGGAATAATCCATTAGAGGGCAGGACCTAATTAATTAGAATCTTCAGGGAGTAATATGAACATTCCATTTAAATTCTGCTTACTTAAAGACTAATTAGAAAGTCCCTTTTTTTTGTTTCTATGCTCTGGGGGGAAAAAAAACAGAGAATACTTTAATGGCTACAGAAAGTATAATTTATAAATTATGTATGATAATTAAATTATATTTTCTTTCTGTGATCATTCTTAACATTAGTTTTACAGAATAAAGGAGCTTAAAATTTATATAAATGAATGCATAAAATCAGTTTATTAATAATTAACAAATGCTATTTGATTCTCATAGCATTTTTTACATCAAAATAATATTTGAATCAACAGCTGTGTTTGAATATTTTTCACTAGATAAACAATTTGAATTTTTACCTTTTAAAAATAATTGTTACAATTCCTATTATAATTTCAGATATATAATTGGCACTCAGTGAAAAGTGAGCTTACAAATTTTAATTTAAATGGATCTAGAGATCTTATGACTTAACATTTTAAATGGGGGTATGTGAACATGCCAAAACAATTCTCTCCCACTGCCATAAATTTGAAGCAAGGTGTTACTTCAGTCAGTGTGGACCTATGGTTAAAAGTAGATGGGTCAATTTACAAAATCTATACACAAGAAAATAACTGTATTTATTAAAAACATAGTGAAAGACAGAGTGCTCTGATTATATGTATAGAAAATCATTAACCAATATCATAAATATTTAGAAGCTTAATATTTATTTTAGCTGCTTCCATGTATGAGTCTATGTAAATGCTATCTCTTCACATATTATTAAATTGTCAACAGTTTTTTTAAAATGCATTTAGATTGTGTAAACTGTTAGCCCATAAATAAGAGCCATTTAAGTAACTGTTCTTAGTTTATCTGATTAGTTTTAGATAGTTAACACCATATTGACTTACCAAGATGCAGTTCTCAGTGATAATAACCATACTCTCTAAAAATGACATATTTTTCTTATGCTTAAACTAATACATTTTTCAACTGTTAAGTAACATTGAAATGATATCCCTTGAATTTGTAATCAGAGATAAAATAAAAAGAAATTAAGTGAAAGACTAAATAGGAGAGGCAGGGTAATGAACAGCAGTCTAAGGAATATATCTTTGAGCAACTGACATGAGGATCTAGAGGATTGCCCTCCAAACTTAAGATTACAGTGACGTATCTTTGTCTTGCATTGGACTTGGGTTTCTTACTTAAGAAATTATGATATTGGATTTGATTTTCAACAAGATTTTTTGTATAATTTATTACATAACTACTTGTACTCTGTAGTTGCTTATAACAAAAGTTTATTTGAGGGTATTCATTACTTTTATTACCATTTTAAATTTTCCCATATTTTATGAATTTGTTATGCTTAATTCTGAATGAAATCACCAGGTAAGTGGAACTGCCATGCTTTTAACAGGTGAAGATAAATAAAAACACTTGAGACATCTTATGCTGTTTTGTGTTAAAAGTAAAGGGATTATAGTGGTGCCAGCATTATATTAAGAACAAATGATTACATTCTCCATGACAGGTTTAAAGAAATACAATTAGTAGGATATCAAAAAATATAAGATCCAGATGCTGGTGTTGATCATTGGTCTGAAAAATGCTGAAATGTGGAAAAATGAGGAAGACAGAGAACTGAGCTAAGAGAGATAGTGGAGCTGCCTGCATTGTAGATGTTCAGTGGGTGAGAGATATATAGTATATATATATATAGTTTTTCTGAGAGAGTTATATGGACATGAGTGTAGGTTTATTGGTATTCAATGGTCTTATCTGAGAGGGTCACATACCAGGTAAGGAGAGGTTGAATCCCAAATGGTATGGAAATGACCACACATGTCCATAAGTAGCTAAGCTCTGGACACACTTCCTGCACTAGCACCTGTGCATGGAGGCTTCCCCAGACCCTCCAGAAGTCAGCAATGCATCCTTATGAGAGAGCTAGATTTTGTATGCCTGTCATATAGAGAAAACAAATCCCAGGCCAGTGATATACAAAGAATCAGCAAATCAACAGATGATTATAGGTAGTTATGCTAGAAAAACCAGTAAACAAATACATTTTTCTTTCAGAACAAATGAGGACCACAAAGACCAAGGGCGCAATGATACAGCATATGTCTCCTTTATCCCACTCAGAGCTATCGGGACCATATATATCCAGCCTTAATGGGAAGAATAAGAGGGATTAAGATATTATGTTGACATTTTAAAGAGACACTAAGTCTATTACCATAAACTAAAATATCTTAATAATCAACATTATATAGGCAGTTATTGGAAGCAGGTTGAGATATCAATAAAGGAGACCATTTATCAGGAAAAAAAAGTTGTTCGACAGAGCATGGTTGATAACAGTTACTGGAAAAAATAAGACCAAATCATATTTATGCTTCAACAAACTGAGATTTTGAAACAAATGTATGTGCCTTATGTGTATATATATATATATATATATATATATATACACACACACATATATATTCATATATATACATACATCTATAGATATGTGTGTGTAAGGTAACCATTTTTCTACCTGTCTGCTCCTTAAAAATTTCTACAGATATTAGAATATATACAACATTCTAATTGATATAATACACATAAAATTAATGAATTTATAAAATTTTATGAATTTTATATTGCATAATAAATATAAATTTACTATATTAAAATGTATATGATAAAATAGTCATAATAATTGAAATTATGCTATTATTTCATTGTTACTTGTATGAGAAGAGCAGTGGCATCGCTCTCTAATGTAGGACATGTTTTATCTTCATTCAAACTGCAAGCAGATTTGCCATGGGGACATCCTGCCAGACCAAGGGTGTAAAACTCTAAAAGCTTTAAATCCCTGTAGATTTTGTCTGGTTTATCCTCATCTTCAAGGTCATAATTATTCAAAAACTTGAGAAATATATTACCTAAGGGACTGATAGAAATCATATAGTCTACTCACTTTAATACTAAAAGGTTTACTTTCTTATGAAATTAGAAACTTTCACAAAGACTAAAACCAACAGAAGAGATGTATTCAAGCAAAGTTAATAAAAATGCCCTACAGCTATGATCTGTAAGATTGGAGTCGATGGGAATTGAATGCGTCACTTTACACTCTCTTGCAGTACTCATATCTTTTGAATTTTTAAAGTTGAAATAAAACCTAGCCTGAAATTTTACATTTGAGTGTCAGTGGAAGACACTTTAAATCTTTTATAACTGTGTACTTTCAGATTTCTAAATAAAGTGAGACAGAGCTTTTAAATAAAATAATTTTCAGCTACTTTATTATTAAAATATTGTTTTAACCATAATTATGAAGAAAGATAAGCTACTATGTTTTACATTAAATTATAATTAATCCTTAAAAATAATCTCTTTCCATCATGAATTTTCCCAATAATGATAGTATAGGAAGCAACAGTAATGCAAATGTGTGATTTAGAAGTTTTTTCTTCTCAGTTCAATTATTCAATCTGCAACTATTTTCTGATTGTCCACTACTCTTAGGCATAATGAATGTGGCAGTAGAAAAATTATTTCTTCGGTCTTCCAACTGGGGATAAATTGATAATAAATACATAAATGACACACCGTATGCCACTAGGGGATGTGAATAAGACTAAAGCAAATTAAGAGGCTAGAAATAAAAGGGATGGGGTGAGGGTATAACCAGTTTCATGGTCATTTGACCTGTTCAGTCACAAGGGCCCTGCTTTCAGAAGGACCCTGTGTTTGCCTTAATGCTCTGCTTTTACTGTTTTAAAATTCTTAACCATTTTTGAACACAGGACGACATATTTCATTTTGCTCAGGGCTCCACAAACTATGCAGCCAGTTCCAGGTAAGATTATTTTAGATAGTGTGGCTCAGGAAAAGCATATCTAAGTAGAAACTTAAGAAATTCTGGAGTGTTTCATGCAGCAGTGCCTTCCTCAATATCTACGAGAACATTCCAGAGGGAATCATTAGTAAAACATGCTGTGGGAGTTGGAAGAGTAACAGAAAGTTTAGTATGGGTGAAGGAGAGAGAACAGTGTGGTAGGGTCTTGGAAGCAGGGAGTGGGGGCAGATCATATGGTCTTCTGGTTCAGTGTAAGCACTTTGTATTTTAGTTTGACTGAGATAAAAGCCTTTGAAGGATTTGGAGGAGAGTAACATGATCTGTAACATTTTTGAGAAGGATCGGTTTATATGTTTAAGGAGACTATTGCCCTAATCTAGACAGGAGTTGATATGTAGAGATAAACTCTAATGGGATGAATGTGGAACCAGGAAGATGAGAGACTAACTTCAACTGTCTAAGGAACATAAAAAGGTGAAACAGGGAACAACTCAAAGCCCAGTTTCTGCAATCAGGCTATGGAAAAGTCTAAAACTGCCCGCAACATATCTAGTAGGAGTATATTTGTGAATGTTTTAGTTGTGCTTGGGGTTGGGATGGAATGAGAGATAAAGGATAGTAGGAATAACCCACAAGGCATCTCATACACTGTCATCAGGACATGGCATTTTCCTACCTTCTTTGCCCAGTGTCACTCACCACGGTCATTATTTTGACTAAGGCTTAGTTTATTGTCTCCCTGATCCACACCCCGCAAAAAAAGGTTTTGTTTTTGTTTTTGTTTTTATGAGTATCCCTGGGAAGTAAAAAATCCAAATTTGGGGGCCTTAACTTGGACCTACATATCCAAAATATTTGGGAGGTAGTTTACAGGAATTCATATATTTATACAAAACATTCCCAGTGATTCTTTTCTTCATGCAATTACTTCAGTGAATTTTTGAAAATCAATAGACTACATAAGTCAGGGTCTCTCTTTGTACGCTCTAGTCCATCCCATTGATCTATGTGTTTATCCTTATGCTGATAACACACTGCCTTGATTACTGTAGCTTTACAATAATTCCTGAAATCAATATGTGTAAGCCCTTCAAATTTGATCTTCATTTAAAACAAAAATTTTGGCTCTTCTAGATCATTACCTTTTCCTATAAATGCTAAAGTAATATTTTTAATTTATTCAAAAAAGCCTATTAAGATATTGATGATATTGCACTACATCTATAGAAAATTTTTCAGAGGATTGTCATCATAACAATATTTAGTCCTCCAATCCATAATTACAGTATATTTCTCCCTTTATTTAGGACTTCTTTAAACCCCATTTGGAATATTTAATATTTTCCATTATGCAGATTTTACACATCTTCTCTTAAATTTATTCCTATATCAATTTTAATAATATTGTGAATAGGGCTTTTAAAAATCTTTTCTAATTTTTCATTTCTAGTATATAGTTATACAATTGATGGATTTCTATTGACCTTATGTCCTGTTCTCATGTCACATTCATGGTTTAGCTTTGTCAAATATTTGTGAACTCCTTAGGTTTTTCTATACAATTGATGATGCAGATAAAGAGAGTGTTTTACTTCTTTCTGTACAATTTATATAATTTTTGTTTCTTTTCTTACCTTATTACATTGGCTAGAATCTTCAACAGACTTTTATATACATGTGATAAAAGCAGATATCTTTGTATTTTTCCTGATGTTAGGTAGAAAGTAGTGAATTTACCAATGAGTATGATGCTAATAAATGATGTGCTAGTCAGCCTTTAAGATTCTTCATATAGTTAAGATTACAAAAAATAAATTCTGTTTAACTCAAACCATTATATAATTATGGATGCATTTTAAAGGGATTTAATTCGATAAAGAGATGATGGCTTCTGGGATGATTTTGTTTTTATTTTTTAGTAAATCTGATATAAATGTGTCCATAGTTCCTCTTTAAAACTGGAATACCTATCATCTATTTTCCTATTGTGAGATTTTAATCTATCTATTTCAAGATAAGATTTAAATCCCTTTCAGAACAAAAGATATATTTGAGGAAATATTTAGGAAAAAATACTACAGTGTTAATTCATATTATACATGCATTTGAACAGTAAGAATCCATAGAAATAAAAAAAATTATACAGGTTTGGTGATTCACTCTTAGAATTGTTTTTGTGACAAAAAATGCAGGGTATTGGAACTGTAGATAATTCAAGTAAATAATTTTTATTAGCTACTAATTGTTAGTAACATGAAATATTTTAATAAGAAATCAAAGGCTATGACCCTGGATGAAAACTCCATGCAAATTAGAATTTGTTTACCTACTATGCAAGGGAGAAAGTAAATAAACATAATACTGGATATTTCAGAAATAGAATGCAGATATTTAATATGATCACTAAGTAGATTTTGTGGTCTGTGGAAGCTAGGAAATGGAGCCAATTTCATGTATATTTTCAATTTTGGTTAGCAGATAGAGTGGTTCAAAATCATTACATGTGATGTATGATATTCTCTAATGTTTGTGGTATATTAAATAATTTATGCATTTATTTCTGAATGGGAATAGTAATCACTTGATAGCTTTCCTAATGGATTATATTTATCAAAATCTTTTTATATTGGTAGATCGGGTATAGTGAACTACTTGACTTGGCTTCATAACATGTTAACAAAAACAAAACAAACAAAAAAAACAGAAACAAAATACTCCATTCTGCTTTTATTTCTAAATGATTGTTAGGATTACTTCATTTTTGAACAAAGAGCTGTGAAAAAGGAATGCTACTCACATTATGAGATTTTCATACACATATACTATATTAATAGTATACTATAATACATAAATATAATGATTAAAATATGTGATATATAATATGATTCCAAACATTTTGTTTATATAAAGAGTCAAAACCTTTTATTTATCAGCCAATCACAATAGCTTTTTACATGTTGATAAATTAAATTTACTAGAAAGAAATAGTTGAACCTACAAGAATTTAGTACCTATCCTCACTGAAGCAAATGATCAAAAAGACTAGGTCCCACTTTATAAAGATGCAAATTTGGGGAGATAACCCAGTGAATGGGGAAAATAAAAGAGCTGCACATTTAATCAAAGGGGTGGAGAGAACACAAAAGCAATGAGGACAATAGACACTGAAAAAACACTGAACACCTTTCCCATGCTCCAGCTGCCATGCTTGTTCACAGGATGAACTTACACTCCACAAGTTAATATTCTTCAATACAAGCATGTTTTTTTTTCCCCATTTACCCAGCAAGAGCCAAGCAATGGCTTTAAAGAACTGAATTCTACCATATGTATGGCTTACCACGTACAATGGGAGCAAATACTTAAATATCCTGCCTTGTAATATATAAGGGCTTCCTTGGATTGGTTACTCCTCTTTCTTTGTCCACTGAATCCTTGGATGTGTCATTCTGATAAAAGAGCCTTAGCTCTTATGATTGCATAAGAGAGGATTTTGAAGGTTTTTTTCTTTCATCAGAAAATTACTTTTCACAAGCCACTTATCAATAGAAAATCACACTGAGAATGTCTAAGCTATGATATCTCTAAAATAAAGGCCCCATGTTGCAACCCTGAGAACACAAGCCAAAATATTCAGGCTTAAGTTTGGATGTTCAACTGTGATTAGATATTGATTAGGAGGAATAGATATACTTCTGGCTTATCCTGTGTGGTTGATCTCATTCTGACTTTACAGTCTCTGACATCTTTCCAAATTTTTCTTCACTAAAGTCTTTCTGAACTCCAACTGAAACACAAAGCTCTGTAAAAACTGTACATATAATACAGCCTCAAGTCCTCTCCTGCTCCAGAAGCTCACAATTTTGTGGAGGCATTTATGGCCTCCTGAGGTGAAAAGAAGCTGGAGTGAGATAGGGCTAAGAAGAGATTTTAATCCTGCTGAGAGAAGCTGAGAGCAGATGTTCATATTTTAGTCTGAGAAAAGCACAGAATTAGTTACTATTATTTGTGTGATATGCTTGTGTCTGACATTTCAATATTCCCATTCATTCATTCAATGATAAAGTTGTTTCATATATGTGTAAAGAATTAAACTAGAATGTTAATAAAATTTACTTTTCCTTTATGAACTGTTTGGGAAAAGCAAAACTGCTTAGTTTTTGTATATAAAACTATAGTGAAGCGTGTGCTGAAAAAAAATTAGTCTACTTGTTAAAATCCATGAGATAATTTTCAAATCACAGAAATAATCATTCCTAAAGAGTCTATTTGATTTCAAGGAATTTCTGTCATTTTATCCAAAGAGTTAATTTTCCCTTATAGGAGTTTGTGAAGTGTCTAAAAAAGTTATTTGTGTGAATTTTATTCAAATTTTTGTGTTATTGGCAATAGTTATCCACAGTAAATTCTCTTGAAACCTTTTAAAATAAATAGCATATTGCCTCTACCACTTTACAAGCCCAAGCAAGCACACTCACTATAATGTATTTAATTTAGTTAGTATTTTTGATGGTTGACTATGAAAGAAAAGAAAGAGAGGAAGGAAGTGAGAAAAAGGAAGAAGGAAACTAACGGGTATTTTATTCATGGAAACAAGGACCACCACAAGGCAATTAGTAAAGATTTTCAAAGACACAGTTGCTGTGTCTGTTAATATTACATTATTATTGTGTAAAATGTTGATTGAAAAAAAGAGCATATATGCACCAAAACTGCCTTAATATTTCCCTCAGCTTAACTAAACTTTAGACAGACTTCTTTCCTTCTGTAGCCTCCTGACTTCCCTCTCACACCTGCCCTTATAATATCCAGATAGCCTGACCACAGAGCTCCTTCTCTGTTTTCTTAGATCATTTACTATGGAAAACTTAAACTTGTAAACTTTTTCTCTGTCCCTTTTGGAATATAAATCTTTTTTTTTTCCAGTGACATCCAGTTTACTATTGAAAAGACAAAACATCTTGTAATTACTCTAATTTTCTACTTTATAATTTACAATTAATACCATAGTCAATGTGTCTTTGATCATCAGTAAGCATTCTTCCTTTCACTCTGATTATACAGTAAATACCTCAAGGGCAAGGGTCATGTATCATACTTCCTTTATGTTCTACCTGGTTTCTTTCTTTTTTCTCTTTAAAATAAAAATTGTATATATTTCAAATGTACCACATGATGATTTGATATACATGTGCATAATGAAACAATCGTTATAGTCATACAGTCAAGCTAATTAACCTATTATATCCTCACCTTTGTGTGTGTGTGTGTGTGTGTGAGCACAGGAAATCTATCTTATCAAATGTCCAGTATATAATACAGTATTATTAACTGTAGTCATCGTGTTGTACATTAGATATGTAGATATGTATTAGATATGTAATATATATTGTACATTAGACATGTTTTCATCCTGCAAAACTGCAACTTTGTACCCTTTGACCAACATCTCCCCATTTCCCCCACCTCCCTGTCTCTGGTAACCACCATTCTATTCTCTGCTTCTGTATTCAACATTTTTAGATTCCAAACATAAGTGAGATCCTGTAGTTCTTTATCTTTCTGTATCTGGCTTGTTTCATTTAGCATAATGTCTACCAGGTTCATTCATATTGTTGCAAATGGCACGATCTCCTTTTTTTTTTAAAGGTGAATAGTATCTATAGCTATATATCACAATTTCTTAAATATCTCTTAAGTTACCTGCCAGTTTTATAACCCAGGACTATCTTTCTCAAGCACCTGGGAGTCATCTTTTTGGTATGTAATCATCAAGGAAGACTGCCCTATCCTTTCCTCTCTATGAGAGGATAGGAGGCTAATTTCAATGGGTGCCTTGCTCAAAGTTGTAAAAGTATTTCTTGCCATGAAGATAAGAGAAAGTTCCTTTTTCTTCAGGTAAGACTGATTAGCAAACACAGATAGCCTATGATACCATAACCAAAGCCCCTAAAAATGCTCCTGACTTAAGAAGCCTCATAAATAGAATGATCATATAAGGCAATTTTGAGAGTAAAAGAGGGTGCTTTTAAGAATTATTCTGTATCAGACATAGAAAACAAACTTATGATTATCAAAGGGGAATGGGGGGCGGATAATGTATATAAAATAGATAACAAACAAAGACCTGCTGTATAGCACAGGGAGCTATACTCAATATTTTATAATAACCTATAAGGGAAAAGAATCTGAAAAAAATATATATGTATAACTGAATCACTTTTCTGTACACCTGAAATTACCAAAACATTGTAAATCAACTATACCTAAATTAAAAAAAAAATTATGGGAAAACTTGCATGAGCCTCTTAGATAGCCTCATCTACCAGAGGGCAGACAATGGAAGCAAGAAGAACTACAATCCTGCAGCCTGTGGAACAAAAACCACATTCACAGAAAGATAGACAAGACGAAAAGGCAGAGGGCAATGTACCAGATGAAGGAACATGATAAAACCCCAGAAAAACAACTAAATGAAGTGGAGATGGGCAACATTCCAGAAAAAGAATTCAGAATAATGATAGTGAAGGTGAGCCAGGACCTCGGAAAAACAATGGAGGCAAAGATCGAGAAGATGCAAGAAATGTTAAACAAAGACCTAGAAGAATTAAAGAATGAACAAACAGAGATGAACAATACAATAACTGAAATGAAAACTACACTAGAAGGAATCAAAAGCAGAATAACTGAGGCAGAACGGATAAGTGACCTGGAAGACAGAATTGTGGAATTCACTGCTGTGGAACAGAATAAAGAAAAAAGAATGAAAAGAAATGAAGACAGCCTAAGAGACCTCTGGGACAACATTGAACGCAACAACATTCACATTATAGGGGTCCCAGAAGGAGAAGAGAGAGAGAAAGGACCAGAGAAAATATTTGAAGAAATTTTAGTTGAAAACTTCCCTAACATGGGAAGGGAAATAGCCACCCAAGTCCAGGAAGCACAGAGAGTCCCATAGAGGATAAACCCAAGGAGAAACACGCTGAGATACATAGTAATCGAATTGGCAACAAAGACAAAGAAAAATTATTGAAAGCAGCAAGGGAAAAACAACAAATAACATACAAGGGAATTCCCATAAGGTTAATAGCTGATTTCTCAGCAGAAACTCTACAAGCCAGAAGGGAGTGGCATGATATACTAAATGTGATGAAAGGGAAGAACCTACAACCAAGATTACTCTACCCAGCAAGGATCTCATTCAGATTTGATGGAGAAATCAAAAGCTTTACAGACAAGCAAAAGCTAAGAGAATTCAGCACCACCAAACTAGCTGTACAACAAATGTGAAAGGAACTTCTCTAAGTGGGAAACACAAGAGAAGAAAGGGACCTACAAAAACAAACCCAAAACAATTAAGAAAATGGTTATAGGAACATACATGTCGATAATTACCTTAAAGGTGAATGGATTAAATGCTCCAGCAAAAGACACAGGCTTGCTGAATGGATACAAAAACAAGACCCATATATATGCTGTCTACAAAAGACCCACTTCAGACCTAGGGACACAAACAGATTGAAAGTGAGGGAATGGAAAAAGATATTCCACGCAAATGGAAATCAAAAGAAAGCTGGAGTAGCAATACTCATATCAGATAAAATAGACTTTAAAATAAAGAATGTTACCAGAAACAAGGAAGAACACTACATAATGATCAAGGGATCAATCCAAGAAGAAGATATAACAATTATAAATATATATGCACCCAGCATAGGAGCACCACAATACATAAGGCAACTGTTAATAGCTATAAAAGAAGAAATCGACAGTAACACAATAATAGTGGGGGACTTTAACACCTCACTTACACCAGTGGACAGATCATCCAAAATGAAAATAAATAAGGAAATGGAAGCTTTAAATGACACAATAGACCAGATAGATTTAATTGATATTTATAGGACATTCCATCCAAAAACAGCAGATTGCACTTTCTTCTCAAGTGCACACAGAACATTCTCCAGGATAGATCACATCTTGGGTCACATATCAAGCCACAGTAAATTTAAGAAAATTGAAATCATATCAAGCATCTTTTCTGACCACAATGCTATGATATTAGAAATGAATTACAACGGAAAAAAACGTAAAAACCACAAACACATGGAGGGTAAACAATATGTTACTAAAAAACCAAGAGATCACTGAAGAAATCAAAGAGGAAATCAAAAAATACCTAGAGACAAATGACAATGAAAATACGATGATCCAAAACCTGTGGGATGCAACAAAAGCAGTTCTAAGAAGGAAGTTTATAGCTATACAAGCCTACCTCAAGAAACAAGAAAAATCTCAAATAAACAATCTAACCTTAAACCTAAAGGAACTAGAGAAAGAAGAACAAGCAAAACCCAAAGTTAGGAGAAGGAAAGAAATCATAAAGATCAGAGCAGAAATAAAAAATAGAAACAGGGCTTCCCTGGTGGCGCAGTGGTTGAGAGTCTGCCTGCCGATGCAGGGGATGCGGGTTCGTGCCCCGGTCCAGGAGGATCCCACATGCCGCGGAGCGGCTGGGCCCATGAGCCATGGCCGCTGAGCCTGCGCGTCCGGAGCCTGTGCTCCGCAACGGGAGAGCCACAACAATGAGAGGCCCGCATACCACACACACACACAAAAAAATAGAAACAAAGAAAACAATAGCAAAGATCAATAAAACTAAAAGCTGGTTGTTTGAGAAGATAAACAAGATTGATAAACCATTAGCCAGACTAAAGACCAGAGTCTTTCAAACTTCCATAAGAAAGTGGATGTGTACTCTTTAAATATACATTCTGAAATTTAAACTCCATCATGGCTGACATCACTTTTTTACATAACCATACCTTGGAGTAAGAGACTAAAAACGGTAGGTCTAACTATAAATGTGTTCACCTAAATGCTGGTTGTTACATTATAGGGGAAGAAGAGTATTCTAAATTCTGGGGAAAATGGCAATCTGACAGAAATACTAAAGTACTGACTCTTAAATCAAAAGAGTTGATTATGAAGGGCTTCAACAAGTCTATGTCTAGAATGAAAGAAAATATCAGAAAATTGTTTTTAGTTACTTACTGCTGTAATTCTAAAATAAACCTAAATGGTTGTTTACATGCTTAAATATTCAATTCATCATAGATGCAACTAATGCATGTGATTATTTTTTCTCTCAAACTACAAGATTTATTTAAATAGATAACAGCAAATATATGCCATATATTATATTTTCAGACCCAATACACGAGTATATGAACACATTCTTGTATTGGGGATTTAAATACTACAACACAAAATCTGAAATTAGTTTGGCTTACACACACATATGCAAACACACACAGACTCACTCTGGAAATACGTAAGTGGATAATTTTTGACTAAAGTTTTAAAGCATGTTTCTCATTCAAACATTGTGGCATATTGAAATTTGAAATGTTATTGGTTACTTTTCTTCTGAATTTTCCCGTATTCTTATCTAAATCACACATGCATAGATATGTTTTATATGCTGAAATAAATAATAGCATCGGATGTAGAGTAGCTAAAAACAGTTTCTATCCTTGCTATGAACTGAATAGTTATATGTGTTTTTAGCAAAAATTACTGCCTTTGTTGAATGTCCTACAATACAATGCTGGAAAAATAAAATTCTGGAAATAATGTATTTTTAAGGAATGGCAATGATATATATTAAAATTTTATTTCACACATTTATATCAATTTTCTCTATATGATTTACATAATTATTCTGTCAAATTAAATTTGACAGTTTTGGATACTCAGAGCAAATCAAATACGGCAAGTAAATGGTTCAAGTCAAATGTAAAATCCTATGTTTAACTACAAAAAAAAAAACGATTTCGATATTTCTAGGACTAATGCTAAGGGGCTTCTTGTTTTAGTCTTAACATTTAAATAAACTTTCACCATAGAATTATGCCCTCCTAAAATGTGACTGATATTATACTAAGGAGGATGAATGTACCTTCAGGCAATGGTACTGGCTAATCTTTGTCTATTATTTGCTTTTAATATTAATGTCTTCTTAATATTTGGAATACAAAATCAACATTTTGCTATGTTTATCAGCTATGTAGCTGAGTAACAGACTAACCTCAAACAAGTTTCCTTAGTATTTTTACACTACTTTTTATTTTAAACAACATGAAAATTGTATCAAATTATTTTAAAACATGAGTGATCTGGCATATTTAGTCATAATTTCTTAAGAAAATAAAGCTGTTGTGTCTATTGGAAAACTAAACATAAAATTGGTTATATAATTTTCAGTAAGTAACAAAAGTATGCAAACTGGATGTTAATTAGAAATATCTATAATTTTGAACCTATTTATAAAAGAGCAACTATTAAATACTAGTGGATAGCTAAAAATCCTTTATATGGAATTTAATTGGATTATAAAACTAATATACCTCAAAAAAGCAACATATTATATGAAAGACACTCAGGGTTTTTTTCTTGAACATTTATGCTAAATTATACACCTTTTTTCATAAGTAAATACAAAGCAGCAGCTGCCTTCTGACATTTGAACAGGTTTTCTTTTACTTTCATGATTGTTCTGCTTTCAATTGCTGTATTGCTCAGTTTTATTTAACATGAAATAAACAACCATATCACATAATGATGATTTTTAAAGCAAGATTACAGCATAAAAATAAGATAGGTATAATGATTGTGGTCATCAGAGTAATCAAGTGATTTTTCCTTTCAAAACAAGATAGCATGTTTCACTAACTCACTAAATTTATCAAGGATTACTGTGCTCATGTTTGGAAGAGATAGGTATAATTTTCTCTGTGAATTTAATCTAAGCAATCACTTACACAAGATAAATTCTTTGAAATTTCCTATCACTTTTCTCATTTAATGTCTGATGATAACAGCTAAGATATTTGCTTGTTAATAGTTTTCCTGGTTAATGAGTGTTTCCAACTATTTCTTAGTACATTTATCAATCATATCTTGAAAATTCAAGCTTAACCTATTTTCAGAAAAATGAATTTGTGAGCATAGTTAAAGTGTTGGCATAGGTGCATAGACAAGAAAAAACAAACAAGAAAAAAAAACCCAACACGAATTGGCTGACATATGGGCATAAAGTGGTAAAAAGATTCTTGCTCTGATTAATTCTGTGTAGACTCTAGATCACATGATGCTTGATTCATCTTGATTTATCTGAAAGAACGATTCAACTTTTACTGAGTGGCCCTACAAAATCATGCCAAACTGAATTAATTTGTTACAATTATGTGCATCACAGTTAACAATAGATAGCATAGATAACAATGAAAAAGTATTCTCTTTGTTAGAAATTTTGTGTAATGAAAATCGTTAATCCAAAGTATGGGACTTCCCCAGTGGCGCAGTGGTTAAGAATCAGCCTGCCAATGCAGGGGACACAGGTACGAGCCCTGGTCCAGGAAGCTCCCACATGCCACGGAGCAACTAAGCCCGTGCACCACAACTACTGAGCCTGCGCTTTAGAGCCCGCGAGCCTCAACTACTGAAGCCCACGTACCACAACTAGTGAAGCCCACGTACCACAACTATTGAGGCCCGTGCGCCTAGAGCCCGTGCTCCACAACAAGAGAAGCCACTGCAATGAGAAGCCCATGCACCGCAACAGAGTAGCCCCTGCTCTCTGCAGCTAGAGAAAGCCCATGCACAGCAATGAAGACCCAATGCAGCCAAAAATAAATAAATTAAATTTAAAAAAAAGTATGGATGGAAATAATGACAGAATATAAACAAGTATTATATCTTAACAGTTTAACGAACAGAGTTCATTAAAATTATGCCTAAGACTGTTGATTTACTAAATGTTTTAAACCTATTAAACAGAAACCCTACATACAATGTAACACTGAATACAAACTAGTAAACTTGCAATATCATTAACTGAATGTAAACATCATGGATTCTAATTCAATAAATACATTAATTTTTGCCTTATTCTTTCCGAAGTTAACTATACTTTGTTATATATATTTTGTTGTTGCTGTTCTAGTTTCCCCCAGATCAAAAATAAAGTGAAACAAAACAAAAATAGCAGACAATGCAGAATCTGATTTATTCCTGATAAAATCTTGCTCTAATCACAGGTACTTGCTTGTCAATTCAAGGACATTCTGAGGGCTGTGTATCTTTTGTCACAAAATTTTACTTGTTACATAATGGCACACTTTCATCCCATTATTAATATCATATCTATAAAACTTTAAAATGTATGTATATATTCCTCATTAACAATTTATTGTAATTTGTAGAGCCACCAGAAATTTTCATCTCTCATGAAATAAGGGGTTCAATTTGCAAAGTTGCTTTTCTTTCAGGATATTTTGTTAATTCAGCAGTAGTGAATATACTATCGGAATATAATCCATTTAATGGCATATTGTATATGACCATATCATTTTCAGCATACTTATTGTATGTGACCTTAAAACTGACTGGTTTACTCACATGTTCCATTTAACTATTTTTTACTTATACAATAAAAGAAGAATACATTGGAACATAAACTACCATATATTTTACAAAGGAAACAAAAAATCTATAACATTTCACTACTTAATCAAATCAAGAAATATAGACTTATATAATTATAATCAACCTCTACATTATCACTGCCTTAAGCCTACATACTGATATTTGTTTGTAAAATATCATTATGAATTCATGAGGTTCTACTAAGTTACTTTACTTGTCCTGACTGATTTCATCATCATTATTATTTTTTTTTTGCGGTACGTGGGCCTCTCACCGTTGTGGCCTCTCCCGCTGCGGAGCACAGGCTCCCGATGCACAGGCTGAGTGGCCATGGCTCACGTGCCCTGCCGCTCTGCGGCATGTGGGATCTTCCCGGACCGGGGCACGAACCCGCGTCCCCTGCATCGGCAGGCAGACTCTCAACCACTGCGCCACCAGGGAAGCCCCCATTATCATTATTCTTATTTGATGTTTCCAGTATTACAACTTACTGAAAATGAGCCCTTTAGCATTCTACTTGATCTTACCATTGCCTTGTGCTTTTCTTCAAAGCATCTCTAGTTCTAGTAATAATAGCATATTTCAGATCCATCTTGATTTTTATTGCTTCAAGGCATAAAATCAACTACTGTCCAAGAATTCCTGGTTTCCTTAACAGCTAATAATTTTAGGGAAGGTATCTAAAAGACTCTTGATTATACGGGTCCGAATCATAGAAACAAATTCTCAGCAAAATTTTTGGGTTAGAGGTAATAATTGCTCCTAAAGTTTTAGGAGCAATTTAGATCACCTACACAGTCATTCAGAGAGCAAAGAGGATGAGCATTTAGCTTTGACACAATCTAATATTTACAAGTCTGGTAAAGGAGGACAGAGCAGCAAGGGACACTGAGAATGAACAGCCAACAAAGTAGGAAGGCAGCCTGGAGGCTGTTGTGCTCCAGAAGCAAGTGGAAAGGTTTCTCAAAAGGGACGGAATGATCAACAGTATTAAATACTGTTCCAATCTAAAGTAGATGTGGAATTAATTAGATTAATGATGATATCATGGTCATTGGTGATTATGGCAAAAATTGCCTTTTATGAATTATTGGGGCCAAAATTGAGGCCAACTTGAGAAACGATCAGAATGTAAAACATTAGATATAATATATGTATAGAAGTTACTTTGGCTGGGAAAGTTATGACATAGTGAAAGTAGTCACTAAAATAAAAATAGTTTAAAGGAAGATTTCAGATTCTGTTGTCTTCTCAATATCAACATTGGTAACCTTGAGACATGTTTAAATTAGAATTGTCATTTTGAATGTTCACATCAAGATATACTGTAATTTGATTTATGAGAACTTCTTGAAGAAATTAAATGGATAACAAGCATGTAGTTTATCAGAAGTGATAGGTTTTGACATTTTAAATGAAGGGAAAATTATAGGCAGAGTGTAAAGTGTCATATGTTAATAAAAATTAGCAAATATTTTGTTTATTTGCAGTATATATTTTATAACAATAATAGTATAAGAAATACATTCATAAATTATTCAGACATATGAAAATAAGTTTAAGGTTAAAAAAATAGATTGGTTAGTAATGTATTTTTGATTATATTATTTCAATATATATCATTTTTTTGTAAACACAGTATGTTGAAATCTGTGTAACTAGAGGATAAAGGCTTCCTTTAGGAATATTTTTATCCACTTCCCTAAATATAATGCTGAAATGGATGTATATATTTTAATAAGTGCTATCCAATATCTTTTACTGAAATTGATTTTATTTCCTTTACCAAGAGAAAGGGTGATGACAGGATGTGTTGCAGACAAAGGCGATGTCAAAAAAAGACAGATGATCACTACCCAGAAAACAAGTGGACATTTTCTTGTCGACTCTTGTCTCTTCTGTCAGAAAAATTCCTCTGAGGTTTCAGGCTTTCAAAATACTTGACACAATATTTTAGAAATTGCTAACACTGATGCAGAACACAGTACAAAATATGAGATTTATTTTTATTTGTTTCCAATTTCTATATGTCACTATTAGCTTTGTTCACTCAAGATACAAAGATCATTGCTTCACCTGAGTGTTCCTCTAAATAATAGTTTTGCCTTAAAAGTCAAACATGTACCTTTCATTTGGTTCTCTGACTGAATATATCAAAGTTCTTGGTTCATGATAAAATAACTTATATTTATTTTCTCTGTTGTAAGAATTATTTTGGATTTTTAAATTTATCTGGTGATCACTCAATTTATCTCATAAAATGAACATGTTTTTAAAAAAATTGGTTAATTGTCTAAAGAAAGGTCTTTGCTACCTTGGTTTCTATCAAAACAATCAATTCTATTTAAAATATTTTTTGATATTTCATATTATTGATATTTTCTTGTTAAACATGTTTCTTTCTATGGTTAATTTGGAGACAAATCTTTGCCAGTTAATCTCCATTGTAGAAAAAAACAAGTTTTTTGCACTATAGGTAGGTGAATATTTGATTTCTTAATTAATCAGATTAATGAAAGCAAATACAGTTTATATTAGGGCACAGGGTGATAATTTGCTTACCCTGTAGCTTGTCCCTGGAACACTTAAATAAATGTAATCTTTGCAAATGTCAAAGGCTTATGCACAAGTCAACAAATTTTATCATCTACTTTTTAAAACTCTAAAGCACTTACCATTCTAAAGTATCATTCACATATCACTTGCCATCTGTATTTATTGTCTTTCCTACCAAATCATGAGCTCTTGATTGTCAAATGTGTTCTGATAGAAAAATTTTGATTCAAAGAGGGCATATTTGGCAGGGGCAAAGTCATTTCAGGGCTAAATTTTTATTTAAAAACCTGCAAAATGAATGTACTATAGCTAAATTATCTGGATAACATTGTTAACTAGAATAAAATATTTTAATTTGGTATTTCGAATCATCAAAAGAGACTGAGAAAATATATGGGTGTAATAAGACTAAAGTGGTGTTTATGGTTTAAAAAATGAGTCTGTTAGATCAGGAGGATAAAGTATAAAAATACTTGTATCAAGCTATGGATCAACATGTAAGGTCAAGTTATGGGTGACTGAATACCCTGACATCAATAATTTGGGGGCAGTAGAAATTCAGTACAATTTTGGTTGGGCTATATTTGTCTTGTAATATTATATTGGTTAATTTGCACAAGAATTATCGGAGTCAGAAAAACAGGTTAGAAGGAGGTGTTAATAATGCAGGCATGATATATTGAGGTTCAAAGTCAGCATGGATACATAAAGGTTTTATAGGTTTTGATAACCTTGCATTGAGTGGGGGAATTAAAAATGGAAAATATTGCATGGACAGCCAAAAGAGTTGAAGTTTTAATGCTAAGCAAATGCAAGAATGGAGGTGTCATTATACTATGGAATAACAAACAAGATCTTTCCTGACCAGAAAGTATGGAAATGACTTAATTTTGGATGAAAGGAAACTAAATAACCACTATCTGTTTAACAACTGACAAGTATCTGGAGTATCTTCTTAAAATTCTAGAACTGTGTTGGCTCTATGGAGGACAAACTATATAAAATGCATTTTTTAGAGTTAGAAATGATAGGGAAATTAAAATAGATTTAATTTTCGGTGAAGATTTATTGAGAGCCTATCTTATGCCAGAATACTGGCCGATCTGAAGATTATTGAATATATTCATTACCATAAGGTGCATCAAGTTGAGTAAGGGATATAAATAAAGGAAGAAAAAGTGTATAAAGGAGGTACAAGGACTATATTAGACAAGGTTACCAAGGGCTCTAAAGGACAACATCAGGGCAGAAGAAGGGCATCAAAGTTATCAACATTTGCTATCAGGAAGAAGCTAATTTATTTATTCAAAATATTTATTTTTTGGCTCTTATGTATCAGCATTGCACTACAGTAATATTTAATTTTATAGCTGTCTCTGACTAGATAGACTTTACACTGCGGTAGTTGCTCCACTTCCTTGTAAGTATTTGTTAGTGTTTTGGATTTGGGGCATTCTAATATGTGTATACTTGTATCTCATTATAGTTTTAATTTGCAGTTTCTACTGACTTATGCAATGTTGAACATGTTTCCGTATGCTTACTTGCCATCTGTATATCTCTAGTGAGTTGTTCTGTCACAACTCTTCACCTCTGCTGTTATGCGGAGAAATAAACCATAGATGATAAATAAGTTTATAAGTGTGTTTGGGTTCCAATAAAAGTTTACCTATGAACACTGAAATTTGAATTTCATATACTTTCTATGTGTCACTAAGCATTATCCCTCTTTTGATTTTTTTCCCATCATTTAAAAAAAAAAATGTAAAGAACTGTACAAAAAGAGAATTGGTCATGAGTCAGGGTGCTGACTTCTGGCCTTAATCATTTATCTAAACAACAACTGGAGGCAGAAAAAAAGAGTTAAAAAAACTAGTAGAGAAGATAGTTACTCCAACAAGTAGTTGCAATAGGTGGAAAAGTTAGAAGATTTTTAGAAGATAACTAGTTATTATTTTGTTATGCTATTTTTAAACTATTTTTTACTATGTTATATCGTATGATAGGTCCATTACATACTTGATTGAGAAGTAGAATCAGCAGGATCTGCCATAGGTTTGGATATATAAGGAATAAGTTGGTAAAAGAAAGCAAGAAAAAATACAAAGGATTTTTGGAAAATTTAAAGAACAATCAAGTGTTAATTTAGATGATACTGTTTGTAAGATCCTAGGATATATTATTGAAAAAAAAAGTGGAGAGGAAGAATATGCATAAGAAATATAACAGTGAGTCTCAATATTTCATTATTTTTATGGGATTGTAAAGGATGGTGGAATTTTGTCATGTAGTAGCAGAGGAAAGAATTGTAGGTAAAGACAATTACATGAATAAACATGAAAGAATATATAATGGGTGTGTATGTATGTGAATGTGAGTTAATCTTGTTCTTTCGCTCCTTTACATTTTGGTTACAGCCCTTATTTATAATTAAGGATATAGTCTTCCTGAATGATTGAACATAAATTATGTTTATATTCAGTAGCATGAACAGGCATAATCCAGTAAATTATTAAGAGATTCAAGTAAATACAATTATTTTAATAAATTCTTATGAAGACCCTCTTACAATGTAGGCATGTTTCTCGGTATTAAGGTACAGATAAAAATTAAGTACATAGTCTTGATTTCAGAAAGTTCACAAACTATATATTAGAAGGTTGAAAACCTTAAAGTAAAAATGTGATAGCTACTAAATCAAAGATATGAATAAAATGCAATATAGCCAACAAAGAAGGAAAGAATAGTTCTGCTTTAACTTGGGCAGGGGAAGGAGGTAGAAAAGTTAACCTGTTGGCTTAATGATGATAAAATTTGTGGAACTGAGTTAATATTAAAAATCAATAAAATAAACTCAGTGTATAAAATGTCATTTCTGCATGATTCCAAATAAAAGATTTGGGGACATAAAAAGATTGACTGTCATCTAGTGCGGCAAAATATAGAAATCTGAAGATATTTAGTCACAAGTATTTTCTTCATTTAAATACAGTGTATCTCATTAGAGTTTATTAAAAGTTGGGGGACAAATTTATGTGTTATATATATATTTTTTCAAAGTTGTGAAGTATCTGAGAAATTGTTTAATAGCTTTTGTTCTAGCTAATCAAATTTCCCCAGTCCAAGCCAAGTTTTTACGGTATTTTCTAATCCTTATTACTCAATTTAGAGACACTGCATTCTCTCTTTGCATGGCTTTATATGTGTATTTAGCCATTAGATGACTTTGCTCCAGTAACAGTTTAATTTAATCTTGCTTGATCATTTGTTAGTAACTGTACCTTGATATATATTGAAGAAATTGAATGAAAAACTTAAAAAACCAAACCCATGTGTAATATAATGCTTTCCTCTTTCTCTCCCTCTTCCTCTCTCCAGAAACAAGTAAACAAACAAAAACAAAAAAACTAGTAGTTCACAGAAAACTAAATTTTCCAAAGCTTTTGTCTCAGCTATGCTCTGTAATTATGTTCACTACCTACAGTGGAAAGTCATTTTATGTTTAGGTCAATTAAATGTCATTAAAACTTTAATTTGATACCTCTATTTATAGAGTATTAGATGAACTTCTCCTGATTCTCTAACCCTTAAGTTAGCATTTTATTGAAGGAAAATTATTGCCTTTGAGGTAATTCTAACTCTTTCTTTCTGTTCATCACATAGGAGAAAAATGTGATGCTCCACATAATTATGCCAGCACATACTTCAAAACTTACACTATATTTCAGTGCTATAGCTTGTATAATTGCTTCCAATTTTAAATTGCTTAAGGTCAATTAAATGAACAATTATTATAATTTTATTATTTCAATTAACCTTTTATAAACTTTCAAATATCTAAATTTTCCTTTATAATGCCTGATGATACTAGGCCAATGTAAACTCATTCTAACTTAAGTTTTGGACAGAGTTTAAAAAAACATATTCATGAAAGAAAAAAAATATGTGCACACCTACTTCAGTGATAACTGGGATTAAAGTGCTATCATGTTATATTTCACAGATGTTTATTTCGTCTCTTTTACAAAAATTTATATCTTTACTTGTTATAGTAATCCAAATAGGCAATTCCAATCTAAATGAAAATATGCATTGGCAGTTTAAGAAAATGAAGTCCATCCAAATTCTATTGCAATGTGGAGTTCCTCAAACTATTTAAACCTTTGAGTTTAAGGTTCTTTCCAGTAACTTCCTGTGTGTGTGTGTGTGTGTGTGAGTGTGTGTGTGTGTGTGTGTAGGGAGCTGATACTGCTTCCTTAGTGTGTGGTAAGACTGGAACTGTATATATCAAATCATAATCTTTTGCTTCTTTTATAAATTTAAGACCTGATATTTGGCTCCCTTCCTGTGAATTTGTTGATGAAAGCAAATGCTCCTTTTTTCCCATGCTTTTTTTTTTTTTTTTGCGGTATGCGGGCCGCTCACTGCTGTGGCCTCTCCCGTTGTGGAGCACAGGCTCCGGACGCGCAGGCTCAGCGGCCATGGCTCACAGGCCCAGCCGCTCCGCAGCATGTGGGATCTTCCCAGACTGGGGCAGGAACCCGTGTCCCCTGCATCGGCAGGCGGACTCTCAACCACTGCGCCACCAGGGAAGCTCTGTACATTTTAATATACGTCAATGTATGTCTATATTTGTCCATCTATAATAATACACCATGCAGGTAGCTGAAAATACATGTATTTTAATTGATCAAATTTTGTTGTAATCAAGAAAATATTTTGACGGAAGATTTTTAATAAAATTTTTAAAAATCTGTAACATTGTTCTTATATTGAAAAAGTAAAATAAAAATGATTTATTATCCATATTTACTTATTAAATTTGTCAAATAAGTAGAATTTAGAATTCATTTTATGTGACTTCAAACTTATTTCAAGTTATAATTAAAAGTGAGATTTTTTATTTTTGTTCTTTTTTTTTTGAGTTTGATTACCTTCATTTCTTAAGGCCCTTAAAAACTCTGTTATTGCAAATGAGAGAAATGGTGCTATATATTGTATGGTACTATTTACTTCCTTTTTCAAAAAATGTGTATATAATACACTGACTAAAAACGTCTGCTTCTACAGTAGCTAATTAGAAAATGTTTTTGAATGAATCCATTTACTCTCTGCTTGCCATTTCCCTAAGGACAGAAGACATTTCTACACAGATAAAAGGAATGATTGTACCTGTTTCATTTGTCTGTTACAAATGAGTTACAACAGTCTTTATAGGCAGCTGATATAAACACATTTTTATACAGTTTATGTAAATGCTAACTTGTAAATTAAGTGATTGACCATTGCGGAATTTCTAACAATGTAGCTCATTTAATAAATATTGTATTACATTAAAAAGGCATATTTTACTTTACTTTTATCATTAACATAGCCTACTTAAACGTCATATCCAGGTATTTATAGTCTGTATAATATTAGAAACGTAATTCTCATTATATTCTAGCATTAAAATTATTCATATAGTCATTTCAAATATAAAGTTCTACTGTAATTGAAATCAACTTGGTGGTAAATCTCAAGCACACATCCTGAAATAAATATTCATATAACATATTTATGATCATACTCATAATATTGATGCTGAAAATTATGAATTAGGAGAGTATATAATTACTTATTACATAATAATATATTTCTGACTCTTGTACCACTCAGGACATCCTGGTGTCCTGGAAATATATGTTTACTTATTTATTAAATGTAAGTAAATAATTAAATTATTCCATATTATTTATATATCCAATATTATTTTAGTAAATGGTTATTTTTATACCATATCAAAATTAAATACAATGAAAAACACTATATATGCACCCAAATGCATATTAATATTACATATTCATTTTTAACATATTATGTAGTGATGATTCATTACCATTGGCTAAAAGTAGTGGGTTTCTTACAGGAACAAAATACAAGTCTTATGAGAAAACGTCTATCTCATATTACTTCAAAATTTTAAACCTCTAGGAAATGTAAATGTTTCCCACTACATTGTGATAACCCTCCTGTTCTGGTGAGGTCACCCACAAAGCCCCCTGGGGTCTCCGGGAAAAATAAGAGAGAATCTGGGTGATAAGATAAGGTCTTACCTCTTCCTTTGGGCTTAGTCTAGTTTCGTTTGCCTGTAGTGGGCTGTGTGCAGAAGCCTTGCACCTAATACATGGGATTAGCGTTCCCAGCGAAGAACCGTTGCGAGCAACATGACAATTGGCGCGCAGCCCTGTGGAGAAGCGCTGCCCAGGACACCTCAATTCAAGATGGCGACGTCAGGCCGTGGGCGCAGACGCTGCTCCTCACCTCAGCCTGTAGCTCCGGCAGCAGCACGCCTGCGCCCTGACCGGCGAGAACTCCGCCCCCTCCACCCTGACAGGAACCCTGAAAAGCAGCCCCGCCACTGGCCAGTCAGGGAGAGCAGTGCTCTAGAGCGGGAGCTCGCACCTCTCAATTACTTGATCAGAGAATAAAGCTTCCCTTTGCTTCTGAGCTGAACTCCATCATCTTCTATTGGCTCAAAAGACAGGACAGAAGGATGCTCATTTGGGACTGACTCAGGAGGGTCGATAACAGTGAGAAGTATGTTATTTTATAAATACTTGAAAGAAAGCCATCTGGTAAAAACAGAAGACAATGTTTATAATCCCCTCTTGCTAAATTCAGTATTTTATCCACAAATGTTTATGAGTAAAATTGTTGTATAAGTTTTCTATTGACAGCTCTGGCTGCTCAACTGCTTTATGCAATTCAAAGGACACCAAATGAAAAAGACTCTATATAATGATTTAAGCTGTGCTGGTCGCTCTGTCTTTTCCACAAAGTGAGCCCTCTGGTAAGCATTTCACTTTAACTCTTAGGAGAAAATTGTATTGGAAGCAAAGAAACTCATGACTTTACAGCATACCCGTTCTAGGTTAGGGGGTAAAACAGTTGAATCCCTAATAGCAGAATTCCAGCTCGCACTGTTTCCTTTTACTTAACACCAACAAGTGATTTTATATTACCTTGATATTTATACACCTACTGCAGCATCAGTGGTCAAGGCTGTTACAACAAATTCCATAAAGAAACAGTCAGTGGTTATTTCAAGGCAGTAAAGAAATGGGGAAAATGCCTGAAAGTCAAAATTTTTCTACAGTTTAACGTCTTAATGTCACCTTGACATCTACCTCAGCTACTCCTATCCCAAACCACACAAAGACCCTGGGCCTTGCAGTCTTTTCCCTCTTACATGTTTTTTCAGAATTTTTGTGTTTATTGTTGTTATCATATTGATTGTCTGGGTTGTTGTTCCTGGAATCCACGTTTACCTCTACTTTTTTTGTTTTTTTTTAAGGTCCTCTGGGCTTTTTTTTAAACATCTTTATTGGAGTATAATTGCTTTACAATGGTGTGTTAGTTTCTGCTTTATAACAAAGTGAATCAGTTATACATATACATATGTTCCCATATCTCTTCCCTCTTGCATCTCCCTCCCTCCCACCCTCCCTATCCCACCCCTCTAGGTGGTCACAAAGCACCGAGCTGATCTCCCTGTGCTCTGTGGCTACTTCCCACTAGCTATCTATTTTACGTTTGGTAGTGTATATATGTCCATGCCACTCTCTCGCTTTGTCACAGTTTATCCTTCCCCCTCCCCACATCCTCAAGTCCATTCTCTAGTAGGTCTGTGTCTTTATGGTTTACCTTGGCTTGGTTAGAACTACTGAGCCACAAACCTATTCTAATTCATAACCTTATCAGATACTGTCTGGCAACACTACAGTGAGTTTTTTTTAGCATATCTAGTGTGTGATTCTGCTTGAATACCTGACACAGCAAATCCCTGTGCAGTATAAACCCAGTTGTTTGTTGACATTTCCAACTGCCAGCTTAGTAGGCAGCATTTTCAGGGCTGTTGATGCAATGACCATCCATGAATCTTCTCTTCGACCTCCAAAATTCTCTTCCATTTATTCATTTTTTGTTTCCTTTTTTGTTTGTTTGTTTCTAAGTTCGCACCTTGAAAAAAATCATTTTAGTAGAGCTTTGGGAGAGCATGATATAAATGAGTATGTTTAATCTTGTTCTTTTTAATCAAAAGTCAGCAGTACACTTTATGCATAGTGAGGGAGACAACGATTTTTCAGGAAGTATTATAAGGAGAAATTTATTTCACCTTAAAAAAGAATGCAAATGCATATCTTAAGGGCAGCAATAGAAATCCAACGTGCAATAAATATTTTCAAATTAAAAGCAACAGGAGAGCTTAAAAATGCTGTGGTACTTATTGAGGTGAGCGTGCTTTTTATTGCTTCATCGAATGTTCACGCTTATTAATAGTTTTATCATGGAATTCTTCTGTTCTCATTTAGTTTGTGCTAGAATTGATTTCTCATTCAAGCAAGTACACAATATTCATTCACACCTTGTTATGAATCTGTCAAATTAATACCTATTAAATGGAGCACAAGTTGCTGGGTGGTGAGTGGTGGTTCAATAACAGACCGCAAGAAAAATTGAAATGGAGACACTTATTACTCACAAGTCCTGGAGGAAGTGGTCATAGGGCCACACAAGGCAGTGGAGGCAGGGTGTACTCAGACAGAGACACAGGAACTGAGATACATGCTTTTATTAGAGTTTGTCGGTGAAGTGCTTTGGAGTTCCTGGGTTAGGTCCAGAATGGAAGATTCAAACCAAAGGAGTGGGGTTTTGATAATCCCCATTGAGGTCTTATATAATGATACATAAAGGGAAGGTGTTAGGAAGCCATGGAGATTGTCCATCACAACAGTGGCTGGGGAAGTCCTATCAGGGATTTACAGTTGCTTGTGACTCTGCGGGCTGGGCTGCTATCTATGGCATGTGCTTGCATGAGAGAGCTAGTGTCAGCTAAGGTCCCCCAGGCAGTTTGGCCAAACAAAATGGATGCCAAGGCAGCAATGCTGGTGAAGTGGCTTAGCTAAACTCTCTACACACTAGCTGGAAGAATCTGTAGGATGAGTACTGTTTCCCACTTACTTAGTCATTTCTTAATCAGAAATATTTAAATTATGTAATTCTTACAGAACTCTGATCCCAATTTTGACTGATAGTTTACTGAAATTGCATTATAATAGATGAAAGATTGATGTATCTACAAATACAGATATCTGGTTACATCATTTTAAAAAGAATAATTTAAGTAAACGATCTTTTAGATAAATTTAAAACTGTTTTAAAGGAACCATTTTCTAAAAGATAATATAATGCAATTAAACCATGTTTGAAGATAATTTCTAATATTTGAATTTCCTGCATTTCCTTCGATATTTTCAAGACATTTTAAGATTTATTCATAGTAGTTCGTTATTATTCTTTCCCTTTCATTTTTTTTTCTTAAATTAGGTCAATGGATGGAAGGAAGAAAGAAGACTTCCATCCCCATCACAAAAATGCAATTATAATGGGGTCAGATGGAAAGTTAGTCAGAGATGTCCCAGTTTCTTGACTAAATAAATTGGTTCTTTATACAATAGCACAATTTTCCTTAGAGGATTCATCAACAAAGAAGGATAGCTCTCCTTTTTGAGATTTTCTATTTAATATTTGTAAGGTCATATTTTCTGTCAACACACAAGAGATCAGATAGTAATTATTTTGTCACTCAAAAAAGTGAAATTTCTAAAACTATTTGGCAAAACATATAGCCAGAGGGCTATCATAGCAAATTAAAGCCATTTCTATTCAAGTACAAGTACACCGATCATTCAGTGACAAATCTGCTTTATATCCAAATGAAGATACTCTTTTTAAAAAGTTTGTTACTTCATATATTTTTGCTTTCATTAAAGTGACTGAATCATTTTACTCTATGGTGAATTTTATATTTGAAAACTAATTCGTGAAAACTTTATTTAGACAAAGTAATGTTAAAATATTATTCTTAATAACAATGCAGACTTATTTAACTAATATTAAATATAAATACAATTCATTTAAATAATTACAATTATAAAAAATGAGTTCCTAGTAAAATAATGAATGCATTATCCATATAGATGAAGTTATTAAATTCAATCTAATTTAACGTCAACACTGAGACTCAAACTTTCTGAATTGATTGTCTGGTAGTATACTGTTATTTTTCCTGACAAAAGTTTACTTAACTGAATGCATAAGGAGCCCATCAGAGAAAAAGACCATTCTTTTTAGAGAATATCTTTGATAAAATTTGGCCTGATGTTTTGTCATAGCAAATTTGCAGACAAATGAGAGAAAATAAATAATTATAATTTCAAATAGTTGAATTTTAAGATGGTTTATTCTACAGAATTTTTGTAACAATAGCTGACAGACTCAGTCACCAGCACACGTTTCAACCATAGAATCTCCACTTTAATACTTGCATGTATTAGAATTCCAAAAAAATTTCCTCAAAATACAGTACTGATCCTTAAGGAAATATAAAACCGCTGCTTTATATTATGCCATCCTTAAATTCACTGATACCTCATGAAAATGTTAACTGTTTATCACTTTTGCATATTTTATTTTGATCTATATATTTCTAAATGCTGTAGAAGCTATATATAACCAATTCATAATCACCTAATCAAAGTGTTGCATAGACATTTTAGTGGTCTGTCCATTTAAGTAAGCCATTTCACTAAATTAAAAAAAAAAAATCAGAGATTTCTATGGGTACAGAGGTAAATTTTGCCTAATTGCCTTTCTAAAACAGTTTATAAGGGATATGAGGAAACTAAAGTATGCAAAAACATCCTTTTTCATTGATCAAAATGTGTATCATCATTAACACATATGAGCACCTAAAGCTAAACACAGCCATTTTTAAACTACTTTGTAAAAAACTGTGTGACTAAAGATACTCTACTCTTGATATTAGTAACAGGAACAGACACTTGAAGAATAAAAATTATTTACAAACTTTTCTAATCCTTCTTCTTAAGTCTAAAATATTTATTTTTCATGTGTAACAACAGCATTATAACACTTTAACATTAAATAAACAGATTGAATATGATGTAAACAAGATTAATATCCCCCAAATAACCATTTATTGCTATCATATATTCAACTATCTACTGAAGAAAAATCCAAAAGTAACCTGTCATTGTCCTCCAGGAACTAGTTAACAAAACCATGCAATATTTCCTCTTGGATATGTTTGTACCTGAAAATCTGTCAAAAGTTTTTTTTTTTCCTCTTATTTAAATGTATTAATTATCTTTAGAAAAAAAAGAACAAGTTTCTGCTTTCTCATGAACTGCCTGATACAGTCAAGGTTACGCTTCATTTTAATAATGAATCTCTGAGCACTGCTAGCATCCACAATTTGGTTAAGTAGATATCAAGGGATCTGGCATTCTTTGAATTAGTATATATGCTAAGTTCAGCTGCATTTTTTATTAACAACATTTACGTGGCCCTTCTTATGACCCAATATTTTTTTAACTACTTGCAAATATTGCTTATTTAATTCATTTGATCTTCCCAACAACTCTATGTGTAATAAGAGTAGAAATAATTCAATGAATTTCAAAAAATGAACAATATTTTAAAAAACCATAAACAAATGTAATTTCTGACTCTTACTTGGATCAACATCAACAAATTCTTTCAATAAATTCCAGAGAAGAATTTTAGGCTTAATAAGCCATAAAGTCTTTGTGGCAAATAAAATAAACCTGCCATTGCAGAGCTAATGCAGCCATAAACAATATGGAAATACATGGACATGGCTCCAATAAAACTTGTTTTTGAAAATGAAGCAACAGACTGGATTGACCCAGTGGGTAATAGTTTGGCACCCCTCACTTAGATGATAAGTACTGGATATGATTCAGGTCATATGAATGGGAAACTGATAATACTTGGCACTAAACACTCCAAACCTTGTTCCCTACAGGCATGCTTGTCTTTAGGGAACTATAAAAGCAATCCATGCTCATTAAAGAAAAAATTATGGAAATGTGATAAAAGAGAAAGCAAAATCATATATGGTATCATAGCTGAATATAGTATTTGAGTCATTTCATTTTTGTAATATGTGAATCTAAAACAAACACTCTCTATTTGCAGGATATGAAAAAAATCAAATAAATGAAAGTTCAGCTTGAAAAGAAGTGGTAGTTATATTAACATTAAATCATTTCCACAGATCGTACCTCTGATTATACACAATTATTTTGTCAGGATGTTTGCTGGGCTGAGACTAAGTTGCTGATGAAAGTAAAAAGATTACAAAAAATCTTTTTCTAATTTTTTTAAAAATATAGTAACTCAAAACAATAACAGCAGGGCAGTAACACTGCTTTTACATATGAAAGAGGTCACATTTCATCTCCTTATTGATGAGTAATTTATAACATCTGGTGTATTTGGCTAGCAGAGAGGAATTGAACAGCATGGCCCTGGTAGAAAGAATTAAATACATCTGTATACTTATTATGCCAAGTAAATGGAGTAATTTACAGATTGGGAACAGTGCAAAGTGTTGTCATTCTGGGCAAGAGTAACATATATCATTTTATACAGAAATAGAACACTCTGTTCAGCTTGTTCCAGCCTTGGCTTTCAATTCCCAACATAAATCTTAACCCAGAAGAAGTCAATGATAGGATACAGCAGAGAGCATAACAGAGAGTTGACAATGCGGTGGTTAGTTAATTAACCTGGGTACTCAGAGACTATTTCATGTGAGAGAAGTTACAAAAAAACCCAAAACAAACAAACAACTGAATATGCAAACGTTTCCCATATTTGCAATGATTCTAGTCTTGAATATAATAGATAACTGGCAACTTGCATAAAGAAAAGAAATAAATTTATACATTCCCTAAATATGGAACTTCACTTGTGAATACTTTGGGTCAGATTTTTAAAATAGTTATATAATCCAATTTATTTGTGGAAAAAAAAGATTGTTCATTTGACTCAATAACTTGTGTATAACAAAGTAATAAATTCCCCTAGCTTTCATAAAACTTTGTTAACACAATTACAAAGACACTCTCAGATTGGTTTATAATTAATTGTTTGCATGTCTATGTCCCTTGGAAGAACTTGAGCTAATTGAAGGTACAAATTATATCTGTTTGTATTTGTATACTTAATACCATAGTTGGCATGCATCCAGTATTCAATAAGTAATTGTTAAATTACTTCATCTGAATATAACTTTTTGTTGTTGTTGTTTTGGGGTTGGTAAAATGGGATATATGGAAATCACCCTTTTCCTTCCCTTTCTGATTTCAAGTTAGTTTTAAAAGTTTACCAGTCTTGGGATTTTTTGGTTTAAAGTGGCAACTGGGTAGCACTTTCAATTGTGACATTTTCTGTGAAACCAAAGGAAGTGATCATAACTCATAAATCCTAGACATTCAGATATATAAATTATGAAATTTCCAGACCAAGAAATAATTCCCACTATCCATATGATAAATAATATAAAATAAAAATATTTCTATTTAGGCTTTCTCTCAAGGCTAAAATAGTGTTTTATTTTAAAACATTAAATTCATCTGAAAAAAAAAAAAAGGTATTCCAAAAGTCAGAGACCCAGTATTGTAGGTTTGGGTAAATGGTTCACTGAAATAGATGCATGAACCACAAAATACAGTTCACTTGTTACAATATTGTAATATATTAGAGATGATTGGTGCTGAGTTTAATGTACATTCTATTAAATAAAGGAGCTCATATATTTCTTGTTAATATCATAAAAATCAGGACTGTCTTAAGTTTAAACATGTATAGGATAAGTGAGAAAATGACTTTTTATCCACTGGATGGGTCCTCAGATAATCATATTTGGTGGTGGCATCATTCAGAAAACACCACCAGCAGAGGACCTGACTACACATTTTTCCAAGGAAAATATACAAATGACCAACAGGTTCATGAAAATTTGCTCAACATCACTAATCATCATGAAAATGCAAATCAAAACCACAATGAGCTCTCATTTCACATCATACCTATTAGAATGGCTCTTATCAAAAAGACAAGTTGTACCAAGTGTTGGCAAGGATATAGAGAAAAGGAAAAATGTGTGCACTGTTGGTGATAATGTAAATTGGTGCATCCACAATGAAAAATAGTATAGAAGTTCCTCAAAAAATTATTCAGCCGTATAAAGAAGGAAATCCTGCCATTTGCAACAACATGAATAAACCTTGAGGGCATTAGACAAAGTATTATAAATCAGAAAGAGGAAGACAAACAGTGTGTGATCTGTCTTTTATGGGGAAACCTAAGAATAGCCAAACTCATAGAAACAGAGTAGATGACTGGTTGTCAGGGACTTCCAGTCAGGGACTGGAAGATGGGGGGAAATATTGGTCAAAGAATACAGACTTCCAGTTATAAGTTTTAGGGTCTAATGAATAGCGCAGTGACTATAGTTAATAATACTTTATTACATACTTGGAAGTTGCTAAGAGTAAATCTTAAATGTTCTTACCACACACACACAAAAGGTAATTATGTGAAGTGATTGATGTTTCAGCTAACATGGTTGTGGTAATCATTTCACAATATATATTTGTATCACGTCGCCTTAAACTTATACAATGTTATATGCAAATTACATATCAGTTAAGCTGGGGGGGAAATTCACCAGAAAAATGGGATACAGAGGAAATTCATAATGTCATGAAATAATTTCAGTAATTTTATTACCTTTAAGTTGGATGGTTATCTAATAGGCTTAGTTGGTTCACAATAAAGACAGACAAAGTATATAAGTGAATAAGTTATATAAACTCACTATGTGTGCTAGAAAAGCTTTTGGCAGAAATTAAAAAAATTTTTTTTTGAATAACAGCAAGCAAAACAATTTCGTGCCCATTTTATGACCCTTTCTGAAAATATTTTCGCAGGCAATATAAAGGTATGAAATGAGCATGGACCATAATTAATGGACCAGAGTGTGATTCTGCTTTCCACTACTTGCTATGTTTATGAACTTGGACGTATTATATTATTTAATATTTCTGAGCCTATGATTCCTAATATATGAAAAATGAAAAAAAACATTTGCTTTGTTATGTTGCAATATTTAGGAAATGTATAAAAAAAAACCATGTACAGGCTTATTAAAATGGTAGCCACTATTAGTTTTAAAATATTTTACTGATATCTTCAAAAATAGAAAGTAGATATCATCAAAATCAAACAGGTTGGTTGTTACAATGCAAGTTATGACTCAAAAAATCCTGAAAATACTCTGGCACTAGAGGAAAATGAAGGTCACTGGTACAGAAAAACATAAAAATATGTGAGATAAGCTGCTAAAATAATAGTGAATATCAGGTACTGATGACTAACTGATAAAGGAAAGAGAGAGTGGAGTGCAGAGATTTTGTGAACCTGAGGTAGAGGACCAGTAGATGGAAATATACACTCAAATCTAACTCATAGTTACAACAATTAAGGAAAAATGGTATAAATGCATAATTACATTTGAGATATTATGCAAGGGTAGAATTTATTGGGATCAAGGCATAAGGAATAGGATTATCCCAATATAATGAGCTCCCTGATAAAGGGATTTTCTTAAGGAAAAAGGGTAAGATATATGCAAAGCATAAGGCAACTAAGTGAGTTATTAAGTGGGCTATTTCAGTGTTGGGCCAGATCCAATATATATCTCTATCTATCTCTATCTCTATCCATTGAGAAAAACAATAGGTACATTTTGATGCCAAGTTTAGAACTATTCAATAGAATAAAACAATTGAAAAATTTAAGCATATTAAATACCATCTCAACCATTCATTTTCTATGCATTAGTTTTCACTATCTTAAGATAATCGTAATCTAAATTGATTGAGACTTTTATTTGTATCAACTAAAATAAATAAAACTCAGTTTTGTCTACATCAACGTTGATAGGTTAAAAGTACAAATATGATAGTTCTGCATGCTTAAAATATGAAGGGTGGATTTTTGTTTCTGTTAGTCCAGAGAAAAGAACTGCTAGTGGCTTTTCTACCATAGTTTCAGACGGCCATTGAACATCCTCTATCACTTAATTTATTCCCATTGCTCCTGTCCTAGTTCTGTCATAGACTTGAAAGACTTTTCATACAAATGACACTAATGCTCCTTCACACTGAGTGCTGGCAGATCACACAGGAATTTTGTCTGGAAAGTTTTTTACAAATCAACAAAACTTTTGATTTGTTTTATACAAGAATTGCAAGTGGGTTCACTATGAGTTATCCTTAAAGTCTGAGAGGAATAAGTCAAATTAATCACAGCTGGAATAAAAAATTAATATAAAAAATAGAAATGTATTTTGAATCATTCATATTTTCCTCATTTCATAACTTTATGTCTTAATGTATATATGTTTTGCAATATAAGTTTTGCAATATTTATTTAAATTAATCAATATTTATATAGTGCTTTTAAGTGAATAAACCACACACACACTCACATACACAATGATATATGCATCTGGTAACAGAAAGGAGTATAAATGATTATAAAATAACAGACTCCCATTACATACAAATATACTGTTTCCTCAGAGGCAAGAATGTTAATGATTCTTTTTTATCTTTTAATTTATTATTATTATTATTTTTTTACATCTTTATTGGAGTATAATTGCTTTACAATGGTGTGTTAGTTTCTGCTTTATAACAAAGTGAATCAGTTATACATATACATATGTTCCCATATCTCTTCTCTCTTGCATCTCCCTCCCTCCAACCCTCCCTATCCCACCCCTCCAGGCGGTCACAAAGCACCGAGCTGATCTCCCTGTGCTATTCGGCTGCTTCCCACTAGCTATCTACCTTACGTTTGGTAGTGTATATATGTCCATGCCTCTCTCTCGCTTTGTCACAGCTAACCCTTCCCCCTCCCCATGTCCTCAAGACCATTCTCTAGTAGGTCTGTGTCTTTATTCCTGTCTTACCCCTAGGTTCTTCATGACATTTTTTTTTTCTTAAATTCCATATATATGTGTTAGCATACGGTATTTGTCTTTCTCTTTCTGACTTACTTCACTCTGGATGACAGACTCTAGGTCTATCCACCTCATTACAAATAGCTCAATTTCGTTTCTTTTTATGGCTGAGTAATATTCCATTGTATATATGTGCCACATCTTCTTTATCCATTCATCCAATGATTGACACTTAGATTGTTTCCATCTCCGGGCTATTGTAAATAGAGCTGCAATGAACATTTTGGTACATGACTCTTTTTGAATTATGGTTTTCTCGGGGTATATGCCCAGTGGGATTGCTGGGTCATATGGTAGTTCTATTTCTAGATTTTTAGGGAACCTCCATACTGTTCTCCACAGTGACTGTATCATTTTACATTCCCGCCAACAGTGCAAGAGGGTTCCCTTTTCTCCACACCCTCTCCAGCATATATTGTTTCTAGATTTTTTGATGATGGCCATTCTGACTGGTGTGAGATGATATCTCATTGTAGTTTTGATTTGCATTTCTCTAATGATTAGTGATGTTGAGCATTCTTTCATGTGTTTGTTGGCAGACTGTATATCTTCTTTAGAGAAATGTCTATTTAGGTCTTCTGCCCATTTTTGGATTGGGTTGTTTGTTTTTTTGTTATTGAGCTGCATGAACTGCTTATAAATTTTGGATATTAATCCTTTGTCAGTTGCTTCGTTTGCAAATATTTTCTCCCATTCTGAGGGTTGTCTTTTGGTCTTGTTTATGGTTTCCTTTGCTGTGCAAAAGCTTTGAAGTTTCATTAGTTCCCATTTGTTTATTTTTGTTTTTATTTCCATTTCTCTAGGAGGTGGATCAAAAAGGATCTTGCTGTGATTTATGTCATAGAGTGTTCTGCCTATGTTTTCCTCTAACAGTTTGATAGTTTCTGGCCTTACATTTAGGTCTTTAATCCATTTTGAACTTATTTTTTTTTGTATGGTGTTAGGGACTGATCTAATCTCATACTTTTACATGTACCTGACCAGTTTTCCCAGCACCACTTATTGAAGAGGCTGTCTTTTCTCCACTGTACATTCTTGCCTCCTTTATCAAAGATAAGGTGACCATATGTGCATGGATTTATCTCTGGGCTTTCTATCCTGTCCCATTGATCTATCTTTCTGTTTTTGTGTCAGTACCATACTGTCTTGATTACTGTAGCTTTGTAGTATAGTCTGAAGTCAGGGAGACTGATTCCTCCAGCTCCATTTTTCGTTCTCAAGATTGCTTTGGCTATTCGGGATCTTTTGTGTTTCCATACAGATTGTGAAATTTTTTGTTCTAGTTCTGTGAAAAATGTCAGTGGTAGTTTGATAGGGATTGCATTGAACCTGTAGATTGCTTTGGGTAGTAGAGCCATTTTCACAATGCTGATTCTTCCAATCCAAGAACATGGTATATCTCTCCATCTATTTGTATCATCTTTAGTTTATTTCATCAGTGTCTTATACTTTTCTGCATACAGGTCTTTTGTCTCCTTAGGTAGGTTTATTCCTAGATATTTTATTCTTTTTGTTGCAATGGTAAATGGGAGTGTTTTCTTGATTTCACTTCCAGATTTTTCATCATTAGTGTATAGGAATGCCAGAGATTTCTGTGCATTAATTTTGTATCCTGCTACTTTACCAAATTCATTGATTAGCTCTAGTAGTTTTCTGGCAGCATCTTTAGGATTCTCTATGTATAGTATTATGTCATCTGCAAACAGTGACAACTTTACTTCTTTCCGATTTGGATTCCTTTTATTTGCTATTCTTCTCTGATTGCTGTGGCTAAAACTTTCAAAACTATGTTGAATAAGAGTGGTGAGAGTGGGCAACCTTGTCTTGTTTCCTGATCTTGGTGGAAATGCTTTCAGTTTTTCACCATTGAGGACAATGTTGGCTGTGGGTTTGTCATATATGGCCTTTATTATGTTGAGGAAAGTTCCCTCTATGCCTACTTTCTGCAGGGTTTTTTTCATAAATGGGTGTTGAATTTTGTCAAAAGCTTTCTCTGCATCTATTGAGATGATCATATGGTTTTTCTCCTTCAATTTGTTAATAGGGTGTATCACGTGGATTGATTTGTGTATATTGAAGAATCTTTGCGTTCCTGGAATAAACCCCACTTGATCATGGTGTATGATCCATTTAATGTGCTATTGGATTCTGTTTGCTAGTATTTTGTTGAGGATTTTTGCATCTATGTTCATCAGTGATATTGGCCTGTAGCTTGCTTTCTTTATGACATCCTTGTCTGGTTTTGGTATCAGGGTGATGGTGGCCTCGTAGAATGAGTTTGGGAGTGTTCCTCCCTCTGATATATTTGGAAGAGTTTGAGAAGGATAGGTGTTAGCTCTTCTCTAAATGTTTGATAGAATTCGCCTGTGAAGCCATCAGGTCCTGAACTTTTGTTTGTTCGAAGATTTTTAATCACAGTTTCAATTTCAGTGCTTGTGATTGGTCTGTTCATATTTTCTATTTCTTCCTGATTCAGTCTTGGCATGTTGTGCATTTCTAGGAATTTGTCCATTTCTTCCAGGTGGTCCATTTTATTGGCATAGAGTTGCTTGCAGTAATCTCTCACAATCTTTTGTATTTCTGCAGTGTCAGTTGTTACTTCTCCTTTTTCATTTCTAATTCTATTGATTTGAGTCTTCTCCCTTCTTTTCTTGATGAGTCTGGCTAATGCTTTATCAATTTTGTTTATCTTCTCAAAGAACCAGCTTTTAGTTTTATTGATCTTTGCTATCATTTCCTTCATTTCTTTTTCATTTATTTCTGATCTGATTTTTGTGTATTTCTTTCCTTCTGCTAACTTTGGGGTTTTTTTGTTCTCCTTTCTCTAATTGCTTTAGGGGCAAGGTTAGGTTGTTTATTCGAGATGTTTCCTGTTTCTGAAGGTGGGCTTGTATTGCTATAAACTTCCCTCTTAGAACTGATTTGCTGCATCCCCTGGGTTTTGGGTCGTCGTGTCTCCATTGTCATTTGTTTCTAGGTATTTTTTGATCTCCTCTTGGATTCCTTCAGTGATCACTTCGTTATTAAGTAGTGTATTTTTTAGCCTCCATGTGTTTGTATTTTTTACAGATCTTTTCCTGTAATTGATATCTAGTCTCATAGTGTTGTGGTCAGAAAAGATACTTGATACAATTTCAATTTTCTTAAATTTACCAAGGCTTGATTTGTGACCCAAGGTATGATCTATCATGGAGAATGTTCCATGAGCACTTGAGAAAAATGTGTTTTCTGTTGTTTTGGCTGGAATGTCCTATAAATATCAATTACGTCCATCTTGTTTAATGTTTAATTTAAAGCTTGTGTTTCCTTATTTATTTTCATTTTGGATGATCTATCCATTGGTAAAAGTGGGGTGTTAAAGTCCCCTACTATGAATGTGTTACTGTCGATTTCCCCTTTTATGGCTGTTAGTATTTGCCTTATGTATTGAGGTGCTCCTATGTTGGGTGCATAAATATTTACAATTGTTATATCTTCTTCTTGAATCAATCCCTTGATCATTATGTAATGTCCTTCTTTGTCTCTTCTAATACTCTTTATTTTAAATTCTATTTTGTCTGATATGAGAATTGCTACTCCAGCTTTCTTTTGGTTTCCATTTGCATGAAATATCTTTTTCCATCCCCTTACTTTCAGTCTGTATGTGTCTCTAGGTCTGAAGTGGGTCTCTTGTAGACAGCAAATATATGGGTCTTGTTTTTGTATCCATTCAGCCAATCTGTGTCTTCTGGTGGGAGCATTTAGTCCATTTCCATTTAAGGTAATTATCGATATGTATGTTCCTATTCCCATTTTGTTAATTGTTTTGGGTTGGTTATTGTAGGTCTTTTCCTTCTCTTGTGTTTCTTGCCTAGAGAAGTTCCTTTAGCAGTTGTTGTAAAGCTGGTTTGGTGGTGCTGAACTGTCTCAGCTTTTGCTTGTCTGTAAAGGTTTTAATTTCTCCATCAAATCTGAATGAGATCCTTGCTGGGTAGAGTAATCTTGGTTGCAGGTTTTTCTCCTTCATCACTTTAAATATGTCCTGCCAGTCCCTTCTGGCTTGCAGAGTTTCTGCTGAAAGATCAGCAGTTAACCTTATGGGGTTGTTATTTGTTGTTTTTCCCTTGCTGCTTTTAATCTGTTTTCTTCGTATTTAATTTTTGACCGTTTGATTAATATGTGTCTTGGCGTATTTCTCCTTGGATTTATCCTGTATGGGACTCTCTGTGCTTCCTGGACTTGATTAACTATTTCCTTTCCCATATTAGGGAAGTTTTCAACTGTAATCTCTTCAAATATTTTCTCAGTCCCTTTCTTTTTCTCTTCTTCTTCTGAAACTCCTATAATTCGAATGTTGGTGCATTTATTGTTGTCCCAGAGGTCTCTGAGACTGTCCTCTGTTTTTTTCATTGGTCTTTCTTTATTCTGCTGTGCAGTAGTTATTTCCACTATTTTATCTTCCAGGTCACTTATCCGTTCTTCTGCCTCAGTTATTCTGCTATTGATCCCATCTAGAGTATTTTTAATGTCATTTATTGTGTTGTTCATCATTGTTTGTTTCATTTTTAGTTGTTCTAGGCCCTTGTTAAATGTTTCTTGCATTTTGTCTATTCTTTTTCCAAGATTTTGGATCATCTTTACTATCATTATTCTGAATTCTTTTTCAGGTAGACTGCCTATTTCCTCTTCATTTGTTATGTCTGGTGGGTTTTTATCTTGTTCCTTCATCTGATGTGTGTTTTTCTGTCTTCTCATTTTGCTTGTCTTACTGTGTTTGGGGTCTCCTTTTTGCAGGCTGCAGGTTCGTAGTTCCCGTTGTTTTTGGTGTCTGTCCCCAGTGGCTAAGCTTGGTTCAGTGGGTTGTGTAGGCTTCCTGGTGGAGGGGACTAGTGCCTGTGTTGTGGTGGATGAGGCTGGATCTTGTCTTTCTGGTGGGCAGGTCCACATCTGGTGGTGTGTTTTGGGGTGTCTGTGTACTTATTATGATTTTAGGCAGCCTTTCTGCTAATGGGTGGGGTTGTGTTCCTGTCTTGCTAGTTGTTTGGCATAGGATGTCCAGCACTGTAGCTTGTTGGTCGTTGAGTGAAGCTCGGTACTGGTGTTGAGATGGAGATCTCTGGAAGATTTTTGCCATTTGATATTATGTGGAGCTGGGAGGTCTCTTGTAGACCAGTGTCCTGAAGTTGGTTGTTGCACCTCAGAGGCACAGCACTGACTCCTGGCTGCAGCACCAAGAGCCTTTCATCCACACGGCTCAGAATAAAAGGGAGATAAATTAGAAAGAAATAATTAGTAGAAGTAGAAAGAAAGAAAGAAACAAAGAAAGAAAGAAAGTAGGGAGGGTGGGAGGGAGCGAGGGAGGGAGGGAGGAAGGAAGTAAGGAGGGAAGGAAAAAAAGAAAGAAAGAAGCTAAAGTGAAATAAAATAAAGTAAGATAAAATATAATAAAGTTATTAAAATAAAGAAATAATTTTTAAGAGAAAAAAGAAAAAAAAAACGGACGGATAGAACCCTAGGACAAATGCTGGAAGCAAAGCTATACAGACAAAATCTCACACAGAAGCATACACATACACACTCACAAAAATAGGAAAAGGGGAAAAAATCATAAATCTTCCTCTCAGAGTCCACCTCCTTCATTTGGGATGATTCATTGTCTGTTCATGTATCCCACAGATGCAGGGTACATCAAGTTGATTGTGGACCTTTAATCCGCTGCTTCTGAGGCTGCTGGGAGAGATTTCCCTTTCTCTTCTTTGTTCTCACAGCTCCCAGGGGCTCAGCTTTGGATTTGGCCCCACCTGTGCGTGTAGGTCGGCCGGAGGGCGTCTGTTCTTCGCTCAGACAGAACAGGGTTAAAGGAGCTGCTTATTCGGGAGCTCTGGCTCACTCAGGCCGGAGGGGAGGGAGGGGCATGGAGTGTGGGGCGGGCCTGCGACGGCAGAGGCCGGCGTGACGTTGCACCAGCCTGAGGCGCGCCGAGCGTTCTTCTGGGGGAGTTGTCCCTGGATCCCGTGACCCTGGCAGTGGCGGACTGCACAGGCTCCCCTGAAGCGGGGTGTGGATAGTGACCTGTGCTTACACACAGGCTTCTTGGTGGCGGCAGCAGCAGCCTTAGCGTCCCATGCCCGTCTCTGGGGTCCGCGCTTTTAGCCGCGGCTCACGCCTGTCTCTGGAGCTCCTTTAAGCAGCGCTCTTAATCCCCTCTACTCGCGCACCAGGAAACAAAGAGGGAAGAAAAAGTCTCTTGCCTCTTCCGCTGGTTCAGACCTTTCTCCGGACTCCCTCCCGGCTAGCCGCGGCACACCAACCCCCTGCAGGCTGTGTTCACGCCGCCAACCCCAGTCCTCTCCCTGCGCTCCGACCGAAACCCGAGCCTCAGCTCGCAGCCCTGCCCACCCCGGCAGGTGAGCAGACAAGCCTCTTGGCCTCGTGAGTGCTGGTCGGCACCGATCCTCTGTGCGGGAATCTCTCCACTTTGCCCTCCGCACCCCTGTTGCTGTGCTCTCCTCCGCGACTCCGAAGCTTTCCCCCTCCGCCACCCGCAGTCTCCACCCGCGAAGGGGCTTCCTAGCGTGTGGGAACCTTTCCTCCTTCACAGCTCCCTCCCACTGGTGCATGTTTTTTCTTTTTTTCTTTTGCCCTACCCAGGTATGTGGGGAGTTTCTTGCCTTTTGGGAGGTCTGAGGTCTTCTAACAGCCTTCAGTAGGTGTTCTGTAAGAGTTGTTCCACGTGTAGATGTATTTCTGGTATATCTGTGGGGAGGAAGGTGATCTCCGCGTCTTACTCTTCCGCCATCTTCCCCAGCAATCTTCCTTTTTTATCGTTTTAGAAGTAATAGTATAAGCATACCCAAGAATGAATTTCAATGTTATATTCCTATTTTCAATTGAAAGAAAGTATCAATAATATCTTAAGCTATGTACTTTTTATTTTAAAAATTATTAATTCTAACTCGTGTAGATTTGATTTATTGGGATGTCAACAGTTAGGTTCACATCGAACTCATTAAAAGATGACAACAAACTCATTAAAAAGATGTCCTGCTAGGCCTTTAGTTAACAGCCCATTGTGATTTAAGCATGGGGATGTTGTCTCCATTCAAATAGTATTTAAGCCCTTTTTTTTTTCTCTGTAAAAATTGGAAAAATACTATGTAAATCAAAGGGTTTGTGAAAATCTTTGAAAACGATGTCTGATCCAGCCTTAGTTAACTCCCAAATACTGATTTTAAGGCACATTCTCAAGAAGCTAAGGGCCAAGCAGATTATATTAAAACCCTATGAGTCACCATTACACAGATTATGTCTTGAACTAACAGTCTTTTTAACTCTACTATCCAGAGGAAAACATTCGAAATTGGCTTCTATAGAAGTTCCAATCACCCTGGCCATCCACAAGCATCTCCATTCAAAATTCACCCACAAATTGGTTATTTTCACCATAACATCAACCACTTATTTGGATCAGCTGTTCTTCTGCTTCTTGCCCTCTTTATTGGTGACTATTTCTCCTGTTCACTTCATCAATTCATTCATAGTCCCGCTATAAATCTTGTCATCAAATAAATCAAATTATCTATAATAACATACTTTGAAATATCTCACTCTTTTTACACTATTTCTTTCAGGTCACTTTATCAGTTTACTGATATCAGGTCACTTTTTCAGGCTACTTTATCAAATTGTACTACTAGATCTCACGAGAATTGTAACATACATTATTCGTTGATTCCAACACTTTTCTTCAAAATTAGCATTATCCTGATTTTTCTCTATGTCCAGACTAAAATCAGTGACTTATAACAACAGTTATTTAGCTGCAATTATATGAACTCACTTGTCTCCCTTTTCCTCAGTCACCAGTGAATCTCAACCTTTAGATAAACCCTATAATTCTATAATTTACTTTGTCTAGAAAGTAAACATTAAAAGAAAATATTACAGAAAGCAATCTAACATGTTATAATTTAAATTTGTAACTTCAGACTTCAATTTGGACTTTTTCTTTTCTTAAAACACCATTTTTTCTGTAAAAGTTGGTGAGAAACAATTTTCCGTGAATGTTTTCCCATCTATTCCAGGTCCAGGATTTTGGTGTAAAAAGCACTGGCAGAGTTGGTTAAAGATTCATTGTATAGCAACTGTGTCCTGGAAGCTAGAGATTGAGTATTGCTTGGAAATAATTTATAGACATGTTCCCAGGAACCTGGTATTTGCAATCCAGTGAGATGAAGCTGGAGACCTTCCTCTCTTCCCCCTTGGAGATTTATTTACATTCCAAAGTAAAGGTACTAATATTCATAACTTTTCCCATTGTATGCTGTGGACAGGTGGAAACACACATACAAACCCACACACTTCACACCTAACCTTTAAACTAATACCAGGTTCCCAACTCTTGAGTCTGTTTCCAAGTACCAAATAACTGATGCTAAATAGAATAGCAATGATGCTCCAGCTGGAATCATGATTCACTTGAAGTCTTTTAAATAGTAAGAGAATTAGAGGATCTTACACAATCATTGGAAGTATGAGTAAAAGGTTTCTAGGTGTTCAGAAAGTGCCTAAATTGTTTGGAACCCACAGACAGTGCCTAACCTATCGGCAGTAGTGAAACAAATGACTCACAGGAACTGAACCAGAAACTACATGTGTTATCTTGCTTAGTGCCTATGCATCTTCCCACAACTGCACCTGGAAAATAATATCTTCTTTCTTTGAAATTAATTAACTCTTTATTTCTATTGAATTATAATTGACATGCAATATTATATTAGTTTCAGGCGTACAACATAGTGATTTGATACACTATAAAATGTATCAAATATGTATTATAAAATGAACAGTTAAGTCTTTTTACCACCTGTCACATGCAGAGTTATTACAATATTATTGACTATATTCCCTATCTCTGAGACTTTTTTTTTTTTTTTGCTGTACACGGGCCTGTCACTGTTGTGGCCTCTCCCGTTGCGGAGCACAGGCTCCGGACACGCAGGCTTAGCAGCCATGGCTTACGGGCCCAGCCACTCCGCGGCATGTGGGATCTTCCCGGACCGGGGCACGAACCCGTGTCCCCTGCATCGGCAGGCGGACTCTCAACCACTGCGCCACCAGGGAAGCCCTCTGAGACTTATTTTATAGCTGGAAGTTTGTAGGTCTTAGTCCCTTAGTACCTTTTTCACTCTTTCCCTGAATCTCCTGCGCTCAGGCGACCACAAATTTCTTCTCTGTATGAGTCTGTTTCTGTTTTTTGTTTGTTACTTTTCTTTTTCTTAGATTCCACATATAAGCGAAATCACACAGTATCTGTCTTTCTCTGTCTGACTTATCTTACATAGGATAGTACTCTCTAGGTCCATTTCATGCTGCTGCAAATGGCAAGATTTTGGTTTTTTGTGGCTGAGTAATATTCCATTATATGTAGATACCACATCGTTTTTAGCCATTCACCTGTTGATGGACACTTGGGTTACTTATATATCTTGGCTACTGTAAAATTTGCTGCAATGAACATAGGGGTCCATATATCTTTTCAAATTAGTGTTTTGGTTTCCTTCATATGAATGCCCAGAAGTGGAATTGCTGGGTCATATGGGTCATAAAATCTCCATACTGTTTTCCATAGTGGCTGCACCAATTTACATTCCCACCAACAGTGCACTAGGGTTCCCTTTTCTCAACATCCTCACCAACTCTTGTTTTTTGATAATAGCCATTCTGATAGGTGTGAGATGTTTTCTCATTGCAGTTTTGATTTTCATTTTCCTGATGATTGGTGATGTTGAGCATCTTTTTATGTACTTCTCGGCCATCTGTATGTCTTTGGGAAAATGTCTATTCAGGCCATCTGCCCATTTATAATCGGGTTGTTAGTTTTTTGGTATTCAGTTGTTTAAGATTTTAATATATTTTCAATATCAACCCCTTATCAGATATGTTATTTGCAAGTATCTTCTCCCATTCAGCAGGTTGTCTTTTCATTCTGTCGATGGTTTCCTTCCTTGTGCAAAGTTTTCTGGATTTTGGATATGTCTCTCCAGGCAAGGGTAACAAAAGAAAAAATAAATAAGTATCTTCTCTCCCGTCTTTCAAATTTTGCCCAACATTTATCTAACCTGAAACCCTGCTTTCAGGGATTCTGGACAATATAGTTCTCAGCCATCTCTTCTGTGGTGCAGGGGCATATATAAGATGAACAGAAACAATCCAGCACACATGAATTTTTTTGACAAACAAATTTCTGCTAATGTTGCTGCCTGTTTGATTTCTTGTGCACTCAGCATTCTTTTATTTTCTCTCTCCTTCCCTCACTCTGTCCCCTCTCCTCTCTTTTGTCAAAGTATTGAGGAGTCAATATATCCAATTCCCAATGTTGTGCACAAAATATGGTTGAGTTTAAATCTCAAGATGTGCCATTTCCCTTTAGAAGTGTGGTCTGCTTGCCTTTTTCCATGAAATGCAACAATTGGACCCTCTCTCTCTACTTCTTTAACATGCTATGTAGTTCTCAATGCCTTTAATAGACTTCTTATATATTATTGCTTGCAGATTAAAATGTCTTTTAGTTTCTTCAAAAACATAGCCTATATCATTGTATTTTATTCTTGTCAGTTGGGGGGAGTTGTTGATTCCTATGAAGATTGGGGAAATGCAAAATTTTAGTAAGCCTGTCAGAATTCTGCTTTTATCCCTTTATCCAATGATAATTGCTAATCTTCTGAATACTGCCCCAGCCCAAAATAGAATTTCAGTGGGAATTTTGCTTATATCTTGAACTCCGATATAAACTTTTTCCTAAATACTCGATTTGCTCCTCCTTAATGTTTATATTATTTCTGAAATATGTCTTATTATTTCAGGGTCCTATATAATTTTCATTAACTTTTCACTAGCAAATTTTCATGTCCTTAGGTCTCACTGAAGATATAACCTTGGATCTTCTTGTGGTAATACACTTTGGGAAACTTTATGTCTGCTGTACACTGTATTTATTTCTTTATTTATTTATTTATAGTTGATTTACAATGTTGTGTTAATTTCTACTGTATAGCAAAGTAATTCAGGTACACATATATATTCTTTTTTTTAAAATTTAATTAAATTAAATTTTTTTTATACAGCAGGTTCTTATTAGTTACCTACTTTATACAGATTAGTGTATATATGTCAATCCCATCTCCCAATTCATCCCATCACCAACACCCCCACTTTCCCCCTTTGTGTCCATAAATTTATTCTCTACATCTGTGTCTCTATTTCTGCCTTGCAAACTGTTTCATCTGTACCATTTTTCTAGATTCCACATATATGCCTTAATATATGATATTTGTTTTTCACTTTCTGACTTACTTCACTCTGTATGACAGTCTCTAGATCCATCCACGTCTCATTTCATACAGGGAAGTAAGTCAGAAAGTGAAAAACAAATATTCGTTCCCAATTTCGTTCCTTCTTATGGCTGAGTAATATTCCATTGTATGTATGTACCACATCTTCTTTATCCATTCATCTGCTGATGGGTATTTAGGTTGCTTCCATGACCTGGCTATTGTAAATAGTGCTGCAAGGAACATTGGGGTTCATGTGTCTCTTTGAATTATGGTTTTCTCTGGGTATATGCCCAGTAGTGGGATTACTGGGTCATATGGTAATTCTATTTATAGTTTTTAAGGAACCTCCATACTGTTCTCCATAATGGCTGTGTCAATTTACATTTCCACCAACAGTGCAAGAGGTTTCCCTTTTCACCAAACCGTCTCCAGCGTTTGTTGTTTGTAGATTTTCTGATGATGCCCATTCTAACTGGTATGAGGTGATATCTCGTTGTAGTTTGGGTTTGCATTTCTCTAATAGGTAATGATGTTGAGCAGCTTTTCATGTGCCTCTTGGCCATCTGTTTGTCTTCTTTGGCGAAATGGCTATTTAGGTCTTCTGCCCATTTTTTGATTCAGTTGTTTGTTTTTTTTAACATTGAGCTGCTTGAGCTGTTTATATATTTTGGAGATTAATCCTTTGTCCATTGATTCATTTGCAAATATTTTCTCCCATTCTGAGGGTTGTCTCTTGGTCTTGTTTATGGTTTCCTTTGCTCTGCAAAGGCTTTTAAGTTTCATTAGGTCCCATTTGTTTATTTTTGTTTTCATTTCCATTACTGTAGGAGGTGGGTCAAAAAAGATCTTGCTGTGTTTTATGTCAAAGGGTGTTCTTCCTATGTTTTCCTCTAAGAGTTTTATAATGTCTGGCCTTAAATTTAGGTCTTTAATCCATTTTGAGTTTATTTTTTGTGTATGGTGTTAGGGAGTTGTTCTAATTTCATTCTTTTACATGTAGCTGTCCAGTTTTCCCAGCACCACTTATTGAAGAGGCTGTCTTTTCTCCTTTGTATATCCTTGCCTCCTTTGTCCATCCTTGCCTCCTTTGTCATAGATTAGTTGACCATAGATGCCTGGGTTTATGTCTGGGCTTTCTATACTTTTTCATTGATCTATATTTCTGTTTTGTGCTATATTGTCATATTGTGCCATAGTATCATATTGCCTTGATTTCTGTAGCTTTGTAGTATAGTCTGAAGTCAGGGAGTCTGATTCTTCCAGATCCATTTTTTTCCTCAAGTTTGCTATGGCTATTCGGGGTCTTTTGTGTCTCCATACAAATTTTAAGGCTTTTTTTTCTAGTTCTGTAAAAAGAGGCATTGGTAATTTGATAGGGCTTGCATTGAATCTGTAGATTGCTTTGGGTAGTATAGTCATTTTCACAATATTGATTCTTCCAATCCAAGAACATGGTATATCTCTCCATCTGTTTGTGTCATCTTTGGTTTCTTTCATCAGTGTCTTACAGTTTTCTCAGTATAGGTCATTTACCTCCTTAGGTAGATTTATTCCTAGGTATTTTATTCTTTTTGTTGCAATGGTAAATGGGACGGTTTCCTTAATTTCTCCTTATGATATTTTGTTGTTAGTGTATAGAAATGCAAGAGATTTCTGTGCTTTAATTTTGATATCCTGCAATTTTACCAAATTCCTTGATTAGCTCTACTAGTTTTCTGGTGGCATCTTTAGGATTCTCTATGTATAGTATCATGTCATCTGCAAACAGTGACCGTTTTACTTCTTCTTTTCCAATTTGTTTTCCTTTTATTTCTTTTTCTTCTCTGATTGCCATGGCTAGGACTTCCAAAACTATGTTGAATAATAGTGGTGAGAGTGGACATCCTTGTCTTGTTCCTGATCTTAGAGAAAATGCTTTCAGTTTTTTACCATTGAGAATGATTTTTTCTGTGGGTTTGTCTTATATGGACTTTATGATGTTGAAGTAGGTTCCCTCTATGCCCACTTTCTGGAGAATTTTTGTCATAAATGGGTGTTGAATTTTGTCAAAAGCTTTTTCTGCATCTATTGAGATGATCATATGGTTTTTATTCTTCAATTTGTTAATATGGTGTATCACACTGATTGATTTGTGTATATTGAAGAATCCTTGCATCCCTGGGAGAAATCCCACTTGATCATGGAGTATGATCCTTTTAATGTGCTGTTGGATTCTATTTGCTGGTATTTTGTGGAGGGCTTTTGCATCTATATTCGTCCAGGATGTTGGTATGTAATTTTCTTTTTTTGTAGTATCTTTGCCTGGTTTTAGTATCAGGGTGATGGTGGCCTCATAGAATGAGTTTGGGAGTGTTCCTTCCTCTGCAAGTTTTTGGAAGAGGTTGAGAAGGATTGGTGTTAGCTCTCCTCTAAATGTTTGATAGAATTCACCTGTGAAGCCATCTGGTCCTGGGTTTTGTTTGTTGGAAGATTTTAATCACAGTTTCAATTTCATTACTTGTGATTGGTCTGTTCATATTTTCTATTTCTTCCTGGTTCAGTCTTAGAAGGTTATACCTTTTTAAGAATTTGTCTAGTTCTTCCAGGTTGTCCATTTTATTGGCATGGAGTTGCTTGTAGTAGTCTCCTATGATGTTTTGCATTTCTGCGGTATCCATTGTAACTTCATTTTCATTTCTAATTTTATTGATTTGAGTCCTCTGCCTTTTTTTCTTGATGAGTCTGGTTAAAGGTTTATCAATTTTGTTTATCTTCTCAAAGAACCAGCTTTTAGTTTTATTGATCTTTGCTACTGTTTTCTTTTTTTCTATTTCATTTATTTCTGCTCTGATCTTTATGATTTCTTTCCATCTACTAACTTTGGGTTTTGTTTGTTCTTCTTTCTCTAGTTCCTTTAGCTGTAAGGTTAGCTTGTTTATTTGAGATTTTTCTTTTTTTTTTTTATACAGCATGTTCTTATTAGTCATCAAGAGATTTTTCTTGTTTCTTGAAGTAGGATTGTATTGCTATAAACTTCCATCTTAGAACTGCTTTTGCTGCATCCATAGGATTTAGATTGTCGTGTTTCCATTGTCACGTGTCTCTAGGTATTTTTTGGTTCCCTCTTTGATTTCTTCAGTGATCGCTTGGTTTTTTAGTAACATATTGTTTAGCCTCAATGTGTTTGTGTTTTTTACTTTTTTTCCCTGTAATTTATTTCTCATCTCATAGTGTTGTGGTTGGAAAAGATGCTTGAGATGATTTCAATTTTCTTAAATTTACCAAGGCTTGATTTGTGACCCAAGATGTAATCTATGCTGGAGAATGTTCCATGAGCACTTGAGAAGAAAGTGTAATCTGCTGTTTTTGGGTCCTATAAATATCAATTATCTATCTGGTCTATTGTGTCATTTAAAGCTTGTGCTTCTTTATCCATTTTCTGTCTGCATAATCTGTCCATTGGTGTCAGTAAGGTGTTAAAATCCCCCACTATTATTGTGCTACTGTCGATTTCCTCTTTTATATCTGTTAGTATTTGCCTTATGTATTGAAGTGCTCCTATGTTGGGTGCATATATATTTATAATTGTTATATCTTCTTCTTGCATTGATCCCTTGATCATTATGTAGTGTCCTTCCTTTTCTCTTGTTAACATTCTTTATTTTAAAGTCTATTTAGTCTGATATGAGTATTGCTACTCTGACTTTCTTCTGATTTCCATTTGCATAGCATATCTTTTTCCATCCCCTCACTTTCAGTCTGCATGTGTCACTAGGTCTGAAGTGGGTCTCTTGTAGACAGCATATATACAGGTCTTGTTTTTGTATCCATTCAGCCAGTCTGTGTGTTTCAGTTGGAGCATTTAATCTATTTACATTTAAGGTAGTTATTGATATGTATGTTCCTATTACCATTTTCTTAATTGTTTTGGTTTCGTTTTTGTAGGCCTTTTCCTTCTCTTGTGTTTCCTGCCTAGAGAAGTTCCTTTAGCATTTGTTGTAAAGCTGGTTTGGTGGTGCTGAACAGTTGCACCATAAGGAAACATAAATTCCCTTTCAGTCTGTAATACCTGGAAAGGTAGAGAACAATGGTCAAACCTATAACATCTATTGACATTCTTCCATAACTTCAAGTTGTCATAAATTTACTATAAACTTATTTATTAGGCTTAATTCTGAAGCACATTCTCCCACCACAGCTACCTTTAAAAAGGTTGAATTCTGTTAAGTCCTACAATATCTACAGTCCTTTCTGGGTGATGAAGCAAGCATATTCACAGCTTGTTGATGAATATGATGTCCCATTAGAATCATTATTTGAGGAGTCCATTGAAATAATGCTTCGTATTCTCCTTAAGCTGACTTTTCACCATGGGTAATTTCTTGGAATGTACCTCCCTCTATTGTCCATATTTGAGTTAACATTTTTTACTATGTTAATGAGATTCCAGGTGTGTTATTTCAACCTTTTGAAGTAGGGTATGGTTGGCTTCTAACATCTCCACAGAACATTTGGAACACATAGACAAGGGCTAATAGAATCACCGTGTATATAGTTGTCAATAAATATTTGTGGCATTAATACAATTTAGGAGTATGATCTGAATCAAAAATTATTGTGTGTTATGAATCTCTCAATTGTATATTTTCTCCCCCGAAATATTTTCTGTTTGAAGAAGATACTCTGTAACATACTCATAAGCATCTCTGTGCTAACTTTGAAGTGCAGTTACTATAAGGTCATGACCCATCTTCCTTGAAACTATCAAAGTAATTTTCACTTTCTTTAAATAAGTTATATTCACATTCACGTTTGACATACAGTTGTCCCTTGGTATCCATGGGAGATTGGTTCCAGGACCCCACGGATACCAAAATCTGCCAGATGCTCAAGTTCCTTACACAAAATGATGTAGTACAGTGGGCCCTCTGTATCTGTGGATTCTGTACTCACAAATCCTGAATCCACAGATTCAACCAACCAAGTACCAAACCAAGGGCTAACTATATTCAGAGGATGACACTAAACTGTGACCTGAGGAATTTTGCCCAATATTTCTCAATATTGGGAGAAATAAATAAGAATCTGCTTTTTTTCTGTCTTAATATACTATCTTGGTTGTTGAAAATACAGAATTCAGTAACTCTACAGTTTAATACCCAACATCCTACTTAATCCATTAGTAGTACTTCTCCAGAGTGTCTGAAAAGCCACAGCAACAACACTAGAAATTTAAGCAGAGGCTACAGACTGCACAGCAATAATAACTGTAGTCAACAGACCATAAATTGAATCATCATTACTTATCTGCAGATTATTCAGGTGGAGAATCTAGGAACTGTGTATGTATCAACAGGAATCCAATACTTTTCCAAGAAAACAAATCTGTGTAGTTCTCACAATTTACACCTTTAGTGAGTATCAAACCTGAAAGAGATAACTAAAAGTATTATTCTTTTGCCCTAATTGGCTCAGTGGAAATAAGACATTTACAACTTGCCCTGGAATTGATAACCATTTATGAGCACTTTCCAATGACTATAATGTCCCCTTGCTTCCATTTATTACCTATTTTGATTATGGAGTGACTTATTAGAGTAGCTTTCCTAATGTTTCTATTGCTTGGAGTTATCTGAGTTTCTTAGACATGTAGATTTATAATAGTTTTCCAAATTTGGAAAATATTCTGTCATCATGTCTTCAACTTTATTTTCTCTTCTTACTTCCTCTCCTTTGGGAACTCCAATTACCCATATATTAGGCTTCTTATAGTTGTTCCACAGTTCACTGATGCTCTGTTCATTTTTTTTCGCCCTTTTTTCTCTTGTGTTTCATCATATATATATATATATATGTAAAATCTTAGACATTGTCATCCTGATCCCTAGAAGTCCAATTTGATTGTTTTGTTTTATATCTCTCCCTCTTCTATGTAACACAATCATTATTCTAACTTATTGAACATGTGGAATACAGTTAAAATAACTGTTTTAAAATCTTTGTTGACTAATTCTAACATCTGTGTCAGTTCTGGTCAGTTTTGGGAAGTTGATCTTTCTCCTCATTGTGGGTTGTGTTTTCCTGCCTCTATTTTGTGTATAACTGCTAGTTTTTTATTAGAGGCAAAACACTGTGAATATTACCTTATTAGGTGCTGAATGCTTCTGTATTACCATAACTATTCCTAATTTTTGTTCTGGAATGCACTTTAAGTTACATGAAAACAGTTATTTCCCCCCATTGGGGATTGCTATTAAGCTTTGTTAGGTAATACCACAGAAGGATTTATTCTAAGCTAAGTCTAAATATGCCTTGAATTATATGCCATTCTATTTTGGCTGATAGGAATAGGTGCTGTTCACAGTCTTTTTCAAGTACAGGTGATGTTTCCTTAATCATTTTAGATGTTCTTCTCTTGGTCTTGGGTGATTTCCTCACATGACTGTATGATAAGGACTCTCCTGAATCCTGGAGGGTGACCATCTATGGATCTTCAGACTTCTCCCTTCTTGCAAATTTCTTCTCTTAATTACTCTGCCTGTGACTATCCATCTTGGCCACCGCAGACTCTCATCTCATCTCCTGATTTGGGACTTGGATGGGCTCCCCCTGATGTTCCCCCTCCTATGCTGTGGTCAGCAAATTCTCTCAAGGCATTAGTCCGTGTGCAGTCATAGGTCTCACCTTGTTTGTTTCACTGCCCTTTGTTAACCAGAGACCAATGCCATGAAAACTGTGTAATCATATATTTTGTCCAGGTTTTTATTTATTTCAGTCAGGAAAGTAAATCCAATACCTTTTATTACATCTTGGCCTGAAATGGTACTCTTAAATCCTTTAAATCTATAGCCTTAGGGTTACAACACATAACATTTACATTTCACTGTTTTATGTGTTGTTTAAATGACGTATATTCCTTACTAAATTTTAAACTTAACTAGATATCTACAGATTCTAATCAATAGTTTATTCATACCCAGTACCTGGCAACAATCTCAACCTGAGCATCTCTTTTGCTTCCAGAATCTAAACCAAATTATGCATAAGAGCAAAATGAATAAGTATTATACAAGTTATTAAAGAAAACAAAATGGTTTCATACGCATGAATTAAAGTATAGTTGAAATTATCATTGATGTAACTTTTGGAATTAAGTAGAACTCTGTAAGAGTTGTTAACTAATGGGTTCATTTACATTTCAAAAAGACACAACTGTTAATACAGCCAAATTGTAAAAAGACAGTCTCATGCTGACAAAGATGTTTTACACAGTGCATCTTTCTTGTCATCAGAATCAAATAAACCCAGTTGGTGTGTGTTATTCTTTAATTTCTGAGTTTCTCGATAGGAATAGTATGAGGAAAGTACTGAAAGAAAATGCTCATGGAGTGTTCTCTTGAAAACAATGGATTAAATTGACTATCATTTTTTTAAAATTTGCAAACCTACCATCTAAAATGTACTAAATCAATTTTTTAATTGACTGACCTATAATACATATACTATTTACTCTGAACACCACTATTTAGTGGGTAATTATGTAGTAGGCACTGAGGATACAGAAGAAGATCATAGCTCCAATCTTGGGGAGCTCATCCTATTTTTGTAAGTATAGACACATAAATAACTGAAACACACTACAATAACTGCCATAATAGATGTGTGCAAAGGGTAATAGGAAAAATATGAGTGAACAATAAATTCATCCTAGAGTAATAGTGCTTGTTTGTTACAACCTTAAACTACCTTAGACAATTTCACTTCCTAATATACAAGCTGGTTGAGGTTCAGTGTGTTTGCCCTGGCTAATATTCAACTCTACAATGAGAAAGAGTAACTTTAACATCTTTTTGAAGTTCACCTTTCTATCAAAGGTGAAGGTTAAATTTAATATAGAAACTTGATAAATGTGTGGAAACAAAGTTATATAAAGTTGTCCATTAGATTGCTCCTTTTAGTAGGCTCTTAAAAAGATGTGATTAAAGTAATAAATTGTGTAAAAAATGCAATTGTTCATTATAAATATATTTGTAGCATTTCTTTTTTTTTTAACCTCTTTATTGGAGTATAATTGCTTTACAATGGTGTGTTGCATTTCTTTTTATTATTGTAATACATTGGAGCAATTTATGCCATTAAGAAAAACAATGTAATTGAAAATATGTTTACATTAGGCCTTTTAATTGACCTTGTACAGCTATTTTATATATACCACTCTAATATTATGTACTAGCTAAACCAAGGTATTAAGCTTCTCTCTCTCTGTCTCTGTCTCTCTCTCTCTCTCTCACACACACACACACACACACACATACACACACACTATGCTCCATGCTTATAATGTTCATTGAAGTGACTTAAACCACTTAAGAGGAGTTAATATACAATCTAAAGTACTCATACTTTCAAGGGGGCAAGTGGCTTGTATTTGAACAACTTGATACTTTTGATTAATGTTTGAAGTATCTAAGAAGATAATTAACTTAGCTAAAATCAGTAAGTAAGGGAGAGAAGGTGGGTACAGTGTGAACAGCATATAATTTATAATCCAGCCTATATATCACTGGGAAGTAAGGATATGACATGGTCAAGCTGCTGACCTGATTCCACTGTTCTACTTTCCCCTCCTACCTTGACTTCCTTCCAGGTAAACCCACATTCTGAAACATTCCTCCTCTATTTTTCTTTTTTCCTTTTTTACTATTCTGTGCATGCAAACCCAGGAGCCATAGGCTGTCTATGAAAGTGATTCCCTCATTATTGCGCTTTCACTCTTTTCAAGAGAGTAATCAAGATTTTCACCTGGAGCAATCACATGTAGCAGCTGGAGGTCTCTCTATACCATGCATGGAGTTCAAATAATTTATTCCTTAGATATCCTGCAGGATCAACTTTTTTTTTTTCTGATTTAAAAGAAAACGAGAAAGTGGAGAGAGAGAGAAAAAGGAGTTGAGAAACAAAATGAAGTAAAAACAAAGAGCAAAAACAAAAATACAAGATGAAATCAGCTCTAAGCATCTTCTCAATTGGCTTAAACATAAGTTAAACCTTAATATTGATTTTTTTTCAGATTTTTAAAATTATTATCTGTACACCTCCTTTCATAACATATGGGCTACATTCCACTCTGCTTATTGTAAAATAAATCTAGATTTCTTAGGATACAGTGACAATAGCTAATAGTTAACTGAAAAATTACCTTTATATTGGGAAAAACACTTTATAAACATTGCCCAGTTGAAACTTTGGGGAAGAGAAGTATGAAAGAGGTAAATATTATATTATTGATGAAAAATTGGAGATAAGAAAATTTAAATATGTGGGCAAATAGGAAAAATGATACAATGTAGGCCATGGGTGTAACCCAGTGCTACTGAATCCAAATTATCTGAACAACTATGTTGCAAATTATATATATATATATATATATATATATATATATATACATACACACTTAGTGTTAAACCCTACCTTCATGTTATCTATATGGTTTCCAATTAATTGTCATATATTAAGAATTTATAATGGTCACACATATTGTTGAGAATAGTTATTGGTACCTACTATATATTAAGCGTTTTCGTAACTTTGTAACATCAAAGGAGAACAAAGCAGACAACAAGTTAATCTCAGTGAGCATATGGTTTAGCAAGGAGTAAAATTACAATGTTAATTTGTCAAGAGTCAGATATGTAGTGTAAAATATAATGAGTGTCTATATTACAGGTTTGGTATAGTCAGTAAAGGGATACCTGAAGTAGTAAAATTTCAAGTGAAATTAAATGAGGAGTATAAGTAGATTGGTGAAAAAGAAAACGAAAAGCATTTTAAAGAGTGGGAAAATGTGCAATTATGAGGGCTGGAGAGAGCTTAGCTTATAAGGAATCAGAGGTCCAGCTGAGAAATTGTACTGCTAGATTATACTGAGTGCACATTTTATTAAAAGGAACTGATTTAGGGTATAGTACATAATACACTGAAAAATATTTGATTAAGAAACAATAAAAATTTTTTAAAGATATTATTTTGAAGGCAAAACATTTTAGATTTAAGTAACTTAAACTTTTTAAACTGGATCTCCTGAAAAGCGATTCATAGTGAAACAGCAAAGATTTTGCCTAGGTGAAATTTTTAAAAATAACTAAGATGTGTGTGTGTTTTCAATATATTTGTATCATCAGAGAAGAAAACAATGAGTAACTAGAAATTGCCATATGTATGTGCAAAGTCAGTACAGATAAACATAATTTTGTCATGAAAAATACCATCCTGTTCTGAAGGGTTCTGTGAGGTATAGAGTGATTCAAATGATTTTGCCTGGGGAGGAAAGGATTAAATTTTAATTTCACGCTTGTAGTTTCCTTCCTTGAATGATTTTGGCACATCACTATAAATATATTTTGTCTCTGAATAACAAAATTCCTTTACAGAACACTGCAGATCTTCATCTCCATGAAATTGTGAAACACTAACCAAAAGTATAAAAAAGGAAAATGGAGAATTCTTTGTAACTACCAGGCTTGTGTTTAAACTGGGCAAACATGATTTTACAAAACATTTTAAGAAAGTTGGTTTTAAACAATTTACTTAATATATATAAGCATTAGTTACTTCATCTGTAAAACGAGGTGCTAACAATACCCTCTCCATATGTATTCTACAAGAATAAAAGATGCTATATTCAAAAGCACACAGGCAGGCCTAATTCATACTGCTAGATAGGCAAATCCAAATCTGAATTAAAACTTTTTGTTAGAAAATGTTAATAAATAATATCAGAAAAATATATTTGAGAAATGAGTAAACCACCTTCAGAATTATTTTAAAAAATTCTTTAGTGTGTCAGCAACAAAAAAATAATCGAGTCGACTTAAGAAAGAAATGGAAAATTTTATTCAAGCCAACCTGTGATTTATAACCCAGAGACAGTCTTACAGAAAGTTCTGAAGACTGTCCCACCCATTAGAGGTAAAAGCAAAGTTATATATGTTTCTGAAAGAAAGGGTTATACATCAAATGACGTATTGCCAGTTTATACAATCTAGATCTGCATGTACAAAGCAAGTAGTGGGTCATCATGACCCTTTACAAGATTGAGAAGGAATGCTATCTCCTAAGAAGATCTGGTTAATGCAGGTGCAGAATACAAACTGAAGGGTAAGAAGGAGCCCCAAATGGGCAGATAAAAATGTATGTTTAAATTTTTCTTATTTTGCCGTAAATTATGAATTTTATTTCATCAGTGAAATAGCCATTGGCTGTGTATATAGTATATATATATTTTTCTCTTTCATGCAGTGAAATAATGAGCGACAGCCAAAGAGAGACTGAGAAGGAGAACCATCTTTGATGAAGTGAAATTGATTATAGTCATTTCCCTTTTCCAAGGAGATGACAGTAGAATTCATGAGACTGATTCCAGAGTAATGTCAGCATTTCTGATCCAATACTGATACAGGACTCCTCTATACCGTCTTATTTTTCAAACCCTTACCATCGTCGCACGTGCAATTTGTCTCATCTGCTGTGTGGAGAATTAGGCCATGTTCTTTTTAAAACACATGGTATGACTGAAGAGGTATTGCCCATATTCTGGAGAAGAGTGTTTTCCCAACTGTGATACCACCTATCCCCCCTGAAAAACAGAAAAATCAAGGTGAGTTTGCATTACATAATTTGCTTTTCACAAAAGACTCTTGTTTTTATAAAAGGCCTCCCTTTCTGGAGGGCAGGGTAATACCTGAATTTAAAGCTCAGCTGCTCCATGATGCCATTCTATTCATTCTGCCATACAAATAGAAGGCCTTTGTCAAGTTATCCCTGTGTTCGTACATATCACTAATGCATGAAGAGTAGAGCTAATAACATTTACGCTTGCTTGTAAGTGGCAGGAGTACCTGTTAGCCTGTATGTAATGTGATGGATATCCTCTCTTCCCTTAAACAGATGTATTTGCAATAACTATGAATGATTCTTCTTATACAATTAATTCTTAAAAGTTATAAGTATATGTATAAGCATATTTTTTACAAATTTTATTTACATAAACTTCTGTTTCTGTGACTCACTTTTAAAAAATCCTCAGAAATTTTCTCTTTTCTAAAAGCTAGAGCAAGTGGTTGAAGTTTATTACAAAATGTTGACCTGCCTTAGGTTAGAAAACACACACAAACTTAAAATTGTCCTCTATATTTTTTATTATAGTGGGAGTTTGAAGGCCCTCATGCGAAAACCACTTTAAATATATTGAGCAATATTTATTGGATTGTGAATACTTGATTTTTTCCTCCTAAACATCATTTAACTGTTTCCCACTTAATCATAAATCTAGACAGAGACAGGTTATGCACATACCTTAGAAGTAAGGAGTTTGTAGTTTATTAGCCACAAAACAGTTTAGCTTAATGGAAGCCACATCATCCACCACGGCATTAAAGTTAAATTTGCTGAGTGTCCCAGGCAGTAGCACACCACACATTGCCTATTTTCAAGGTTTATTTCAAAATATATATTCCCAATTACAGATTTGGAAACCATAGTCACTATAATTATAGCAATAAAGTTATAAATCAGATTCCCAGATATTCATTAACTTGCTCATGTATTTATTCTTTCATTCTTCTAATATTTGTGCATAATGCAAAGAAAAACAGATTACAATGCATAGTAACAAATAAGGTGTCATATAAGAATGGCAATAGTTAGACCATTTATAATAAAATGAGTGATTTGGGGGTTAATCATTTAAATTATTTATCATATCTTTACTTCTGAGATAAGAAAAAGACCATACACACACAAACACACACACACACACACACGAAAATTGCATTCTAAGCTCTAAATCTATGAGCAGATGGTATTTAATTTAATTAGTTTATAATTATTTTATCTACCAACATAAGGAGTAAATATAGATGTTGACAGTTTTAGGGAGAGGAGTTGGCTAGTATTTAGGGCCTAGTATATTGGAATGTATTAGAATTGAAAAGTTATATAGTCATTATACAGTCTATGGTATTATGCCTTTGTCATTTTACGGACATTAACCCGACTGTGATAACAATCATATAATATTTTTAATGTATAATCTTACTTTTGGTTTGTTTCAAGCAATTTTTCCCATGGGCACCAGTTCAACTGGGAAGGAGTTCGGTGTGTTGACCTTGTGTGAATTAAAAAGAAAAGGCCAAACACACTGGAAACTTACTTTAGCCATTGCCAAAGACTTTATGAGAACTGCCTTTCTCCTAACCTCACTGAAACATTCTTCTTCTGCTCACTTTCTCTTTACTTCTTTCTTTAAATTTTTTATTGGAGTACTTTCTAAAAAATGTTTATTGAGTATTTTCTCAAAGTTTGGTGTTGCCTGTGTGTGAAAACAGATAAATGGACTCATACCTCAAGTTTTTTATTGAATAACGGCAGTCACATATCTCTAGGAAAGGTTTCCTCTCTCCTCTTCCTCAATTCTCATGACCTTCTCAATGCACTGTATACTAGTATCCATGCCCAACACTGTTGTGAAGGGACTCTTGCTAACATCACTAATTACTGCATACTGTTGAGTCTAATCATACTTCCCTCCTTGGTCCTCAATTACTTGAAATCCCATTACCTTCAAAAAGAATTGAGAACATCCACATCTGCAGAAAATCTCTTTCACTGACCTCAATGACAATCTCCTTTTTACTCCCTTTCAATTTTCTTTTTAAATCTTATTTGTGAGTACAGTTGACCCTTGAACAGCACAGGTTTGAACTGTGTGGGTCCGCTTACATGAGGGTTTTTTTCAATAAATATATATGAACCATGTTGGTTGAATCTGTGGTTGCTGAGCCAGAGGTATGGAAGGCCAACTATGGTTATACCTGAGTTTTCCACTGCCTGGATGGTTGGCACTTCTACCCACCCTGAGTTGTTCAAGAATCAACTGTACTTATATGTCACATGAAGTTTAACTTTGAAATTACTAGTGTCTCTCACTTGAGTGTTTCTCTTTAATGATTACTCTTTGGGGAAATAGTTTCTGTATGCTATATGCTTAAATAAAATAAAAATTTAGAAATAAAAATATGGAAAGAAACTGAAGATTCTTATGAAATATGAAAGTTAATTATATGCTTTTGAGATTATACATTTTAAATGGACATACCACATTGAAATTGTGCAATTTTTAGTACATGCATATTTTACCATATTCATATATTTAAATTAAAACACAATGATAATTAAAGCATGCTCTCAAGACATCCTAGTACTTCTCCATTCATCTCTCTAATATATCCATTATTCTATAGGTGCAATCATAAATATATGTATTTGTATTTTTTAAATGGTAAGTCATAAAAATGTATGATATTATGTATTTCATGTGGTTCAAATATTCCATAAATATCAAACTCTATAGATCATGAGGCAAATTGCTTCCTCCACTGAAAATATTAGTAAACTTTATTCATACTTAGACTTACATGATTTGTACATTAACTTCAATTGTTGTTTAATACTACATTGTATTTGTAATCTACAACTTACCTACCCTCCTGCTGAGGAAATATTAAGTTGTTTCTGCCCTGGGGGGACAGATGTAGTGCTGTAATCTATACTTCTACAGATATATTCTAGTGCAAGGATTCCTCCAAGAACTGGGATTGTTGGAACCCAGGGTGTTTGCTCTCTCACTTTTTCCAGGTATTACCAAATTCCATTTTAAAGTAGAATTTACACTGCTCCCCTCCCCACAAAAAAAAATAGTGAATCCATATAGTGTTAAATTTCATCTCCAGGAAGTTTTAATTTCTTGATTAATAGTGAGATTGAACACTCGTTAATATATTTATTTTACAGACAAGTTTCCATATCTGTGAATTATACTTTATTTTAAAAGTACACTTTTAATTGCACAATTTTATACAATTAATTATGTAAGGTCCAAACTCTCCACCTAATGGCAAACTTCCTGACAAAAGCAAACTGTTTTGTTGGGGAATCCAGGGTCTAGCAACTAAGAGTCAATCTCTCTCTTCCTCTCTTTCTCTTTCTCTTCCTCTCACTCTCTCTCCCCTTGTATATGTTTGTACACATATATTTATTACACAGATGTAAAATTAACAAATATGAACAAGTTAGATTAAAAATAAAGAGAAAATATACAGAGGTTTTGTACGATTTTTAAGATATATAAAAAATCAGAGATCATATATGTTTAATTAAATTGTTAGAAGTGAGCACTGGAAATACCCACCCTTAAATTGAGTCATCGAGTTCAATCAATCAGTTGCTCAATTATATAACATGGTGTCATGCACACCAACAAGTAGTTTTTTGTTATACTGTGAGTAAGATGTGACGGATTTTACTGTGAAATTCTAAACCCAGAGATTTGACAGATATGTTAGTGTTATGGGATACAAATTTAATTTGAATCAATAAAAGTTTAGTTAAATACATGGCTGGCTAGAAAGACATAAAATTCAATCAATAAAAAATATATAATACCAGCTGCAACAATAAAGTTACTACTGTCACTTTATTAATGTAGGAGCATATTTTTAACACAACTGAAAAAAGTACTTAATATAATATTTGCATAAACATAATATAAATGACATTTTATATGGGAATATAATTTGTAAACCAAATACATAATAACAAAGTGAATATTATTAATAGTGATGAATGTATCATTGTAAGTTTGTGTTTGTGAAAATGTAGTTACTTTGGGCACATGATTTAAACTCTCTAAGAAACAAATTTCTCATATTTCAAAGGATTTACAAGGAGTAACAGGATTTGTGACAAGTTTAGAAACAGATATAGTGGAGAGAGGAACATTCTTGGGGATGACAATAAGAAAGCTATATAAGTGTTATTTTATTCAGCATCTATTTAATGGAGTTCAGACCATTAAGAAGAAATATTTATAAATTAAATCAGTTATCTCTGATTACCTAGCCTTCCTTTGATCCAACTTACTATTTGTCTGCTTCATAGTTAATAAAATTCTGATTATTCAATAAAATACCTATAGTTTAAAATCCATTTTAGTGCGGCTCTATTGGAATAAAAAATAATGTCTTCTGATATGAGTACCTTTTACTTCATTCACCCTTATCTGATCATATTGGCTAACAATATTTAAGCAAACTCTGACTACTAGCATCAAGTGATAAAATAAGTAATGCCAGTTGCACTCTTGTTTCATTGTCCCATATCCTAAACCCTACAAGCAACTTACAATTATGGTTACTTCTTTATCAGTGAGACAGATATGTTTGCATTGCTCTCTACCACACAGGGTGTGAGGCATAACTAGGCTGAAGTGAAGAGTCAAGTATTCATTTGTTCTTCAAATGAGAAGGAAAATATGTTTATTTAAACCTTAATTAACCTTTCCTTATTCATAACATCTTCATTTTCTATATATCAATTAACATTTTAACTATTAATTTTCATGATTTTGCATTTATCTGTATCCACCAAGAGACCATGAGCTTCATGAGAGAGCATGTATGATTTGTCCAAGACCACTCAGAAAATTACTCTATATTTCTACAGCAGAATAAAATTAAGTGTTTATGTTGGATTTTCATAAAACTTAAGGCTTAGAAATTTTAAAGAATGAACTAGAGCTGATATTTGCTATTTGCCTAGTATATAATTAGACCAATAGTAAACTTTCAGCTCTCATCCATATGCAACTGAAGTATGAAATGTTCACAAAGTATGAAATTATTTAAATTTAATTAAACTATTACCTATTTTATTTGTAATACTATTATATTGTTTTTCTTGATTTAAAAATGAGATAATTTTCAAGTTTTGTTGTATTTTATGTTCATTTGAAAATTGCCTCATTCTTAAATAGTAATTTTCTCAAGTGCAAACATGAAATTTATTACTTGATTTTATTAATGAGTAGAAGAAATTCTGATTTTTTTCACAAGAATAGTTACTATTTCACTAGGTAGATAAAATCAGTTGTTTATTATTCAACAGCTGTTAATTATTGAATATAATTGGGTTTTTTTGTTGTTGTTTTTGGTTTTTTTGCTGTACACGGGCCTCTCACTGTTGTGGCCTCTCCCGTTGCGGAGCACAGGATCTGGATGTGCAGGCTCAGCGGCCATGGCTCACAGGCCCAGCTGCTCCGCAGCATGTGGGATCTTCCCGGACTGGGGCACGAACCCGTGTCCCCTGTATCGGCAGGCAGACTCTCAACCACTGCGCCACCAGGGAAGCCCCAAAATATCGGATTTTTAAAGAAAATCACTTATCTGACTCAATCTCCTTGATTGTTTTAAGGCATTTGGATTGAAATAGTAACCTTTTAATATCTTGCTTTTTATCTTTTTCTTTTAAATCTAACAAAACCTAAAATGATTGAAATAAGCACGTCACTCTCTCTCTCTTAAACAGAATTTAATCAAAGTTGCAACAATATCTCACTAATTCCTTAAGGCTTAAACATTTTAGAGAAAATGTAGCCAGAGTGAAACAAATGCATAACATGCAGCATATAATGAATTTAGGGAATATGTATGGCAAAAAAACTTTTAATTCAGTGACTAATCTGGTGTAAACCTGTCATCTATAAAACTTGCAACATCAAATAAAATACAGTGCTTATTTATAGGTTTTAACAACGCCTATAGAATTTTACCCAGAGTATTAAATACATTAAGGTTTGGTTGATATACTCAAAGTATAATATATATTTTATAGGCATTAATTAATGTATTTAGCAAACAATTTTCTGAATCCCAAATAATGTCTGTTATGCAACAAATTGTTAAGAAATATCTTTCAACTTCTTCAGCACTATCTCTTGCATTTAAGGCAGAAGGGCCAGATTAAGTTCTCTCATTTTCCCTATCTATATAATGAAATTGATAATGGTGCTTATCTGTGGGATCCATTCTCCTGTTTCCACCATGTCTGGTTAACAATGTTATTGGTTGTGATCCATAATTCTTAATTTTGAATATTCCAAAAACATTGTTAATACATTTATTTGAACACATATAAACTTATATAAATAGATATACTTTACATATTTTCAACATGTATCTATAATTGTTTAATGACATATAATATGTAAGAGGTAATACTACTCTTTTTCTCTACAATTTTCTCTCCTTTGATAAACTGAAAAAGAGGCTATGTGCTAGCATGCAAATCATACATCTAATAAGAACTTTTACTCAGAATATAGAAGGAACACTTTTAACTCAAAAATTAAAAAATAAAACAATTAAAATATGGAAATACTATGAATAGATAATTCTCCAAATAATTTATATAAATGGCCAAAAAGCACATAAAAATATACTCAATGTCTTTAGCCCATCAATGAAATTCAACTCAAAATTATAATAGAAGGTCTTCCCTGGTGGCGCAGTGGTTGGGAGTCCGCCTGCTGATGCAGGGGACACGGGTTCGTGCCCGGGTCCGGGAAGATCCCACGTGCTGCGGAGCGGCTGGGCCTGTGAGCCATGGCCGCTGAGCCTGCACGTCCGGAGCCTGTGCTCCGCAACGGGAGAGGCCACAACAGTGAGAGGCCCGCGTACCGCAAAAAACAAAAACAAAAACAACAACAAAAAAATCATCATCATAATGACAACAATAATAATATAAATGTGTTGGTGAGAATGTGGAGAAATCAGAATCCTCATACACTGCTGGCAAAAATGTAAACTGATGCAACCACTTTGTTAAATATTCTGGCTATTTCTCATAATTTTAAACATAGAGTTACCATGCAACCCAGCAATTTGACTTCTAGGTTATTTATCCAAGATAAATGAAAACTATATTTACACAAAAATCTGTTCATGAATGTTCAAAGCTGCATTATCCATAGCAGCCAAATTATGGAAACAACCCAAATGCTCATCAACTGATGAATGGATAAATCAAATGTGGCATATGCATATGATGAAATATTATTCAGCAATAAAAATAAATCAAATGGAGATATAGGCAACTACATGAATGAACCTTGAAAATATTATGCTGTGAAAAACATCATTCAAAAAAGGCTGCATATTATATAATTCCATTTCCATGAAATGTCAGGATAAGCAAATCTATGGAGACAGAGATTACTGTTTCCTAGGACTGGGGGTATAGTGGAAATGGGTATGGATTGCTAATGGGTATAGTGTTTCTGTTTGGGGAGATTGAAATGTTCTAATGTTGATTGTATCCATGGTTGCAAAACTCCGTAAATATACTGAAACCCATTGTCTTGTACGCTTTAAATGGATGAATTGTATAGAATCTGACTTAAATTTCAATAGACAATATCAATTTTTGAGCCATTTAATATACAGTTGTCAGATTCAATGCCTGAATTCAAAGTGGTAGAACATAAAATGAAAGAAAGTGAAAGTGTCATATTAGGTAAGATTTTAACCCATAAATAATTAAATTTATTCACTTGCAAATACAAGATCATTCAGAATACAATAAATATTTGTTTAAAAAAAATTCACATGTGTATATACACACAGAACGCCTGTATACCTATGTTTGCCTTGGGGAAAATTGTTTGCAGTGACCCATAGAGAAAGTGAATAAACCGGTGTTAAAGCATCCAGTTTATCCATTTCTAAATGCACACTTTTATATTTAACCAATTAACTGTTTTAAAATGTTTACATAAGCTAATGTAATTGTGATAATTACTCAATTTTTTCAAGTGAAATCTGTGACTCGTATTTAGGTAGTATCTCAGAAGGTACAAAGCTAGTCAGAGGAAAGCTATGGTTAAACTTAGTTAAGTCTTATGCCTAATCCTATGAACTTTCTGGTTCTCTTAATTGCACAGATAAATTAATTCAGAAAAAAAAGATTTTTTTCATATATTAAGACTCAAGAAGATACTCATTTAGATTATTAACATGACCTTCCTTCCATAAAAAATGGAAGAGAGTGAGATAAATGTTAGAATTTGCATAGTGCTTCTTCCATTGAACATTTATAAAGTTTGCATAAATCATATGCTCCTGCTTCACATTATTTATGTCATGTCATCTCAAAATCAAATAAATAAAGGCACTTATTTGCTCTCAATTTAATATTCCCTCACTAAAATAAAAATTTTAAATACCTTAAATTTGTTATTTTAAAATCCTTCTCAATGATTAAAAGCAAACAAACAAACATACAAAAATAAACTGTAAGCACTGTAATTTCTCAAGGATCAAATGTTCAAAATAGAAGTCATGATCGACTCAGTTTATCAGTAACTCCGAAGTTGCTCTTCTGAATTCTTCAAAATCTTCAAGTTCTTGAATCTCAAAAGGGACTGTATTATTTTGATAATGTTTAACTTTATTTTGCAGAAGCAACAAACACTATTTTTAATTTTTGAATATTCTGTAAAACTTCTGATTTATAAAGAAACAGAAAATATAAATTCCTCTCTACCTAATACATATTAACATTTCAGATTTTAAACTGTTTATTTCTCAAGTGATGACTTTAAATAACCAAATATAGCATGAAGAGATCTTCTAGCTGGACTTAAAATAATATTAATACTTAATTTATAGGTATGTCATTTCTTCAGGTTGAGCTAACCTGGGGTTAAATATACTGTCCAACCATTGTAAAGTAACTTTTCAAAAATTGACACTTTAATTTTCATGAGTTAATTTTAATTTTCAAAATATTTTTCTGTGTGTCTAAGTTTTCAGTATCATGCACTTGATATTTGAATCAGCCTTATTTTTGGCAGTATTTTGGTAATAATGACAGATAAATTCTATTTAATTTTTAATTAATTTAGTTTTAAATTTAATTATCTGTTTAATTTTTAGAGATACAGCAGTGTACAACACAAAAGGTCTTATGTTCAGGAAGCTTATATTCCAACTGGGCAAGTCAACCTACAAAAAAGTAGATAATCCATGGACCATATTTCAACTAAGAAGAAAGTGACTGGCATTCAGGCCATTTCAGATAGTTTGAAAGAGGCATCTTCTCTAAGGATGTGACACAGGTCAGAGCCTTCAATAATATTTATTGAAAATGTATAACAAAAAAGGGGAAATAGATATCATCAAAAAATTAGCATTATTACAGTTCCTGAAAGATTGCCAGAAAGCCTGTAATACTGGGACCAAAGCAAAAATGGTGAGAGGTAAAGGAGAAATTCACTGAGACTGGGTCATATGAGATCTTAAAGGTCATGGCTACAGGGAACTCTATGATCAATGGAAGCTGTGGCAAAGTTTTAAGGAGAGTAATGCCATGTATGGTCTGAAGTACATTTACTAATTGAACTTAGAGTGAAGTATGGTTGAAGGGGAATTTTGGAAGCATGAAAATCAGTGATTATATAAAATTCTAGGAGAGTCTTGTGGTCATTCAGAGCACAGTGATAAAGTGGGCTTGATAAAAATTGCTTCATATCTGCTGGCAGAATTAAGGAGAATAGCTGATGATAAAATATACAAGGGAAACAAAATGTAAGGTGAACTATATTCTTTAACATGAATGAAATATATTTTCATTTACTAATATTGAGAATGTGAAAAATGGACAGTGAGTCTAAAATCCTTATTAGGTGTGTACAGAAAATTATAGTGATGTGGTATTTGAATATTATATGGTTGTCATTTAAATAAAAGTGTGAAATACAGGAAATTAAAGGCATACATAGTTTCATAAGATTAACAACACAAAAACTTCTCTTTGAAAATACTTAAGAAAAGTACTCCAGCAAGAATCAAGGAAAAAGTTGTATGATTTATAGGAAATAAGTCTAAAAATGACTCAATAATGTTTATATTCTAAAAAAGCCTAAAATCAGAAAATTGCATAAAATATATGCAGTACACACACATAACTAATGTATGTACATACATTTATATATACAAGACACCAAAATAGACGAGGTTTTGGGTGTCTGTTTGAAATCATTTGTGGACATACAGGAGAAAATAAATACTTCAAAATAGTTGTTAATGTTAATCTTCAATTAAAAGAATAAAAATGCAATGTTCCCAACCAAAATAAATCTAATAAATAATAAAAGAAAAAATAAAAACAAATCATGGTAAATAAAAAACACAATAAAAAGATGCCAGATTAAATCCTAAAATTTTGTGAGTGAATGATTGATTGTATGAGTCAGTTTAATCTACTAGAGCAGGAAGAACACACTACATATTCAAATTCATCATAATCACATGATATATTTATCAAAAGCAAGTAATTTGATGTGATTAGAAATAATCAGGTAGACAGAAGTATGGCTAATTATTATAAAGTAGGTGCATTCTTAAGGATAAGCAAAAGTATTTTAAAGAGCAAACGTTGGGAAACAAAGGTATTCACTTTTTCTTTCCATAGATATCAATATCTCTTTGGGGAAAATATGAACATTTCAATGAGGATATTGCAATTATCCGTGAATAAGATAATGTGCAAAGCATTTGAGATAGAGGCAAAATATTATATACTGAGGATAATTGAAGGAGGAATCAACACTATGTGGAGACTGATTAAATGTTGGCAGTACAATGGCAGGGAGATGATAAATTATTCGTGTTTCTTCTTTGGACTATATGATATGACCTTAAATAGATTAGGGGTTCCAGAAAACAACGCTAAAAATGGATGAGAGAGGCAGCAATGAGAAATTAGAATTCAGTTTGGGGCATGTTGTGAAGCAAACAAATATAGATATCCAATATAAATGTAATATTTATGTCTTGATCTCAGAAGAGAGATCACAGCTTGTGATTCAGATTTGAGAATTGTGGAAGTTAACATTTGTTTGCCCAGATGTTTTTTGTTCCTGTATCTTTGATAATACATCTTTATGGTGGGAAGTTTTCTCCGCTGAATGCACAGATCCACACGTTCACTCCACATATGTATATGACACATTCCACACCAATTTAATTTTTTCTGCTAGAAACTAGGGCACAAGTGTGGTAAGTCACTCCTTTAACCTCTTAGGAAGATAAATTAAAGTTTCTGTTGGTGAAATCTAAGAACTGCCATTCCCACAAATCTTATAAATGTCTTGTGGTTAAGGTCTTCCTTTAATTCTACAAACCATTTCCATTTCTTTTCGTTAGTTACCTTGGTTTCTGAAGCTGGCAAACAGAAAGCTCAATAAATTATTGAAATTTGTTCCAGAGAGCGAGCTATGGGTATTATTCCCTCTGGAATGATGTGTTTGGAATTAAATAATGAGCTGCATTTCAGTAAATGGTAATGAGCATCTGATTCATATTTCAAAATGGTAAAAAAAAAAAAACAAACCAGCTTATTTCAGGAAGTTGAGAAACAGTTGCTCAAACAATGGCTGTGGTTGTATAGGACCATGAGTTTATTGAAGGAGATGCTCTGAGCCACCAGATAGTTCCTGCTATAGAATAACTTAAAAGTTAGTCTAAGTATTGAATCCACGCTTTAAGGAAGCTGATTTGACATTACTGAAAAACACAGTGAGAAATACACACACTCATATATCAAGTGGAAAGCCTGGCTCCAGGTTAAAAATCTGTTTGGGATTTTTCAGGTCTGACCATAGGCAATGATAAGTGCTTTACCTGGCAGGCATTATGGGGGAAAGCTGCCCACCTCACACCACATTTGGTGCACAGCCAGTGCATTACAGTGTATAAGGGGAATTGCTTTCAAGAACACAAGGTCCCTAGTCAGTCATTCTCTCAGCTTATTTGCATTCCTAACCCAGCCACCTTCATTCCTAGGTCTCTTTTTGTGAGGCCTTGGGGGGCATCTTCTTCAAGCACCTCTTCTGAGGAGAGGGAGAAACCTTGAAGATCCATTTCCTCACTCTAAGTACACCTGGTTCTTTTCCACTCCTGGCTCTTCCTCTCACTCCAGAGTCCATTAACTTTCTGGAACCGTCAGCTCAGGGCTTCCTCAAGAGTGAGACAATCCCCACTTCTGTATCCTCAGTAATCTGTCTGACCCTCAACCAGTGCACTGTTCCATGGGGGAAAATGGAACAGGGATAGTTGCCTTTTTCTCCAGTTTTAGACTCTTGATCATACCATTTCAGTAAGTGATTAAATGCTTAAGTCTTTCATTTTTGGCTGCTTGCTTTAGTCATCTATTCCCACATCCGGCAGCTCAGCCCTTTCCCTCCAGCTCAGCTGAACTGCTGACATCAAGATACTCACCACAAGACACAGAATATAACCTAGTGTTTTTCACTATTCACACTGAAAGATTCTATTATTGATAGTGACTCTAAAAATGAGATCATTTATTGGCAACCTGGATGGCTGATTCTGTAGGTTGCTGCATTATAATTTTAGTTGAATTTACAACCTGCCGTGTCACTCTGCATGAACATGAAGGCACTGATCAATACTGAATGGGGTAAGAAGCATTACAAGATGGCTATCGTGATGGATATGAAAGGCTTGGGGAAATGTCCTCACTGTGGAAACCTGGTCTGACAAAGCCATGCTGACTTGCAAAAGAAAGCTAATAATGTTCAAAGTCCCTTTCTAGTAATAATTTCATAAAGTTTACCTAGAAACCAGGATAAAAACTCTATAGTCCTTAGGGGCTTGGAGGTTAATAAATAAGAATAGCAAAGAGAAGGATTTTACTTACAGAAAGTTTATAAATTCAGCATTTTAAAAGAGATTTTGCGAAGTTATGCATCTGCTTTGAAAAAGTAGATAAAATTATTTCTATGAGTTTGTTCATTAGGAGATTTACATATACAGTTCTAAGTTGCAGGATACATGCCCCTTAAAATAGTTTTGCTTGTTTTAGGATTTATATACTAGGTTCTAAAAAAGATTTAGAATAGGAAGAACCCTTGGTATAACATTCCAAAAAAACATTCAATGGTTGTAGGATTATAGACATTTAGATTGGATCTGTGGATCATAGGTATGTGGTCAATGCTCCTCTTAATTTGTCTCTGTCAGATTCTGGTCAACTACTTTTTACTTCTTCATAATGTTGAAGAAAGTCAGAATTTTTAAAACATGACTTAGACTCAGAAAGCTAGGAATACTAGTATGACAGTTTGCAGTAAAAATTGAAAACTCAAATGTAGTGAAGATCAGAATAACACTGGATAACCATGTTCCAGTGGGTAAACATGATACACAGAATCATATGATAGGAAACATTTAATCAGACATCAAGAAGCAAACAAATAGGTCAATTATATGGCTTATAGCCTACTATCTATGTTTACTTATTTGACTTATATCAAATATAAAAGTCAACAAATAAATTAAAACAACTCCCATCTTACCAACACTAGTGAAAATAAGCCATGTTGAGCCATCACATTAAAAGTTCACAACCTTGGGATTCCCTGGTGGCACAGTGGTTGAGAGTCCGCCTGCCGATGCAGGGGACGCGGGTTCGTGTCCCGGTCCGGGAAGATCCCACATGCCGTGGAGCGGCTGGGCCCGTGAGCCATGGCCGCTGAGCCTGCGCGTCCGAAGCCTGTGCTCCGCAACGGGAGAGGCCACAACAGTGAGAGGCCGGCACACCGCAAAAAAAAAAAAAAAAAAAAAAGGTTCAAAGCCTTTCACTGAATTAGAGATTTGTAGTCTTTCACCAGATCACATAGAGCCGGCGGTAGTAGTAGTACTAACAGTTATAGTAGTAGCAGCAGAAAGAACAGTAGTAGAAGTTAAAATATTATAGTACCCTCGAAGAAGAAGCATGTTATGACATGCTGCATAATATTGCATTTCAAAGGAAATTGCAGAGATTACCATCACCAGCAAACACATCAAGGATACAGGTTACTCCTAGCACATTACAATTTAACTTGCCATGTTGAAAAATAATAAAATGTGTTGATAAAAAATTTATTGTGTATTTATCACAATTTGCTTTTCCAGATGTGTTCTCCTTATTTGAGAAAATAAATATAATTCTTTACATTTGGAAAAGGCTACTGATTTTTCAAATGGATTTTCTCAATTCTAAGAAAAGGAAAAGATGAAAAATAAAAATTTTTAAGATATAAAAATATCTACCATGACTTTTCTATGCATTTCTAAAAGAAAGAGGAGGCAAGACCACGTTGTTTATTACAAGTAAACACACACTTAAAAATATAGTACCTCTTATAGCCATGCATATAATGTCCAAAGAATACTTACTGTCTTACAAACAACAGCAGGAAAATAATCTCTCTTCTGGGACCCATCTACTATATACGCTGGTCTGCTGCATGGTTTCCCACCCTTTCAGGAATGAGACCCTTGTTTCCACAGGTTCTGGAACTGTGGAGAATGTTGACTCACAGCTGAGTCTGGGCGTCAAAGAGAGAGAGCTGCCTCATCTGATGTCATCCCTTTCCAGAATTGCCAACATCTAATGATTGGTCAGTAGGGAGTTAAATAGGCCCAACCTGATTGCCTCAAGGCAGGAGAATTCTGAAGGTCGTTCAGAGTTTACTGTGAGATTGTCTGAGGTCTCTGTTGCAACTGCATTGTAGTTTTCTCACTGTACCCAATTCTACTTCCATCACTGCCAATTATTTCTAGATAGCCATGGACAACCCAAAAAACTTCCTAGATGCAAATCTTCATCCCAGAGTCTTCTTCACAGTGACACTAACCCAAGATTTTGGGATGAGAAGTAATCTGAGGAATCACTCTAAAGAATGGGATTTGGGAACTGAATCACTGACTGGCTAGCATTGAGAGCAGATGAAGTATGAAAAGTCCCCAGCATGTTGTAATGGCACAGTTTTTTATTGGAACACGAAAGGAAGGGAATGTACTGACAGGTGCAGTATTCTAAGCATTTGAGAAGATTTGAGGAAAGTAAAAAGCATGAAATTGTATGATTGCCCCTGGGGAAAACTCACATACCGGAGAAAAACAATGAGATTCAATTCATCAACGATTGAAAGTGAAGAAAAAGAGTCAGACACCTTCCTTGACTCTTATCTTCTGTGATCAGAGAACAGAGCATCAGGTCCAGGACACATTTTAAAGAGTAGCAGAGCTTCAAAATAGGCTGAATTCTCAACCTTGAAAGCTTTGCTATGCCAAAGTCAGAGATTTGACTGGGGATAGATGTGTTCCTGAGACATGGGATACATAAGCAGACAAAGAGTGCAGTACTCTCATTTACAAAATCATAACTTTTACTTATTTCTTACTTTGATTTACTAGACATTTAAGTCTGCTTTTAATAGAGTATGGTTAGTACAGCTTCAACATTTTCAAATATGGGAATAACCTGTATTTGCCTTCAGGCCATACACTCTACAAACTGCAGTGATCGTTACAGGAGAATTTATATTTCGTTAGAACAGTATTCAAATACCAGATTCATTAATTCCAAACTAAGATGCTTTGGGCAAAGTTTCATAAACTTTTCAACCACTGATATCATCCTTTCTTTTTTTAGTTTCACAGTTGAAATAGGAATAAAGTGATACTTATCTCCCTGGGCTACTTGTAGGATTAACAATGAAAAATGCAAATTATTAGTTACAGCGCCAGATACATAGTGAACATTGAACAGTATTGGATCCTAGTATTTTATATAACTATTTGCATAGATAAAATTAGTAGGCCATAATTGTTTTCTCTCAAATTTGCTGACGTTGCTCCATTGCTTTCTGTACAGTATTTGATGACAATTCAACTTTTTTCTGTCGTATATTTTTCTTTCTGAATCTGAATAAGTATACAATTTTTAAATTTCTTTTTTCTGTGTTAAATGTAAGCATATTTCTCTTTTCACCATTTTCATGATGATTAATTAGTACTTTAAATATATGCCTCATTATATATTATGATACGTGTGTAAAAGAAAGGGAATTTGATATACCTAATTTGTAGCACAAGTTCTAGTATCTAGAATGTAATCAATAATATGCTGCCAATCTGCATTTAAAAAAGCAGTGTATGTAGAGTTTCCATCAGACACAGATTCTGTGACCCACACACTCCCCTTCCCCCAAATCTTTATATGCTAATTTATTTATTGGATTCATATTACATAGGATGCAATGTCCAATTCAATCTTCTTTCCATTTCATTTGTAGTCATTTATCTGCTCTTCCATTAATTCAATAAACAAGCATATTTGGGAATGCTTACTATATGCCAATCCTTATACTGTATGCAATCATTTTCTGGTAGTTGTAGGAACAGAATCAATAAAGGATAGAAGATGCTAAGATGAGGAAACAGTCTGAAATAACCCCAAGCACCAGCACAACAGAAAAACACCTTTCTAATTTTCCATTTATTGCAAATGTTAAGTTTCTGTTCTAGACAAGTACATTCAGTTCTATAATTGTGGTGGTTACAAATTAAAGCTAATGAGAACAATTCATTCATTTGCATATATCAAAGTATTTTTGAGGGGAGCCAATGGTCACAAAAAGGTCTATGTACCCTACAGACTATTTGCTTCCAGGGATTGTGACTTGTAAGTTAAAATATAAAGCAAAGATAGAATATAAATTACATTACTTAAACTCCTATTGTAATTTTATTCATCTAATGCACACATAACTGAAAACAAGGCAATTGTGTTGAAGTCTTCCTTTCTTTCTTTCTTTCTCTTTTTCTTTCTCTATCTTTCTTTCTTTCTTTCTTTCTTTCTTTCTTTCTTTCTTTTTCTACATTGTCTGAGATGGTCAAACTCTAGAGTAACTAAAAATTGCTTTTTATTTATTCAGTTAAGTAAAAAATATATATTGATGATATGAATTACCAATCCATTGACTTCAGCCTTTTGACTCTAGTCTGTAAAACACAATCATAACAGCAAATTACTCCATATCTGATCTATGTTAACTAGGTTTCTTTTGGCACTAGCATTATATGATGCTCCTAAATCTTTTCATAAGTATTGACATGTCTCTGAGTTCTATGAGCGTCCAGGGCTGTGCATCTCATTTTAATGATTGTTTAGCATTAATCTTTATGAGTGATAAAAATGTGTGCCATTGGAAAGTAAATTGATTTGAGTGCATGCCAGTTATTAGGTACTACACAAAACACTTAAAATCCTCTTGCTGTGCCTTGAGATTTGGTATTATTATTTTCAACATATATACTTCGCTGTTTTAAGACATTTTTAGTATTAATTAAACTAATGTTAAATGACTTTATATTAACTTCTTAAGTGCAGGAGTGGTACACTTTTTACAGGAAATAACACATTGTTATGTATGAATAAGTATTTGAGTAAACTTTGGAATTCTATTTTTGGCAGATTTTGAATTGAAGCCTACTCACTTTCACTTTTCATAATCGGAAAGATTCTAAGGAGAAAATGATAGGATTAATGATTATAATTAATTGACCTTATATCCAAGTAAACATTGAAGATGAAATAAAATCATAATTGATAGAAATAAAAGTTTCTTAGCTTTTTTGTCTTCTAAAAATTAACTGAAAGATAATGGTGTATGAGATGTAAATTTTGTGTGGGTGGAAACCAAAATTAAGGGATAAAAAGGACAGACCTTATAAAAAATGATTTCCCATTAAGAAGAAAGTCATAGGAGTGAAATCTAGGGAAATTATTGCAATTTTTGATGATATTAAAGGCTCAGGATCCACCTATCTTTCTTCCCAGTCATCCTTTGTGTAGCTTATGGCCTCTCATAAGATTGCTACTGATTTGCAAGCATCAGGCTCCTGTTCCAAGCAAAAATAAGAGGAATATTAAAGGGCAAACAACACCAGGGATCCCACTAGCATTGTAAGAGTTTTACTAGAAACATCACCAAGCAAGGTGTAACTATCATTATCCGCAACTCAGGGAACTTGTGGAATGTAGAATTCCATATGGGAAATTTGTCAGTATACATAAACTGTAGATTTTGTAAATAAGGCAGAGACAGGTAAGAGATATTAGGTAAGCAATACACAGTGCATGTCTTAAAATGTGAGAGATATGACATGATATATCAAGTTTCATCAGAAACACCAAGGAGTCTGAAATGTTGCAGTAAGCTTAATGGGAAGGGGACACAGTCAGGTAGCTTAAGTTCTACAGCTTCAAAATGTGTTCAAATTGAGGAACGTGGAATTATTTAAATGTATATTTGTGAAGTTGCATTACAGATATCTCTTCTTATTGTTCAAATGTCTTGAATTATTACATCTTTAGTTACAGTTATTTAACATAAAGAAATTATTGCTATTAGTTCCAATGTTGTTAAGCCTGTCTGTCTATGTATGCGTATATGTGTATATATACATATATGTATACACATATATACATATATGTCCCAAAGATTTTTTACAGACATATGATCTCATGGATTTGCTTAAAAATTTTAATAACCTAAAGCTAATTTTTTAAGTTAATAATACAGGCCAAATATAGGAATTAGTAAAAATACAAGTATAGTAGAAAAGTATCTACTCAGAGATGTAATGATGCCTGTCTAGTAATTTTAATATTTTTTTCCTCATATCCACTCTTGCCCTGTAAAATTTCATCTGCTTTCAGGATAGGGATCTGTCAGCAATGTTCCTTTGATTCCACTGGGTTTTCACTATTTGCAATCAGCAAATAACCCCAATTGACTCATGGCTTTGGTAGAATTATTTTTATCAATAGTATTTTGTATTAAATGGTACCTCTGATAAAGAAAGTAAAGAAGAAAGGAAGGCAGAAAAGAAGTGGGAGAGGAAGGAATATATATTCATTAATTCTTCTTTTTGTAAAATATATTTGAGCTCCCAGTACTGGCCAGGCACATATCTATGCAGCCTTGTTCTGGCTGTGAGAAAAAATTTTAAAAAGAAAAATCCTTTGGATTAACGGAGTTAACATTCAAATGAAAGGTGAAAATAAATAAGCAAATAAATGTGTGAGATGTCAGAAGCTGACAAGTACTATAAGGAAAACTAATTCAGGGTGAGGGGATTGTGATAAGAAACTTGCTGTTTTGTACAGAGAGAGCTGACAATTAGTATGTCTTGAAAGCTGACAATTAGTGGGAAGCAGAAAAAAGTGCTGGAGTAAAACAGTAGATATTTGGTGGAAGAGGAAGAGAAAGAAGAGCCCATGCAATCTCTGGGGTGAGGGAATATTCATGTGCAACAAAGCTAGCAGGTTTGTGGAGGGGAAGGAAGCAAGAGAGAAGAGTTGGGAGGTTTAGTAGGGCAAGAGGCCAGAGGAAGGAGTTCACATGGCCATAGTAACATCTCTGGATTTTTGTTTTTTTTCAAAGGTCAATTCTTGTATTTATTTATTTATTTTTGGCTGCGTTGGGTCTTCGTTGCTGCGTGTGGCGGCTACTCTTCGTTTCAGTGCGCGGGCCTCCCACTGTGGCGGCTTCTTTTTCTGTGGAGCACGGGCTCCGGGCGCACGGACCCCAGCAGCTGTGGCTCGCCGGCTCTAGAGCGCAGGCTCAGTAGTTGTGGCGCACGAGCCTAATTGTTCCGTGGCGTGTGGGATCTTCCCGGACCAGGGCTCGAACCCGTGTGCCCTGCATTGGCAGGCGGATTTTTAACCACTGTGCCACCAGGGAAGTCCCACATCTCTGGATTTTAATCTGAGTAAATATGAAGTAAATCATGACATTTGAGCTGACGTAATCTGGCTCTTTTTCAGGTTGATTTATGGAGAAGAGAGTGAAGGGAATGATTCTGTTTTTATATTTGTTTCTGTCATTTTCCTGTGTGCTGTTTTTCACCCCAGTTGACTTATTTCTTCCTTTGTACTCCTTCAGAGCCTGAAAATTAATTAGCAATATCCTGACTATATCCCAGAGTTTATAGCTTTGGTTGGCTGGAATCCTTAAAATTTGATTATGTATATTACAATACTTGTATACATCTTATTTGACTTTACCTTGAATTTTTTGTTTATATCTACTAAGAGGTAATAAACATTAAAATATAATTTCTTTTCACACATATGCACATATACACATTGATACTAACAATAAACACTATTCATAATCTTTATCCCCAATTATGACCCTTAAATTTTTATTCCCTTTTATTTTTTCATTACCTGATAATTCAAATAATACAAATTCAGATAGTTAATTTAAGAGTTTGAAACAGCTGTGCTAAACTTCAGAGATACATTTAAAAAATTATTTAGTATCTCTACAGATTTTGTTGTTTTTGTTTCAAGCTTCCTTTTATTCCATAGTATATCTTTTACTCTTTTGAAGTGTACATGAGCAGTGTGTTTTGTATCTTTGCTTACTTCTAAAATGCATTGTTAGTTATCTGTCTGTGAATGAACTACTAAATATATCTAATTTTGCTTAAATTACAGTTACAAATATTTTAACCTCAAATGGTTTTTTTTTTTTTTTTAATCAGTGGAGACCAAGGACAAATAAGTCTTGGATACTATGAATGTGAAACGTTTGTGAGACCCCTTACAAAAAAATTACGGCATAAGTTATATAAATAATTGTTTGGCTTATTTCAATTTAACTAAATTAGGCCTTCTATAAACTTGTAATTTCAAAAAGATTCTTATATCTATCTAAGTTATTTTTCAGCAATAACACTTCCCAATATAAAATTTTTACTGACAACTGCATACTTTTTATTTGATCTCTAATTTCTTAGGGTTGAAAAACATCTTTACCATGTCATTCAAAACAATTGCGTACACCACAGACAGCAAACTCTAAATGAAATGGCATGACCTACTAGCCTTATCAAAACTCTGATATCTTAGGCCAACATTAGTGGCAGTCACAATTTAACTAGGTCAGTTTCTAAGAGAAAAATAAAGTGGAAACAAAAGTTGTTCATTTTTTTTATGTCAATTGAAATGTTGAGTGTGATTGGCAGAAGCAGCAGATTCAGAGTAGTGATTCAATAAATGGAATTGTTTAACTTGACCCTGAGCACTCACTCTAGATTATCTGAAAAATGAGTTACCTGGTACTGGAGGAAGATTCCCCACTCCCCACCTTCCTCCAGAGGGGACTGCCCTTAAGATAATATCTTCATTGGATTTTTGGTTAACCCCACACTGGAACTCTAACATCCCATGTTGCCTCAAATCCTCAAGGACAGAGCAGCTGGTATTGCCAGACAACTCTTAAACAATTGACTCCCCATAGTTAGACTGCTTGGTGTCACACAGTTCAATTTTTACTCCATTTAGCAAATTTGCCTTCACTCCTATGCCATAATGGGGGGGGCAATATGGCAACAGTAGTAGTTCCTTCACTGGGATATAGAGCAAGTATACCTTCACTCTGGCTTCAAGATGTGGGGTAATAGGAAAATAGAGAAACCTGTGCCCTAACTCCTCTCCTTTCTGATCTTAAATTTATGAGTTTTCTTTTCCCAATAAAGCCTCTTCCTTAACCTATGCCATGTTGCAACTGAAGTCCATCCAAAACCTTAGTTCATAACAAATGAAGGCTCACACAGAGGATAACAGCACTCAGCACACAGATAACATACCATTAACAATATATAGTGCCATGATCCTTGACCTCTTTGATTGGGTTCAAAAATGACAATAAAGAATAATTTATTCATAAATATTGAACAGCAAAGAGTTTTCTACACACACACATATTAGATAATCACGTTTTGATGACTACACAAGGTAATTTGGGATATTTTCTTGAACTCAAAATAGTATAGAGCCATGATAAAAATAAACAAGTCATGAGGTTAGATTGTAGACATACAACTAAAAACAAAATAGATTTTCCCCACAGTTACTTCAGACAGTTCTCTAATTTGCTCTGGCTTCTTTCTTTCTCCTTTTCTTCCTTCCTTCCTTCCTTCCTTCCTTCCTTCCTTCCTTTCTTCCTCTCTTTCTTTCTTTCTTTCCTTCTTTCTTTCTATTTTCCTGTTTGCTGTGACATAGGCAGAGGAGAAAATAAACACAGATATAGGTACCAATAAGTGATGAAAAATCAATAGCTTCATGGAAATACATAGATGGAAAAATAGAAGTTTGTTATTTTGAACTTTCCAAATATCTTTGAATCAGAATTTAAAGAAGATTAAAATGAGGATATGCATGTCTCTCTCTCTCCATCTATTCATCTACATTATATACAAATAAACATTTATACATATATATTATTTATCATATATAACCTTTGAAAGTATTACCTTTATATTTTGTATATTTAAATATTTTTGATATGTATATACATTTATATGAAATATTTCTCATACTTCCATAAAACATTAATAAACAGAAACCTCAAATTAGAGTTGGGAGACCAGAAGGGGGAGCTCTCCTGCCCTATGAAGATAGCACTGAGTTCAATAGGAAGAAGAAAGACTCCTCTTTTTTCCTGGTCAGGACTCAGCCAATGAAAGGGCATGGACTCTTTATTTACTATAGATCTCCCCTTCCCCCTCTATAAAAAAAGTTCTTCCCTTGTCCTGCAGGAACTTGCATGTGGCTCACTATGGTTGAAAACCCTGAATTGCAATTCTCTGCTCATCCTGAATAAACCCATATTTGCTGGAAAAATAACTGGCAGTCTATTTATTTTAGGTCAACACTTCCATATTATATTGAGTTTAATGTTGTAGTTCCTTTTGATTTATTATTTTCCGCTGCTTATAATGTATAGCAATTTTAACAGAGTTGTATTATAGTAATATTAGACTTAAGCTTAATTTAGATTTGTCTTTGTATATTTTTTTCCTAACAGAATCTTTCACTGCAAAAATGTAGATACTCCTCATAGGACTTCTAAAGTAATTTTAACACTGATTTTTATATAGTTACAAATAATAGATAAAAGAAATTTTTAAAAATCTTACAACGTAATAGTAGTAGTAGTATTAATGTCAATAACTTAATAGCTATCTTTGTTGTATCTGAGCTTAAAATGATGACTTAAAGGCATTCAAAGTATAGATTTCAAATAACATCTGAGATTTACATGTTATAGAAAACCAAACAAGGCACTGAAACAGGAGTTAACCTCTACTTCTGACAATATCAGAAATCTAAAAGTATTTCCTTAATTTACCTTTGATTGAAACATGCTGTAAAACTTTAGATATATTGAATTCAAGATTCCCAACAACCTATTATTTCTCAGAAACATGCATAGCATGATAACACTTGGTGAGACTAATGTTATTTTATTATATGGCTGCTTCATCAGTCTCCAAACTTTTTAATAAAGGTTTCCTAGTTCATTTGGTTAAGAATTAACATTATATGTTTAATCTGAACTGCATGCCTCCAGCAAATGCTCTTAGATAAAACAAGTTTGAAATTGCAAAGTGTTGCTTGAATAACTTACAGTCAATTAGAGTAAATACTATTACCTTTTAAAATTAATAGAATCTAGTAGTACAAGTATCAATTGTATTGTGCTATTTTAAATATAAATTGGCATGATGTCAGACACAGGACTTAAACCCAGAGCTTTCACTCCCCTGAATTTTTAGTTCTAAAATAATAAAGTGATATGTCAAAATATCAGTGCCTTCAGTAATTAAATAAACCTAACTACTTGTATAGGCTGTCTTATGTTTGATGGGTTCATGAAAAGTTAAGAAATTGAATTTTTATTCATAGAGTGAGAGAAAAGTTCTTTGCTCCTTTCTACCTCCTAGACAAAGTTGAAGGTTCTCTAAGTTCTTATCAGACAAAAAAAGGAAAAAAAAGGACATATTCCTAGGTAAAATGTCAAGTAATTTACATTATTTCAGTACAGAAAAGCAAATTGATGATAATATACTATATTCCTACTTACCAGACAGATGAGGAATTGTCCAATTTGAGGATATTTTGCAAGTCTAATATGAAGAAGCAAAGCTCAAAGCTGCCATATCAAATTTGGTGTGTGGGCCTAGTTATTTTAGAAATTTTGTGTTTTAGTTTTTAAGAATACTAGACCAGGTTGGTGATGTCAATGAAAATGGTAGAGTAAGGAATTCTGAAATTCTCTCTTAAATAAAATCAACGTGAAAACTGGCAAAATAATCAGAATCAATGCTTGCAAAACTCTGGAAATTAACCAAAGACTCAGGAATCTGGTGACATTTATTCAAGAAAAAAAGTGCTGAACCTGGTAAGAACTGTGAGCTTTGTGGTATTTTAACTTGCCCCATTTTCATTCCTTTTTCTCTAGCTCTTATGGTAGCCTTAAAAAACAACAGTCTGCAAACATAATGAAAATCAGCAGCTTGGCAACCACAGAAGTATGATAAACAAAGTTGGATCTTCAAAGATATATTTTCAGAGAGAATTATATTTTACATGTTTGGTGATTCCCTGGAAAATCCCAATTTCAAGCCTGCCTTTATTTGCTCTGATTCGGAAGTTACCCAAGACAAAAGGCTTTTTATCCAGAGGCATTTATCAAAAATTGTTAGAGGCAGTGGTTTAATGTTCCAACTTCCTGAAGATTTAGATAACAATTGGGGCAAATAGTAGGCTAACTAAAAAGATTAAAAGCAAAATCTGGAAGGTGAGATGTCTATATGGACTTTGAAAAATTCTGATATATTCCTGGGAATCTAGAAGGCCATATGCACGTACAGAATTTTGTGCAAGCCCAAGGCCCTGGAAATGCTTAGGAAACACCTGAAAAAAAGCCCTAAACTCTCACATCTCGTTGACCTTGAGCCTCCATGCAAGCAGGAAGTGAAGGCTAAGGCAGAATTGTCAATCATCTGGTTGAGTGTTAAAGACATGCCATAAAACACACACAAAGCACCTTGGCAAAGACCGGAGATCTATTGGTTCCACATGTTCAACAAATTTTCTGTCCAATAGTTAAACTGCCATTAAGCTACTTAGCACAGATTTCAGTAATGACAAAGACTGTAGACTTTGCAGAATTAGTTCAGAAAAGTCACTAAACAAATAAATAATCGACATTTTTAGGGAAATTAAGGAAGACCTAAAAAATGGAAAGACCTTCCATGTTGATGAATTGGAAGATTTAATATTGTTAAATTTCCCTAACTTACCTACAGGTTCATTGCAATCCATATCAAAATCCTAGGAGTCTTTTTTAAGAAATTGACAAACTGATTCTAAAGTTTAGACAGGAAGGCAAAGGACACAAACATAATTCAACACAAACATAACACAAAATCAATTTTTTTTTTTTTTTTTGCGGTACGCGGGCCTCTCACTGTTGTGACCTCTCCTGTTGCGGAGCACAGGCTCCGGACGCGCAGGCTCAGCAGCCATGGCTCACGGGCCCAGCCGCTCCGTGGCATGTGGGATCTTCCCGGACCGGGGCACGAACCCGTGTCCCCTGCATCGGCAGGCAGACTCTCAACCACTGCACCACCAGGGAAGCCCAGTGAAATCAATTTTAAAAAAAGAACAAAGTTGAAGAATTCATACTTCCTGATTTCAAAAGTTACTACAGACTTAACAGTAATCAACATAGCATACTTCTGGCATAAGGATAGACATATAGATCAACAGAAGAGAAATTAAAATCCAGAATAAATTCTGGATATTTATGAGAAATTGATTTTAGACAAGGGTGCCAAAACAGTTCAATAGGGAAAATAGTCTTTTCAACAAATGGTTTGGGACAATTGGATGTCCCTTTACAAAAGAATGAAGTGGAACTTGTATCTCACACTTTATATAAAAATTAACTCAAAATGCATCAAAGGCCTAAATATAACTCTTAAAACCAGAGAAATTGTAAAAGAAAACATAAAAGTCCATCTATATGATTTTGAATATACAATAGATACTTACGTATGACACATAAAGCAGGAGAAACAAAAGTAAATAAATAGGTAAAACAGACTTCATCAACATAAAAACCTTGTGCTTTAAAGGACGCTATCAAGAACATGAAAATACAATCTACATAATGGGTGAAAACATTTTCAAATCTTATATTTGATGTAAGTCCAGTACCAGAATATTGCAATCTTAGAATGATGAGTAACCCAGTGGAAATTTGAGCAAAGCGTTTGAATAAGCATTTCTTCAAAGAAACATGCAAATGGCCAATAAACACAAGAGAAAATGCTAACTATAATTAGCCACTAGGGAAAAGCAAATCAAAACCACAATGAGGTACCACTTTACACCCACTGGGATGGCTACAGCAATAAACATATGAAACACAAGTGCTGAGGAGAATGTAGAGAAATTAAAACCCTCCATATATTATTGGTTACAATATAATTGGTACAGTTATTTGGAAAACAGTTCGGCAGTTCTACCAAATTAAATAGTTGCTACATGATCCAGCAATTCTACTACTAGCTACACTCCTCCCAAAATTGAAAATGCATGCTCAGGTGAAAATTTGTACATGAATATTCATAGCAGCATTATTCATTATAGCCAAAAGTTGAAGCAACTTAAATCCCATCAATTGATAAATAAACAAATTGTGGTATTTTCATGCAATGGGATATTATTTATCCGTAAAAAAGGAATTAAATACTAATACATGCTGTGACACGAATGAACCTTAAAAATATTATGCAAAGAAGCCAGACACAAAAGGCCACATATTGTATGACTGCGTTTATATTAAATGTCCAGAATCCACATAGAAAGTAGATTCATTTTGCCAGGGTCTGGGAGGAATGGTGAGTGGGGAGTGATTGAGAATAGGTGTTCTGTTTCTTTGGGGAGTGGTAGAGATGTTCTGAAATTAGAGAAAGGTGATGGTTGACCAGCTGTGAATATGCTAAAAACCACTGAATTTTATACTTTAATTAGTATATTTTATGAAAATTGAATTATGCTTAATTTAACAAAAATACTGGTGCCAGAAAGCCTGGCTCTGCCATTTAAGGTTCTGTGATATTGGCAACTATTCATCCTTTCTACCCCTAAAATTCTGCATCTGCAACATACCAGAACATTCCTTATAATATTGTTGTTAGGAATATATGAGATAATGTACATGCTTTTCACCATACAATAATTATGAAATACAATAGAATACAATAATTATGAATATTTATTGTCATTTTAATGTGTTCCATCCTTTCCACAACTGCATTACATGCATTAAGTAACGTTATACATGTAGTAACCTACTGAGGAAAGTGCTGTTATTAACCTCATTTAATGGATAGTAAAATGAGGGGCAGAGATTTTAAGAAAAGAGCCCAAGGTGACTCATGTGGGTGGAAGAACTAGGCTGTAAACTCAAGAAACCAAACCCCAGAATAAGAGCCCTCATTGCCACAATACTGATTCCATACACAATGGGCATTGCTTCCATGGAGAGGGTGAGGGGTTTTTTTCTTTAATTATTTTGTCACCACTCCTAGAGAGACACCAGACCAACGAAAAGTCTCTACCACTCTGTTTCCCCTAAAAGTGTTCTGATGTAGAAAGCACAATGACAAGGCTGATAAAGTAGATTTAGGGGGAAAAAAGGCAGATGCAAAAAAAGACATGTCAATTGCCATTTCATGACTTGAAGGATGATATTATTTTCATTTGCTGTCATCATAGTATGCTATAATAACATCAAATTAGGAGATATATCATCTTTGATGTTTAATAGCAGAACTGTGGGTAACTAAAGGGAACTGAAATTAAATATTTTATCACTCCATTTGGTTTTTAAAGTTGTATTCATTAAATTATTAAAATAACGTAGAAACTGAGTCAAAACCAATATGAATGAAATGTTTTAAAGAGAAAGAAGAGAACTATAAACTTCCAAAATATATTGCAGTTTTCTGAATCACAAACATGACAATAAATAAATAAATAAATAAAATTGATGAAAGAAAATTCTTACACAATGGAGTACCATCTGTTTGAAATTGTGTTATTATTTTTTAAAAGGTCAATAAATTTATCTCTAGAAATGATATCAATAATAGTACAGACATTGTGGAGACTAATATAAGCATAGTCATTCTTGAACGTGAATTTCTTTAATAATTTGCAAAGCATATTTCACATACTGGTGCAACTATCCTTTTTCTTAATTAGAATGTAATGAGATAAAAATTATTTTAGAAAAGCTATTTGTAATAAATCAAAGTCAAACTACTAAACATTTTAAATCTCAGTTTTCAAATCTCTAAATTAGTGTCAATCATACTTCTTTTTCAGGTTGTAAGAACAGCTAAAAATGAATTCACACATGGCAAATAGTAAGTATGAAACGGGCAATGTTTAAAAAAACATTTCTATATTATTATAATATCTCAAACAGTTTAAAGCATTAATTTTGCACCTCAATTTCATATATATATAATTATAAATAGTTTTATATTTTATATATATAATTATATATACAATTTGATAAACTAAAAACATACAAATGAACCAAACGTTCTTCTACCTTGAACTGAAACATTTAAATATACATTTAAATTAATTTGACTTTACAATATTTTTCCAATTCTACACTGATAATGTACAGAATAAAAGACTTTAAAAATAATAATTTAGTAATTTTACCAGCCATATAGGGTACCAAATGTATGCGTGGACCCAGAAGTAATGTTAGATGGGCAGATGTTTTACACTCACCTTTCACCTTTAGATGGAAAAAGTGAGAGTGTGTTCAGTAATGCAAAAGTTGTTTCTTTTAGATGAAAATATTTAACAATGTTGCAAATATACTTTGCATGGGTGCTCAAAAGTAATTCTTTCAATTCTGTATAAAATAAAAACATAATAAAAAAGAAATAAGAAATACATACTACTTAAAAGCCACAATTTATCTCAATAAGAAAATTTCATGAAACTACCTGAGAGCAACCTGAATTTTATGCCCATCTGGGAAATTTACAAAGTTGATTAAGATCAAAATCAAAAGAAAGCAAAAACAAAAACATGAATTTAAGCTGTTGATCAATAATACAGAAGCCAAATAATAATAATAATAATAACCAAAGTTGTAACAAGAAAATACCACTCATTTATGAAGGTTAATAACCACTAACCACTGAAAAAAATTACGAACATAAAATTTAATCACAAGGCTTATTGAAGTTATCCATGGGAAATCTGACCTACAACAGGTCACAACAAAGTCATTAAATTAAACAAAGTTTAATGAAGCTTACAGGACTTTAGATTCATAGCTGTAGGTATTATGTGTCAGTCAGGCATTTAGCACCTGTATTAGAATGACCCCTGAGCAGAAAGGGGGGCTCTAGATGGACAATGAATAAGGCAGTTCAGAAACTTCACATCCTAGGGACAATAGGAGACCAAAGTAAAACTACTTTATGTTTCACTGTAGGTGAAGAAACTAACCTTTGTAATCACCTGTTCTTTAAATTTCCTCAACAACTCAACTATGAATGACAGTCCTAGGATATAAGTCACCATTTTGGCAAAGTGTTTATGAAAAGGAGCACAGGTTGTTTATAAATCAACATTTTTAACAAACTATTTAAAAACTACAAACAGGGACATAGCCATTGGAAATGAGCCAGCACTTTTTTTTTCTTTAGCTGTCAGAGAAGGATGTGACTTAGGCAATTTTGTAGCTGCTGTGGTATCTTGAAGAATTTTTTCTTTTCTGACCAAACATACTGCAAGTATATGTTATCCCAGAGCCTCACTGGATTCACTGGAATCACTTTCTTAGCCATGAATAGATAAACATGCTCAATGGAGTTTGCAGTGCTAATTAAAAACTTTTGATTGGGTTATTTTGGGGTTTTGGCTATAGAGTTGTAGGGGTTTCTTAAATATTTTGGAACTTAACTTCTTATCAGATACATAGTTTGTAAATATTTTCTTCAATTCTGTAGGCTGCCCTTGTGTGATTTCTCTTATATGTAGCTGATACTGACAAGCCCTGTGCTCCTTGTTCCTAGCCATCTACAGACATCTCAGCTAAGCCTATCTCCCCAGCAATCCTTTCTGTGATGTTACTTTCAGGTTTTTGCCCCACTACTGCTGTGGGTTCTCAGTTGGATTCTTGAGCCCTCCCAAGGCTGTTTTCCTTCATGGAAAGCTGTCTAATTTTTCTTTTTCATGGGGAAATGAAGGCTGGTATCCCCCATTCTGTCATCTTGCTGACATTACTTCCTTGGGATATAAGGTCTATTGACATATTTATGATTTTGTTAGTTACAAGATTGTATATGTTTGTCACAACTCATAGAACTGTACATGTAGCAAGTTGGATTTTTTTATGTAAATTATTTCTCATTAAATTTAATTTATGAGGTCCCTTGAATTTTACATCAATATTTATGGAATTTCATTTATTTAACCATTCACTGAGGTCCTAAGTAGAAGTGATTTTTCTGACACAAGTAATAAAAGCTACATAAAACTTCATTGTATGATTGACAGAAGACTGCCGTGTAGTTGAATATGGTTTACTGGAGCAAAACAGATACATGCAAGGTTGCCAAAATGAGTATTCTCAAGACACATTGAAACTGATAGTGAAGTATCCTCACATAGAGAAAGATCAACTCAGATATCTTATTTTATATATAGCTGGGAAATTTTTCCTTTGATGGTGACCCATTTTCTACATGAACCATTAACTTTGCTAATTTCTCTGTATTGGGGTGAGAAAGCAGTACTCTCTTTGGTAACTATGATTTACTCCCAAATGCTTCAGTACAGGAAAATGTAGCATGTTAATTAATTTCATAAATGCACATAATGTATAATTGATTTTATGCCACTTTTATTTCTCTTTCTATGCAAAACTCACTAGAAGAGAATAAAATATGATGGGTTTTTAAAAATCGCTTTTTAAATGTTATATGACTTTTCCTTAAGAAAGAATTTTGAGGGCATGCTAAAACAGTATAACTGCAAATAGAGATTTCAAGAATTGTTTGATATTCCTTATGAAATAGTTGAAAATAATATTGGAGGTTAAAGAGGAGAAAAATAAAGATAATTAGATTAAAAACTCTATTTTATTACTATGATGATTACTTTTTGTCAGGTATTTTAATCATTATTTGTTGTTTGCATTTAGAAAATTTCTATCCTTGCTTTCTAGTCTCACCAGTATCATGGCCACAAGTATAAGCATCTCTGAGAATGTCCAAATTTTGATAATTTCCCTGCATTTATGATCTTTCATAATGACATGTGTTAGACCAATATGTCCTTGATGTTCTGTATATTTGTAAAATAGGTAGTAAGAGGAATTAGGATTTTTCTATTTTAGTGTCTGGTAACATTGCTTTCAGGACATTATCTATATACCTGTAGTCTACTTTGATGATCAAGAGTATTCAGTACTGATTATTTAAAATGTATATATCTTTTAGTAGGTAAGACCAATAAAATTGCTTTAGTAACAGGAAGAAATAATCAAATCAGAGTTGAAATAATAATGCACCAATGTTTTGTTGGAGGGTAAGACAGCTAATCTTGAGGATTTTATTTATATTTTAAGTATAAAAATCCTCATGTCTTAAAAAAGTTAAGAATAATTAAACAGGGGTAATGAATTTTCCTTTTTTTGCCTAGAGCCTAATACCCATATGTGAGAAGACTTAAACACTTTCCATTTATATACATTTATTCTTCCAAAAAATTTTATAGTCACTTTAATGCTTGTAAAAAAGAAAGTTGGTGCTGAGGTTTTTGTTTTGTTTTGTTTTGTTTTGCGGTACGCGGGCCTCTCACTGCCGTGGCCTCTCCCGTTGCGGAGCACAGGCTCTGGACACGCAGGCTCAGTGGCCATGGCTCACGGGCCCAGCCGCTTCGCAGCACGTGGGATCTTCCCGGACCGGGGCACGAACCCACGTCCCCTGCATCGGCAGGCAGACTCTCAACCACTGCACCACCAGGGAAGCCCAAGTGCTGAGGTATTTTAATAAATGAGTTCAATAATATTTGGGGCATTCCCTACATAAGCCTTTGGCGATTCTATGAGGTTGCCTTTTTTGTTTCTTTAGTAAAATAAAGTAGAAGGAGTTGGAAGAGAAAGAGGAGATGGAAGGAGAGGAGAGGCAGGAGTGAGAGGTTGTGTGGCATAATTTGTGGAAGATAGAACGTAAGAGGCAATCAGCTTCTACTCATGCTCATCAGTTATGAGGGAAAAATGGAGTTCAGACTTACATTTACGTGTCTCTCCTTCCTTTGATTATTCTTCAAATACCAAGTTCTTCTTCACTGTGGTTTAAAGATTGCTCTATTTCCATATTATCTTGAACTTAATATTAAGCATACATATTTCTGTACACCAATTATTTACTTTGGTGAATATGCATTCTCAACATTTACTATAAATGATCTTTGCCCAATTACTCGGGTATTAAGTGACTTTATTGTCAGCCTATTTTGTATTTCCAGTGTCTTAAAGGGGTTGAGCCTCTATTCATGTGTTTATTTGCTATTTATAATTTTTCTCTTAATTTTCTGTACATGTCTTTTTTTGGTTTGTATTGATTTGTGTACTATGAATTGTTATCTAGTAAATGGTAGTGATCTTTCATATATATATATATATATATATATATACAAAAAATAATTTACTCTGCTTGTATATTGTCATTCATTGCCTTTATCTGTATTTTGAGTAATATATGTTCTTCTTCTTTTTTTTTAAATCTTTATTGGAGTATAATTGCTTTACAATGGTGTGTTAGTTTCTGCTCTATAACAAAGTGAATCAGTTATACATATACATATGTTCCCATGTCTCTTCCCTCTTGCATCTCCCTCCCTCCCACCCTCCCTATCCCACCCCTCCAGGCGGTCACAAAGCACCGAGCTGATCTCCCTGTGCTATGCGGCTGCTGCCCACTAGCTATCTACCTTACGTTTGGTAGTGTATATATGTCCATGCCTCTCTCTCGCTTTGTCACAGCTTACCCTTCCCCCTCCCCATATCTTCAAGTCCATTCTCTAGTAAGCCTGTGTCTTTATTCCTGTCTTACCCCTAGGTTCTTCATGACATTTTTTTTCATAAATTCCATACATATGTGTTAGCATACGGTATTTGTCTTTCTCTTTCTGACTTACTTCACTCTGTATGACAGACTCTAGGTCTATCCACCTCATTACAAATAGCTCAATTTCGTTTCTTTTTATGGCTGAGTAATATTCCATTGTATATATGTGCCACATCTTCTTTATCCATTAATCTGATGATGGACACTTAGGTTGTTTCCATCTCTGGGCTATTGTAAATAGAGCTTCAATGAACATTTTGGTACATGACTCTTTTTGAATTTTGGTTTTCTCAGGGTATATGCCCAGTGGGATTGCTGGGTCGTATGGTAGTTCTATTTGTAGTTTTTTAAGGAACCGCCATACTGTTCTCCACAGTGGCTGTATCAATTTACATTCCCACCAACAGTGCAAGAGTGTTCCCTTTTCTCCACACCCTCTCCAGCATTTGTTGTTTCTAGATTTTTTGATGATGGCCATTCTGACTGGTGTGAGATGATATCTCATTGTAGTTTTGATTTGCATTTCTCTAATGATTAATGATGGATGTTGAGCATTCTTTCATGTGTTTGTTGGCAGACTGTATATCTTCTTTGGAGAAATGTCTATTTAGGTCTTCTGCCCATTTTTGGATTGGGTTGTTTGTTTTTTTGTTATTGAGCTGCATGAGCTGCTTATAAATTTTGGAGATTAATCCTTTTTCAGTTGCTTCATTTGCAAATGTTTCCTCCCATTCTGAGGGTTGTCTTTTGGTCTTGTTTATGGTTTCCTTTGCTGTGCAAAAGCTTTGAAGTTTCATTAGGTCCCATTTGTTTATTTTTGTTTTTATTTCCATTTCTCTAGGAGGTGGATCAAAAAGGATCTTGCTGTGATTTATGTCATAGAGTGTTCTGCCTATGTTTTCCTCTGAGTTCGATAGTTTCTGGCCTTACATTTAGGTCCTTAATCCATTTTGAGCTTATTTTTGTGTATGGTGTTAGGGAGTGATCTAATCTCATACTTTTACATGTACCTGTCCAGTTTTCCTAGCACCACTTATTGAAGAGGCTGTCCTTTCTCCACTGTACATTCCTGCCTCCTTTATCAAAGATAAGGTGACCATATGTGCATGGGTTTATCTCTGACCTTTCTATCCTGTTCCATTCATCTATCTTACTGTTTTTGTGCCAGTACCATACTGTCTTGTTTACTGTAGCTTTGTAGTATAGTCTGAAGTCAGGGAACCTGATTCCTCCAGCTCCATTATTCGTTCTCAAGATTGCTTTGGCTATTCGGGGTCTTTTGTGTTTCCATACAGATTGTGAAATTTTTTGTTCTAGTTCTGTGAAAAATGCCAGTGGTAGTTTGATAGGGATTGCATTGAATCTGTAAATTGCTTTGGGTAGTAGAGCCATTTTCACAATGTTGATTCTTCCAAACCAAGAACATGGTATATCTCTCCGTCTATTTGTATCATCTTTAATTTCTTTCATCAGTGTCTTATAATTTTTTGCATACAGGTCTTTTGTCTCCTTAGGTAGGTTTATTCCTAGATATTTTATTCTTTTTGTTGCAATGGTAAAAGGGACTGTTTTCATGATTTCATTTTCAGATTTTTCATCATTAGTGTATAGGAATGGCAGAGATTTCTGTGCATTAATTTTGTATCCTGCTACTTTACCAAATTCATTGATTAGCTCTAGTAGTTTTCTGGTAGCATCTTTAGGATTCTCTATGTATAGTATCATGTCATCTGCAAACAGTGACAGCTTTACTTCTTTTCTGATTTGGATTCCTTTTATTTTCTTTTCTTCTCTGATTGCTGTGGCTAAAACTTTCAAAACTATGCTGAATAAGAGTGGTGAGAGTGGGCAACCTTGTCTTGTTCCTGATCTTAGTGGAAATGCTTTCAATTTTTCACCACTGAGGATGATGTTGGCTGTGGGTTTGTCGTATATGGCCTTTATTATGTTGAGGAAAGTTCCCTCTATGCCTACTTTCTGCAGGGTTTTTATCATAAATGGGTGTTGAATTTTGTTGAAAGCTTTCTCTGCATCTATTGAGATGATCATATGGTTTTTCTCCTTCAGTTTGTTAATAGGGTGTATCACGTGGATTGATTTGTGTATATTGAAGAATCCTTGCATTCCTGGAATAAACCCCACTTGATCATGGTGTATGATCCGTTTAATGTGCCATTGGATTCTGTTTGCTAGTATTTTGTTGAGGATTTTTGCATCTATGTTCATCAGTGATATTGGCCTGTAGTTTTCTTTGTTTGTGACATCCTTGGCTGGTTTTGGTATCAGGGTGATGGTGGCCTCGTAGAATGAGTTTGGGAGTGTTCCTCCCTCTGCTATATTTTGGAAGAGTTTGAGAAGGATAGGTGTTAGCTCTTCTCTAAATGTTTGATAGAATACGCCTGTGAAGCCATCTGGTCCTGGGCTTTTGTTTGTTCGAAGATTTTTAATCACAGTTTCAATTTCAGTGCTTGTGATTGGTCTGTTCATATTTTCTGTTTCTTCCTGATTCAGTCTTGGCAAGTTGTGCATTTCTAGGAATTTGTCCATTTCTTCCAGGTTGTCCATTTTATTGGCATAGAGTTACTTGTAGTAATCTCTCATGATCTTTTGTATTTCTGCAGTGTTAGTTGTTACTTCTCCTTTTTCATTTCTAATTCTATTGATTTGAGTCTTCTCCCTTTTTTTCTTGATGAGTCTGGCTAATGGTTTATCAATTTTGTTTATCTTCTCAAAGAACCAGCTTTTAGTTTTATTGTTCTTTGCTATCGTTTCCTTCATTTCTTTTTCATTTATTTCTGATCTGATTTTTATGATTTCTTTCCTTCTGCTAACTTTGGGGTTTTTTTTGTTCTTCTTTCTCTAATTGCTTTAGGTTCAAGGTTACCTTGTCTATTCGAGATGTTTCCTGTTTCTTAAGGTAGGATTGTATTGCTATAAACTTCCCTCTTAGAACTGCTTTTACTGAATCCCATAGATTTTGGGTCATTGTGTCTCCATTGTCATTTGTTTCTAGGTATTTTTTAATTTCCTCTTTGATTTCTTCAGTGATCACTTCGTTATTAAGTAGTGTATTGTTTAGCCTTCATGTGTTTGTATTTTTTACAGATATTTTCCTGTACTTGATATCTAGTCTCATAGCATTGTGGTCAGCAAAGATACTTGATACAATTTCAATTTTCTTAAATTTACCAAGGCTTGATTTGTGACCCAAAGTATGATCTATCCTGGAGAATGTTCCATGAGCACTTGAGAAAAATGTGTATTCTGTAGTTTTTGGATGGATTGTCCTATAAATATCAATTACGTCCATCTTGTTTAATGTATCATTTAAAGCTTGTGTTTCCTTATTTATTTTCATTTTGGTTGATCTGTCCATTGGTGAAAGTGGGGTGTTAAAGTCCCCTACTATGGATGTGTTACTGTCGCCCCTTTTATGGCTGTTAGTATTTGCCTTATGTATTGAGGTGCCCTATGTTGGGTGCATAAATATTTACAATTGTTATATCTTCTTCTTGGATAGATCCCTTGATCATTATGTAGTGTCCTTCTTTGTCTCTTCTAATAGTCTTTATTTTAAAGTCTATTTTGTCTGATATGAGAATTGCTACTCCAGCTTTCTTTTGGTTTCCATTTGCATGGAGTATCTTTTTCCATCCCTTTACTTTCAGTCTGTATGTGTCTCTAGGTCTGAAGTGGGTCTCTTGTAGACAGCAAATATATGGGTCTTGTTTTTGTATCCATTCAGCCAATCTGTGTCTTCTGGTGGGAGCATTTAGTCCATTTACATTTAAGGTAATTATCAATATGCATGTTCCTATTCCCATTTTGTTAATTGTTTTGGGTTCGTTGTTGTAGGTCTTTTCCTTCTCTTGTGTTTCTTGCCTAGAGAAGTTCCTTTAGCAGTTGTTGTAAAGCTGTTTTGGTGGTGATGAACTCTCTCAGCTTTTGCTCGTCTGTAAAGGTTTTAATTTCTCTGTCAAATCTGAATGAGATCCTTGCTGGGTAGAGTAATGTTGGTTGCAGGTTTTTCTCCTTCATCACTTTAAATATGTCCTGCCAGTCCCTTCTGGCTTGCAGAGTTTCTGCTGAAAGATCAGCTGTTAACCTTATGGGGATTCCCTTTTGTGTTATTTGTTGTTTTTCCCTTGCTGCTTTTAATCTGTTTTCTTTGTATTTAATTTTTGACAGTTTGATTAATATGTGTCTTGGCGTATTTCTCCTTGGATTTATCCTGTATGGGACTCTCTGTGCTTCCTGGACTTGATTAACTATTTCCTCTCCCATATTAGGGAAGTTTACAACTATAATCTCTTCAAATATTTTCTCAGTCCCTTTCCTTTTCTCTTCTTCTTCTGGAACCCCTATAATTCGAATGCTGGTGTGTTTAATGTTGTCCCAGAGGTTTCTGAGACTGTCCTCAGTTCTTTTCATACTTTTTTCTCTATTATGCTCTGCAGTTTTTATTTCCACTATTTTATCTTCCAGGCCACTTATCCGTTCTTCTGCCTCAGTTATTCTGCTATTGATCCCATCTAGAGTACCTTTAATTTCATTTATTTTGTTTTCATCATTGTTTCTTTCATCTTTATTTCTTGTAGGTCCTTGTTAAATGTTTCTTGCATTTTGTCTCTTCTATTTCCAAGATTTTGGATCATCTTTACTATCATTATTCTGAATTCTTTTTCAGGTAGACTGCCTATTTCCTCTTCATTTGTTAGGTCTGGTGGGTTTTTATCTTGCTCCTTCATCTGCTGTGTGTTTATCTGTCTTCTCATTTTGCTTATTTTACTGTATTTGTGGGTCTCCTTTTTTGCAGGCTGCAGGTTCGTAGTTCCCATTGTTTTGTATCTGTCCTTAGTGACTAAGGTTGGTTCAGTGGGTTGTGTATGCTTCCTGGTGGAGGGGACTCGTGCCTATGTTCTGGAGGATTAGGCTGGATCTTGTCTTTCTGGTAGGCAGGTCCACGTCTGCTGGTGTGTTTTGGGGTGTCTGTGGACTTAGTATGAATTTAGGCAGCCTTTCTGCTAATGGGTGGGGTTGTGTTCCTGTCTTGCTAGTTGTTTGGCATAGGATGTCTAGCACTGTACCTTGCTGGTCGTTGAGTGAAGCTCGGTACTGGTGTTGAGATGGAGATCTCTGGGTGATTTTCACCATTTGATATTATGTGGAGCTGGGAGGTCTCTTGTGGACCAGTGTCCTGAAGTTGGCTGTTGCACCTCAGAGGCACAGCACTGACTCCTGGCTGCAGCACCAAGAGCCTTACATCCACATGGCTCAGAATAAAAGGGAGAAAAATTAGAAAGAAAGAATTAGCAGAAGTAGAAAGAAAGAAAGAAAGAAAGAAAGAAAGGAGGGAGGGAGGGAGGAAGGAGGTAGGAGGGAAGGAAAAAAAGTAAGAAGATAAAGTAAAATAAAATAAAGTAAGATAAAATATAATAAAGTTATTAAAATAAAAAAATATTTATTAAGAGAAAAAAAGAAAATAATTTTAAAAAAAACAAACAAAAAACCAGACAGCTAGAGCCCTAGGACAATTGGTGCAAGCAAAGCTCTACAGACAAAATCTCACACAGAAGCATACACATACACACTCACAAAAAGAGGAGAAGGGGAGAAAATCATAAATCTTGCTCTCAAAATCCACCACCTCAATTTGGGATGATTCGTTGTCTAAAGGAGGGAAGGAAGGAAAGAAAGAAAGAAAAAAGACAAAGTAAAATAAAATTAATTTATTAAAATAAAAAATAATTATTAAGAAAAAAAAACGTACAGTAGAACCCTAGGACAAATGGTGGAAGCAAAGCTATACAGACAGTATCTCACACAGAAGCATACACATACACAGAAAAAGAGGAAAAGGGGAAAAAATCATAAATCTTGCTCTCAAATTCTACCTCCTTAATTTGGGATGATTCGTTGTCGATTCATGTATTCCACAGATGCAGGATACATCAAGTTGATTGTGGAGCTTTAATCTGCTGCTTCTGAGGCTGCTGGGAGAGATTTCCCTTTCTCTTCTTTGTTCTCACAGCTCCCAGGGGCACAGCTTTGGATTTGGCCTCGCCTCTGCATGTAGGTCGCCAGAGGGCGTCTGTTCTTCGCTCAGACAGGACGAGGTTAAAAGAGCAGCTGATTCGGGGGTTCTGGCTCACTCAGGCCGGGGGGAGGGAGGGGCACGGAGTGTGGGGCAAGCCTGCGGCGGCAGAGGCCGGCATGACATTGCACCAGCCTGAGGCACGCCGTGCGTTCTCCCGGGGGAGTTGTCCCGGATTCCGAGACCCTGGCAGTGGCGGGCTGCACAGGCTCCCCGGAAGGTGAGTGTGGATAGTGACCTGTGCGCACACAGGCTTCTTGGTGGCGGCGGCAGCAGCCTTAGCGTTTCATGTCCGTCTCTGGGGTCTGGGCTTTTCGCCGCAGCTCGCGCCCGTCTCTGGAGCTCCTTTAAGCAGCACTCTTAATCCCCTCTACTCGCGCACCAGGAAACAAAGAGGGAAGAAAAAGTCTCTTGCCTCAGTCTTTAATCAATTAGAAATTTATTCTTGTGTATGGATAGATAGTAAGTTGTTTTTCTTTCCTGTATGAATAACTATTTCACACAGTATTTTTTTCTAATTGTTGGTTTAATGACATTTTCCTATTGACCAATGATATGGATTACCTTTTCATGTGGTTTTTCATGTGGTTAACAGACATTTGTATGTTTTCCTTTGTGAAGATTTTGTTCAAGTAATTTGCTTTTTGAGGGGGCATTTGTCTATAGGAATTATTTATATATCCTGGTACAAATTCCAAGAAGTTATAAGTTCTGTAAATACAGTGTCATTAAGTGAACTTTCCTTAAGTGTATTTTTTTGAAATTTAATACAACAATGTTTTGATAATTATTGCTTACAGTATCTTGTATAAGAAATATTTAAATAATTTCCAGGTTGCAATGAGGTTTTTATACGTGTTCAACCAGAAGGTTTAAATTTAAAATTTTAAATCTTTACATTTAGTTCTCTAATGCATCTCAAAGTTTGCATAAGGTATGAGGCAGTTTTTTTTTCCATATGAATATTCAGTTGTGCCATGATTATTTTATTAAAATTTTTTCTTTCTCTAATAAATTGTTTAGCACTTTAAAAAACATCTACTGACCTTTTAAGTATGTTTCTCTACATAGACTCTATATTCTGATCCATTGATCTCATTTTCTTCCTTTATTCCAATGCTATATTCTCTTGATTTCTATAAGTTTATAGTTAGATTTGATATTAATATTAACAAGTTCTTGAACTTTGTCCTTTTTTTTGTTTCTTTTTGACCTCCTAGATCTTTACATTTCTATGTACATTTTAGAGTCACCTTCTTAATATTTATATTAAAATTGCCTACTGGAATTTCAATGTATTTCTGCTGAAACTGCATGTCATTTTGGTGAATCATCTAATCTATAAACATTTTAATTAACTTGCTTGGGTTTATGACTTTTTATCTTTGAAAAATTTTAGCAATAATATAATTAATTTTTCTGCCAGTCTTCCCCTATCTTTATCTCTCTTTCCTCTCTTTATGGACTGTAATTACTTGTTATCCTGCTGTACTAGAGTTCTCTGAAGAAATACAATCAATAGCATGTAATAGAGATAGAAAAAGATTTGTTATAAGGAATTGACTCATGTAATTATGGAGGCCAGTAAGTCCAAAACCTGCAGTGTAGGCCCACAGGCTAGAGACCCAAGAGAGCTGATGCTACAATTCCAGTCCAATGAAAGTCTGCTGAAGAGCTCTGTCTTGCTTATGGAAGCTGGATTTTTTTTTTTTTTTTTTCCCTTTCAGGTCTTCAACTAATTAGATGAGGCCTGCCACATGAGCAATCTGCTTACTTTTTTTTTTTCGGCTGTGCTGCTTGGCTTGTGGGATCTTAGTTCCCCCATCAGGGATTGAACCCAGGCCCTCGGCAGTGAAAGCACAGAGTCCTATGCACTGGACTGCCAGGGAATTCCCTCTGCTTACTTAAAGCTCACTGACTTAACTGTTAATCTCATCCAAGAACACCCTCCAAGTTGATACATGAAATTAACCATCACACCTGGTTTATCATTTGTCACAGATCACTGTGTCTTTCTTACTTTTTTCCAAACTTCATTCTTTCTTTGTTTCAGATAATCATTTGATTTATTCTCAAATGTACTAACATTTTATTCTGCTGGTCTAGAGTGGCATTTAGTTCAACCAGTGAAATTAAATATAATAAGATTTTCCATAATCAAATTCCTAAAAGTAAAATCCTTTTATATTTAAATTGCTGTAATGTAACTGCTAATCACTAATCTCTGTCTTTGAATCTGTTAGCATTATGCAGTTCCCCATTTTTTTCTTTGCTTCATCATTTGGGTACCCTACACTTAGATGGAGAAATCAGATGGTCCTGATTTCAGGTTTTACTCACTAGGAAAAATGCTAACACATAAAATGTTCTCTTATTTAGTCATAGTTCACAAAATATATTATTAAGCCTTTTAAGTCTTAGATAATCTTTCCAGGAAAACATAATATTTCCCAAGGTACATACTATTTGAAAGGGTGTGCAATTCATCAGGCATCTTTTCAAATGGGAAATTAGGCAAAATAAGCAATAACCAATATAGCAAAATAATCTCAGAACTTGTCTTCATTAAAATGATTATGTCAGGTGGATGGCAAAGTAGAAAATGGTAATTTACAAGTGGTACTACTAGTAAAGTTAAAGATTTGAGTTTTGTAGCATGTTACAGCATAGAGAGTCCTGAGTACTGATAATCTCCGTTCTTGTCACATTTCCACCACCAACAAAATCCAATACTTAATTCTCATTTAATAATTGGTTATTCAAAACTTCAGCCTTTGGTATTAGGGCCAATAGAGGAATCTTGCTAAAAACAGGATTAATTAGAAAAACGAGACAAAGGTGGTGATAATTTTACCTCCTTTGCCTATTCTAACCACTGGCAACCTATTTTCAGATTAATCTTGGAAAGATTTTGATTATAGAGCTCATATAGTTCTATTACTATCCTGAAACAAGCTTCTAAGAATGCCTCCACATTCTCCAGTCCTCACTAAGAAATTGTTCTGCTAGATTTCTCAGAATAGCTAATATTTTTTAAAATTTAGGTGATTCATATTTTATTGGATTATATCAAAAAAGACCTTGGAAATTATTTAATTTTATTTAGTTAAGAATTTAATGAAAAACAAGTGAGACAAAGGAAGGGTCTTTTCTTTTAATATCTTTTTAAGAAATATGGACCATGATTTTAGTGCAAACAAAACTGAAATCATTAAGATGGCATGCTTAATATGAGTACAAGTAAGACAGTATGATACCAGATTCTTTTTTTTTTTTTTTGCGGTACGCGGGCCTCTCACTGTTGTGGCCTCTCCCGTTGCGGAGCACAGGCTCCGGACGTGCAGGCTCAGCGGCCATGACTCACGGGCCCAGCCGCTCCATGGCATGTGGGATCTTCCCGGACCGGGGCACGAACCTGTGTCCCCTGCATCGGCAGGCGGACTCTCAACCACTGCGCTACCAGGGAAGCCCAGATTCTATTTTTAATAGGATAAATTCATTCAAAATTGTAGTGGAGTATTAATAGGGTTTCTTAAGTCAAACCATGGGAGGTAATCAGGAAACTAATGGTACTGGGAGGTATTATCTGATTTCTGCCTTTCTAATAATTAGGGGCATTTCAAAACTATTGCAACTTCATGCCGAAACTAAAATAATTCTGACTCTTACCTACCTGAGTCCTTAGTAATATGTCAAAATGTTGCTAAAATATTTATTCCCACCATCTATAATATGGAAGAAATGTTCTAACACTTACTGATAGTTTAGGGTTTTCAAAAAGATTATTTTGATGGTAGCTTATGATAAAAATTGTGTCAATACAGTAGTCACTAAGGATAAAACGTCATATTAAAAGCAGATATTACAGTTTCTTATGTATGGAAAACATATTGTATGCATTTTAAAGAATTTATATGGAATGACATCAATTTAGAAGCTATCAGGAAGGACCCTATATGACTTTGAAGCTTGGGTTTTAAATTGCAAGTAAATCATACTGTAGTTAATGTAAAAATGGAAAGGAAATGATATGTTTGTATGAGTGTAAGATAATTTAAATGTTTTTCAGCTTTCTGCTCTGCCATTTAGATTTGCTCAAAAGTATTCATTATTATCATTGCATAAAGATGATGAAATTAAGTAATAAACTTAAAACACTGTAATTTTAAAATTATATTTATCCATAAGTGTTTTAAAATATTCATGATTCCTTTATAACTTTTCCCCGGCTCAACATTGTGTTAATCTATAATATCAAGTAATTTAGTTATTGGCTTTGCTTCAGAATATCTATATGGCTTTCTCCCAGAAAAGCACTCAGTGATTTTTTTCTTTTTGCTTTACCCACTGAATTCTTATAGGTTTATAAAAAATATTGAAAATTTGTCCTGAGAATTAGAAAGAAACTGTCTTTCTTAATTATGTCCTTGAATGACTAATACATAATATTAAATTGATGCAGAAAAAAAGGGAGAGCAATAAATAAAGGAGCATTGTGAGTAAAAAGGGACTTCATTAAACTACCAGGAGTAATTTGCCACTTACCGTAAAATTGCCTGGTGAACACTTCCAAAATTAATAGTGAGCAAAAATGTTATTGAAAGGTCTTTCTAAGTGTTCTTTACAATGACTAGATAACAATAGAATGAAAATTACCCCAAAGAGTTATAACAATAAAGCATAAAAAGTGATTTAATTTGGATTTTCGTGAAACAGAACTATGTGGATGATACTGTCATTAAAAACTAATTTGGAAAAACATATATTTTCTAGAGGAGTCAAAATTATAATATATTTGGTGGTTTATAATTTCTCAGAAAACAGGAATGCATAAAAATTAGAGTAAATGACTGACAAATATTTTAACATGAAAAATCAACATGATACCTAAGCAAATGATTTCTTGAGAAATATGGATAATTTGTCCAGAAATCCTCCTTACAGGATATGTCATTTTTTTAATAAGACATATATTTTGAAATAATAGTTAATGAGTATAAATTTACCTTTTAACATCAACCTGTAGTCCAAAGTATATTGATAATTATTATTGTAAATCACTGGCATAAAGTTAGGGAGAATATGGTGTATTAAAATTATGTAGAAGCATTTATGTATGTATTATAAATGTATATATTTATGCAGGGTCAGCTGATATACGTTCTTTCAAAATTTAGACAATAGATCAACATTAGGAATGTTGGAATGCAAAATTGGCTGAAAACTGATTAAAAATTTGATAGCTAGTCTAAAGTTTTATTCATACATTTTTTATTTCAGCAATTTTATTTTAGAGAAATCAACTGTTTTATTTCAATTTAATAATATATTTTCAAATGAAAAAATAACACTATTGCTAACGACAGCTATTTTTTTTTCATTTCCTCTGGCCAGATTGCAGAAGACCAATTAATCAGGTATATGTTAGAAGATCAAAGTGATTTAAAGGTAAGCAATCACTTTTTTTTTACTTTAAAGACCTTGGCAAATGAGTGAAAGTTTATTATTTAGTGTAATTTGCATTCTGTTTGGAAGATCAGAATGAAAGAATTTCACAGAGCATGCTGAAAGAATTTAGAATTTCAATATTTTATGATGATGTATGAAAACTATTTTTTTGTCTTTCAAGAAAGCTATGTTGTTTGTTTAAATAAATATAATGCTAAGTTAAAGGCGGTGTGTATCGACTGTTAGCTTGAAAAAACAAGGAAAAAAGACATATCTCCAATTGTCATTGTTTTCTGGGTACATTATTAAAGAGAGAGAGTATAGGATAATTTAAAACAGTATAGCAAATTTGAAACGTCAAAATTAAGTTAGGTCAACATGGCAGTATGTTGAATAAGTGAAAATTATCTCATCAAGCAGGAGAAATCAGAATATTTGAAAAATAATCTATGTGACTATGTATTTTAAAATCTAATAGTTAAATTTACCACACTATTTTTCATATATTTGCAGATGTAAGTTATATAAGTTTTATTCTGGGGCTACAAACAACATTAATAGATGAGTCTTTAAAACCAAAAACACTGAAAAACAGTTCAAAAATAAATATTTACAAATATAGAATCAGTATGTTAGTCTTTCATCCATTTAAGCTTAAAATTTTTTATTGAGGCTCTACTTATTATGTTCCAGATATTATCTTAGTCATTGGACATATGGCAATATACAAGAAAAGAAAGTCTCTTCTATCATATACTCTACCATATGCAGGAAGATCCAGATGATGTCCAAACCTTTATTCAACGTAGCATCCATTATTAATAAATTATATGTATATATATATATATATATATGCATGCATATAATACGTGATGTACATACATGTGTTGTATACACACACACCATAGAGTATGTAAAATTGCAGAGAGACATATATATATATATCTAAAATATAGCACACATAATATATTATTTATATTATAATGTTAATGGAATTTGCTTTTGAGCTGTACAAATATCTATGAAGGATAGGGACAGCAAGTGCAAAACAATTTTAAGTTGAGAAGCTGTGTAGAATTCTTTTGGTACGCGGGCCTCTCACTGTTGTGGCCTCTCCTGTTGCGGAGCACAGGCTCCGGATGCACAGCTCAGCAGCCATGGCTCACGGTCCCAGCCGCTCCGCGGCATGTGGTATCTTCCCGGACGGGGGCACAAACCAGTGTCGCCTGTCAGCAGGCGCACTCTCAACCACAGCGCCAGCAGGGAAGCCCTGTGTGGAATTCTTAAAGAACACTAAGGAGGGCAGTAAGGCGCAGGAAAGCCGTTGCAGTTTTCTGATTAGGGAGTTCAGTGGCCTTGTTTGACTTAGAATTTTAAAGTACCGATTTGGCTGCTACATAGAATAGTCTTTGTGGGCTTGGTGGGCAGGGATGAAGGTAAGAAGATCACTTTGGAGCTATTGCAGTAATCCAGAATTAGTATTAAGTATGTAATAAGGGGAATGGTGATGGAGAATGAAATATGTATTTTAGATAGTTTTGAAATAGTTTGTGATGGATTACATGAAATATATATATTTAAAAAAGGAGTCAAGGATGACTTCAGTTTACTTAGCTTGAGCAAAACAAAGTAAATCATGGTATTAATTTTTGAGATATGTGAAAAATATGGAAGTAGCATATCACAGGCATTATTCAAAGATTCAGTTTTAGACACTTTTATTTAGTATTGCTTATTTGGAAGGGTAATTAACAAATTGTGAGGAAAGCCCACACCTCTGAAAATCTGCATCAAGAGGAATGTCAATACCACACTTCTTTATTTGACATTTTCATAGTGATGACTCAATAAAGATCTTCAGAAAGGAAATATAATTTTTACACAAAGTATTTCATTTAGTATGATTGCTTAATTCATCTCACAAAATCCTTATAATTGAATGCTTTTCTCAGGTATTTTTGCTTTCAAAATATTTGTGTGAAGTGGTCTATGTAAGTACCAAAACTTATCGAATCAGAAATATGAAGCAAAATAATTTTGCATATACCTTATATAGGCTACTTTGAAAATCAAAATGATCAAATGGGAATTTTATAGGCTATTTTCTATGTTAATCTAATTTATTATCACCATATTATTAGTTCAATCACAATATTGAAACATTAGTTGTGAAACCTATAGCCCAAACACTAATTACTTCAAGTTTTTGTAGAAAACAATGCTAAATTCCCAGCATCTCTACCCATTTTTCTTCTGAGGTATCCATGGACTTTGCTCAGGCAGCAACCTGGCCAGCCCTATGGGGGTAATGATGGTAAGGGAATAGGGGGATGGAGATTGGCAATATAACATGATAATGCTTCAGGAAACATAATGTCAGGGCTCTGCTCTTTACTCTGTCACTTTGAGATTCTTTAGAGAAGTCTCTCTGGATCCTTTGATCCATAAATTATCCTGAAGGATATCTAGTTTCTGGAATAGAGGCAGAGACCTTGGGATCTAACTCTACCTCTCAGAGACTTGAAATAGTCTACAAGTTCTTATCATTATTCCACACCCCTGCTTTGTATCATTCAGTGAATCCAAATCTTGGGGTTTTCTTGAGTTTGAGGGTAAAAAATTATCAAGCTCCTGCTTGTCACTTCCTTTGGGAAGGAGCTTGATATTCTGTGTCTCCTGTTGGCTAATCCTTCATTCACTTTTCATCTTTCCGAAATTGGTTGCATGCCTTGCTGTATAGTTAACTCCCATTCAGTTTTACTTTCCCCATGATCTTTTAAAACTCTGTATTATGTACTTGTATTTTGATGTGGTTTGGGGAGGAAGAAAGGATAAAAAAATCCTTAGATTCAAAGTGAATATTTAATTAGAAATGCCTATTAAATGCTGTTCATGAAGTATTATTGGATGGCCAAAAACCTAATAATAAAACATTGTTACTGTAAATGGAAAGCTATTTCTTAAAGTTAGACGTTCTCAAAATAGTAAAGTTCAGACGGTCTTAATGGTGTAATTTAATCATGTACTACAGGTTACAAGCCATGGAAAATCATGTAATAAATCATTAATGGGATTTTATCTGTTTAACTGATTTCAATTTCCAGAACTCATTATGCATTTTTTTCATGATTTCTCTTTAAAGCAATAGGAAATAAAAGTGTCTGCCAGGAAAGGATATGAAATGTTGCATAGTGCTGCTAAGTCTAATTTCAGTTTTGAATACTTCATCGTGAGTATTTACATGATTTGTGAACTGCAACTATATTGGATATTAAAATGGAACCACTTTGGCAAAAAGCCTTCATTATTTTTTATATATTTGCTCATATAGCTTAAATTAGTTTGGTGACCATGCCAAGACAGAATACAAAATGAGATTGTTTATGAACTTCAATTGAACCACATATGCTGATGTAAAAGGTCGATTAAAATTATATAGAATTTGGAAAACTGGTGCTGTGAGAAAGAGAAGTCAGATTCATTCTAGCTACAGTGGTGGTGAATACTTCCTCCTTTTAGAAGAAAGATTGGCAAAATTTCTAGTAACATCACATGCCAAGTATTTTTTGGTTTGGTTTGAGTGGTATTGTTTTTGGCTGCAATGGTTTTTCTCTTGGAAACAAGCAAGCAAACAAAAACATTAAAAGTTCACAATAAATGACTTGTACAAGACCTTCATGATAACTCATAATAAAGAGAAAAAATGTAGATATCATTGATGTCATTGTCACATACAGTCCCCTGTGACTGAGTCAGGATTTTAAGTTCTGTTTGTATTAAGAACAGAAGACAAGTAATGTTCTTCCATCTCACCCATCAGAACAAATCCATAGAAATCAGAAGTCTAGGTTTGTCACTTTGAATCTTTATTTTTCTTTCTCCTCTTGGTTATCTTCTCCTCTCTCTAATGATTCGATATGAAACATTGTTAATGGGCAACTGGCCCTTTAATTTTTGTGCTCCTAAGATCCTTACACCTAAGAGTCATCAGATAGGGGACTAATTTTTCAAATGCTGATGAAATTGAAATATTTACATGCAAATTAAGGGGGAAAACCCACTGTATTTTCTAAAAAAGATTTTAAAAATAAATAATGGGATAGGTTTTCATGGAATATGACTTTGAAGTGCCATGAAATACTTGTCTTGGTGATGTTAGTCAGATGTGATCTCCAAACTCGCAAAAAATACTATGCATTCTCTCTCCTATCAGAATAATGAAAAAATGATCAACAAAAAGAACAAGAAAACTTGATGCTTGTAGGCATCTAAATGACTGCCATGTCAACTTCAGTGTTTGTTCTGGATACATATCATGATCCAGAGGTGATGCAGATCGGGAATAATCTGGTTAATGTGTTTGTACAATAGTTTTTATTTCTCTACTGACTACCCTATTTTTTCAATCATATATCCTTTAATTTTTCTGAATATTTATAATAGCTGCCTTAAATTAATTGTCAGCTGAGTGCAACATTTAGGCCATCTTGGGACTGGTTTCTATAGACTGCATTTGCATAGACTATAGGTCACATTTCCTGTTTCTTCACAAGTCTGGCAATTTGTATTGCTTACTCTTTGTTTCATGAAAAGTTTTAGACCTTTTGGATTCTGTTACATTTTTGTACATTGTTTTGATCTTTTATTCAGCTCTGTTGAGGTATAATAGGCAAATAAAACTGTAATATATTTAAAGTGGAGAGAGTGATGATGTGATACAGAATACATTGTGAAAGAATTCCCAAAATCAAGTTAATTAACACATCTATCACCTCACATACTTATTTTATGAGAAGATTTAAGATCTACTTTCTTAGCAGATTTCAATTATACAACAGAGTATTATCAACTATAGTCGCTATGCTATACATTAGATCCTCAGGACTTATTCATCTTATATCTCAAAGTTTGTATCCTTTTATCAGCCTCTCAAATAGACTCTCATTTCCACTGGGGCCATATCTCTAACTTCCTTCAGAATTGTTCAACCACAAGTATCCCTGTTCTCTCAACTGGCCCATTCTCTGAGGAGATTCAGGGAGGCTTTCCTTGGATCTAACCAGCCGAGCCCTCATTCAGGGACTCAGAGTGTACCCTTGCTTCCCCCGCTGCATAATTTCTTTTTTCAATGTCAAATTTTCTCAAATGCCAGTTGCTTCACTTCTCCTGAAAACTTTCCTCTGACCTCTCAGCTCCCTGGGAACAAGGCACTCTGCTTGGATTCCAGCTTGCTGTGCCACAGTTGGGGAATTGTTCCCAGTCAGAGAGGTAGATCTAATATAGGCTTACCTTGTGAGCTTCCTTATTCTTAGGGATTCATCATCTAAACACATTTTTTTTATATTTCACCCATTTTCACATATTTTTACAAAGTGAGCACTTCTGCACCAGGTGTATGTTATAAATGGGTGATTTTCTTCTGGAAAAAAAATATCCACAAATGGAGTGCAAATATCAATAGTTTTCTATTTTTAAAGAAAACACATTTTTATTTCTGGCAGATCACTTTAGCCCATCGAGAATATACCATTTCCCACTTGAATTTCTTTTTATAAGAGATGTTCTTTTTTGTTTGCTGATTTTCATGAGTATCAACCAAATCTGGATTGTTTACCATGGATCTCTCACTTGTCCACACCTAAGTTCTGATTTTTGCCTCCAAATTTTCATAAGAATTTGGGAAATTCTTCTAAATCCTCTGACTCATGACTGTAATCTAAGGTAGGGGACATCACAATGATCTGACTGGAAATTGAGCTGATTCAAAGTTGAGATTAACTCTTTGTGAAGGCTAGGTATTTGTTTAACCCTGCACCTCAGATGTACCTTCTCAGAGATTCCAAGCAAATATCGTGTTTGCTGGTTTCCTTCCACCTCACAAGGACCCAAGGTCCAGTTCAGTTTATTCTAATGTGTGTGAAGACTGTGAACACGTCTCCTCAGTACCTCTGCCTTTCCCTGGTTGTATTCAAATCAGCAAGTGGATCAGGGATAGTTGGAGCACAGAAGGTCGGGCTCAGGCCTTATGCCATGGTACTGACCCCTCAAGTTTTTGTTGCCTTGGTAACTCTTTAATGCCTTCAAACAGATTTTTAATATATATTCTATTTGATTTTCTTAGTTGTTTTCAGTAGGTTAATTTGTCTGTTTCAAGCTAATTTAACATAGCCAGAAGCATATATTGAGACATCTAACCCCTACTTCTTAAATCCTAAGAATTTAAAGTGCATTTTCTTAGTTGGCCTAAAAGAAATTCTAGGTAAGCCAGGATTTTCTTTTTTAATTTCACCTTCAGTGTTTCAAATGTTTTCTTAAATTGAACTGACATTCCAATTTGAGTATTTGAATATTACTTTGAATATTTATGAACTTGCTGATGTGCTAGTCTTATGGTTATGAAAAATACAGGATCTGGACACTGTTTGCAAGTGTCAAGATTCAGTCTTAAGAGATATTTTTCACCCACCTTCTTTGGGTTTTAGAGCATCAGTCAAATGAAACAAGTATCAGAGATACAGGTCTTGATAGGAAAATCTGGCAGTAATGGAAATAACTCTAAATCTAGGAGGTAATTATGAAGAGAAACTAAGAGATGGAAAATAGCATCAAAACTTCCAATAATGCATATAAATACACAGGTATAATTTTCTAATAAAGATAAAAGAGGCCCACAAAATATCTACTTTACAAAACATGCTATATGATGCCCTGCAAGAACTATAGAATCACATTGGACATTTATTTGAATGGAATGCTAGTTTGATTATAATTTATTCTTATTTTCTTTAGATATTCATTCTTTCTGAGAAATTTTTATTGTTTCTCCAGAATTAAGAAAAAAAGAAAAACTCTACTGCAAACTAGTGTATTATTGAGAATTTCCTATAACACAGCAGTAAACATGAGCTTCAAATATGTAAACAATAATTTGTGTTTTCCTATCATAGCCCTAAATAGAAAATGTACTTTCATGAATTAAAAGAGACAATGTCAACCAAAGTCAGTTCATGGACCTTTAAGATGCACACAATTACTGTAAATGATTCATTAAAAATGCATGAATTGCAAGAATAGTCTTCAGATTGAACAAATATTATGTCATCACATCTATATCTATATATGATAAATTATTTTAAATATGCATATTTATTTGAAAATATAGAAGAACTCACAGTAGCCCTTTCCTTTATAGATTTTTATAAAAGAAAATTTAGAGATACTTAAATCAGGACATGGAAGAATATAGTCACCATCACAGTAATTACTTTACAATATTTAGCCTTTTTATTGTTTTAGCTTTGGGATTGTTTTCTTTCTTAATCCACCTTTCAAAGCCTGATAAGACAAAAAGGGGAAAATTTGAGCTGTTAGGTCTTTTAACATTAACTTGGACTTAAGATATTTGTAACAGTGAAAGGCTAACAAATAGGTGCTGGAAAATAAAATAGTCATCTCAAAAAAACAAGCAGTTTTCCACTCTAAATGAGGTTGAATACTGTATATACCAGAGTGTAGGCATTTTCTTGGATTCTAAGAAAACTGCATAAGTATAACTTATGTAAAATTTTTTGAAAAGCTACGATCAGAAAAGTATACTTTGTGGAACTGTAGCAAATATCAATGATAATAAGGTAATGTAAAAGATTGCCTAAAATTTAGGTAGTGCTAAATCTTCCAAGATAATTTTTCTCTGAAAATTTTCTTTTTTAAAAATACATTAGATTACATCAAGTCCGCATGATATTTTATTTTCTATGGATATTGTATGTTCGCCTAATTACAGGAATTGTTCACAGTATATGAGGAGTCATGCTTCTAACATTTATGAAAGTCATGTGGCCATTTTTTCTATCTCATTATGAACAAAAGCATGTAAAGAAGTAGAGACATGGCTCTGCTGTCTTCGCTCCATATTGATATTACTGTTGATGTCTTATATTAATTATTAATTTTGTATGGTTGAGTAATTCATAACTTGAGGGATAAACTGAAGTCAGACTCAGCTGAGACTATTTTGGGGTCTTTTTGGCAAGACCAACTTGAGTTTTGGTGGGAGGTGTGGGGCTCCCCATGGTCAATCATACTTGTAAAGAGACAATTCCAGGAGTGGTGATGCCAACACATGGACAAAAATAAATTATATTAGGAATAAGGAAATTGTTTTATTACAAATTAATCTGTTTGAATAGCTCTTGTAAAAATTTATGGAATAATTTATGAGCCAAAAAAGAAGTAGTTAAATCTAAACATGCACATAGAGCAGAAAAGCTATACAAATTATTATTTGGAGTATTCCTGGGGCTATTTACAGAGATAATCTTTAGGATAAGTGGGGGGACAGAAGAAGAAAAATAACAACACTTTATTCCTGGGGTTGGAACAAATAGCAAGACATGACACAGTAATCAGAATGTTAAGAGAAAAAATATACAAGTTTATTACTACTGAAGTTGATTAGAGAATGTAAGTTTTGATATACTGTTAATGGGATTAATAATACAGAACTTTAATTTGAAGAGATTTATTTACTTAGTCACTTGCACAGCTATTTTACTCAGAGGTCAGAGGAGTCAGAATGCAACCCCATAAAAAGAAGCAGATACAAATGAAAGCAGACCCTTGAGAGGGTTCACTTTGGCTCCTTTCTTAATTGTAGAGGCAGAGAGAAAATTAAATTGTTCTAATAATCCCCATGTATGGCCACAGGAGAAAAGTTGTAATACTCTCCCCAGAGCAAAAACGTATGCATGGGGGAGGGGTGAATAGGTGTCCCCACCAAAAAAAATTTTTTTATATTACATAAGGTTTTTTTGAGCCTGTCTCTGCCTATCAATAACTAATGCTGTGACTGGACCAGATCTTGTGTTCTTATTATGATTGCAAGATGACCTCAGCAATGACCATCAGGAAGCTTTGAAAGAGACAAAGTTTATTGCTTGGAAGTCCTGGGAATTGTATGGCACCACTGGAGCCATACAGAGAGGTTGCTGAGAGAGAGGAAGCCTGGGGTTCTGCTTTTATGGGGTTGAGGGTGGAGGCTTAGGGATTTTCAGGCTCACTTTTTATTGGTGAATTTAAAACATAAAAGCAGGCCTGGCTCTTAGTCATGTGGCAGGCAAAGTGTTTATTAGAGATAGCCATCTTTGAAGTGGATGCCTCTTTGAAGTAGATGCCTAGGCAATCAAAGCTTAAGTCAGACACTTGCAAAAAAAGAAAAAAAGAAAAAGGAGCTGTCAGAGCTTACACTACAGTGGTGTTTCAGCACAGCCTAAATGATTACTCATTTCCAGGTAAACAGCAACCAGTGGGTATCGGGGTTCCACTGACAGCTGAATTTTAGAAAGAGTATCACTGTCTTTAAATTTGGGGTTTGTTTCTTCTTTATTAATTGTTAGGTAACTGACCAATTCCTTTATATTTCAGTTGCAAGGGAATGAGTTATTGGAAAAGGAAATGGGTACATGCCTATTTAATTCAGCTGCTAAAAAAGGCATAATTGTTCAGTTTATCATCCATTAGCTGGACTTGCTACCATCCTTCCATTGTTGTCCTCTGGAATTCAAGGTCTGCAGAATTAAGGCCCATATATCCTCAAACTCCCCTTCTATATAGCTCGTTTCTGCTTTTCTAACTGAAGTCTGGGTTTTGGGAAAAGTTATATTTTTCTTGAAGTCACTTGATGATAATTTTTTTCTTTACTCATGTACCAGAGGGACTGTAGAAAATGCAGTATTTTCTTCGTTGTCATTATAACTCTAAATATTTCCTTTTCCCTTTTGCCTTTTCTGGAATCCTATATCGTTTGAAATACATGCCCTCAAACTCTCTCTTCCCCAGAACTCTTTTTTGGTTTTACCCTAATCTGTTTCCCAAAGTGCAATTAAGAACCCCAAATAAACTTAAAAAAAAAAATTTGCAGCCCTCTGAGTTTTTTTGGTTGACACAGATGACATTGAAATCTTAGTAATGTCACCTTTTATACAGATTATCTATACAACACTTCAGTCTTTAAGTCCCTTAATCTCAATTTCCACAATTATGTCCATCTACTACCCCATTTCAGCCACCCAGTTTCATGGCAGTGTCTTTAACCAGATCCTTTCCATAACTGCACCTCTTAAAATGTTTGATTTCAAAATTTCTAATTCTGTCCACAACCACTTATATTTTCATTCACTCATTTCCAATTTAGCAATTATTTAACACATTGTGTTTCCTTTAACTTGATGACCTCATTATTTTTCACTAAACTTCATGTCTACATATTCCTTTTTCCATACATATTCAACTTAAATTCTAAGTTCTATTGCTAAATTTACTATCTTAAGCTGAAGGCAAAAGAGGGTGTTGGGATAATGGTTTGGAACCTCAAATGGGAGGAAGACAATTGACATGAAGATAGAAAAGCAAATGTTTGGTAAACAAATGTTTGCTGGGCCATACAGAGACAATGGAACACAGTGAGAAATTTTAATGAACAGACTTTGCTAGATTGCTCCCTGTCTACCACACCTACTTTATACTCTAGCTATCTATAATAATAGTTCCTTTCCTGAAACAGGTCCTCTGTCTACATTCTTTTAGGCAGTTAGGGGAGAGTTCAAGGTTTCTCCTGGAGTCTTTTGGGCCTTAAAAATAATCAGTCTAAATTAATCCTCATGCCAAAGAGACACATTTTGAGGTGGCAATTTTTGCTCCCCTATACCATATTACTGTATGTGTTTCCAATGCATTCTGTCTTCTCTGCTCTTACAAGAGATAAAAGTGATCTGTTCCAATCTAAATTCAATCCCTTTGCCAAGTCTTAGAGTCTTGCTATTGTGATGGAGATTAGAAGTGTTTACCATATTTTCTATGTGTTAGCTTTCTTTCACAATCATCGTATACTTTGGAAGAAAACATACAACTAAATTGTGAATAAAAGTGATTTTGTGTCACATTTGGGCAAAGGCAGTTGAAAGTCAATATGCCCTCTCCATCTCTTTCTTTTCTTCCATAGTGATTTTAGGAGCCATGTTATCTAGATGGTATAGTTACAAGATCATGTAGCCTCCATCAGCCTGAGTCCCTGAATAACTGTTTGGAGCAGAAAGCCTGTCAATGCCTGACAGGGAAAAATTATCATATGAACCTACTGAGATTCTGGAAGGGTGCCTGTTGAGGCAGCAGGTGTTAATCACTTTGACCAATACATGAATGCTGCAGGCATTCTTGTACTTATTCTTGTGTTTATTTCATCTTCACTCCTCTATCAGCAATCTCCTCTTTTCTATGTCATTTAAAAAGGTTTACCGATACATTGTCTATAAAGTAAAATAAAAATTAAAAATGAGATAAATATTCCTACGATTTTACATTCTCTTTTGGGTGAAATATTCCTAAATTCATTGAAATATATTGATGTGGGGTAATAAATATTGGTTACTGAAATGAGTATAGTAGAGGAAAAAGTGTCAAAATTAACTATGACAATTATCTCCAACTTGTAAACTTCCAAAAGTACTCAAACTCTTATTTTATGTTATATTTGGTGCCTAAGAGAAAACAAACACCTTGGTAAATTCTGAAAGTAAACGACTGTAATTAATTTCAATTTCTGTTGGATGTGTTGAAATATTTTTGTGTGTATAAAATACCACTAATGGAAATATTTAAATGTGGAAGAGGACTTGTAAATTGAAAATACAGTCTGAAATGGACTCCTACATATTGTACCCTTGATATACGCCAGTGTCCAGGAAAAGCACCATCCATTTCATTCTTAGAATGTTTTTGTATTTATGGTCTCCGATATATGCTGTATAAACTGGAAATCATTCGTGGATAATTCACTTCTGCAATTTCACATGACCTATAAGATGTTAATAATGAAATTTCAATCCCTGTTTACCTGTCTCCATATACCAGTGTTTGTTTTAGTTTACCACAGAGCCATAGATAAGCAATTGCTGCCCAAGTTCTTACTGTCTCTAACTAAATAGAGAATGTTTAGGGAATTTGATAATTAACTCAAATTATTGTATGCCTCAAATTTGATAAAAATAAGTCTTCATTCATTCACAAGTGATTATTGTCCAATAGTGCATAGGTCAGTCATTATAAATAAGTGAGCAAGAGATGAATTCTATACCTAAAAAACTGAAATCAAGTGGATCTAAATATCTTTATCTACTTCTATCTGTCTGTCTATCTGTCTATAGAGAAACTATCAATCTATCTGAATGTACATATTCAGGAAAACAGAAACAGAAATGCGTAGGCCCTAAGGTGATACTTTGCTTTTCCTCAGGCACAACATGTTAGGGAAGTATGCATAGCAAAATCAGCAATGGGAGTATGGACACATGGGTATGGAAAAGTTGTGTAATATGTTATTGTTCACTTGCTTGCAGATAATTATGTCAGAATTTGAATTTAGCATCTCACACTTAACATAAGTCTATTAAATAGAGGTCCATTCTTTTGAGGAATACTATGTCATTACCTCAATTTGAAAATTGTGTAGAATTTTCCAGATATTATTCTGAGAAATATCAAAGGTTTAACACATTCTGACATACTCACTGATGGTTTTGTTCCTTTTGGGCTCTTACAGTTCTGTGTTGAAAAGCAAACGGATATTAATGTTACTTTGCTGGGTTAAAATTTAAAAATTAAGAGCCTTTTTCATCTATTTTACTAATATATAATTAAATGAGTTAGTTATTATTTCTATGTCATTTTTGATGATCCTAAGTTGCTAAACGTTTTTTTTTCCTGTGTTTTAAAAATCCCAGTATAAGCAAAATATTTAACTTGTTGCCATAAATACCACTTAGCAAGTTTTCTGCCATAGTAATTAATTATTTTTCTTAAGGAGTCAAAAGCATTAGGAAACAACATTAGTACTAACTACAGTACTTGTTAGAAACTGTATGAAATGCTGTGGAACATCTTTTGTGTTGTGTAACATTTTTAATATAGGTACTTAATAAAAATAAATGAGCATCTCTGAAATGCTATTGACTATCATGGGAAAGAATAGTCAGGAAATATATAATAGAAAGTTTATAGACTTATATGAGCACAGATATATTATTTTTATGCCAAATAATCACAAATTGTTATAATAATATTGAATTTAATAATAATAAAATCTCAGTAGTGTAGCTTTGCACAAAACATTTTTAATGTCTATATTCTTTAGGAGCTTTATAAGTTGGAGAAATTGTCATGAATAATTTTTAAATGTCTAGATCTTATATCAAAATTAAATACTTAGTATTCATCGCAAACTTTACAGTCATTAATTGATAGTACAGAGTATGATAATCAGTATCACTACCAGTTTATAGAGAAGGAAATATATCAATCTGTGAACAAAAAATAGGTTAGTAACACTTGTTAATATTCTGTGCACTAACCATTTTTGTTCTTTTCAATTACCCCTTAAGAATGAATTGCATGCAAACAAAAGGAGATTTATGCATATTCAGATAGAATTTGGGGATAAATAGAGACTAGGTAATAATTCATTCAAGGCAATGATAATATTGAATTAGCGACATATCTTCACAGTTCTTATCTCTGAACACAATTCAAATCTACAAGGAGGGGGAAAAAGAGAACAAAAAGGAAATTCTTATGAAACCAAAAGTCACCTATAACTCTCAGCTTTAGTTCTGAGAACTGCTATTTGTGGAATGAAGAGCAAAGCAGAAAACAATAAGGAAGTCAGGAATACTTGTAGGTCTACCAAGGTAATGCTCAATAGTCATGTGGAATCCTGAAAATGAGGCCAAATTCAGTGAGGAAATTCATATTTACCTCCTAAGAAATCCAACCAACTCAAACCGAACTAACTGACCAAATCAACAAAACAACCAAACAAACAAACAAACAAAAAACATAGGAAAGCACTTGTCTCCCTCTGTGACATACTGGGGAGAAAACAATAGATGTTATTCAGCTTGCCAGCTAAATTTCCTAGTGAAAGGAATCGAAGTAAGTACTGGAAAACCGTATTAAGGATCTGTAACATACTGACTTTCACTCTGATCCACACAAATGCCTTGCTGGATAGGAAAGAGATAATACACCCAAAGCAGAGAATCTGTGAGTTGCTGTTCTGTGTTAACCTAGCAAAATTTAAATGATTTGCATCCCAGTTTACTCCGTGGGCTGGTCTTTTCTACACTATTACAAATGGATGACACAGAAAAAATGTTACATACTCTAGGAAGAATGACAACTAAAAAGACTCCATCATGGGACCTACTCAATTGCACTAATAAAATGAGCACAAAGCAAAATGCAGATGGAAAATGAAACAAAATTTATTCCACAAACAAGTTAAATTTATAAACAAATAATTGTTTTGATATTTTAGAAATTCAAGAATGTATTCAAAGAAGAGATGATAAGACTACAGAAGGCAATGAATATTAAGGCAGCAGTACTCTAGATATAAACAGATGAAAGAAAGGAAATGATTAAATAAAAACAAATTATAAGCAGACCTAAGAACTTGAGCCATTTCAAACAACACATATGGAAAATACACAATACTAAGAAATTTATAAAGATTAGATAAAATTAAGCAAGACTCAAATTATTAAACACAAGTGCATGTACACGTATATCTCACATGGAGAGATGACAATGAATGGATGAGAGAAAAAAAGAAATTATGTAATAGAAGATAAAGTTTCCTAAGTTAAAAAATAAGGATATCATATATCTGCAGATTAAGAAGACAACACTTCCAAGACAAAAAACAAACAGAAACCTTTCTATGGAAAAATTTCAACCTTCAATTAAACCATGATAACATTATTGGAATTCAGTGGTGAATATTTGTGCATATATTTACCTAGAAAAAAATCCAAGATACTTAGTTATATAAAATGTTTGAAAATTACATGGTCTTCATATTTTTCTACAACCAAGTGTGGTCAAAATATTTTGTTTCCAGCCATAATGCCATTAAAACTTGCAGGAAATAAATGAGAAATATTATCATGAACTATATCTAGAAACATAAACCTATATACCACATTTTTACCTAATCACTATCCTTAGAAGTTTCATAAGTAATGCCGAAAACTTGGGCTCTGTGCACCAGTGCCAAGTTGAATCTCGGAGACAAAGTTTTGGGTGAAGTAGAAAAGAGTAGCTTTAGCCTATGGTGAGATGGGGCCGGGAGACACTTGCCTCAGCCACTTGCCTGGGTGCACAAGTCAGGCTCTAGGGTCAGCAGAAATACTCATTTGAGGGTCCCACCAAGTTTCCCAGTGAGAGTGCTGCAGCTGAGCAGAGTGGATGCTTAGGAGTACTGCTGGGGTGCTGCAGAAAGCCTTTTTGGAGTCTGACATGTTATCACTTTGGGACCATTGGCCATCTGCTCCTGACTTGGCCACATGAGGGCTCAGACTGTCCCAGTCTCTGAACTGAAGAGAACCAAAAATGTTAGCATATCTCTCACCACGATGAATGAAAGGTATTTCAATGAAGAGTATGAGGAGGACATCTACAAATCACAGACTGGCATGTGCAAGTTCTGAGGAATGGTGGAATAACCCAATGTATCTGGGTGACCTTTGAAGACAGCTGAGACAGAACTACAACAGGGCAGTGGCTGACAGCAACTCATACCCCATCTTCTCCAGCCATGTGGCTGACAGGGTCTTGGTGCTCCAGCTGGCTGTCAGCCATGAGCCTCAAGGTGGGAGAGCCGAATTCAGGACACTGGTCCACCATAGACCTCCCGGCCCCACATAATATCAATCTGTGAGAGCTCTCCCAGAGATGTCTGTCTCAATGTTAAGACCCAGCTCCACTCAATGAAAAGCAAGCTCCAGTGCTGGACATCCTATGCCAAACAACTAGCAAGACAGGAACACAAGCCCACCCATTAGCAGAGAGGCTGCCTAAAATCATAATAAGGTCACAGACACACCAAAACACACCACTAGACGTGGTCCTGCCCACCAGAAAGACAAGGTCCACCCTTATCCACCAGAACACAGGTACCAGTCCCCTCCACCAGGAAGCCTACACAACCTACCGAACCAACCTTACCAACTGGGGGCAGACACCAAAAACAAGGGGAACTACAAACCTGCAGCCTGTGAAGAGGAGACCCCAAGCACAGTAAGTGAAGCAAAATGAGAAAACAGGGAAATACACAGCAGATGAAGCAGCAAGGTAAAAGCCCATCAAACAAAACAAATGAAGTGGAAATAGACAGTCTACTGAAAAAGAATTCAGAGTAATGATAATAAAGATGATGCAAAATTTTGGAAATAGAATGGAGAAAATACAAGAAACGTTTAATAAGGACCTAGAAGAAGTAAGGAGCAAACAAGCAATGATGAGCAACACAATAAATGAAATTAAAAATTCTCTAGAAGGAATCAATAGCAGAAAAACTGAGGCAGAAGAATGGATAAGTGGCCTGGAAGATAAAATAGTGGAAATAACTACCACAGAGCAGAATAAAGAAAAAAGAATGAAAAGAACTGAGGACAGTCTCAGAGACCTCTGGAACGACATTAAACCACCAACATTCGAATTATTGTGATCCCAGAGAAGAAGAGTAAAAGAAAGGGACTGAGAAAATATTTGAAGAGATTATAGTTGAAAACTTCCCTAATATGGGAAAGGAAATAGTCAATCAAGTCCAGGAAGCACTGAGAGACCCATAAAGGATAAATCCAAGGAGAAACACACAAAGACACATATTAATCAAACTATCAAAAATGAAATAAAATGAAAAAATATTAAAATCAGCAAGGGAAAAGCAAAAAATAACATAAAAGGGAATCCCTATAAGGTTAACAGCTGATCTGTCAGCAGAAACTCTGCAAGCCAGAAGGGTATAGCAGGACATATTAAAGTGATGAAAGGGAAAAACCTACAAGATTACTCTACCCAGCAAGGATCTCATTCAGAGTCAATGGAGAAATTAAAACCTTTACAGACAAACAAAAGCTAAGAGAATTCAGCACTACCAAACCAGCTTTACAACAAATGCTAAAGGAACTTCTCTAGGCAGGAAACACAAGAGAAGGAAAAGACCTACAATAATAAACCCAAGACAATTAAGAAAATGGTAAGAGGAACATACCAATTGATAATTACCTTAAATGTAAATGGATTAAATGCTCCAAACAAAAGACATAGACTGGCTGAATGGATGCAAAAACAAGACCAGTATATATGCTGTCTACAAGAGACCCACTTCAGACCTAGGGACACATACAGACTGAAAGTGAGGGGATGGAAAAAAGATATACTATGCAAATGGAAATCAAAAGAAAGCTGGAGTGAAGTAGCAATTCTTATTTCAGACAAAAGAGACTTTAAAATAAAGACTATTACAAGAGACAAAGAAGGACACTACATAATGATCAAGGGATTAATCCAGGAAGAAGATATGAAAATTGTAAATATTTATTCACCCAACATAGGAATACCTAAATACATAAGGCAAATGCTGGCAGCCATAAAAGGAGAAATTGACAGTAACACAATCATAGTAGGGAACTTTAACACCCCACTTTCACCAATGGACAGATCATCCAAAATGAAAACAATTAAGGAAACACAAGCTTTAAATGACACATTAAACAAGATGGACTTAATTGATATTTATAGGACATTCCATACAAAAACAACAAAATATACTTTCTTCTGAAGTGCTCATGGAACATTCTCCAGGATAGATCACATCATGGGTCACAAATCAAGCCTTGGTAAATTTAGGAAATTGAAATCGTATCACGTATCTTTTCTGACCACAAAGCTATGAGACTAGACATCAATTACAGAAGAAAACACTGTAAAAAATACAAACACACAGAGGGTAAACAATATACTACTAAATAACCAAGAGATCACTGAAGAAATCAAAGAGGAAATCAAAAAATACCTAGAAACAAATGGCGATGAAAACATGATGACCCAAAACCTATGGGATGCAGCAAAAGCAGTTCTAAGAGAGAAGTTTATAGCAATACAATCCTACCTCAAGAAACAAGGAAAGTCTCAAATAAACAACCTAACTTTACACCTAAAGCAATTAGAAAAAGAAGAACAAAAAAATCACCAAAGATAGTAGAAGGAAAGAAATCATACAGATCAGATCAGAAATAAATGAAAAATAAATGAAGGAAACAAGAGCAAAGATCAATAAAACTAAAAGCTGGTTCTTTGAGAAGATAAACAAAGTTGATAAACCATTGGCCAGACTCATCAGGAAAAAAAGGGAGAAGACTCAAATCAATAGAAGTAGAAATGAAAAAGGAGAAGTAACAACTAACACTGCAGAAATATAAAGGATCGTGAGAGATTACTACAAGCAACTATATGCCAATACAATGGACAACCTGGAAGAAACGGACAAATTCTTAGAAAAGCACAACCTTCCATGACTGAAATTTAAACTGAGATTAAAAATCTCCCAACAAACAAAAGCCCAGGACCAGATGGCTTCAGAGGTGAATTCTATCAAACATTTAGAGGAGAGCTAACACCAATCCTTCTCAAACTCTTCCAAAATATAGCAGAGGGAAGAACACTCCCAAACTCATTCTACGAGGCCAACATCACCCTGATACCAAAACCAGACAAAAATGCCACAAAAAAAGAAATCTACAGGCCAATATCACTGATGAACATAGATGCAAAAATCCTCAACAAAATACTAGCAAACAGAAGCCAGCAGCACATTAAAAGGATCATACACCATAATCAAGAGGGCTTTATCCCGGGAACGCATGGATTCTTCAATATATGCAAATCAATCAATGTGATACTCCATATTAACAAATTGAAGGAGAATAACCATATGATCATCTCAATAGATGCAGAACAAGCTTTTGACAAAATTCAACACCCATTTATGATAAAAACCTTCCAGAAAGTAGGCATAGAGAGAACTTACCTCAACATAATAAAGGCCGTATATGACAAGCCCACAGCCAACAACATTCTCAGTGGTGGAAAAATTAAACCATTTCCACTAAGATCAGAATAAGACAAGGTTACCCACTCACCACTGTTATTCAACATAATTTTGGAAGTTTTAGCAACAGCAATCAGAGAAGAAAAGGAATCCAAATCGGAAAAGAAGAAGTAAAACTGTCACTGTTTAGAGATGACATGATACAGTACATAGAGAATCCTAAAGATGCTACAAGAAAACTACCAGAGCTAATCAATGAATTTGGTAAAGTAGCAGGATACAAAATTAATGCACAGAAATCTGTTGCATTCCTATACACTAATGATGAAAAATCTGAAAGAGAAATTAAGGAAGCACTCCCATTTACCACTGCAACAAAAAGAATAAAATATCTAGGAATAAACCTACCTAAGGAGACAAAAGACCTGTATGCAGAAAACTATAAGACACTGATGAAAGAAATTAAAGATGATACAAACAGATGGAGAGATATACCACGTTCTTGGACTGGAAGAATCAACACTGTGAAAATGACTATACTACCCAAAACAATCTACAGATTCAATGCAATCCCTATCAAACTATGACTGGCATTTTTCACAGAACTTGAACAAAAAATTTCACAATTTGTATGGAAACACAAAAGACCCCGAATAGCCAAAGCAATCTTGAGAAAGAAAAATGGAGCTGAAGAAATCAGGCTACCTGACTTCAGACTATACTACAGAGCTACAGTAATCAAGACAGTACAGTACTGGCACAAAAACAGAAACATAGATCAATGGAACAGGATAGAAAGGCCAGAGATAAACCCACGCACATATGGTCACCTTATCTTTGATAAGGAGGCAAGAAGATACAATGGAGAAAAGACAGCCTCTTCAATAAGTTGTGCTGGGAAAGTGGGACAGCTACATGTAAAAGAATGAAATTAGAACACTCCGTAGCACCATATACAAAAATAAATTCAAAATGGATTAAATATCTAAATGTAAGGCCAGACACTTTAAAACTCTTAGAGAAAACAGAGGCAGAACACTCCATGACATAAATCATAGCAAGATCCTTTTTGACCCACCTCCTAGAGAAGAGGAAACAAAAGCAAAAATAAACAAATGGGACCTAATGAAACTTAAAAGCTTTTGCACGGCAAAGGAAAACATAAACAAGACGAAAAGAGAACACTCTGAATGGGAGAAAATACTTGCAAACGAAGCAACTGACAAAGGATTAATCTCCAAAATATACAAGCAGCTCATGCAGCTCAATATCCAAAAAACAAAAAACCCAATCCAAAAATTGGCAGAAGACCTAAATAGACATTTCTGCAATGAAGATATATAGATTGCCAACCAACACATGAAAGGATGCTCAACATCACTAATCATTAGAGAAATGCAAATCAAAACTACAATGAGGTATCACCTCACACCAGTCAGAATGGCCATCATCAAAAAATCTAGAAACAATAAATGCTGGAGAGGGTGTGGAGAAAAGGGAACCCTCTTGCACTGTTGGTGGGAATGTAAATTGATACAGCCACTATGGAGAACAGAATGGAGTTTCCTTAAAAAATTAAAAATAAACTACCATACGACCCAGCAATCCCGCTACTGGGCATATACCCTGAGAAAACCATAATTCAAAAAGAGTTATATACCGCAATGTTCATTGCAGCACTATTTACAATAGCCAGGACGTGGAAGCAACATAAGTGTCCACTGACAGAAGAATGGATAAAGAAGATGTGGCACATATATACAATGGAATACTACTCAGCCTTAAAAGAAAATGAAATTTTGTAATTTTCAGTGAGGTGGATGGACTTAACATCTGTCACACAGAGTGAAGTAAGTAAGAAAGAGAAAAACAAATACTGTATGCTAACATATATATATGGAATCCAAAAAAAAATATGTTTCTGAAGAAACTAGGGGCAGTACAGGGATAAAGATGCAGACGTGGAGAGTGGGCTTGAGGACACGGGGAGCAGGATGGGTGGGCTGGGATGAGCTGAGAGAGTGGCATTGACATATATACACTACCAAATATAGAATGGATCTTTGGTGGGAAGCAGCCTCATAGTACAGGGAGATCAGCTCAGTGCTTTGTGACCACCTAGAGGGGTGGGATAAGGAGGGTGGGAGGGAGATGCAAGAGAGAGGTGATATGGAGATATGTGTATACATATGGCTGATTCACTTTGTTATACAGCAGAAGCTAATGCACCATTGTAGAGAAATTATACTCCAATAAAGATGTTGAAAAAAAAATATTATGATGTGATAACAAAACAACTCTAGCTGAAGGATAAAATAGTAATTTAAACTACCATTCAAAGACCACCATTCATCATGTTTAAGAACATATTGGCCAGACAAAATTACGATGGAATTTCATTCTTTTCTTAGTCATTGGCTTATAACTATAGGTAGACCAGTCTTCCAGGATTTTCCTCAGGGGGTTATTGAATGGAATTAAAGAAGTGCTTCTCATATTTGATCAACAGAACACTCATGCACGGACTAAGAACAAACCAAATCCTTGCAAGCAATGGAAGCCTCAAACCAAAAACCAAACAGAAACCAAAACAAAATCAGCTTCAAAGTTCCAACTTAGACTGTGATTTCTGTTCAGACAGCGAGCCTTCCAAGTGAGATCCTCCAGAATGGAAAATCCCCTAAATGGGAACCAAGGATCTCCCAAACAGGGGCAAAAGGGTCTTTGGAGTGCTTGTCTACCACACACTAGACAAGGTGTCATGACATCCTAGATGCTACTTTTCTGCTTCCCCAAAATAATTCCTCGGAGTAGCAAGTCCAGGGTAGTCCAGGTAGAGAGGAACGTACTTAAGGCAAAGATGGCCTCAGCAGCTGCTAGGGCAGTCCCTCTTTCCCTCTCTACTCCCGCTTTGGGGTTCCAGCTTCTGGGATGGTGGACAGGGTATGACTGTGGCTTGGCCTTTCCAGGCGAGTGTCCCAAGCTGTCTGCTCTCTAAAGGAATTCTCCAACCCTCTGCTCTCTCGAAAGAGGCCAGCATGGAGAAAACCTCAGAGCATCCGATCAAGCCAGGGGTCCCCCATGAGGGACTGTCCCCAAGTCAGCCCCATGTTAGATGCCAAATTTGATGCCAAAATCTTCGTTTCTGTGCACCAGTGTCGAATCAAATCTCTGAGGCAGTTTTGGGTGAAGTAGAAAAGAATAGCTTTATTACTTTGCCAGGCAAAGGGGGACACAGTGGGCTCCTGCCCTCAAAAACTTTGTGTCCCAACCTGAGAGGGTTTAGTGAGGAGTTTTATAGCAATCAGTTCAAGCCTGGAGTTGCTGTTAAGATTAGGGTGTGTGCAGGGTCTGCACTTCTTTAATCCAGTCTCAGGTAATCTGATGAGTTTCTGTGGTTCCTTTAATCTGGCCTCAGGTGGTGTTCTTGAAGAGTTTCTCTGGTTCCTTTAATCTGCAATGAAGAATGCTGACATCTTTATTTGTTGGAGGTTTTAGTTCTATAAAGAGCTTGATATGTGTATCCCTGGAGGCAGAACCAGGACCCTGCTCCAAGGCTGCACTACTGTTTCTTGGCTGTTCCTCTGGTGCCTCTGCATCCCCTCTTTTCCCTATTAGCAACTGTTCAAATCTGCCCTTTGGAACTAGGGAAGGTCACAGAGGCTGGAGTCAAACAAAGAATGGGAAACAAGGAAAGGCTTCTGTGCCCTGGATCCCTGCAGGGTCCTGCTTAGTTTCATAAGTAGTAATTTTTTACATATGTTTTTATGAGTTGTTGACCTGAAAAGAATAGACTGCCAGATATTTTTCCAGCAAACATGGGTTTATTCAGAATCAGCAAAGAATTGTAATTCAGGATTGTTGGGCTGTATCCCTCAGGTCTACAAAACCTGTACTTGCCCAGCTTTAAGACCTAAGAAAGAGCCCTGAGTTAGCAACAAAGACATCAGCGGTTTAATGGATAGGAGGATCTTACACATCAGCAGCAAGTTTCTGGTGCGACATCCCACCCTGTACTGCAAATGGTGGGCAGGGCAAGGCAGCAGTCTTTGCTCTCGAAAAGGGGGAAAGGGAGATTGCCAGGAATAGGGGGAATGATGTCAGGTTGGCTAGTTTACCAGGAAAACTAGCAGAGGGTTATGCCCCTCACTGCCCCTTTGATAAGAACAATCACTAGCTGGGGCCTGGGGCAAGTATATAGGTAGGTCAGTCTTGTGAGTAGGGTGTAGGTAAAGTAGGCACTGGTCAGGCAGCAGATGTACAGAGAGCAAGTGAACAGCTGCCTTGAGTGCTGACCATACAAGGATCTGCAACATATATATGTGTATCTCTCTCTCTCTCTCTCTCTATCTACCTACCTATCTATCTATCTATACATGTATATATATTCATAGTCTGTTGCTTTTTCATGGCCTTTTCTCTTTTAAAGAGAGCATTAAAAGGTTGCATGTAATCATCAAACGTATATAAAAATGGAGTATTTTTTAACTTAATAATTGTTGACTATATGAATGTTCATTCAGCACTGCCTATTCAAAGTATGAAAAGCATTAAATCTAAGATTAGAATTGATCATTTCATGTTATGTATTATTTTATTCTTTTAGTCAAAGGAATGTTTAAGATAAGCTGACCTTCAAGGAAATGCCATGTCTCAGTGAAAATTAGATAATTTATTTATGAAACATGTTTTAACAGAATCAATATAATGCCTATCTAAAAAATAACACATAAAATCAGAGTAACCTCTAATAAGCAGATTTTAAGGATATCTTCCATTGTGGACAGTTTTAACAACATGCTAATGATACTTCTCGTTAATGTTAAATGCATATATGCGGAAAGAAAAAATCATCATCATGGAAGATAATTAAAAGTACCAAACAAAATCAAGACAATTCTTAAAATGTATTTTAAATCATTCTCATTAATCAGTTGTTTTTCAAATGTAAATCATCCGAGAAACATTTGATTGCTGTGTTCAAGACTGTTGACATTATCCTGGTTCGTTACTTCAGGTTTCACTGCAAGCAGAGCCTGAGACAAGATCTTAGTGCAGGTGGTTAATTGAGAAGTGATCACAAGAAGTAGGAGTATGTGTGTGGCAAGAATGGGACAGGACAGGGTTAAAAGCCAAAAATGATGATGTCCTATGAAGTTCATTGTGATAGTCTGTAGGAGTTGTTTCTTCCCACATCTGAGAAAATTACAGAATGAAATCCACAAGTATCTCCCTGAAATATTGGTGACTGGGATATTTATTTACTGGCTCCTGCACCCCATTTGAGGGCTGCCACTAGAGACACTATCTTCTACAGGGTGTTAAGTTTGGTAGGCTTTAAGTGTGTAGTTGGTGTGTACTTTGTTCCAGGTGCCAAATAAGGCCCCAGAGCAAACACAGAAAGATAAGCAACAACCACTCCGGGCGAGACACTGACAGTGCAAAATGAGTCTGAATCCACACAGAATTTTTCAGTACCTCTAGCTGAAATCAGTTGTAAGCTAAAGAGATGTAATGCAGGCATTAGAAGGATCTGCCAGTCCTGGAGGCATTAAAAAAACCAAAGCGCAGTCACTGCAAGAACCAATTAGAGAAGATACTGGCTTTTAAATAAAGAATTACAAAAGGGGTGAGTTGTGTAAAATACAGTTATGTAACGAAGAGTAAAATAATTGGCTGGCTTGGTAGGAAGTTATTAGTTACTGGTTACCAAGTGTATTAGTTTCTTATTGCTACTGTAACAAATTACCACAAATTTAGTGACTTAAAACAAAACAAATGTATTATCCTACAATTCTGGAAGCTCAAAGTCCAAAATCAGTTTCACTTGGCTAAGGTCATGGCGTTCACAGGGATGGTTTCTTCTAGAGGCTTTAAGAGAATCTGTTTCCTTGCGTTTTCCAGTTTCTAGATTTTGCCTATGTTCCCTGGCTCATGCCCCACCCACCGACCTCCATCTTTCAGTCCAAACACTGTGGCATCTTCTTTCCTCTCTGACTTCTGATTCCATCTTCATATCTTCTCTCTCTGACCCTAACTTTATTATCTCCCTCTCATAAAGACCCTTGTGATTACATTAGGCCCACCTGCATCATCCAAGATAATCTCCCAATTTTAAGATTATTGGTTTAATCACATCTGAAAAGTCCCTTCTTCCAAATAAGATAAAATACACACAAGTTCTTGGGATAAGGATATGGAGATCTTTGGGAGGGCATTATTCAACCTACAATAAATTAAATTTTGAAGCAGAAATATAATCTGAGAACTTTATCAGAAACCTAGCTACTTCTAAATACTCTGGTGCTTTATGAAACTTACATGTAATTCTACCTGTTTCTCCAAGTTCTTATTCAAGGCAAACTTTTCATGAAGTACAAACATCTCAAAGACTCAAATGAGAAACAGAATAGGGATGAATTACTCCAGATCCGCTAAATGATTCTCTCTGGGAAAAATAGTTTCTTGGTGTCCTTCAAATCTAAGTTTGGGCATAAAGAGTTAGGCTGAATATTCTTTAATAAACTCTCCAAAAATATCATTCTTTTTGTTTTGATATGGAACAACTGTTTAGGGTCACTTATACATTCCCCCATCCATTTAGGGTAAAATGTTTCATGTTTACTGTAATGAATACTAATGCCATTTATTTACCCCAAGTTCCCCACTGCCCCACTTTTGGTTGTTGGAAGATATTCATAAAGTAGAATATTTTCTACTTTATAGATATTCATAGATATTCATATAGTAGAAGATATTCATAAATGTCATAAAGTAGACATTTTGGAAAAGGTACTTTTCTCAGTAAGGGTAAAGCGGCCTTAGATGCCAGAAATGTATTTCAGTTCTATGCCTAATTACCATAGTAAATGTCAGGAAAGCGTGGCTTTAAGTGTATTTTCATAAAAAGCCTATAGTGTGCAGTGGATCTCATTATCTTGACTAAAGGGGGCATTTCATAGTAGAGTTTCAATGACTCAAAGCCAAGCTATCTTTCAGTGATTTATAATTCCTATTACCAGGACGTTCTGCATGATGAACCAGCCATTTCATCAGACAGAAAGTTCTCAGTTGTGCAATTCTCTATCAAACCTGTTTGTGGAAAGAAAGATTTAGGAAAGCATTACAAATTTTTCAAAAACATAACACTAAATCTATAGTTGCAACCTACTCTCTCAGCATATCTAAAGGTTACAATTAGAATTTGCTAAATGAAAGTGTTTATATCCTGTCCTTTACCAAACACATGCACCGCATATACATACTCAAACACAAACACAATTATTCCTCTAACTGTTGAGTGATAGTTTACTGTTAAATATTATCCAGAAAATCCCCATAAAATTATTACTGAAAATAACCTGTACAATAGCTGATGAAAGAGCAAAAACAATGCATGATATAAAATCATGCAAATAAATAGTAATTAAAATATTTTAAGTCAAAAGCACTCTACCTCTGAAAAATCCAGAATTAAATTTAAAAAATATTATTCATACATTTAAAATTTTATTAAGACAGAAAGGTACACATATCACAAGGATACATTATACTGATTTTTAGCAAACTGAACGCATCACCTAGAACATTACCAGCAACTTAGAAGTCTCTTGCTGCTCCCTTTCAGTCACTCACCCCAAGGATAACCACTTCCAGACCTTTAACAGTATGAATAATTTTCCTCTTTTTGTCTTTTATTTAAATGAAATTCTATAAAGGGTACTCCTGTGACTGGCTTCATAGCCTTTAATTATGCCCTGATGAGTTGAAAAGTTCTGTCTTTTGTCTCTGTTGCAGAGGTTGTTACTATCTGATTCAAGGAATATTCCTTTTGTGATACAGAAAACAACGATTTTATAAAAGAAAGGTGCCTTCATTAGAATATTAAAACAACTCCAAAGTAATCTAATTGTTGCAGGAAAGGCGACCCCTTCCAGGGCCAGAGAGTGAGCTCTTAGCTAACACTCTAAAATGCATTGTCCGAGGAGACACACATATTGACAAAGCAAAAGACTTTATTGGGAAGGGACGCCCAGGTGGAGAGCAGTGGGGTAAGGGAACCCAGAAGAACTGCTCTGCCACCTGGCTCCCAGTCACAGGTTTTATGGTAATGGGGTTAGTTTCTGGGTTGTCTCTGGTCAATTATCTTGGTTGGCCTGTATTTGGTCTGACTCAGGATTCTTCCTGGTGGCCCTGCCCATCTCCCAGCCAAGATGGATTCCAGCAAGAAGGATTCTGGGAGGTTGGTAGGACATATTATGGGCTGGCGTCTCCTCACTCTTTTCAACCCCTCCCGAATTCGCCTGGTTAGTTTTTGGTGGCAGCACCATGTTCCTTATTGTGACTTCCTGTTGTGAGACATCTCATGCAAGTGGTCATCATTGTGCCTGGCCAAAGTGGGCTGTTCCGCTCAACAGTTTCCTAACAAAATGATATATATGTTATATATGCAAATGAATTTTTAAGATATAATCGGAACCTATAGAGTGTTGGGAATGTGATATAGATTACAAAGTTACAATCTCTAAAAATACATTTTGTAATAAAGAAGAAAAAGTGTGCACATGTTTTTAGTGATTTCAATATATTCAAAAAAGCTGGGCTTTTAGAGAACTACTCAATCTGATTTTAAGGAATTGTTAAAGAATAGTATTTTTTTCAATCTTGTCCTCAAAAAATTCCTGGGTAAAGTCCTAGGCATTAGATTAAAGCCAGTCAAAAGACCCCCACAACCACTTTAAGTGGGCCTGTCATAATTCCAAATTATTTTTTCAAGAATGCCAAATTAACCTATATTGAAGATATTTTTGGCATATTTTAATTAAGGAATGTTCATTGGGCATAACTTCTAATTGGTAAGAATTTTCTCTCCTAAAACGCCATGTCAATATTGATACATGCAGTTTTTCAGCACTTAGTCTTACAGGAACACACATAAGGTGTGTGTTACTATAGTTCATGGGTAAAGCTCTATGTAGCTGGAATCCATCAACCCTGGCTCTGGCTGCCTCAGGCGTCACCCAGAAACACCGAGAGCAAAGGAGATCAATAATTTTGGCACAGCTGTCATCAACTGGGGGGCACTCCTGTGTCCTCTTGAATATCCATTGAGAAACTCTATGCTAAAGCCTTGCTATTCAGTATGGTCTGGAAAAAGGCCAGCTTTGAAAGCACTTGGGAACTTGTTAGAAATTTGGAAAACTCAGGTGCCACCCCACCCCTGCATTTTAACAAGAGTTTGGGAGTTCCATTTAAATATTGTAATTTTAGAAGTGTTCCTGTAAAGAAAGTAAGAGTGCTGATTGTAAGTTTTGGTGTGAAACGGGAAAATTAGGATACACATATTTCTTTGGAAGAACGGAATGCTTACTATAAGAGGACATGGATGTTTTATTTGCATCTTCATACAAATATTTTTACCATGAAATAAATCACCTTTATTCAAACTGACCATTTCTCAGAAATGGTTTCTTCGTGGAATATATGCATTTCTTTTTTTCTCCTTTCTGATTTATCTGTGAACTAGTCATTAATTTAATCATTGGAAAAGTCATTTATCTATTTTCCTATAAAAAACATATTTAAAGAGGGAGATTACGTTTAAAAGTCATATTTGGTTATTCTGTGACTCTCTGTGATTTCAGATCAGGATTTTTTCCCTTTGTTTTTAGGTATCTATTTCTTTACAATTCACTGTCATGTTTCACAGTGTACCAAAGGCAAAGAGGAAACTCTATTATCTTTTGTCTTTGGAGAGATTCTTAGGTATAGTTGTGAAAGGAAATGTGCAAACAATGTAAGTTTGCCTATTTTATGAAAGTCAATATTTCAGACATATTTGCCAATATATCCTGGGGCACTGTTAGCAAAGCTGGGTTTGTCTCATGGAAGTTTTGCTCCCCACTGCTTCCAATGAATCAGAAACATCTGATGCTCCCCCTCTGGTTAGCAGATTTCTGCATTGAGATTCTGTTCTGTTTCTCCACAGAAGTACTCCTATGTTGCCTTTAACGTTTTAGACAATCAATTCTTAAAAATATAACTTCAGCCACATATGGTACCTAAACTCCTAATGAGTCTGCAAATATGGAGTTTTTAAATAAAATGACTCATTTTTATGTTATACCAACACAGGGCCATTATTTCTGGAGAAATAATGCTTATGTTAACTCTGAGTTACTCACAAATGTCCAAAACACGGAACTCTCTCTCTACTTTTATCTTGACTACTGATATTTTCTTGAAATTACATACATTTGTTTCCAAAGTACGTATCATAAAGCAAAATTTCCACAAAACATATGGTTGGAAGAAAACAAAAATACAACAGTGATCTATTTCAGAAATAGGTATTTTATTTAAAATCTCTCTATCATATTTTTTCTAAGTGAAATTTTTCTGACAGATTAACAGCAATTGTCTTTATGTCCATATTTAACTATTGAAGTAACTATGTATTTGGTGAGATATCTCTTTAAAAAAATATTAAGTTATAAGGTACTTACTTTGTACCATGTGGAGATTTTCACGCTACATTTTTTAATTTAGGTTTTAGAACTCTTCGACATTTTAATCCACGTGTAGAAAAACTATACATTTTTCCATTTATGCAAAGAGAAGGTATACAACAAACCTCAAAATAAGATATACAGTTAGCTAGACACTGAGCTAAACACAACACACATACATGCAATCATATAATAATGCATATATATAATGTGCATAATGATATATATGCATTCTTGTCAAACTTTTAGAAGTGATTAAAGAGGCAGAATCCTATTTGGCAACACATTTTCCTTATGTTCTCCACAATTTCGATGGCCTACATTTTTTTTTTTCTTTTTTTCTCATGGAAGTTTGGTATTCTGTTAGGAATAAGCCCAACTTGGGCACAATAATTCACATGATTTTATGATTTGCTTGGTTACTGGCACAGAGGAAGTAGATCTTCAAGGCAAAGTGATTCAATATGTGTTCAGATACTCATCAACTTGGATAATGGTTTGCTTGATTTTACTAAGATATTCTCTCATTATCTAAGATGGAAAAAATGAGTTGATGTTCCTTGTTATCAGAAATGGGGCCAAGATGTATATTCTAACTTAGATATATCTTAATAGATTTATTGGCCCAGAGAAAACATGAACTATTTTATTCAGTATACAAATAATTCATCTCAATGACCATACAGGATGTTGAAAGAATAATGTATATAACACTCACAGGCTATTATAAAATATTTTCATTAAAAGTCATGTTATATTCAAATAAAAGATTAAATATTTCATAAAGGCATAAGTATTAACATAATAACTGATAATGAACATGAGATCCATTTACAAATAGGAATGATACAATATAGTATGTAGAATTATAGCTTCAGAATAAAACGTAAGTAGTACATACACACACACAAAAATCAACCTCAAAATATATATGGTTTTAATTTAAAGTTTTAAAAAATAGGATTTTTGCCATTTTTGAAAAGGAAAATCTACAGAGAGATATCTATATTTATTAGTACACAATCCATAAAAGGACTACAGAATAATCACGTACATATAAAGTGTGATGTTATCATTTATAAACTTCTCAAAACCTATGTAATCTGTTGGCATTCTTTCACCATTTATTCTCTTCCTTAGACATAGATTGGCCATCAGCTAGTAATATAGCAGCATAATTTATACCCACACAAGACTGTGTTGGAGGGCATGGTCTCCATCTGTGTTTTCCCTCCATCTCTGAGTGCTATACTCTTTATATTTGCTAACATTTGAAAGCTACACATTACGTCTACAATTCACAACACTATACATTTTATCTTGGTACACATTTGCCTACCAGAAATTTCTTATTTGATTATCATACCTTAGAATCCCACATATATTTTTATTACATTTTAATATTATGCCTTCAGCTTTCTATGAAAGTCATTGTATAAAATGTCTCACAAAATATTTCAAAAATGTTTCTGAGTGTAATCCTTCTAAATATACCTACCTCCTGATTAAGTATTCGTCCAGGAACTTTCTTTTGAAATTCAATGCTAAAAAAAATGCTTTTTCTGTGAAAATAGACAGTCCTCCTTTCCGTCAAGATAAATGGTACTGTCAGTGGTGGTGATGTTCTATTGCCCTTTGGAAGCAAAGAAATCCACCTATATGAATTACCCTTTTCTTCCTAATCTCTTATACTTCTTCCTTAAACCTGAATTTGATTTTCTAATTTGATATCATTTTATGATTTTATCATGAAAAATAGAATCAACTACTTAAGTTTGTGCAGATAGATGAAAATCAACCAACATTTCATTTATTTTTATGGGATTAAAGAACACACACTTTAGGGCTTCCCTGGTGGCACAGTGGTTGAGAGTCCGCCTGCCGATGCAGGGGACACGGGTTCGTGCCCCGGTCCGGGAAGATCCCACATGTCGCGGAGTGGCTGAGCCCGTGAGCCATGGCCGCTGAGCCTGCGCATTCGGAGCCTGTGTTCCGCAACGGGGGAGGCCACAACAATGAGAGGCCCGCGTACCACAAAAAAAAAAAAAAAAAAGAACACACACTTTAATATATTTGTTTGGGGTTCTATCATTTTAAATGATTATGTCCAAAGTAGCAGTTTACCAGATTGCATTTCAATGTATTATGTAACTCCAATAAAGAGCAACAATAATTTAATTCTGATAAAATTTGAAAAAGAGATTGAGTTAAAGGGCATGATAAAATAAAATTTGTGAATTGTCTTTAAGAGGTAACTGTTGAGAATTAATAAAATATTAATTAGATTCAGTTGTTCACACAAAGAAAATTAAAGATAAGTAAAAAATCTTCATTTTATTTAAACCTTTTAATCCTCAATACAATAATTTTAATTTGAATCATTATATTCTAAATTTATTAATTTTAGGTGTTGTTAATAATGAGACAATGATAGGCATAGTTTCATTAACCATGATAAAGGACCTGAACATATTAAAAACCCTTTCAGCATTATTCTTGTGTCTGTTAATTGACTCAAGAGAAAATAATTTATGACCTCTTAATTTAACACACTGGCTTCCGAGAGTTTGCTAATAGACAAATGATGTATCCTTTTGATTAACTGAACACATTTTCAGGAGTGTTAATAGACTGCTTTACTGAACTTTAGTAATCTTGAATTTTTAATACCATAGTGATGTTTAAAGAGGCTGGAAATGACCGTTTCCTTTTATAGGTTGGTGTTTAATTAACCATTTATTCATTCCATCAGTCAGACAGAGTTTTAATGTATACCTGTGTGCCAAGAACTCTTCTAGATGTTGGGGATTCAGCACCCAACTAAAGAAATCACTAGATTAGATTATTAGAGAGTACTCAGAGGACATTCCCCTCATTTTGGCACCACTGATGAATGTGGGGTCAAAATTTTTGCAAACTGCATTGATGGCTAGGCTGTCAGGGTAATCTGTTTGGTATTGAGGTCCCTTATGAGCTTATAAGCTCATAAGGCTGGTGGGATGCTAGAATGGCAGAGCACAGCTAAAGCATTCAACAGTCAGAGACAACAGGAAGTTGATTAATGTGATGAGCTGTAATGCTGGGTTGAAATCACAGTCTCTTAACTCAAAGAAATCTATGTCAATGTATAAAAGCTCATTGTATGCATAGCACACAGTAGTAATGCTGTTAATTTGTATATTTTATAAAAAGGATTAAAGGTCGGCCAGCAGAAGTTTGACCACAGTGGAAAAATTGAATTCCTCACTCAGTGTCTTAATTTTCTATTTCTGCCACCACAAGTCAAATATAACCACTTAAAGCACACCCATTTATTATCTCACAGCTCCATAGGTCATAAGTCCAGTCAGACTCAAACAGCTTCTCTGCTTAGGGCCTCACAAGATCAAAGTCAACGTTTCAGCCAGGTTAGGCTCCTATTGCAAGGATCTGGTGGAAAATCCACTTCCAAACTCATTCAAGTTGTTGGTTCTCCCAGTTCTTTGTGGTTGTAGATCTGTGGTTCCACTTCCTTGCTGGCTGTCATCCAGGGGTTGCTTTCCTCCTAACGCTGCACAAGTTCTTCACATGGCTCCTTCTATCTCAAAGCCAGCAAGAGTATATTGAGTTCTCACACTTCCATTTTCTCTGCCTTCCCCTCCTGCCATCAGCCAGGGAAAGCTCTCTGAGCTTAAGGTCTCATGTGATTAGACAAAGCCCACCTGGATAATTTCCCTATCTGAAGGTCAACTGCACCATACCACATAAACTAATCAGGGGTGTGATGTTTCATTATATTCACAGATTCCGAGGATTACAGTAAGACGTTTTGGGGATGGGGAGGGGAAGGGCACTTGAACATTTTTAACAGCCACACTCAGTTTCTAGATCTAAATCAACTCCTGAATTCAAAGACCTAAAGTTATTGCTGGATATACTTGAGGAAAGCCATTGCACTCTAACTAGAAGTATATACAGTATCTTCCAGTCCTTCACCAAATGGACCTGCAGCCACAATATGGAGTGTAATGTACTCTGGTGTGCTGCCCAGATATCCCTTTCAGGACCAAACTTCTTATTTCCCCAGGTGCCAAGAGAGTTGACATGTAATGGCTCATAGCTGAGAAATTCCCTGGAAACTGTTCCCAATTGTTTTTGGTCAAAAGAGCTGTATTTCCCAAAGCTCTGTGTCTTCTCTGGGAGCAGCTCATACCTAGTGACCAGTCAATGTGTTGTAGGTCCCTTTTCTATATTTAAGTTCACTGTGAAGGGCCATCCTCACATCAGAGCTATAGTAGGATCAGCTGAGGCCTCTGGTGCAACTGCATCAGAGCTCACCATAAAAATATAATCCCCTGCTTAATTCATACCTGCTTCCCTCACCTTGTTTTGGATATATTCCTGAAAGTCCAAAACACATCCTACATGCAAGTCTCTACCTCAGAGTCTAATTCCCAGGAGGTTGATTTAAATAAAATGAGGTAAAATTTGCACTGGGAAAGGATAGTATCTAGACTTATTGAGGACTATTAGATACAGGGTCTGGATTAACCTGGGTAACAGGTGATGCAAAATGCTGATTAATCTTAAACACGAAAAGGAGTACAATACATTCTATCCGTGCCAGTAGTTCTCTAAATCCTGGCTTTCAGTGGTGGAGAGGTGAGAAAGATGTTTGCTTCATGGAGCATCACTGACCTATGTAATAAACTCCTATTGTATTAGACTTAGTGGCTAGACAACTGTCTCATACCACTGGCTCATATGAGCTTTCTGTCCACTGAAATGTTGCATTTTTTAATTGGACAATTATTCAAAAAACAACAAGCAACACAAAATAAAAACTACATATATTGACATTGATAGAAATGTATTAATGTATTTCAGAATGCAAATCCACATGAACTGACATTTTCGCCATAAAGATCACAGTTTAAAAATGTCTTACATCATGTATCCATTTTCTAATGCTGTGTAATATATTATGAAAAATTTAGCAGCTTAAAACCATACCCACTTATCAGCTCACATTTCTGTAGGTCAGAATTCCTGGTGGGTTTGAGTGGGTTCTCTGCATATGGTTGCAAAAGTCCGAAGTTACATGTCAGCCAGAAATGACTCTTATCTAGGAACTTGTTTTGGATATATTCCTGAATATATCCAAAACAAGAAAAATCCACTTCTAAGCACATTCAAGTTGTTGACCAAATTCAGTACCTTGAGGTGTAGGACTAAGGTTCCCATTTCTTTGTTACTGTCAGCCAGGGACTGCCCTTTATCATGTAGAAGATGCCTGCATTTCTTGGCACGTGGCCTCCTCTATCTGCAAAGACAGATGTGGAATGTCCATTCATTCCTTCCTAGGCTTCAAATCTTTCTTAATTCCTCTTTTTCTACCAATCAGGAAAATCTCTGCTTTTAAAGGCTTATGTGATCAGAATAGGTCCATCTAGATATTCCTCCTTTTGTCATATGAAGTAGCAGAATCATGAAATGATATCTTAGGATATTCACTATCTCTACCCACACTTAAAGAGAAGTGGGTTATGCTAGGGCAAGGAACATTGGGGACTATTCTCAGAATCCTTCCTACCACACATCTCATGTGTGAAAACATGTATATTTGACCGTATGCCCTCAAACAGAGGAAAAAGAGACACTCAAAGAGATTTTTTTTTCAATTTTCATGTTGATAGAACAATACTACATAGTATATCTGATTGTTTAAAATTTATGGGATGAATAAATTTAGTTAATGTCTACAATCCTACTTGAACATAACTTTCTGAAAATACATAAAAATGAATAAATGACTAGAGTTCAGTTTTCTTTTCTTCCTTTCTATGATGAGAGCTCCTGAAAACCCCAAATCTCCTCCAAAAAGAAGAGAGTAGGAATAAAATTACACCTTTAGGTATTTCTTTTGTTATGATGTCAATGTCAACTAGTATAAAAATAGTATGGGCAAGGTTCTACTCATTATTTTAATCCAGGAACTTAACAATTCCTGGTAACCCCCCCCACACACACACACAAAGCCCAACAAACAAAAACTAAGGCAAATTATAGTGTAAACCAGGCACATTTTTTCTCTGATGCTCCATTAGTTCTAGCAGATTGAAATAATATATGTAACATGCTTTCTAAAAAAATACCTGTTGCTACCTGCCATCTTTTACCCATATGCACTGAACTATTTTTTATATTTGGTTGGTTTTCTACTGGGACACTGGTTTCTATAGAATGTTTCTGCTTCCTCTCCTTTTCCATCAGAAAATGCTGTTGAAGTTCCTGCATCTGTTGTATCACACCTGAGTTTACTTGAGTTATGACTAAGAATATCTTTCCAAAGCTGTTCACATATGTTGTATTTTATAAATCTTCAGTTCCAGAAAGCTGCAACTGTTTTCACCCCCTGGACTATAACATTTTATTATTAACTCTCTTACAATACTTGAAAACAATTTTGGGATAGTATCAACCTTGGATTCATCTTTGATTTTTATTATTATAAAATAATACATATTTATTTAAAGATTATTACATTTTTAAACACTTAGTTTGTCTCTGTGTAATACAAACTCTTTTTTGTATAGTATATGCTCAATTAATTCCAGTGAGTTCATTTATCATTTATTTCTTCATTCTATGTTTATTCATTCTGCAAAGATTAACTGAATTATCAATGGAACATTAAGAAAAATTCTTACCTATTTTAAACATTTTCAAGGTAATTTGACATCATACTAAAATATTCTTTAGAAATTAACTATAAATTGTAATGTTTACTAAAAATTTGTATGTCAGGCTGTTTTATTTTTATTTTTTCCCCAAGGAAATTTTAATTTTATTAAATAGAACTGTCATGCAATCAGAGCACAATGTACTTACTGACAACTCAACAGCAAAATTGTCTAATGCTCTTCTGTATGACATATTATTATAGTTTTACAAGTTATAGTAATGGGTAACAGTCAGTGAGTAATTACTATGTACCTAGCAATCTGCTAATTATTTTGCATAAGTTATCTCTAAACTTTGTTACATTTCCGCAAAGTAGGCATTATTGTTCCTAATTCATACCGGGGAAAAATGAAGCTCAGAGAAGTTAAGGAACTTGCCCAAAGTCAAAGATAGTAAGTGACAGAATCCACTGATTTCAGAGTCTGCTTTTTACACAATGTTACTTTGCTAGGGCCTTTGTGAAGTAGCTGAGTGCTCTATCTCTGCAAGCAGAATGTCCTGGGTTTATTCATGGCTCCATCAGTCTGTGGCCAATGTATTTGGGCAAATAAATTACATCAGGCTGCTTTAAACTCTGTATGTCAGTAACATATAATAGTAACATCCTTAGTCAGAAATCCTGGGTTCTAGTCCTAGTTAGCTTCTTTGTAGCTAATTAACACTAAGTAAGTAACTTATTCTAAAATGCAGTTTCATAATCAGTTAAAAATAATTTTATAAAATGCTACATAAATGTAAGCTGTAATGATGACGATATAATGACAACACCTTCCATTCTGCAATACCTGCATGATATGGAATTGATCAGCTCCATTCTTAGGAGAGCATTCTAACAAGAAACAAAATTTTTCCTGGAGTAATATACCTTGATAAAGCTTCAAATGATACAATCATTGAATACTCACAAATTCTGAACATCTGAGTTATTTACTTTTTATCTTGTTCTGCAAACCTATTCATGTGAGGAAAATTGATGGCAATAAGATTCCAAAGCAACCTGTGTATGAGGAACTGAAGAAACCAGTTGTGCAACAGATGGCCATAAGAAATCCTTTGAGGGCATGTTTGAAGCACAATTTGAATCAATATGATAGAGTTGTCAATATCAGAGAAGCCCAGACTTAATGTGCCTGTGCAGCAAAGTGTGAAGGGGTGTCTCAGTCAGAACAAAATGCTCTTAGGAGGCAAAGAGGCAGAACTATAAACAACAAACTGTGCAAGTGGCAGCCGGTCATTAAGGCTGAGATAGTTTATACATATAATCAATGTTGTGGAAATTTCAGTTTATTCATTAAGGTATTTGACTCACTAGACCATGTTTTTACATTGGGTGCAGTTTGATGCCATCAAAGAAAATATGTATCCTTCATTCACTGTTTCAAAAAGGAGAAATTTTTAAGTCATTGGATATATGCCTGTTATCCCTCTGAATTCATCGTATGCAGGGGGAATATTATGTTTGTATTGTTTTAATACTTAACACGTGTAAAATTCCTTACAGTTACTGTATGACTAAAAAGCAATATGAAATATTTCTGAAATTTATTTTCTCATTCAATAATATTTTTTGAGCAACTATCATTTACCAGACTATGGAGATAAAATAGTAAACAGGACACATACAGCATGTTCTCTATTGTTTTAATAGGATGACAGGAAAAAAGACAATTACACTGATGTGTGACTAATTCTGTGTCAAAGTAAATCATAATATAGAACAAATACTGGAGGAATCTGATCCAGTCTACACAGTGTCTGGGTACTTTACCAGAAAACATCTCTCTTCCACCTTAGCTAGAAATCTCCCAAACTAGCATTGTTCCTTAGTTCATTGTTTCTCAAACTGTAGTAATAGCTTCCTTTAAAAAGAAATAAATCATTTCATGGGAGCTAAGCATTGTTATTTTTATTATAATATTATTTAAATATGCCCAATCATAAAACTTAGAACAAAGTTCTTGGGGTTTCGGTTCGTCTGCTATGTTAAAGTGTACTGTATAATGAATCATAAAGCAACACAAATCAAATGACTGGAATGGAAATGTTTGCCTACTGGTAAATTGCTACAATGTAGATTTTTGAATATGACCTGATTTACTGCTAAACGATTTCTAACACAAAGTTCATTTCATAACTATTAAAAAGTAAAAAATCTAAAAACAAAAACAACAGCTCTTCGCCAGGGTCTGCCTCAGCAAAGTCAACACACAGAAAACTGTGTTGGAAAATCAGTACACATTCAAGAATCAACAAACATTTGAATAAAGTTACTATCTTAAATGAGATATAAGGAATACAAGAAGACAGAATTACACAGAGGAAAAGAAAAAAGAGTATACTTAGAACTTTAAAATAAGTGTTTCTTTTCATTTCTCAGAGATATAAGTGAAGGATCTGTGTCCATTAAGCAGAGATCATCACACAGTAATAAGATATTGGAGATTCTGGAACTTAAAACTGTGATTGTTGAAATTAAAAATGAAAATAAAAACAAAAGTTCAGAATGTGGAAATAATTCCAGACTAAAAAAAACTGAAGAGAAAATTACTGTGGTGCAATGTTGAGCTACAAAATTATCAGAGAAAACAGAACCAAAAAATAAAGCACTGGATATACACTCATATGTGCTCACACCTACAAGTACACACTTACCACACAGAATTGTTAAAAATTCTAAAGTAAAACCCAGTGGTTCTTAACAGTGTCTAGGAATGGAGCTAGAATAGGAGATTGTCCAGCCTTGTATGCAATGTTCTCCCTATTAAAGGAAAATGCATTCCTATGTGGTTTACGGATATAAAAGGTATTTAATTTTAAAAGGCATGAAATAATGGGCTTATTTGGAAATAGAGGAGCAAAAAATAATATAATAATACTTACCTGGTATATATTTTAGTAACCAAGGCACTTAAATAATGTTAGTTGGAAGTCAAATTTAAAATGAAACATTAATGTAGTCAATTATTCCTGTCTGATTTAACCAAACAGAGAAGAGTGAAAAGAGAAAGAAAGGAAAGGAGGAAGGAATTTTCTACTTAAGCTGCTCCAACAACTTACTACTAAAGTTACCCAGCTTCCTTAGTAAAAAGAGTCCCAAAAGTGGCATCATTTTTAAATGCATTTCAATAACAAGAAAATAATGCAGTGAACCAATTTCTGAAATGATTAACTGCCACCAGTTAAAATACAATTTTGTTCTTGATAATAATGACATAACTGCACATTAATTATAAATGTCTACAAATAGCTTAACAAATGCACTTAGAAACCTAAACAGCATTTATAATATAACTGAAATTCAGCTTTAGAACATAAACATTACATGTGCCTTGGTCTCTTTTTGAGAGGCTTGATACCAGTTAAATGGATGGATTATATGAGAAGTACTATATAATCATAGTAAGTCATCAAGTGCTTTCTTATTAATATAAAACCTAGAACCTTTAATATTTGTAATCTATGTAATAATACTTTACTGTGTAAACAAAATAAATCCACATTTTTGGCATATTTCCCTGAAGACATAATTAAAACTGAAAAAATGCAGTGAAATTACAGATTGGATTAACTTGCTTCTGCAAAAGAAATATTGTTTAGTATAAAAATTATTTTTCCCAAAATTAAGAAAGTAAAGAGGTCTTATATCCAGAAATTTATTGAATTCACTTAGAAAACAATCCAAATTCAAATACATGCACGCATTTATTGAGATTGGATGATTTTTAAAATTTTAATCTTTCAGATGGGATAATCCTGATTTATTTTTAATAAAAAATTTATTTTCTTACACATATAAGTATTGTATAAATAGTATTATACAAAAGTATAACGGCATTGTAAAAACTATAATTTAAGTTGCTCTTTGATTATATAGAATTATAACTTTTCCATATGGCTTTACTTATTGAAATCTCATAATTACTCAACATTTAAGTCATTTTTCCAATTGAAGATGATGAAGAAAAGGCAAAGGAGGAAAAGAAACAGAACAGTAACATAAAAAATGAGGCCAGAGGGCTCCTGAGGTCAGCAAGAAATATGATGGAATGAAAACAGCTTTACTCTCATGCTTATGACAAGAACAAAGCTGGAGAAACAGCAAATTAATGACTTTTCTTGAACTCATCAGAAAACTGACTTTTCAGGGCAAACAACTAACCTGAAGTGGACAGACAGATAGTCACCTGTCTTGAGAAACAGGATCCTGTATTTAGACACCTGTCTTGAGAAACAGAATCCCGTATTTTCTTACCCAGGACAAAAGCTTCCAAATGCCACCTAAACAGGAAAGAAGATTCAGTTAATTAAAAAAAAAAAAGTTCAAGGCCAAGTGTAAGATAGAGTAAAAGTGAGAAGCCCCTTCAGATTTCAGACATGGGAGGAGGGTTGCACCTTCTTACAGGGTTTCCCTCCAAGATCTCCATGATGAACTCACAAGAAAGATCTGGGAGAACCTCAGAAATCTTTGCTGTGGTGCTGGCTGAAGAAGAAGAACAGCCATTATACAAACTCCACTCAGCCCTACTTCTCCTATTTCTCCTAAAGAACAAGTCTTCATCTACCAAACATTTAAGGAAGAAATAACACCTGTTGTACAAAACCTCCTCTAGAAAATACAAGGGGAGGGAAATGTGCCCAGCTCATTTATGAGACCAGCATTACCCTAACACCAAAACCAGACAAAAACTTTATAAGGTATTATAAGAAGAGTACAAACCAAACTCTACAGTGGGTAAACCTGGCAGATACCACCTTAATCCAAGGATCAAGGTTAACAGGAACAAGTCCTTGATGCCATGTTGATGTCATGTATCCATTGGTATGATGCAATTGAAGAACACTTTCTCTCTGTGATATTCTTCTCTCAAATCCATAATCCTAATATAATTATGAGAAAACATCAGAAAAAAACTAGTTTTGGTTCTACAAAATTCTTGACCAATACTCTTCAAAAATGTGAAGGTTAGTTAAAAAAAAAAAGGAAATATGTAAAACCTGTCACAAATTTGCCAGGAGACCTGATGACTAAATGAAATATTTTAACAAGCATTAGAAATTTTAATGTCTGTACTATACTTTACTAGCATCACACCTTTGTTTATGTCTTAATTTTGATATATGTGCCATGGTTATATGAAATGTTAACATTAGGAGGAGCTTGGTGAGAGGTATACAGTAAAATTATCTGTGTTATCTTTGCAACTCTATAATCTAAATCTAAAATTATTCAAAATAAAAAAATAAGAATATGAAAAATGAGTATACTCATCAAAATTAAAAACAAACAACCGTAAGACTTCTACATCACAAAGGGGGGTAATAAATTATTACTAGAATTAAAACCCTGACATATGGGAGCTTGTGTCGGTTCAGTACCTCACATAGCAGTCCCTGAGATAAACTTAGGTGTTCAGAAAAGTTATTGTCCTTAATGTCTGCAAGAAAAAAAGGGAAAAGAAGCCAGAATACACAGGGGAAAACTTCAGAATGCATTGAGGATCTGCAACCCATTAAATGAAAGATGGGTGGGAACAGGATAGGCAGGTAGAGCCTGAGATTGGTATGCAGATCTGACAACTGTTTGCCAGCATGATGAGAAGTTCTGAAATAGCTACTGCCTAATAAAGGAGCCGTGCATTGGACAAAAATGACCAGCACTGGTAGCCTTGCTATGTTCACTCATTGGCTGGGACTGGGCAAAAATGTGTGGTCTCAGCTCAAATGCTGGGACAGAAATTAAAGGTGCTACAATTATAGACTGCCAGCTACCCGCTATCTTCAGTGCTGAATTCAAGTTCTTTTCTGAAGGGAGATCTGAGCAGGGCAACTGAAGAATAGTCAGTGTAGAACCAGGTGACGACAGCTTGGAGTAATAATCACATAGCTTCACACAAATATTCATATGGAGATAATATAGATATATGAAAAATAATTTTACTTCACTTTAATTTGCCCTTAACATTTGATAATGTTTAATAATTTTCTTCCAAATGCTTATGAATGGTATGAATAAAATACTTTGCTAAATAAAATATATAATACAATAGTATAAAATTTTGTGAAAAAGTGGAAATAAAATCTTCACTGGAACAAGGAAAAGAATAATATTAAATTGCTAATGTTAAAAAAGTTGCATGTCATGATGGGTATTTTATGGGATTCATCATATGCATTTAAATTAATTGTGCAACCATTTTATATAGTATCCCAAATATACAATGTGCTGAAAATCATATTATTTTCAAGTTTTGGAGCTTACATGGAAAAACTATGATAATTTGAAAATGTACAAAATATCATTTCATTCTTCAAAATACATTCAAAGTTTGCAGGAGCAAAAAACATGGATTATTTCTGGCATATAGTTGGGTAATTTGAGTGGAAGGAAATGCTGGTAATGAATCAAAATGTGCTCTCTCTGAAAAAAAATCAGGTTATTCTATTCCATAAAAGCTTTCATAACTTGTTACTCTTGGCAAATACGTGTATTTGATTAGAGTATACAATTCCACCTAAATAAAAAGGAAAATGCCATAAACTGAATTCTCTTACCATTACTAGTTTGCTCACAGATTCCACATATTGTATTTGGACATTATCTATCTATCTATCTATACATCTTCACCAGAAGACTGCATGTATTTTTTCCAAACTGAAAAATATTGACTTCTAAATGTTGGACTGAATACTGGGGATTAATTTTTTTTTCTAATCAGATTCACGCTGGTGTGAAGAGAATCAGTACATGTGCTTATATGGAAAGTTATATCCTATTCTTTTCTTAAATTCTTTGTATATTTACTTATATAATTTGATGTAATGGGAAAAAATTAAATTAGTATGGGTACAATTTAAATATCCCAGGTAACTTAGAGTAAAAACCAATGCTGAAACAACCTTAAAACAACATTAGAGTCGGAAGGGTACACAAGTAAGTTGCAAGTGATTGGATAAAACTTTTTCTGAATGAATGAAACTTTACTTCTACTGGAATTGACTAGAAATAATTTTAACTATTCCAAATTTTCAAATTTTCCATATTCCAAATTACTATTTTTTAAACTTTGTTCAACATATCATAAAAAATTAAATATATTTTGTCTTGAATTAATAAATAATGAAATGGTATTGAACTTTTAAAATATGTAAATACAAAATACAAAATTAAGGATAGAAAATTAGTTTAAAAACTGTTTGTGGCCAGCTAGGAACAATCAGGTGATTGACAACTCAAAAAAACATCCTAGCATTACTAACTTTAAGACAGTTTATAAGGAAAATCATGATTCTGTATTGAGGTCTAAATTACAGGCAGAGTCAATCAGTATATGCTGGGGATTTTTCCCTACTGGATTTTAGAGTAAAAACTTAAAAGCATTCTGGATACCAAAAATTAGCATTCATTATTTATCTGTTAAATTGGTGTGCTCTTCTAAACTTAAAAGTAAAGGCTTTCTTGAAGAAAAGAAATAAGGTACTGTGAATGAATGTTCACAAATATAACAAGCTGTCAAGATTCACACAGAGGCAAGTAAAGCTATAAATGATAATAATGATAAGGAAGAGAAAGTATAATTGCATGTCTGAGGCTAATAAAATATGACAAACCATAAGAAATCCTGGCACATAGAAAGACATAGGAGTCAAACAAGACTGTCTGATGAAAATAATGTTTATTTCCTCCTCTTATTTGGTACATTCACTATTTTGCAAACTTATTAAATATACCAAGTTTAGGGCATAAAACTCCAAGTTCAGTCGATATTCCGTGTGGTACAAATTTTGGACTGTGTCACGTTAAAAGTAGAATATAAAATTTAAATAAGATTGATTTACATAGTGGCAAATTGAATCAAACCAATTAGCTAAAATAAGGAATTCTGTTATTTGAAAGAATCTGCTTATTGATATAGATAAATATGCTGCTATTAGGATATAACTGAATATATTTGAATACATTAACATTTTTCCTTGGAAACTCCATCTAACATTCTTGCCAAAATAGGTTGTGGTTTTATTTTGAAAGAACACAAGGCTGAGATTTTGTCTCTGATATATTTATGTATCATTGTTTTTTAAGGGAAATAATATGAAATGTACTACAGCCACTAAAGGTAATTTCAAGCAATATTGTCTTCTGCATTAAGAAAAACATAGTTTATTTTACTTCTAGGTATTACTGACTACAGAAAAAGCCAAATTGCATTTTATCCCATTATATTTTGAGGTCTTTGATGGTACATTTTGGTATTATTATTTTTGTATTCATAATAGCTAGTCAAGAACTTGGTGTATTGTTTTTCTGTTTTTCAGTTGAATTAACACCAAGTTCTTAATGGCAAACGTGTTTCATGGTCAACTGATATCTCATGTTGTGTCATTTAATATTTATAGGATCTGAGTCCTATTTAAGTCACTGTTTCTCAAAAGAACAGTTATTTGCTGAATAAAGTAAAAGTTTACATCAAAAGCCAAGAACCTTCTTCTATGATATTCTGCCCAAGGAAAGCTAAAGTTACCTTATACTATTCCAATCTGCCACAAATGCTTCAGGTGTATTAACTTAAGTGATCCATATGCATCAAACAGAATAGCTTATTCTGCCACCAATTAAAATTAAACACTGGATTATGGTAGCTATTTTGTATGATTGAGAAAATGCCCAAGCTATTTGGATATAACCATTGCCTCCAAAATTCGAGACTACTTTAAAACCACTGTCCAACAATAATTGGTTGCATTGTAGTAAGTTAGTGAGATCTATTTTTGCAAGAACAAGAGGATTTTCTGATTATAAAGATCAAGTTGATGGGGTGCCTTCAAGATGGCAGAGGAGTAAGAAGTGGAGATCACCTTCCTCTGCACAAATATATCAAAACTACATCTACATGTGGAGCAACTCCTAAAGAACACATACTGAACGCTGGCAGAAGACCTCAGACTTCCCAAAAGACACCCTCAGGCGACCTACACACAAAGGCAGGGCCAAATCCAAAGGTGAGCCCCAGGAGCTGTGCAAACAAAGAGAAAGGGAAATTTCTCCCAACAGCCTCAGGAGCAGCAGATTAAATCTCCACAATCAACTTGATGTACACTGCAGCTGTGGAATATCTGAATAGACAATGAATCATCCCAAAATTGAGGCAGTGGACTTTGGGAGAAACTGTAAACTTGGGGTTAGCTTTCTGCATTGAATTTGTTTCTGGTTTTATGTTTATCTTAGTTTAGTATTTAGAGCTTATTATCATTCTTAGATTTGTTTATTTATTTGGTTGCTCTCTTTTATTATTTTTATATATATATATACATATTTTTTTCTATTTTTTCCTTTTTCTCTTTTTGTGAGTGTGTATGCTTCACTGTGTGATTTGTCTGTATAGCTTTGCTTTTGCCATTTTTCCTAGGGTTCTGACTGTCCGTTTTTTGTTTTATTTTTTTTTTTTAGTATAGTTTTTAGTGCTTGTTATCACTGGAGGATTTGTTTTTTGGTTTGGTTGTTCTCTTCTTTCTTTTTCTCTTTCTTTTTATTTTTAATAATTTTTTCTATTTTAATAACTTTATTTTATTTTTTCGTTCTTTCTTTCCTTCCTTTTTTTCTCCCTTTTCTTCTGAGCTGTGTGGCTGACAGGGTCTTGGTGCTGTGGCTGGGTGTCAGGACTGAGCCTCTGAGGTGGGAGAGCTGATTTCAGGACAATTGTCCACCAGAGTCCTCCGGTCCCACATAATATCAAATGGTGAAAGCTCCCTCAGAGCTCTCCATCTCAGTGCTAAGACCCAGCTCCACTCAACAAGCAGCAAGCTGCAGTGCTGGACACCCTATGCCAAACAACTAGCAAGTCAGAAATACAAACCCACCCATTAGCAGAAGGTCTGCCTAAAATCATAAGGCTGGGCTTCCCTGGTGGTGCAGTGGTTGAGAGTCTGCCTGCCGATGCAGGGGACATGGGTTCATGCCCTGGTCCAGGAAGATCCCACATGCCGTGGAGCGGCTAGGCCCGTGAACCATGGCCGCTGAGCCTGCACGTCCGGAGCCTGTGCTCCACAATGGGAGAGGCCACAACAGTGAGAGGCCCGCATGCCGCAAAAAAAAAAAAAAATCATAATAAGGTCACAGACACCCCAAAACACCACTGGACATGGTCCTGTCCACCAGAAAGACAAGATCCAGCATCATCCACCAGAACACAGGTACTAGTGCCCTCCATCAGAAAGCCTACACAAGCCACCGAAGCAATCTTACCCACTGGGGGCAGACACAAAAACGATGGGAACTATGAACCTGCAGCCTGAAAAAAAGAGACCCCAAACACAGTAAGTTAAGCAAAATGAGAAAACAGAGAAATAAGCAGTAGATGAAGGAGCAAGATAAAAACCCACAAGACCAAACTAATGAAGAGGAAATAGGCAGTCTACCTGAAAAAGAATTCAGAGTAATTATAGTAAAGGTGATCCAAAATCTTGGAAATAGAATGGAGAAAATATAAGAAACGTTTAACAAGGAACTAGAAGAACTAAAGAGCAAACAAACAATGATGAACAACACAAGATATGAGATTAAAAATTCTCTAGAAGGAATCAATAGCAGAATAACTGAGGAAGAAAAATGGATAAGTGACCTGGAAGATAAAATAGTGGAAATAACTACCACAGAGCAGGATAAAGGAAACAGAATGAAAAGAATAAAAGACAATCTCAGACACCTCTGGGACAACATTAAATGCACCAACATTCGAATTATAGGGGTCCCAGAAGAAGAAGAGAGAAAAAAAAGGGACTGAGAAAATATTTGAAGAGATTATAGTTGAAAACTTCCCTAATATGGGTAAGGAAATAGTCAATCAAGTCCAGGAAGCTCAAAGAGTCCCATACAGGATAAATCCAAGGAGAAACAGGCCAAGACACATATCAAGCACACTATTAAAAATTAAATACAAAGAAAAAATATTAAAAACAGGACGGGAAAAGCAACAATTAACACACAAGGGAGTCCCCATAAGTTTAACAGCTGATCTTTCAGCAGAAACTCTGTAAGCCAGAAGGGAGTAGCAGGACATATTTAAAGTGTTGAAAGGGAAAAACCTACAACCAAGATTACTCTACCCAGCAAGGATCGCATTCAGATTCGGTGGAGAAATTAAAATCTTTACAGACAAGCAAAACCTAAGAGAATTCAGCACCACGAAACCAGCTCTACAACAAATGCTAAAAGAATTTCTCTAGGCAGGAAACAAAAGAGAAGGAAAAGAATTACAATAACAAACCCAAAACAATTAAGAAAATGGTAATAGGAATATACATGTTGAAAACTACCTTAAATGTAAATGGTTAAATGCTCCAACCAAACAGAACATATATGGATATCAAAGATGTCTATATACATAATAGTTATTTTTCAGATTCTCCATAGAAAATATTTTCAAAGTTATGAATGTCATTAATATAAAATTTGTTTAAAGCTTCTGGTAATTAAATACTTAATTGTCCCTATATGAGTGAGTTTGTAATACAGAAAGATGTTTAAGTTACTTGGATTATAATCAGAGAGCTATTGAATAAATTCCCGATTCCTTTGAGAACATACTGGAATGCACAAGTTGATTTACCTAATTTTTTCACCATATTTGAAATCTTCATGTTCATTCAAAAGCTTTAGATTATTATCTCTCCAAGTAAGTATAATATATATATTAAAATTCATATACAAATATGCTTTTGCAAAACCTTCAATGTACTATTTGCCCCTGTCTGCTAGTAGTCTTAGCATACACTGTCCAGAAGAAAGATTTTCATTTAAATAGTCCAGTAGGAAAACTTATATAAACTTTCCAGATCTGCAAAAGAAAGCCTTTGATAGTAGAGGTGATTTAAATTAGTGCTGATTTAGAACCCTTTTTAGAATATTTGCCTGTCAGCTCAGTGCTTGACATGGAGCTAATTAGAGCTGTTTTGCCCACAAAAGATGATTGTTAAGTCCAGCAACAATACACATGGAATGATTAAAGAGCCTCAGAAGCAGAAATAGAAAGGCATTTTTTATTAGAGTGTATTTTCTTTTCCACTTTTGACCTCATAGATTAGATTTTTGAAAGAATAATACCTCTTATTCAAAATGCTGGATAGGGCAAAATGACTGGGTTGACTTCTCAAGCAAGGATAATAAGGAATTGTGTATTTCTCTGTTAAAGATGATATATTTTATAAAGCATATTCATTTAAACAAAATCATACATATTCATATTTTACTGTTAATTTATCACTGAAATTTTAAGGGGAATGAAATGATAACCACTTACTCTCTTTTTTTTACCACCTTGGATTTTTTAACTGAGATGAAATTCACATAACATACCATGAACCAACTTAAAGTGGACAATTCAGTGGCATGTAGCACATTCACAGTGTTATACAATCACCATGTATCTCTAGTTTCAAAACTTTTTTATTACTCCAGAAGAATATCCAGGACCCATTAAGTAATCTCCATTGAGAATTTCTACATCCTAAGCTGAAGCAGCTATCTCTTTTGCATCAATATTTGCAAGAAATGGGGAATACCACTTGTCAAGATGAGCTCATTTTGTTTGTTTGCTAGTTTGGTTTTTAGTTTTTTGGGGGGTCTTTTTGTTTGTCTGTTTGTTTTTGGTCCAGAATAAAGCACAAATATATTCCTGGAGCTAAGGAAGAGTTTTGGCTTTTGACAATGGTGAATCCATAAATTTCTCATCTGTCTTCTGCTGCTTCTTTCTCTGCACAGAAAGTGTTTAGTCATATGCAAAGGTTTCTTTCCCCTTGAATTAAACATCCTTGAGGTTTTTGGAATTTTTATACTACTAAAGTTAATTTCAGTTAAGGAGAAATTCCAAATTGTGTTAGTTATGTTTAGAGGAACTAGGTTGAGATAAAGAGACATATCTAATAGAAGGGTAATAGCCACCCTTCTTATTCCCATTTTTGTGCCAGTTCGAAGAACTTTTTTTTCAGTGGGGGGGCAATCCTGGATTTAGTTGCTATGTATTATGTCACTTACATATAGCCTTCCTGGAATACACAGCAGATTGAAGCTGTCAGTTTCTCCCTGTAAAATAGGTTCCCACTTGCTATGCACATCCTTTCCTCTTTTTGTACTTTTTGACTTCATTTTCCCTTTCTTAAACTTAGCCCTGGAATGAGTATTCTTGGCTTTGAACTTCTACTGAGTATACAGCGTCTCCATTTCTTATATATTATTTTATAAGATGGGGAATGGTATCTTTTAATAACTGAATGTTTTCAATTTTAGTTTAATCAAAATATGAATAACTTTTAAAGTTGGTGCTTTTCTTTGTTTCATGAAGATATTTGAATGCAGTTGTTTAAAACAATACATTTCTAAAATATTTGTCTTCTAATTGAGAGGCATTAGGAATGCTCACTAAAGAAGTGGATTTATGATTCATTTTTTCTCAAGATGGGCAGACTACATAACCTTTATTGGCCTCAGTTGACCCATTCACAAGGCAGATATAACAATAGAATCAACTTATGAATTAATTGTGGATCTCTAGTAGTTTAATGCATGTAAAATGCTTAGAACAATGACTGGCACAATATGTTCTCTCTATTTTTACTAAAGTGATTCAACTTATTTGTCCTAACTGGGATGACCAACTGATTTTTTTAATGGCAGTTATTTGCTTTGTGCATCTATTATATTTATTTAATTAATGCCTACCTTTAAAAGTTTATGTATATATTACTTATACTTAAATATCAATGTGTACCTTTATCTACCAAGATGCTTGTTTATGGTTTTATTCTTATAACATTCATACTTAATTTGCAAATAAAATTCAATAGTTTTATTTAATAACTATGGTGCCAGGCTATAGTTTCTTTTTCCTTCCTTTCCCTTATTATACATCTATTTAATGTAAGAAAATAGTTATTTTCTTATATTAGACTATAAGATACTTTATCATGATTAGATTGTCAATAAAAATATTCCTAGATTCATTGACTACTCCTATTTTTTCTCAATGCAATCTACATTGGCATGTCTGTTTGAATGTTGGCAGACTTTATTGAACTGTGGTGAAAGTCTCAGCCTCTAAAGGCAAAGTGAATGGCTTAAAAACTATATTACATCCTGTGTTCCTGTGTCCTACATAGATATTTAATTTCTTAAACTTTGTTATCCTCATTTGGAAATTAGTAATACTATTTTGTCCATATAATTCTTGTAAGAAATGAAATACATATTATATGCAAAAGACAGAACAGTGCTTGGTAAAATATACGTAAGTGCTGAATATAATTATTATATAGTTCCAATATGATTTTCATGGAGCTTATCAATTATATAAGTATTTCTCTCAAATATATGTTGTATCTTTGAAATTTTTAACATCCAGCAAGTTTTGATTTTGCTGATTCATGAGCGATGGTGGTATACTGTACTTTTTCCTACTATAGATAGCCTATTACTGGGTAAAAAGAATTTGATACAACCTTTTAAAAAATAGTCTTCCCTTTTCTAGCTTATAATGTATAAGAAAAAAATATAATGCCTGTTTGGTTATGTTTCCATTGGTATTGACCTGTTCTTGAAATCTGGAATGTTTTTTGGTTTTCATGGGTTTATAATTGGTATTCAGAAAAGTTAGCAACACATACCTAGGTGTATGTTTTTATATAATATTTCATTTTATGCTTATGCTCAAACTATTTCTTTTCCACTCTTTTCATCAGGGACTCCTTTATTTTGTAATTAGTTTCTGGACTCAAACACTTCTTTGCATTTTTGTCATGGTAAGAGTTACTTCTTTCATTTGATGCTTTACATCATTATTAATTTGTTCCTGCATATTTTAATTCCTACCTTTATAATATTTCAACTGGAACTCCCTTTAAGCTATTGTATATTAAAAAAATCAATTATTTATAACCACATTGACATATACATTGGAAATCTTGATCAGAAAGTCAGAATTCAACATTCAATAAATTTCAAAAAATATTCCTATTTGAGGTATAAATCTAACCAAGGGATTGCCATAGCTAAATAACTACTAAGTACTCTGCTAACTTTGAAAATCTTTAAATATATTCCTATTTTCTATTTTTTTCCAATTTTACTGTGTAATATTTCATGACAAGGATCATTGCTTCTGATGCATGTTTAATTCACTTATATTTTATCAGTACCAGGAACATGAGAAATGTAATCTATGCCATTTAAACTATTTTATACATATTTATATACATATGTTTATAAATATCATATACATATATACGCACATATATATTATATGTATGTAACATACATACGGAAGCAGGAGTGTTCAGCATAAAGCAAAAGTCTGTGTTACTTCTTTGATAAACAATGATCACAGCATAAGATTGCTTTGTGAGATACATTCTGCTGATTTGCTTCGTGACATGTAATAAAATGTTGATTGTGAGCCAAAATAAGAATACATGATATATTTTTAAACAACTTGATTAAATTTGAGATAACACCTTGATTCCCAATAATCTAGCAGTTAAAGCAATACATAGTGACTTATGCTCTATGAAATTTTGTTATAATCCAGAACACAGCTATATATTCTAACATTTTATTTCAGTTATCATTAAGCATATGTAATATGACATTAACTGTTGCATCTTATCAATGTGATATTTTTGTAAATACTTTTGAAAAAAGAAGTATTCTTCACTGAATAATTATTTCCGTTTTATTTTTATCTTATTCCATAGTGTTTGTATTATAATATTTTATGATCTAATTAAATTAAAACCAATTGAATGACAGGAAAAAATGAATTTTTATAAGTGATAGGGCATGACGGTTTTTCCATTAAAATATATTTTCAGAAGAAGAAGCACTATTGAAAAGGTGTATTAAACTTTATATGTATTAATTTATTCATCAGTGCAGATCATGCACTATACTTCTTGATTCCAGATGGCAATGTTAATGGAGTCATTATTTTATCAAACCCAACATCTATCCATTCTATAACTACTTATTGACTAACTTCTGTGAATGAAGACCTGTGCTTACATATTAGAAAACACAAACCTTAAGTTACTGAAAACCTAGTTGCATGTTGCAAAATACTCAGGGATGGTGGGGAAGTTGAAGAAAATAGGAAAAGAGGAAAAGGCAAATTAATGTGAGTGTGGCTATAATGTGTCTTTGGAAGAACGTGGTACCTAAGCCACTTTTTATATAGTCAGCTAAGTCTTAAGCATTGACCAGTCTATAAACAAGGAGGAAGTACAGATAAGTGGATTGTGTATATGTGTGTATGTGTGTACATGTGTTGTCGTTTTCACTGTTGTTCCTCTGGGTTTCTTTTAATTATTTGAACAAAGTACTTGGTACACTTGCAATCATTTTATCAGTAAATGATATAATTTACAGAAGGTGAGTATAATTCAGAAAAAGGGGTAAAGGGGTTTCTTCATTCTGTGATGGATGTTAAGATACAAAATTTGTTGATGTAAAAAGATAGCTGATTACGGTTGGAACAAGAAATTCAGTTTTACTGGACTCATTGGTACTACCAACTTATGAATTGCAAATGAATGCAAATTTTACTCTCATTCAGTATTTCTGTTTTAAATACTCCCATATATTTTTATGAGTTACAGTTTTATATTTAGCTTGTTAAACATTTTTCTAAATTTTTCCTATTGCTAATCAAATTTATGAAAATATATGGCTCTTGCTAAGCCAATTCATCAGCGAATTAAGATTAATAGCAAAGGAGAGTGATGACAGTGGGTCCTATTTCAAGAAATATTTCATTTAATGTTGTTATTTTTGGCAGGCATGTACACTTAGCATAAACGATAGAGACTATTTTTAGTTTGTAGCCTATTTTCATTTTGTCAGAAAATGATCTCAGGCATGAGCAAGAAATTATTTCCAATTCTGCCATCCCCTCTCTCCTCACCTCAAATTCAAAACTGAGTGTTAAACTTAACCATAGTCTTGTGCTTTGATTTTGGTTTATTTTTAAATTTTGATTTTATATTTTCAATTATTCTCAGACCTGTTTGACTATATTAACTGATTCATAGAATTGTTTTCTGATATGTAGTATATGTTGAACTCCAAGGGTGGTGATGAATAAGTTGGTGATGAAAAATATCATATTGATTGTATAACATAATTATTTTCCTAAATACAGTCTTTGTTATTTCTTGCCAAATATACAAGATTGGTAAAGTAGGGATAATATTGTGAGTTTTAATTTTCATTATTCTTTGATTATCCCTCCATAAAAATGTGTCCCTTCATCAGATCATTTATTTCACTATTTTTTTCTTTTATTAATAATAGAAAATGTATTTGCTAGCTCATTTACACTCAATAAACAATTATGTTGATGGCCAACAGTATACAAATGTGAGATTCCAGAGAAGTTTTATGCTTTAGCCTCTAAAAAGCACATAAAATTGCTTTCTCCTGATATCACTGTAAAAATAAAAATAGAAGTAGCAAGCATATATAGAAAACTCACTCTTTTCTCAGTCTCTTTTGAAAATACTTTTCAAATATTCACTTATTAAATTTTCATAAATATTATGAAGTGTAAATAATACAGTAATATCTACTTTAAGTGTGGCAAAATTGGAAGATAAAGGTTAAGTATGTTACCTAAAGCCACATAGTTAACAGCAGAATTGAAAGTTGAACCTTGAAAATTTGGCCAAAGAATTTGGGCTAGCGAGCACTAAGCTATTTACCTCCATGATGGTCACAATAACGATTGCCTCCTAGTGACAATATTATGTAGTTTTCTCCTACTCTGCACCAGGGCTGACTGTCCCTGCATGACCAGTGAAATATTGAGTTTAGGTAATTCAAGTGTTACAACTTCCAGTTTGGTTGCTTGAATCTCTTGCTCTGATGTTTGCTAGTTTCCATGCTGAGACGACACTCAATTAGCCCCATAAAGAGGTCCACATATAGAAGTAAGGCTCCTAGACAACCACCAGCACCAACTTCCCATGTAGATGAAGTTACTTTTGTATGACTTCTGTGGAAATTAATTCTACAAATGTATGTATGATGTAAGAAGACTGAAGTCCAGTTGATACCTACTACAATCTTGTGGTGACCCCCTAGCCAGAACCTCCCAATCAACCAACACTGAAACTCCATACCCACAGAGACTGTATAAGACAATACATGATTCTTGGTGTTTTAAGCCAACTCATTTTGAGATTTGTTTTGTAACACTAAATACATAATATACTTACACTCGCTTCTTCTGAACTTTTCTTCTAAAACTCATTAAAATAAGTCAAATAATAATTATGTTTCTATTGATACAATAAATGTGAGAAGCTTGGAGACAAGGCTTTGTACAATTTCATTCCCTCCCAATGACACGTTTCATTCTAGTTAGCAATGCGTGAATAATTAGAACTTCTGAATAATTAGAACTCTGTGGATTTTAATTTGAAAATCTCATTTTAACCATTTTATTTAACCAGATTTAATGAGTTGTAAAATAGAACAAGAATAAATCGTACCAGATGAACAATATTGCATTAGCTTCACAGAAGTTACACAAAATATGATGGCTACCTATGATTTTTAAGAGGTTTAAAATGTAAATGCAAATTCAAGTATTGTATAGAAAATCCAAAATAAATTACAACAAATATTACTAGAAAATAAAATTTTATATATACTGCATTTAGCTTATATATACTGCATTTAGTAAGAGAAAAGAATTTTGCCATACTTGGACAATTTCTGCCAAGTGTTTTTTTCTTTACTGTGATAAAATATTTATAATACAAATATTACATAATTACGTGGAAAAATATGATAAGTAATGGATAAAAATGCTATTGAAGTAGGACAGAAATAAAGATATATTTGGAGCAATCAGGCTGCTCTACACAAAGGATACTTAATTAGGAAGATCTCTTAATTGGGATTTTCCCATCTTATCAAATCGAGCCTAGTAACAGACATCTGTAAAGACAGGTGTTTAATTGGGATAGTAATTCTAGATAATTGGGGTGCCTGCAGGTGATCAAGAGTAGCCTACATCAATCTGATTTCCAGATATTATGTCTTTGTAGGTATCTCCTGCTGTGCCTGTTTATTTGCTCTCTAAAAATGACCTCTGCACTGTTAAGAGAACAAATGTCTTTTTAGCACTAACTGCTGCAATTTTTGATTCCTGTCCCAGTTCTTAATCACATTATAATTCTTAAATATTCTTTCTTCTATAAAATAACTACATTTTATATAGGATAACTTTAATATTGCTTAATGTTTCCAATTGAATAGTAAAGCAAATAATTAGCACATTAAAACCCATGAAATCAAACATCACAAATCAAATATGCTCTAGCACACTAAACTATAAGAAATAATAATTATCACCTCTGAATGTAATAATTTATCATATGTAAATAAATTACTTCACTTGAAAACCTTTTTCATTTTGTTCTTAAAGAACTACTTAGAAGTTGTCTGAATTTGAAAATATATATTTTATTATATGATTCAAATGAAAATATCACAGCAATGCAACATGTAGCATTGCATTTTGTTCAGACATAATATAGAAGCATGCAAACTCATAGGATGAGATAGAATTTTCTGTACATGAACTTCTACTTAGAGAAAATTTATTTCTTTACATCTTAGATTCTTTGGAATATATTTTTCAGTAGAAGTAATGTTAATATACATGCTTTTTCTTTTAAATTAAGAGATATATTTTACAACTAAACTTGAAATTTTTAAGACTCATAGTAAAGTTATACTGATTTATAGTACACAAAAATTCTGTACAATTAAAGTTCTAGGAATCTTTGCAGATAAATCTTTATTAGGCTGTGTTTAAAGTAGAAATTTTAATAAATTTTCAAAGGAAAATTTTAGATAACCCATTTTCCTAAGCAAGAATCATAATTAAAATATAATAATACCTTCAGTAGCAGGCCAAGTTACCCAGCACCAAGTCCTCCTGTCTGCAGACCCCAGTACTAGGTCACCTGCCAGCAGACCTAGGAAACAGGCCTGTCCAGAATCTCTAGCCAGGCCTACTGGTGAAAGACTTTCCCTGCTGAAGTCAGTCTGTAAAGACTAGAAATGTGAATACTTCATGAAACACACAGACACGAGTGCAAGACTGCAAGGATTATAAAGAATCAGGGAAACATGAAACTACTGAAGAAACAAAATAGAGCTCCAGTAACCAATCCTAAAGAAATGGAGATCTAATAATTGCCTGTCAAAAGTTTAAAATAATCATATTAAAAAAGCTCAGTGAGGTACAAGAGAACACATGTGGACATGTAAACATAATCTGGAAAACAACACATAGATAAGATGAGAGAACCAAACAGAAATTCTGGAGCTGAAGAATACAACGACTGAACTAAAAAAATTTGATAGAAGCTTTAACAGCAGACTTTATAAGGCAGAATAATCAGTGAACTCAAATACAGGTCGTCTGAAATTATCCAGTCAGAGGAACAAAAAGATAAAAGAATGAAAAAGAGTGAAGGACATCTACAGAACTATGGGTAACCATTGAATGGACGAATGTATTCATTTTGGTAGTCCCAGAAGGGGAGGAGAAAGGAACAGAAAGCTTAAAGAAAAAATGGTGGAAAACTTCACAAATCAAAGGAGGGAAATGGACAACCAGATTCATGAACGCCAAAGTAATCAAAATATGGTAAATCAAATGAAATCTACATCAAGATACATTATAATCAAATTGGTTATTTGAAAAGATAAGCAAAATTGATAAAGCATTAGCTAGACTAAGAAAAGCAAAAAGAAAACCCCCAAAATAACAAAAAAGAAATAGAAGAAGAGATATAACAGCTGATGTAACTGGAAATTTAAAAATTGTAAAAAAAATTATTATAAACAATTATATGCCAACAAATTGGACAACCTGGAATGAATTAAGAAATTCCTAGAAACATACAACCTACCAACACTGTTTGAAGAAGAAATAGAAGGCTGGAACAGGCCAATAATGAATAAAGAGATTGAATTAGTAATCCAATACCTCCCCACAGAGAAAAGCCCAGGACCAGATGGCCTCACAAGTCAATTCTAACAAACATTTAAAGAATAATTAATACCAGTTCTTCTTAAACTTTTCTAAAAAAGCAGAAGAAACACTTCTAAATTTTTAGGAGGCTAGCATCACTCTGATACCAAAACTACCCTAAGACACCAAAATTACAAATCAATATCACTGATGAACATGGATGAAAAATTGTCAACAAAATATTAGCAAAATGGAAATTAATTCAACAGCACATTAAATGGAGCATAGGCCTTGGCCAGGTGTCATCTCTGGAATGCAATGATGGTTCAACATATGCAAATAAAACAGTGTGATATACTACATTAATGTACTTAAGAATAAAAATCACACAATCATCTCAATAGATACAGAAAAAGGATCCATTGATCTTTTTGCTATTTTTAAATAAGAATTTATTGATTAGATAAATTCAATATCCTTTCATAATAAAATTCTTAACAAAGTAGGTATAGAAGGAATGTACCTCAACATAATAAAGACCATATATGACAAGCTAACATCATACTCAAAGGTAATAAAAAGCTGAAAGCTCTTTGTCTAAGATCAGGAATAAGACAAGGATGCCCACTCTCATGATTTCTATTCAACATAATACTTAAAGTGCTAACTACAGCAATTAGGCAAGAAAGATGACTAAAAGTCACCCACTTCAGTAAGGAAGAAGAACAATTATCTCTGTTTGTGGATGGTATAAGATTATAAGTAGAAAATCCTACAGGTTCCAAACAAACACACACAACACACACACACACACACACACACACACTATATATGTTAGAGCTAATAAGCAAATTCAGTAAAATTGCAGGATACTATATTAATATACAAAAATTAGTTGCATTTTTATATACTAACAAGAACTATCCTTAAAAACTTAAAAAGAAAAAATCCATTCACAATTGGATAAAATACTGAGGAATAACCAAGGAGGTGAAAAACTTGTACACTGAACAGTGTAAAACACTGATGAAGGAAATTAAAACAAATACTAATAAATGGAAAACCATCCCATGTTCATATATTGACAGAATTAATATTGTTGCAGTGTCCATACTATGCAAATCTATGTATAGATTCAACGCAATATCTAGCAAAATCTCAATGGTAGTTTTTACAGAAATAGAAAAAAATAATAAAATTCATATGGAACTACAAGAAACCCAGAATATCAAAATGCAGTTTTGAGCAAGAAGAACAAAGCTGGAAGTGTCACATTTTTTTATGTGAAAATATATTACAAATTTACAGTAATTAAAAAAATAGTATGGTGCTAGCATAAAAACAAATATGTTGACCAATAGAACAAAATATAGAGGTAGGAAAAAAACCACATATATCAACTGATCCTTGGCAAGGATTCCAAGAGTACATAATAGGGAAATGATAATCTCTTTAATAAATGATATTAATAAACTGAATACCCATATGTAAAAGAGTAAAATTAAATCCTTATCTTACACAATACATAAAAATTAACTCAAAAGGGATTAAAGACTTAAATGTGAGACTTCAAACCATAAAAATACTCAAAGTATAGGGGAAAAGCTTCTTGATGTGGCCTAGGCTATGATTTCCTGGATATGATACCAAAAGCACAGGCAACAAAGACAAAAATAGGCAAGTAAGATTACACAAACCAAAAAGATTCTGAATAGCAAAAGAAACAATCAACAAATTTAAAAGGCAACCTACAGAATGGGAGAAAATATTTGAAATCCATATATCTGAAAAGAGGTTAATATCCAAAATATATAAGGAACTCCTACAACTCAATAGGAAAAAAAATGGGCACAGCAACTGAATAAGCATTTCTCCAATGAAGACATACAAATGGCCAACAGGTCTATGAAAAGGTGCTTAATGTTAATAATTATCAGGGAAAAATAAATTAAAACCACAATGAGATACCACTTCATGCATGTTAGAATGACTATTATCAAAAAATCAAAAGATAACATACAATGGCAAGGTTGTGAACAAAAGATATCCTTGGACATTGTTCATGGAGATGCAACTTGGTATAGCCATGACAGAAAAATGTATGGCATTTCCTCAAAAATTAAAAAGAGAACTATTATCCAGTAATCCCATTTCTAAATATATATCTGAAGAAAACAAAATCATTACCTTGAAGAAATATCTGTACAGAAATATCTGTACAATGAAATATCTGTTCATTGCTGCATTATATACAATAGCCAAGGCATGGAAGAAACCTAAACGTCTATCTTTGAATTAATGGATAAAAAGTATATACATAAAATGGAATATTACTGTCTTAAAAAAAGAAGGAAATCCTGCCATTTACAATGATATGGATGAACCTGGAGGGCATTATGCTAAGTGAAACAAGCCAGACACAGAAGGGCAAATACTATACATGGTACCACTTACATAAGGAATCTAAAATAGTCAAACTCATAGAAGCAAAAAGTGGAATTGTGGTAGCTAGGAGCTGGAGAAAAAGAGAAATCGGTGAGGTATTAGTCAAAGGATACAAAGTTTTGGCTGAAGATGAATTGGTCCTAAAAACCAACTTCCAGCATAGTACAGTAAAAATACTGTACTATATACTTAAAAATTTGCCAAGAGGTAGAGCTTATGTTATGTGTTATTGTCACACACACACACACACAATGTAATAAAGAGAGCTGAAGAAAACTTTTGGAGGTGATAGATATGTTTATGGCATAGATTATGGTGATAGTTTCACTGTTACTAAAGACAAAATTATATATATATACACACGAATGTATACATATATGCACATATATATACGTATATACACATGTTTATATATACATGTATATATGGTAAAATTTAGCCTTACCAGATTCATTTGTGTTACCTATTGATCGATGTGTCATCCCCTTCAGAGTGAATTACTTAAACTCTAGCCCAAATGTTGAATACTTTATAAATATTTTTGACTGTCATTGTAATGGGCATGTAAAAAAAGAAGGAAAAAAATTAGGAAGGATAAAAAGATGGAAAAAGTGGGAAAGTAAGAAGTATTAAATCATATTGCTGATGTTTGAAGTGGTAAGATATTTATTACAAATCATTAGAAATTATTTGACATGTAAATAAGGATTTTAAGATTATTACAAAACTGAATATTAAATGTTAAATTGAAAAATATTGTTTCAAGAATTTAATATATAGAAATATATATCAAACAGAAAAAAATAGTAAACATACAACAAAGATAGGAAGGAAGGTAGGGAAGAAATGAACAATGGAAGGAAGAAAAAAATATAGAATGGTGGATGGGTATACACAATATTGAATGACATACTACAATTTTGTCTTAATAAAGTTGCATATAAGGAATATATGCATATTTATTTAAACAAAGTATGTGTTTAGAACAAATGATATCTTTCATGAGGTCTTCTCATCACTGTTGACTGGATGACTATTAGAAATAACTGTCAGTACTTCTTTATCAATCTCAAAAATACCAGCAGAAGAAACAAAGTTTCAGAATGAATGTTAGTAACCTGGAGAAGTTGTGAAGAAAGAGGGAAGAAAAGGTGAGGGAGGGGAGAAGAGGTAGGGGGAGAGAAAGAGAGAGAGAGAATGAATGGGAATGAGAGCAGTTTCTGGTCAGCTGCAACTGTTACACCAGGCCAGTGCATGCACCAGATATTTGAATGAAGAAGGGATCTTGTGTATCAGACTGAATTGTACTTTCAGGTGGCTTTTGACTGTAAGTGTATGAGAGATCCTGAGAGGGAACTGTCCAGCTGTAAGTAGTCAATGATTTAAGCACTATGTTCTGTGGCAATTTTTTTCTTTCACATTAGACACCCAGAACAAGAGAAGGGATGCCTGAGAAGGGATGCCTGAGTTAGGAAAACTGTAATAGTGGAATCAGTCAGCAAATATTTGTAATTTTCTTTAGTAATGATCAGTAACCAGGGACAAAGAAAGCAGAAAGTACGATATACTCTTCCCATGAGATATACAAAAGGAAAAACACTAAGAAAAATGTTTCAAAAGGAAATTTTAAAGTGGCTAATATACTAAACCTTTTCAGTGAAAGCCATTAATTTTGTTACTCAATGTAACAGGCAAGTGAAAAGTACATTAATCATATAAAATATTTGTAGTATATAAAATAATTCTGAATTGAAAATAAGGCTAGATAATTTTTAAATTATGCAGCGTAAACACTGTAATGTAAACATTTTTACATGTTAAATGAATTGCTCAAAATTTAAAATATTTACATATATTTCAGATGATATACACATTTTATGGCTAATATCACAAATACTACAGATTTATATATTTCTAATACCCAGTTTAAGAAGATAATTGGGAATCAAAATATTTTACTTATAATTAAAGAATAATATAACTTCAAATCAAATATTTGGGCTTTAGAAATAAAACATTGAGGTTCATTTTTATATATTTTGAATTTTAAAAGTTAGGTTAAAATAGTTAACACTGAATGTTTTAATACTTATTTAGTTTTTTACAATGTTCAAATACAATACTTAAGTGATATAATGTTTTTAAAGTAATATAATATTTTTGAATCACAGTGAAATGCTGTGTGGAAATAAAATAGTCAACATTATAAAATACCTTATTAAGTGGATTTTTACTATTGTAAAAAGCCTTTATATTGACAGCTTTCAGGATATTTTAAGTCTTTGAAATCTTGAAAATAGATTTAGCATTTCAACATACATATTCATATCTGTTTTAATAATCTACTATTTGGGTATTAGTGACTCACTTTCATGCCTTAATCAACTTTATTGGACTGAATCATGTGACTTGCAACATGTCAAATCTTATTCTCACTTTCCTCAAAAAAAAAGAAGTAGCAGCTGCTAAGGATGCATTAATAATTCCTTGGGTAGGAGTTTAACAATCATATATGCAAAATACGTTTTACTATGTTTGTGCATACTGGCTTGAAAAACTCCTTGAAACTTGAATTTTTCTGTTAACACCGAGTTACATGCACATAAAAATGATTACATACAAGAGTAGTAATTTTGATTTAGAAAGTACATCCTAACCTTTAGAAGAAAGCCTGATATATCATTTTACATCCCAGTAAACACTTCATTCTAACGCTCTGTATACCCATTGCATTTAATAATGGCAAAGGCATTAAAATGTTATGAATTAATGTATGGATTGCTGAATTAGAAGAAATAGTCTTATTGTTTTTTTTCCATCAAATTTCTACATTACCATGAAGTCAAATGTCTTGATCTGTATAATGCTTATTGTTAACACAGAATTTCCTTAATGTCTATTAGATGTATAAGTTATTCTTATTTAATGCTTACAATAAACATATTACATACTACTGGTACCAGGATAATCCCCACCAGCCCTTCCCTCCCTCATTTTTGCTCATACTTTTCCAAGATAAAATGTGCAAACATTGATCTTTCCTTTGCAAGTGATAACTCTGATTAGCCACACTACTTTCACAATGCCATTGGAGTCAGGAAATCTGCTTGTCCAAATTAGACAGCAAAATGAAAATTTTTATAAAGAATCTTAAGATATCTTCCTATTACATCTAATTCTACAAAACTCCCATTATCATTAAAATACACATAAGCAAAAGGCAAGAAGAGGTAGATTCAAATATTCTTGCTAGGGCTTCCCTGGTGGCGCAGTGGTTGAGAGTCCGTCTGCCTATTCAGGGGACATGGGTTCATGCCCCGGTCCGGGAAAATCCCACATGCCGCGGAGCGGCTGGGCCCGTGAGCCATGGCCGCTGAGCTTGCACGTCCGGAGCCTGTGCTCAGCAACGGGAGAGGCCACAACAGTGAGAGGCCCGCGTACCGCAAAAAAACCCAAATATTCTTGCTAATCTGAGTTCAAATTATTTTGAATATTAAACATACGTATAATTCATATTTGACTTTTGTAAGTTCAGGATGCAGAAATACAGATGTTATTTCTCACCAGTTCTAGGAATTAGTTTGAAAACTATAAAAAAGTAAAATCAGCATTCTTTTTTATTTTTACTTTTTTTTTTTTTTTTTTGCGGTACATGGGCCTCTCACTGCTGTGGCCTCTCCCCTTGCGGAGCACGGGCTCCGAACGCGCAGGCTCAGTGGTCATGGCTCACGGGCCCAGCCGCTCGGCAGCATGTGGGATCTTCCCGGACCGGGGCACGAACCCGCGTCCCCTGCATCAGCGGGTGGACTCTCAACCACTGCGCCACCAGGGAAGCCCTATTTTTACTTTTTAAACTCCCCTGTGTTCCTGTCACTGCAGTTTAAAAAAAAAAAAAGTCATGTTGCTGAGCAACATTTATGTTAAACACGTACTTTGGATACTTAAAAAGACTAAAACTACATAAACATATGCAAAAAAACAAAATGCATGAGACTAGAAAAAGCACGAGACTAGTTTATGAGGTAGCAAATAGCAAGTAATGGTTATTATACAAGGGATATTTATGTAAATAGCAAGTTATATTTTATACAAGACTCTGCATGTTGCAAACTTTAATTGAAGTAGTCTTTATAATTATTCATTTGAGAAAGAAAACAAGGAGTAAAAGAAGTGTAACTTTTCATACATTACACAATTCTAATCAGTGACAAAGTAGGGAAACACGAAGTGAATTTTATGATGTATACATTCACATGCTTCTTTTAACTAAACTTAGAAATAATTCATTGTTAAAATAATGCTGATAATGCTTATTACACACTATTAATCACTTTCATTTTGTTAAGTTATAAAGTGTATAAGGCATGGGCCAAAAGAAATATTTGGAATATGTATTGATTCTAGAGGGCAGTTGTAGAAGTTATTACATACAGTCCCTGACTTACAATTTTTCAGCTTTAAGATAGCGCAAAAGCAATATGCATTCAGAAGAAAACATACTTTGAATTTTGATCTTATCCTGGGCTAGAGATATGTAATACGATAGCCTCTTGTGATACTGGGCAGCGACAGCTTGTCTCAGCTCCCACTCAACCATGGGATAAGAAGGGTAAACAATCAATACACTTACGACTATTCTGTACTCTTAAAACCATTCTGTTTTTCACTTTAAGTACAGTATTCAATAAATCCCATGAACTATTCAACATTTTATTATAAAATACGTTTTGTGTTAGATGATTTTGCCCAGCCACAGGCTAATGTAAGCATTCTGAGTACGTTTAAAGTGGGCTAGGCTTAGCTCTGATGTTCGGTAGGGTGGTGTATTAAATGTATTTTCGACTTAACGATATTTTCAACTAACAATGAGTTTATTGAGATGTAACCCCATCATAAATTGAGGAGGTGTGTATTCACTCAATCAACAACATACACTGAACACAGATTATATGGTCTGCTTTTGTGAATTTAATGTTAATGAAGACATGAAATGGTTTTAGAATGTTAAATTTCAGAGGCAGAGATAATTAAGTAGTTGAGTATGTTATATGCAAACAACAATGGGCGAGAATAATTCCCTTTTGAATAAGTGAAATTATGCTACTGGAAGGTAGAGGAAGAAGAAATTATTGTCCTTGATTGGAGGCATTAAGAGATGGCTTGAACATAGCACAGGGAGATCAGCTCGGTGCTTTGTGACCACCTAGAAGGGTAGGATAGGGAGGGTGGGAGGGAGACGCATGAGGGAGGGGATATGGGGATATATGTATATGTATGGCTGATTCACTTTGTTATAAAGCAGAAACTAACATACCATTGTAGAGCAATTATACTCCAATAAAGATGTTAAAAAAAAAAAAGAGATGGCTTTATAAGCTTGGCTTTATTTGAACTTCAATGAAGTCTGCAGTCTTGTTTTTTTTGTTTGTTTTTTTTAATTTGTGCAAGAGGGATATTCTACAACTGCCTTTATTATATTATTTCATTTGAATACAGTTTACTTATTCCAATAGGTATATATGTATAAGTCCACAGATATTTATTAATGCATAAATTATTCTCCCAATATGCACTGAAAATCAAAACTTACAATATCAAAAACTGGCCTGCAAAAACTGGCCTTCAAATATCTATGTATTTAAATAACGAATGAACAATTATATTTTCCGATATGAAAAGTAGGCCATTTTTGCCAGTCAAAGCAAAATTATTGCACATGACCTGAGTGCTTGAATTATTTCACTTACTTTAGTTTGGAAACTGGCCCTTGTATACAGAACGCTAAGAGAGACTAAAGAAAGAGGCAGACCACTCCATATTGGTAGCTGGCAGTTTTAATAAGCAAGGGAACTTACATGCAAGACTTGTCTTGGGAGGCCACAAGAGGAGTAGATTTCTGTGTCCACCTGCCAGAATCCTAAAAGTTTATACAGAGGCCTTAACTGGGTTCAGTCACGTACTCAATCCACATGGTCTCAGTAGCACAATGCTCTTTCCAGGCTATGTCCTTGGAACAACTCCTACTGTGGAATTGGTAGGCAGAGTGTACATTCCAAAGACAGGGGAGGAGCCTCTGATTGCCTGGGTTCATCTCACAGGTGAACCCGCAGTCACATCCTCTTGACAACCTCCTCCAACTTACTATGTCTCTTTCATAATATATGGGCATACATTCACAAAGCACACACATATATATTTTTTTCTTTGAACGATAACACCTTCACAATTTCCTCTGTAGTTTACTTTTCAGAGTAAAATTAATCACTGCTTAAATAACATGTGGTATGTTTTCCAAAAGTAATTATTTTATCAATGTTTATTTTCAAGCTTCCTAGTAACAATTATATGAGTTTCCTGGGGTGGCTTTAAAAAATTATAATGAATATTGTGGCATAAAACAACAGAAACTTATTGTCTCACCTGGAGGCTAGAATTCAGAAATCTAGTTGTCAGTATGGTCATGCTCTCTCCGGAGGTTCTAGTGGAGGATATTTTTTTGCCTTTTCCAGGCTTCTGGTGGTTGCTAGCAATCCTCGGTGTTCTTTGCTTGGTAACTGCAACTCAGCTCAAACCACTACAGTTGTCAAAAATGATATGAATACACGTGATAAAAAGTTATAATAATTTAAAGTCATGTAAAAGAGCCAAAATCTCTGTAAAAATTTTACATATCATGGTAGTTTCTTCCAATATGTGTATATCTATATTGTTCTAACTATTATCTTCTATTGAAAATTATTTTTCTTAAGTACCAAATGTCATGGTAAATATAAAGTTGTGTTCAGTTGTATTACCTTTCTTCATTTGATTTTATTTTTTATGCTTTTAGCCTCTCTGGGTTGCTGTTTGGATGAATTTTTTCTGTACATATTGGGTATTTCTGTGATACTATATTTATATGTAAAATATAATCTCTTAAGATATGCTATTTGGAAATTGAATTTTTTGGTAATTCTTTTAATAATATTCTATATATGAGATTAATACTTGACTTTGTAAAACCCACAAAGTGATCACAAAGGGAACTCAGTGATCATAAAAATAACATAATTTTCTGGTGATCTAAAAGAAAAAGCTATAGCAACACCATGGCATATTTTTGGTGTCACAGTTTATTTCACATGAAAGCTGTTACCAGCAACCTAAAAAGAAAGTTAAGGAACAGTGAGGGCCTAAAATCACAGATTTTTGAGGATAGGGATTTTAGTGAAAAGAGATAGATCATCTCTTGACTGAGCATTTTGTTGCAAACTGAGCAATCCACAAAATGAAATAAATCAAAACTATAATGCAACTGGGTTGTTCAACCCTACTCATGATTGCATCGTAGAAATGATTCTCTCTTTAGCCCCTGACATCTTGAAATTTATTATTTTAAATTATAAATTATATATAAGTGGATTAGTTTTGTCATCAAGTCTCAATTCTACAAAGAGAAAAGGCAAAACATGTTTCTCCCATCAACAGGACTTACACATGTGTCAGAGGAAGGTTTCAAAACAAACTCCTTTCTCTCTGAATGTACTGTAACAACACTGGTAAAGCAAAGGACAAACATGCTTCTGTAAAATAAGATGTTTTATTTCCTATCTATTTATTTTTTGATAACAACAATCACTCTTCCCAGTGTATTTATGAATTGCACACACTCTTGTTGCACCAGAAATTCATTGCATCCATCTTCACTCTTTACCACTCTCTCCAAATCAAACCTAAAACCATTGATGCTGTGAAGTCACTTATAGGTTATAATTGAAGCAGTGCTCTAAATGTCTGCATGTGCAAAACACCACCAATGTGCTTGAACTTATATTGTATTTGGAGAGCAGTTCTCCTATATTTAAAATATCTTATTTTGGAAAAAACATATGCTGAGCATATTTCCCCAACTTTTATCCTTTGTTAAACATCTCCACTGACTCTGCCTACCAATTTTCCATCTCTCCTTTTAAGGACAATGACTTCCCTTTCCAACCCACATCTCTGTTCCAACCAGAAATTTTTAACAGTAGCTTTCCATTATATTACTAGGGACTTCTGTCTACAGTTGATCATCCCTGGAATAAACAATAAAGCCATTCCATCTACGAACTACTCAAGTCTATGTTCAAATCAGATGGAAATAGCTTGTCTGAAAAAAGTAAAACTAACACAGGAAGAACAGTGAAATTGAAAGGTAGACTATTCGTAACATTCAATTGCTGGTGCCAGATGTTTCAGAAGCCCAGACACATATTACAAACTCATAACTAAATAAACTTTACCATATATTTTACTCCTTGTCTAAGCTATTTTAGGATGAATTTCTTGTACTTCTTTCATTTTCTTACTAAGTTACCTCTATTTTTCTTACAAGAGAGGTAGAGAAATTTATCAGGAAAAGAACAAAATCAGGTCAACAAAATCATTATTAATAGTATCCTCTATTGGAGCAAGGGGTTAACGTATTCTTAAAATAGTACTTAGATTAACATGCATCAGATGACAAACATAATGAGAGGGATTTGAAAGTAATTAGTTTTATCAGAAGTAATTTTCTGACTGTTACAACCTCTTTCCAAAAGCATATCAATGATTAAACCAATATTCCTTAATTCATAGTGTAAACATTTTGATTGGTTGGAGGATTTTAACATTATAAATACGAAAATAAATTACAAATTATTGGTTATTTATAAACAATTTGTTTTCCTTAAGTATATATTAATGTTTTTAACCAAAAGACTTTTAGAGAAAAATCAATGAACATTTTATAATATGCCTACATTTTTATTTACTTCATTAATCAGTACATAAAGTAATTATTTAATGCTTATTTTGGAGGAAAGCCAGGGAAGTCAATACACTGGTGTCTCTCTCCCCACCTCTTCTAATGCTCCCCAGTGACTTTCCATTGCTTGACAACAAGTGAAGTCAAAAGTTATGGGAATAAATCTATATGTGTCACAGAAATCATTCTTCCCAGGAAGAGAGTAGGAATGAGACAAGAGTAGATATGGAAAGTCAAATGGAAAATATTTGGTAAAAGCACTCTTTTTCCTTTATCATCACTTCTGTTTTTAGTTCAGGTAAATGTAATGTGCTTCCAATGAGAAGAATTCACATAGATCCAGCATCATAAATCTTCTCATTAATATGTGGATAACAAACAAGTGTGGATAACAAACACTTACTCCAGTGTAAAGCCTAGCATATTAGCCATCACTGTGTTCTTTCTAGGGTTGCAAACATAAATAAGTAACTAAATAAATGAATGAATAAATAGATAAGGGGATGCAGATCATTAACAGTGGTGTAAAACATAAATGTCACATACCCCTCTTAAAGCTTGTCACAACTCTATGCTGGTAATCTCCCCTGACTTCTACCATCCATGTTCTATTCTCCTGCCCTTCATCAGCACATCAGTTATAAGGGGAAAAAGCCAGTCACTTATTGCTTCAGGATCTGAGGGCTTACTAATGGTATGTTGATCGTATCTCCCTAGTTTTCATTTCCCTGAATTACTGTCGTACTTAAAAGAAAAACCCGAGAAAATTTCATATTCCAAATATAGTCCTCCCTGTTCCAATTGTATCTCAGCAGAACATCGGTAAAAGGGATTAATCGTTCCATCTACAATAGCCACCCCGCTAGCTGCTTGATATCTCAGCTGCATGCTAAACCCAGGATATTCATGAACTAGTCTTGACTTCTAGCTCATCAGAACTCTAGTGATGTTTCTTAGTGGAAGCATTTGTCCTAAAATATCCAAATTCATTGAGCCTAAAATATTGACTATGAAAGGTAAAAATATTTTCCATGGATTATTTGGCAATGAATAAGGAATTTTGTCAGCCAAGGACTTGAAGTGCTAACAGAAACACTATAAACAAAGAAGGCAGTCCAAGACAATCAACCTGCCACTAAAAAGGGAAATGATTATCCTTGAGATGGTGTCATATCAACAGCACAGGACTCATCTTTGTTGTTGATAGGTTGAACATACAGCTGTGACAAAAGCCCAGTTTGCTTTGTTGAGGGAAAAAGAAGTTTTATGAGTTCTTGCCTTTCACTATGGCTATTTTTTGTCTGGGCCCAGTGATCAAGAATGGGGTGGCTAGGGAAGAAGTTTTTATATACCCACAAGGGAGGTAATTTTGCCTGCCTATTTAGTGCCTATGCTGACATGGATGAAAAATTTTGTTCATTTACTTTAAATGGATTTTTTTAACATCTTTATTGGAGAATAATTGCTTTACAGTGGTGTGTTAGTTTCTGCTTTATAACAAAGTGAATCAGCTATATTTCGTGCCCACTCTGACAGTCTCTTCCCCAAAACTTCTTGTAAAAAGTATTGAAGCTTTGTCCTTTTTAGGTCTCTGACAAGCCAGCTAACCCACTAACCAGACCCCGTAATCCCAGGTAGATCCTAAACTCAGATCATTTCTCCTATCACACAAAGTAGAGAATCAGAGAAGCAAGTCAAATATTTGCTAGCTGAGCAATTTCTCTTTAAGGCTCACTTCAGGAACATTATTGAGATGCGTGTTAGTTCAGTGGCTACTCACTAAAGGCTTCTTACCAGGATACTCATTTGATCTATCTTGGGACCAGGATCATGAATTTTCTTCCTACTCTCCATATTTGTAGGGCCCTGCCCCTGAGGTGAAAGATTTTGATTAAGGGAAAGGTGGAGAATCAGTGGGAGAAATTAGTAAGGGACTTGATGCCAAGCTCAGAATCCTACTCAGGTGTCCTATTTCCAGGCCATCTCTAGTATTAGTAGCTGCATTGCTTAGGGTCCCAACAAAAAATAGATTGAATACTTGAAAAAAAAGGAAAGTTGAGCAGAGTTTATTTAAAATAAGTAGTGTACAAAAGTGTGGGTATAGGTATTTTAGAGATAGGACTGTAATCCCAGAGGTTACTAGCTTGAGAGCTGTTATGACCTCTAGGCCCTGAAATGACAAGGGGAGGGAAATTTTGTGAAGCACCAGAGCAACTTATTTGGACTACTTGAGAAGAGCTATGAGTTACAGCTCAATTGACACAAACATCTCAAATGTCCTTGCAGAGAGGGACCTGCTAGGTCCTACTTGTATTCTTCCACTACCTTCTTCCACTACCTATATTATTCCACTACCTTCTAAATCCCTGCTAGGCCTCTCCACTATCAAGGAAAAGCACAGCGAACAGGAGATCACTGATTTGGTTTTATAAAGGCTGTCTTAAGTGTCAATAATTTAAATATATATAGATATATCTACAAACACAGAAACTTAGACAAACATGCATAAAATACCACACATACACACCATTAAAAACTTCATTTTATAGGGCTAATCCCCAAAATGAGATTGATAGTAAATTGTAATAAGTTTTAGTTCTAAGAAAACTTTTCAAATATCTCATTCACAACTTCTAAGAATCAAAACTTTTAGAGTAACAATGTTCTTTTGTCCCCCAAATTATATTTCAATTCTTCTACTCTTATCATTTTCTAAATAAATAGTTAATAGTGAATAAACTGAATAGACTTGAATCAATTAATTATGCCAAAAATAAAATTACAAAGTATTTATATTCAGTGTCTATATTTTTTTACTTTTTCTCATCTTTAGAATTATGCATCTATCACTGTACACAATTGATTGTATACAATGACTATCAGTGCAGCTACACAATGATTTTATTATTGCAATGTTTTAGATATATATATTGAATCAATGAGCTCTTATTATAGTTTTAGTAATTCCAACCAGTTATCAGGAAGAGTATTACTAACTGAAACGCCTCCCCACCCCCATCAAAATGTAAGTTTGGAAATAGAATTATTACAGTTAAATTCACGTGTGTGTATGTGTGTAGCTCTGTGTGTGTGTGTGTGTGTGTGTGTGTGTGTGTAGGGGTGAATATTAACCACATATTTATGTTTGTTTTGAATTTCCTATATAGGAACATGTGATATGTCTCAATAGGTTCAGACTTCATTATGTTATTCACTCAGACTTCATTATGTTATTCACTCAATTATCTTTCAGTGTTTTACATTGTTCTTAGGTAAACATTTTGAATGATGGATTATAGTTTTTCTAGGTGCGGTAATTGCATATTTCCATTATATTTTTATTGAAAAAACATGGATATTTTGTATTATTCTGTATTATTCTGCACATATTCCTCCATATATTTATTCAATGTGAATTTAAATAATTTTATTTAAATTTAAATAATTTTATAAAGTGATTTTTTCACATGAATTTTTTTCAATATACTTATTGAGTAATATACTGATTGAATAATAAATACATATTATGACATTGAATTTTACATTCAGAAATTTACCCTTCTGCTTCATAGAATATAAGGCTTTTAAAGCATTATTAGATTTGCGTGTAGTAATGTCAGTGTAAGATATTTTGTGCTATTTTTTTCTAGCTTATCTTTTTAATCCTAGAAAATTCTTTTCTTAAAATACGTACGTAGTGTGAAGTTATTTGTCATCTTCTATTTTCTGTGATTATCTGAACCTTGATTTTCTGGAATGACTGAATCATCTGATAGTGACACATTTCTGGTAATTTTATAAAATTTCCTTTTTTCTATATTTATTCTTATACCCACTTCTCTATTCAAAACTTTTTTCCCCTGGAAATCATCACCTCAACAATTTTATTTAATTAATTTGCCATGTAATTTTCTTTAGTTCATTCTTATAAATTTTGGTAATTATTTTCCTATCCATGCTTATATTATCACTAGACAATTGAGATTGAATCTAATGCTCTTAAAATTTTGAAGTCCAATTCAGAAAATATATTTTAATAAGACTTTTTAGACCATACATTCGTGACACTATGGACAAAGAATGTTGCCTGCCATTCCAGTAAACAACGAATGTTACTGGCCATCAAGCCATCAGCCACTAGAGCTGCCTCAGACAGCTGTGCCCTGAAGGGAATTCAGGGTGGAGAAAACAGGATACTAGCTCTAGAGAGTTTAAGATGCATACCTAAGGAATAATTTCAATAAACCCAGACCCTTGCATCTTCCCAGACATAGAAAACCACTAATATGTCTGCTTTCTGTGATTAGCAGTATTTTTTGATGTTCCACTACATGCTTATTTTTTCCTTTTTTCAGCAAAAATTCCTATATAACCTGGCTTCTCCTTTACTTTTTTGGAATGGTTCCTGAGAGGCTGTCTCCCAGGTTATAGTCCTCAGTAAGGTCCCCAGATGAAATATAATTCACAACTTTTAGGTTGTGTGTTTTTCTTCAGTCAATAACGATATGTTTTAGAGTATATTTCCTACTTGGAAGAGGGAATAGATAAGGCCATTGGAGAATTATTAGAGCCGAGTAGTTTTCTGTTCTGTACTACACTGAATTGCCCATGCCCTTAAAATTTGTAATTAATTAAAATTCATTTTGCACATTATTTTATAGTAAACATGTTAAACAGAAGACTAAAATAAGTATAAACTTTGTTATTAATCCAAATTCCATCTTAACAATTACAACACCAGATATTTGTTCTGAGTACGAGAGATATTTTCAAGAGACAACAAAGGGTCTTAAAATACACTATATTTCTCTTTTAGACCTACCAGTCATATTTTTAAAGATATTCTCCTTTCATGTTTTTTCATTGACATGTAAAGCCCTTAATGAAAATATTTACAATTTCAATACAATTATATTTTTAATTTACTTTATAAAACATGTCTAGCAACTAAATTCATTTTTAACACATGAGAGCACAGATCCTGTCTACTGCATGTAACGAGTACTTTTCTGTAAGAATATATGGATGAATTTGCCACTACTCAAGACTGAAATTTTTCTTTCGAATTATTGCTGGAAACTATGTAAGAATTAAGAAATAAATGTGTTTGTTTTATTCATTTCCACATAAACTATGTGGTAATGTGCTCTTCCCAATGTGCTTATTTCCTACCTTATCTCTCACTCTTTAGTTCCATCTATATATATGCTTTTATTTTTAATGCAAATGTATAGTTACACAGGTAATAATGAGAAAAATGAGAAATAACATAGAAGTTATAAAAAGTGTTATTGAGAAGAATTAATAATTTTTCACAATAGGTAGGTTTTAATGTTATACAAAAATAAAAATTATTTCAGAGTATTTTTATTTTACCATTATTAGGCTTTATATTTTAAAACTATTTCTGGAAGAAAAATATTAACTATCTCCTTTGCATAGGATCTGTAACATTTTATCAATAACCATATAAATCATGCCAGCATTTTCCAAATTGTCCACCATGGGGTACTAGTCCTCTTAAAAGATCTGTGAGCTAATATTTATATTAAGAAATAGACATTTGTAGCACAGGGAAATCAGCTCGGTGCTTTGTGACCACCTAGAGGGGTGGGATAGGGAAGGTGGGAGGGAGACACAAGAGGGAGGAGATACGGGGATATATGTATATGTATAGCTGATTCGCTTTGTTATAAAGCAGAAACTAACACACCATTGTAAAGCAATTATACTCCAAAAAAGATGTTAAATAAATAATAAAGAAAGAAAAAAAAAAGAAATAGACATTTAGTCTGTAATAATTGCTTGCTTGAAATTGAATCTATACAAGGTATGCAATGACCAAGACAGCCGTAATGTTCCCCTCAGCTTAACTAAAGACAGTGTTCTTCCTGACTCTAGGCTCTTGACATCCCTTTTCTTACAGCATTTACTTCAGAAAACTTGTAATTTACCATTGTCCCTTTGGGTTTAAATCTTCTCTCAGCCTCTTGCCAGTTTTACACCCCAGGAATATCTTTCACAAGAATCTTGAAGCCCTCTCTTTGAATAAAGACAGGGCTCCTATTTCCCAGTCTCTGTGAGAAAACAAGGAGCCTAAATTGATTAGCCAATTACCAAAGACAGAAAGTCTTAACACACTGACAAACCCCTCCCTTCCTCCCTTGATGTCATTCATTACTTTTTCACTGTTCACCTCTGTTCTTCAAATCTTTCAGTGGTCCTTTTGTTTCAGAGGAGCGCAGTTCAGTCTCTCCCTCCTACTGCACTAGTTTGACCCCCACTGCAATAGATCTGAATACGGTTGTCTTTGCCTGTTTATCTGGTCCACTACAATTTTTACTTGACATTAATATGATATTTGGAAAGAACTATAAAAAGTGCATCTGTTTAAAGTCATATTTCTCAAAACATAGCTTTGTTCAACTCAAGCTCTGTGAAGTATAATTTACAAAATGCAGATCAATGTAGAAATAAATTACATCTAATATGTAACTATATCACTAAATATTGAGCACCCTCAATGGGTAAAACCAAATTTATAGTATTGGAGTGATGCAAAACTAAACGTGATGCTGTATCTACCACAAATTATTGCACATGCTGGAAATGGAGATAAATATCTATATTGAAAATTATGAAGCAAGACATAAAAATATGCCTTCTAAAAATTATGAAACATGTCCCAAATGAAATATTCTAATAATACTCCAGGAAAAAATCTGCAGAGGTTCTGGAAACACCATTTTGTCCCCTTATCCCCTCAGGTAATATGTCTTTGTTAAAGCTGAATGTACAAGAGCAATTCCCACACTGCTAAGTAGATATTCTGGAGAAGAGGTATCTTGTGAACACATGGAAGCACAATGACAGAATTTTGTTCTTGCAAAACCCATGTTCCCAATTCTTTGCATCACCTGACAAAAATGGATGCATAAAAATTTTTTAGTAACTGACGATTCTGAAGACAGAATTGGGAAAGGTCTGGCCAAAGTAAGCAATGAGTTACTGATGCTAATGGAGATAAAAGGCCTTGTCAGCTTAGAAGGAAATGCATCGTGTTCACTTTCAGATCTGTACAACCATGGGACACATTATCTCCCTAGCTTTCCCCAAAAAGAATGTCTACCAAGCTTCATTTATTATTTCCTGTTTATGTAGCTGGTAGAAAGAGCATCTGATCACTGCGTGAAGACTTCAGTTGTCCTTTTTAGTTCTTTTTTCCCTGATCTGAGCAGTCTTATCTCTACCAACTTTACTTGGATTCATTATTGGATTTGAGTTAGGTACTCCCTTTTTTCCAAGGACAGGGATAGTTTACTGCTTAAGTCTGAGTGTTCAAAGTATACTATGGCTTGGGAACTCCTAACCTAGAACCATCCACTATCACAGAAATCGATGAAATACAAAAAGAATATTAGGCACATCTATAGTTTCTCATTCTGAAAAGAGAATTTATTAAAAAAAAAATACCCTTGGGCCTGAGGCAAAGACTTCCTTCCCTCAATAATTATCAAACTGAGATGAATCAAGATGGTGCTTTTGTTGTTTTATTTTTTGTTATTTTTTTTGGTAGAGGTAGGAGGAAGTTTACATAGCAAGGATATGGGAAACAGATTTAAGGGTAAAAATGATAAAATAAAATTTAGGAATTTTTCTTTAGACCAAACTGTCAAAGTTGGTTGTGTCTAAGAATTCCTCAGTGACCTTTGTGTTGCTGCTCATTTTTAGAAGCCTGTTTTTGATCTTCCCATTCCCTCCCCCTATCTGCCATGTTCCCAAGTTGTCTTCAAGGCAGCCTAATTTACAAGCTTGCCTTTGAAATGTGAGAGAACGCTGAACCAGCCTTTGGGACTTAAGTTCTCAAACCACCATTATAACAACTATCTTTATCTCCAAATAAAGTTATCCACTCCTGCCCCTACCCTGTGTGTGTGTGTGTGTGTGTGTGCACACATGTGCGTGTGTGTGTCTATAACTTCAGGAAACAGTAAAAGAATAGTAAAATATATCTTTGAAAATGGAGGAAAGACCTAATGAAGTTAAGAACATTTCCTTTCAAAGAAACACTCTTAACCCCTACTGTCTTTTGCAAAGTTTGCATGAATTTAATTGTAAAAACAAGCAGGGACAGTATATGTAAAAGGAGAATAGAAAATGAAAAAATTACACTATAGATATTTTTGTAAAAATACTAAACATGTCTCAAAGCAAGCAAACCAAGTATTGTATTAAATTAAAATTCATCATGAAAAATTAATTCCAAATATTCATACATATTTTGACTTACATTTTCTATGAGATTATTCAACACTTTAAAATCTTCATTTAGCTTGTACATATTTAGTGTTGATTATATTCTAGGTATTGAAATGAGTTGAAAATTAATAGATTAACAGAGATTAACAAATTGCAGATAAAATAAATGATCATGTAAATATATATAGGAATGGTATTAAAAGACAATTAACACTTGTTCATGAAAAAACTCAGCAAACAAGAATAGAAAATAATTATACATTTCATTAAATGCAACTACCCCAATGGATAGCAATAATCAGAATAATCAATCAAAGTAGTTATATCTATGAAATCTTCAATATATTAAGTTTAATATAAAGTAATTTCATTGAGCAAATGGTAAATTATTTAAAATTAACCAAAATAAGGAAAATAAATATGTCATGGACCTAAAGAAATAAGAATATCATATAATGTTTCTACAGAAAATAAATACATATACAAAATGATGTAATATAATCGAGACCTGTTGGGCTGCACCCCACAGGCCTACAAGGCCTGTGCTTGCCCAGCTTCAAGACTGAAGAAAGAGCCCAGAGTCAGCAACAGAGACATCAATTGTTTAATGAATTGAGGAGCTTACATGTCTGAAGCAAGGTCCTGGAATGACACCTCACCATGTGCGGCAGTCAGTGGGCAGGACATGGTGGCAATCTTTGCTCCCCAGGGGAAGAGTAGATTGCCGGTAATAGGGGGATTTACAGCAGGTTGGCTCATTAGTTACCAGGGAAACAAGCAGAGAGACACTCCCCTTACCACCCCTTTGATAAGCTATCCAAACTGGGGCCCCGGGGCAAGTATGTAGGAAGGTCAGTCATCTGAGTAGGGTGTAGGTGAAGCAAGCACTGGTTGGGCAGGGGATGTATAGAGAGCAAGATAACAACCATCCTGAGTGGCGTTTCCATACAAGACCATGAAGAGACAACTTCTCATGAACTTTATTTTACAAAGCGAAGAGAAGAGACCCCAGCTCACAGAGTCTAACAGCTTATGATGAGAACTTTAATTCTAATTTAAGAGAAATTTAATTTTACAAACAAGAAGCAATAGCAGGTTGACTTTTGAAAGGAAAGAGGCTGAATTTGATCTAGAAAAACCATTCAGGCCACTTAAACATTCATCTGTTCTATAAAGCTCTATAATTTCTGATAACAGCATGTTTTATTATCTGTAGATCTTGAAGATATTACATTTGAAATACTCAGTGTTTTTATTATGTTTCATTCTTCCCCTTTATATAATCAGAAATTTCATTTTAATTTTAACTATCTATTCAAAACTAGATAAGGTCCACTGTCTGATAATGCTAAACTACCACAAAAATCAGATAAAACAAACAACATAAATCAGTACATTAGAGAGCTGATTACATATTTTTGTTTGTTAAATATATGACTCCAGGGATCTAAGCATAATGACTTGATGCATTAGTCATCTGAGGTGCCATGAGTTACAAAACAAAAATTTCCAGAGTTCATTTTTTTTTAACATCTTTATTGGAGTATAATTACTTTACAATGTTGTGTTAGTTTCTGCTGTATAGCAAAGTGAATCAGCTATACGTATACATATATACCCATATCCCCACACTCTGGTGTCCCCCTCCCACCCTCCCTATCCCACCCCTCTAGGTGGACACAAAGCACTGAGCTGATCTCCCTGTGCTATATGGCTGCTTCCCACTAGCTATCTATTTTACATTTGGTAGTGTATATATGTCAATGCCACACTCTCACTTCGTCCCAGCTTATACAACCCCCTCCCCGTCTCCTCAAGTCCATTCTCTACATCTGTGTCTTTCGTTCTGTCCTGCCCCTAGGTTCATCAGCCTTTTTTTTAGATTCCATATATATGTGTTAGCATACGGTATTTGTTTTTCTCTATCTGACTTACTTCACTCTGTATGACAGACTCTAGGTCTATACACCTCACTACAAATAACTCAATTTCATTTCTTTTTAGGGCTGATATTCCACTGTATGTATGTGCCACATTTTCTTTATCCACTCATCTGTCAATGGACACTTAGGTTGCTTCCATGTCCTGGATATTGTAAATAGAGCTGCAATGAATATTGTGGTACATGTCTCTTTTTGAATTATGGTTTTCTCAGGGTATATGCCCAATAGTGGATTGCTGGGTTGTATGGTAGTTCTATTTTTAGTTTTTAAAGGAACCTCCATACTGTTCTCCATAGTGGCTGTATCAATTTACATTCCCACCAACAGTTCAAGAGGGTTCCCTTTTCTCCACACCCTCTCCAGCATTTATTGTTTGTAGATTTTTTGATGATGGCCATTCTGACTGGAGTGAGGTGATACTTCATTGTAGTTTTGATTTGCATTTCTCTAATGATTAGTGATGTTGCGCCTCCTTTCATGTGTTTGTTGGCAATCTGTACATCTTCTTTGGAGAAATGTCTGTTTAGGTCTTCTGCCCATTTTTGGATTGGGTTGTTTGTTTTTTGGATATTGAGCTGCATGAGCTGCTTATATATTTTGGAGATTAATCCTTCATCAGTTGCTTCATTTGCAAATATTTTCTCCCGTTCTGAGGGTTGTCTTTTGGTCTTGTTTATGGCTTCCTTTGCTGTGCAAAAGCTTTTAAGTTTCATTTGTTTATTTTTGTTTTTATTTCCATTTCTCTAGGAGGTGGGTCAAAAAGGATCTTCCTGTGATTTATGTCCTAGAGTGTTCTGCCTATGTTTTCCTCTAAGAGTTTTATAGTATCTGGCCTTCCATTTTGGTCTTTAATCCATTTTGAGTTGATTTTTGTACACGGTGTTACGGGGTGTTCTAATTTCATTCTTTTACATGTAGCTGTCCAGTTTTCCCAGCACCACTTATTGAAGAGGCTGTCTTTTCTCCATTGTATATTCTTGCCTCTTTATCAAAGATAGGGTGACCATATGTGTTTAGGTTTATCTCTGGGCTTTCTAGCCTGTTCCATTGATCTATATTTCTGTTTTTGTGTCAGTACCATACTGTCTTGATTACTGTAGCTTTGTAGTATAGCCTGAAGTCAGGGAGCCTGATTCCTCCAGCTCCATTTTTCTTTCTCAAGATTACTTTGGCTATTTGGGGTGTTTCCATAGAAGTTGTAAACTTTTTTGTTCTAGTTATGTTAAAAATGCCATTGGTAGTTTGATAGGGAATGCATTGTATCTGTAGATTGTTTTGGGTAGTATAGTCATTTTCACAATATTGATTCTTCCAATCCAAGAACATGGTATATCTCTCCATCTGTTTGTATTGTCTTTAATTTCTTTCATCAGTGTCTTATAGTTTTCTGCATACAGGTCTTTTGTCTCCTTAGGTAGGTTTATTCCTAGGTATTTTATTCTTTTTGTTGCAGTGGTAGGGAGTGTTTCCTTAATTTCTCTTTCAGATTTTTCATTTTAGTGTATAGGAAAGCAAGAGATTTCTGTTCATCAGTTTTGTATTCTGCTACTTTACCAAATTCATTGATTAGCTCTAGTAGTTTTCTGCTAGCATCTTTAGGATTCTCCATGTATAGTATCATGTCATCTGCAAACAGTGACAGTTTTACTCCTTCTTTTCTGATTTGGATTCCTTTTATTTCTTTTTCTTCTCTGATTGTGGTGGCTAAAACTTCCAAAACTATGTTGAGTAATAGTGGTGAGAGTGGCAACCTTGTCTTTTTCCTGATCTTAGTGGAAATGGTTTCAGTTTTTCTCAGTTTTTCACTGAGAATGATGTTGGCTTTGGGTTTGCATATATGGCCTTTATTATGTTGAGGTAAGTTCCCTCTATGCCTACTTTCTGCAGGGTTTTTATCATAAATGGGTGTTGAATTTTGTTGAAAGCTTTTTCTGCATCTATTGAGATTATCATATGGTTTTTACCCTTCAATTTGTTAACATGGTGTATCACACTGATTGATTTGTGTATATTAAAGAATCCTTGCATTCCAGGGACAAACCCCATTTGATCATAGTGTATGATCCTTTTAATGTGCTGTTGAATTCTGTTTGTTAGTATTTTGTTGAGGATTTTTTGCATGTATGTTCATCAGTGATATTGGCCTGTAGTTTTCTTTTTTTGTGACATCTTTGTCTGGTTTTGGTATCAGGGTGATGGTGGCCTCGTAGAATGTGTTTGGGTGTGTTCCTCCCTTGCTATATTTTGGAAGAGTTTGATCCAGGGTTCATTTTATAAGCCTCAATAGTTTGAGAAGTCCTGTCATATTTTTATGGTTTTAACATTTATCACAATATACAATTATAATTATTTATGTATTCAGGCAGAGTAGAACCTTAGAAGAAATACAACAGCTGTGACCTGTATAATTAAGAAAAGAAGGGTGTTTTGAATAAATAGACATGAGAGTTTCATTTGCCCCAGTATCCACAGAGTATTCTTTAATCCATAAACAACTGAGAATATGCAAATTTTTTAATTGCTACCCAGAAAGAATAACAAATACTAAGAACACATTAAAATCTAAAATAGATGAGTATAGTTAAATTTAAATATATTATATTATAATAATATATAATATTAATAACATATTTCATGTATAATTTATAAGGTACATTTTCTTGTTATCTTTTTACAAGGCAGTGGAAAATGTAAATTCATATCAGATGAATTTGACATGCAAAGCTATAGGGGTAAAACGTTGAATCTCAATTTCTCTAAATCTCTCTCTCTCTCATCAATCCCTTTCCTTTCATCCTTCCCTCACTCTCTCTGTTGATTTGATAGTTTTAGTAAGATTTCTAGTTGATGTTGAGATTTTAATACTTACAGAAACTAGTGCATTTATTTGGAGGAAAAATCTGATAACTAGATTGGAAAGGAGAGTAAAGATTTTAAATGTATGATCAAGCCAGCAAGAATTATTAGTAAATCCTTCTAATGAGTATACACTTGTAGCAAACAACAGCAACAAACAAGAAGACATGTTGGATTTCTTTTAAGAGAGAGGAGGAAGTACAGGGAGAGAGATTTCGGGGAAAAAAGTGAGAGAACGAGCTCCAAAAACATGACAGAAACCCCACATTTGGTGTGTTGTTATCCTCTCCTCATGTCTCTAAAAGCTTATGTGAATTTTAGTTACACATGAATAGTTGTGCAAATCAATATGCAATTTTGTATGTCAGTTTGTGAGGGTGTGTGTGTATGCTTGGCATTACTTCCATTTTAAATATTTGCTGGATTTCAGCTCTAAAGCCATGGGGTCTGGTGGTTAACTGGAAATATTTAACTACAAATTCAGTTTCTTAAAAATTGTAGGTCTATTCAGATTGCCTATGACTTTTGGGAGAACTTGGGTGACTTATTTTTTTCCAAGAAATTTGCCCATTTCAGCTAAGTTATTGAATTTCTTTGTACACATTTGTTAATATTACTTTTATAGTCTGTAGGATTAATAGTAGTTTTCCCTCATTCAGTCCTGATATTGGTAAAGTGTCTTTTGTTCTTCATAAGTCTGGCTAGAGTGCATAAAATTCATGAACTTTCTCTAAGTAGCAGTTTTTTGATTCACTGATTTTTTTGTATTAGTTTTTAAAAAAATATTCTATTCCATTTATTTATATTCTTATTTTAATTATTTCTTTGTTTCTATGGATTTAATTTGATCTTCTCATGTTTCTTAAGGTGGGAGCCTATGTTATTGGCTTTAGATAGTTTTTCTTTTCTAATATAGGATTTTGCACTATAAGTTTCCTCTAAGCACTGTTTTAGGTGCCTCACACAAATATTCATATGTATTTGTCATTTTTATACAGTTAAAACTTTGTCCTATTTTTCATTTATTGTAATTTCCTTTATTTCTTTTTTGACCCATATATTATTTAGAAGTATGTTATATTGGTTTTAAATATTTGAGGATTTTCCATATACCTTCTGGTTATTGATTTCTAATTTAATTTCACTGTAGTTAAGAATAAACTATTATGATTTGAAACGTTTTGTAATTATTGATATTTGATTAATGTCCAGAATATAGTATATCTGAGTAAATATTTTGTATAACTTTAAAAAGAATGCTTATTCTTCTGTTCTTGATTGGAGACATATTAATGTCAATTAGAACAATTTGGTTGATAGCATGGTTCATGTCTCATTCTTACTGACTTTCTCCTGAATATTGAGAGAGGGATTTTTAAATCTTTGATTATAATTGTTGATTTAGGTACTTTCACTTCTACCATGAGTTGCTTAATGAAATATAAATCTGGAAGCATATTTCATGTTCATGAACTGGAATTATATTGTTAAAATATCCATAGTACTCAAAGTAATCAAAATATTTAAGGCAATCCTTATCAAAATTCTAATGGCATTTTTCATAGAAATAGAACAAATAACCTTAAAATCATAAAAGACCCTGAATAACCAAACCAACCTGAAGAAAGAAGAACAAAGCTGGAGCCATCACGGTCCCTGATTTCAAATTGTATTACAAAGCTATAGTTATCAAAATAGTATGGTGTTAGCAGAAAAATAAAAACATAGATAATGGTACAGAATAGAGAGCCCAGAAATAAACCCATGAATATATGGTCAATTATTTATGACAAAGGAACCAAGACTATACAATGGAGAAAGGACAGCCTCTTCAATAAACAGTGTTGGAAAAACTGAATAGCCACATTACCCATAGGTGTAAATAATGCTAAAACTAATGTATAGAAAATGGATAGGTAAAGGGTATAATCAGTTTTTATTTTAAATATTTGAAGGAATTTAGGGGACAAAATGATAAGTTAGTTAAACCTATGAGAAAGACCAGATCCAAATGTACACTATGCGAGTTCTTTGAACAGAGACTGGAATGTTCTTTGTTAGAAGGATTAAATTTGAAAGAGCAGATGGTTTACCAGTTTATAGAGACATTTATTTTTACCAAAACAAAAGTAAATAGTTAAAAACTAGAACAAAGTACTTGAATTCTCAACAATACTGAATGTATTAAATTTTGGAAAGTTTGGGTGAAAGTCTCTACTGTCATACTTTAAAGCATCCTTTAGATTAGTGGCTGATAATAATCAGATTATCCTTACTCAAAAATATAAGAATCAAAACGAATACATTGACTATATGAACAGATGTAATTTTTTCAATATATTACAAAAATGGTAGTCTTCTATTTAATTTAATTCTGGGAAAGATTCTAGATGCACTTGCTACAGCATTTTTTTTCTTGCTATGCTGAGCTCTGTGTCAAAGACATATGCACTGTGACTTGTGTTCTCCATATGTGTAAAACTGAGACTCAATTTTAAAATGCCAAATGAGGAAGTGCGAATGTCATAATTTATTCTGTAAATCACAGTGTACCACCCTGTCAGCATTAGTAAATTAGTACCTTAATCATAACAAAACAAACTTCCTCAACAGTGCTAAATGAATAAAGTGCCAGCCCATTGCATGGGATACTCAATTTAGAAGGGTAATAAACTTTAAAATTGTCCAGTGTAGCAACTGCATGCAATCTTAAATAACATTATTCTGTTCTTTTAAGTGTTTATAAGTGAAAATGACTCTTGAGGTGCTTGAGAGTCAAGTGTTCAAAGGCAGTGTAGTTGTCATGTTTGGGAGACTGGGCAGTAGAGTCCAATCAGTGGTTTTAACCAGCTCTACTTTATACAAACTATTTCATTTTGGAGAAGTAAAATGATAATTATATATACCTTAGAATTTAGTGTAGTGAGTGTTAAATTTAAAAAAAAATAAACATTTTAACAAATTTTTAGATTATCTAAATCCCAGTTTCAAGTCCTTTATATAAAGAGCTCAAAGTCTTTACATTCATTCTTCTAACAAGAAAAGGCTGAACACGCTGAAAATCAATGAATTTCTTAGACACATGAGAGAATTGAGGTAACAGGGTAAACTCGCATCCTCAGATCAGGAAAATAGGCACATCTAGAAAGTCACAGCTTAGATCTATTTACCTGGAGAGGAATCCTTTGGAACCATAGACTGGGAGGAACATTTAAATGGTGATTTGGACAAAATGCTGCAGGGTGGTTGTGGGATAAGTTGAGAATGAGAAACCCCTGAAGGATGCAGTCTTACGAGGGCCCCCAGACTTTTGTGGGTTTTACCCCCTGTTCTCCACCAGGTTCACTCAGCAAAGGGCCCATAAAAATTTCATTATGTCCCTAAGGGGGATTGAGGAGAGAGTAATCCTTGTGAAATACTACCAGAACATTCTCCATAAAGTGACGGACTCTCCAGCTAAACACACTCTACCTGAATATTATTTGACTTGAAGGTAGGATATTCTGTCACACTAGGGCCCTCTAGCTTTTGTTTACCACCTGAAAAGGAAACCAAATGTTAACACTGAAGGTCACAGCTGAAAGGCTAAAGCTCAGTGAATAATGGAGATTTCATCATAAGAGTATAGAGTGTTTTTCTTCCTCCCACCTTACCGCCTCATCAAAAAGACTCAAATATAACAGGGAATTACAGTGAAAGAGGTGTAAGAAGATACAGGAATACCTAAGGAAGCCCTAAGTCAACAGAAGAGACAAAAAGAGTGGAGGAGTTTGAGGCCTTGGGCATCTATCTCTACAGCAAATATTAAACACAGTCCAGCTCTGAGCTAAGTGAACATAAAATCTTCTACTAAAAGTCTATTTACCTGGACTCCTCTTATCTAATGTGTTATTCTAACTTTCAACAAAAATTTAAGGTATTGTAAAAGGGAGGACAAAATAAGAGCTTGAAGAGACAAAGTATGGATTAGAACCAGACTCTGATATGACACAGGGGATGGAATTATAAGACAGAAAATTTAAAATAACTATGATTAAAAAGACCCTAACAGAAAAAAATATATACAATAAGTGGATAATGTAAAGCAAAGAGATAGAAATCTGTAAGAAAGAATCAAAAGGAAATGCTAGAAAGGAAATGCAAAATGACTGAGACAGAAATGAAGAATGTCTTTGTAGGTAGACATTTGTAATTAGATCTGCAAAGGAAAAAGGAGTTTGGAGATTCATCTATAGAAACGTTTCAAATTGAAATGCAAAAGGAAAACAAAGAATGGGAAAAATATCTAAGAACTGTGGAAAAGATTTGAAGTGTCCAACATACATGTAATGGGAAGACTAGGACAAGGAGGAAGTGTCCAAGAAATATTTAAAGGAATAATTGCTGAGAAGCCCATAATTAATGGCAGTCATAAAACCATAGATTAAGAAGCCAATAAAACCTCAAGAATAAATGTTAAGAAACCTAAATCTAGCCATATTATATTCAAAATGCAGAAAAACAAAGATAAAGAGCAAATTTTGAATGAAGCCAGAGGTGAAGAAAAAACCTTGTCTATATGAAAATAAGCATAAGAATTACAGTGAACTTCTCATGGGAAACAATGCAAGCAAGAAGAGAGGGGAGTGAAAGATATGTGTGATATATTATATCCAGTGAAATAATTCAAAAGTGAGGAAGAAACTAAGACTTTTTCAGTCAAACACAAGCCCAGTGAATTCATTAGCATCTAACCTGTCATGGTGGGAAAAAAAATAATGGGACAGCCATATTGGAAGTCAGTTTTATAGTTTCTTATATAGCTACCTATAGTCTTACCATATGATCCAATTGTTGTGTTATGTCTTCGTAAAAGCCTATTTGGGGATGTTTAAATCCGCTTTAGTCATAAGTGCCAAAAATTGGAAGCAACCAAGATACCCTACAATAGGTGAATGGATAAACACATTGTAGTATATCCATACTATGAATATTATTCAACAATAAAAATAACCTATCAAACCACAAAAAGACATAAAGCATTCTTAAATGCATGTTGCTCATTGAAAGAAACAAGTCTGAAAAGAATTCAAGACTATAGTATAATTCCAATTATATGACATTATGGAAAAGGCATAACTATAGTGATGTTAAAAAGATGAGTGGTTGCAGGGTTACGGGGTGAGTGGGTGAGGGTTGAATAGGTGAAACACAGCAGATGTTTTAATTCTGCCAGTAGTTCTATTCTACATGATACTGTTGACGGTGGCTCATGACACTGCGCATTTGTCAAAAGCCCTTGACCTTTACAGCACAGAATGGAGCCTGGTGTATGAAATTAGGAGGTTGGGGGATCTCAGGAATGAATGAAAACTAGAAGGTAACCTATATTACAAATTTAAGAAATAGCCTCACTGAAGGGGGTAGGGAAAATGTACTGATGTCAGTAACTTTGAATATGAGTGGAGACTAAGATTAAAAACAGAAGAATTGTATGTAACTACTGTAACCTAGTTGATACAGATGTTTTCTACAGGGGTATAAGGTAATAATTTTGATACCACCATACATGCACACTGGAAATGAACGATTTTGTAAATGGATGACAGTTGGTAGGAGCCAGGTTTCTCACTGTTGGTGTCAAGGAGTGGAGGCCAGAATAATCCATGTAATCATGAATTAAAGTTTGGTACATTTAATACACCACATGCTTATTCCAGCACTGTGCCATCTGAGAGTCTAAGAAGCAAACTCAATAGCAAGGAGCACACACAGTACCCAGATTTTAGGTTTTAATGCCATTCCCCTTTCAGCCAACTGAAAGGGGCCATAGAACAGAGGCCACACTGAAGTGACAAGGTTAATAAGTATTGGATTCTATCCCAAAGTTTAAAATATACACCAAAGTAGAAAATAAAAACCACGGCATCACTCATATTGATATATCAGATGCATGTCTCATATTCCACTAGTGATTTTTTTCCCTTTATTTTAAATAAATGTGTATTTGTGAGGAAAAAGTTAATACAATTAAGATTAACCCTAACAAAGGTAAAATAGAACTATGAAGACTGGAAAGTAAAAGAAGTAATCAAATAGCTTCATATTTTCTAAGTAATAAGACCATTTAAAAATAATTTGATATCAATAAGCTTTTGAAATAAAATTTATTCTCACAATTTTCTTCATATTATATGTAATACACCTGCTGAAATGGAGTCCTCAAAGCTGCTATAAACAAATTATGTTAATTTTAAACATTCTTCCAGGTGTTATAAGACATTAAATAGTTATATCAAATTAACAATTGTTATGAATATTTCTGATAGTATAATTGAAAGCATTACAGAATTAGAAGAATTTTATTTTTTTTTTACAAGTGGACAAAGAAGAGAATACATGGTTAACTTCTTATTAATTCAGTGTAGTACTTTAAGCATTTAGCTTTAAGTATTTAGAAAGATTTTATCTGAATAAAATGCGTATATAAATTTCAACTTTGTTTTCAAAAGCTGTGGCATTCTTATTTGATAAGATTAAAATGCTGAAAGAAAAGTTACTACAAAGTAATATCTTTGAAGAAACATAAGAAAATACTATGCTTTGGAAAATTTTTCCTTGCTAAATACCTACTCCACTACAACAGCTAGATCTTGCTGAAAATTGTAAAAAAAATTGAAAGCTTGAAAACACTTAAGTTTCAAAGCAACAGATTGTCACAAAGAAAATACAATTTGCACTTGTCTAGGATTTAAGAGCTGAAGTAGTATCAAATATTTATATCTGAGAAAACACCACAAAAAGACCACAAATGCTATCTGTAAATATTTTAGAGCATAGAAATTGTAGCATCCAGCAAATCTCCACTCCTATTCCCACCTTTTGTTTTGTTTTTCTTGAGGATATGTTGAAATGTTAGATAGTATTTATTTTAATTTATTAATTGAAGTATAGTTGATTTACAATATTGTGTTAATTTCTGCTGCACAGCAAAGTGCTTTAGTTATACATATATATGTACATATGTGTATATATATATATATATATATACACATACATTCTTTTTTACTATGATTTATCACAGGATATTGAATATAGTTCCCTGTGCTATACAGTAGGACTTGTTATTTATCTATTCTATATATAATAGTTTGCATCTGCTAATCTCCAATTCCCAATCCATCTCTCTCCCACCTCCCTCCTGCTTGGCAACCACAAGTCTGTTCTCTACATCTGTGAGTCTCTACCTCTGTTTGTTTCATGGATAAGTTCATTTGTGTCACATTTTAGATTCCACATATAAGTGATATCATATGGTATTTGTTTTTCTCTTTCTGACTTACCTCAGTATGATAATCTCTAGGTCCATCCATGTTGCTGCAAATGGAATTATTTCATTCTTATTTATGGCTGAGTAGTATTCCATTGTATATATGTTGAGTTTTCATTTTATCTTCATCATTTTCAAGTTTAAATGTTGTAAAGGAAGAGATTAATCGTGATGAAATGAGACTAGGAAAAAGAGAAATAATTACATATTAGATTTAAGTCATTGGTTCTCACGATAATATAGATTCTAGTTTCTGAGTAAAGTTGGTGCAGATTTAAACTATGAAACAAAATAAATGCTTGAATACTATAGGAGATTGAGTTTGTGCTTTACTTGAGCAATTTGAAATATCTGATCAGTGTGGTTTCATTACCAACAAGGCATATGCATTGTACTATTAAAAATAACTATTCAATAAAATATTCAAAGTGGTGAAGCAGGCTTAACTTCACTAAAAAGGACAGTATGAAATGTATAAAAATGTTTGGAATAACCTCTTTCAATGTTATTCTCCTTTTACCTTCTTGCTAAATTTAACATCCCAAATCCTCTAAATATCCACACCAGGTTATGCTGTTAAATAAATAAGCTGGATTGATTTCTATAATATGTTTCTGTACAGTCAGATATGAGATTTCTTTGATAATAGTTAATATCACAAGTAATTTTCAGTGAATTCTCAGAAATAATACAAAATTTTTTTTTCCTTTCTCTTTCCACTTCATACACCATAGCAATACCAAAAGTAGGAAAAGAATAGAGGAGAAAGATTTATAGTGAGTATTTGGAAACACATTATAATTATTGCCAGATCTTAATGTGTAAACAGTAAATAGGAGAACATTGAGAAATGTTCAGAGTACTAGATCAAGATGGTGGGGAGAGTAAACACCTCTACCAGCTCTTTAACTTAGAATTGATTATAATATCAAACAGAAAACTATAAATTAACCCATCAGTCCAGGAATATAACCATTTAAACAAGAACGTCAGAGAGGCTAAAATGTTAGGAATTCAAAACATATTTTAAAACCAGACCAAATTTACATAAACTAAAACAAGATTTGAGAGAATAACAATGTCTCAGAAGAGTTTTATAGGCGGGAGCCCAGATAAGTCACTCAAAAACCTAAATAAAGATGACTTAAGAAGGAGCAACTATTTGATCATACAACCCCGTTGTTCTTGATAGTATGAATCAAGCTCAGGCTTTTCCCCATCAACTGTATAGTTTTTAAAAATGTGATCTAATCATTCAATGGAAAGCTATAGAGCAATGAATATGAACAAACAGCAACTTCAAATAAACAAAAAGATATTATCTCCATACATTCTACTGAAAAAAATCATATAGGAAACATTACTTGCCATATAACTTCATCTATAACAAACACAAATATGCATTTATTTAAGAAAACTACATGCAAAATATTCATAGGAGCAATAGTGTTAATAACTCTAAACTGTAAAAATGCTAATGCACCCCAGACAGATTTTTAGAATATCTGTTAACCCAATCCAGTTCTTAGAAATGTTTGCGGAAAATGGAAGAGCCAGTCCAATACTTATGTGAAAATGCAAAGAAACATTGTTAGCCATAAATATTACCAAGTTGAAGAATAATTTAGAATATTTTATACCAACATATTATTTCAGGGGGAAAAAAGCTTAGTTATGATATAGAAATTAAGACTGTGATATTGTACAAAGATTGGCAAGTTAACCGATGGAAATGTTGCAAGGATAAAAGAACTCTTCAAGTTGGCCCTGGAAAATGGTGAGGAAATAAAAAACTATCAAATAAATTGTGTTGGGTCAACTGGGTTATCAATATCAGGAAAAAGGGCAACATGACTACTGTCATCCATAAACAAAATTAATTCCAGGTAAATTGTAGATCAAATGTTTAAGGTAAAACAATAAAAACTCTGGAAGTTCATATAGGAAAATAACTTCCTCATCTTGTTATTTGGTGATATTGCCTAAATCGGTCATATATATAGTAACTATAAAAGATAATACCTGTTCATTAACAGATGCCATTAAGATAGTGACAATGCAACCTATAATGTGGCTGAGATAGTTTCAACATATGTGAATAACTATTAATAGCAAAGGGCTTATATTAAGAAAATATAAGGTAATCCTAAAATAATAAAAATACAAACTTGTAGAAAAATGAAAAGGATCTTGAAGTGGTACTAAAATTTAAATTTAAAATATTAACTCAAAGTGGTTTGTAGACCTAAATGTAACTGCTGAAACTACAAAATTCTTAGAAGAAAATTTAGGAGGAAATCTTTGTAAACTTGATTTGGCAAAGCCTTACTAATTTTGACTCTAAAGCACATGGTACAAGTGAAAAAAAGATAAGGTGGACTTCAATAATTCTTTTGCTTTAAAGGATATTATCAAGGAAGTAAAAAAGACAGCTAACAATAAGAGAAAATAGTTTTAAATTATGTATTAAGCAACTTTTATGTTGACTATATGAAGAACTCTTAGAACTGAATAATAAAAAGACAACCAATAGTTAATAATGGGCAAAGTATCTGAATTGATATTTCTACAAAGAAGATACACAAGTCAGTAAGCATATGAAAAGATATTCAACATCTTTGGCTGTGAGAGAAATGTATATCAAAATTACGACATATTAAAAAAAATCACGACACATCACACCGACTGGAATAGCTGTAAGTAAACATAGATAATAACAAGTATTGGCAAAGATGTGGAGAAACTGGAACTCAGGTTTGTGAGAATATAAAAGGTTGTGAGGTTGTGAGAATACACAGGTTGTGAGAATATAAAATGATATGTCAGCTTTGAAACCATTCTGGAATTTCTCCAAAATGTTTAAGCGTAGCATTACCATTAGCTCAACATTCCACTTCTAGGTATATACCCAACAAAATGAAAATAGACATCCACATAAAAATCATAGAATAAAGTTTATGACAGTACTATTCATAAGTCAAAAAGTGGAAACAACACAGATGTTCGTCAAGTGATAAATGTATAAATGTATTATATCCATACAATGGGATCATTTTTAGGGAATAATATACTGATATATACTATAATATGAATAAACCTTGGAAACACTATGCTAAGTGAAAGAAGCCTTTCACAATAAAGCATGTAGTGTATTATTCTATTTGTATGAAATTTCCAGAATAGACAAATCTATAGAGACAGAAAGTAGGTTAGTGCTTTCCTAATCCTGTGAGTGTTGCTGGAAAATGGGAAGTGACTGTTAATAGGTATGGGGTTTCTTTTTGAGATGATAAGTGTTCTAAAATTGATTGTGGTGATAATTGCACAACTCTGTATATACTAAAAAACCTGGAATGGTATGATATGTGAATTATATCTCACTAAAGCTTGTGACAAATGTTCCAGTATTGTAAGAATGAATGAAATATAACAAACAGAATCCAAACCACCTTAAGAAAATTAAACATAAATGAAAGTAATTTCAGAAATCCAAGGTTGATTAATAACTGTAAGTCCATAATTAATATGCATTAGGCATCTACTCCTCCAGGCCAGGAGGGGAAGGCCTCTAGATCCATTACAATTTGGAATGTAAAACAGTGGTTCCATGGGACATACATATGCAAATCTCTCATGCATGAGGTCTGTATTTAACTTCCAAAACTTGTTTATCATTTAAATATCCTTAAGTTACCAGCAGTCTGTGCTTAGGAAGTCCTGACTGTACAGAAACAAAAATGTTAATGAAACTTTGTCTCCTGACAACTCACACACACACACACACACACACACACACACTCACAGATAACATAAAATAAAGCAGATATATGGAGAAAAATATGCCATTACACACATATAAGAGTACCTAAATTAAAAACAAAAAGAAGCAAATGGTGGGAGTAGACAATTATGTAGAACATTGGAAACTCTTATACACTACTAGAATGATTTTTTGGCCCAAAATCATTGCAAAAATTGTAATATTAATTTGAAAATATGCAAGGTGTACACAATTTCACTTTTGGGTATATACTTAAATAGATGGATGAACTGGAGCATCTAGAAACTTATCAAAGAATGTTCTTAGCATTTCAGTCATAATAGATAGTAACTGGAACAGAAATCCGAATGTCCATTAAGTACAAAATGTACATATAATTGTGATACATTTACACACTAGAGTAGGAAATAACAATGACATTGAATGTGCTTCATTCACACGAGACAACCCTGAATTATTCTCACAAACAAGATATGTCTTATAAAGGGCCAGACAGAACACAATTAATCCTAAATAACTATATTCACATGAAACTTAAATTAGGAAAAACTAATATTTGGGGTTAAATTCAAGGTGGTGGTTAACTCTGGTAAAAGGGCAGGGGTAGTGATTCAGACAACACATGAGGGCGCTTCTGAGTGGTAGCATAATTCTGCTTATTGGGCAGTTTGAAGGTACATGGCTATGATTAATTTTGATGTTTTATTGAGCTTTATATTTAAGATTTGTTCATATATATGAAAAATATAAAAAGTATATAACACAGGTAAGTAAAAAGTTTAAAATGAAAAGGTGACCATAGAGGATTAGTACTGCCTATATCAGTAGCTAGTTTCAAAAGGAATGGTGGAGAGGTGCTTATTAAAGAGGGGTTAAATTTTGTGTTTTTGTGATGATTTGCAGTCCTATCATAATTTATGATTACTAACATAGCTAGAAATAAATTTCTTAAGCTCATAGCTTTAATGCCAATAAAACGTAATGTTTGTTTGCAAAAAATCCCACATAAACATAACAAATAACAATAAAATTAACATTACTTTAGTGTGACAGATGTTTTGCTTAAATTAATCACATCCCAAAAGTAAAATATTTTTCTATTGGTGACTTTCAATTGCAAATTATAGATCCAAAGAGTTCTGTTTTCCTAAATGGTAAAATATTTCATCCTGACAACAGTAGCAGACGCTTTTAATAGTGATCAGTTCACATTCCAGCTTAATTCTGCCGAACATATATGTTTCCAAACATAAGCACTATATTCTTTTCTTTCTTTTTCTTTTTTTTTTTTTTTTTTTTTTGCCACACCTTGCAGTCTGTGGGATCTTAGCTCCAGGAGACCAGGGATTCAACCGGGGCCCTCGGCAGTGAGACAGCGGAGTCCTAACCACAGGGCCACCCTGGAATTCCCAGCACTATATTCTTATACCTTTTTTATTACTCACTAACAAATCAAACAATTCAAAGTAGAGACGGACACATCACAAGTCACAACTTCAACATGTTTGTCTTTTAGATATTTAAATATGTTTGTATAGGGGTTTTTTCTTGACCAGAATTTAAAAATATGTATATCAAAAAGAAACTTAAAAACTTATCAGTATCCAGTGGTTATTGGAAAATATCAACCTAAAACAAGGAAATGAAGGGTTGGTTTAGTCTTATAATACTAAGCTGACTAGACAATTATTTGGGACCTCATAGGAACTTAAAGTTCCTAGTACTGGGACCCCCTGCTGAAAAGGACTTCTCCCATTGCTGAGAGGTTCCAGCCTAGTTCATGTCAATGCCCTCATTCCGGAAAACATTGGCCATGCACACCCTGCACTTCTGAGTTCAACAGTCATCCTGGCTCAGGAATTGCTCTTTCAAGATTTTCATAATCAACCTTCATTTGTAATAGACAAAAATAAATATACAATAATTCTCTATAAACAATGAATAGACAAGTTTGCTATAACATTAATTATGGATTCTCAGGTCCTCTGGGGTAAGAGTTGATTTAGCAGATTGTTGTAAATTTTTCTTTGCAATTCTTCTTCTGTAATTAATTACTTTAACATCAATTCTATTTCAGATTTTTGTTTGCATATCTGTTTTCAGCTAGGACTTTAAGACTTGGAGTGTATGATTTCAAAAGGGGCTGCTATAAGGTCTCTGTGGACAAGAATTACAAATAAGAACTACTAAGCAGCAAAATTATACACATGGGAACCCCTTTTAGATATTTCCCCCTCCTTATAATGCCATTTTAAGCTATTTCCCAATCCTACTAATTGATCACATCTGGTCTTCTCTGAGTTCTCTTAGCTATTATTTTTTAAAGCTTATGCATTTACCACTAAATAGTGTTATAAACATATGAAAGATGTTCCTTTTTTCTTATTTTTTTCTAACTGCTACTCCTTGTTTGAAATTTCTTTACCTTAATCTTTCTTATCATCATTTCCCTCATACATTTCTCCTGTGCTTTGAACATAACATGCCTTGATTAAAAATTTTCTTTCTCTTTTTTTTTCCTTTTATACAGCCTCTTTTGCTCTCAGAGTAAGAGAAGAAATATATTGTGCCAAAGAATGTAATAGCTCACTGGATAAAATACTATTTAATTACAGTGTCAACAAGCAAACAAATAAACAAAATAATGAATACATTTCAAATGCCTTCAGAAAAATTATTCTTCTCTAGCATTGATAGGTTATGAAAATGCTATTTTTAGCCTCTGTTTCTGAAATATAAATGTTCCTGACTGTCAACAATTTGTGACAATGTCAGTGTTCTGGTTTGCTACATTTTCCATAACACAGACAGTGTAGCTTAATCAACAGGAATATCTTCTCACAGTTCTGGAGTCTGGATGTCCAAGCAAACCATCAGCAAGTTTGATTTCTCCTGAGATCTCTCTCTTTGGCTTGCAGATGACTGCTTTTTTGCTTCCTCATATAGTCTTGTCTCTATTCATGCACACGTGTGTCTTGTTCTCTTTCAAAAGGATACCAGCTATATTTAATTAAGGTCCACTAGTATGACCTCATTTTACCTTAATTACCTCTTCAAAGGCCATATCTCCAAATACTGTCACAATCTGAGGAACTACTAGTTAGGACTACAACTCAGGAATTTTGGTGGTATACAATTCAGTCCATAATGGACAGCTGCTTAAACATAGCATAATTACTAAGCTAGTGCTTGTTGTATATTCATATTTATAGAACTGAAGATTAACATATCTTCATGAAAGCAACAATTTAGCAAGATAATCAAAAGAAGTAATATCACCTGTCTGCCTCTCAATGACTAACACATTGTGCATTCTAATTTCCTCAACCTCTGTAAGTCATTCACTGATTATTTATTTTTTTAATTTAATTTATTTATCCTTTATACAGCAGGTTCTTATTAGTTATCTATTTTATACATATTAGTGTATACATGTCAATCCCAATCTCCCAATTCATCACAACCACCACGACCTCACCCCCCACTTTCCCCCCTTGGTGTCCATACGTTTGTTCTCTACATCTGTGTCTCTATTTCTGCCCTGCAAACCAGTTCATCTGTACCATTTTTCTAGATTCCACATATATGCATTAATATATGATATTTGTTTTTCTCTTTCTGATTTACTTCACTGTGTATGACAGTCACTAGGTCTACCCACATCTCTACAAATGAACCAATTTCATTCCTTTTTATGGCTGAGTAATATTCCATTGTATACATGTATCACATCTTCTTTATCCATTCATCTATCGATGGGCATTTAGGTTGCTTCCATGACCTGGCCATTGTAAATAGTGCTGCAGTGAACATTGGGGTTCATGTGTCTTTTTGAATTATGGTTTTCTCTGGGTATATGCCTAGTAGTGGGATTGCTGGGTAATATGGTAGTTCTATTTTTAGATTTTTAAGGAACCGCCATACTGTTCTCCATAGTGGCTGTATCAATTTACATTCCCACCAGCAGTGCAAGAGGGTTCCCTTTTCTCCACACCTTCTCCAGCATTTGTTGTTTGTAGATTTTTCTCAATTTTCATATTTAGCTGAGATGTATTGACTTGTTGGAAACGTTTTTTTTCTTGTGTCAATTATCCTCCCTTTCTACATCTCCACTGTTGCAGTTCCAAGCACATAATTTCTTTCTCATTGACATTAGCCCACTATTTTTCTCCTTCTGTCCAAGTGTTCTCCACACATGAATTGAACTTATAGGAAGACAAAGTCATGTTATATGGTTATATGGCATTGATCTTAAAAATAAATTTCAACTCTTTTCATGACAAACATTTTCTCAAACCTCACTTTGCAATGCCCTCATGCTAACTTCATACACTCTTTCTCTTCTCACAGTCCTTAAACAGGCTAAGTTCCCTGAAACAAAGGATTTTGCATATTTTCTATAGTTTTATAAAACAGAAAATGGCAAACTTTAAGACACCATTATTTACAAAACAAACTATTCTTTATTAGAGTAGAGGTCTGACTTTTCTAAATATTTTACTCACCCTGAAACTAAACAACACATACATCTATTACCTGATAACATTTTTTTTAGTTAAAATAAAATCTCAGTGTCCCTGAGATTAAAGCTTTTACCTACCACTACAAATATTCATCTTTGAGTAAATAGTTACTATATATGAAATATTTTCCCCCATATGGTTAGATTTACTGACCCTAGATGATGGATGAACATTTAGGTACTGCCTTGATTGACCAGTGATTTTTCCCAGACTGAAGTTAAATAACCTTGGCTTCTTCCCCTGATGCCAACCACCAATGTCATTAGGAATGTGAATGATTTGGTAGTTTATGAGGTCTACACAACGTTTCTCCTTTTATGGCTCAACATTCTATAACTGTAATTTATTGTTTGTATTTAAATTTCACCACACTTCTAGATAACTTTTATAAATTATCAGTGAGTTAGTTTTCCAGCAGTTATTCCTTGAGGAGTCTCCTGCTCTGTACTTGATTGTCATGTCAGCACTCCACACTGAAAGACCTGTGTATGCTTTGGAAAGGTTAAAAAAAAAATCTTCTTGTACTGAATTTCTCCTGACAGTTCAGGGGCTCCTCAGATGATAACTAATCTGTCCACTAGCACATGAAGATTATTATAAGACTTACTAATGCTTCAATATACAATAGGATGATGAGCCACTTCATCTTTACAGTCTTCTGCATTGTAACTCACTTGTTCAGAAAATCATGTTTCACTCTCATAAAATATTTTCAAACTTTGGTTTTTTTCTGAATCATATTTCTTTTCATCTTTTTTATCAATAAATAGACTTTATTGATAATTATGTCCACATTTCCCATAGGAAAAACGCATTTAAAATTTTTTATATCTAACTTTTTTGTCTCTCTAATAAAATATGTTATATTTTTTATTGGCCTCAAAAATTTCTGAACTTGTACTTTGAATTCACAATACTATTTAAAATCATTTTAAGTTGTTTTTTAAAAATGACTTTTATAAAACCACATTTTTATCTTCTAATTAGTGAAATATTGTTCCACGTTTACTAAATTGTACTCTTGAAGAGCCAATAACACATTATAATTATTGTGATTTTTCCTCACATTTAAAAATCAAATCACTGAATATTTCAAAATTAAGTAATATAAGTAAATGTATGTATCATAACCAAACATCGGATTTTTCTATAAACTATTTTCTTGGTTTTACAGAAACGTACAGTAAACTTAGAATATGTGGATAAGCAAATTTATTTCCAAAATATGTTTCCAAATCTCACAGGAAGAACAATTTACCAAAAACTAATTTTAGAGATGATAGCTGAAATTTCTTTCTTTGCTTTTATTTGGAGAATGAAGATTTGGAGTGAATTTGTGGGTGATGACAAAGAGCATGGATGCTCTACCATGAACACAGGGGTGTAGTACTGAATAAATAAATTAAAGTAAGCAATGCAATACTAATAAACTCATGACTGATAATAATGCTACAATATAAAATTGGCAACTACTTACTCCCATTGATATTTATAACCAATCATAATTTAACAGATGTTATTTGGTCCAGGAAGAATCCTTTTGAAATCTTCTAGCTTTACATGAAAAGCAAGTGACTACACTTTTAATAATAATAATTACGATGATGATGATGATGTGATAAGTTTTATTTAGCACTTACTATGTGCCAGTCATAATTCTAAGCATTTATCATGAATTAGAACATCTAGTCTTCACAATATCCTTTGAGTTTGGATATTACCCTCTTTTTAGAAATGAAGAAACTGAGGTATACAATTTAGTTAACTTGTCAGATCAAACTTTGAGGTATTGGCAGATCCTGATTCACACACGGGCCATCTTATTCTACTGGCAGTCTTCCATGTGTCTTAAAAACGTTCTCTTAGTATTCACTTGGAATGTGTTGGGAAATACGATCTCATGTGGCAGTCTTTTGAGTCCAGCTTGTTCAACATAAAAATGAGCCTTGGGTCTGGAGCTTCCTTACCAGGAGATAAAGAGCTAACACAGCCTATGTCAGGCTATTGTCTTGTGTGGGGATATCTTTCTGTTTCAAGCTCACTGTATGCTCCTTTGTTCTGCTTAAGGTTATATGTCAATGGCCCTCAGGCAGGTCCCTGGATTTTGGTATTTCAGACTCCTTCTACTGCGGCTTGAGAGGGATGTATGCAGGCAAATAAGCAATTGCCCTGTGCCAGCTGCCAGGAGAGGCCCTCTGGCCATGGGAGACTGATGCCCACTATCGAAGCTGATCTTGCTATGTCTCTACTCTATGTGAGCAAAGCATGGTTCCATCCAGTGCTTGACTGTGTTGTGTTTACCTCGGTGACTCCTATACCAAGATGCAATGGGCAGGAATTTTTGGATTCCACCCCTGGGATTAGTAAATGTGCACAGGGTTTTGCTTCCCTAAGGTTAGTGACTGGTGCATGGTACTCTGTTCGACAGAATGCACGGCTGGCCTTTGGGAGGAGGTAAGTAGTTCTGTATAATGATTTTAAAGACTACTGGAAGCAAAGATGTCTAAAATTTGAATGCTTCCATTTGGATGTTCAACATTAATAATAGCACCTTTGCACCAAGCTTGTCACAAGTCAGGTACACTAAAATAGAACAATATTCTGAAGAAGAATTTACCTTGAAGGATAAGGAAGTCTTGTCTGGTAATTCAGTGTGAACTTTATGGCACAAACACATTAGTACAGCTCTAATTCTCCAAAAGTATGAGACGATTCAATGAAAGTTTGAAGTTTTTACTTTTAAACAAATGGCTGAAATTGTGAATGCAAATTACAGAGTCTACTGCTACACATTTAAACATGAAACATATTTGATTGAACTTGACATTACTTGAGAAGAATCTCCCTCTCCAAAGAACTATTGTGACTTATGCAGGAAAATATAATGACAATGGGACTAGAAAAGAAGCTTAGAAGAATACAGTAGGCCACCCAAGGCCAGTCTTTTCGTGAAACGCTGTGAGCCAACACGATAATCATGGTGTCCCTGAACCATGCCTCTTGTAGGAGTAATTAGAGCCTCTGATTCTATTTTCATGAAACACTTGAATTCATAATGCATCCCACTGGAATAAGTAAGCAACTGGAACTTAGAGAACACTCTTATCCATAATGAGCATGTAATACAAATGAGCTATAAACCTCTGTCTTTTTAATCCACTGAGATTTTAGTCTTTACTTAGAGCATTGAACTTCTGGGTCAATTAATTTTGCATGAGCTGCAGGCATCACAAACTCAGCATGACCCAAACTAACCCTACTTCCCCCCTGTTTGTGTTATTTCAAAGAATTTTACTACCATCGAGTTGGTTGAGCAATTCAGAAACCTAAACATCATTCTTGACTCTCCATTTACCCAGTCTAATATCCAATTATTCACTAAATTCTATGATACTAATATTTTTACTTCTTTCTATCTCCACTGACATTACACAGCTTTTATCATTGTTTTGTTGTTGTTTTTTACACACAACTCCACCTTTTTCTCCAAATTCCAAGAAGAATAGTCTTCGGTAGCACAAGTTCATTCAGGTCAATTTCCTGATATAAATTTCAATGACTCCACATTATTCTCTTATTTTATTTTACACAGTGTATAAGGTCTGTCAAGGTGTCTCTCCTTTTTCACCATCACTTTTCCCCTTTCCCCACTGCTTACACACACTCTATACTTTAGCCACACGGATCAGCTTGTCTCCTTAAGCACTCATCAATCTGTCTTTCTCAATCCTAAACCGTTCAGTCTCTCATAGACTAGGCCTCCATCCCAGGGCCTTTGAAGCCCACAGTTTTATCTTCTGCATGTTGTTATTTTTCTTTATTGTAACTGTCTAATGTAGTTTAAATCTCTGAAGAGCATCTTTATCTGCTTGTCTAGTTCGTCATTTTGGCCTGAACATTAAACACAGAGGCAGGCTTTGGATAACAACATGTTTATGGTAAATAAACCAGCTAACTTTAATTACTGAGCCAAATCTAATGAGTTCTATTCAAATTTTGATTATCTACCTTGCAATGTGCAAAATGGTGGGTTTTGTGTGGTTTACTTTAAAGAGCCATCACTGTATCTTTCTGATTCCATGGTGTGAGAATTCTTGCTTATGTGTTTTTCTTTGGCACCTGGGTTTGCTAAGTAGCATGAAGCATTGTTTCTGCTTTTATGGGAATGAGAGGGGAACGTTAGACATCCTCTGAAAGAAGTTGTTACTTTCTGATCAGAATACATATTGGAATTATGTTCCCTGTTTTTTTATTGTCATGGTATTTCAATGTACCCTTCCTGGGAACAACAGTTAATGACCAATACTGTTTAAGAACTCAATGCCTTGTATTCCATGCACTCTGTCTGAATTTAACTAAGATACATGCAGTCTTTATTATTATTAAAAGACAAAACATAACCTGATTTCCCAAATATGGTACATTTTATTACAAAGTTCAGAAGATTTAGACAGACAAATATAGCTAATCTTATTACTTTGCTTCTGATTATTACTGTATTTAACATTAAATTATTGATTTAAACTCATTTTTCAGGGGAAAAATCATCTGATTTCTGCAAAATATATTGTGCATGAGGTAAAGAAAAACATTGATTTATGTATTAAAGACACATGTCTTCTGTATTTAAATATAGGACAGACATTTAGCTACTTTTCTAACATTTTTATCAAGCCCACAGAGATTGAGTAATGGAAACACAAAATATATGTGTTATCTTACTGAAATTAAGTCTATTTTAAAGGGGCTATGAAATTATAAATTTGACTCCGTTGCTTTCAGGAATTATTTTCAGAATATTAAAAAAGAAAAACAAAAAACAAACAAACAAAATCTTCCTTGAGTTAAAGGACCCAGAAGGATTTGATCCCTCTGACTTGATGAGATCATCTCTTTCTCGTTTTAAGTCCCCAGCTGGTACGCTTTGAATAGGATGGTCTCCACTAAGCCGGTGCTTACTTTTAGCTACCCTGCTTCCACAGTGGGCAGAAAGCGCTTGATCCATGCTGGCCCTCCTATTAGTAGGATCATCTTGCAGGGAAAGTGCACTAAGCCTCACTTCAAATCATGTTTTAAGATGCTTGTCATGTCACCCCAGCCCTCCATCTAATAAACACCTCATTGCTTCGAGCTTAGCTTATGTGCACAGGCATTTCTGCTGGGCTTTGTTTTGTTCCGTTATAAAGAGATTGCAAAAATCACCACTCTCTTTTTCATTCAGCTGGAAAAAGAAATTCTTGGTAAGGTCACTTCTATTAAATTAAAAGAAGAGGCAAATAAAAACTTCAATCTTCTATTTGTCTTGCCTCCACACTTTCTCTTTGCGTGGTCTCAAGGCGTTGTGTTATAAACACCAAAGGCAATGGATATAAGAAACATGAGTGTCGTGACTAGGTATGCGGAAGTAAAATAAAAGTTCAAAATAATCGATTCATATATATTATTAATTTAATGCTGCACTGGTAATAAAAATAAGATATGAAGAATAAGAATACAGGAAAGTGAATAAGAATAGTGACTTCTAAATAACATAAAAATCAAGAGGACAGCAGTGAATTTTATACATTTTTTTTACCATTTCTATGTAAACACAAAGATCTTTAAACGCTGCTTTATGTAACTGCATATGTACTTCTGAAAGACAAACGTGGCTGTTATGCACAAGTGGAATAACTATCATTTTAGATGACTGAACGAGTGACTGACAAAAATAAGCTATTTTCTATTTTAAAAATTAATTCATTGTGTCTGATTTTTATAACATTTTGATAAGTGATGCAGATAGGATGAAATATATGAGTTCCCAGGTAAAATACAGGATATTCAGTCAAATTTGAATTTCAAATAAACAAAAAATATTATTTTTATTGAGGTAAAATTCACAGAACACAAAATTAACCATTTTAAAATGTACTTTTCTATGACATTTAGTACATTATGATGTTCTGCAACTACCACCTAAATCAAGTTCTAAACATTTTCATCACTTTACAAGATAATCTCATGCCTATTAGGCAACCCCTTCCCACTCATCCCTCCTTACAGACCCTGGCAACCATCAATTTGCTTTCCATCTGGATGGATGTATTGATATCTATTCTTGGTATGTCATATAAATGGAATTACATAACCTGAGATCTTTTGTGTTTGGATCTTTTCACTTAACATAATGTGATTCATCCACTATGTAGCATGTATCTGTACTTCATGTCTTATTGTGGCTAAAAAATATTCTATTGTTTAAATATACCATAATTTGTTTATTCACACATCTATTGATGAAAATTTGTACCATTTCCACCTTTTGGCAGTTGTGAATAGTTTTGCTATGAACATGTGTGCACATGCACTTAACTGAGTACTTAATTTCAGCTGTTGTTGGTATTATACCTAAGAGTGGAATTATAGGGTCAAATGTTCATTGTATGTTTATTTTTTGATTAAGTGAAAAACTGTTTTCCACAAGAGTTGTGCCATTTTACATTCCCACAAACATTATATGTGTGTTCAAATTCCTCCATGTCTTTGCCAACACTTGGTATTTTTCTTTTTGTTGTGGTTTTTGTTTAATATAGCCATCCTAATGGGTTTGAAACTGTAACTCATTGTGGTTGTGATCTGTATTTCCCTAATGATGAATGATGTTGAGCATCTTTTCATACTCTTGTTCTCTATTTGTATTTGTATATCTTCTTTGGAGAAATGGCATTTAAGTCTTTGCTTATTTTTTAATTGAATTACTTGTCTTTTTGTCGCTGAACTTTAATTGAGTTCTACAGATTCTGGATATTAGACCCTTATCAGACATATGACCTGCAAATATTTTCTCCTATTCTGTAGGTTATTTTGCACTTCCTTGATAATGTCCTTTGATGCTCACAAGTTTTTTAATTTTGATGATGTCTAATTTATTTTTTCTTCTGTTGCTTATGGTTTTAGTGTCATTATCTAAGAAGTCATTGCAAAATTCAATTTCATGAAGATTTGTTCCCATGTTTTTTTCTAAGAAGTTTATATTTTAGCCCTTATATTTAGATGGAGGATCCCTTTTGATTTGTTTCTATCTATGTATCATACAAAGTAGGGAGAGATCCAACTTCATTCTTTTGCATGTGGGTATCCAGTTGTTCCAGCACCAATTGCTGAAAGGACTATTTGCTGCATTGAAGTATCTTTACACCCTTATCAAAAATCGCTTGACCATAGATATTTTGGTATATTTCTGGACTCTCCATTTTGTTCCGTTGGTTAATGTCTATCATATGTCATTAATACTGTTTGAAATAACTTATAAATTAATAAGTTGAATCAGGTTTTCACTCACTTAAGTAAAACTATTCCAGCTCTGGCATCACCAAGGTAGAAATTCAATGAAGACTTTTACATCTTTTTTTTTATTATTTTTTTTTGCGGTACGCCGTCCTCTCACTGTTGTGGCCTCTCCCGTTGTGGAGCACGGGCTCTGGACGCGCAGGCTCAGCAGCCATGGCTCACGGGCCCAGCCGCTCCGCGGCATGTGGGATCTTCCCGGACCGGGGCATGAACCCATGTCCCCTGCATCGGCAGGCAGACTCTCAACCACTGCGCTACCAGGGAAGCCCCAAGAGTCAGCCCTTTTAGAACCAAGCAGATGACTCCAATCTCTGGAGCCAAGGAGGTGTTGACCTCCCCTACTGGGTCCAATCTCCTGGGACCTTAGTGGCAGTAGTAGTCCTACTGGCCTCTGAGCCACACTCAAAGTCATTTTTCTCTTTTCCTGAAGTAGATAACATGTTTGCAGCCAAACAAACATGTCTATTGGCCCAGCAGGTAGTAAGAACTTCCCTTACAGGTGAATATTAAGGACTCTGGGAAGATTAATTCGAAGGAAGGAATTTAGGCACTAACTCAAAAATCTAGGCCAGAGTTGGCTCCATCTGGTCTAAGGAGTAGCAATAGGAATGCAGAGATTTTGGAAATATAACATCAGAAAATCATAAAATGAGTAGGAATTTCAGAATTATTAAAGGAAAAATTCTTTTTCCATTATACAACAAATAACTATTGCCCAAATGCTTTCTACTGTTATGTCTAACATATTAAATTACTTAATAAATGCTAATTCTATTATTGTCCACAGTCAAGCTGGATTTTTGAAAAATCTGCATATTCACACAGAACTCAGACTAGGCAAAATGTACATAATTACTATCTTTTGACCTCATTTTTTCCCTTAAGTCATCAACTTATTTTGGTAAACTGGCTTTTATATCTACCTATATAATTACCTTTATCAATATGATTATATTTTGCTTTAACTCCTCTTTTTTTTAATATGATTTAAGAAAAAACTGAATAGGACATGATTATAACCTTATGTTATTGGGCACATAAGATATAAAACTGTGATTTGCGGTAATAACATAAAGGGATGCTATAAGTTTAAGGGTTAATTTTAACCCCCAGGTAAATTACTGAATTCATTTTCTAACAAAAAAGTGATGTGAGACAGTTAAAATATTGTACCAGAGAAATATAAAGTGAATATCCACAGATAATCAGAATGTACAAAAAATTTCATAGGTCAATTAAAAGATAAACTAGCACTGACTAGAATTATAGTTTTAAAAATAATTCATGTTTTTATTTATATGATTTCTTTTCTTTGAAATGTATGCACTCTGGGAAGGGAAGAGTGCTATATAAACAAACTCAAAATTTTAAGTCATTTCATAGTTTTAGGGCTGCTTTTTTTCCCCTAAAACACACTCATGAAAATGATAGGAACTCATTGATTACTGAAATCAAAAGCTAAATTATATGATAATTTCACTAAACTGTCATGTTCAGAGAGTATTATATTATTATTAAGACATTAGGTTTTCATTAAAGGTTAAGAAATTGAATGTTTTAGAAAGAGGTTTGCGTTAAGTAAATTATGTAAATTAATAGGTAAATTAGCTTGCATTGAGGAAATATGCTAATTTTTAACCTTCCGACTTAGTCTTAGGAAATTGCTAAATATTGAACATGTCTAAACATTTCAATTTGAGTGCATTATTAAAAATGTAACAATAGATTTTCTTACTCAGTTTGTACTTAACAACTGAAAGGGTTATTTTATGTTAACTGTAAGTAAGCTCACTAACGTTTTCTTTGATAAACAATCCCTCTGCAGTTACTACTTTATTAAAGTCAAATAAAAAATTACACTGATACTTGAAGCACTTCCATATGCTAATATTTTATATATTATCCATGGAAGCTGGAACTCTACATTCACTCTTCTACTTTTCTCTCATTTTGATTGCCTATTATATCTAGAAAGCATATGTCTTTCTAGATATGATACAGAATGATACAGAATCATTTATATTTTAACTTACCAGATGGTTTATTATCTCCATTAAATTGTGACATTTTCAACACAGGCTAGAAGCTCACAGGGAAGGAATTACCAGGGGTAACATCTAACCCAAGAAACATGTTGTCAGATGTGTTAGTATGCGACTGCCTTCTGAATTGTTAATTATAACTTTTTACAGCAAGTAACATATTATTTCGATTCTTGAAGATGATATTTATTTATAAATAAGCTTGTAAAAATATTCTATCAAAGCAACTAAACCATAATAAATTCTATTATATATTTTACAAAGTATAATTTATCAAAACATTTATATCCTTGACATAACCAATAAGAACTTTTATGATTTTTAAAAGAAAAGATCAAAGTGTATATTTGCATAGATTAATTTCAGGGCAGAGTTGTTATATATTTTCCAGACAGAAAAAAATAATGATATATAACTGGTTAAAGTAAAGCACATTAAAGTATTCAAACTTGCATGGCATTAATCACAATTATGAATTAAAATTAATTGAATATTTTCAACCTATAATTTTTCCATATTATTTCATTTGTTGATAAATTTTAATCATCATGGACCCATTATTGAATACAATGGGAAAGTTCTTTTATGATTGATTGACTTATATTTTACTATTTACATTCAGTTCATGGTATGTTAATTCCTTTAATGGGGAGCTCTAATTTCCCGAGTTAATAATCAGTCAGATAATTCAGACCTTCCATTTCAAAATGGTAGGCTCTCTTTTTAATCTGAGAATATAAAATAGTATAAATTAGTAATAATAAAAAGTATAGGAGGAGAGAGAAAATTGTCTAAAAATTCTTCTTAAAGTAGAAACTGGGAAAATTAAAAAATAATATAATACGGAAAGGGGGAACAAAGAAAAACTTTCCAGTGGACAAACACAAATATAACGTTAGGTAATCTCAAGTTCAACATCAACAGTGATGTCATGCTGATATCATGTACCCTTCATGTAATGTGATGAGAATGGCATTTTATCTCTGAGGTCTTCCTCTTAAAACCATACCCCAGCTTAATCATATGAAGGCCATCAGTCAAATCCCAATTGAGGGACATTCTACAAATACCTGAGAAGTATCCCTCAAAACTGTTAATGTTATCAAAAACAAGGAAAGTTTGAGAAACTATCACAACCAAGAGAGGCTAAGAAGATATGACAAAAAAATGTAATGTGGTATCCTGTATTAGATCCTAGAAGAGAAAAAAAAGGATACTAGGTACAACTAAAAAAAAATCATGTTTCAATATTGGTCCATTAATTGTACAAATATACCATAATAAGGTAAGATGTTAATAAGAGATGAAACTGAGGGTGTGCTCTCTGGAAACTCTCTGTACTGCCTTGTACTTTTTGTAAATCTGAAATTAGTATAAGAAGTAAATTTTATTTTAAAAAAATTATTTGTAAAACACATTAGACACAACCAACTTGACAATAGAGTTTCCATCAGTCACACTGTTAGAAATTAGAAGAAAATTTTAGAAGGACTTTATTTTCAACTTATAAAGGAATATACCAATGTCATCTCCATCTTATATTTTTGTACCCCCATTCACCCTTAAGATGAATTTATATTAGGATACATTCGAGCCACATAATGGAGAAAAATTGAACAGAATTTTTTTGAAAAATCAAAAGACTATTTAGATATGTATTCTAACCAAGAATTGCAGTGAAAGGAAGTCCCAGAACGATACTTTTGCAGCAAACCCATAAATTAGCCTTAACTGGTTGAACAAGAGGATAGGAGGGCTTTGAAAAGGGTAATCACCAAATAAGAGATTTACATTCAATACACAGTATCACTCAAAACGGTTACATCCAAAGACCTGGTGACTGCATATTTGTCAATAAAATCACATTAAATTTTGTAAAATTAAATACTAGGAACTAAAAAAATATTAGTACCCAAATTTATGGTCTCATGATCAAAACTGAATTATGTCACTATTTTCAATATTGATGAGTTATTGTTAACATTTTTCTGTTAGTAAACAGTTATGGAATTGGGCATTGGGAGATGGAATTGTATTATTTATATTCTACTTTCTGTAGTAAAACATATTCACAAAAATAACATAAGCCACATTTATTTTCATATATTGGCATCAACCTTCATGCAAAACAGTAGTGAGTACTGTGACAATACTATAAAAGCATAACAAAAAATTACAAAACCCCAAACCATATAATCTTTCACATATTTATATTATTTTCTATTTATAGTTATAATTTTGATTAACTCCATAGCACACATGGTTGAGGATTCCTAAAATAATCGCTTTTTCTGAAATATTTTAATTTGAAGGTGAAGATACATATGCACTATTTTGTAGGGGAAATCTTAAAATTCATTTTATACCACCATTTTATTATAAAGAAATCCATACCTCAATTCCTATAAAATTTGTTTTTCTGTACTATATGCCCAACATACTTTCTTAGTAGGCTAAACTTTTCTGTATATAAAGATAAAGGGGCCCTGTTCTCATGTTATTTTATATCTCAGGTTTTCAAAATGATGCCATCAATGCATAGGGAATAAAACCCCAAACAAATCTTGCTATGTATTAACAATCATTTCTAGGTAGGCAGTAGATTTATGGGGGGAATCATAGCAACGGACGAAAACTAGTTATGAGACTGAGGTCACATCAGTCTTCTGGAGATTTCCAGTGTGTATAGGATTAAATTCAAAATACATGCTTATGAGTAATCACCTATGCCGGAGTCTGTAACTGTTAATGGTATAGATACAAAAAGATGCTCAGACCCTTTCTTCAAAATCAGATGGTTTAGTAGAGGAGATAGACACGTAAAATATTCTTATAGTCCACTGTGGCGGGTGCAACAGTTCTATAGATTTTAGCTGGGGTCGATGACAATTGAGATTTAGATATGATTTAAATTAACCCTATTCATGATCTGCTCAAAGTTTCTCCAAATACCAAAGTTCTCAGCTTCTCATGATCATCTCTGGCTCCTGCTTTCTCCCCTGGCTGAATGTATATCCACCAAATCCACAACTTTGTCTTTCATTTCTGATCTGGCAGAGAGTAAAAGTTGGATCTCAGCCCCTTTTATATAAGTAACTGACAAATCTCCCCCAAATAAAGACACCAACAAAGACAAAATCAATTACCATCCCCTGCATCCTTAAGTTTACTTCTGGGGTGAGACACAGGGGTATTAGACAGCCACAGAGCAAATTATTTAATTTTGAATTTTAGATATCCCAGTTCTCAAAAGTACTATAGCCAGCTTGCCACGGTGCTGAGCCAATCCACTACTCTGCTTTTTTCTCTTCTCAAAGTCACTTCTAAATTCCTCTTCCCTTCTAAAGCACTATTGCCTGTTTCTTCAGAGTATTACTTTGTATCCATGATCCTTTTATTTTGAATGATTTATAAAAGTATTTTCTTAATTAAATATTCCTTCCTTATAAGAATTTCCCTTAAAAGCATTACAGAAATTTTTCATACAGCTGCAAGTTACTATAAATTAAAAAATAATACATTAATACATAAACACAAATTTTAATGATTAAACAGTAATATTAGCATATATAGCACTATTAAAAATATGCCAGACCTAGAGGCAAGATGGGAATAAAGACACAGACCTACTAGAGAATGGACTTGAGGATATGGGGAGGGGGAAGGGTAAGCTGGGACACAGGAGAGAGTGGCATGAACATATATACACTACCAAACGTAAAATCAATAGCTAGTAGGAAGCAGCCACATAGCACAGGGATATCAGCTCCATGCTTTGTGACCACCTAGAGGGGTGGCATAGGGAGTGTGGGAAGGAGGGAGACGCAAGAGGGAGGAGATATGGGGATATATGTATATGTATAACTGATTCACTTTGTTATAAAGCAGAAACTAATGCACCATTGTAAAGCAATTATACTCCAATAAAGATGTTAAAAAAATAAACAAATAGGCTTAAAAATTTAAATAAATAAAGCTTTCAGCCTGCACACACACACACACACACGCACACACACACAATGGCAGACAATTATAGAAGCACATCAAATGAATTATATATATATCAGGATGTACATATTGCTATGATATTTCCACTTTATACATGATATTCTTAATCCATTAAAATTAAAGAATTTTGCAAATGCTACTCCAGCTCAGCAAAACTTTAAGGTGCATGGTGTTCTTCTAAAAGTGACACATACAGCTTTAATTTTGAAATATATTGGTAGTGGTCAAAGTTACAGAGTGAAGGTAGAAATTTGTGAAGGCAAAAGGAATTTTAAGTACAAAGACAATGGAATATGAAAAAGTATGGTTAGTATGGTGAGGCACAAGGATCTCAAAGTGCTACACTGTTACTTGCAGTGGTAAATGGGTATCAGGTGGTGAGGAGTATAGTTCAGAAAAACAGTCAAAGCCCAGAGCACAATAGACTTAGAAGGTAACTGATGATATTGAAATCTATCTTGTAAACTTCTCAGGCTAAGCAAGGGATTAGAATAGAATATAGAGTATAGAATATAAAATATTCTTATGAAACAAAACTACTACTTAAGTGTAGAAAAATTAGTAGGAAAGCAAGACTGCATTTAAACAGTACCATGAAAGAAGAGTATGAGAGACTATTATAATAGATTAAGTGAATGATGGCAAAGTCCAGAACATGGGTAACAATGATGTTGGAGACTGGTAGATTCAGAGATTTAATTTGTCCTTTGTCTGCTAACAATCAATTCAGCCTATGCTAGAAAATAATACCTTCACTATTATAGGGAAAACAAAACAAAAAAAAAACAGCAAAACTACTTTTCAGTGGCTGCTGACAAAGGAAAATGTAGGAAAGTCAATAGTAGAGCATGGTAACCAACTTATAAGCTGTTACTTTAGTCCATGTGAGACATAATGGTTCCTGGCAATACATTGTAGCTGAGGAAATGATGGGAAATGTATAGTGTTTGATTATATTTTAAAGCTAGAGCCAAAAGGAAGATAGGTTGCAAGTGAGTTATTAAAAACGACTTAAGACGGCCAAGCTTTTGGAACAAAGGAACTGAGTAATATACAGGGATGAGAGGAACAGCCAAAGGGAGCAAGAGTCGTTGTGAGTTTGGATTGGAACAAGATCAGTTTGGGACATAAGTTTGAGACACATATGATAATTAAGAGAAGATTTCAAGAATACAGTTTTAGGTAGGAGGCTGGAGTTCAGCTGAAGGAGTTGCTGGATGGATACAAACTTTGTTATATAATATAATTAAAGCCATATGACTATAATTTAATATAGAGTTAAAGCCAAATGACTGGAAGATAGAAGTGGTATGGTAGCTGGGGATGAATATTGGTCAGTAAGAGTTTCTGTGTGTGTTTGCATACATACACATTGATGGAAATCATTGAAAAGAGAAGGAAAGTGATAATGTAAATGATATTAAAGTATATATTTTCCACAGAACTAATGTCCTAGTGATTATTTACTTATCAAGTCCATATATACATATAAATGTTCTATGTTATCAGTGGTATTGCAATACATAAATATTTACATTATTTTCTAAGTTAAAGGAATTCCACATTCCAAAACAGCATGTACAAGGACATTTGAACCATTTTATATTTTATTATTGGATATTGCAGGTGTTAATTTGGATTTTGAAATATTGAATATACAGAAATTTCATATTTTATTTCTATGGAAATCAGACTTGCAAGTAATACAATGGCTTAAATGGCTTCATTTAAACCATGAAAATGTTAAAATACTTGTTTGTGGTTTCAGAGAATGTTGTTATTGACAAATGAGAATGTGAAATTCATGTTTACAATATTTTTGTGCAAAGTTCTTTGCACTTAGTTTTTCTCATCTGTAATTGTTGTTTCTCAGACAAGAATTTGAATCAGACTTATACATAATCAGCAAACATGTCATTTTTAATTGACTCAAATTTTCAATAAAATCTGAGTCCATATTCTGCATAGTTTCTTGAACAGCTCTAGCAATATTTTCTCATAGACTTTTTTGTAATACCACATGTCATAAACAAACTTTAAATTTCAAATAAGAAATGTATTTAATAAAATTGAAATGCCACTAACAGAAACCTATATTCATATTCATATAGAAATTCTTTAAGAATTTGTGTTGTTGACATTTAGAACACTAATATGTAGAATTGCCATGAAATTGTTACTTTTCTAGAGCAGTGATTCATCTCTAGGGTATCACTGCCCCCCACAGAAGCACAGGTGCCACTTGACGTGTCATAAACTCGTATAGAGTCAAAATAAAATTAAAAACCCTGTAAATAATGACTATGAACTAGACATATTAATAGAGGAGACTTCCAAATTTAATTTGGGCATAAATCAAACTACATATAATATTATCTGAAATACTAACTCAGCAAGCAAATTCCAGCACTATTAGTGATGCTATTTTAAAGATTAGCATATCTATATTATTTTAGGGGAAAGTTAATTTGAAAGATTGAGAAAGTTGTTGAAAATTGTATAGACTGTGCTTTTTGTATAACAGTTTCCTCAATCCAGTAGCTCATTTTAGCTACAATCTGACAGTTTTTAATAGTTTGAACTAGTTCAAAGAAGCAGTAAATATTGATGAAAGGTTGAAATATAGAAGTGCGGAGATTTAGGAATAATGTTTTAGAAACTGATGTGATGTGGACAGATTGTCTAGCCTGGGCTCAAACAGAGTGCACATCTGAATGTCACAGTTTCTCATGGTGAGTTTTGATTAATTAATCTTAATTTAGGGCTTAGAGGTCTCTGAATACTTAATACTGTACCTGATTCAGGAGCACTGAAACCTAATAAACTATCATCAACCAGGATGTGATTTGATAGGTATTTTGAGGGCTGTCATTCATTTGCAATTTGTGCTCACCTTACAAATGCAATAGAGATACAGCAAGTGTTAACATTTACTCCAAAACAGGATTGAGATAAAAGTGCATTAAAGTTCAGAGTCGATTTAGTACTTGGCTGATGAAAGAGTTAATGAAAAATGATTTTGAATGACACAAATTAAACACAGTACTGAATAATTGCTTTTTATTTTAATTAATCCTTACTTTTAATCCAGTCTAGTTTATAAAAGCAAATACTTATGTAATACTTAGCAAGTGTCGTGCATTATTCTAAGTATGTTATATATTATATTTTCTCATTTAATGAGAAATATGAGCCGCACAATAGGTACCTTTACTATCCTGAGTTTACAGATGAAGAAAATGCAAAAGAGATGTTACATAAATTGCTGTATGTTACACAGATAGGAAGTGGTGAGGCTGAAGTTCAACTCCAAGCAGTCTGTTTCTAGAACATCATGATGTGAATGTGAATGTGCACACACACACACACATTTTATATATAACATATAGCAACACTTTTAGTTAATTTTCTTCCCTTTCCTAACCTGTCAGTGCTTAGTTCAAAATTAATTTCTGCCAGAGAAGTAATTTTCAGTACTCGCCACCATTTAAAACACTCTGAAGCACTGTGCATTTGATGTTTTGTACTTTATGATTTGTTTGGATGAAGTATATATAAGTATACACAATAAGGTTTCAACCAGTGCTTTATACCTACAGAAGAATGGGACTGTACAATTTCTTTTTCTAGAGCATTTAAAATAAACTGTAAAATCAACTCATATTTTCATATAGAAGAATCTCAATATTTTATATAGAGCTGCATGAACGTATTTTAGAGCTTTATTAATTTTGCTCAGTGATTTGCTTGTATTTTTGCATACTTCATCAAGATTGTTTTCTAACACAGAGTTTCTTAGACTTGTATAATGGCCTTTTTAAAATTACAGCACTTTGCAGGGTATGCACTTCAGCTATAAATTAAATATATATTTGGATTAAAATAATAAGATATCACAAAGTTAATTTTTATAAGAATTGGTAAATGTATTTAAATATGTATTTTTTTATTTAATACTTGAGAAAAATCTTACAACCAAATTCTTTTAATTTATTAAAGTAAAATCATCACAATAAAGCTCAATACTTTAATATTTTATCATAAAATATGACATATATAGACCAATATTTTTCATAGAACCAATTTTTGTTCATTATCACTGATCTACTTAATATTCTAAAGGATGAGAAGGTGCAAGTATCATCACATCAGTTTTAGCATGAATTATTTTCCAAAGCTCAACTGTCATCCCAGCATAAAATAAAAAGCCAATTTAAATATGCACCCTGAGGTCATTTCCTCTTTTGCATGAATTGTGTACTTTTAATTTTTATGTTCCAAGAAATGTCATCCTGAGCAGTTATCTCCAACATTGTTTTAGAAATAAAAGATGCACATTTTTAATGTACAAGCTAATACAATTTTTATGTATGAGTAAAGAATTAATACTTTTCTTGAATTCAGGTACATTTTATCCATTGATCCATGGAGAAAAACTGTGAAATAAATAAATGTTTTGATATGAGGGGTAATTTAGAGACAGCTTTTATTGGAAGGGTAAAAAAAAGTATATATCCCTGATTTAAAAGTAGAGATGGAATTATGAAATCTTAATTTGGAAAAATTATATAGGTCACCAGAAAACAATTTAAAACAGAAGTAGAATTATGGAACATTTTGCATTTACTTGTTCATTACATTGAGGTAATCCAGAGCAAACACCTAATTAGTAAGACTCTAAGTCACATCCACAGCTTTCCTGGTTGCCATGGCAATGGTGATCTATCCTATATTAATGGAATTATAATGAACATCAAAATGAAGTAAATTATAATTAAAATGAAGATTAATTAGTTATCTTGATCTCGGAGGATAGTCTGGGGATGCCCTTGAAAGAGTTTATGATGAAGAACAAAAATGAGGTCATGATGTAAGACATGAAGGTAATGTTTACAAGTTTAACGTGTGATTGCATGCTCAAGAGAGGCTGAGGCTTACGGTAACACATGAATTTGTTTCTACTTCTGACTTTGTTTGAAGACACTGTAGAGCCATGTACTGGCAGCACCTTGGACTTGATCTTTACTTTGATGCCATTTCTTAGTTTGAAAGTCTTTTGCTACAAGGAAATGAAGATTAAAACTAGGTTATATTTTTAAAACCAGCAATCTCTGCTTTTGTATTTGCTCTAACAGTTTTTTCAGAAACTGAACTAATACCTATTCAGTTATTCTTTCTCATATTTTATCATCGGTAGCTAGAAGCCAGTGGATAATTTTACACCCAGCCTGAAATTTTCCATGCTAGGGATAAGAGTTCATGAGATCCTCTTTCTACTTTTTATGTTACTACAGCAGCAACAGTGTTGCCAAATTTCTACTACTACATAAATATGTTCTTGTTTTCTCCAGACTACAAAAACATCCACCTCATTCTTCTTCAAGCTCTCAACAATAGCCTTATGGAGACCTCCAATTTCCATAACACTCTCTTCCAAACTATTTTAGCTTCTTCCTGCCACCATTACAAAACAATGCTACATGTTTTAAGTGTTTTTATACCACCACAATTCCATTATTAAACTATGCTCCAATTATTTATTGTGGCATAACAAACTAACCTCAAATTTAATGGTTTAAAAATTTATTGTTGACACCTGATTTTATATGTCAGGAATTTGGGAAAAGCTTAGTTGGGCAAATATTTTGATCCACACGGTATCAACTGAGTCACTTGATAATATTCAGGCAATGACCATGCTAATATAGAGGGTTAAATATGGCCTAATTTCCCTGTCTTGTTCCTGGGTTGTGATGACTGATAAAGCCAGGAGTTGGTAGCATTGGTATATCTCAATGTGGCCTTTCCACATAACAAGCTTGGGCTTCCAAGGCAGGTTTGGGGTGGGGGCGGACATCCAGTGTGGGAGTTAGTCAGAGGGCCACCACTACAGCATGAAATGTACCAAAAGGGCAGAGAGGGAGAAAAATTCAAATACCTGGCTTCACCCTCCTCCCCATTTTGATTTTTTCTGTTATCTTTGGTCCAACCTAAGAAGAAGCCACACAGCAAGAATGGCAAGTTAATGTAGTCTACATGGGGAAAAAGAGCAAAGAGTTGATGTAGAGGGTCAAACAGAAAAAAATTAGAACAATCCCCCAGTTTTGCTCTTCAGCAACTATTCATTCACTTTCTTTACTTTAAGAAAATCTATTCCACTACCATGGAGATGAAAAATTACTATCATGAACCATATCATTGGCAGATGTTGATTCAATTGACACCTCCAGTTCTAAAGTTTGTGGTGCTGGCAGAAGTGTTTTGAACAGACACATGTCTATCTAGGTTATGTAAATGTCTCTTGAAGGACACATTGCAGCCTCTTCTATGAAAAAGGAGTACAATATAACATACCCTAGCGTGGCTAGGGATTCCACATTGACCTCTGCTGTGGATGGACTCAAAAGTAAAGGTAGCAAGATTTTTCTAGCTCAGCAAAAACCCATGTGGTTTGAGAATTTTTGCTTCTCATTACCACAATTTTGCAAAGAAAGTCACTATGCATAAAAGTAATACTTACCCAGTAGTTACAGCTATAGTTCTCTTAAACTCCTCAGCCACAGGAAAAAATAAAAAATAAAAAGGTTACTCAAATTGTTGAACTGAAAGCTTAAAAATGAGGTCATAACGAGCTGGGGTGAATGATTCTGATAAATAAGATAAATTTGATTTTGCTGCTATGCTGTGGTTGTAGATAAGACTATGGCTATTACATTTTGTTGAGTTCATTCACACTTTCCAGTTGTGTTACTGTAGCCATATTGTATTTGTGACTATTGAACAACTTGGGTAACCAAATGAAGGTGACATTCACAAGAAGCTGTGTCTTATTTGCGTTTATTGAGAGACATTTTTGCAGAGAATGTCCTCTAATGTGCATTTCTATGGAAAAAAAATCTTCATACTTTGCATTTATTCTAAGAAGTATATCCAAATGACTCCTCTTCAGATCTCCTAATCATCAATCTTTTAATCTTGACTTCCTAAGACCCTATCTAGCCAGTCAACGCATTACGAATGTCCATGAGTCACTACCCAAGATCTGTGTGTCTGGCCACCTTTTCTTCTTAACAAAGTGGAAATCATATATTTTGCTCAAAGTTCTGAAGTTTTCTTTTCAACACATTTTTTCAAAACCAATCCTGCATACAGCTGTTTTTCAGCAGCCATCGGCTTCGAGATGATACCAGCTTCAGATTCAGACTCAGCTGCAAACCGACTTACATTTTTTTTCTCTTCTGTTCATAGTCATAATGGACACCCCATGAGGTCATACCAGTGTTGTGAGGGAGATGCGGAAGAACAGCAGAGGTAGGTATTATGGTAGTCTGTGTCACCTGTTCATGTAATTTATTTGCATCTTTTAAAACCTGTTTGGATCCAGTTTGTATACACCATTTCTATTTAAAGATGGAATGCTGCTGGGCATGCATCAGATAATACTCGGTTTATGAATGGTAGAATGGTAGCTAAGTTCAAAGAGGCTTCTTGTTCCATGACCAGGAATAATGATTCTTAAAATAGTTACTTATACATCTTGAGAGAATTCTAGTCAACAGTATGAGGCCTGAATAATCATTAAAGGCACAGGAAAATTACATTACATGTATATATTGTTTTCACATCTAAACTCTGTCTACTGCAGTCATATGGCTACCAGTTGGATTCGTTAAACCCACACTTATGTTCCTGTGTAGAATTTATTAAGAACTTCCTGTAACTTTTAAAAACCAAGAAAACCAGAGAACAAAAGAAATATTGTCCCTGTTTTATATATGGTTTTGTGTAACATGATAGCTTCAACTTAAAGTCAACCTCTCAAAGGCTCCATGGTGTTTATTAGCTCACTTAGTGGTAGAACTCAAGTCAGGGGTGAAAAGAAAAAGAAAAAAAAGTCACAGTTGATAAAACTTTGACCAACTATAAAGATAGATGATAGATAGATGTCTATGTCTCTATCTACACACAGAAGATGCACTTATATATTTATTTTACATGAAGCAAAGGTATCCCATGAATAATTTTCTGGCTAGGTGATCAGAGATTTCAAAGGAATCCTTCAACAAAAGATGACAGAGATGTCAAAGGAAAGGGTATTTGGATCGAAATTAGAAAATTCCTTGGGCCACTTCCTACATACTTATGCCTCTTAATACATGTTAGTGAAAGATGACTGCCAAGATATCAATGCAAGAATTTACATGAAAGAAATATTGCTCTTTCAATTGAAAGTTTGAATTATTTTACTTGGCAAAGAATCTTGTGCTGCTGAAATGCTGCTCAAAGGAGCACACATGATATGTGGTGGAGGGGGGAAGTCATGTACATCACTACTGCTTTGTCATCATACAATGAACATTATTTATTAAAGATTATATTTTTATTAATTATTATTATTTTTTACTTTTCTATTTTGTTTATTTAGTCTTTTATGAATTTTCCCTAGATCATATTTATCATAGCACTCTAAAGAAATTTTTTCAAAATTCTTTCTACATCTGAAATTCTGAATGCTTTCTTGATTTTGATCTTTCCAAATTTTCAGTTGATGTTCTAACTCCCTTATTTCTATGATTCACCCATGATCATTTTCATAAGTGTTTGCTTTGTTTTGTTGTGCTTTTGCTTTAATTATTTGTTTTGGCATTAGTTAGAGAGACCTGTATCTGTTAGAAGAAAATAACTCTGAAGGATAGAATCTGTGCATTATCATAAATCTCATTTGGAACACCTTTATAATTTGTTTTAAATAGTCAGCCAGGAATAAGAATTGGGGTGGGACTGAGCTTTACTGAACAGAAAAAATATTCTTAGGTTTCTCCTTTTAGCAACAGAAACATATGATGTGGTCTTTCAGAACTCAATAGTGTTTATGGTAGAATCTAGAGATTTGCCTATTTTGAAATGGCTTGTGGGGTATAGTTTACATAACACTTTTAAATAACTTGCAAAATAAGCACTCTTACCAATAAAACTGAGCCATTTCTCGTGTTCTTGTATTTTTTTAGAAAAATGTGGATATTTCAGTATTATTATTGATCACCATGAGGGAAAAAGTGCTCACTCACTATGTTGTTATATTTTTCATTCATACAATAAATATTTGTTGAGTACCTTCAGTGTGCCATTTGCATTGCTCTAAGTGAAATATGCAGTGAGAATATAAACATATTTCTTCCTTTATAGAATTTATTGGCCTAATTTTTAAGTGAGTTAAATATTATTTCCTAACATATATAATATTAATATATTAATATATTCATTTTTCCAAAAACTTAATGGTGTTTCACATTCTTATGTTTTTAAGAAATATCATTCAGATTTCTAGAGTTTTGTTTATTACTTATAAGAATCTTCCCATTTAACATTGCTAATTGCTAAGAGCTAAACTGATAATTCTGTAGCAATTTTCCTTTCAAAATATTCCTTAGTATGTATTCTCAGACTTAATAGTATATGATGGTAATAGGTTATAATCATATACCTCTTTTAAAAATATTTTAAGATATTATGAAAAATGCATTTCCTTTCAATTCAGCATATAACTTGATGAGCTCTAGTAGTTTTCCGGTAGCGTCTTTCTATGTATAGTATCATGTCATCTGCAAGCAGTGACAGTTTTACTTCTTCTTTTCCAATTTGGATTCCTTTTATTTCTCTTTCTTCTCTGATTGCTGTGGATAGAACTTCCAAAACTATGTTGAAAACAAGTGACAAGAATGGGTATCCTTGTTGCACTCCTGATCTTAGTGGAAATGCTTTCAGGTTTTCACCATTGAGTATGATGTTAGCTGTGGGTTTGTCGTATACGGCCTTTATTATGTTGAGGTATGTTCCCTCTATGCCCACTTTCTGGAGAGTTTCTATCATAAGTATGTGATGAATTTTATCAAAACCTTTTTCTGCATCTATTGAGATGATCATATGGTTATTCTTCTGTTTGTTAATGTGTATTACACTTATTGATTTGCAGATATTAAAAAATCCTTGCATCCCTGGGAGAAATCCCACTTGATCATGTTGTATGATCTTTTTATTTTTTGTAACATCTTCATTGGAGTATAATTGCTTTACAATGATGTGTTAGTTTCTGCTTTATAACAAAGTGAATCAGCTATACATATACATATATCCCCATATCTCCTCCCTCTTGCACCTCACTCCTACCCTCCCTATCCCACCCCTCTAGGTGGTCACAAAGCACTGAGCTGATCTCCCTGTGCTATGCGGCTGCTTCCCACTAGCTATCTATTTTACTTTTGGTAGTATATATAAGTCCATGTCACTCTCTCACTTTGTCTCAGATTACCCTTCCCCTTCCACCTCCCCATGTCCTCAAGTCCGTATACCCTGAGAAAACCATAATTCAAAAAGGGACATGTACCACAATGTTGTATCATCTTTTTAATGTATTGTTGGATTTGGTTCGATATTATTTTGCTGAAGATTTTTGCATCTATGTTCATCAGTGATATTGGCCTCTAATTTTCTTTTTTTGTGGTATCTTTGTCTGGTTTTGGTATTAGGGTGAATGGTGTCTCATAGAATGAGTTTAGAAGTATTCCTTCCTCTGTAATTTTTGGAATAGTTTCAGAAGGACAGGTGTTAACTCTTCTCTAAATGTTTGATAGAATTCTCCTATGAAGCCATCTGGTACTGGACTTTTGTTTGTTGGGAGTTTTTAAATCATAGATTCAATTTTAGTATTCATAATTGGTCTGTTCACATTTTCTATTTCTTCCTGGTTCAGTCTTGGGAGACTGTTCCTTTCTAAGAATTTGTTTTTTTCCCCTAGGTTGTCCTTTTATTGGCATATAGATGTGGGATTAAAAAATTAATACACAGAAATCAGTTGCATCTCTATACACTAACAACAAAATATCAGAAGGAGAACTTAAGGAAAGAATATAATTTATCATTGCATAAAAAAGAATAAAATACTTAGGAATAAACCTACCTAACGAGGCAAAAGACCTGCGCTCGGAAAATTATAAGATGCTGATGAAAGAAATTGAAGATGACACAAACAGATGGAAAGATGTACTGTGCTCTTGGATTGGAAGAATCAATATTGTTAAAATGACCAAGGCAATCTACAGATTCAATGCAATCCCAATGCAATTCAATTCAATGCAATGCACATTACCAATGGCATTTTTCACAGAACTAAGCAAAAATTTTTTTAATTTATATGAAAACACCAAAGACCCTGCATATCCAAAGCAATTTTCAGAAAGAAAGCAGAGCTGGCGGAATCAAGACCCCTGACTTCAGACTATACTACAAAGCTACAATAATCAAAACAGTATGGTACTGACAAAAAAACAGACATATAGATAATGGAACAGGATAGAAAGTCCAGCAATAAACCCATGCACCTGTGGTCAATTAATCTATGACAAAGGAGACAAGAATATCTAATTGAGAAAAGACAGTCTGTTCAATAAGTGGTGCTAGCAAACTTGGACAGCTACATGTAAAAGAATGAAATTAGAACATAACACCGTATACAAAAATAAACTCAAAATGGATTAAAGACCTAAATGTAAGAATATATACTATAAAACTCTTAGAAGAAAACACAGGCTGAACACTCTTTGACATAAATCACAGCAATATCTTTGGATCCATCTCCTAGAGTAATGGAAATAAAAACAAAATCAAACAAATGGGACCTAATTAAACTCAACATCTACCATGTCTTTTTAAAAGGTCAATTAAAATATTTTCCTATATTAATGTTTCCCATTAGCAAATATTGAATCACTAGTAAAATATTTTAATCCTACAAGGGTTCTCTAACTTGGATGACGTCTTGAAAATAAAGGTTAAAAAATGAAAATATTATGTTGTAATATGGAACTTGCATTCTAGATTATAACCAACTTTTATTATAAAATTCGTATTTATTTATTTATTTATTTATTCAATAATGCTTGAAACAACTATATTAAAAATATCAGTATCTTATGGATTATACAGTGAACATAGACTATCTGATATTGTCCTATCCAGAGTTTAATAAAATTGTATTCATTCTCTTAACACATATAATTTGACCTCTTACCATATCCTCAGTTGTAAGTTAAAATATTTATGACTCAGTTATTCAATAACTTATACTCTGTGAAATTTCATTACCTTAGGTTACTCTGAAATTAATCTATTTCCAATGAGAAAGACATTATGGATATTTGTTCAGAGCTGAGTGTTCAGAGCTAAATTTCCTACATTTGAATCTTAGCTCTACTACTTACTATTTATTTGACTTTGGAAAATTACTTATCTATTGGTTCTTCAGTTTACTCAATTGTGAAATGAGGATAGTAATAGTACCTACACCACAGGGTAATTGTGAAAGTTAAAATGATAAAAGTAATTAATGCAATATTTGGCACACCTCAAACAATATGTAAACGTTAGTTGTTGCTGTTAATTATTATCAATTTCTGGTTTTAGCGTGTATGAATTTAAAAATGCATAAACCATAAAAGTATCAAACATTAAAATATTGGAAGTACATAAAATAGTATTTATATGTATCTTAAAACCGTTCAATACATTTGGAAAAAAAGTCACAGTATTTTGATAGGTGATATAAGGAAGTGTCCTCTACACAAGTAGTATATTTTGTAATAATACTAACTCATTGAGCAAAATAACCAGTGGCAATTAGAGTGATTAAAAATTAAAATAATGCTTCTCATTTCATCTGCTCATCTTAAGATAATACTCAGTGATCTACCACACATATATATTCATTGTTATGTAAGACAGGAGAACAGGGGTTTTGCAGGAAAAAAAATTCTAGTGAAAATCTAATATAAATTAATCTAAAAGGTGACTAAGTTTGTGATAAACAGAAAGGACATTTCAGATTGAGCTACTGGTAGGATCAGAAATATAGATGTTGGGAAAACTAAAGCACAATAACGAACCAGGATTCAGTTGCTACACAGCTCTGTCTTTTTACATCACATGCTCCTTTTAATGATGAAATAATTCCCTTTCTTTAACATAGGCAAAGTTAACCTTGTGTCCACACAGCCTATGCCAAATAGGATATTTGCATTCTATGTGAAATATAAGGCACTCTTTCTGAGCAGAAATTTATTTACTTAACAAAATATTCATATATAAAAGATATTCTGGTAGACTCTAAGACTAAAATGCTACATACGATAAAGGCAGTACTTACACAGGATTTTCTGGGGAAAAGGCGGGAAAACCAGTTCTAGGTGAATAAAATGGCAAGTCTGAAAGCTCAAAGGCATAGGAATGGAGAAAGGGGACAGAAAAAATTTCAGGGTGATACCTAGAGTGTATGTAAGTAGTCTTGGCAGGGGTGGTTTGGGGCTGAAGTTAAGTTGAAAGATGTAAAACAATGATGTTGAGAAAATAGGTGAAATATTGTAGAAGAAAATAAACCTACCAAAACTTTTAGCTTAAGCATTTATTGAAACTTTGCAATGTGAGAATAGCTGGAAATGTGTCCTACAGGGAACAAGGAGCTTAAAGATTTTAAAAGGTTCAACTGGGGAAGGCAGTCAAATTTCGATTAGTATTAAGAATTGGTCACTAATCAAATTTTCAGAAGATATAGAAAAACTTAGGTTGCATTTATCATGAAACAGGAAGTGAGAGCAGCAATACTAAAGTCACAGTTGAGCACCCATCAGTTGGATAATTTGGATTTAGCAAGGGGATGGGGAGGAATAGTTGGGGCTACAGTCTTGCAATGATCAGTGGAAAATTTTTAATTGGTCAATACCTATTACAATACAAATTTGAATATTCAGATGTTCAATAAAGAGCTTTGGAAATCACGTGAAGACTCAGCTTCTTAACAAGGAAACTGGAGAGCAGTGGAAGAGTTTATGACACATTTGCAACAAGATCAAATGTATATGTCTAAAGAAAAATAATATTGCAAGAAATGTAGCTAGAAAAATTTTTTAGATTAAGCCAGCTGGGTACAGGGATATCAGTTAAGAATCTATTGTAGTAATCCACTGAGAAATACTGATTGTCTGAATTTGGGAAGTGGCACATGAACAGAAATGGATAGAGATGAGACAGAACTAGGAGGTCAGATGAATGATAATTTGTAAATAAAGGAGCGTGGGATGCAAGCAACAGGAAGGAGTCAAGGAATCTTTCCAAGTTTCAAGATTAAATGGTGGGTTGAATAGTGGAATACGAAATTGTTTTCATGTGGATAACAGCACTGCAATTGGGTGGACGGAGTCCTGAACAAGTTTGTAGCCCAGGGTAAATTGTGTTGAACATACTGAAACTGAAGCAACTGAAGATAGAGAAGTAGAGATGAGCAATAGGAAGGTGCATACAGATTAGAAATCAAGGTTTGTGCACCTGGTTTTGAAACCATTAGAATTACTAGGATAGCACAGGCACTTAGGGGTAGACTCCAGAATCTGACTGGCTAGGTTTGCTTCTTGGTGCTATAGTTTACACAATGTTTTATCTTTGTGCTTCAAGGTACTCTATTTATGAAATTTGATGTATGTACATCATGGAAGTTGTCAAAAGCAACAAATGAAGGATTTTTTTTTGAAAGCCTATTTTTTTTGTATTTATTTATTTATTTTTTTTGCGGCACGCTGGCCTCTCACTGCTGTGGCCTCTCCCGTTGCAGAGCACAGGCTCCGGACGCGCAGGCTCAGTGGCCATGGCTCACGGGCCCAGCCGCTCGGCGGCATGTAGGATCTTCCCAGACCGGAGCACGAACCCGCGTCCCCTGCATTGGCAGGCGGGCTCTCAACGACTGCGCCACCAGGGAAGCCCTTGAAAGCCTATTTTTAAACATTTACTCTTTGTGGATGATTTCAGGGCTTTCTCTGCCTGGTCTCTTTGTTGTTTTTCTTTTTTCGGCATGTCTTCATCAATGCAGGGCTTGAAATTCTTAATTACTGACCATCTTGAATTAGAACCCTGCATTTACTCAGTAAACGCTAAGTTACACTCTCATGAGGCGAGTGTTTTTCTGTGTATAATCTGGGGGAAACTGGAGAGAAAGTGAGACTGGAATGAATGAAATTATCAAGAAAGAATGACTATAGGGTAAAAGCAAGAAAGTCAGGGGCGAAACCCTGAGAAAAAATAAAAAGGAAGAAAAACAGAAAATGGAAATAACCAAAGAATGCAATTTTTTTAAAGAAAATGTAATACCATGTTTGTGCACCTGTCTCAGTGGGTGGTGTTGTCATGGTGGACAAGTGTCAGCCCCTGAGCAAGACTGTACTGTTCAATGTGCTCAAGGTCACCAAGGCTGCAGGCACCAAAAAGCCACTCCAGAAATTCTGAGACTGGACACCTGCCCATTTCTCCAAACAAAATAATTTTTCCGGTCTAAATAAATATTTTTAAAGACATTAAAACTCATAAGGCAATTATGGACTCCCCTTTATGTTGCTTGGGGACCTATATCAGCAGTCAAGTTCTCATTCTACACAGTTTGCCAAGATCATTCAAGTAATTTCATGCTGCCCTATTTGTTTAGCTACTAATAAAGAGAATGGAAAAAAAACCCCACAGGTTTTCTTGCCTTTTCCTCAATGAAGCACAAGCAACTACATATGTAGGAATAATATTATCTTTCTAATATGCAAATGGTTTATGCTTTCTAATTAAAAATGTTATACATGATGATCACAAACAATCCAATAGAAATCACAAGACAGAAATTCCTCATATTCCACCACTTAGAAACAACAATGGTTTATTTTGGCAAATATTTTAACAAAATTATATATGTAAGCAAAAACACATTCTCACTTGAGAATGATAAAATCATTCTATTCATGCTGGTTGCATATTGCAGTTCTCACTGAACATCTGGCACACATTTCTCTGTGAATCCATTCTTGATTATCACAAAAATGGGCATAAAACTGTACTTAGCCTAAAAAACCTTTCAAGTAGCAAGTAATCAGTAAAGAATCATTACCATTATTATTAGAATTTCAATGTCTATTCTGTATTCCATTTATGAATTTACCATAATTTATGTAACTTGACCATTCTAATCAAAGATTATTTTGTACAGTAGTTAAAGGTATTGGACTTTCAAATCAGCCTAATGTGATCATATATTTAATCTCTCTGACCCTCAGTGCTTTCATCATAAAATGTGGATAATTATACAACTAATATTACAGTGTCCTGAGGAAAAATAAATGAAACAATGCAAAAATGTGTCTATTATAGGAAATAGTATGTAGTTACTACTAAGCAATTTAAGTTTTTATTATTACATTTTAATTATTTTTAATTCATACTTATGTTTCATTGCATATCTAATGCACAAAATTGCTTGTTTTTTTCTAATTATCTGATTGTAACTAGTCTGCTTTTATTTTGCTCTACTCAATGACTTGGGAAAAATCCCAAAGAAAGATAAGAGATGTGCTGATATTTGGACAATAGTCTGTGGTGGGATAATAGTGCAATAATAATAAATATTTATTTTTTTAAAAACTACATATGTCATTCTCCCTGTCAAAGTTTTAAGCACATAACATTGTATATCTTCAAAATACCTTGCTGGGGAAAATATAACTCTCTATATCTTGCAAAAGAGTAATATAAGGTCAAAATGCAGTTTGTTTAAGAATTGAAGACTTGAACTTAAGTTCAAGTTTAGCTCCTCTACATCCTTAGAAACACTTGATATGGTCAATCATTTTAATTTAAGCATTCACATAAGTATGCAGTATCATCTCAATGGGATTTTAATTTGCATTTTCCTAATAATGAATAATAATCAATTTCTTTTCATGTGTTCATTAACATCTTTTCAAAGAACCTATTCAAATATTTTTCCATTTTCTTTTTATTGGTCATTTGTATTCTGATTATTTAGTTTTAAGATTTATTTCTATATTTTGATTACAAGTAATTTATGAGATTTTTTTTTGTTTTTGCAAATAAAGGAGACTTTTATCTCTCCCTTTCCAATCTGGGTGTCTTTATTTTTCTTGCCTTATTGAACTGGCTGGAAGTTCCAAGACAATATTGAATAGATGTAGTATGATTTGACATGTTGTCTCTTTCCTGATATTAAATTAAAAGATTCAAAATTTCAACATTAAGTGTGAGTTTTGGATACCCTTTATGAAGTTGAAGAAGTTTCCTTTTAACCCTAATTTACAGAGAATTTTTATCAGAAATAAATTTTGGATTTTTTAAAATGCCTTTTAATATCTATTCTAAAAATCATATATTTTTCTTTTTAAAGTAGATGATATGACAGATTAAACTGACTGATTTTGAGTGTTAAAGTAAACCTATATTTCTGGGTTAACTTGTCATAATATAAAATAATTTTTAAATATATTGTTTAACAATTTCTACTTGTTAAAATTTTGTTTAGTTTTTTTGCATCATAAGATATATTGGTCTGTGGTGTTCCTATTCTGCCTTCTTGATCCCTCCCTCTTTGGTATAGTTTTCGTCATGCTTCTTATATTAAAATTTTATTAAACAACTTTAATATGTAGTTTTATATTTCTCATCAAATGTGGAAAAATCTGGCCCATGATTTTTTTCACATATTTTACTGTAATCCATCATCTCTTTTCTTTCAGGGATTCAAATTGCAGTTACATTAGACTTCTTAAATTTATCTTACAGTTCAATATACTTCTTCCTTTTTTTAATTCTTCACTCTGCTTCATTTTTAATAGTTTCTCTTTTTTTACTTCAAATTTACTAATCTTTCCTACTCTGATGTCTAATCTGCTTTTAATCTCACCTAGTGTTTATTTCCTACATTGTAGTTTTCACATCTGGATATATAATTTTTTAAAATATATTCATGCCTCTACTTAGTTTTTGAACATATGAAATGCAATTATGATAACTGCCCTATGTCCACTTCTTCTAATTGAAACATCTATGTCAATTCTCTGTCAGTTTCCATCAGTTAAATTTTCTTGCCAGTATGGTTTATATTTTCCTGCTTCCTATCACACCTGAACAACTTTGTGTTCTTATAAATATTCTTGAGCTTTGTTCTGTTCAGTTTAGTTACTTGCAGAAATTGTATCTTTTGGTATCTTGTTTTTATGATTGATTAGGCAGTAATGGAACCACATTCAGACTAGAGTTAGACTCAGTATTGAGTCAACATCTTCTCTATACTCATCACAATATCCCATGAATCTTTAGACTATCTAGTGACCGGTGGAAACATGCACTATTCCTGGCCATGTATAAGCACTGGGCACTCTTACCCCTAATCTTTTCAACATGTCTAATTCAGAGGTCTCTGTTAATTTTCATACATATATGCACTTTTCCGTACACTGCTGAATATTCAGAAGAGCCCACCGAAGAACTCCAGAGTTCTCCATGTGCAGTTCTTTCACCTGAAGTTCTCTCTGTATTGTAAACTGCAGTCACTTTGGTCTTCCAGGAGTCTCAGACCTTTCTCCTAAACTCAGTCAGTGTGTCTAATTCCTTCCAGGTTTTTTGTTTATTCACCATGATCTTCGAGCCTTATCAGGGCACTATTCTGGGACAGTAATAAAGCTCACCTCATTTTTTTCTTTTCTTTCTCTGCAAGATCACTTTCATTTATCAGTTAATCCTAGTATCTTGAAAAACTTTTTTCACATGTTTTTTGCCCATTGTTTTGGTGCTTCTATGGGGAAGATAAATCCTGTCTCTGATATTTCACTTTGGCCCAAACCTAAGTATTGTGTTTCTAGTCATTTACTGGATCTCTATGGAAGAAAAGCAAAGGATGATCATCTAGGTCAACACACTCACAAGGTATTTCCCTTATTTAATTTTAACATTTGTAATAACTTTATATCACATATTATTTTGTGCTCTATGTATTAAAAAATAATCAGCAGTTTCTGTCCTTTATTTTTTATTTTTAGAAGATCAGCATAGCAATTTTCAATACTACCTTTTGAGGATTGTCAAGGTATGCACATAACAACATAAGAGAGCGTAATTGGCATTCAATACAGGTTTAATTGGGAACTTGGCAGGTTTAATTGGGAACTTGGCAGATATTCAGTGAATGCTACCTAGAAGAATTGATTACAGAATTACATTTGAATTGATGATTTGGAGTTTTCAATGGAAGAAGACATAGCATGAGAGCATTTCAGACATAGGTAATATAAAAAAATGTGCAAAGGTGTGAATAGAATATAATGTATTTGCAAAGTCTCAAACAGACTACTTCTCGATTATGAAGTAGAATTCTAGAATGTTAATTCAGCATTGAAAATGAGGCTGAGGAAGCAGACTGTTGCCAGTCATCAAAAAGGGGCCTGTATAATAGCCAACATACCTAACCATGATCTACTGATGAGAGTAGGATAAAAAACTGAAAAATAAAATCTTTGAGAAGCCATATGGAGACTCCAACAAACATTAGAAAAAATAATTTTTAGAATCAATCATATGGTGATGACATTTTTGACTAATATCATTGTCATCATGGGAATGTTATAGCAAAAGACAGACAATAGGTTGATTATAAGATCTGGGTTTTTAAAGGGTATACAAATGATGAAGCAGTGTCAAGGGTTTTGTAGATGATGCTTTGAAACCATGAAATGATCAGTCATGAATTTCGGGGTTGGCAAAGAATGAAAATAATATTGGATTGTAGTGGGTACAACTGGAAAAAAATAGGAAGTTGTTTTCTAAAAATGGGATAGAAGAATGTAAGATTCTGGAAGTTCTGCTGTCCTAATACTATTAGAATGACATTAAATGAGATAAAAAATATTAACCAGTTTCCCTCCTTATGACGGTTTGTTCTAGAAAATAGTTCAGTAGTTTAATAGAAAATAGTTTAATCCATTAACAATGCTATGGCTATTTGTGGGAGGTATCAATGGAATAAAGCATGATTTCTGTAACACTTTAATGCCTAAAATAAACCTTTATGTTCTGGCCTCCTTCAATCCTCTAGCCCTATGTGTGATCACCCTCCACTCCAAAATGCATAGAAATTGTCCATTCCTCCTTGGTGCCAAGCGCTGTCTAATCTCTGAGTCTTATAGTACATAATGGTGTGTATTGGGACACTCCTTGCAATCACCCTTTTTTGGGGGGTGGGTGCTGCTAAACCCTGCTATCCTTAAGGTTTCAGCTCTAATGGTACATTTTCTAAGAAGCCTTGTTTGCACCTTCCTCTGCTACCCTCTCAGTGAGGTTAGTGTACCTTTTTGTATAACCAGAAAACGCCTATACTTACACAGTTTGATGTGATATTGCCAAATTTCCTATTTCCGTCTGTATTCAAAACCAACATTTAGAGTAACCTTCAGCATTCCTTCTGAGAATCACCAATATAAGTATTAATAAGCTGTGCACAGATCCTCAGTGAACAGTCTTTGTTCATGACCTCATTGAGGAATCTTTTTTTCCCAAGGAGAAACTCTTCTGTTGAATATCTTTATTTTTGCTTTCAAATATTCCTTAAAATGCACAGAGAATCACCAAAGATTACATATTCTGCACCCCAGAGTCCTTGAACATAACCTTTCTCTAACGTACTTGTGTCATCTGTGTTTGCTCTGCTACCAGTAGCTTAGGGAAAAAATTATACTTTCACAGGCACAGTGGCAAATATTGTTTCTCCATTTTTGCCGATGTCTGGGATTGGAGACTTATAAGTTTCCTTAAACATCTCTGTCCAACACTGCTGCCTGAAGGTGTCTCTTATATGCTCACAGCCACCATTGTTAGTACCAACATTCGGGATCCAGCATTTTTGTATTTTTATTTCTCTTTTAGTTCTGGTTCTTATTCCCTGTGGTTATATTTACTGCAGAGCATACATACATCTTTACTGCTGGCAGCTGCTGCAGCACGTTGCTACATTAATGCCTACAGAACTGCCGCCAGTGCCAATGCAGAAATGTGCAGAAGCTGCTCCCCGTGCCTCTGTGTCTTTGTGGTGTGCTGCCATCCACAATGGTTTAATTCATCCTCCAGCAGTGATCCTAGGATTCCAAGGATTCACAGAAACTCTTTAGTGAAACACATCTTTCAGGTTTTCACTTGCTGTTATCTCTCCCAGGAATTCTGCTCCAACTCTATAGGAATTAGAACGGGGAATTAAATTTATCCATTTGTGCAGTCAACAAACATACTTTTATCCAGTTTCTATTAAGTGCCAGGTGCACAGCTAAGCAGTGAGAACACAGTGAAGATATTGTTTCCTGCCAAATCAAGTGGGCAGTCTAGGCGAAGAGACAAATATTCAAGGGTTTTTTTTTCCCTTTTTATGCCAATTAATCAAAGAACATTATCATATGCCAGGCATTCAAACGGAGTAATAAATAAACTTGACCAGGTCCTTGCCTCTTGGAAGTAAAATTCCTCTACTCTTGAAGAGAGTTATTAAACATAAACTCAAGCAGTGACAGCTGTTATGAAGATAAACAAAATGGAAAAATAAAACACTGTATTATACATAGTGAATTATAGAGGAGAGTCTTTTAGATAGAATATCCTCACTACCAATATGACATATAAGCAGAGATCTGATAAGGATAGTAAAAATAGACTAGTCAGAAGGACAATAGACAATTACAGTAAAACATGCAAGGCCATTGTTATGATTGTTTTAAATAGTTTCTACCTAAATTTAATTTTGATTGTTGTCACAAATTTACTAAGGCATGGCATTATTTCCATGTTTAACTTTTTTTTTTTAATTAAAATTTTTCCCTCTACAGCTAAAACTATATCACAACTAACTTGGACAGCAAAAAAAAAAAAAAAAGTGAATTTAATCATGCAGTTTTTCAATTTAAAACACCCAGTTGGTTACTAGTTACTAAACATGGATTTCATGCAATCTCTTCTTTTCAAAAGTCATTAATTCTTTGATCAAAGTCATAGGCATAGGAAGCTAAATATGCACATTGATTAATCATCAACTAACCAGGGTGATTCCGTCAATGAAGTTTCAGATAATCATTCTGGCCATTTGTAAAAGGTAATTAGATTCTTTTAATGCCAAATAAAAAGTTCAGATCTAGCTCTTTATGAATAGTTTATGCTGAGAAACTGGTGATGGTTACATTTCCTTGTCATTCTAAAGGGATACCACGTGGGAGACAGATTGACACAGATTTGTTATGGCTCTTGTTTTTTCATGTACATATTTTAGATAGATAAATAGAGAGAGAGAGTGTGCAATTTCTCATACTGAAAGGTAAGATGATATTCCCTAGTTTATATAGAATCAAGGAAACTTTTACTCTTGTTTTGTTAGTGTAATATATAGGATCCCTGAGTGTACAAAATTAATACAAAGTTTTCTTTAACCCACACAACTTATATATATAAATTATATATAAACACACATCTATCCAGATTACTTTTTCTTAGAAAACAGCATTACATGTGATCTTTGTCCTAGTATTAAAGGTTTTTTTTTGTTTCCCAAACATTAAATACTTGAGTCACTAGTTAAAATTAAGAAACACATCTATAAATTTGGAGCCATCTATATTTTTAATTTGTAAGATAACCAATATTATTAGCGATGGTTGTGGTATCCCCCTGTTTCCTCATATGTAACAACAGTGTGTGTTTGAAAAACCCACCCAAACATTGTGCTGTGTACCTAAAAATTTGAAATGCCATTTCTAGGACAATGAGTTCTAAACATATTTATGTTCTTTTCAGGTAGATACAAAATGTGAGAAAATAACTGCAAGCTGCCTCAGAGGTGTTAACTGAAAAAAAAATCACATCAGAGTATAAATCCTCACTGAATTTCAAGTAGCATAATCCTGTAGTTAATTTTCAATGCCTGTTTTATTTTAAAATCACTGATGTGTTTGTCATTTATTGCTATACTATGGCAATAAATTATTCCCAATCATGGCAGCTTAAAAAAAATTTTATTATCTGACAATTTCTGTTGTCAGGAGTCTGGATGTTGCTTATCTGAGTCCTCTGGCCCAGGGTTGCTCACAATGCTGCAAAATCATGTTGTTGGCTGGAGTTGCAATCATCTCAATGTGATTCTGCTGTTCCATGAGGAAGGGATAACCCCTATTACTTTGTTTCCCTTTGTCTTCTTTCTGTACAGCTCCTGACAAGGCATTGTAGCAGAAGTGAGTGCCTTCTAGCCAAAGACTGAAATGGGAGAAATCTATTTACCAGAAAATGTCTATGAGATCACAGAGATAAATAAGACCTGGAAAGTAACCCCAGTAATAGTTTATAAACTCTTGTGCACAACTCAGACCTGTGCATACATGGATCTGATACTAAGTAGCATGCCTAAGACTTTGTAAACTGAGCAAACATCTTCATTGAGGTCTCCGATTGACCCCTGAGCAGTGCACACACAGGGAAGAATGAAAACGCACAGTGAATCTTTTTATTATTGAATTATAAGTATTCTATACATATAGAATGTATATAACATATATATGAATATATTTCTTATATGTTATATTATTCATATATATGTTCATATTCATATGTTCATATATATGTAACATATATATATATTCTGGTTATAATTCTTCATCTGATACAAGATTTGCAAATATTTTCCTCCATTCTGTGAGTTGTCTTTCTTAATGGTGTCCTTTGAAGCACAAGGTTTTAAACTTTGGAGAAGTCTATTTTTTCTTTTGACACTTGTGCTTTTGTTGTCATATCAGAAGACGCTACCTAATTCAAGTTCACAAAATTAACTCCTGTATTTTCTTTTAAGAACTTTGTAGTTTCAGCTCTTAGAGTTAGATCCATGTTTCGTTTTGAGTTAATTTAGATGAGGAGTGCATCTTCATTCATACTTTCATGTGTGGATAGGCAATTTGTTGAAAAGACTATGATTTCCTCTTTCAACTGTTTTGGCACCTCGGTAAAAAAATCATTTGACCATAAATGCAAAGGTATATTTCTGGAATCTCAGTTCTATTCTATTGATCAAGGTGTCTATCTTTATATCTGCACTGTAATGTTTAATAGTGTGAGTTTTAGTAACTTTTGAAATTGGGATTATGAGTCATCTAACTTAGTTCATTTTCAAGATCATGTTGGCTGGGTATCTTACATTGATTTTTCTGAACTATGTAAATAATTTAAATATTCTGAAAAATAAACTTAAAAATACAAAAGAAAAAGCAAAGTTGAAAATAAAGTGAAAAAAATGATCCTAAATATAAGTCAGACTGACCACATAGATAAGTAAGTAATGAACATACTGTATATTCTTACCATATGTTTTTAGTTTTAGATTCTAAGAAAAATAGTGTGTAAAGATATAATTGACATCCTTCAGATTTTTTATATTTTAGTAGTTAATGTTGCTATTTAAATTATTTTATGAATTTTATATGACTATATTGAGTATATAAGTTAAATTAGGAACCAAAATATATTTAAGATAAAACAATAAAAATATAAAGTTTTTTTAAATAGAAGTATGGTTGACTTACAATGTTATGTTAGTTTCTGGTGTACAGCAAAGTGGTTCAGTTATATATATATACATATATTTGCATATATATATTCTTTTTCATATTCTTTTTCATTACAGTTTATTACAGGATATTGAATATAGTTCCCTGTGCTATACAGCAGGACATTGTTTATCAATAAAAATATAAAGTTTTAAAGAATGTTTTAAAAGATTAAATTTGATTTGGAAAATCAAAATTTAATCATCAACCTTAAAAATGTATTTTCTAAGTTTTACCACTGAAAGAACCTAGAAGAAATGACACTCAGAAGCAATGAACCACCTTCTACCCAGATCTTGTTCTGAATAATGGAACAAAGACTTAGGAGATTTGGAGAAGAACTATGTGATTGGAGGACATTTTATGTCAGAGATCAAGGAGAACACAATATATAATAGGTTTTTTGATCTGACACCAAAACAAATTTTAAGGTGTCCCACTACTCAAATGCTGAAGAATATACACACAAAACTAAACATTGATTAGTCACTGGAATATTCAAAAGAGAAAAATATTTCCACCATTCTAGGTACCATTACTCCAGCTTCTTTTGAGAAATAGATGAAGTAAAGATTTAACCCAACTTTAAAAAAAACACAGAAAACTGTTGTTCATTCTCATTTAATGACATTCTTATTATGAGGCTGTCAAGTAATAGAGAAAAAAATATATAGTGCCATAAAATTCACCATTTTGCTACCTCTAATGAAATAATAGATTCAGGTAAGGATCATCAATAAATGTTAACATCGGTTGAAAGGTGACACTTTATTATTCCATATATTACTTTCTAACTGAAAAGGGGAGATGTTTTTAAGGGAGAAAGCTGGCAGTCATCACTTTAACTAAAGGTTTAAAATTAACATCACTAAAAGTTAGACTGTCTATAATACGTGCTGCTTAATGGAATGTGATATTATGTACCCAAATCACTATGAAGAATTCTTGCTAAAAATATTTAACCTGAGTCTAATTAAGGTTTAGACTATCCTTCTCTTTGGACAAAATTAAGTAATACCACAAAAAATTAGGTCAATCCAGAATGTTTAACTTCTATAAAGAAACTTGTCTGATTTCTTAAAGAAATAAAGTCATGGAAACAAACAGTTAAAAAAAAAAAAGTGGCCAGTACTGTTTTACTTTTAAAAATAAGTAAAAAGCCATAATAACCATATACAATGGAAAAATCTGGATCCTGAACGTTCTTTTGGAAAAAAAAGATTCATTGTAAAAGCCAAATGCAGAAACTCAAGGTTAATAAATCATATTAGAAAACTGTTTATTTCCTTTGGTATGAAAATTATAGGGGTGTTGATGTAGAACAGGATTCACCTAACTACTATGGCCTTGAGCAAAAGGCAGGTATGCTTTCTTCTTATTATAAAAATCTGTGTTTCCTAAACTTAGAGTTCTCCTGTAACTCAACCCACTGCATGTGCAAGTGTCATCTAGGTACATCTACCTTGCTTCCATGGGATCTGGTGACAAGGAGAAGGGATACCTATACACTGATGCTCATGCTGGTCGCTATGCCATTAACAATAAAGTCCTTCTGTGACCCAGAAGTATTGTGTCTTCTATCAAATTCCATGAAACTGCAGCAAGCTAACTTGTTGACTCACAATCAGGTAAAACCTCAGACCTTTCACAAACTTGACAGTCAACTAATCATATATTTCTTAAAAAACTTTTGTTTGAAAAGTTTTGCTTAAAAAGAAGAATTGGAAATTCTTATATGAGTTTTCTGTGTTGCTACTCCAAATTGAGGAATCTGATAGGTCTAATTTACCACTCTATTCAAACACATTGGGTTAAGATGATTCCTTAGTAAACAAAAAGGACCCTCACAGGGGTCAATAAGAATGCTTACTGTATAGCGCAGGGAATTATATTCAATATCTCATAATGACCTATAATGGAACACAATATGAAAAAAAGAGTAACAATCACTTTGTTGTACACCTGAAAATAACACAGTATTGAAAATCAATTATACTTCAATAAAAAAATGGGAAAAACTTAAAATTTAAATTAAAAAGAAGTAAAAAGCACCAAAAAAGAATGCAACTAGGGGAAAAAAGATGAATGGCAGCAGTAGTAAACCTAGGCATGTTAAAAAGAAAAAAAAAAGAGTAGAAGAAATAACCTGAAATTTTTATGTTGAAAGGTTTTGAAAGTTCAGGAAATTATTTTTGCTGTTTTTATTTTTTTCCTTTACAGTTAAGAAGGTATTTGCATGTTTATTTCAAAGAGAGAAGGAAAAGGAGTTGGGGAATTAAATATATTTTTCTGATCATTCATTTGGCTACAATGTTAAGGACAATAGTATTCAATAATAATAAAGGTGACCATTTTTTCTTGTTTCTGACTTTAATTTGAATACATACTGTATGTCAGCCTTAAGTGAGATATTAGCTATAAGACTGAGAAATAACTTCTGCACATGATAAATGCATTTCTACTTATCCTTGGTTTCAATAATGAATCAAAAATTTCGTTAAAATTATTCTTTTAATTTACCAAAATGCAATGTAATCATGTTTCTTTTGATTGGTTGATGTATGACATCGAAAAAATATTTAATATCAAAACTGTTCCTTAATTTAAGCAATTTTATTACTTGTGGTATAGTAATCTTTAAATATATTGCTAAATTTGATTGTTAATGTTTAATGTAGAATATTTGCAACTTAAAATGATGCATTTGCATTAAAATGATGCATTTTCAGTTTTTTCTTATTATGGTTTTGATTTCAGGGTTAACAGATTAAAAAATGAATTGTTATATCTTTTATCTTTTCTCTGCTTTGTAACAATGAAAATGAAAGAAAATTATATATTTTTGAATGTTTGAGCAAGAAAGTTATTTTGGGGTGAATCATTTCAATGATCTGTTTTGTCCTCTTCATAAATTAAATTATTATTTGTCAAAAAAGTCATCAGACTCATTGAGGTTTTACACTTTTTCCATAGAATCACATATATTAGGCCACAATTAGTTTATAGAATTGATATAAAATAAAATACAGATATAAATAATTCATCTCTAAAGTAGATGAAAACTGCAGAAAATTGCCTCTTCATTTCACTTTATATAAATGATATTTTAGAAAATAAAATTAATTACTCTTGAGATTATGACCACTTTGTATACCACACATGAATAAAAGTGAGTTTTAGAATTATGGAATACTAAAAAAAGTACATTGAAAAGAACATTCAAATATTTATTATTAGAAAATCAAAATATGTATCTACATATATAAATACCTTGCTTTGGGTATGTTAATCTATTTTATCTAGGCTAAGCTTTTACATCAATAATTTAGAACATGTTTCTCATTTAATCCTTCCAAAAGCATGTTAATTTTTAGACATATTTACCCACATTGTTAAAGGCAAATTTCCCATTTTCTCCTTAAAAGTAAAAATAGTCTTGTGTATTTTTATTCATTTAAAAATGTCATAAAATTTTTTCAGATTTCATATTTATTTAAAACATTTTAATATACATATTACATAGACCTACAGGAAAATTTTATGTCTTGATATTTATTAGACAACTACTTAACAATAAATCTTATTACTTATAATAGGTCAGTAGTATATATTTTTGGACTTTCTTAAAATATATTTGTATTTTCAGCAAAAATAAATATTTCCCAAGATTTTCATTATTAATACATACTAATACTTTTCTAATTGTGTTAGACCTGCCAGAAAAAAATTTTGAACAGGAGAAACAGTCTTTTCTTGCTTCTGTTTCCACTAACCTTGGATAACAGCTTTTCAAAACATTGATGTATTACCTGCATGCATTGTTGAAAAATGCATGAATTTAAGTGTAAAGAGATTAGTGAATATTTACGTAGCACTAATCTAATTTTTTTATATAAATGTTCCATCTTATATATATTTTTTAAGGGGAACGAAGGTTTATTTCTATGAACACTTAAGGTTAAGAAGGTGTATTTAAATGGTAATTTGCATCAAAAGACTTCAGTGTTCTGCATCTTATAATTCTTAAATCATAATGTTACACCCATTTTACATGTGGTAAAATTAAGGCATAGAGAATTAATATAACTTGCCATTGTAACGCAGATTTTGTATATATGTATGTATTTGTATATGTGTATATATGTACTTAGGTACATGCGTTTGTGTGTGTATAAGCACATATATAATCATATATATGTTCACACACACGCACAAATAATTACATAGCCTCTAGTCTTTGTTGATTTGAAGTGTAGCATTGAAAGAAGACCCTGACTGGAACAGTTTCATCAGTAATGAGAGATGAGAAAGACAAACTGTATTGAATCATTTGAGGAGTATAAAAAGAGGAGAACAAAACGAAAACATGAATTATTTTTTTACTTAGAAAGAATACTGCCTTAGAAAAATATTATCAAAATATTTACATCAATGATGTGATTCCTTCAATGTGTTTCAAGAATAATATACTTTGGTTAATTATGTTTTATTTAAAAAATTCCACTGGTCTTTTTTACAAAGTTTTATTATGAATATTTATATTTATAAGTAAAGAATTATATAGAAGGCAATAATTTAATGACAATCTCATTAAACAACAAAGACAAAACGTATCATTTGTTTACATAAATACAACCAAAAGTCTGTTTCAAATGATCTGCTCATCAGATGAGTTCAAGAGATACCCCTTTGTTCAAGAACAAGAAAATTAAGCCTGCTTTTGCAACATTACTTCACGTTCTTCAGGAAATGTAATTAATGCAATAAAAAGTGAAAATAAATACAAAAAGGGAGACTGTTTCACTGTTATTTCTATATGTTACTATTGGCTGATAAACAATACAGGAAAATAAGAAAATAAAACATTACAACAAATGCTGGGATTATTAATTGGTGCAATGCTTATGCAGAGTCATGTAGCAACAGATATCAAAAATTTAAATGCAAGTTACTTTTACCTCAGCAGTTCCAATTTTAGATATATATACCTATATTAGAGTCTATATTATATGGATAGAAAGTTATTTAAATAATCCAAGTATGAAATAATGAAAATCATAACTAAAGCAATATGCAATGTATATGAAGGATTTAATATATTTATAAAATATTTAGAAAGTGAAATCCAAAGAACCTCTTGTCTGCTTTAATGTGAATAGTGAGTAGGAAATGTAACCTTTGATTTCTTCTGGGTTTTTTTTCCTATGGTGACTTGTAAGGGGCAATACTAATGGTAGAATATAGAATATATACAGCAGGACCTATTTGTCACATATTGAGATGAGTTTAGATTTGGACTAGTTTACTGTGTACTGCCTAGGACATAGGCAAATATTCAGGGCATAGTCAAGGAAAATATTGTAAAACGAATAAATAAACTCTTAAACAATGTTGCAAGTTAGAGATCAGGGTGAAGATTTATTCAAAGGATATAGATTTTGTCCTCAGCATTATATAAATGGTTGTGGAAGCCATGGCTATGAATGAAGGCACCAATCTGCATAGCTTTGCCATTTTCTGCAGTGATGTTGATCAGCCAAGGTCTAGGAGTAGAGAAAACAAATATTTATATGTGTGATTTATGGCTACAACTTGACTTAACATAGTATCCAAATCCTAAGGGCACAGTCCTTTTTTTATACATCAAACATATATTTCACCAAACTAGGTTGGTGACTTTTCTGTGCATTAGCATGTATTCTGCTTAAATTAATGCACACACACACACACACAAACACACACACACAAACACAGAATATGCTATATAATCATGTCCTCTATACAGTACAATGATTTTGAAATGACCCTGGTATTTCATTATTTCTAGAGTGATGTCACTTTTAACAGTGTAAATCTCCCTTGTATTTAAGTATAAAAATCACTTGTGGTTAAAAATTATTTCCATGTTGAGAAAGCCGAATAGTACGCTCTTATATTCCACCAAATGCTTACTGGGGTTGACAGTAGTAGACATATCATAAAATGGTCTCTTCTGACTATTTGGCTCATTCTATACTTTGATACAGGAAATATATTTCCACTTTCTAAAACTCGTATTAGCCTTTAGAAGCATGTGGTTAATTTGGATATTGCTTGATTGATAATATTTTACTACCCTCAGTGGTTTCCAATTTTACCCAACATATAAAAAGCAGGAGAAAACTATGTAAAGCATTATGCAGAATCATGTATGGCAGGAATAATTCAAACATCTGAGACCAGATTGGTAATTTAAATATGTGAATTGGCAAGTATAATACTATTGTGAGTTTTGGTCACTTTTCTAGAAAAAATGGAACCCCACTTGGAAGCATCAAAATCCATTTTGCTTGAGATAGAAAGAGATGAGAAGATAGAGAGACAGAGAGAGAGAGAAACACAGAGACAGAGAAACAGAGACAAATGGAGAGAGAAGAGAAGCAGAGACAATCCTGTCCAAAAGAACATGATCATAATTAAAATTTGCCCTGAAGTTTGTTGACTCTTCTAATATAAATAAATAAATTAAAAGATATGAAAGAATATCCAAGTATGATAATTGTTTATTGAGAAATTCATTTTTGTTAAAAATCATTGGAAGCTCCAGTTCTTGTCTCCACTTGTTAGGAGCTCGAAAGTTGCCACTGCATCCTAATAACAAGTAAAAAGCTGAACAGACTGAAAAATGAACAATTCTTCTAGGATCTATAAGAGACATGGACAATCCGTGGCCCCTGAGATAGGTGACATAGGCAAATACAGGGAGATAACGGCTTAGCATAGAAGAGATTCATGAGTGTAAATGACCATGGGCACCAGTGCTGGAGAGGGAAACCAAAACTGTAATGGATGAATTGCTGGAGTCACAATGTGGAAAAACTTGAAAGTTAAAAGCTCAGAACCCAGTCAGAGGGGGGGATTCCCACACTTTTGTGAGTCATGTCTAGGAGCTTGACCAGGTTGCAAGAGCAAATATTGGAGAAAAATCCTCACATGCTTCCAGCAGGGAGAGGGGTAAAGGAATCATCCAGAGGACTCTGTTCTTAATAAGGCCTGCACTCAGGAGAAATTAGTTAACCTGACCTTAGCCTGCTGGGGTGTTATCAGAGCAAAACTGTCCAGGGAGAAGGGTAATATCCAACTCCAGCGCTCTCTAGCCATTGTATCCCACCTAAGGGAGAAAGAAAACACTGCTTTGTGTATTCATCCCTCCCTCTAACTTAATCTGGCAACCACTAATTCTTTAATCATATCTCTTTTCTCAGCACATTGGTTATACTTATTTATTGTTTTTATGTGTTACCCTAGAGTTTTCAATATACATTTACAGCTAATCTAAATCTACTTTCCAATAACACTATGCCACTTCACGAGTAATGTTAAGTACTTTATAATAACAAAATAAACTAAATTCCTCCTTCCCATCCCTTTTATCATTGTTATTATTTATTTCACTTATATACAAGCATACACACACACACAAATCTCTGGGATGGGTAAAACTTGAGGTTGTTTATTGGCATGATTTTAGGATTGCAGACAGTAGAAATTGTGGCTACATAATTCCTGTTTATAATGAACAGGAAATGGCACATCTGTCTTTCCATGACTCTCTTTAAAGAATATGAATCTCTTCCTTTCCTACCCCTTTCCCTCTATCTCTTCCTTCCTCTCTTTTATTCTTTAAACTTTTTTTCATGCTCCTATATCAAAACAAATTTTGTTCAGTTTTGACCTTGATGGGAGGAAGGAGTTTCCATTGAGAAGATTAAACTATATATCTCTTTTGAGTTTATATTTTAAAGATTTGAACCTATGCATTTTTTCATTGAAAAGAAGGATCTCAGATTTGCAGGACAATAAAGATATGTGTTCTTGGTGAGAGAGGGATAAGTAAATCTATTAATATATATTTTTAAATTTTTATAGAAATGGAATTGCTATGGAATTATTAACTCAAAGGATTTTATTTTTATATCACAAAAATTTTTGAACTATAAAATTCAACTTTGGGGTATAAAATCTACACAAGGTAGATTGGAAAATTGACCCACTGTGCAGTTCTTCTACGTCTGGGATACAGGAGAAAGGAGGGTGTTGCTGAGTATCAGTAACATTTTGCATGAGATACCTCAGGTTTTCCCAGCTCTCAGCTACTCATTGTGCCCCAGCCAACACAACAAATAATTCTGTAGAAACCTAAGCAGTCCCTCCACTGAGGGTTAAAGCCTGGCTTTTCCCAATTCTTCCAGACTTAAACAATACATTAAGGTTTCTTTCCCAGTAGCCAATGAAAGATCAAGTGACCACTACCAGAACTACAGAGAAGTTAATTCCCTACAGGATACATTTTGCTGATTGTGGATAAGAGATGGGAGAGAGTGCTGCAGGTAAATTCCCACTCTGTTTCATCCTTTGATAGACTGTTTCTATACCACCTGCCCAGATATGTCCTCCACGCTGATTGGCTGGCTATGTATCTTTTCTAACAGTGGGCAATGTATCTCTTCCCATTCTTTTCTGCATGTCCTTTTTCCTCACTCTCTTTGTGCACCTCCCAATAAAACATTAGCCTTAACTTTCACTTCACGTTATGTAGTTTTAGCAAACCCTAGGCTAAGAAATTCTAAATAAAAGTAAAGTTTAGATGATCAACCATGAGTCTAGGGATGGGTATAATAAAAAGGGGAAAAAATATGAGAAACATGATAGAATTGGAGAGAATGAAGCATGCAAAGAATTAAAGATATCTTGAAAGTTTAACACAGGTGTGCTTATAACTGAGTGCTAGAAATGTCAAAATTTGGAATTTTGTCGATAGTGTAAGTGTAAAACTTATGTAGCTGTATTGCTAATGCAGAAGAAAGTCTATGGTCTCTCTAGACTCATTGGTACCACAGTAGATGGGGTCTGTTAGCATAGGCAATTTTTTTTAGTATGATTTTACTTGTTTACTAAGCTAGTTTGGTGCAAGAGAAGCAAAAGGCTCAATTGTGAACTGGTGTTCAATTGATTCTAAGTGTTGAAGAGAATATTTTATGGAATTTAAAATTTTCAAGTCAGTTTATTTACAATAGACATAAGGTTACCAATGGAGCACAGTGGGAATAGCATGCAACAAATCTTTAAGTATAAGCAGATTGGAAAGAGAATCCTGGATATGGTTTGATTTCTGTTTGAGCACAAAAGGTTGCAGGGGAAAGTGGCATAAGTGGAAGGTAATTACCTAAAATTACAATTTTTCCATAATAGTTTTGTTGTTGTTCATTTAGAATAGGCTGAGATCCCAAGCAGTATCTGGAATGGTTTCAGGGATGTGGGCTGCCTGAGACTAGGGAAGGTTATGATTGGTCTTGGCTGAACAAGGCTGACTCCATCTTCTGTGTTTTGGTGAATGCCTTGCTTAGGGATAGGTTCCCAGAAAGTTTGTGTCAAAACATGAACCAGAAAAGAAAGATACTGAGCCAAGATAAACTGATATAGATATGTAGGCTGATTCCTGAAATTCTGCTATTATATTCATGGTTACACAATTTTGTCCTCAGTGTAGGCTCTTATATAACATGTTTATTCTGTGGACTGCATAGTAGTTTGTTAAAGGAATCATCTCTTTAGGAATAGTTAGTGATATGGAGGTTGTTACTTTAAAACTTTAAGTAACCTCTTTCAGACTTTAATTCATAATATGTAACCTCAACAGCCATGAGATAATGTTTCCTTTTTTTCTTCTTTTCTAAGTCAGCTCATATTCACTTTGAACAAACTTACAGCATTGATTATTCCTTCATTTCTCTTAAAGATAAGTCCCTCAGCATTACCTAAATCACCATCATTTTGTCCATTATTATTTTCACTTTTTTCATTTGTTTGCATTGCATGAACATTCTCTTTAGTCTCATTGGTAACATTTCCACCGTTTTCAGGTTTCCTATCTGCCATCCTATCTGATTCATCATTCAGCTTGCTCCTGTGTTATCAGGGAACACATTATTAGTTCTATTGTTCTGTTTCTCCTGGCTGACATATTTAACAGGATCAGATAAAATTTTATTTTCTTTCATACAAGATGAAACCTCACTGTGCTCTTTGCTGGTAATGACTTCCTTGCTATATCATTTCATTTAATAGGATTGTATTCAGTGTTCTGGGGAGGGGCAATTTGACTTATTATCAACCAGAGTTTTGTTTTTGATCTCCTACATGCCTATGATTAAAATCCATGAGTGCTTCCCTAGGTAATTCAATATTATATTAATATTAAAGCTTAATAGAGTATCATTTTATTTTCCTACTTTCCTAATTCATAGTGTTGGTGCAAGCTGTGGCTTTGTTTAGAGTGGTTATAAGTTGTTGTGACAAGACAAGTCTTATGTTTATAATTGACTCAATAATTTAGCTTATGGTATTGGGGAGACCACAATATTGTAGTTCACTTATTTCGTATTTACCATATTTGTTGTAGATATACACAAATGCATGTCATGGTTCAAAAAACATTAAGATCACACAGATGTATTTATTTATTAAATACATATTCACTGATCACTTTTTATGTAGCATGCATTGTATTCAGCGCAGAAGACTTAAAGACAAAGACCAGTAGTCTCTCTCCTCAAGTAGTTTATAATGTAATGGGAAGGCAGCTCAGGTAAATGGCAATGCAGAGGCGCACTAAGATTTTCAATGAAAATAAGAAAGAGTCAATTTGGAATTGTCAATTTTGTGGTGCTTTGAGGGACGTATATGTAGATGGATTCAAGCAAGAGTTGCATATAGTTTTTTAGAAATCCACATAGGTGTCTGAGCCAGAAGTAAAGACCTGGAATTTATAACTCTCGCTATGATAGCTATTTAAGGAGAGGGAATTAGATCCCTTGGTAGAATATGGGAGACATAGCGTTTGACCTTGTTTCGACTTTGTTTTAATGTTAAAGGATAAAGAGTAAAAGGATAACTTGGAGCACAAAAATGTACATGGAGAACATAGAACCTTCTATTTGTAATATGCTCTGTAACGGAAATTAAAGAGGGATCTTAACAGAGAGAGTACTTATTTGTTTTTCTTTTTAAGATATTTTTCTTTTCAAGAGTTTATTTAATTGATGCTGTCAAAGGTCTGTCATAAAGAAGGAGATGAGGTTAAACGTATAAGAGATGGACAGGGGCTTCCCTGGTGGCGCAGTGGTTGAGAGTCTGCCTGCCGATGCAGGGGACACGGGTTCGTGCCCTGGTCCGGGAAGATCCCACATGCCGCGGAGCGGCTAGGCCCGTGAGCCATGGCCCCTGAGCAACGGGAGAGGCCACAACAGTGAGAGGCCCGTGTACCGCAGGAAAAAAAAAAAAAAGAGAAATGGATAAAACTAAATTTAGTGTTGAATTAGCAAATGAAATGATTTACCATATATTTATATTAATTGACTCTAGAAGTATTTATGTGTTGATTGGTCTAATAAGGAAACCATTATATAAACTCTTTAAACAGCACTCTTATTCATTAAGAGGTATTTAATAACAAGAGCTAATATAAATCTAACTGTGTTCTCTTTATTTCCCTAAGGGAATGTAACCTAATTAAGACTGAAGGAGGCATTTTACTTAACTGTATTTTCTCCATTATTTCCATACCATCTTGAACATTAAATGTGAACAAAATGTGTTGATTGTTATGAATTTTTGACGGACATGTAAAAATTGGACTTTTTATCTACTTTTAAAAATAAGGATCAAACCAGTTTTTTTTGTTGTTTTTTTTTACCATATCATGGGTGCGTGAGTGTGTGTGCATATAAATAAGTGTTAGAGCAGGGAAAGCACATTAATTTCTAGGAGAAGGGGAGGTGCCATTTTGTGTGCCACACTCAAAACCCATCCATTTCTTAAGAAAGGCATATGGTCCTTAATATCATCCCAGAGGTACTGTCGTTCATAAGTATCTGCTGTGCCACATCACTTGTATATAATCAAATGGTATCTTACTAAGTATTTATATGAGCTATTGGATATAGGTCAATAATTCTCACAAGTAAGGAGACACACACAAATATCAGAATGCATATCTACTGAATTGTAGGGGAAATACAAGTCAAACAGTTGAAGAAAACAAGAACCTGTGTTTATTTTCTTTTTTAGTTAAATTTGACAAATTAGAATGCATTACTGAATTATTCAAGCAATCAATTGTTGAGTGGGTAATCCATTTCATTTAGAATTGTATGATAAAAAAGCAATGTGATGGGTTATTGCAATTCAATATAGGGTTTTATTTTCGGTATGCCAGACTAGGAATATTCCTTTGTTTCCTACACCTCCCATGATGGCATAAGAGTATAGAAATAGACAAAGGAATAAATAGGTAATAAACAAGAAGAAGTTCATAAACAAATAAAGATTTTGGAGTATTTCTGAGAAAGAGAGAGAGACTAGCATTGGGGTATGTATGAAACAGAAATAAGCATCAAAGTCAGGGCAAAGAATATGGTTCAATGTTGCCCAATAAAAGGAAAGCGAAGTCAACCCAAGAGGAGTCCAGAGAGATTTTCTGGGCTTAGAGTCGGAAGCAGGAGAGAGTTGTAATGAAACTCATGTTAAAACCAAAAGAATCAACTCAGAGCCTGTATTAAAAAGCATTCTTCATACAGAGAATAGGGAGCCTGCATCATTCCCAGACAATCTAATGCTGATGTGAATGCCTGTAAATAAGACCTCCATATATTAGCCTTTCTGGTGTCATTAGTATATGTCCATAAACCAACAGTATCCAAATCTCCTCATCTGAAAGTGAGTTTTGCCAGTTATTTTCCAAAAGTGATGGCTAAAAACCTCACAGCAGTTTTATTCACAGTGGTGGTCTAACCTGTAAAAAATCTACTTACTCAGCAGGAAAGAAAAAAGTTCCATCTACACCATCCCTGGGTTTAATATATGAATTGAGTAAATTTAAATATCCTCATGCTTAAAGGCAAATCCTAACCATGACAGATAACAACTAAACAAAAACAAATGAAGAAACAATAGAAAACGGAACCAAGGGAAACAAAGATAATTTAGAAAAATAAAACATTCACAATAAGCTAAATTTAAATTCAATCGAGTATCCAAATATTCCAATATTTTGGAGAAATGCATTCCTTAAAAATAAGATGCCATGGAAAAATTAAGTCAAAAGGGAAACCTCAAAAACTAAAATTTGAATTTATATTTTAAAGAAAAATAAATGAGTTATAAATGATATATTCAAAAACATTCCCTCGAGACATAAAGAAAAATATTAAAAGAAAGCCTATGAAATTAAGATGGACATATACTTTTGGAAATGCACAATCTTAAGTGTCAGTTTGGGATACTTCCAATTGCACATAGTAGGAAACCTAACAAATTGTATTAAAACTGTGCTTGCTCCTGTATCTGAAGCATCTAGAGATGAGATTAGCAATGGAAGTTCCTTGAAAAGAGCTCAGCTTCTTTCTCTGTCATTGTCTTAGCTTTGCTCTCCTCCATGTGTGACCTTTATCCTCTGGTTAACTTCTCCGGCTGCAGCAGCAGTTCCTCATGTCACATCTACACACCACGCTATCCATATAAGTAAGCATCCTTCCAAGTAGCTTCAGCACAACAGGAAGAAAGCTTCTTTTCTGGAAGCCCTAGTCACGACCATCTTTATGACCCTGCATCCACATTTCAGAGAAGGGCATGGTGACAGCCCTTCTTGCCTTAGCCTGGGAGCTCAGAGTGTGTTCTGGCTGATAATTCAGTGGAAGTGAGCCTTCTTCCCACTTCAAAAACCGAGAATGTCCTGGTGCAGAGTTTGCAAAACCATGGGGGTCATCCATCTGCTGTTGGTTGAAGCTATGAACAATGGGAAAGTGTGGCTGACATCTCCATCCCAGGATGGGGCAAGACCCATGGACCAGTATCAGGCATATGCCAGGACAGGCAGTTGGTGTGATGCAGGAGTACAGTGTCAGGGTATCTGTAGTGCCTGTACTCACCTTGCAAGTATCCTAAGTGTCCAAAGCCAGAGGGAATATGACATTAAATAGCAGATAAAAAACATGACAAGTCAGGAGAGAGACCTAAAAAGAAAGGGGAACTTGTTATATTTTGGTACCTTTAATGGCACTTCTTCTCTTTAGTTTTTGAAAAAGAGACCCTGCATTTTTATTTTGCCATAAGCTATGAAAATTAGGTATATGGTCCTGGGCACAGCATATATTTCCTTGCAACACATCAGCCTAAATTGTGCCATACACACAATCCTGAATCAAATAGAATGGGAAGGAGAATTACATGTGCATTTGTAAGCAGAAATAAAGATAAGGTAAGAATAATGACCCTGCATTTCATGGTTATATGGTAGAGCTGTGATAACCTCAATAAGAGAAGATTCAGTGCCAAGCGAATTTCCACAAAAACATATGCCATAAAAGATCTATAAAGAGAGGAGAGAAAATGAATGAGAATCAGCTATGAAAGAAATAATAGAAGAAAATTTACTTGCAATCTTAGATGACATGAAAGACCTCATTTTAAGATGAACAGAGTAAGTGAAAAAATACTCATATCTATACACGTTTATAGAATTTTAAAGCACAAAAGATAAAAAGCAAATCCTTAAACTAAAAGAAAGAGAGGAAAGAAATATTTCCTGATAATGAGAATAAAAACAGCAACTGGGAACAATGGACTTCACAGATGCTGGAATCTTGCTATCAAGTATTTGAGAAAAAAGGTGTTTTGGGGCCACATCTAAATTCTGTTTTCAGCCAAATTATCAGTCAACTGTAAAGTCATAAAATATATTTTCATACCTAAAAGAGAAGGAAGATTTTCTTCTGATGAACATTGTTTATGCTCTAGCCAAGTAGTTGTGGTGTGCCATTGCAGGGGGAAGGAGGTCAAGACAGAAGACATGTGGCCCAGGAGACAATGACTCTAAGTATAGAGAGTTGGACAAATACTTGCAGTAGCCTAGTGGGTGTCTCCTCCAAATCATGCAGAGGCATTCAATAGGGAGATTCTAAGAAATAAGGGATCTAGATAAAACATTAAGTAGATTGAAAACTGAGAAAAAGGTGGTGATAAAGACACAAAAATGAACAATATAATAAGAAATCAGAAACTCTAGTAAAAATATTTATGTATAAATGTTACAGTTTAAATAGAAAGCAAAACGAAAGATGGGGTGGAGAGATAAAAATTGAAGAGTTACAATAAAATCAAAATGTTTGTTTTTGAAACTAACAATAGTAATATTTGAGTGTCTATGGAGTGATAATAGTACATAGAGATGAAAATACAATATTTAAATTACTTGGAAGATCATTAAGCATAATTTTCTAGTAACAGTGAGAAGATTATATTACTTCATAATCTTAATCTAGGGACATAGAATTAAAAATAATTTATGAAGGCAGAACATAAAAACTCTTAACATCCCTGAAAATGCTAAATTAAAAGTATTGTTGATAGGAACTGGGGAGATTGGGAGCAAAAATTACTCTCAGGATAAGCCTGAGATTTTGTTAACAGTTGATTGAAATAGATATAAAATTTTATGTACATTTTAAAGTTGCAACTATGTTTTATAGGAAGGAGTAAATGCAAATTTTCTTACATTGACAAATGGAAAAATGGATTAAACATATTAAATAAACAGACAAATTTTAAGAATTTGCCTTTGAGGAGATGGACTTGAAACAGGCAAAGAGAGTTTTGCAGAGATAATGTTATTTGTCTACCAAACATTCATTTTCATCCTGTGAGCGCAAAAAGATAATAATCAAGTCTTTATGTCTCCATTTGGAAACATGTAACTAGTTCCCATCAATGGAATGTGAACAGAGGGAAGTAGCCCTCCTACCCATAAACAGGTCCTCATTTAATTTTTTTTTCACATTTTTTCCTACCTATAGCAAGAATCACTTAAAGGAGGTTCTACCACAGCAGTTCTACTAGGAACATCCACACCAGTCTTTGAAAGAGCAACAGACCACATTTTATGTGTTAAGCTGCAGAAATTTGGGGATTTTATTTTCTACCAGCTAGATATAATTGTACTGGGTAATTCAAAATACAAGGAGACTGTTTCACGATAAACCCTTCTAAGTGCAAATGATATGCTATCATGGGTATGTATCACTCTGAAGAAAATTGTTTTTAAAATGTCAATGAAAACAAAAGTAAAAAGTCTTTGCTCTTGTTTTACTGAAGGTTAAAGCTGCATGCAGTGCAATTTTCTGAATATCATTATATGCATCATGCCAGGTTTCAGAAAGCACTATGTTGAAAGCCTATGATTTCAATTTCCTTGAAAATTATAAAATCTATATTTTCCTAAGAAAATGAAAACACTAACTTGAAAAGATATATGCACACCATGTTCATCTGCAGCATTATTTATAGTGGCCAAGATACGATGCAACATGTGTCCATCAGTGGATGAATGAACAAAGCAAATATGGTATACATACACAGTGGAATATTATTCAACCATAAAATAGATGGAAACCTTGCCACTTGTGACAACATGGATGGACCCTGGGGGCATTATGCAAAGTGAAATAAGTCAGATGGAGAAACACAAATACCATATAATCTCACTTATATGTAGAATCTAAAAACAAAAACAAAAACAACTCAGATACAGAGACCAAACTGGTGGTGGTCAGAGAGAGGAGTTAGTCAAAAAGTACAGACTTCCAGTTTTAAAATAAATAAGTCCTGGAAAGGTAATGTACAGCATTGGTGATGACAGTTAGTAATAGTGTATTGTATATTTGACAGTTGATAGGAGAGTAGATCTTAAAAGTCATCATCACAAGAAAAAAATTGTAACTATGTGTGGTAATGGATGTTAATTATACTTACTGTGGTGATCATTTCTCAAAATATATAAATATCAAATCATTATGTTGTACACCTGAAACTAACATAATGTTATATATGAATTATATCTCAGTTACATCTCAATACCAAAATAAAATAAAGTAAATAAAGGTATATATGTCTATTTAAACTTAACCAAAATGTTATAAAATGATTAATTAAAAAATACATGTACACACAAGTGAGGATTTTCATAAGAAATAAGATAAGGTCATGTATTTGGCAAAAAATCATTAAATAAAAGGGACTAAATAATCAGAACAGATCTCAAACAATCAGAAAGCAAAAATGAAGAAAATTATACAGGAACTCACTGAAGAATCACAAGCAAAAATATACATGGAATAATTTAAGTCTGATGGACTATAGTAATACCACAAAACTGTTTTATTAATGCAGGAGACTGTGAAAGAAATGTTTTTTGAGTTTATATTTAGAAAACCATTAGATGATTCCTAATTTGTCTGCAGTGCACTCTGGCATATTAATGAGCCTGTTCATTCATGCAACATACAAGCTTCACACTACCCCCATTATAATTTAAACTTTTAAAAAATAGAGGCGGTACCCTGGACTCTATGTTTACAAGGTATTAAAGAGTATATCAGTCAGATTTTCCTGCGTAATAAACTAATACAAACCTATGGCTTAAAGTGAAATCATTTTATTTAGCCTATAATTCTGTGGCTCAGCTGTGTGATTCTTTTAAGCCAGCTCAGCTCATCTCTGCTGGGTTCTCTCATGCCTCCATTGACAGCTGATGAGTCACCTGGCTGCTAAATGTTCCAGGATGGCCTCACTCTAATGTTCAGCATTTGGTGGCCTGATGAATATGGGAGGATATGCTGTGACAACACATTTCTGCTCTACATGGTTACTTGTCACCCAGTAGGTTAGCCTGAGCTTTCTTCCTGTGATATCCAATGGTAGTCTCAGGATTCCAAATGGCAGCAAGAAAGCACGTGCTCATGTGCAAACGCTTTTCAAGCCTGGGTTTCACTTCATTTATAATGTCTCATGGCCAAAGCAAGCCTCATCACCAAGTCAGAATCAAAGAGCAGAGAGAAAGACTATACCTCTTATTGGGGGGATCCTCAATATCATAGTGCAATAGCATGGTTGCAACAAGGGGGGAAATTTGTGGCCATTGTAAAATTCAAAAAATTAATGTCAGAGTTTAAATATACATTGTATATGTATTTCTATTTATGTATGTATTTTGTAACACATACATGCACTATTATATACACAAAGCATATGCTGCATGAACATATTCTTCAGGGCTTTATTTATTTAGTGTTTTTTTGTGTTTTTTTTTTGCATTATGCGGGCCTCTCACTGTTGTGGCCTCTCCCATTGCGGAGCACAGGCTCCGGACGTGCAGGCTCAGCGGCCATGGCTCACGGGCCTAGCCGCTCCGTGGTATGTGGGATCTCCCTGGACCGGGGCATGAACCCGTGTCCCCTGCATCGGCAGGCGGACTCTCAACCACTGCGGCACCAGGGAAGCTCTATTTATTTAGTTTTTAGCAGTAATTTATAATACTATAGTCTTCTCTTTTAGATTACCTTCATGGAATTTCACTTACTGCCTAGAAGTCTTACCATAGTCAGGCTTGGAGAAGTCATATTGAATTCTCTATTTCAGGAAAGCCTGTGAAGTTGTGGAGCTAGGTTTTAGCACAGAGAAAGAGACAGAGAAATAAAAGTTAAAAATGAATTGCAAAGGTATTTTTTAGATTTTGCTGGGCAAGCTCTGGCTAGATCTGGAATTTCAGTTTATTCTAGGGTAATAAACATGTAGGCATTCCTTTACTGATATAGGATTACAGGTACTTTCCTGTGTCACCATGTTTTCCTCTGTACCACCACTACTTTCATAACAAAATGAATTCGATTTTCCATAGTACAAGACTTCAGTACTTTTGTACTACTGAGAAATTGTCTAAGAAAAATGTAATAAGTAGTTTAGAATTTTATAGTAGCCCCAAGAGTCTCTTTCTTCCTATTATAATACTATGACATCCATGTCTTGTAATATGCCTATATGGCCTATATGGAGTAAAAAGTATCCTTGTTCTCCTAAATATCTTTGCATAATTATATTTAAATGCCTTAGGCTTTCTGTGTAGATCCGATAGTTCAAATGTGTGGGTACTCTTGCAGGAAGGTCTGTTAAGGCAGGGAACCTTGGACAAAGGGCTAAACCAGTTATTAGTTTACATAATTCCAGCACTTTCAGTGGTATTAATTTATTTGATATAAAAGCAAGAGATATTTCCTTAAAATATTTGTGAAGGAAAAAACAATCATTAAATGTATCCCATGTTTCTCTTTTTTAAACATCTTTATCGGAGTATAATTGCTTTACAATGGTGTGTTAGTTTCTGCTTTATAACAAAGTGAATCAACTATATGTATACATTTATCCCCATATCCCCTCCCTCTTGCATCTCCCTCCCACCCTCCCTATCCCACCTCTCTAGGTGGTCACAAAGCATCAAGCTGATCTCTCTGTGCTATGTGGCTGCTTCCCACTAGCTATTTATTTTACATTTGATAGTGTATATACACATGCCACTCTCTCATTTCATCCCAGTTTACCCTTCCCATTCCCCGTGTCCTCAAGTGCATTCTCTATGACTATATCTTTATTCCTGTCCTACCCCTAGGTTTTTCAGAGGCTTTTTTTTTTATTCCATATATATGTGTTAGCATATGGTATTTATTTTTCTCTTTCTGACTTACTTCACTCTGTATGACAGACTCTATGTCCATCCACTTCATGACAAATAACTCAATTTCATTTCCTTTTACGGCTGAGTAATATTCCATTGTATATATGTGCCACATCTTCTTTATCCATTCATCTGTCAGTGGACACTTAGGTTGCTTCCATGTCCAGGCTACTGTAAATAGAGCTGCAATGAACATTGTGGTACTTGACAGTTTTTGAATTATGGTTTTCTCAGGGTATATGCCCAGTAGTGGGATTGCTGGGTCATATGGTAGTTCTATTTGTAGTTTAAAAGGAACCTCCACACTGTTCTCCATAGTGGCTGTATCAATTTACATTCCCACCAACAGTTCAAGAGGGTTCCCTTTTCTCCACACACTCTCCAGCATTTATTGTTTGTTGATTTTTTGATGATGGCCATCTGACTGGTGTGAGGTGATACCTCATTGTAGTTATGATTTGCATTTCTCTAATGATTAGTGATGTTGAGCATCCTTTCATGTGTTTTTTGGCCATCTGTATATCTTCTTTGGAGAAATGGCTATTTGGGTCTTCTGCCCATTTTTGGATTGGGTTGTTTGTTTTTTTGTTATTGAGCTGCTTGCATATTTTGGAGATAATCTTTCATCAGTTGCTTCATTTGCAAATATTTTCTCCCATTCTGAGGGTTGTCTTTTGGTCTTGTTTATGGTTTCCTTTGCTGTGTAAACGCTTTTAAGTTTCGTTAGGGCCCATTTGTTTATTTTTGTTTTTATTTCCATTTCTCTAGGAGGTGGGTCAAAAAGGATCTTGCTGTGATTTATGTCATAGAGCATTCTGCCTATGTTTTCCACTAAGAGTTTTATAGTGTCTGGCCTTCCATTTCAGTCTTTAATCCATCCTGAGTTTATTTTTGTGTATGGTGTTAGGCAGTGCTCTAATTTCATTCTTTTACATGTAGCTGTCCAGTTTTCCCAACACCACTTATTGAAGAGGCTGTCTTTTCTCCATTGTATATTCTTCCATTCTTTATCAAAGATAAGGTGACAATATGTGTGTGGGTTTATCTCTGGGCTTTCTATCCTGTTCCATTGATCTATACTTCTGTTTTTGTGCCAGTACCATACTGTCTTGATTGCTGTAGCTTTGTAGCATAGTCTGGAGTCAGGTAGCCTGATTCCTCCAGCTCTGTTTTTCTTTCTCAGATTGCTTTGGCTATTTGGGGTGTTTCCATACAAATTGTGAAATTATTTGTTCTAGTTCTGTGAAAAATGCCATTGGTAGTTTGATAGGGATTGCATTGAATCTGTAGATTGTTTTGGGTGGTATAGTCATTTTCACAGTATTGATTCTTCCAATCCAAGAACATGGTGTATCTCTCCATCTGTTTGTATTGTCTTTAATTTCTTTCATCAGTGTCTTATAATTTTCTGCATTCAGGTCTTTTGTCTCCTTAGGTAGGTTTATTCCTAGGTATATTATTCTTTTTGTTGCTCTTCTCTCTATGTTTGATAGAATTCGCCTGTGAAGCCATCTGGTCCTGGGTTTTTGTTTGTTGGAAGATTTCTAACAACAGTTTCAATTTCAGTGCTTGGGTTTGGTTTGTTTATATTTTCTATTTCTGCCTGGTTCAGTCTTGGAAGGTTGTACATTTCTAAGAATTTGTCCATTTCTTCCACGTTGTCCATTTTATTGGCATAAAGTTACTTGTAGTAATCTCTCAGGATCCTTTGTATTTCTGCAGTGTCAGTTGTTACTTCTCCTTTTTCATTTCTAACTCTATTGATTTGAGTCTTCTCCCTTTTTTTCTTGATGAGTCTGACTAATGGTTTATCAATTTTGTATATCTTTTCAAAGAACCAGCTTTTAGTTTTATTGTTCTTTGCTATTATTTCCTTCATTTCTTTTTCATTTATTTCTGATATGATCTTTATGATTTCTTTCCTTCTGCTAACTTTGGGGGTGTTTTTTGTCCTTCTTTCTCTAATTGCTTTAGGTGTAAGGTTAGGTTGTTTATTTGAGATGTTTCTTTTCTCTTGAGGTAAGATTGTATTGCTATAAACTTCCCTCTTAGAACTGCTTTTGCTGCGTCCCATCGTGTTTTCATTGTCATTTGTTTCTAGGTATTTTTTTATTTCCTCTTTGATTTTCAGTGATCTCTTGGTTATTTAGTAGTGTATTGCTTAGTCTTCATGTGTTTGTATTTTTTACAGATTTTTTTTCCTGTAATTGATATCTAGTTTCATAGCGTTGTGGTTGGAAAAGATAATTGATACAACTTCAATTTTCTTAAGTTTACTAAGGCTTGATTTGTGACCCAAGATAGGATCTATCCTGGAGAATGTTCCATGAGCACTTGAAAAGAATGTGTATTCTGTTGGTTTGGATGGAATGTCCTATAAATATCAATTAAGTCCATCTTGTTTAATGTATCATTTAAAGCTTGTGTTTCCCTATTTATTTTCATTTTGGATGATCTGTCCATTTGTGAAAGTGGGGTGTTAAAGTCCCATAGTATGGCTGTGTTACTGTCAGTTTCCCATTTTATGGCTGTTAGCATTTGCCTTATATATTGAGGTGCTCCTATGTTGGGTGCATAAATATTTACAATTGTTATATCTTCTTCTTGGACTGATCCCTTGATTATTATGTAATGTCCTTCTTTGTCTCTTCTAATAGTCTTTATTTTAAAGACTATTTTGTCTGATATGAGAATTGCTACTCCAGCTTTCTTTTGAATTCCATTTGCATGGAATATCTTTTTCCATCCTCTCACTTTCAGTCCCTAGGTCTGAAGTGGGTGTCTTGTAGACAGCATATATACGGGTTTTGTTTTTGTATCCATTCAGCCAGTCTATGTCTTTTGGTTGGAGCATTTAATCCATTTACATTTAAGGTAGTTATCAATATGTATGTTCCTATTCCCATTTTCTCAATAGTTTTGGGTTTGTTTTTGTAGGTCTTTTCCTTCTCTTGTGTTTCCTGCCTAGAGAATTTCCCATAACATTTGTTGTTAAGCTGGTTTGGTGGTGCTGAATTCTCTTAGCTTTTGTTGTCTGTAAAGGTTTTAATTTCTCCATCAAATCTAAATGAGATCCTTGATGGGTAGAATAATCTTAGTTGTAGGTTTTTCCCTTTCATCACTTTAAATATGTCTTGCTGCTCCCTTCTGGTTTGTAGAGTTTCTGCTGAAATATCAGCTGTTAACCTTATGCAGATTGCCTTGTATGTCATTTGTTGTTTTTCCCTTGCTGCTTTTAATATTTTTTCTTGGTATTTAATTTTTAATAGTGTGATTAATATGTGTCTTGGCGAATTTCTCTTTGTATTTATCCTGTATGGGATTCTCTATGCTTCCTGCACTTGATTGACTGTTTCCTTTCCCATATTAGGGAAGTTTTCAACTATAGTCTCTTCAAATATTTTCTCAGTCCCTTTCTTTTTCTCTTCTTCTTCTGGGACCCCTATAATTTGAATGTTGTTTAATTTATTGTTGTCCCAGAAGTCTCTGAGACTGTCCTCAATTCTTTTCATTCTTATTTCTTTATTCTGCTCTGCAGTAGCTATTTCCACTATTTTATCTTCCAGGCCACTTATCCATTCTTCTGTCTCAGTTATTCTGCTATTCATTCTTTCTAGAGAATTTTTAATTTCATTTATTGTTTTGTTCATCATTGTTTGTTTGCTCTTTAGCTCTTCTATGTCCTTTTAAACATTTCTTTTATTTTCTCCATTCTAGTTCCAAGATTTTGGATCATCTTTACAATCATTTCTCTGAATTCTTTTTCAGGTAGACTGCCTATTTCCTCTTCATTGGTTTGGTCTGGTGGTTTTTTACCTTGCTCCTTCATCTGCTGTGTGTTTCTCTGTCTTCTCATTTTCCTTAACTTACTGTGTTTGGTGTCTCCTTTTTGCAGGTTGCAGGTTCGTAGTTCCCCTTGATTTTGGTGTCTGCCCCCAGTGGCTAAGGTTGGTTCAGTGGGTTGTTTAGGCTTCCTGATGGAGGGGACTGGTGCCTGTTTTCTGGTGGATTTGGCTGGATCTTGTCTTTCTGGTGGACAGGACTATTTCCAGTGGTGTGTTTTGGGGCGTCTATGACCTTATTATTATTTTAGGCAGCCTCTCTGCTGATGGATGGGGTTGTGTTCCTGTCTTGCTAGCTGTTTGACAGAGGGTGTCCAGCACTGTAGCTTGCTGGTCGTTGAGTAGATCTGGGTCTTAGCGTTAAGATGGAGATCTCTGGGAGAGCTTTCGCTGTTTGATATTATGTGGAGCCTGGAGATCTCTGGTGGACCAATGTCCTGAACTCGGCTCTCCCACCTCAGAGGCACAGGTCTGACACCTGGCCGGAGCACCAAGACACTGTCAGCCACACAGCTGATTAACTAAAGTTCAGGATTCTCTTCAAATTGGCACACACATATAAATGTGATTTGATTTGAGCATCCTTGAATCCCTAGCCATTGAAGCACAAGCTTTTCAAGTCTGCTAGTGTCGGAGTGTCTCCTGCAGAGGCGGGTAGTGGCTGTGGCTCTCTGTGGGGACAAGGACACTGGCAGCAGAAGTTCTGGGAAGTACTCCTTGTCGTGAGCCCTCCCAGAGTCCCATATCCCATATTTTTTGTAAGCATGTAGCATAGAGATGAAACATAGCAGCTTTATTCAAAAAAAATTTTTTTTCTTTTTTTTTTGAAACTTACAAGCAACCAAGATGTCCTTCAGCAGATGAGTGGATAAACAAACTGTGGTGTGTCCAGACAATGCAATATTATTCAGGGATAAAAAGAAATGAACTATCAAGCCAGGAAAACACATAGAGGAAACTTAGATACATATTGCTAAGTGAAAGTAGCTAATCTAAAAAGGCGAAATACTTATGTGATTCCAAGCATATGATATTGTAGAAAGGGAAAAAGACAATAAAAAGATCAGTGGTTTCCAGTAGGTTGATGGTGAGGGAAGAAGGCCTGATATGTGGAATAAAGGGCCTTTGGGGCAATAATATTATTCTCTGTAATACTGTAATGGTGGATATATGTCATTATGCATTTTTCAAAATCTGTAGAGTACACAAAGGGTGATCCTAATATAACTATAAATTTTAGTTAGTCATATTGTATCAATATTGGCTTATGAAGTGTAACAAATCTACCACACTGAAGCAAGATGTTAATGATAAGGGAAATTCTGTGTGTGTGTGTGTGTGTGTTGGAGAAAAAGCACACAGTATATGAAAACTCTTTGGACTCTTTGATCAATTTTTTATAAACTTATAACTATTCTAAAAGAGTAGCCTAAGTAAAAATGACCCAAATTTTTATATACTGTAAAATAACACACAAAGAAATGAACACAAAAAATTATAGTCAGGGGGTAGAGACTCATGTTATAAAGGAAATATAATGGCTCCTCTTTGTCTTCAGACTGTGCACAGTCATATTTATTTTGAACCTCAATTAGACAAGTATCATTCCTGGTAAAAAGATGAGAACTTAATACTTCCTTCACTTTAGTGCACGATAATATTGCAGCGCAGAGATGAAGCCAACATGTTTGATCAAAACTACTTTTATAGTAGCATTGCTAACAGCTCTTCTACCAGCATTTCTACCAGCAGAATAATAATAATAATAGGGTTACTTATGCATCAATCTCTAACTTACTATCACTTACTAATAGAATGTGATTTGAATAATGTTTCTTTTTATGTATGTGTCTAAAATTTCTCTTTTCAAAATAAAGTATAATGATTGCCCAATATTTCAACTATCCATGAAAAATAGTATGATTTTAAAAGTTAGGGAAAATTCCAAAAGAGATAGTGTTAGCTCATAGGGGATCTAAATGTTAGGGTCTTCAAACCCTTCAAACAATTGTACATACCTTAACTAGGGTTGCTTCAAAATCATAGCTGCATGTAGTAAACGTAAAGAAAAATATATAATATTAGAGGATTTCCCAGTTCTCTCTAAGATATATCATTTAAATGGGATTTCTGTTCTGTAAAATGAATCAAACCATTTACAAATTAGTGCTTTCATAGTTTTATTGATGGATGTGAATGAATTCTTTATCATTGTTGCTATCATAGCATAGTAGAGAAATCTAAACAGATAGATACAATTTTTGCTAAGAACAAGATCAATTTAACTTTTGGGCAGTTTCTAAATTGTGTTTGTCAGTTGTTAGTGAAATTATGGAGATAGATGATCACTGATCTTGACCTTTCTTACTCCAAGGCCATGGTGTGAAGGAGCAGTTTGCTGCTGTAAAATTTTTTTACTTTGTTTCAATTTACAGTATCTCCAGGTCATTTCTCAAAGCTCAGAATTAGATAACTGTCCGGGAAGGCTTACAAAACTTCCACCCTTACATTTTAGATGTTATAACTAGCTTCTAGATTTTGGTAAATCTTCTTATTCTTATTGTATCTACTTATAGTTCAAATTGTTTTAACTATACAACTATGTGGACAGATTTTGGGGCATAACTGCACTCAGTCTTTTCACCTGTTACACTTAATCTGTTGAACTTACTTCATTATAAATGGATTTCCTTTGTATGCAATATCTAAGTGTATCCTTCTTGAAAAATGTTTTAAGCTTACATTTTTAATAGGAAAAAGTATTTCCAGTTGGTTTAGATCCCCAAATAATTAGCTTTCTCTTATTTTAAAAATCAGGAATTAATGCAAAAATGAGCAAGTTGTGATCCTGAAACGACTTTAGACACTCCCTGAAACATGTCTGATTTTGAGTGACAGCACAGCTGTGAAATATAACATTTGTATTGTGATATCTATTGTTGAAATAAATCCAATAGGTATGCACTGGCATCACCCAGTCATCTACAGTCACTCAGTCATCCATAGGATAGAAAAATAAACAAACCACTACTCATTTAAAGATTTTATACATGTGGGCTTACATTTTAATTTTGGGAGAGACAAATTATCACCATTCCCGCTCTCTTTCCACACCACACACACAGGCACACATGCACCTTCAAAGAAATGCTATTTTGAAGAGATGTGTTTTATACCTTTCAGTGAACAATCACTTACTATGGAAATTCATGTTATCTGCAATGCCAGAATCTCCAATCTACATTACAAAGACAGACAAACCGATCTATTTTCCTGAGATCTGAGGGTTATTGCAAAAGAACCCTATTTCTTTTAAAATATTTTCCTTTTTATAGTAATAAAATAATAACCACTTAGTTATTACTTGGAATAAGCTATTCTCTTTCCAGGAACTTTGTATTAAAATTCAGATAACTTCACCTCGTATTCTTATTTATTTCCATCCATTTTCATTGCCAAGACAGATTTATTATCAGATATTTTAATAATCACCCAGAAATCAGAGTTCATTGTTCTGAAAATATAACAGAAAAATTCATGAATGTAGGAAAGTGCCATGTAGACGTTGCTGCGTAAGAGCCATTGGTGAGTCATGGAAGCCACCATGACTTCCTAAAAGGCTGTTCTAGCAGATGGTAGCTACATAGGGTTGAGGTTTAATTTTTCCTATCTAAAGTTTGGTTTTTATTACTTTATTATTTTTATACTTAAATTTTTCTATTATAGTTTTATATCATTATATTTTGGCAACACCTTAAGCCCTAAATGCTACTTATCTTGGGTTTCCAGTATCATAGCAAGTGAAAAAAATGAGAAATTTCCTCCAAAGTGTTAGAAGGGAAAATGATAATTTTATTTAGATAGACTCCAAACTCGGAGTACCTGTGATCCTCTTACTCATTGTTAGTTTGAGTTCTTCCTTTTTTATATACTGTGAAAAGCTAATGAGATTTATTTTGCTCTTGCCTGTGAGTACTGTAAGCTTGTATGGATGTCGATTTCACACAAATTCTTTGGTAATAATAATAAAAAACAAGAATTTTAAAGACATCATGTGTGTTTTGGGCTGTTTTGCCCACTAAGCTGTAGACTATTGTAAGACAAATCTATCTTGCTTTGTCATAACCTCTGTCTCTTTGTTTTCTTAAATCAGAAATGCTAACCTCACTATCTGATACATAATAAAAATTCAATTAATATTTCAAATGAATGGGAGAACTTATGAAAAGTTTCAGCCCGTGTTTGTTATCTATGGACATACAACTAAACTATTGCAAAGACTGTTTTCTATAATATTTAATTATCAAAGCAATTCTACAGTAAGTTTCCACAGCCTAAGAAACCAAACATTTTACTTCTTCCTCTATAAAAAGCTGACTAAAGAAAACTGAGTTAGTTCAACTTATTTTCCATCATATTTAAACCATTCTACTGTGTGCTAAAAAGAAATAATTGTGTTTTACTCTTCCAATTTATCTGCCCAGTTTTTACTTACATGTAAGTTTTCCTTTCTATTTAGATTTTATGTTCTTGTTTTTCCCATCTGTGCATAATGGAAAGCAAAACACTGTATGCTTTTCATACTTTTGTTGTGGCTCCGATACACTAAATATCTGTTAAAAATATTCTAAAATGTAGCAAAGGAAATGGGGACAATATGACAACAGAGAAAGTGGAAAGGTGTATTCTTTGCTTGGAAGCAATTTTTATATATATATCGCAACACTTAAAGACTATAGCTTGTGGCCATTACCCAAACTGAACCCAACGTGTAATGGCATTATGCTGTGTTTACTTTTTGTATCTGGCTTCTTTTGCTCAGCATTAAATGTTCTTTCATGTTGTTGCATGTAGTAATAGTGCATTTTTTAATTTTCTTTTTAAAAATTTTTCTTTCTGAAATTGTTATATATTTACAAGAAGTTTCAAATAGAGTATAGTCTCCTCTACCTCAGATAATTTTTGAGACTGTTATAAAGATGCCTAAACCAATCAAAGTCATTATAAGACATTATCTTTATTCATGGAATTACATGCAAACGTACAAAGGTAATATATTGGAAAATTAAATCCAGAAATAAAGTTTAAAAAATAACATATGACTAAATAGAGTTTACACTGTGGCTCTAAGAATGTGTCAGTATTAGAAAACCTCTTAACACAATTCCAAATTCCAAAGTTAATGGAAAATAACCATATGATTTTGTCAATAAATTCAGGAAAACATTTATAATACTATACAAGTTATAATAAGGTTTTTATAAACTTGAAGTAAAAGAGAACTTAATAAATTTCAAATAAATTTTATTAGCTAAAATCATTAGCAAAAATTATACTTACTAGTGAAAAATTACTGAGGTTACTATTAAAGTGGTGGATTTTTGCTGTCACTGCTGTTATTTTCTGTTTTACTGGAGTTTCAGTTATCTCAATAAACATGGAAATATCACTAAAAAAACGTTACCTGTTTATGGTCAAGGCACTTTATATAATAGGAATAAAAGGAAACTTCCTTTTCTAATCAAGGCAATAAAGCCAGGAAACAGAATTCTTAGAAAATATTGCTAAATATGACTTCATAAAAATGAGAAAAATTAGAGTATAATACCTTACACAAAAATAAATAAACAAGTGGCTAACAGGAAAAATGTTAGTACCTTCTATGCTTAACATCTTTACAAATTCCTTGATAGTATTCAAACGTTCTTACACATCGACCAGTGGTACTGTTTTAAAATTATACATCAATAACTTTACATAAAAATATATCTATGTTAGTTTCACATATACAACATGGTATTAAATTCTGTCACAATCAAATAAATGTAAATTAAAATAACAATGAGATGCCATTTTGAAAATGTCATTATAGCAAAGCCAAATAATGTATAATACACATTGCCCGAGGGAATATGAGAAAGCCTGGACTCTCATACGCTATTGTTGATACTCTGAATTCCTTCTACAGGCTTTTTTAGGGGGTGGGGGTGAGGAAAATGGCCAATCTTTGGCAATTTAAAAAATACATATATGCTATAAGTCACGAATTACATCTCTAGGAATTTATCTTATAGTTGTATTGACAAGGAATGGCAAATAATAAATAGTAGAGTAAATTGCTGCAATACATAGTTCCTATCTGGCATGGAATAATGGTCTGAAATTCTGACCCAATTAAACACTTATATCCTACATGTTCCATTGGACCAAATTCAAAAACTCAATTCAACAATATTTTATAACCACATTTCTCTCATTTTTCTATGCAAAATATCATTTGTTAAAGACATACTCTATTTTCCTTATATTTACAGTAGCTTTAGAAATAGAAAAAGTGACCTGAATTGTGTTTTGTCAGATTCTACTTAAACCTTGAACAAAGACAAGGCATTTATGGATAAATTTAACACAAAAATCTCAATTATATAACCCTTTTCAAATTTACCCTCAAAAGTGCGCCACCTCTCACCTCTTACCTTAACTGAAATATATTCATGAGACAAACAAACATCCCTTTGTAACTTCCTGAGTGAAATTTGCCTCGTCACCTTTCCTGAATATTTTGCAAGATCTGTTGGAGACTGGCGGGAACACTCTTTGGAAGTCCCAGGACCTCAAAATATCATTCACTGCAATCCTCTTCCTGGGAGGTTCCTCTGTCATACTAAGTCATTTGATGATTAATCCCAGCTCTTCCCTTGATCCCAAACCCCTAGTAACAGGAGACTCAGCCAACCATATGTGTCATACATTCAGTCCTCTAGAATTGCCTCCTCAATTTCCTTACCTTCAATGACTTCCCTTTACACCTTACTTCAGTAATTCAGTGCTAGATCCATTCTGAATGGGCTGTCTTTGCATCTTTCCTCCACGATTCGCCTTTTGTTCATATCCCTTCAACACATCAATTCCCTTACCTGTAATGCTGGAAATGCTCAAATACTAGCATTAAGTTTGTAAACTTCTATCAATCATTTCATATGAATAATCGCCAGGATTTTATCTTTGTTTTTCCTTTTTCCTACCGATTCTATACAACTTAAATGACTTTACATTTCACAAAGAATAACATATTAACTTGTTCATTTGGGAATGTGAAACATTCTTTGTCTGCCTCCTGCTTTCCTTTCTTAATTCCTACTATACCACACTCCTTCATTCATCTTATACCATAACCACTTGGAACATTTCCCAAAGCTCTTTCACTTGTCTAGTTAATAAACTCTAGATTGTTCACTTTGCTTCTGGAAATCTCAAATCATTTTTCACATACAAGCTGAAGCATATTCTAAACAAAACTTGTACAGATTCATTTTAGTTAATTTGAGAACTTTCCCACTATGCATTCACCATGCATCTGTTGTTTCTGTTTTTAATTTTTAAAACATTTTTCAATAAAGTTTTTATGGATATACAACATACTATGGAAAACTAGAGAATTTATAAGTGCACAGCTTCCTGAATTATTGCACCTATGTAGCCACCAATCAGGACAAGAAGTAGATTAATACCTGCACACGTTAAACAGCCATTTTTCTGCTCTTACCTCAAGTCTGTTCCAGTCATCAAAATCAATCAGCTTCTGAAACAACATATCCATTTAAAAAATAGTTTAGCTTCCTTCTGCTTCTGAAATTTGCAGCTAAGTTAGATTTTGTTCATTTTTCAAATTCCCATTACCCCTACCAGGAACTTTCCCAGATGTTTTAGAAGAAAGTATTACCAAATAATTCAGGAAAACGTGACATTGTTATACTTGTTTAGTCATCTTGATTTGCATATGTGATATGATCTGTAATTAACTTTAAACCTTTTAGCATCCATCATCAGTAGGGTTTCGCTGGCTTTTGAATCACTCAGGAATTTCTTCCCTTGGGAATGGCAACCGAGGTACTTGCATACCCCTTCCCAAGGACAGATATAAAAATTTTGCTGTGCGATTACACTAGAAAGTGAACTGACTACTACTAATAGATTTGCTGTATAAGTCATGGTAGAGATGCTAAAAGTCCAGAGAGCTGGTGGTTTCTTTAAGCTTACAAATTGTGTTCTGTAAATATTTCCTTTATTGTTTGCTAATAAATGTTTGCAGTTGTGGCAGAATTCAGTCTGACATACACTTTCATTATTATCATTAGTCTATAGCATGATTGTGGGGAGGAGGCATATAGTATTAATTTAAAATATCTATTAATTGTGAACAATGCAATCATTTTAGGTCAGTTCACATCAGCATATCAGGCCCATTTTTGTTTTATAATGTACATTGCATATTTGTATACCTCTGCTCCCTTTCCACCCAGATTTGTCCTTATTAACAAGAAGTATTTTTTTTTCTTAAAGACCTCTCTTAATTGATCAAAATTCCAGAGTTTTTCTTTGTTTTTAATATCAAACTAAGGTTAATCCTGCTTCCAAATAGGGCAAAAACATGTGGTCTAATCAATCTGGCACAACTGTTGCTTCTCAGTGACTTGAGTTAGCTGGTTGGCAAACTAGTTCTGCCCTCCGTGACACATTCATTTCCTACTAATGTGATCGCCAGGTTGTTCCAAATCACTCCCTGGGCACTGTGGACATACATAAGCACAGCAGCCCATATGTATTCACATAATCATCCTTACCTTTCTCAAAAGCACTATCATCATCCTTAGCCATATACTCTGCTGAAGCAAGCCCTCCTTCAGCATTGTATTAATTGTGAATCAATCACCCAGAGTTTCTTATCGCTCATGATGTGTTCCTCTTATCTGTGTCCTGTCCTCCAAAGACTTCAGCCCATGAGAAGGATCCTGCACATTTGAACCATGGAGTGAAAGGATTGAGAGGGTCAAGGCTTATACTCCCAGGAGGCCACTTGCTCTGCAGTAGATGTTCCTACTCCGGCCCTTGTGACAGCACTGCAGCAAGGATTTATGAGGACCTCCTTTTGTCAGGACACAATAGGTCCTTTTATACGGTCACCCTGTCTAAATGTGCCTTCTGGCATAATATTTGCATGAATAAAAGAGGAAAATCATATGGCTTTTTAGCAGAACAAAGATATGTCCCAAGGTGACTTTCTCTCTCTAGATACAGAGGACAAAGAAAAGCCAGGCATAAAGTTTAATCTCTTGAAAGCAATAAGGCAGAATAGTTTGTGTCTATTCTTTTCTCATTTAAAAGTATCTTGCATATTTGAGTGGTCTTTTCCTTCAAATTAACCTTTTAATAAATTGATGTAAATACTGAAGCACATTTTCTCTAATTTATCTTTTTATCATAGATCTTATCTAAATGATAAGACGATAATTTACTAAACTTTTTCTATGTATTTATATATATTAAAATTTAAGATTTTTGTAGGTACTGCATTTTCTTGTGCGAAAGTTCATGATGAACAAAATATTTGTTTACATTAGCCATCAACCATGATAGAGAGAAGTATTGGAGGCATCACTGAACCCATGAAGTCAGAAGAATCAAATATGCTGCAGAAGCAGCACTATCCACTTCAACGGTGAAAATATTGCATGTGCAGCTACAGAAATAACATTTCCATATCACTCTGAAGATTTACTTTTTATTTAGGTCAAAAGGTTCTTTTTCTAAATTAATTTTGATCATTTTAATCTAAATTATCATGTGCACATAGAAAAGTGAATTGGTATTTGTGAAGGTATTAGTTCAACAAGCAGAAGAAGATATTTGCAAGCATTTAAAGGCAGACAATTTTATAACAATATCATCTAATGCAGTAAGTGGAAATCAGATATCTGCAAAAATGGTTCAAATATATTCATCCAATTTATGAAGTCAAAGTAAAGCTTTTCAAAGTACATTTTGTTGAAGATGGGTTATATGACATTTTAAAATATTTTATAAATTCAGTTAAAATTACATCAATGATAAAATTAATTTTTGCAATGATAAAATGCATTCCAAATCTGGTGAGGCAAATGTTATTGTGTAAACAATATTTTTAATTAAATTCTGAAAACTATGGAGCCAAAATGATTTTGCAGGAGGTTGTAGTGAATGTGCAACTAATGATTCTATCCAAAGAAGATGTAATGTTCTGTCAATTACTGATAAGCTTAAGTTATTAAAATTTACATACACACATACAAACACACACACACATATACCCATTGCAACTTTTAAAATTTTTAATATGAGAAGGCTGATGCTGTTGCTGAATACACAAAAATACTTCAGTATAACCATATTCACTTTCTCTTTGTTGCTTCTTGTTAATTAGAATTTAAGATATAAAACTTCGAAGAATTAGTGACATGTAATTGTATTCAATGCTTTTATTCACAAATCACTATTATTGTGTTCAAAATTACTAAATGGAAGTCCAAAATATTCAAGTCTTGAAATTTTGGTGAATTGCAATTTATGAAAACAAACATGCAAGCAAGTAGCTATTGAAATTCATCACACAAGAACAAGACAAATATAAATAAATTAAATAATGAAATATTATTTAAATTTAAAATAACATGATTGAACTTTGGAATATCTGGATATGTGGAAAGAATCTTTTGATAGATCCATATTTTAATTGGATAAATTCATAATCTTTATCTGAATGGAATAAAAATGAGAAAGTCAACAATTTTGTAGCATGTGCACCTTGCAATATATTCAAATATTTATAAATAGTGACTACTTAATTGATGTGTTTTCTTGTTAAAAAATGTTTGCCAAAATTAGACTGTATAGGGGAAAATCAAAACCAGAAAACTGTATTTGTGAAAGTATTTTGCCTGCACTATTTACAATTTTCAATTTTAAATGGAATACAAAAAATGTCTGCATTTAACCAAATTTATCTTCAGCTTACCAGGAACCTCAGCATGTTTAGAGAGCATATTATTTCAAAAAAATACTATATTCTACAGAGAAGAGTTAATTGATATTGCCAACCCTTGCAAAAATTTTAACCATAACATGCAATGATATAGAAAGCTCTAGCAATTAATTAAAAATTAAAAATAATTAGGTCAAATGGACAAATCTGTTTTTTAAGGATAATACTCTGATGTTAGAAACAGTTAGGCTCAGAAATTTATTGGAGTACTTGAATATGTAGCAACAGATTACTCTTTTACATTATCTTTTAATATTGAGATAAACAGCATACTTTTTATTTTGCTTTTATTTGGGTGCACATATATTATTTTCATTTTATACAAATAAATTTATTTTTGAGAAAGGATCTTGAGTAGAATTTTCCATAGGTCTACCGACATAATACAATAAATTTGCCAGACAGTAAAAACATTATCATATTTTATTCATTTTATGACATCTTTTCACTCTAAAGCAACTTCTGGTTTTGAAATTAGATACATGATGACCTCAATCACACTTTTGTCTTATTTACATTGAGTGAGACAGAGAGATCTTTTCCTGTATCCACACAATTGGAGATAATTCTCCAGAGGCAACAGATACTTATCACTTAAAGTCATGCCCTTCTCTGGCCCTTAGAATCTATCCTACTCTATTCTCTTCTGATTCCCCACACCCTCTGGGGAACTCACTCCAAAGTTATTTATTTATTTCTCACAAAGATTTTGTGAATCAGTGTACGTGCATTTCCGTTTATATCCCTTCTCTGCACAGCATGTATGCCCAACATCTCCATCCCTGATATATTTTATTTGTGTGTGTGTGTGTGTGTGTGTGTGTGTGTGTGTGTGTTTATGATTCCTTTGGTGGGATGGAGGTGGGGATTTTTATGACATGACTTACAAATAAAAAACAACAGTTCTAAGAGGGAAGTTTATAGCAATACAATCCTACCTTAAGAAACAGGAAACATCTCAAATAAACAACCTAACCTTGCACCTGAAGCAATTAGAGAAAGAAGAACAAAAAAACCCTCAAAGTTAGCAGAAGGAAAGAAATCATAAAGATCAGATCAGAAATAAATGAAAAAGAAATGAAGGAAACAATAGTAAAGATCAGTAAAACCAAAAGCTGGTTCTTTGAGAAGATAAACAAAATTGATAAACTATTAGCCAGACTCATCAAGGAAAAAAGGGAGAAGACTCAAATCAATAGAATTAGAAATGAAAAAGGAGAAGTAACAACTGACACTGCAGAAATACAAAGGATCATGAGAGATGACTGCAAGCAACTCTGTGCCAATAAAATGGACAACTGGAAGAAATGGACAAATTCTTAGAAATGTACAACCTGCTCAGACTAAACCAGGAAGAAATAGAAAATATGAACAGACCAATCACAAGCACTGAAATTGAAACTGTGATTAAAAATCTTCCAACAAACAAAAGCCCAGGAGCAGATGACTTCACAGGCGAATTCTTTCAAACATTTAGAGAAACGTTAACACCTATCCTTCTCAAACTCTTCCAAAATATAGCAGAGGGAGGAACACTCCCAAACTCATGCTATGAGGTCACCATCAATCTGATACCAAAACTAGACAAGGATGTCACAAAGAAAGAAAACTACAGGCCGATATCACTGATGAACACAGACGCAAAAATCCTCAACAAAATAATAGCAAACAGAATCCAACAGCAGATTAAAAGGATCATACACCATGATCAACTGGGGTTTATTCCAGGAATGCAAGGATTCTTCAATATACGCAAATCAATCAACGTGATACACCGTATTAACAAATTGAAGGAGAAAAACCATATGGTCATCTCAATAGATGCAGAGAAAGGTTTCGATAAAATTCAACGCCCATTTATGATAAAAACCCTCCAGAAAGTAGCATAGAGGGAACTTTCCTCAACATAATAAAGGCCATATATGACAAACCCACAGCCAACATCATCCTCAATGGTGAAAAACTGAAAGCATTTCCACTAAAATCAGGAACAAGACAAGGTTGCCCACTCTCACCACTCTTATTCAACATAGTTTTGAAAGTTTTAGCCACAGTAATCAGGAAAGAAAAGAAAATAAAAGGAATCCAAATCAGAAAAGAAGAAGTAAAGCTGTCACTGTTTGCAGATGACATGATACTATACATAGAGAATCCTAAAGATGCTACCAGAAAACTACTAGAGCTAATCAATGAATTTGGTAAAGTAGCAGGATACAAAATTAATGCACAGAAATCTCTGGCATTCCTATACACTAATGATGAAAAATCTGGAAGTGAAATCAAGAAAACACTCCCATTTACCATTGCAACAAAAATAATAAAATATCTAGGAATAAACCTACCTAAGGAGACAAAAGACCTGTATGCAGAAAAGTATAAGACACTGATGAAATAAACTAAAGATGATACAAATAGATGGAGAGATATACCATGTTCTTGGATTGGAAGAATCAGCATTGTGAAAATGACTCTACTACCCAAAGCAATCTACAGGTTCAATGCAATCCCTATCAAACTACCACTGACATTTTTCACAGAACTAGAACAAAAAATTTCACAATCTGTATGGAAACACAGAAGATCCCGAATAGCCAAAGCAATCTTGAGAACGAAAAATGGAGCTGGAGGAATCAGGCTCCCTGACTTCAGACTATACTACAAAGCTACAGTAATCAAGACAGTATGGTACTGGCACAAAAACAGAAAGATAGATCAATGGGACAGGATAGAAAGCCCAGAGATAAACCCATGCACATATGGTCACCTTATCTTTGATAAAGGAGGCAAGAATGTACAGTGGAGAAAAGACAGCCTCTTCAATAAGTGGTGCTGGGAAAACTGGTCAGGTACATGTAAAAGTATGAGATTAGATCACTCCCTAACACCATACAAAAAAAAATAAGCTCAAAATGGATTAAAGACCTAAATGTAAGGCCAGAAACTATCAAACTGTTAGAGGAAAACATAGGCAGAACACTCTATGACATAAATCACAGCAAGACCCTTTTTGATCCACCTCCTAGAGAAATGGAAATAAAAACAAAAATAAACAAATGGGAACTAATGAAACTTCAAAGCTTTTGCACAGCAAAGGAAACCATAAACAAGACCAAAAGACAACCCTCAGAATGGGAGAAAATATTTGCTAACGAAGCAACTGACAAAGGATTAATCTCCAAAATTTATAAGCAGCTCATGCAGCTCAATAACAAAAAAGCAAACAACCCAATCCAAAAATGGGCAGAAGACCTAAATAGACATTTCTCTAAAGAAGATACAGTCTGCCAACACACACATGAAAGAATGCTCAACATCATTAATCATTAGAGAAATGCAAATCAAAACTACAATGAGATATCGTCTCACACCAGTCAGAATGGCCATCATCAAAAAATCTAGAAACAATAAATGCTGAAGAAGGTGTGGAGAAAAGGGAACCCTCTTGCACTGTTGGTGGGAATATAAATTGATAATGCCACTATAGAGAACAGTATGGAGGTTCCTTAAAAAACTAAAAATAGAACTACCATATGACCCAGCAATCCCACTACTGGCCATATACCCTGAGAAAACCATAATTCAAAAAGAGTCATGTACCAAAATGTTCATTGCAGCTCTATTTACAATAGCCAGGACATGGAAACAACCTAAGTGTCCATCAACAGATGAATGGATAAAGATGTGGTACATCTATACAATGGAATATTACTCAGCCATAAAAAGAAATGAAATTGAGTTATTTGTAGTGAGGTGGGTGGACCTAGAGTCTGTCATACAGAGTGTAGTAAGTCAGAAAGAGAAGAAAAAATACCGTATGCTAACACATATATATGGTATCTAAGAAAAGAATAAAGGTCATGAAGTACCTAGGGGTAAGACGCGAATAAAGACACAGACCTACTAGAGCAGTGACTTGAGGATATGGGGAGGGGGAAGGGTAAGCTGTGACAAAGTAAGAGAGTGTCATGGACATATATACACTACCAAACGTAAAATAGATAGTTAGTGGGAAGCAGCTGCATAGCACAGGGAGATCAGCTAGGTGGTTTGTGACCACCTAGAGGGGTGGGATAGGGAGGGTGGGAGGGAGGGAGACACAAGAGGAAAGAGATATGGGAACATAAGTGTATGTATAACTGATTCAGTTTGTTATAAAGCAGAAACTAACACACCATTGTAAAGCAATTATACTCCAACAAAGCTGTTAAAAACAAAACCAAACAGTTTTGAATAGATAAGGCTGTGCTGAAGTCATAAGTTAGTGGAGAATCCACACCAGAGTTTAAATGAGTTTTTCCTTTGTACACTCTCCTTTGTCCTATCCACAGGGCTACCTTTTCTTTGCTACACTTTCTAGAGTTTTTGGTTCTTCCACTCATTTCTGTGTTTTGCAACTCTTCAAATATCCCTTGACGTGTTTTTATTAAAGGCAGTCTCAAAATAAACGGCAGCATGTAAAATATAAGGAAGAATTTTCATTAATTATAGCTATTTAACCCACAGTAATCACGTGTTAAAAAAGTTAAATTTAAGTAAATCAAATAGGATTCTAAAAGGAAGTGGTCATGAAGGAGTAGGGAGTTCAAGTTTCAAAGTTTATTGAAAACCTTTTTACAAGTCTGTGGTATAATTTGAAAATTGAGGCAGACTTAATGCAACCTTGATGCCTTGAAACACTGTAAGAGATGGTTGTGATATTTGACTTACTAACAATTGCAATTATAAAGATAATAATTTTCACTATCCATAACTATTTTTAAGAAAAACATATGACTCATTTCTCTGCAATGGTTTTTGATGTTGTAAGCCTGACAGAACTATTTTAGAGTGGAAAACACAAACTGAAATTGTTCAAGAAAAGTTATAATACCCACATACCCACTCAGAAACACACAACATTAAAAAGAATTCAAACAGAATATGAACTCACACTTAAAAATTTTATTCTACTCTCAATAAGATACATATTACTTTTTTGGTTTACTCTTGAAGTTTGCCAAATGATCATGTAGGTAAATGAGAACTTTTGTAAGTGATTTCTTTCTTATAAATTCTCTTTAATTACAGTTGTGATATATCTGTGCTGATATAGAATTACAAGAATAAAATGTCAAAAAAATTTTTTTGAGGAACAAAAAGCCTATTTTCCTCTTCCCCTCCTTTAGGATTTCTATTTGACACAGCAGTGATTTCAGATATCCTGAGATAAATGTTACTGGTATGTATGGACAGAAAAATACTTCCTTCCCAGTTACAAGATATATCAGCTTGACGTGTGGCGGGGAAAGGGACAGGAAGCAATACAGAAAGGTAAGCGCCACAAAAATTAAATCACAGCCATGCAAGAAAAAAAAAAAAAGAATCAAGGAAGAGTTATGGGTTTCTCTCTGGATTTCAGGCTGTGGGGTCATTCCTCATTCCCTCCTTCAGTTGGGCAATTACTCACTCCAGGGAGTAAATCCACATGGGGTCAAACCCTGCTGTGTGCAGAAAGAGAATCCCCATAGAGATTCTTTTTTTTTCAAAAAGTTCGTACTCTACTTTTTGACTGAGAGGGAAAAAACCTAACAGTTATCCCAAGGATATTTTAAAAGAAAAATATTTGGCCTATATTGCTTGGAGAAATGTCACTAAAGGGAAAAAAATTAAAAGTGAAACTTCTCCAATCTCTCTTTAAGCACAGAGATTTCACCTTTTTGTTGATTGTTAGAATCACCTAGAATTCCTTTGAGGTTGAGTGTAAAGTTAACCTCTGGATGAAGATAAGAAAAATTCCTGGGAGACAGAACCTAACATCAAAATCTTAACTTTGGACCAAAAATATGCCTATATACACCCAAGACATTCAGAAATGTGGCATCAAAAATTAATGAATCTTTTATAAAAGCATTTATATAATTTCAGGCTATATTCAATTATTTGAAAACATTGCCTATCACACTTTATGGCACGCTACATCTTGTGACTTCTATGATTTTTTTAACTGAAAACTTATTAGAATCAGAATTAATTTTAGAGTCTTCCATTTTTCTTTTTCTTGGCTAGTTTGAATCTATATCTATTTACTTTGGTGTATGTACTTGGGTGCATGAATGTTCATCTTACAGTTAAATATTTTACTACAGGTTCTAAATTGGCACATTATTTGTCCTACTCTCAAAAATGTCTTAGGCTATTGAAACTTATAACTGAATTGTCCTTTTCTGACAATCTATCAATTTGAGAAAGTAATACTGATTTTTTGCTCTTTGTGAAATTGTCCAGAGCATACTGGTTAGAAACACAAGTAGCACAGTATATCTATATACTTTACATGACTTTAACTTGTGCCAATAATCTGATGTATAGTTCACTGAGGAAATCCATTTATTAATTATACAAAGTTATTCATATGGTATTGGATGGTACTTAAGTATTAAATAAAATATAATGCCTTCAAAATTTTATCTGTGCTATATGAAGACATGAAAGTAAGCTCATTTTTCTCATTTTGTGTTTTTTACTAGTCAGAACATGTAGGTTTGCCCTTTGATACTTAGTTTCACACCTCATCTGTCTGCTGATTATTTTAGAAAGTAGATATTACTTAATGACCCAAGAGAATTTTGCCCCTATGCCTGGAATGTGATTTATTTTTCTCCAAGAATAATAATTTACCAAAATATGAGCAGGTACTAGGGTCCATCATAATGAATTGATTTTATGGATGTTGAGAGGTGATATTTTGACAGCCAAATAAATTTTCCCATGTGTTGATGGAACATATAAAAATTCAATTTCTTTCTGCTTAGCTATTGATTTTACTCCAATCTTTTAGGGCCTGGATAATAATTAGTCTTTTATCTATTACTTGGTAGTTAACAAAGCAAAATTTGTAATTAAAAACTTCTGGCATATCAGGAAATATACACTATCTTTTTTTTCTAATTGACTTGTATTCATTTAACTTATTGATTTAACTGTATTTTACTGAGTGACCATATATCAACTATATTTTACTGTATTTTACTGAGTGATACGTCCAAGGCAGGCAGTGTGACAAGTATCTATTGTTTGCAGATGACTCTGAAGCATTACTTACCAAAATGGAATTTAAGAACTCATGGGAAGTTAACAAAAAATAGAATATAATAAACTCCAAAATAAAGATATATAGAAACATCTCAGTCAGCTCATGCTGCCATAATGAAATACCATAGACCAGGTGGCTTACACAATAGGAAAGTATTTTCTTACAGGTCTGGAGGGTGGGAAGTCTAAGACAAAGATGCCAGCTGATTCCATTCCTGGCTTGCAGGTGGCCATATTCTCACTGTGCCCTCACATGGAGGAGAGAGAAAAAGCTCTGTTCTCTCTTCCTCTTCTTATAAGGACACTAATCCCATCATAGGGGCCCCATCTTCACACCTTATTTAAATCTAATTACCTTCCAAAAGCCTCACTTCCAAATATCCTCACATTGGGGGTTAGGGCTTCACCATATGAATTTTGGGGAGATTCCTACATTCAGTCCACAAGTTACTGTGGGATCCCAGAAAAAGGAATAACTAATTCTGCTTACCAACTCTTCATATACATTTTACTTTCATGTCTTCATACAACACAGATAAAATTTTGAAGGCATTATATTTTATTTAAAACTTAAGTGCCATCCAATACTATACGAATATCCAAAGTCTTTCAAAGAAAAACTAGGATTTCATAAATAGATAACTAAAGAAATTTGAAAACAGATTAATACCAGAGTTATGAAATTTCCATAAAAAATGACACTGAGGGCTCCCTTTCAAGAACTTCCCACCACTCTTACCCATGCATAAATAGTTCTTGATGCCCCAAATTATCATGATTCCTTGAACATTTTACATAGTATCATATATGTTCCATTCGTGCATTTAATTCTTTCTATATGGATATTAGGTCATTCTGGGTGTGCCCCAGCCTCCTTCTGATTCCAAAGCATTCAGCTTTTCAAAATTTTTTGGTTTCATATCCTTAATATATGGAATCTAAGTAGTTTTTAACAGTAAAGAGTTCATTAGTAGCTAACTTTAAACTAAAAATATCAGTGATATATTAAAAACAGTTCATAGTGAATGGAATTTTGACTGCATGCATTGTGACATGTGTTGCTATTTATCCTAGAGACCAACATAATTAATCACTTACTAGTTAGGAGCTTCATTACTTAGTACATGCATCACTGTCTATTTATGTATTAAAGAATTGCATTAACTTTAGTGGTTATCATTTGCTACTAAAAGTAACGCTTGGTTATTAACTGACAAACTAAGTAAAAGCAATAGTACAAAGTAAATTAGTATTTAATTACCAAAAATATTAAATATCAAAATATCCATCACTTCAAAATATATATTGAATGGAACTATCATTTGACTTAAATAAGGAACACAGCTGCTATTTTATGGGAAACAGCTAAACTCAGGGAAGTGGTTGTAATCTGTAGCTAAATATTTATGTTATATATGGATATGGTCCCTTTCTTTTTCTCCACTCATATATAGCGGTTTGGACAATCTCCCAAATAGAAAATATTATTATTAAAGCTTACTATGTACCTAGAACTAAGAAGTATTAGCTTTGTTTCAGAACTTAGAACCCGATGAGGATCCTACATTGTGTCGGGTGGAGGGGAGGGGAGATTGGGTGAATCAGTCCCACAGTAAACTTTCAAGTCAATGTTTCTGTTAGTCCTGCTTAGACAATAAATAAACTATGCCTTTTACTTATTGACCTGTACTGTATATTATAATCTTGTTTAAATGTTTGGATAACTACCTCTTCTCTATGTAAATTCATGCACCGTTTGCATGCCTGGTTCTCTGATTCTCCAGAAAATGGATTTACTTTTGCTCTACTATTATCTTCTTTGATTAGACCATCTCTTCTGATATTAGTAAAGTTTCTAGAGTCACTCTGCTTGCATATTTAAATAGTTTCAAATGTTATTATTTATTGGCCCAACTATTGCTGAAATACAATTTACGTAACATTCATTTTCATTTCAAAATATCCCTTGTCATCTGTGTGTTTGTTTCCTGAATTGTATACTGGGTGAAAACTAGTTGAGCTGTTATTGCATCTTGCTCTGCTGACTGGTAACTAATCTTACTAACCATCTCTTCTCCAGTCACTGGCTTCAAACAAATTTTCCGTTCATCTCTAAGTATTATTTTTTAATATATTTATTTATTTTTGGCTGCATTGGGTCTTTGTTGCTGCATGCAGGCTTTCTCTAGTTGCGGCAAGCAGGGGCTATTCTTCATTGTGGTGCGCAGGCTTCTCATTGTGGTGGCTTCTCTTGTTACAGAGCACAGGCTCTAGGGGCACGGGCTTTGGTAGTTGTAGCATGTAGGCTCAGTAGCTGTGGCTTGTGGGCTCTAGAGAGCAGACTCAGTAGTTGTGCCACACGGGCTTAGTTGCTCCACGGCATGTGGGAACTTCCTGGACCAGGGCTCGAACCCTTGTCCCATGCATTGACAGGCAGATTCTTAACCACTGCACCACCAGGGAAGCCTTCATCTTTAAGTATTAAGAGGAAATATCTGTCTTTTTTTCCTGGTAGACATAATAGACTTCACACAAAAAGAAAATTATGGTGATAAACTTTTTGTTTGATATGGTGTTTGAACTTACTACTTTTTCAAAGAATCCTAATTTTCCATTCCAAGCTATAGGATAAAGGGACAAATACAACTCTACTTAATCAGTTGAATCAGAAGCATATGCTTTCATTTTAGTTAAATGAGAAGAAAGGTTAATCTTCACACTTCTGAATCCTCTCTGATATACTAGGAGTTACATTTACACAATGCAAACACAAACAAGGGTAAATTGGAAAATTTGGTCATAAAGGCTATCAACTTTCAAGATGATTCCAAAAATTGTTTTTGAAAAATAAATATAAAAGTAATCAAATGAACTCTCCATAGCTATTTGTAGTTTTGTATTCTTGTAGTCTGGTACAGCTTATTTGAATAAAATTACTTCTTAGAAAATTAAACTCAATTCAGTATCAAATAACTAGTTTTAATTATTTTATTTCAATTGATTCACTCTAAACATATAAATTCGTTCTAAATCAAAAGAGGTTATGAAATATTGAGTTACTGTTTAACCAAAATGCCTAATAATAAATTATATTTTTATTTGTGGTTATAATTGTTTATAGTTAGATTTCATATTTGATATCTTTCACATATATTTCAAATAGATATATGTATACATATTTTGAATTATAAAAGATATAATATTTGAATGTCTTTTAACATTTTTGAAATATTCAACACTTAAAATTTTATTTACCAATCCTGTTACGTCTGATGTAGTATGTCTTATAATGCCTTATAGCAGGTATTATGTTTTATTTCAAAACATATTAATGAGTTTGGGAAAACAAATGTACATATTTGACTTCCTATGCATTTATTAATATATTTATAAATTTTTGGTATTCACAATTCAAAGTGACAATCAGTTTGACTCAGAATATTTTTCAAAATAGAGTAATAAAGTGATTCATTTTTACTTATTCTCCAAGTCATTAATATGTTCCCTCACAAAAAGTTTAATCTAAAATAATCTTATTAGAGCAGCTACTGATACAGTTATTGAAATATAAATAATTTCCTCCCCAAATCCTCAGTATATTTTTCCTGACAGCTGTACTGAATTAAACAATTAAAGTAAATATCAATTAAGTACAAGGAGCAAACAAGTGTTTTTCAAATATGTGTGTAATTGCCATGCTAATCCCCAAGGAATCTCTTTGTTTATGTCTTGCTCTTTTTCCTCCTTCCAAGAGGACTAAATATTCCTATTGTCCCCATTTTATGTTTTATTTTGAGCTGAAAATTCATTATGTTTCCATGTCTTTATGACTTGATTTTTATTAGAGATCATTATACTACAGAAAAATAATATATCTCAGAGACAATGCAAGCAGGGTCTACTCAGCCTTGATTACATAGCATTGTGCTTTTAAATTAATGTCTGAACACTGAGATCAATTAACATTTTTAAGGAAAATATTTTCTGCACAACAAATTGCATTTAAATTGTCTTGTGGGTAGTTCATTGTCATAAAGTATAATTTAAAAAAATTCTTATCACTGCTTGGTTATGATGAAATGGAAAGTCTGATAAACATTAACCCCTATAAACAGATAAGAAAATAGGAAATGAAAGTTCTCTCTAAGGTGCTGAAATGTTTTAGGATAGATTTTCATGCCAGATGATAATGTAATGACTTAAACTAAGGCAGAATGATTAAGGGATAATAAAGGGAAAATAATAGTGTCAGTTTGTGCCTTGAGTCTCTGGAACATCTTGCACAATGGCTACAATAACTTTTTCTCAGACAGTAGTAACTCTAAAACAAAAATCAAACAAAGTACTCTTTTCAGATGGATAAGATCAAGTATAACTATATTTCATCTACTGGATCAGAGAATAAAACTCTGTTGAGAAAATAAACAAAATGACTTTAACTACCTATATTTGTGTTCAAATTGAGAAACGACGCTTGGTCCTAGGCTCCATGTACAGATGTTTCAAACAAATTTGGGAAGTTATAAACAACCTCAGGAAATGGACACCTTAGCTTTTCACATCAAACTTATCTTCATGTTTGAATCACAAACTGCAGTTCTGGTTATAATCATTAAAAATGCTTTTCCTCTGGCCACATGTGTAGATACTGAGAGCAACCCTAAGGATGATGGTAGATGATAGACTCTGTGAAATTTTACAAGTTTCAGGCCAGTGACAGTCTAGAGTTGGCTTCCAGTGCAAGCATTTAGAACTCAACCTTAAGGAAAAATAGCATCTCTTTCACCTAAGATGAAAGTAAATAAAACATCCAAAAATTAAGAAGCAGAACTAAAAAAATAAGTGCCCATAAAACGGCAACATATTGTCTAGAACTGACATAGAACACACCATGTTATCATTGGCACCAGAGTTCAGGAAGTGCAGATGTTGTCTGGAACACTGGAGACATTTAAAATGTCAATCTTTGGGGAAAAGCTTTTAAAAAGCCCATTTATACACTTGTCACGTGTTGATCATATTTATTTATAACATGCATCTGGGCAGTGTCACATTTTGTAACTTCCCTTAACAAACACACAATGTTGTTAGCTCTTCTTGGCCTAATCAAATAGGTATATGTTGATCTTTTTAATAGGGGCTTGGTAACTTTTCAACAATACATAAGTATGTGAGTACCGAATTTGATTAAATTGTATTGTTAAATGTGTAAATGAATATATGCCAATATATAATTAAATAGAAATACTGAATACATGTATATTTTAAAAAACTGATCTGAAATCTGAATGATGAAGTTTAATATTTCCCCAGAAAAAATGGAATTTTAGAGAAAAATATATTATTGAGGAGTCAGTAGCATACAAGAAATATTTTGCTACAAATATAAAAGCAATATCATATCACTGTAGATATAAATACTAAAATAGCAGTTATTTTAAATTGTATTTTTTAGTCACATGGATGCTAAAATGGAAAGTTCAGTGGTGACAAAAAGACCTGAGTTAGAATCACAGGTCTGTCATTAACATGCTTCTATAAAACTTGACAATTTAAGTCTCTGTAATTCAGGATTATTATTTTAAATGGTAATAAGAATTCTAACCTCAAACATTTTTTGTGAGCAATTCATGAGTTAATGTAAGAGAAAAGTCCTAGAGGCTGATGAACATGCCAGAGCATGTGTGTGTTTCCCCTTGCAAATATATAATGCTGCCTTAAATCACTTTTTATCTCATTTTTTAAAAATAAATTTATTTATTTATTTATTTTTGGCCGTGTTAGGTGTTTATTGCAGTGCGCGGGCTTTCTCTAGCTGCGGCGAGCAGAGGCTACTCTTCATTGCGGTGCGCTGGCTTCTCTTGTTGCAGAGCACGTGCTCTAGGCACACGGGCTTCAGTAGTTGTGGCACACAGGCTCAGTAGTTGTGGCTTGCAGGCTCTAGAGCGCAGGCTCAGTAGTTGTGGCGCACATGCTTAGCTGCTCTGTGACATGTGAGATCTTCCCAGACCAGGGCTCGAACCCGTGTCCCCGCACTGGCAGGTGGATTCTTAACCACTGCACCACCGGGGAAGTCCTTAGATCACTTTTTAATAAAATTACTTAATAAACATAATAAACGTAAAATTAAATCAAAGAGGTTTAAAATAATCCCATGCATGCATACATAGTAGAAAACAAATTATTAAAATGAAAATCCAGAAAAATAGTTGCTTTATTTTTACTCACTCTTTATACAACTTCACCCATATCATTTTGTATGTAGGCATCAGAAAGGACTAATTAAATTATGTATTTCTCCTTAATATTAATTTTCAAATACAACACATAAAGTAAATAAAATATTAACTATGAAATATTATTATATGAAATATAATGCACAAAAATGCATTGTATTTCAATTTTTAAGCATGGTGTTTCTTTGCATCATTTCCCCCTTGAAAGTTGCCACTTAACACTACTGAGACATTGTATCTGTGGAATATATGTCTAATGGGTGCATTTTAGAGAGATATGCATCAAAACCTTAACAGACTAGAGAAATCTTGGCTCTATCAATATTCCAACTGACTTTCTCACAGACATTAATAAGCTGCTTCTGTTATGTATATTGATATGCAAAGAGCCAAAATTTCCATGACACTTTGAATGAAAATAACAAAGTGGGAGAAACTATCCTACTAGAAACCAATGAATACGTGGGGGTAGTTTAGACCACTTGCATGCGGGGAAGGCAAACCCATAACCAGTGTAAGTGTTTATTTCAGTGAGTACAGAATGCTGCTCCTTCCATAATGGAAGCAGTCCAGTGTAATCAATCTGCTGTCAGGTGGCTGGCCAGTCACCAGGAGATGGGTACCTTGTTAGGGGCTGAGTGTTGGTCTTTACTGCTGACAGATTATTCACTCAGCAGTTGGCCTTGGTGAGTGGACGTTCATGTTGCTGGGTCCCTGCATAACTTCCATCCCTGCCACCATGGCCACTTGGTTCATGAACCCATTGGACAACAACAGAGATGGCTGAGGAAAGAGGCTGACAGGTATCCACAAAGTAGGGTCACCCTAGCCATTTGATTATTAAAATTCTTCTCTGCTGAGTTCACCTTGTGGTGAGCATTCACAAAGGTCACAAATATCTTCATGGTTTTTTCCCATTCAGAGTCATTGCATATATCTCTTTCCCAAATTTCTTTGTCACCAGTTCTTCAAACATGTTTCTTCCAAGTCCCTTTTCCAGCCAAGCCCATAAATCAACATATATTTTCACATCTGGCCATTTTTCTTTCAAAGCAAACAACTAGAGTAAACCAGGCTCGAATCTTCTCCTCACCTGTCAACTGATCATAGGAATGTTCCCTGAGATACTAAGGGTAGGCTGGGAGAGAGCAGATTTTTAATAAAAATGGCAAAGTTGTTATACACGAATTTCTTCAATCATAGCAAGGGTATTCCCTAGCAGTATACAAGAAGAGGAAAAACCCTTCAGATGGAACTGAGCAGAGAAGTTTTCATGGGAGGGGAATAAGTTAAGAATGCTAAGAACTAACTGGGGTATCAACAAACATATTAAAGCAGATAGATTACTGTAAAGAGTCATCCATTAATTTGGATTGAGAAATCAGATGTTAGGCAGGTATACATAAGGCTAACATGAAATAATCAGCTTCAGGTTTCCTAGTATTTCTCAGATTCTCTCACAGAGTAGTGTTTAAAGGAAAATATGTTTTGTGAAAGCCAAATGAGTTTATTTGATAAACAACTGAGTGGGGATTGGAAGAAAGAAGAAATTCTGGATTAGGTATAGAAGTACAGATAGGAGTCTGGACTCTTGTTCCAAACATGCAAGAGGGCCACAAATATATTCCACAAGCTGAAGCACTTGGAGAACTTGGGAAATGAGTACAATTGGTCAAAAAAATATAAATTGGGAATAACCCTGGCAGGGGAGCTGAAATGAACTCCAGAATTCTCAGTTAGTTTTTATTTGTTTTTGCAGAGGGACTAACCAGAAAGTTAATTCCACTTAAGTTACTGAAAGGAGAGTGAACAAGTGTTTACAACAAAATAATGGGATAAAGATTTAATAAAATCTTTGCAAATCCTTCCTTACTCTTCACCTGATGGTTTATGGCAGGCATTGAGCTGCTGTGTCTTGTGAAACTCACTCTGATCGTGAGTTTTAGTACCTTATAATGTATTTTTGTTACACATATTATTTGCCTGAAAAAAAAAAGTGTGAAAGCTAAAAGAATCAAAATGATATTTGAAAGAATAAAGGCAACATATCTTGACCATTTACATAGTGGAATATTTCCAAAATTTGAAGGAAAGAGCTCTTCTGACTTCTAGAGAGGAAGAGATGATGATGCCATCATACACTGCTGGCCAGTATTTTAAACACCAAACGAGACCAGGCTAATATCTCGGACAGCAGTAAAGAAAGAACCATTAGACAAGACCCTAGCACCCTGGACACAAGCCTTGATTGCCTTGGTACAAACATGGAGAAACATTTAATGCACATAATACTTTTGGAAATCACCTGGCTCCATCAATAGTCACACGTCTATCAATAATTGGCATTAGAGAACATGTTGGGGCTTTCAGAGTCATTGGCATTAGACTGTGAGCACACTGAACTGAAACAAGAGAGAAAAAAATTGGTGGCAGCCATATAACAGTGATATGAGTAGGATATTCAAGTTCTAAAATTCAATATTTATGCAGGTATTATATAAAAAGATGAAAAAAACATAAAAATAGAAGAAAATATGTTAGCAATCTTGTTGGTAACCTTTATGTGAAACCATATATATTTATGATTTTTCAACATCATATTTTAATAATTTACAAGTAAGAGTGAGTTGACATTCCTTTTCCATCCTTAATTTAAATGTTTATTTCTGTTATAACACATTAAAAACAAACCGACAAACACACAAACAAAAAACTTTTGACCATTATTTTCTTGGTTTGTCCCCTTTATAACCCTAACTACAAATGACAATCAGATGCTCAGATACTTTCTCCAGACAATGCCACATACCCATTTATTCACAAATAGCTGGATGATTAACTGAAACGTACTACTTCCTTTCCAAGGTTTCATGACCTATAAGTAACATTAAATTGTGTCACAGTCCTTGTTCCCTGGATTGCTGGTTGCTTAACAGAATGCTATGAAATAAGTCATCGCCTCAGGCTCCACTTTTTGCAAAACTGCCTGAGAAAATATGACAGCCTTTACAAGTATATCTAACTTCAATTTAATCAGCACGAACAATTTTAATTTGGATAAAATGCTAAAAACTAAGGCATAAGCTACACTGAATACATTTTTTAATTCCTTGAATTTTTAATTTTTTGCCTTTCCTAAGGTATTCTCTTGACATAATGAAAAAATGCTTGACTAATAAGTGGTCTTTTAAAATGCCTTTTGCTTTTAATCAGTATTGTACTAATTATGTTTGTGAGTATATAATTGTCTTTGCTCTCCTGAAAAGGAAAAAGAATCAGTTTTCATGAGACAAAGATTTTGTCCTCAAATGTGAAAAAAGCGATTTCTTTAAATTCCTCAAATTATCATATAGGTTTCTTTGCAGACTATAATTACACAGTGTCCCTATAATTTCTCTCAGTGCAAATTTAGCTCCTCTTCTGTATGATTATTGTATAGCAACAATACAATAGCTTCTCCTCATGTGACTCTATTTTGGCTACATACCCTGGCCCACATTTGCATAGAAGGCATGAGAAGCCAAGAAGCTGGGGAAAGCAAGGAAATACAAGAATTATTTTTTTAAATTGACAGTTTTGCAAGCCACATGTATTTGTTACCTGAATTTCCTATAAAAGTACTTGTTACTTCGAATATTTTTCTGAGTTCCTGATAGGAAAATCTTTTAACATCAAGTCCTTAAAGCAGTTATGGAAAATAGGGAATCATTGACATAAAAACACTTACATTCTTTATCGTTCTCCATTAAATATACTTAAATAGTTTTTAAAGAATCATAAAGTCTAAGAAAACGCATTAACTTTCCTGACAAAAACATGAGCTACTTTATCAAAGTAATTTGAAACAATTTTATTGTTTCTGCAAAATTCACACCGAAATCTAGTCAGTTCTTTATCATACCAGCAGGTGGCAGAATTAAGGCACAAAATTGCAGAATCCTTGAGAAAGGTAGAAATATCCCTTTTCAATGTCTTGGGATGGCAGTTGTTTTAATTCCTGTGCATGCAGGTGACTGAACTCATTCAGTTGTAGTCCTCAGGAGATGCAGCCCTTTCCTTGAACTAGCTGAGGCTGTACCCTTTGATCACAAATCACTACTTTGCTGCAATAATTTTCAGCCTTTGCCATAAAGCAGATCCAAAGCATATGGTATACATAAATTTGGATCATTTTAATACTAAGTTACACCAGGCATTCTCTGGGAGAATGACTATTCAAATGAGAAGGAAAAGATGAAATTAATCTTGCCTCAGGTTATCAAAGATGTTTTAGTGAATAGTGCATTTCTGCTCTGTTTTAGAACAAAATAAATGATAAATTTATGGATTATGTGCCTTTTGACAAACGATTCAAGGGCTTGGTGTATGTAAGCCTGCTGCTTTTCCACTGAAATTCTCTCATATGTTCCTACGTTTATTACCTCTGTCAACAAATGCACACATCCCTTGGTGTTGAAAATGTTTCTTAACTGGTTTTCCTATATTGAGTGGACTGAGTAATGTCTACATTTTCTTTTACATTTCTAATCTCTGAGTTCCCTTATTAGGTTATTTTTCTTAAAGAGATAATCACCTTTGCATATCTTCTTTTCAATCCTTCAAAATAATGTATAATCAAATTAGAAACACAACACACTAAACTAATCAAGGGTTGCTTGTATAAAAAGCATATTTATTAATCTCATCTTAATTAAAGATACTGAAATTCTGCATTTTGGTATTATCAACTTCTAAGATCTTTGTAAATATTTGTCTAAGAATTAAAATGAAATGGTGAATTTAAAATTCTTGGAACATAGTCAATATGTATATATTACATTTTAATATCTTTCCCCCATGTTAAATGTATGTTCAAAACTCTTGTTTTAAGTATATCTTCTTAAATAAAATATATTGGGATGAATTCAGCCATAAGTTTCTCATGTTATAAAATAAAAGGAAAACATTTTAAAAGGATCAATTAGAGGGTTGTACACCATGTTACCAACTAAAATATAAGATATAAAAATATATTTAAGTAAAGAAAACAGTCTGAAGATTTACCCACCAGATATCTTGAGGCTTGGGCAAACGCAACAAGAGGCCAGTAAACAACAAAACAGCAAAGCTCTAAGATAAGAACATAATAACGTATATTGATACTATTTAAGGAGTTCTTATTATGTGTCACAACACAGCAGATAAGTGATATTTTCCTCAGTTTAATTAAATAGAAGCTCTCAGACATAAAGTAACATATTTATCACCCAATCATAGAAGAAAGAACTGGGACTGAAACCTAAGAGGATACAATCGAAAACTGTTGCTCCTTCCTTGCCATGTTACAGTTCTTGATAATGTATGGCTCTGTATTCACACCTGTATTTTATACTCCATTTTGCATCTCTACAATTTCAAACATATAGACTGCTACACTATTTAAATGTCAGGCTGAACTCTTCTCATATGAATTTGTTTAAAAATAATAATGGCATTAGTATGGTTAAATTATAATAGTCCCATTATGATTGGCAAAATAATATAGTGTATGAGAGCCATTGTTCTCATTTTAGTTTTATGTATTATATTACATAGTTCAATTCTTACAATCCTGTAAGGTAAGCCGTACTATTATCCCCAATTTACAGTCAAAGGTTGTGGGGCACGGAAAAATGTAAGAACTTGACGAAAATCACACAGCCAAAGTGGAACAAAAATTTGAATTTAGGCAATATGAGTCCAGACCCTGTCGTTTGTTCTATAAAAGAAAATCTCAGCAGTGCAGATGCTATGTTTGTAGGAGTTATTGACAGAGCATCTTTTGTTAGACCTGACACTCTGAAACTGTTCCATAAAGAGTTAGGAAATTTTCATGGAAGAATCTGTAGGTGGTGAGGGCAGGAATAAAGTAGGAATCAGCAGGAAAGAACAGAATGGAGGTCATGGTTGCCCAAGTGTAAAAGAGGAGTTGTGACAAAAGAATGATGTAGATCCCTGCCAAGACAGTGAACTTCATTTTTTCACACTCATTTAACCTTGGAAAATGGCTAGCCCATTTGATTAGGAAGAAGGAAAAGAATCATTGCCAGTCTTAATCATGTGGTAATCTGACAAGGCAAGCTGTGAAATGTGATTTCTGAATCAGCATGTAATTGGTTTTATAAATAATAGGAAAAGACTTGCAGTGGTATAAACTCTATCAGGATGGCCATGCTATATATAGTCCCTGTCATACTCTGTTCTAAAGGCACTTTATGTATAATTTTTCTACTCTCGAATTCATTGAGTAAGATTATTGTTTTTTATGCATCAGAAGTGTGGAGTCTGGAGACTAAAAATAATTTTTAAAACTCTCCTTTTTATTTATTCATTTTTTTCTCTCTTTTTTAAAAAAAATTTTTAATGTCAGACTCTTAAATAACATATTCCTCTAAGGAACATAGAGACCAAAAAAAGTCTTGCTGGAATTTTAGAGTATCCAAATGCCACAAGGATATAAGAATAATACAAGTTGGTATTTATAATAATGTATGATTTTCTTAATTTTTGCTTGAACTAGCTTGCTAAATTTTCAGGAACTTCAAATCCATTTACATACCTATGCAGACTTGATTATAAGCCTAACAGATTTCAGCTTAAGTATTTCCAGTTCACTTACATCTAAAATTTTTCATTAGTAAATTAAACATATCAGTGTAACAAAGATTTTAAAGTAAGCGTGTGTCAGTGTAAATGTATTCCTTACAATGATCTTTTCTCATCAAAAAGCCCTGTGAGTGTGCAAAAATGATTCAAATTAAGTTGCAAATTAAGTTGAAAGTAATTGAATCCATTAAACTTTTTGGTCTATCTGGGATGCTCCAATTGAGTATTTTCATCATAGTTTTAAAAACATTTTATATACAGCAGCAAACTTTCCAGGAGAAAATTAAGTATCCAAAGAATGGACTTCTTTATGTGCTAAATCTATGTTTTAACCATTCTCTTTCTATTGGGCTCTGGTGGAATTAGAGAAAACCTGGCAGTAGTGAGGACCAGAGCCTTATAATTAGAGCCTATATGTACTATTATAATCTTTTTTTTTTTGCGGTACGCGGGCCCTCACTGTTGTGGCCTCTCCCATTGCGGAGCACGGGCTCCGGACGCGCAGGCTCAGCGGCCATGGCTCACGGGCCCAGCCGCTCCGCGGCTTGTGGGATCTTCCCGGACCGGGGCACGAACCCGTGTCCCCTGCATTGGCAGGCGGACTCTCAACCACTGCGCCACCAGAGAAGCCCTATTATATTCTTTATAAACACATTTTTAAAGGATAAATATTCATTTATTCTGAAGCTACAGATGTCATTTAAAGAAGGTAGAAAAATTTTCCTCCTAGAATGAGATTAAAAGATCAAAAAGATTTTGTTTTCTTTAGTGTGACTAAACCTATGTAAGAGTAGAACATTTAGAGCCCCAATACACCGATATCAAATGTCTGCTTCAGGTAACTTATTTATCAAAGGGGTTTCTTTATCCCATATAAACCAACAATGCCCTGGTATCCAATGAACAATCCAGGACTGACAATGTAGCTTGATGATGTCATCAACACATTCGTGTATTTTATCTTTCTATTCTGCCTACCTCGCACGGAGGTTACACTACATTCTTCTCATATTCACAAAATAGTCTGGAATCTCCAGCATTGCAAGACACTGCAAACCAGAAAAGTTAAGAAGGGTAAAGAAAGACACAACGTTCATGCTAGCTGACTCTTTACCTTTCAATCAGGACAGAAATCAGGTTGTCTGGAGACCCCACCGGTAGACTTCCACTTACATCTTATTTGTCACATGAATGTTGCAGCTCCATTCATTGTTTCATGGAAGCCTGGGAAATCATTAATCTGGACTCTTTGCTTCCCCAAAAAACTTGAGATTCTAGTAATAAGCAGTAAGAAAATGATGGATTTTATGAAGGCACTTAGCTGGGTTTGACACAAAATACTTCACACTTACAAGTTAAAGAATATGAACAGAATGAGAAAACAGTAGATGAAACCATAGATACTTGCATGTGATGAAAAATATCATATATCTTTATATGTTTTGCTATATCGTTCAATCTCTCTCTCTCTCTCTCTCTCTCTCTCCACTCCCTGTCTCTCCAGCTGTCTCACATTTTGATCTCACACTTGGCTTTAACAAGTTTTTTCTTCCTAGTTCTCAAAGATATTAGTCTTGGGGCTTCCCTGGTGGCACAGTGGTTGAGAGTCCGCCTGCCAATGCAGGGGACACGGGTTCGTGCCCCGGTCCGGGAAGATCCCACAAGCCGCGGAGCGGCTGGGCCCGTGAGCCATGGCCGCTGAGCCTGCGCGTCCGGAGCCTGTGCTCCGCAACGGGAGAGGCCACAAGAGCGAAAGGCAAAAAGATATTAGTCTTGACTCAAAGGGGGTGAGGGGAGTTTTGTTTTAGATATAATATAGATAGCATGCAGGCAATAAGTGTTGACGAAGATGTGGAGAAATTGAAACCCTTGCATACTGTTGGTGGGAATTCAAGTTGATACAGCCACTATGGAAAACAGTATGGAGATTCCTCAAAAAAATTAAAAATATAACTATCTTATGACCCAGCAATCCCACTTCTGTGTACTTATCCAGAAGAATTGAATGCTGGATCATACTGAATGTGCTCAACAGCTGTTTCAATATTTTTCAGACTCAGAGTCTCTGAAATCATTATTAATTATTCACTCATGAATAAACTAATTCTATCATGCAGTCAATCTGTTATATACTTGTCTTGGGAACACTGAGTTTCTATCGGAGAAAGCATAGTAAGATATTTATCTTTACATCTCTCTAGAAAAACACAGGGAGACTCACTGGAACTAAAATTTTGTATCAAACCAAAGTGTTATTAGAGTTCATATTCCTTCACTTGAAAATAGAGACAATATTATTCTACCTATTTAATTGTAGTGGAATATATTATTAAAATATTTTGAAAATGTTGAATTCTAAGTAAGAATGAGGACAGCAGGGATAAGGAGACAAAGAGGGAAGCAGAGAGAGAAGAGTAGAAGAAAGTGACAAGAAAAGAAAAAAATGTTATTTTATGAAGATCTGATGTTTTAAAATTATGTGTGTTCGGATGGTTTAGAATTGTTAACACTAATATTTAATATTCAAATTCATAACTCATATGCACATAAAAGTCATCTTTTGTTATACTCTTGAATGGAGTTCTCCATCTTGCAAACAAGAAAATTCTTTTACTTTGCATTTTTAATATGTACCCCTAAGCTTTTAAACACCTGACACTTTCAACAGAAGAGAGTAAGCATTCATACTTCAACAAGATTTTTCTAAATTTATGTGAATTTAATACCTTATGAATTATGCTGTACCTTTGCATGTTTTGTATAACTTGCTTTTTTGAAGGTCTCATTTATTTATTTTGCATCACAGTTGCTATAGCAACTGATTACTGTACTATTTAGTTTTATGGCTTTTTTGATAAGACTATCTCCAAATTACAGCATGTCTAGAACTTGTGGGCTCATAATTTAACTTTCACTGTGAAGAAACAACATATTAGTCCTATCTTGGCAGATTTATATTGGCTTCCTGTTTCACTAGAATTATCTTCAAGCTATTAATTCTGGAAGATTTTCTTTTCTTTCGGTGATTAAATGAACTAGAATCCCCAAATCTTTCAGGGTTTCCAGAGAAAAATACCATCTCTACAACCTTTACCCTTCTGATGAATGTTTTTGTGAATTATGGTGTTTTCAACTAAAATGTTTGTCTCAAAGGCTTTTGTTGTTGCTGCTGTTATTTTTTTCCATTTACTTTGGAAGCCTAATCTTCATTACACAAAAACCAAGAATTATTGGTCATTTAGATTAAAAAAAAATTTTCTACTGCTCTTGGGGATACCTGTTTTTTATATGCATTGTCAAAATGGAAGATTATGCTGAGTGATTATTTTGGTCTGATGGGCTTACTGTATTGCCTTATCGTAACCTCAGTCTAATAAATTGCATTAATGAGATATTATTTTGCAGTGATGTAAGGTAGACCCTTGAACAATGAAAGGTCTGGGCTCCAGCCCTCACGCAGTTGAAAATCTGCTTATAACTTTACAGTTGGCCCTCCTTATTCAAGGTTCTACATCAGCAGATTCAGCCAATAGCACATCATATACTACTGTAGTATTTGTTGAAAAAATCCACCGATAAATAGACCCATGCAATTCAAATCCTTATTGTGTTGTTCAAGTGTCATCTGTATATATTTAGGCTTAATATACAGAAAATATATATTTGAAATCTAAGTTACGTGGAGCTGAGGGAAGTACCAACCTGTTGAGCTCATGAAACCCTGTATACATCCTGACATGTCTACAGCAACCACAATAAACCAGGGATTTGTGCCTTTGTCTAGATATGGTCACATAGACTTACTTTTTATAAGATCACTAACCACATTTTTCTACTCTGTTTGACTGTTTCGGGGTATTCATGGGCTTCATTTACTTTCACTTTGAACCCATTTAGATATCATGACAGACAAATACAGCTCTATTTTAGGATAATGATTTAGTTCAAATTTCAAATAATTCTGGGTAAATCCTGAGCAATATAAACCTCTGGTCAGCCTTTTTATCCCCTTTCCTCCTTTTTTAAAATTAATTTTCTATATTGAATGGTAAAAAATAAAAAGAAAGAAGTTGTCTAGCTTTCCTTCAGAGATTGCCAGAAAGAAAATAAGTTGAATAACAAGGCTGGACCTCAGTACTGGCTTGCAAAAAAACAAAAAAAAGAAAAGAGGGAGAAAAAAAAGGATTATCAAATTTACTGAATTTCTATTTGTCTTTCATGTTGGAAAAATTGCAGTTTTCTTCCATGATCATAATGTTAGTAAAGGTTGCAATATTTTCTCAAGCATCATTGCTGCAAAATGGGTTTAATATTTTGTCAACAAATTTTTCAAGATTCTGTTTATTTTTGATACCAGGCATATACAGTTTGACCCAAGTTTTTTGTTATTGTTTATTTCTCCAAGTGAGCAAAGTGTTTTTTTCTTTCTATCTGGGAGAAGTAATATATGTGATTACAAAATGGAGGCAGGGCTTAGTGTCAGTTTTCCATCCTCATGTATTATCCTGGTACTTTCTCTGTACTGTTTTGTTCTTTTTACTGCTGTCCCAATTCTGACATGGATTGCTCACTCTGCAGCTGTTCATCTTCTGGATATATTGGACAAAGTGCCCTTGATAGAATGCTGACCCCTCTCAATGGATGTCAGCAGAGAAATTAATATTGGGCAGGGTTTATATCCTATTGCTGTTCCTTCCCATTTTTCTATACAGAACAGAAGGAAGACTATGTACTTTAGACTTTATCAAAGTTGGGGGAAAATGTGAAATTACTATACATATACTAAAAAAGGAATTATATGTTAAATACCATTTCTTTTATGATCTAAATATGTTGAATTATCAAAGTCAAACTATCACTCTCCTCAATACCTCCATTACAAACCTTGTACTTTGTCTTCAGGTTTGCTTGAGAGCTCTCTGAAGTTACCTTCTTCTCTTGATCTCAGAAGGCTCCACCCAATGTAGAGACCACTCTCTTCTCAACTTGCTTATGCTTTTTAAATTCTTCATCTCACAGTACATTTCCCTTCATTATTTGTTTTAGAGTTTTCCTCAAAGCCTTCCAAAATAATTCTCAAAGTCTGATAAAACTCATACATTGGTGTACCCCAGGTATGCCCACCATTTAAACTTGTGCAGTTGTATTCAGGTCGTTTTATTCTGCCAGTTGTCCTGAAGATAATAGTGAAAGACACAGATACATAAACACACACAAGCACACAAAATAACCCCAGCCCTGACACAAATCCACCCCCACACACACATATACACCAGTCTAGTTCCCTCATATGAAAGCCAGAGAACTGATCAAAAACCAGTGAAACTTGAGACTTAGAACTGAGACTTTTGGGAGGATTTGGAATATGAAAAGCACCCCAATTCCTAAACTATATTGAGACACCCTTGCCAACCAAACAAGCTCCTCTGGCTCTGTTAGAGGCAGATGTCCCTATGTGACTTGAGGACTTGGAAGGATATAACTTGAGACAACTGCTTTTCAAGGAAAAGAACACTGCTTTCATTTCTCATCTCTACCAACCTTCTTTTTAATGCAAACATTCACAGAGGCCGTATTGTGGTGTAAGACCTATAATAAGGTATACATTTATATATGTCTGCCTTGATATCTAATAAAGTCAGCAGGGCCTCAAATGGCCTAACCACTAATAAATATTTAAGAACAGATAGCTTACTTAACTCCACAGAGAAGTATGGTTAACATTCTTGCAAAATGAAGCAAGATTTTAATAATAAGCATATCTTTAACAGCTTTAATTTTGAATCAATGTGTGCCTGAGAATTTCTATGAAAGTAATCATTTTTGTCTGAGATTGTATCTAATGAGGTGACAAAAATATCTTACCACACATGAGTCCATGCTGATGTAAAGAAGTGACTGAATAAATAAATAAATGGAGGATAAGAGAAAAATCTTCCTTGTAAAAATATTACAGATAATTTCTGTATTACTCTGCCTGCACTGAAGAGGAGGATAAACCCCTACTCCTCAAGTGCGAGTTTGTATAGTGAATTTCCTCCTAAGAAGACAATATGGAAAGGGGGGAAAACAAGCAATGAGAAAACCTGACAAACACTACCCTAGCCAGGTGATCAGGGTCAACATCAGCATTCATATTAATACTATTAATCAAGTTAATCGTACACGTCCTTGATATGATGGGATAAAATGGCACTTTACCTCTATGGTTTTCCTCCCTAAAATCCATAACTCCAGTCTGTCTATGAGGGAAAAAAACCACATAAATTCCAGCTGAGGAGCATTCAACAAAATACCTGGCATGTATTCCTCAAAACTGCCAAGGTCATTAAAAACAGGGAATATCTGCAAAACTGTCACAGCCAAGAAGAGCCTAAGGTGGTGTGATAGCTAAATATCATGTAGTATCCTGGATGGGATCTTGGAACAGAAAAAGAATATAAGGTAATAACTAAGAAAACTTGAATAGAGAGTTTAGTTAATTACAGTCGTTTAACATTGGTTCATCACTTGTAGCAAAGGTACCATACTAATATCAGATGTTAATAATGGGGAAACTGTGTGCAGGGTATAAGTGAACTCTGTATTATAATCTCAATTTTTTTTCCTGTAAATCTAAAACTGTACTATAAATATTTAAAAGTGTCAAATTATCTTACTACACCTTTAAAATCTTTATTGACAGTTTTCAAATTTATCATAAGATAACCTTTATAAAAACCTAATACCTCCTATTTTTCAATGGAGCAAAAAATCTACCTATTCAAATTTCAAATCTTCTGTGTTTGTGTGCCACTAGAAATCACCTTGTGCTGCTTTTGAAAATCCAAATTCTTCACATTATCTGAGTCTAACTCTAGTCTCACTTCCTCTATGAAATTTTCTCTTATTATTTCAAATCTTGTTTCTCACTTCAACTGAGCTTTGAATGAATAGATTCCTGCTTAGTGTACCTGTGTGCCTTTTCTTTTACTGCAATCTCACACATCTATTACAGCTTTGTGTGTAATGGATGCCCACCTTGTGCTTATGAATTGAATTTAATTTTAATATGAGCAAAAAATATGCAATTGTTTTATATAATGAACACCTTGTTTTGTTCACCTCAGTTTGATTTATGGTTCTCTTGACTTCTCATATGGAATAGAAGTTGTTCAGGGAGATAAAAAATGGATTTTATTTCCAGTGCTATCTCTTTGTCTACATTAGCACAAAGATGAATTTATAGTAGCTTTTCATTATTAATCATTGGATGATTACAAAACAAGTAAATATTCAGAAACAATGAGCATGTTAGATTCAACATATCATTGTTAGTGTAACTGGGATGAAAGTGATTGGGAGGAATTCCTGGAGAAAAAAGTATAATATTCAGTAAGTTGACATCATGACTGACTATTATCATTTCAACTTTAGGTTAGGTAAGTATGAATTAATATATCTATATTAACTTATGAAGTAAAACAAGTGACTATGTTAATAAAATGCCAAACTCAAATTCTGCATAAAATCAAAATAATAATTGTAGCCTATCGAGTTTTAAATACCATTCATCTCCAAATGTAATTTGAAGTTGATCTCCATAAGGAAATGAATATTTAGTTTCTAAGTAGCTGTCTTTCCACACTGTAATGTAGAAATTAGTACTGGGGAAGAAACATTTTCCTCTCAGCCACATCCTCAGATCAAGAATTTCATACTCCACCCTACTTTGCCTTATTCTTTCTTCTGCTCTCCAGTTGGGTATGTCTAATAAGAATAAAAAATTAATAGAAAAATAAATTGTGAGTTGAGGATATTTTTTATTCATTACCCATTGAGTGATGGGTTTTAGCATGATGGACATATGTTTGTATTAAGTTCACTAGCAAAGGGGGGTAAACTACATAAGTGAAATGAGAATTGGCAGAATAAATCTGGGTGGTCAGTTAAGTAAAATAAAAATTAAGGAAAGAAGAGGTCATTTCAGTGTCCATGTGAACTTAACTCCCACTGACTGAAAGGTTATAATAGTGCAATATTAAGTGATTAATCACATCATCCTAAACCAACAAGTTTTTTAATAACCTTAATATTTTCATAGCTAGTGAGGAGCTAAAGGCAGTTACACTAAAGGTTTGTTTTAAATTGTTATAAAAGAAAATCAAAATAAACGAAAATTAGTAGAAGAAAGAAAATAATGGCAATAAGAAATAAACTAATGAAATAGAAAAAAATGATATGGAGAGTAGCAAAACAACAAAATTTAGTTTTTGAAAACCCTTACATTGATAAATCCTGGGGAGAAGGGTAAAAAAAATAGGAAAAATGAGAAAAGAAAAATTAGGCAAAATCAGAATGAAAAGCAGGCTTAATCACAGATGTTACAGATATTTTAAAAAGATGATTTTATGAAAAAAATATTTACCAAAACCCTTGATGATTTTTTTGAAATGGAAAAAGAATTCCTCAAAAACAGTGCAACTAATACAGGAAGGCAAAAAATGTTTTTAAAAGTACTGTATCTATGAAATAATTTTAATCTGCCATTAAAAATCATTCCACAAGAAAACTTCATGCCGAGATGACTTCATTGTGAAATAGCTAAAAGGCAAGTAGCATACTGTTATACAATATTTGCCAGAGAGTTGAATAAGAGAAAATGCTTCCAGGCTCATTAAGTTTGAGCAACATTGTCTTGATAGAAAAGTAAGACAAAAATATAAGGAAGAAAATTACAGCCCAGTGCAACTAAAACAAAACAGATAAAACAAAACATAGAAAAACAAAATATATTTTTTTTTAAATTATTTATTTATTTATGGCTGTGGTGGGTCTTCATTGCTGCATGCGGGCCCTCTCCAGCTATGGCGAGTGGAGGCCACTCTTCACTGAATATATATTGAGAAGCCAAGTTCCAAGAACAGCCAGGACACTCCAGAAGTAAAAGTTGGTAGGAGAATGTCTGACTGGTGTCTTTATTTATTTATTTTTATTTTTTAATTTTTATTTTGCAGTACGCAGACCTCTAACTGTTGTGGCCTCTCCCGTTGTGGAGCACAGGCTCCGGACGCGCAGGCTCAGGGGCCATGGCTCACAGGCCCAGCCACTCTGCGGCATGTGGGATCTTCCCGGATCGGGGCACAAACACGCGTCCCCTGCATCGGCAGGCGGACCCCCAACCACTGCGCCACCAGGGAAGCCCTGGTATCTTTATTTATTATGAAACAATTTAATTAAGACGGGATTGTTTAAGGGCAAGATTGGAAATGTAGATCATTGGAACTGAAGAGAGCTAGACAGAACCAGACATGTATGGATATATAAATTATAAGAAATGTGGCATTACCAAACAGTGAGGAAAGATCAATCTTTTTAATTAAATTTTCTGATTCAATGAGATATCTATATAGGGAAAAATGAGTATTTACCCCCGTTCGTAGCATAAAATATTAAATTGAGTTCAACTGTAGATAGAAATGTAAAAAGCAAAAGGAGAAAATAAATTTTTTCAATGAATACATGTGAGAATTCCTTCATGAACTGATGTAGGAAAAAAACTTTTAAAGAGCTTACACAAACTTCTAAACAGAAAATAAATAATTCATTTGAATACATTAGATTAAGAGTTTCTGTTCATCAACAGGAAATAGTAAGAAAATGAGCAGTACACCACAGAGTGAGGGAGATAGTTATAAAATTTATAAGTAACATAGGTGTCATATTTATAATACATAAAGAGGGTCAATACATAAATAAGGACAAGACAGCTAACTCAAAAAATAAAAAGTACAAAACCATGAACAAGGAGATCACAAATGATGCTATTCAAATGGCCAATAAACATTTGAAAACATGTTCAAACCCATTATTCATCAAGGGAATGCAAAGTAAAAACTGGGAATATTACACATACATATAAAAATAAGTAGATTTAAAAGTGACTGCTGATAGGAGCATAAATTGTTTTAAAAACTTTGGAAGTCCTTGAGACTTCTCTGGTGGCGCAGTGGTTAAGAATCTGCCTGCCAATGTAGGCGACACGGGTTCGAGCCCTGCTCCGAGAAGATCCCACATGCCACGGAGCAACTAGGCCCATGTGCCACAACTACTGAGCCTGCACTCTAGAGCCCACAAGGCACAAGGTGCCACAACTAGTGAAGCCTGCGCACGTAGAGCCTGTGCTCCACAACAAAAGAAGCCACCGCAGTGAGAAGCCCTTGCACAGCAAAGAGTAGCCCCCACTCTCTGCAACTAGAGAAAGCCCACGCACAGCAATGAAGACCCAACGCAGCCAAAAATAAATAAATAAATAAAATAATTAAAAAAAAAACTACAACAAACTTTGGAAGTCCTTTTGGCAGTCTAGACTGAAAATGAACATATGTATAACCTGTCACTCAACAATTTCACTCCCAGGGCAACAAAATACATGTACGTGGATGTCCATAGCAGAATCACCTGTCATAGAAGAACAACTAGAAACAATGTAGATGCTCAACAGTAAATTTAAAAATAACTTTAGAACTGGATGGTCGAATGTTTATATAGCAATAGAAATGATTTAATTATTGCTACATCAGCACCATGGATGAATCTCTCAAGCATATACAGCTCATACTGAAATATACAGCTCATACTGAATGATTCCATCTATATAAATTTAAATAACAGGCAAGCATGTTTATGGGTTTAGAATTTGGAATAGTAGTTACTTCTGGAGAGCAGGAGTGATTAGCAATTGGGAAAGCTTCTGCAGAGGGCTATTGGGCTGCTGGACAGTTCATGTAACTCATCAAGCTGTACACTTGTGATATGTGTACTTTCTCTACTTATAGGCCCCACATCAATAAAATAGCTAATAAAACAAGAAAAAGAAATGCATCATTTGTCAATACAAAATGACCTCATACTTAAGAGTGCAGATTCTGGATGCACAATGTCTTGGTTTGCACCCAGGCTCTGCCAGGTACTATATGGATAATCAGGAACAGCTTACTGCCCTCCTTCTTCACCATCTGTAAACTGAGGATAATGTAATTCCTATTTGTTTTGAAGATTAAATGAGCTAATACATGTAAAGCCATGAACAGTGCCCAGCACATATAAAGCTCTAATTAAATGTAGACTATTTTTGTTTATTAAGATTCAACTCTAAAATGAAATGACTTATTAAGCTAATCTTTGTAAGGAATCTGATTGAGATTTCTTCTCCTACTAGGTCCATTAGAAATTGGAGGCTGTATAGAAGGGTATTGCTCGTGGCATTAATGGTATTAGAAAATAGAGGCCAGTGAAATGCTTTTCCTGCTCTTATGGGCAGGAGGGGGAAAGTGGGATAAACATATAAAGACTGGAGCCACTCTGGTGGCCATATGATTCACCCAATCAAACAAGAGTCCTTGAGAACACCCCCAAACAGGTGCCCTGGTTTCATAGACACAATCTATGCAGGACCATAGGGTCGCACAGTTGGTTTAACATTCTGCTGTTGGCATGTTGAAATTCTTAATAACTTTTGAACAAGAGGCTCTGAAATTTCGTTTAGCACTTGGTCCTGCAAGTTATGTGGGCGGTCCTGCCCAGAAGTGTTCTGTCAAGTGCATAATCTTTGTCATATATACAGATTTGTTTGAAGGGATTTGTATGGGTGGTAAGAGTGTCCAGAGTTAGGAGAAAAAAGAAGTTCCATTTTCTGCCTATTTGGCAATGGCTCACCATCCCATTCGCACTCACCTATAAAGAATCCTAGCTCTTATGATAGACTATGAATGCTCTTGAATACCTTAGTTCTTTGTGGGAGATTGATTCTAATCTCCCTGAGAAAGCTATGGGAGTTCTTTACAAGGAGCTGATGATTAAAGAAGACTGTATTCTGAATACCAATCTAAGGTATTACGAGAACAGGGGGAGGGAACATATCTATATTTATTTGATTGATATGTTCACTTTTGTGAAAGATTGCTAACAATGTGAAAAGTTCAGTGAGAAACAATGTGAATATTTCTTTCATAATAAATTCCAGATAATAATTGGAACTGACTCTATAACAAGTCTTACTTCTTTTTAAATGCAATATTTCACCAATTATTTTGACATCATAAGAACACAATGAAAATCTACAAATTCACAAAGTTAAGGTCTAAGGAATTGCTGATATTTTGAAATAAGACAGAGGAGCTTAAAATCTAAAGGACAACTTCTTGATTTTTCTTTTAAAAACTCTAAAATTTGCTCATGATTGTACAGACTAAATATATTATTGCTTGAATTTTTGCCATTTACACTGAAAACTCTAATAGACCTAAATGTAAAATTCATTTATAAGTCAAAATCGTCTTAATACCGACTTAATTTTACCTCTTTTATTCCAACAGGTTTCCCATCCTGTACCTTTACTATAGTTAAGATTTTGAGGACAAACTGTGAATAGACTGATTTACTTAAATAATGGGTAATATTTTGTTGCAAATGTAAAAAACCCAACTGAGCCCAATTTATTATCACATAACACAGGCACATCATATTACCTGCACAACAAAGATCTCTATGATTGTTAAGGATGTGTGCATGTGTCTGTGTGTGCAAGTATCCACGTGACATGTGAGGACATTTATAATGCATGTTGAATAGAATTTCTCTGCAAAAATTTTCTTAAGTTTCCCAAGCAGCAAAAGTTAACATGGAATGAAATGAATGTTTTCACATAGAGAAAGGAAATAAACATGAAATTAAACATAATTTAGAGTTATGGTAGTGATGATACCTACTATATCTAGTATCAGCTAAAGCTAAGAAACAAAAGATTATTCTTTGAAATGATAAATAGAATGACTAAGGTAACTAACTTGAAAATACTAACATAGTGAAGGAAAAAGAGCAATATGACCAAGATTTGACTTTAAACAAAACACCGAAAGCAATGTACTTTATTGGTTCAGTAGAGGTCACAATTATTTCCATTGTCTAACGCTTTTCTCCCTAATTTCTAGATATATTTAGACAAATCTTTACATGAGTTTCTCCAGTTTATTTGAATAAAAATTCCAAACCTGTAGAATAGGTGTGAGTCCACAAAACACTGAAGGCACAACTTTAGACTGATAAGGAAAGCTATAGGATATATAATTATTCAAAATTTAGAATCTTAATAATACTTATAAAAGACTGGGTAATTGTATGTAAAACCTGGAAGCAATAATGGGTGGCATTTAGAAAACAGTTATCTAAATTGCTTGCAAATTGCCTGCCCCATATCATTTTTATTCTAGGCAAAAGTTCTTACTCCCATTCCTAAACTCATCTACCCTTTCCAAGTTCTAAGGCCATTACTGAACTAGAATTTACTTATATAGAAATGATTTGAGAGCTCTATATCAGTATACAGTGATGCAATATCAAGTTACAACTTTTGCTAGTATTTTGTTAAGCTAAAATAAATAGCTCTGATATATTCCACAGTCCTATTATTGGATCCACCCTAGTTACTATATCCCATGTTGTACTTTTCTGATTAGCATACATCTGTTTCATTTCCTTTTGCTTACCCACCTGTTTTAACGTTTCACCTCTTGACTGTCCTCCCTTGAGACCTGAGGAGTAGCTGATTAATCTTTTTGGATGTCATCTCTCCACCTCTGTTTCTGTTGTGTGATCCCCCATAGTGTTGTGGATGGTTCTGCTACCTGCCCTTTCTTGCTGTGCTTTCAGCATGTGACTTGACCTGAACTCCTCCTGGTTGAGCTTTACTAATGCTATCCATTCAATTGTAATTGCACATGTAGCTATAACTTTAATACCATGTTTGTTTAGTTTCCTAAGTCTTCTAATAAAGTAGCATAAGCTAGGTAGCTTAAAATAAAAGAAATTTGTTGTCTCACCATTCTGCAGGTTAGATGTCTGAAATCAAGGTGTTAGGAGGGCTGGTTCCTTCTGGAAATGCTGAGGGAGAAGCAGTTCCATGACCCTCTCCTAGCTTCTGGCAATTATCAGCAAAACTTGGCACTCCTTGGCTTATAAATACATCACTCCAATCTCTGTCTCTGTCATCACATGACATTCTCTCCTTCTGTGTCTATGTGTATTCTCTTTTTATAAGGATATCAGTCATATTGGATTTATACCACTCTAATCCAGTATGACCTCTTCTTGACCTGATTACATCTACAAAGACCCTATTTGCAAATAAGGTCACATTTACAGTTCTGGGGATTAGGGTTTCAACATAGTTTTTGGTATATACAAATAGTACCACGACACTATGCTTTAATCATCTAAAAGAACAAAATAACATCTAAAACATGAGTATTTATTATACATCAGAAAATTCTCTGAACACTTTATACATAACATAAACTATTCCTAACACCAAATCTGGAAAATAGATATTATTATGAGAATCCCTATGTTACAGGTGGTAAAGCACTACATAAGAATGCTTATTGCCTAACGTCACAGAAATGCTAGTTACACACAGGGCTCTTACCTTAATATCTGCATCATACAATTCCCAAAATTTATGAATACCATTAGTCTTATGTTTAATATAGCTAAATATTTTCTAAGTATAAAGTATATCTAAAATTCAAATCTAATATTACATGTTATGTTATTTATATCTGATTTATTTTCTGTAATTATTCCTCCTAAATAACACTATTTTCTTCAGACCAATCCCAATATTAGAGCACATTTTCTATGCTGACTATATAATGACTTGGAAGTCAGAAAATTTTTTTTCTGGGAACAAGTAATTTAAAACTGTAAGGAAATGTGACTAAAAATTTTTGAGCCTGGGAGCAAACTAAATATAGGCAGCTGCATGTTTGTATATGTATGTGATTTTGAAAGTAGGGAAAAGGGCCCCAAACCCAATTAAGAAAGCATAAAATGTAAAACCCAAAGTGAACAGGAAGGTAATATATATCAATTTACGTAGTAGGGACATGGATGGCCAGAAATTCAATCTATCACATATATCAAAAGTGAAGCTTCTTCCAGAATACATAAAAAGTCTGAATGCAACCAACACAAGAGATTACATTCTTAAAATCCACAGACAGGAAAGGAAATGCTTAAAATTGTATGTCGTGCTGATTTGGAATGAGATTGGATTCCTTCAGTAACTGACCAAGGTACTGTCAAAGCCAAATCATCAAACAATGCACTGTGCAATTCAAAAGAGGGATCTCTCAACTAATGAATAAAAATGCCTATGGCTAATTCCTTTGTCATCATCTAAGGATCAGAGTCACTAGAGAATATTAAGAAAAATATTTTTGAAAAGCCCTCCATTAAGATTATAGCTTACTCTTTCTTCTCAAAAAAACAAGGCAAATGTGAATATAGCTTTCTAATTCTTAATGCAAAATTTGAAGACTTTACAACCGTCATAAAAGCTTCTGTGTTTTCAGTCACACTTCAAAGTTTTCCTATTTTTCCTGAAGGATATTACATTACAATAGCTCTTCCTCCTCAACAGCTTTTATCTTAAGAACCAAGATCATGAGTTGGATTAATCTTGTCTGAAAACGGAGTAGATCATACTATCGTTGAAATAGGAAACAGCCATAGGGGTCCTGCTTTAATGTCTTTATGCTAAAGTAAACTGGATAATCATTGTATAATTTTCGCCCTGGAAGAGGGACAGTTGTTTTTGATTATACTTGTCAGTAGATGTGAAAGATACATGGTTTTAGAAAAAATTTATTTTTAAAAATAAGCATAGAATTAATCGATGCATTTTCTGCCATAATTGGTGTTTTTTGTGGGGTTTTTTTTTCTGTTTTTACATACTCTTAGCTTCTCTTATTCTGCAGAAATTTCCTCAGGGTTCATTTTAAAGTTCTTTTTAGGTAAACAAGACAGATATACCAGAAAGCCACAGAAATGCTCATGGTTCTCAAGCTCTGAATATATAATCCCTTTGAAACATATGCAATTAACAAGAAGTATAACGAGTAATGTGAACAGAAGATAAAATTCAAACAACAGGGAGACAGTCTTGGGAATGCACTGGGACTTATTTGTGCTTTCATCAAATAATTAGATACCTGGCATGTATCAATGATGGTTTTAAAAAATGAAATACAACTTGGGTTCAAAAAAAGGATATTATATATACATGAGGATAATTTATTAGAACTACTGAAATTTGTTTTTAAAACTGCTTAGATCTGATGACTCTTAAACAAAATTATGTGGAAGGGGAAAATAATTGAAATACTTAGAACTAACACCAACTCAGTGAAAGGTGATTAATCCTGTTTCAGAAGAAAAAAAATAGAATCTCAGAACTGAAGGTCACCTCCAGACATAGCTATGCTTATCTACTTGGAGCAGATTTTTTAAATCCTATATTTAAAGATATCTGTGATTGATATCTCATACCTTTCTCTAGAAATGTAACCTTCTATTTAGTCAAATGTCCAATCAATAGCATCTGCTTAGGTCTAAGTTTCTCCAATATTATACTTAAGAGTCACCTGAGAAGCCTGTTAGTAATGCAGATTGCCAAGACCCACTCCCAGAATTCTGCTTGATTTAACAGGTTTGGAGGATGAGGTAAGAGCCATTATAACAACTTCCCAAGTGATTCAGATATAGGAGGCTTGTGGACCATACTTTGGAAAATACTGCATCAGTTAACCAAATTCCTGACTCTGGAATCTAGCCACTCTAAATATCCAAATATCCTTTACTACCTGTATAGGTATAGGCATATTATAAAGACAAGGGAACTTGTGATACTAGTCAGGAGTATGTTAAACAGCTCAGATTAACAGAAGTGGTGATTTAGCTTCAGGACAGACTTGCTCTTTGCCCTTATCTTTTGGTTGTAATTTTCCATTTGCTTCATTTCTATGATCAATTCCACTCCTGTGTTATATTTCCAATGTAAATATTAAGTCTCTTACTAACTTACTAAGAAGATCTAGTCTTTCTTGAGCTTTAGGTCTTTCTCTCTTTTTCGAATGCATTTTGACTCTCTTCTAAGGTCAGATTTCTACTTGAACCACTCACCTATTGGCAGATCCTTTTCCATCAATGCTCAGTTGTACAGTATTGACCACCTTTGAGCCTCCAAGTCTGCACATTAGCATATGCCAGTGCTTCTTAAGTGTCCCTCTTACAACCTGAAATGATTTCTAGCTGTTAGCGTTACAAAACCCCAGCATCCCATTTATGTAGAAATATATGCACACAGTACCTCTACCATAATTTATTTTAAATTTTTCCTCAAATCACTGTCATGTAGTCAGATGACTTCCTCAATATCATACAGTTTGACTTGAGAAACAGTCTTTATTGAGAAAACTTTGGGGTCAATTTCAAATAATAGAAATCACAGGTTCATTCATCATCCCAAAGAGGCATGCATTCAGTGGAAGAGGGTCTCTCTCCATACCATTGTTCTTTTATACAGGGCAGGCAAGAAAGCAACCTGGTCTGTCAGAAGATTAAGAGAATTTCTGGGCACTAAGCATTTAGTTGTTTCTAGGAGTTGTCAAGGAAAATCTAGCTGCCTAGAACTTGAAGAATTTGTGGTGCGTGGGAGGTGAGTGGTAACTCTTCCTGCCACAGAGGAGAAAACCATCAATAGACTGGAGAGAATGCTGCCTGAGTTATTAAGAAAAGGGAGTATCCACTGGTCCTAGTTAGCTTGTTTTCCAGATAAACTAGAATGACCTACAATGGTCATTTAACACAATTCAGTAAGCATAGGTTTACTTATGTTTATACAGACTATCTTCCAACAACCGTGGTTTCAACCACAATTTCTACCATAATTATGTCGAAGGAGAGTTGGAACAAGAAATTTTACTAAGTTACAGTGTTGGTCATATAGTGGACTGTTCATTGCAATTTTTTTTGAATTTTATTTTTTTATACGGCAGGTCCTTATTAGTCATCAATTTTATACACGTCAGTGTATACATGTAAATCCCAATTGCCCAATTCATCACTTCATTGCATTTATTATCTAAATACAAATTAAATAAATATATGGCCACTGTTTTTTTCAAGTAAACATTCAATAAACACAAAACCTTTACAATGTACCAATTAAAACCATCTTGTTTATAACCCTTTTGGAAAACAATAGTGCAATAAACAAAGTATTAAGAGGCAAATTTTTGACTTCTATACTGAGTTCACAGATTATAAACTTCAGATCACCTGACTTTTTAAAATTTTAAGTTATTTTTTTAATAATGTGAGCAAATTGGGTTTTATGTTCTCTAGATCACTTAAAGCATTAAAATTGTATGCCCCTGAGTTTATGTGTTAAACCCCCTAAATTTGCTATAAGATGGTTATTAAACGGTATTTTTCTCCATAGGTTTAGGTACTGTGATATGCCTTCAGTATAGAAATGTTTCCAACTTCCATATGGTGGGGCTGTTTCTGGTATGTATCTGCTCACAGAGTAATAGCTCTACCCTAATTTTCCTCCCATTGAACAATTATTTTTTTAACATTTAATATATTTATCCATCTAGTCAACTTTATATGAATGATCCTAATATGTTAATGCTTCTTCCATATGAGTAATGAAAAATTGTGCATTTTTATTACTAATATGTGAAATAAATATTTTTCCTTCGCATGCATTAAGAAAGGAACATATATATATGTATTACTTTTATAAAACTTATCGTTGCACAATATAGTGGAAAAGACCTTTGCAGAAAAACAATAGCAATTAGGTCATAATATATAACAGCTACTTTGGGTAGAAATGTTCTAAGAACTTGCCAGCCCGGCGTGAGTGTTTCAGTTCCCCAATGAACAGAAGAGTATCACAGCTCTATTCAAAGCTGGCTGCGTCGAGCCCTTCGGACTTGCTTCTCATTCAACAGCTAAGGTTATCTAAACTGGTCTATTCCCATTTGCTGCAACTGATGGGCAGAAAGCGTTTGTTGGCTCTTCCTTCTTCCTTTTTTTTTGCACGGGCCTCTCACCGTTGTGGCCTCTCCCGTTGCGGAGCACAGGCTCCGGACGCACAGGCTCAGCGGCCATGGCTCACGGGCCCAGCTGCTCCGCGGCATGTGGGATCTTCCCGGACCGGGGCACAAACCCGCGTCCCTAGCATCGGCAGGCGGACTCTTGACCACTGCACCACCAGGGAAGCCCCTTCCTTCTTCCTTTTAATAGCTGCATTCATCAAACATTTATTGCATCTACTATTTACTGGACACTTTGCTAGGCACTGGGGATGAAAAAAATCATATAAGACTTTGTCCCTGAATGCAAAGATCTTGTAACCTAATTTACAGTCTAAATATGACTTCTCAGCCCCATAACGCTACAGTTGCTCTCAGTATAAAAAGGGATTGACTACTTTCTATCATCTAATTCATGGTAAGACTGTTTTGGGGAAATGTGAGTTCATCTTGGGCTCTAGTGATGGATAATTAGTCACCTTATAGTGCACATTTTCTATGTACCAGGCATTAGGCTAAGTACTTACAAAAATAAAGAATATTTCATTTTGTATTCATAAGTAACTTCTGAGAGACATTTGAATCTCTTTGTTTGACACTGGTGAAAACTGAGGCTTAGAGAGGAAAAGTCATTTTCCTAAAGCACGCAATACATGGGCTGCAGATCAGCCCAGGCCACTTTATCCACAGTTCGTGCTCCTCTCATTCTATTATCTGCCTCGCTCAGGGACAAATCAACTTATGCTGATGAGAGTTAAGCCATCTCTAAAATATTCTAAAAATACTGAATTTTAATCCTGAACTCAATACACACCAGGAAAGGGGATGAGGAATAGTTGCCAGAAGCAGGTTTATTATTGTGGTTGATGCCAGGTTAGTATCAGGGCTACTAACAGCCTTTTTGGAACGTATGGAGTATAGCTGACATTATAATACTTGTTGTTTTACAAACATCCTTTATCATCAGATTTCATGTAATCCCTATATATATGTATAATGTATTTGGAAATGATCTGAAACTAAAGATAACACTGAAACTTGAAAAGTCACAATATCATTCTGGCTTGGACCCATTCCTCAACTGGACCAAGAAACATACAATTAACATGGCATTTGTTGTTGTCGTTGTTGTTTTTTCATTTGTGGTTTACATCTTTCTTTCAGGGGTTGTTTCATTGTTTTTTGGTCAGAGGCCACTGCAAGAACTATGCTTTGCAGGAATACTTTTCATTCCAAAATCTTGCAAACTTTGGTCTGTGGAAGATTTGTAACTAATTCAAGCTTGATTTTCACTCTCTTCATCAATTTCAGCTAGTTTCTTTTCCTTGGCATTCACAAAATACACCTTGATTTTTTTCTTCTTTATTTATAAGATTCTCTCATTTGGGGGATACAATATATGTTCTACAAACTACTTAATGGCCATCTCAAGATAAAACTGACCCCTGATGTCTTCTTTGATTTATCATGACTCAGACTGAGTTCGTCCCTACTTTTAGTCTATTACCACATTCTCAAAACCTTTTCATTTGCTTTGAAGTCTAAAGTTTTTTCGTATGTGTTTATTTGACCTATAGTAATACATGAATTCTTTTTGATATCTGCTATCTTAAACTGCTTTATTCAGTCAATGAAAATTCGATACATTCTTAAGAAGTACTGTTTGTGAGAATGATTTAAAAATAAATCCAATAGCATTGTTCCACAGAAAACATTGAAGGACCCAAATTTATAGCAAATTCTGTGGCAGTTTTAAAGTTGAGCTGCTATAGTAAACTGGGCATTCTTGATACTTGAACATGGAATGTGTGCACAGGGAAAAGAAATAACATTGTACTTTACAAGCACTGTATTGTAAGTGGAAAATGCAATGTCTTAAATAAAACTGTATTTAAAATTGGAAAAAAATAAAATAAAAAATAAATCAAAAATACCCACTTTTATAACTACTGAACGTTGTCTCAAATGTTCTATTATTTTTTATTGTTTCAATTTTAATTAGTAAATTCACAGTGTACTTACCTCACCTTACAGTTCACAAACTAAAACATATTCACATCTGTTATTTCAATTACTTTTACCTAAATTTCTGAAAAATAATACAGGCAGATACCTTATTTTTCCAGTATCATAGTTTATAGGAATAAAATTAAAAATTTTTAGTTAACTTGTCCAAAAAAATCACATAAACTTTAGGCTGTGAAATTGGCACTGGAAATCAAATCTTCCCATGTCAAGCCTTTGTAATTCATCTTGATGTTTTCCAATTCTCAGGGACATACCATGATTTTTTTTTTATCAATCAACAAGAATAGATGCAAATGAAAAAAATTTTAAATGGTCTTGTCTTAAAAAATTCTTGTTAAACCAATATCACGAAACTGCGTTTTACAGATGTGCATTTGAATCAGTAAAAGTCACATCGATGAATTAAGATGTTGGTTAAACTTTCATCATGGATCACAGACTACTTCAGGACAGGCCAACCACTCCCAAAGCTTGCAAAATAATGCCCTTTAAATGTCAAACCTCTTGGCAGTCTTTTCAACATTCGATCAGTACTGTTTAGAGTAGACATAACACAGCAGCTTAGCTTTTATAGTAAGCCAACGTACTCATCTAATGGTGAGATGTGAGAAGGCTGTTATCCTGCAAAAACTGCCCTTGGATGAGTATGATCAAAAAGCACTGACAATATTTGATCTTAGAGCAACACCAATCATCTACAAAGCAAATCTTGCTGCATTGAGAAGTACATTTACAGATTCTCACCTTCAGTTTTTTTTCATTTGTATTTATAGGCATAATACCTGAGATATCCTATATCCACAAATGATATTCTAAAGAAAGATTATCTGAACCCCTTTTTCAAGAAATGTCAGAGTGCTGGAAACCTGCAACTCTAATTTTTACAAGTCAGTTATACTGTAGAATGGCAAGCCCTTGCTTTGTGAAGGCAGGTGGTATATTAGAAAGATGTCAGCACTTGGAGGCAGAAGAAAAATTCTGCCATTTCATTACTGAAATGTGTAAGTGTTCTAGGTCTGGTTGAGGAGACCAAAAAAGGAATCAAAGATAGCTCCCATTCTCAAGAAGCTTGGCCTAATTGATGTATTAATGTGAAATGTAAATTTAGAATTATCTACATGTTTGAAAGGTATAGAATAGGTATTATGGAAGCTCAGATTAGGGAGAGATTTACCACAATATTACAGACTGCAGAAAATTTTGAGAATAACACGATAGTAATTTGGAAGGCTTCAGTATATATATGACTTTAACTTGTACAGAAAAAAAAGGAGTTCTGGATAAAGTGAACTAAATAAGTAAAGGAAGGGTTGCAAGAAATTACGGGACACAGTTTGCAGGAAGATGTATATCAATTTGGTTGGTAGAGAAGTTACATAAGAAGCAGCCTTAGAAATCAAACAGGGCCAATTATTTCAGACAATAAATTCAACAGAAAATCATGAATGCAAAACTAAAGAATAGTTTACTGTAGAAATAAGGAGCCATTGAAGGTTTTGAACAGAATTAGGATTAATTTTAGGGAAGTCTCATCCGTCATTGACATATACATTTGTTAACATGAGTTAGAGACTAAAAGTAAGGAATTACCTTTGAGCCACTACAACTTCATTAAAACAGATTAGAATTAAAGTATAAAAGAAGCACTGCAGAGAATTGGTCTCAGAAATGTTCTGGAGGGAGCTTTGACAAGGCATGGCAACAGATGGAATAATCACAACAATTTTAATTTTTTTAAACTTTGATTCATCAAGTATCTGGTGAACTTAATATGAGACAATTTAAGACAAAAACAAATCACAAAGCAAAAAACACTCATTATTAATAAAAATGTTGCCACTCCATGTTTTGCTTTTTATAGGCCACTTTATTAAGTATTGTACATATTTTATCTTACCTATATTCTGAACTATTTATGAAATGAGTTTTACTCATATTTTATAGTGAGGAAGCAAGGACTCAAAGAGAATAAATATTTTGCTCACGTATCAGAAAGTGCATGTGGCAGATTCAAGATTCATTTCTCAGTGTTTCAATCCCAGAAAAACTAAACAATTTTCACTTTGACCCTTGCAAGCCATTCATCCACTATTACTTTTTCCATCTATCTTGTTAAACACAGGACTGACCAATCAATGACTTCTAATCTGTGACACCAGTTTTGATGACTTTTGTCCTATATTAATATCTGAATATCTTTACACCTTCCAAGAACCTGAATAGTGAAAAATTCTCAGTACAAACCTGTACTTGATCTTTGTCAATCTTCCCTATAAATTCTGAAATCTGATCGTGTCCCCCATGGCATTCATTATAAAGCTGTCCACATTGTACCATTTTAATAAAGGTGGAAGCTAGTGGTTTTGAATGGGTTTTCTCCTTCCACATGCAGACATGGAAAAATGTCGATAGTAAAGTATCTTAGAGGAAAACTATTGAGAAGAGACAATAAATATATTGAAGTGCAAAAAGGGAACTGACACAGAGAAGAGGGTAAAGGGTCATGCTTGGGAAACCAACTTGTGGAGATTTTCTCCAAGAAGGAGTATGAAGTTCACTTTTCAGTATCCAAAAAAATATTAGAACTTCGGGCTTGTATTAGGAGAGGACTGACAAATGAGAGGATGCATTCGATCAGATTGTGATGCAGATTAGAGGAGGTTTCAAAGGCAAGGTCAAGTCATTATTGGGGTTGGGGGAGCATCATGGTTATATTTGACCATTCTATTGAGGACAAGAAACTAGAGAATCAAAGAGTGTAATATGACCAAGTTCTTATAAATATTTGATACCTGGAATACTGGCCTTAATGATTCATTTTACATGACTGTTTTTAATGTCCCTTTATTTATTCCACATTTGTGTTAGTCAAATTAGCCACTTGCATTTCAGCAATAATATTTAATTTTTGCCTTTTGTGATATGTTTGCTAATATAATTCACTCCATTTTTTTCTATTTTGTTGGCTCTATTAACTTTGAACATCACAGCAATTGAATATATACAATTTGAAACAATTTTATAATAAATGAGGGGTCAAATTTGAAAGAATTGAGAAATTTCATATGAAATGAGAAATACTGTAATATTCTTATGTGTGTGTGCATGTGTGTCTGTTCTCCTGTTCACATAATGTATGTGAGTTTCATCCATGAGGTTACGTATATCAATACACTGTTTTTATTGCTGAGTAATATTTCACTGTATGACTATGCAACAATTTGTTTATTCATCCTTCCCCTGATAGACTTTCTTGTTTTTCGTTGTTTTTAGTCTTTGGCTATTGCGAATAAAGTTGTTAAAAATGTTCTTGTAAATATCTTTGTGAAATATATATATATACACATATTTATAAAAGTTTTAAGATATATAGAAGTTCATATGTATATACGTATATACATATATACACATAGAGTTGGCTCAATAGCTATGAATAGAATTGCTTAATCAAAGATAGTTGTATATTTAACTTTATGTTATACTGTAAAACTTTTCCAAAGTGGTTGCATTATTTGAGACACCGTTAGCAATGTGTAAAGTTGAAATCACCTACTTTTTATCAGAATTTTCCATTCCTTAAATTTAGCTTATGGTCATTTCTTGTTTGAATAATTAAAATAGGCTGTCACTAAGTCTCCCACACTACAATCAAGCTATTCTCTATTCAGTGTCTTCACAGTGAATTCAGATTGATAATGCAAAAATACATAATGTAATACTTCAGTTCTTACTGCACATTTTTAAAGTCCATCAGCCAGCATCTTCTCATCTTTAGCATAATATCCACTTTTTATGAAGAAGATAGCATTGAATGCCATGACTCTGCTTATCATAAACTATATGATCCAGCCATAATTAATTTCTTGTGGCATTTCTATTTTTTTATCTTCTTCCTGTCTCTGACACTCTCTCTCCCTTCCCCGAGCTAGCTATCTCCTTTATATTATGCTGGAAACAGTATAGCCCTCATTTCCAAAGGCTTACAAAACTGACTGAAAGTTTCTCTTTTACAACTGAGACATTTTTACTTATATAGATATTAAAATTGATTTTTGCAATAGTTTAAATTTTCTATTGATTTTTGTCTCCCACATGAGTTTGGCAGCATCTTGAAAGTAAAAACAGTGTCTTATTCACTGTCATGTATGTGAGAAATAGAAATTAACAAATAAATATTTGCTTTATAATGATGCATGAATAATTATAGTTATTAATAAACAGTTAAAATTAAATTATGAATCTGAAAAATATCTGATATTTTTCAGGTATGGCTACAATTTAAATTTTGTTGTGAAAAGTGTAATTGAAGAGTGATAATAGTTACCACTTAGAGACACCAATGTGACCATTATTTTTATATAGCACATATTTGGAGCTGTATTTTGTTATTTATTGAAGTGAAAATAGAGCCCTAGAAATAAATGTCATGTAACTCTCTGGAGGTAACTGTTGGATGTAAGATTCAAATCCAGCTGTCTCAATCCAGATGGTATTGTCTCCAATAATATTTTTTGCAGTTATTGCATTGAAGGTGGTACTCTTTGCTAAGACAGTCTAAGAAATACTGAGTAGGACATTTTTGGCATTCTTAAATAATGATACCTCAAATATTATCTTCTCTGCCTCTGCCTAGATCTTCTTTATTTTTTATAAATGAACAGGAATAATGATTTTTACAGATGAGCAGGTATATGTTAGCTTAGATGTGTTACTATACAATACATACGTATATATATTCTTATTTATGTATCTACCAGTGTGCAAATATATGTATATGTACACATGTGCATATATTTGCATGTATATGTATTCATATGAGTATCTATTTGTTTATGCCATATATTTATAGAAACATATTTCTAAGGTATATCTGCTAAGTCCTCTTTGAATAAATTCTCTCAAACTAAGCATCTCCCAGGTTCTACATGACCAAGTGAGTTCTCACTGAATACTGGGTATTCACTTTAACGCTTCAGTTAAGGCACTGAATCTATAAGGTAAATGGAAGAACATCTTTCTAATATATCAGTTCTGAAGCAGAGCTGCTTGTGCCTGGATTTTGTAGGGAGTTTTATAGATTCTCTCTCTCTCTCTCTCTCCCTCTCTTTCTCTAATTCAAATGCATGATTTGCCTCTTCATTTGGCATCTTATTAATTCTCCCTTTCTCCCAGGCATATAAGATTCCAATGATTTGTATCACTTAAAAGCAACTTCAGTGGCATGATTTACAAAATGGTCCTTCCACTCACTACCTGCCCTTGCAGCCTCAGCTAGGGATTTCTAAATGAGCCAAGTATATTGAGTCTTATGCTTCTGTCTTAAGTAGTTTTTTCTCACAGGAGACTTGAGGGCACCCTATCAATGTCCAATATTTGTCCAGACCCAAAGCAATAAGAGGTTACTTGGTCCCCAGGAACAATTTTTGGCAGGCTTCCAACAAGTTTTCCTGAAATGAACGTCCATACTTGAATCTCACCTAAGCTTGAGATATGATTGTTATATATTTTAAATTATATTTCCAAACTGGATAGAGTCAGTATATTGAAAAACTATTGATTTTATATACTTAGTTTGAGGAGAGAGATTTATGAAATTAGCATATTAATTCTAACATATACTTCTATACTTTTGTAAATTATACTCCCTTTTATAATTTTGGTTATTTGTTTTAATGTATATGTTTACCAGTTTGGAAGTCTCTTTGTTTGTTGTGAAGGATGGATCCACTTCCAGCATTTTCCCTTGTACAATTAATTTTATTTTTCCTTTTTTTTACCGACTGTCTTCACATGTTCCACCCTCTATCCTGAAGAACGCTAAAGCAACAAATAAAAAAACTAAATTTTTGCTCCTGGAGGAATCTTCTTGTCTCCTCTCTCCCCATCTCTCTAACGGGCTATTAAAACTATCAAATACTTCTCTGAACACAGCTATATGAATCTACATATTGGTATGTTATTCAATGTGCTAAGAAAAATTAAATAAAAATGGTTAACTGTCATATTCAGATAAAGCCATTGTACACTAAAATTAAAAAGCATCAAGTTTTTTAAAAAATAACTTTACTTATAAGGGAAAATAATACAGCTGGTCTCAATTTTCTCAAAAGCAACCTTCAAAATCACAGTCCAATTGAGTTACTCCTACTGTATAGTTAGAGAAGGAATGTGTTATCCATGGATTTTACAATCAGTTCAAATTTCCTCAAGTATAAAGCCAATATAAAAATTATTTTAAACATGCAAGAACTCATTTTGTGTTCATGAGAATGACTTGGGAAATTACTAAAGGATGAGCTTTAAGCAACCAAGAAATGACTTGGGAAATTACAGCTAAAGGACAAGCAGTGATAATTGAATATATTTATATGAAAAGTAAATATTAAAACAAATATGAGTATTAGAGCAACAGAAGGATAGCAAATGTTCTGTCTTCTAACCAGGTGGATATGATCAAATTAAAACAAATTAGCTGAGGAAGAACAAAGATAAGAAGTAAAGTGAGTCCATGGATTGTCTCCTTTATAATATTGAAAGTCAAATAGTATCAGTTGGTTGGAATACCAAGTACTGAAAAACTAAGAGGAAAAAGAAATGTGCATGTGTGAGCATTTCCTTGCCTTAGATAGATGCACAAGAATGCAATTATAGTACCTACAATTTGGGGAGGAATGGGGCAATTGAGATTAATATGTAATATTTTTTAAAAATCATGTACCAACATACTACTGAATATTTTATTTTGTATTTAAACTTTATAAGCTTCATAATATGTCTATTTATAACTATATATATCTTACATATCTATTTCTATAACTGTAGTCCTCATATATATTAGTTATGATAAATATATAATATAGCAAATAGATTATACATATAATATATGCATTATAACCATTATATTATGACATTTGACTTGTTTACAGCTTGAGCTATTAATATTTATGCCTCTAAAACATCCCTGTACATGCTTTTTTTTCCACCTATGTACAAATTTGTATATATACATAGGAGTGAAGTTACTAGGTCAAAGGACATGTCTAGATTTAAATACAAAACAATTTTCTGAAGTAGTTGGATTTGCAAAATATTTTGATAATTGTTTTAAAGTGTTAAATATTTAACTACTCTATTTTATTCAGTTATTTTTGTGATAATATATGTTATATAATTAAAATAGCAAACATTTGTTGACTACCAACTACATGCTAAAGGCAGGTGTTATAAAGCCAAATAAAATAAGGTGCCTTCAAGGGCATCACAAATTTGTTACAATTAATGGAATTACAATAATATATTCAGGTTGCATGTGGCATTGACATGTTTCATATCTTACTAAAATAGCTCTTCACTGGAAGATTTTAAACAGCAGATGGCTATGTCTACTAAAACTAGGAGTATCAGAATCAATAAAAACTATATTTTTATTTGATCCAGGTACCTACTTTGTAAAAACCATATCGCATCATAATTTTCCACTTGGATTTAAATTCTGGTATCTGTACTCATCACAGGATTCAGGGAAATCAGCAACAAAATAAAGATATAATAGCTAAGCTATTAACTGAGAGATAGATACAGCTGGATAAACAGACAGATATACCACAAACAGAGCAAATAAAAAGCACCAAAAAAACCTCTATCTGAAATTCAAAACTTTATGTTCTATAGCACTGTTTCTTCATTGTCATACTATTTTACCTTGAGAACTATTTATCCAAGCCTTGAAAATGATTTAGGAAATTAATTAGATCCACAGAAATTTCATCAGCTTAAAATTTTTTTCATAAGCTTTGATTGGACACATAACCAGTCCCAAGAACTGCCAAATACATGCACGTGTTCAAAGTTATATTATATAGAGACATGTAATCTCACATATTACTACCCCTATATGAGAGAGCTACATCCTTCAAATCCTTCATCTATATGGACAATGATTTTGCATATTTTAGTTGGCTGTCATAAAGCAAATTCATCGAAATTGCTTCTTATTCACTGCCATAGCTCAAGACTCTCTGCCTGCTTGTTTGTACTATCGCGGTAAAGTCCTGATTGATCTGTTCTCTATGGTCTTTACCTCAACTTCATTTCTGCATACCTTCCTTCTCCTATAATCATTCTGAAATATAGGCATAATCATATTTTAAGCTCCTAAAACACTTGAGTAGCTCCAACTTTGTATAAGCATATTTCATACTCCAGTTCTTTATATAGTTTCGAACACTAAGTATGCATAAAAATTATTGGCTAAGGAATGAATGTAATGAAGAAAAGGTAAGCATGGAAGATTGTTACAAGTTATATCTTTCAGTTTTTAGTTTTAATATTTCTTATATAACATCCTCTTTTAGTTTCCCACCTTATAGAAAATCTTTTTAATGACTTCCCATTTCTCAGGTAAGTTTTTTCTACATGCCCCAAGTTTTATAGTATCAAAATTGCAAACTTTGTCATCCTTCAGACAACACTGAGTTAGACTATGATTAGGACTAGTCTGTGTGTGTGTGTGTGTGTGTGTGTGTATATATATATATATATATATATACATATATATATATATATTTTTTTTTTTTCGGTACGCGGGCCTCTCACTGTTGTGGCCTCTCCCGTTGCGGAGCACAGGCTCCGGACGCGCAGCTCACGGGCCCAGCCGCTCCGCGGCATGTGGGATCTTCCCGGACCGGGGCACGAACCCGTGTCCCCTGCATAGGCAGGCGGACTCTCAACCACTGCACCACCAGGGAAGCCCACATACATATATTTTTTAAAGGTACTTATAAGTGCTACATTATGAAAGAACTAAAATTGAATTAAGGTTGTCATTTATCTTAAAGTCACATACTTTTTATTTTGAATTGACTGATTTATAATGCTATATGCCCATAGTATTTACTAGAATATGAAAAGAGATCAATCATATTTAGTATATTTTATGTAGGATGCTAAATCTGTCTTATTTTATGCTTATTAACTTATTCATTGCATAGATATTAATTGACTACTTATTGTGTCAGATATTATTCATGTCAAAGTTTATACTATGGCTGAACAGTTAATTGTCTTACTAAAACAGACATCTTTGCAACTCCAGAAAATGCAAATATAAATATTCTCTGATGTCATGAACTGCAATGATAGGGAACAGTAAAAAAGCAATTTTCATGCCTATAAATTTCGATCATTTTATTTTATTTTTTTGAGTTATAAAGAGATCAAACAAAAATTCTTTATTATCAACCAACAGAATAATAAAGAATTTTTATTAACTTTTCTCCAGGAGGTATTATGTGTTGCCTTTTTTTTTTTTCTTTTTTGCTTCTTTTTCTAATTTGATTGCTTAGAATGTAGCAGGAGTTTTAGAATTATATCTGAAAATAAGTTAGGAGGAAAGTAAAGAAGAAACTACTCAGCACAAATTTATGGAGAGGATTATTGATTTAATTAAAATTTTAAATTGTTTTAGCAAAATGATTTATACTTCCCAATATTAAAGGACAGTTATTAGTTTTACAGATTCATAAATAGAAGTTGGGAATTTGTGTTCCAGATTCTAACAACTATATATTGTATGGCCCTCTCTTGATGCATCTGTACAACACACTATCCTAGGTTTGGAAGAATTGAGTTAGGAAAATATCCCTTTGGTAAAGTTGATTTTACATTGAAGTTGAATATATTTTATTTATATTTGGTTCTGTATATTTTAATCCTAACAACTGAAGGAATACCAAATTTTATTAAGTCTAAAGTGAAAAAAAGATCATATTGACTTACATTTTTATTATGACTGAATTATACTGAAAATCCACCTGCTTATAATGTAGATGAATGTTAATAGTTCTAGGAAAATACTGTACACTTTTCTCAATTGCTTTAATACAAATGTTGTTTTAAATAATACTGAGTAATATGATGAATTTCAGCTGTAATTTAAATCATTTAAAAAAGTTTAGAGGGACAAAATGCAGTATATTCTTCTCTTTCATTATTCTCAGTAAAATTGTTTTTATGTGATCATGAGATATCTAAGGAATATGCCGACCTCAAGTTGTTATATTTTCTTTTAATTCTCTCTCTCTCTCTCTTTTTCTTTTTTGGCTGCGTTGGGTCTTCGTTGCTGCACACAGGTTTTCTCTAGTTGCCACACACAGGCTTTGTCTAGTTGCCGTGAGCGGGGGCTACTCTTCTTTGCAGTGTGCGGGCTTCTCATTGCAGTGGCTTCTCTTGTTGTGGAGCTCAGGCTCCAGGTGCAAGGGCTTCAGTAGTTGTGGCACGTGGGCTTAGTTGCTCTGCGGCATGTGGGACCTTCCCGGACCAGGGATCAAACCCATGTCCCCTGCATTGTCAGGTGGATTCTTAACCACTGTGCCACCAGGGAAGTCCAAGTTGTTATATTTTCATTATATTGCTATAAAATAGAAATTAAAATATAAGCAAATACCCATAAACATTATAATAATTATATTTGTGTTATAGCTGAATTGATGTTGTCTTATTTATAGAAACAGATGAATCTTTGAAACTTTGTGATTTATAACAATTGAGGTTGATTAATATTTATTTTCTTAAGTTTTAAATAAATGAGATCACATATACATTATAACAGTACTTGATTTATTAAGATAAGTTAATCATGGTAGCAAACGTTTAACATGATAAGACATTGGCTATAGCAGATGACTGGGAAACTTTTAGCTGAGAAAACTCTTTTTTTTTTTTAATGAGTCAAAGATCAGTTCCACTCTCTGGGGAAATGGAGTAAAATATACCATTTTCTCTAATAATCCATCAAGTGTTTGTCAATATCACCATTATAAGGTTTTTTCATTTGATAAATATGTGAAAATGGTCAAGTTTCCGAATCTCAATGATCCTTAATTTCTTAATTAAAACATTCTAATATTCCTGAAATAAAGTAACTTTTTCATAGGGTTGAAATAAGTATTAAAATAAACAATGTAAGTAAACTGCTAATTAAAATTTAATGCATGTGGATTATTCAACAAATATTAGCATTATTAATATTTTTATGGACCATTGTTTTGTTGTATGTGAATTACACTACGCCAGACGAAATACTGAATTAAAGTGAAATATAATAGAGATTCTAGTTTTAAATTAGCTTAAAATTTATCTGGGAACAAAAATATTAATAAATAGATAAGAATAAGAACACTGACACACATACATACCCACACACAAAAATAGAAATGCTTAGATAATAGGTGGATTGTAACAACCCTAGTAAGCATATAAAGTATTCTAAAGATTATTGTGAATTCTAAATTCACACATTGTTATTCAAAATATTGTTATCAAGGGAATAAATAGGCAAAGTGTGTCATAATTCCCATTGCTAAATGGCTGTGTATCTGTAGACAGAAAGGAAGATAAAGAATCCTTAAATAAGTTTGAAGGAGGTAGGGTTTCTTTCTTTTTTGTGTTCAGATCAGATGTGACTCCTTACCTCTGACAGTAGAAAAAGAAGTAACTCTACCTGAGCCATTTAGCAAAACTGCACAACCCAAAAGGACAAATTCAAAGATCGTTTATGAATGTATTTTCAGATAAAAAATGCATCACGATCCCCTCATTCTTAATCTCTCTATTGTCTCATTCAAAACCTGAGGAGTGAGACTTATTACATTCTGACCTCCTCCATGACTAGACAGAATGGTGTCGCTTATACAAAGATAATGGCTATTTTATTTTAATGACAATCATTTCTGTATTCAGGTGTTCTTAGTATATAAAAAGAAATGCTTATAATTCCACAAACAGATGATCATTGTGGCTAGATTTATTTGTTTATTTTTTGCGGTACGCCGGCCTCTCACTGTTGTGTCCTCTCCCGTTGCGGAGCACAGGCTCCGCACACGCAGGCTCAGCGGCCATGGCTCACGGGCCCAGCCGCTCCGCGGCATGTGGGATCTTCCCGGACCGGGGCACGAACCCGTGTCCCCTGCATCAGCAGGCGGACTCTCAACCACTGCGCCACCAGGGAAGCCCGTGGCTAGATTTATTGAGAGCAGCTGGGACACATGCTAGAACTGAAAAAGGAACAGGATATGTCACAGACACATGGTAAGTGAAGTTGTGACTAAATACTCGATTTTCATTTTCAAGTTTTGTAGAGCCTGCAGTCTCACTCTAGGTGTTGGTACTATTTTTATGGTAGAAATATATCTACGGATGATCTCCTAGGTGTGATTTTATTAATATTTAAACAGATTTTAACAGTAAGCCAAACTGTTAACAGCATTTTTTTCATATTTATTATATCATTCTGGCCCCAAAATAAATTTACTCAATATGGTATCAACATAGTATCTCAAATTTATGAAATATTACCCTATGGAAACCATTTTTAACTATAAATATTCAGCAACTGGACCATATTTAGCTACACTTATATCAATCAGCAACCTATCATAAAACAGAAAGCCCACCCACAGTAAGATAATTAACAGATTAAGGAGTCATTTACAAAAGAGTAGATGGGATGCTGAGGAGCCAGAGGATAGTGCATTCGTTGTTCTTTAGCCACGTGGAGCTGTGACAGCCTCCCTGGGGAAGAGGGCACAGGCCCGTTGGTAGAATCCAGAAATACAGAACAGTGTACTTGTGAAGTACAGTGTACTTTAAGTAATGAATTTCACACAGCAATACAGGCAGCCCATAGTGATTTCACAGAGACTAAAGGGAATAAGTGAACGAATCCACACTTCTCCCTTACTTTGATATTCTTCCACGGTGTCTTAGTCTGTTTGGCTGCTCTGACAAAATACACAGACTGGCTGGCTTATAAACAACAAATTTATTTCTCACAGTTTTAGAGGCTAGAGGTCCAAGATCAAGGCATCAACAGATCTGGTGTCTCGTGACAGCTACTTCCTGGTTCATAGATGGCTACTTCTCACTGGGTTCTCACATGGAAGTAGGAGTGAGGGCGCTATTCTACTCTCCTGGCCTAATCACCGAAAGGTCCCATGTCTGAATAACATCACCTTGGGGAATAAGTTTCAACATATGAATTTGGTGGGGGACACAACCATTGTCTATAACGTTCTGGTTTTGGACCCCAGATTCATGTCCCTCTCATAGGCAAAATACATTCATTCGACTGTCATATCTCCCAAAGTCTTAACTTGTTCCAGCAGCAACTCAAAATCTAAAGTCCAAAGTCTAATCTAAATATCATCCAAATCAGATATGGGTGAGACTCAAGGTGTAATTCATCCTGAGGCATACTCTTCTATAGCTGTATAGTGCTTCTAAAACACAATTGTGAAACAGGCATAGGAGAGACATTCCTAATCCCAAAGGGAGAAATAGGAATGAAGGAGTGACAGAAAGGAGTGATTCTGATAAATCTAAAATGTAATGGAACAAACAGCGTTAAATCGTCAGGCTCAAAAAATAATCTCTTCGGCTCTCAGGCATTGGAGTCCATGCCTACCATTCTTCCAGTTTTGCTTCTGCTTCTCTTCCCAGTTGGGCCCTCCGACCTGCACTTTTCCAGGGAAGCAGGTAGCTCTTCTGATTTGGACTCTCTGAGCTGACTCTGCCTTCTCCAGGGCTCTCTGCGGGGGCCCCACCCACCGAAATCTATGTAAGGGCGGCCTTGCCCCCATGGCTGAGCTCGTGTACTCTGTGTGCCAACAGAGAAAGCACTGAAAACACCGCCAAAGTTTGCTACCTGCTCCCTCTGGAGGGGTGGTCACTGTGCCTGCCCTTCACTGAGGCCGGCAAAGCCCCACCCGGCATAGCTCCAAATGCAGGAAGTGGAGCCTGCCATTTGAGGTGGTGCCAGCAGGACCTGCTGAGGTCCCGTGCATGCCAGCAGCCCCTCCTTTGAAACCAGTCTGCCCACTGGACATTGAACTCAGAACCCAGTGACAGGAGGGATAATCCTGTTGATCTCTGAATTGCCTTTAGGATCATTCTTCCATTGCTTTGGACAGTAGTTCCTGCCTTCTGTTGAGATGACTGACTAATCTTCTTATCAAATGGTCATTTGGCCCCACCCTTAGTGCTCTCTCCCAAACAGACTTTCTCATTCCTTTCTCATTCTTGTATAAGAATTTTCCAAATTTTAAAGTTCTGGTTCCTTTTTGACTCACAATTTCATCTTCAATTCATTTCTCTCATCTCACATTTCATTATAAGCAATCAGGAAGAACCAGGTTGCTCTTCAACACTTTGCTTAAAGATTTCCTTTGCCAAACACTAAATTTCATTTCTTGCAATTTCTACCTTCCACAAAACACCAGGACATGAACACAATTCAGCTAAGTTCATTCCCACTTTATAACAAGGAACACCTTTCCTCCAGTGTCCAAAAACATGTTCCTCATTTCCATCTGAGACCTCATCAGAATGGTATTTATTGTCCATATTTCTACTGACATCCTGTTTAGGATTGCTTACGTGTTCTCTAAGAAGACTAAGGCTTTCACTACAGCTGTCCTCTTCTCTTTCTGGGCCTTTACCAGAATCTCCTTTAAAGGTCTATTTACGGTAAGATAGGTTTTGGCGTGCCCCTCAAAACTTTTCTGGCCTTGTCCTCAACCAGCAAAGTCACAGCTACGTTTTTAGATATTTACAGCAGCACACTCACTTCTTGGTACCGATTTCTGTCTTAGTCTGCCTGGGCTTCTGTAACAAATGCCATAGAAGTGAGTAGCTTAGAAACAACTGAAATTTATTTCTCACAGTTCTAAAGGTTAAGAAGTTCAAGGTCAAGACACCTGATCAGATTCCATGCCTGGTGAGCTCCTGCTTCCTGGCTCATAGACAGCCCTAGAGACAGGCGCTCTCTAAGTCTCTTTTATAAGGGCGCTAATCTCATTCTTGATGTCTCTGCACAGGTGGTGGTTGACGTAGCCCATTTAGGTCATCCACTTAATACACAGAAAATGATGAAGAAGATTGGAGTATAGATCCCAGTTGCAAAAGGAAAACATCGTGGCACACCATTTTTAATTAAAATTTAAATTATCAGTACAACGACTATTATCAGTTTGTAGCTATTTATTCAATGTTAACAATAAGCAAGTTATTGGACTTGACTTAAAAAAAGATTAACATAGGTATCCTTACTTTCAATAAATAGGAAATTTTTATAAAAGAAATGTAATGAATATGTGTTATAACAAGACTGACGATGTAAAAATACTATGAGGACTATAAACAGAATGTTAAAGAACTGATGACAGAGTAAATAAATCCCTACATATAAGTAGAAAAACCTTTTAGAACAAGGAGAGAACAAATTGAAATAAAAATTTCTTACTTTTTAAAAGCATTATTTAGGAGTTTGAGAAGAAGGTAATACTTGAAGAAAAGATCGTCATATAATGATATATTTTCTTTTGCTGGTTTACTGAGTTTCTACAAAATTCTACCTATTTTGCTGAATTTACATGCCTCTATAATCTTCTGAGATGCTAGTATTATCTGGAGCCCCAGTGCCACCCAATCTATTTTATTTTGTTATAGCAACCTAAACAGACTAAAACAGTGATATTTTCCCCCATATTAGTGATTCTTTTGTGAGCATAATCCTTCTGTTGACTCAGTCAATCTTGTATGCCATGCTGGTAAGTTTTCTCCCATTTTCAACAAATATTACAGAATTAAAACTTGCCAAGTTGTGACTTGTGACTTTTCTGGTTTTATCTGATGCATCCAAATATTTCACAACTTCTGCCAAAGTGGCAATAATGAGAATATAAAAATCCCAAATTTAGATCCAAAGAGTTTGTATTTAACTTACCAGGTAGTGAGGAGATACATAATAGTTTGAAGTCATGGTAGGAGCTGAGCTTTAGAGAGATGATTAAGATGATCATGTACAGAAAATTTGAATAAGTGCAGAATGGAGACTGGTATTGAAAGTCTACGTCAGGAAAGATTTGATTATGTAACTGTGAAAGGAACAAAAAACATACCAATCTGAGTGGATTAAAATAACAAAAATTATTTCTTCATATCACATTTCTATCACAGGTCAGCCAAAAGTCTCTGCTTATCATGGTTATTCAGAGATTCAGGCAGACAGAAGCTGCATCTCAAAACATACTACCATGGTTACAGAGCCAGGGAAGCTAGAATGAAGTGAATGACTATTAAGGGTCTGCCTAGAAGTGTCACACATCACTTCAACTTATGGTTTATTAGGTACAGAAAGTAAAATGACCCAGTGTAGTTCTTATGGGACAAGAGTAAATCTCCATGTGCAAGAAAAGAAAAATCAAATGTAGAATGAGAAGAATTAATGACTGCCACATAAAAGTAGGAAAGGAAGTTGATTGCATGGATAATGTGAGGAATAGAATTGATTAAGTAGGAATTTTTAAAGTAGAACCTATAAGACAGTTAAATCTGAGACTGTGTTTCCATTGTTTCTTTTGTCTATTTTTAGTAAGGTACCCACATTTCCTCTTTTGCTTCTTAACGACTTCTAATATCAGCATCTAATACAGATTTGCATTAGGGTGCTGTATACCCTTTCACATGTGAGAGGTATAGAAGCAAACTAATCCAAAAAGTCTTTGAAATTCTAAAGCTGACTATCCTAAAAGTTTTTGGTGCAATTTATTCAAAAGAAAGCTATGAATACAAGCTTGCTTTGAGAAAAAGACCACTTTTTTAGGCATCCAAAATGAGATGGGAAACAGGATATAGATTTGAATCTAAAGACAAACATTTCAGAGTCAGCAATCTCAAAGAGAGTTGGACCTCTGATAAACCAAAAGGTTATGTACCCACAGTTTGAAATGTCATCAAGTAGTGATCTGGAAATCTAGGCAAAAATAGCAAACAAGTGAATTAATGACCTAAAGTTCTATAATTTTATTTCAAAAAAATAAATAAAGGGGGATTTCTTAAGGTTGAAGTTAAAACATAAACTCAAATTAGAATACAACAAAAGCAAAATTATGGGAATCACATCTCTTATCCACCTATCTACTTGAATGTTAGTCAAAATACTCTGACAAGGTAGAGATAAATTTTACTTTTGTATTTTAATTCAATGCTCAGATAGTTGGAGCCACCTGTTTAAATGTTTAAAAAAAAAAAAAGCTGGCAAGAGGCAAGTATAACAACTTAATTTATAATACAAAATTTAGAAAAAATATTGTCCTTTTATCAATCAATATTTAAAATCTTATTATACATTTTAAAAGGGGCTGTATAATAACAACAACAAAATTCATCTGATAATCAGTTCTATCATTTCATGTGTATTTGATATTTAATTGATTCCACTGAGAACCGATTAGTTAATAGTAGAAAACAGCTCCTATTTTTGTCATGCTTTAGATAATGGTAGCTGACCAGAAATTAGGTTTGTTAAGTTTTTAAGATATATGGATAAAAAAATAATAATATGACATGGGATTTCTTTTTAAAGAAAATATTATCTGAAGCCATTGCTTTAGTGTCTGGGGTAGCTTTTATTGGATAGCCATCCTAAAAATTTTGCATGCACTAAGCCAATGCATGCACTGATTATTTTCATTCTTTTCTACCACAGACTAAATATCATATATATGTATAATAGCATAACCTTATGAATTTGTGGTTTCCAAACTCAACTAGAGCAATTTTTCTATCTTAAGTCTACCTCTACTCTTCCTAACTTACTTCCAGGAGAAGCATGCTTAACCTGACAGTACCATAAACATAGGAGTAATGTAGATCAGGAGAGATATGAAGTGAGAGGTTTAGAGTACTGTATGTATGTGAAAACCCATAAGTAAGACAGAAAGACAGAATAATGTATTGGAAGATGTCTAGAGTCTGGAACATGCAGAATAGCAGAATTATTGATGAGTTAGTGGGCAAGTCATGGTAAGTAATTTGATCTTTATTCTATATATATAAAGGAAAGTCATTAGATGACTTTAAGGAGAATTGCAATTCAATCTACACTTTTAAAAATATAATTTTCTCAACTTGGAGAAGAATTAATTGGAGGGGAGGAAGACTACCAAAGACAGTAGGGAAGGAATAAAGTAGACGGATAGGAGAAATATCTGGGAACTAATTGAAACAGCTTGATAACTGACTAGAAGTGGAAAGATAAGGAATAAGATGGCATCAAAGATGAAGCTGAACTTTTTACTTTAAACATGTATTTGGATATCATCTGATGAGAGAATGAACCCTGGAATGAATAATTATTGAGCAAAATGTTACTTAATTTTACTTTATAACATGTTTGAATTGCGGGTAGGTGATTGAAAAGACATTTGTGTTGGACATGTGCATTATGAGCCACAAGCATATATGTGACAGCAAATCCAAAGAGGGTATTTTCTGCTTAGGACGTCCATGTCATCTAGATGTCCTGGAAATGAGCTGTTAGTTATATCAATATTTTCAAAATGGATAGAGGCTGAAATGTCAGCAAAGCAGGATCGATATATATTTGCTAGAAAGATAAGAGGGAAAAAAATCAGGAATGTGTAATCAAAGAAACTGAAGTTGCTGGAAATAATGAAAATAGATAGAGGATTGTATGCCCAAATAGCACAAAGCTCAAAGGAGAAGTTCAGTGTACAATATGATGGAAAAGTCAACTATGTGGACACTGCCTTTCAACCATAAAGACAGAGCATAAAGTAGGGCATGGCAATGTTAAAAAACTGCCAATGGACCAAAAAAAAAAAAAGCATCTACTAATAGATCCAGAGAATATTTGAATAAAAGATGAGCTAGTTCTGACTTTGATGTTTTATGTAATCACACCTTTTACAAATAAAAATATGAAATCTCAAAATCAAATATATAATTTTATTTCTTATAGTTTATAATGTTTGGATAGTTGGTTATCATAACAAAACTATTGACCGGTAACAGATTACGTAACTGTGCCTTTAAAAATGCACAATAAAATGCTATTTCCCAGTAAATTATTTATATCAATAAATAGTAACAAAAACAAGTTGACAAAATTATCTCAATGTACCTAATGTGATAGATAATTCTTATTGAGTTGATGAATTTCAATTTCCCATTCAATACTTTCCATTAATAAGAATTACTAATGATAATAAATACCTACATTAAAAATCAAAATCCTTACAGATTATCACAGTCCATATGATGTAACATTTTTCACATACAAGTTACAATGAAGAGATTTTTCAGTTGGTTTGCAGAGTTCTATATAAGGAATCAAATACTTGAACCTGAATCTTATTTATCTAAATGACTCCCTCCCTTCATAATGCCATGCATAATTTGTAGTTTTTGTAAAAATCAAATGTAACTATTACAAAATGCTGTATGAGCTAGGATGTCAAACATGCAGACAAATATATACAAAAAAATATATATACACGCACACTATTAATGTATTATTTTATTTAACTTTTATAAGAAAACATAACATACAGTATCACATATGTTAATTTGTTAAACTTGTTTTCTTAAATGCAATCATGACAAACATAAAAGTATAAAATTTTTATCTAAGAATGCTCATAAAAGGCTTTTTAAAATACTTAAATAATTTGATTTTGTGATATGCTTTATAATTATAATGTAGACTATTTATTGATGGTAAATGAACCAAAGAAGAAATTTCAATGTTCCAGCTCTTCTTGAGGAATAATGCTAATATGAATGCATGTTTCTGATCAGCTTAAGTGAAGTCAGGAAAAGCTTGTAACTTGCAGTCTTCATACCAAAATCTGCTATTACCTCTTTAGCATTCCATATCTGATTCCAGTAATGATTATTAAATTATTACTTATTAATTATTTACTTATAAAGCATTTTCTAAAGCTATAGTCGATTTTTTTCCCCCAAATATGGTGTAAAAGAGAACAGGACTGACCTGGTATTGCATACTTCCTCAATTGCTTTGGACTCGAACTAATTCCTACTGGTATCTGGGTAACCAGAATATTTCTTGCTTTGATAATACATAGCTCAATAATTTTCAATGTTGAAAATTAATGTAATTTCTAAACTATACTATCTTTTTATGCATTGCAAGTGCATTATTCATAACTTATACACTGTGTGGGAGATATTATAATTAAATAGCAAAATTTGCTTAATGATAATTTATATATCTAAAATACAGTAGTATGAAATATAGGAACATTCCTCATTAGCACAATACTTTTAAGACAGAATCTCCCAATCTGTGTTACGTGAGGGACAAGTTATGGGAGATATTAATAAAATCTTCGTGAAAAAAGAGGATTTCACAGACAAACTGGTAAACAATACATATCTACCCCCTCTTCATGACTTGCAATATTCACCTGCTATTATTAATATCTGTAATAAATCAGCAGACAAAAATATACTTAATATAGTTAAGATGGTATCACCTAAATCAATTTTAGTACAGAATTATTTTGTCACAATGTGACTATGTTTTTTTTGCAGAATATTATTTTGCAGTCCTACGGGAAGGCACTTTGAAAGATGCTTACTTAAAGCAAATTTTAAAATTTAGAATCTAATTGTGAAGTTCTGTGTGCCAAGTATTGTTCTAAGAACTTTAGAAACACTATCCAGTGTAAGACTTCTAACAAAGCTATGAGAGAAGTATGATTTTAATCTCTACTCTACCAGTGAGAAAACAAGCACAGACAGGTAAAGTAAATTTCCCTTAATCACACAAGTGCAAAGTTCTTAGGATATGGACCTGGAGGTTGTGGATACAGGGTACAGATTTAATATATTGTGCTGGATTTCATTACCATTTTATCTTTATTTAATTTATTTTGTTTCATCTCATTTCATTTTACACACTGTAAATACTAGAATTGGTTGTACAAAGTAGATTGAGTGTATCTATCCACACCTGCATCTCTGCTGGGATACCACTGCATCTTGCACAATAGAGATAAATTCCACAGGAAAAAGCAGTTCCAAATAGAGCACGGGTTAAAATTTTAACAACTCTCTTGACAGCCGAGCAATAGCAGATCCCAGTGAGAGCTAAAATACCTAGTGAGAGAGGTTTGAACTCTGAACATGACTAGCTTGAGTGGACATATTTACAATTCTGAAAAGAATATCATTTGGACATTTTAGAGTGGGATTGAAAAGTAGCACACAAAACCCAGGTGATTACTGCCGCTATCAGAATGCAACTGTATTAACAGTCCAGGTAATCCCAGAGGCTCTGGTACCTTACTCTTCTTTGTCCTCAAAAAACTGAAACATATACAAAGCGAATAAATGTTCATAGGTGAGGGAGTCATTGATTCTACTATAAATTAGAAGGGTGTTAGATGATCTTCCATTGAAAAATGCATTGCATAGGTCTTTAAATGAAAATAGTGTTATTCCTCCATCAGTTTGTGATTAGGTTAAAGTGCTAGTGATTGAACCAGTTGGGACAAGAACTGAGGAATTCGCACTACAGTTATTCTTGTTGTTATGAAATAAATAGATCAACATTTTCTGAAAAAGTTGAGTTCACCACACTTGGACTCAGGAGACTGACTTACGTTGGATCTTTCAGTTACTAGAGATTTAATTTTTTGATATATGATTCTTACATTACTTGATTCCTTTCCCTAAGCATGTTCAAACGCATAATTTCTAAGATATTTGAAAAGCCCAAGGTCGTTTTGTAGTCAGATATTAGGAGATGCAATCATGTGTTTGCAATCGCGTCTTCTCTACAAATGGTCAGACACCAAAGGAGGTTAAGAGGAAGTTTACTTGATGTCCTGTGTTGAAACTCAATGTGTTTACACACAAATGTGTTGTAAACAGTAGGGGCTGGGTAGTTGCTCTACAATCACATTGAGAATCTCCCATATAAAAAAAAAAATGCTCATTGATTACCTTCTATGTACCAGTATCGTATTAACATTACAAAAACCAGAAGTGAGCCAGACAAGTCCCAGCTTTTGCTGTAGTTCCACAGTATTTGTGAAATCTGGCTTATAAGATTTCACAGCCAAGAGCTTTCAATGCAAAGATGGGAATAAATACACGGTACAGGTAGACTAGATGAGACAGCACAGGTTTTGTGAGTCACTAGAAATTTGTTTCCATAAGTAATGACATAGAAACTGAGACAAGAGGGATTCATGATCATTATCTAGGTGAAGAAGGCAGGGTATTACAAGATGAGAAAAACACAAATGCCAAAGACTGGAGGTGAGATGAATGGTGTATTTGGAAATTGCAATTAAAGTTTGACCTGAGTATTGAATTTAAGAATAAGAAATGGTACTGATAAGGCAGAATTTGTTGGCAGGATCTGGGCCATTATAAAATTTCCCAAGCGAAGGCATTAAAGGAGAATGGTTCCTTTAAGGTGTAATAATTTACATCTGAGCAGTGCTGGAAAACAGGAACAGAAACTTGTTCCTGATTTCTAGTGGTCCTTCCAAACTACAAGAGGTTGAAATTAAGTTGTTAACATATGATATTACTCCCATTCTCTCTCTTTCTTCCTTCCCCTCAACCATTTGTCCTAGATGTAGAAGACTTTTCATGGACACATCTCTGCTGTTTTTGAATGTTCTTGATGCAAAAATGGATGTGATGATACTAGTCTCGCTAAGTTAATGCTAAATTGCCTCAACTACATGCTCCAGGTGTAGCTGTCTGTCGGCCACACCGAGGAGTCCAGTCTCAGCAGGAATCTCCAGGACCATCAGAGTGTCCTCGTGAAAATGGTCTCAGTGCCTTGTTTAGTCCAGAGAATACACCATTGTTTCTTCATTATCATAATGAGACTATTCTAAGGTCCTTCAATCTGTAAGTATTCTTACTCTCCGCGGTTTCTTTTTCCCATTTACTGGGAAAACAAAAAGATGATTTGAGTCTTGCCTCATTTTTTCAATGTTGTACTTTTTTTTTTTTTTTTTTTTTTTTGCGGTACGTGGGCCTCTCACTGTTGTGGCCTCTCCCGTTGCGGAGCACAGGCTCCGGACGTGCAGGCTCAGCGGCCATGGCTCACGGGCCCAACCGCTCCGTGGCATGTGGGATCTTCCCGTACCGGAGCACGAACCCGTGTCCCCTGCATCGGCAGGAGGACTTTCAACCACTGCGCCACCAGGGAAGCCCTCGATGTTGTACTTTTTAAAGGTTCATTTCAAATAAGACTTTACCAAACAAGGGTACAATTTAGTTTGTCAATATTTTCCTTAGATTGCCCCTTCTAATCTTGCAATTAAAATATTGATAATTTTAATTAAATATATTTTATAAAATGTGAATAATTCAAGCAGTGAAGCAGCAGAGAGAATGATTGCTTTACAGATCATTTATTCAACTATAATCAGTCATATGAATTAGAATAATCACAAGTTATGGGTAAAATATACAAATTAAGCTGAATTGGGGAAAAGACTGGAAAAAGAGCCTTTTAAATACAGCTGATGAGGTTTATAATGATCAATTAATATTTCAAACCTTATTTGGTAACATAACTGCCATTTGCTAGAGTGTTATTATCAAATCATGATGGCTTTAGGCTATTTCCAAGAATAAATTTCAGCTTCCATGGAAAAAAAATCTTATTACACTAAAAATATTCAAAACAATACATTTATAGTAGCAATTAGACAGGAGTTTCAGAAGCTCCGTGGAAAAGCTGACCTACTTATTTGGGTCAATATGGTTTTTAAGCGTCTCCTTGAAGAGGGTAGTGCTCTAGGAAACTGAATTTACCAACTTTTGGTGTCAAACATTAATATCAATAATTAAAATGTTAAAATTCATTTCCTATAAATTTTCTTTAGAAACTTGCTCAAGCATAAATAAATGAAAGGGAAAGCCTTACTCTGAGATGTCAATTATAGATTCTATTGAAAATACTACATAGCTTATTAAAATATTCAAAATCTCATTTAAGTTGAAATTATTATATAAAAATGCCTTTTAAAATCACCAGCTCTCCTGGTAATCAGTGTTCAGTGGAAGAATGGATAAGCTCAACATTTAAAGAATCTTACAATTTACTGCCAATCTTCAAAATAAAGACTTTTAATTATTTTGGCACACCTCAATTTATCATTCAGTATAGAAAAGAAAATGATCTGTATAATACAATTGCTCCTAATAACTTTGGATATACATAGAAGGAGTGTGACGTATGAGGGGGAGCAGTTGTTAGGCCTTTTAAAGCAAATGATAATAAGGAATCTTAAATTTTTCTTGGGACCCAACAAAGTAACTTTACCTCTGTGTTTCTTAGTCTGCAAAAATGGAAATGATGATGCTATTTCACAGGTTTCTGTGAGTTTAAAATGAGAAAACTATGGGTGAAAACATTTACAAGCTGTAGAAGCAAACCATCTGATTTCTTTTCAGTGACAATTGGTAAAATGAACATAATGCCATACTGTAGGGTAATTTTGAAGATTAAATGAGATAACTCATAAAGTAAATAACAAAGTGTCTGACATAGTGTAAGCACTGAATAAAAGTGGATATTTGTCACAGTAAGAAAGTAATAACTTCCCATTTTGTACTTATTTATAATATCATCTTTATAAAGACAAACATCATGTTGAAATATAACACATGCTATTGATGAAGGGAGAATACATAGTTTGTAATATATTCTTCAGTTTTATTATATATTTCCTGTGCTAAATCTAAAATAATATTAAACAGTCAACATTCATCTTGCCCTACAATTTGTTTCTTTATATATAATCTTGTCTTTCTCCTGGTCTCTGTCAGAAACTTTAGCAAAGACTGCTTCACTTTTAAAAGAATCTGCTAGGTCAATCCCAGGTCAACATTTAAGAACTCTCTAATGGTCAACGTGTCTTATACCTCAATTCAAGAAAAAAAAAAGGCACGTAAGAAAGATGGCCATAAGAGTACTCCCTACTTGCTACTTTGAGAACAATGTTACTTAAGAAAATGGAAGTGATAACCATTTTGTAATGCAGGTAGAGAAGTGTTGCATAGAAAAACATATGTAATAAAGGTGGTTATAAAAGAAAAAACTTGAAATTTACATCTCAGTGCTATTTTAACTCTATGATTGAGAGCATATCTTTTATTAAATAAATGTTGAGAGGGTTGGCACACAGGGACTAAAGTGAGGGTGTAGGTAGGAACAAAGCTGCTTTTTCTTTCAGTATAAATGAAATATGAGTTTGCCAAGCATGTGGAATAGAAATTTTGGATCTCTTAACTATCTTGAACAAGTTGCATTTAAATTTGATGAGATAATACTTCACCTATAGGAACAAAATATAATTTACCTAGTGTAGCTCATTCCCTCAAAGTTGAAAGCCTTATTAAACGTTGCATTATGTAAAAAGTTTTGAAGTCGGGCTTCCCTGGTGGCACAGTGGTTGAGAGTCCGCCTGCTGATGCAGGGGACACAGGTTCGTGACCCCGTCCGGGAAGATTCCACATGCTGCGGAGCGGCTAAGCCCGTGAGCCATGGCCGCTGAGCCTGCGCATCCAGAGCCTGTGCTCCGCAATGGGAGAGGCCACAACAGTGAGAGGCCCGCGTACCGCAAAAAAAAAAAAAAAAAAAGTTTTGAAGTCTATTATAAAAAAAATGATGTCTGTTATGTCTTCACTGTTCTAAGACTGATTTTTAATATGGCTCTCTATCCACTAATTTCAAAGTCAGGTCAGAGCTTAATCAGTCTTTTCTTTCTCCTCCCTTGTAGAGGAGCATTTGTAAAACTAGATGAGACTCTGATCTAAATTAACAATTACAATTTCAAAGCGCAAAACCCGGCAATGCAGGTACTGAGTGAAGAATTTGATAAAGCCAATTAGTTTTGAAATTAGTAAAAAAAAAAAAAGAGAAACTGCAAAGTGAAAAATGGAACATAAAATGTTAAAAAAGAAGTCTGAGCTTTTTCACTCAGGGTCAAAGTGACTTTCTAGTGCAGTGATAAACAGGAATTATGAAACAAAATGATGTTAAAATCACAAGGAAAAATAAAAAGAATTGTCACATTCTCCCTATCTCTGTGCCTTATTTCATATCTATCAGCCTCAGCACAAATGACAATTATAAGCAGATGTTTTGCTGAATATTTCTTCTTTTGTGAGAAATAAGAAAGTTAGGGAATAAATATAAATAACTGCATTGAAGATAGATCAAAAGATAGATTTTGAGCTAGGCATAAAGTCATATTAAGCTTAATGCCTTCTGAAGAATTTTCAGTGGTATTAGTTATCACACAAAAGGGCCCATATTAATGTAACAATTTTCAGATATACATTTTTAATATCTGAGGAAAAGAGTGGTAAACAATGCAAGCAATACTATTAAATATAATCTTAACTCTTTGGTAGTATTTTAAAATCGTCTGATATTTTATAAAAAATGTTAAAAAGATCTGGTGTCTATTACATCCTTCTGTTAATGAGAAAACCTGGAATACACTATCTGAAATGTACAATTAAATATTCAATTCACTCTAAAAACAATTTTGGGAGAGTAGTAATTGATACAAGCTTGTGAAACTGGATTAAAATTTTCTGTGTCTCTAATTGTAATTCACATATATTGGTCAGTGGAAACAGCCATTAATAAATCTTCTAAAGTTTAAATCATTCATTTAAAGTTAATTATGCCCTAAAACTTTGCTGGTATATGTTAGGTCTGAGAATAAATAAAGGAAGAAGAGGCCCTGTTTTTAAACAATTCAAAATATTGTGGAAAAGAAAAGCAAACAGAAAATAAAAATTCTAAGTAAACCTAGATGCATGAACAGGATAACAGTTCAGCATGGAAAGAAATGCATGATTTCAGTGCACACTGGACTCTGCTGACTAAAATGCAGCTGGGAATCATCAATGTGGCTGCTAAGGCTCTGCCTGATCTGGTTCCCAAGTTACATGACCCTTGATTATTCTTCAACCTGTATTATATTGATATTATGTGCACTCACAATATCTTAGCCACACCGTTCTTCTGTCCATTGTCTATTCTGTCCATTTTCTATTCTACAGGCTAGGATTATTCCCCTCACTTGGAACTTCTGCACTTTCTATATTCCTTTATACTAAAATAACTTCTTTACGATTCTTTCCATAGGCAGCTCTTTATTTTTTTCTAGGTCTTGTTGTCGGTATCAACCCCTCAGAAATGCTTTATCCATCTTGCTATCTGAAGCAGCCCCTCTGCCTGTTATTTTGAATAGTTGTACTCTTTCTGTTTTTCTGGAAATTCTTTGTTTCTTTACACGGTTGTCAGTTGTCTTCTCCACTAGAATAGATGCACTATGAAGGCAAGTAACAAAATTTTATTTTTTGTCCTGCTATCCTCAATTCTTAGTGCAGTACCAAGAAGCCCCAGTTTCCTCATTTGTAAAATAGGGATAAGTTATAATATGACTTCATGGGGGTGATTTTTTGAATTAAGTAAGAAAATGCATCTAAATATTTAAAAGAGTGACTATAGTGACTGCCAAAAAATATGTATTTTTTCACACCTAAATTTTTGTGCTGATAATCTTCTACATGCTACAAGTGTTTGGCTGCAGAGGGGAATAAATACTGTATTTAAAATACATTCAGTATATAGAGATAACAAAAGTTTCATATTTTATATATAATGGATACCGATGATATAATTTATACACATAATGGACATTATACACGTATACAATAACAATCAGTGTCATAAACAACAGATATTACATATCTATCCAAATACTAGATGTAATTCTTTATGATGTGAATAAAGTTTTGTGTTAAATATCATCATGTCAACAATAAAAATGACTAAAATAAACACATAATACTTCTGACTCTCTCTTTATACATATATATTCAATTTAATGGGATGGTCTTGTGAAAAAATAAAATTGGTCTTAAATGTAATTTAAAATTGTAAGTTAAAAAATGCTATTATGAAGCAAATGTAAAGTAAAAAAGAAAGTAATTTGTCTTTTACTAAATTTCCAATTTTAGGATGACTTCTTTTCTTATTATCAGAGTTTCGGTAAAAAATTAAATGAGTATAATGATGAGCAATTACAGAATGACATATATTTGGAAATCAAATCAGCCTGTATCATTACTACTTTCTTGAAAAACTGATACTGTAATTGTTAGAATAATACCTGAACCTGTGGTGAGCTTATGATCTTACAATTACATGGGGAAGGCAAATGAGAGCAGTTATAAATATTGCACCACTTCTCTCTCACAAAAAATGAAAAAAATAGTAAATTTGAAGAATAGAAAAATTCTGTTACTTTTTAAAAGGGCTTTTTATTAAGAAGAACATAATTTCCATTACTGTACCTTATAATTACCTTAAAAGTTGGCAAAATAATGGCTGTAAATGGAAGATAAGTTTAAAATGAAACAACAGTCCTAGGTTGAAAGGATGCAGCACAAAACAGGGGATTCTTGTGAAGGGAGAGGGTATCGGTGGTGGCTAGGAAGTGGGAGGAAGATTTGAGGAAATACCTTAGATACACATTTTACACCAAAAACCCCCCACAAACAAACAAAAAACCCTCAAGCACACCATTAGACTACAACTGGCCCTGAATAATCTTTTCTGAAACATAATGTTTTAAAATATATTCAAAATGTCACTCTTTCATTTGAACATTAATTAAAGTCATGGCATTTAATTTTTCTAACTTTATAAAAAGTAATGAAATTAATGTGACATTCTGTGTTTTATCTTCTCCCCATCTTCACCCCATCATAGTTCATATGATCACTTTCTCGATAACACTTTCTACTTCTGTTGAATGCTCTCTCAATTAATTGTTTTCTTGTTATTTTAGATATTAGTTATCTATGCTTCTTTAGTAATTTTATGCTCCATTTTCTCAATGAGTAGTTATAGCTACAGACAATATGCCATTAAGAGGAGGGTTCATAGGTTATAGATTATGATCTTCTTCTAAATGTGAGCTGTTTAGATGCCATGTCCATAGTAAGAAAGAAAGAGAAATAGATTTATTGTGACCTTTTTCTTGTTTATATCTGCCTTCAGGTTTCTATCAGATTTAATTATGTTAATACAACAAATATTTTCAAATACAAAATGCCTTTGAAGAACAAAGAATAGAAGCAGTTGATAACTTAAAAAGTCAGCCTTGTCTTTACTTTAAAAATATGTCAGATTTATGGGCTGGAAATTTTCTTTTTCAGAATCTTAATTTGTTAATCTGACACAAGCCTAGCCATATAGTTCAAAATAAGCTTATTTTTCCTTTTAATTTCTATAGAATTATTTTATATTACATTTTAAATTAAAATTTTTTAAGTGGTCATTGTGAGGGACTTAATACTGTACTTTGTAAGAAAAATATGTTTTGTTTAAAATACTGGGCAACTCACTGAATCTGTGGTAAAGTTGAAATATTGTCAAGATCTAGAGATCAGGGATTCTAGGAAACACTCATCGTAAGGAATACACACCAACCATTTTCAAAGTTTACATTTTGGAGAATATCCTTGAATTGGTCGACTTTTTTTTTATCATAGTTTTTCTCTCTGTTCCAGAAAAGAAGTGTATCTTGATTAACTTCTGACGTATACACAATAGTGTGAAAAGTAATTCTCTACCCCAAAGGAAATTTGAATTTTTAATCAAGAGATAATTTGGGGCCAGTAAAAATAATTCACAACCATAATAACCTCTTTCACTTCCCAACATTCTTTTAAACTATTATCTCTGATATCTCATGAGTAACCCAATCATTTAATCTCTCAGTGGCTACAGCAGGTAGGTTTTTTTTGTTGTTGTTGTTTGTCTGTTTTTCAATCATGCAGGTAGTGTAAATAGATTCAGATGAAATTCAGCAGAAAGTAACTTCATATGTTATTGGCGAGGTAACCAAAATACCAGTAGACCTCTACAAAAATTTTCAGATGGTAATTAACAGAATTTCATCCAAAATAACACCAAGGAATTAGTCTGGTGAAGACGCCATTGCCACTAATATAGAACACTGTACCCTGCAGATTTTACCAATTGAATTGAACATGATATCGCTGTGAGCTCCACTGCTACTGCATCACAAATACTGGATGCTGCTGCAACAGTGCAGATATGACGTCAAATAGACAAGCAGTGAAAGAAAACTAGATAAATTAGATTACAGCAAAATTTAAATCTTTTGTGCTCTAATTGCTACCATCAAAATATAAAAACATTTGGGAAAAAAAAACTTCAAATCACGTATCTCACAAGGGACTTTGATCCAGAAACTATAAAGAACTCTTACAACTCAATAATAAAAATACAACCAATAAAAACTGGGCAAATGCATATTTATGGAATCTAAAAAAAAAAAAGGTACTGATGAACCTAGTAGCAGGGCAGGAATAAAATATGTAGACAGAGAGAATTGACTTGAGGACATGGGGAGGGGGAGGGGAAGGGGAAGCTGGGGTGAAGTGAGAGAAGCATCTACATATATATGCTACCAAACATAAAATAGATAGCTAGTGGGAAGAAGCCACATAGCACAGGGAGATCAGCTCAGTGCTTTGTGACCACATAGAGGGGTGGGATAGGGAGGGTGGGAGGGAGGTTCAAGAGGGAGGGGATATGGGGACATATGTATGCATATGGCCGATTCACTTTGTTGTACAACAGAAACTAACACAGCATTGTGAAGCAATTATACTCCAGTAAAGATGTGTAAAATAAAATAAAAGTATTTAGAGTTTGAAATTTTAAAAAACTGGGCAAAAGATTTAAATATGTTTTCCACAATCAACTTCTCTAACTTTATATTAATTTTTTAATCTTTCATAAATACGCACATCTCTTGCACATTGGATTTCTTGCCACTTTTTTATGTTATTTTATTTTTTAATTTTTTTATTTGCTTTTACATCTCCCAGGTCTTTTATTTATTTGCTCCTCCAAGTTAAAATGCAGAGGGAGAACTCCTATCATCCTGTAAAATTTCTACGTGCACTTCAAGACTCAGATCAAATATATTTCACTCATTAACATTCATGAAAACGTCTGTGGTGAAATTAGTCTCACCATTATTTTACCCATGTAGTAGTCTATTTGCATCTTTACATTGTTACTTATTTTTGTGGGTCATGTTTGTGTACGTAACTGCCTCTCTTTTGAAGACAGGAAAAATACCTTGGTTCTCACTTTTTGTGAGCTTTGTATTTCCCAGGAATCTAAACAGGGTCCTATAAATATATAAGTTCAATAAATTTGAAGAATTGAATTCAGCACACTCATACCCAGTATTATGTAACAAATCAAGATATATTATTTCACACCTATATGTGAGGTAAATGTTAGTTATCACTTGGGAATACCTGGATGTATACTTTGCTTATGAACACTATACACTTTACAATTGTGTTTTGGAACATTCCCCTTTCCTAGGATATGGGCTTTATTAAGATTTATTAATTTTAAAGTTAAAATCTCTTGGTTGAAACAGGGATATAAAAAGGTATTTCAGGGCTTCCCTGGTGGCACAGTGGTTGAGAGTCTGCCTGCCGATGCAGGGGACACGGGTTCGTGCCCTGGTCCGGGAAGATCCCACATGCCATGGAGTGGCTGGGCCCGTGAGCCATGGTCACTGAGCCTGCGCGTCCGGAGCCTGTGCTCCGCAACGGGAGAGGCCACAACAGTGAGAGGCCCGTGTACCGCCAAAAAAAAAAAGGTATTTCAGAAATAAATTTTAACAGAAGTTAAAATGATTTATATTTTTAAAGAAAGAAATATCAAAACATTCATTACCAGGCAATTGCATAATATGATGTATTCATAAACTCTTCTATGATTTTAGTTTTAATGAAAACGTACATAAAGTGTTTAAACATGATTGGTGTGTATTTTCAGTATTATTCAATCATTAAATAAGCTGTGAGGAAAACTACTAACTTGAAGGCAGCAAGTATTTCCTCCTACTTGTTTAAAAATAATCTCTACAAAATATTACATATTTAGCATAGTGATTTTACAATAGTGTTCAGAAAACTCTGAAATATCAGGCAAGGTTCCTGGAAGTTTTCCTCTTGGAAAGTTAATTCAAATCTCCCAGTGCTGTTTCCATCAGAAAAAAACAACTTTTACATACTGGCATTTCATATTTTTTTGTGTTTGAAATGCAGTTTCACTGGTAAAATATTATTTGCAAATATTTAGCTTTATTAAATGATTGACAATAACCTCTGATATATGTGAATAAAATATTTGGTTCAAAATTATTTAAATATTTCAGTACAGTTTATTATTCCAGAATTAGCCACATTATAATTTAACCACCTTTTAGAAAATATTTTGAAATAGTAGTTTGGGGGGATCAATAAGTAAGCTATTATATAGAATACTGAAAATAATTTTCCTTAATTTTAAGGTGGCATATACTAAATCTATGATATTTTATAGTAAAGTGTTAGGAGTTTTAAAGTAAATGGAATATTATGCCAATTAATGATTCCAGGTGGTAGATATCAGTCATGAGAATTAATAACACAAAAGGCAGTGGTTCACAGGCAACACGTTTGGTGATATTTAAGTATAGTTTATAGGCAGAAGAAATGTGCTAATTTAGGAGACCATGAAGGAACGCTGAGTAATAGACTAGGAGGTATAATTTCAAACTATAGAAAGACTATCAAGGAAGGAAATATTATCAAAGAATACAGCCTTAACTGATATTAATTTGCAGTGTGACTGAGGAGGCTGAAGACTAAGAAAATACACTTCCACTTGGCAACAAGTATATCATTGCTTAGTTTTGAGAAATGTTTTCAATAAAATAATGTTGAGGGTCAAATGATAGATGGCTAAGCACTAAGTGCTTGATGACAATAACAGCATATATTTTGTTTAAGAAATTTTGTAGTATAAGGAGAATACATTAAAAAAATTAAGTAGGAGTAGATTTGAAAATTAAGTAGGGGTGACTCCGAAATGGAAGACGTAGATTTAGAAAATAATGAAGCACTACGACCTCATACCCACTAGAAGAAATAAAGTGGGAGAGAAGTGAAAACAGATGAGTATGAATGAAAAAAATAATTTGCAAATTCTTGCAAACCATGTCTTCTTTCTCAGATAAGGTAGTTTTATATATTAATTACGTTTATATATTAATTACGTTTTTGTGGAAGATGCTAAAACTAAGTCTTTGATTAGATAAAAAATCAAAAACTATATATTAAAGTAAAATAAGGAAAAGGTTATTTTCAAACCTTTGGATATTTTCAAACTCGGATATTATTTCGAGTACATGCTCTGCAAGTGTTTCCTTTAAGCCAAGATGATCTATTAAGAATATGTAGAGAGTAAGATGAATCACAATTCTTTTAGATGGTTTCTTTCAAACAGGATAATCACCACTAAAGTTCACAGTAAGACATGACAGCTATAAAAGAACTCTAATATTTTCTGAAGAGAGTATCACATGCTGGCACCTTATATTGCTGACTAAGATCTAATCGAAAAGTTATAAACTGTAGCACACAGTAGAATAACAATCGATCTTAGGAACACCTTTTTAGGTAAGATTTTATAAACTTAATTTTTGGGTATTTTCCAAGTTTCTGTGCAGCCTTGGTCTTCATAATATTTCATTATGATACCATTTATGCCCATGTTAATTAAAAATGTTCATTCCCTAGTACTGACATCCGTTTGAATTTTCATATTTTTCCCTTCCTTAT